>NC_090450.1:313745478-314945478 GCF_031143425.1 Pleurodeles waltl
GGTATAAATGAGCAACAATGACGCTCGATGAGCATCTTGCAGACTCCGCCGCACTTTGCTAAAAGAATGTCTAAAGCAAGCCGATTTTGAAGAGTCATAGCTCTTTCTGCAGCAAATTCAGTATCCCTCAGGAGTATAGCCCCTGTAAAATGTGTCTGCATGTTATCCACAATAGTAGACAACTTTTGAATCTTTATGGAGTTTAAGATAACCCCTACTGAAGGAATTATGGCTCCAAATATGTCACCAACGACAGCAGCCGCTGTCTCTCATTTTTGTCTAGCATGTTGTAATTCAGACGTTTTAGGTATTTGCTTTAAGTCATCAATCTGGTAAATCTTTGGGAAAACTATTCCCAAATAACATGTCCCATACCATCCCTTAGGTAGACAGTAATAAGCATTAAGTCCACAGATGTAATAGATCCCAGGGATCGCTGGATCCTGTCCATTTAACATGAATGTCCATTTACTCTGAAACAAAAACACGTGTCTGCATTCACTCGTTCCCACAAATAAAGTGTCATGCTCAGACTTTGGCCTATATATACAAAGCCTCCCTACATGCAGTGCATCTATAGCTAGTTTGCCTTGAGTCTTTATTGCAGTGTAAGCATAATCATTTGCATATGTGCGTTTCTCTAATCCTTTTTCTAATCTTTCCTTCAATGCTTTGCGTCTATCATCAGTGTGATCTAAGAAGCTTTTCTCTACAGGTGTCAATAAGCAGGTCAGATTGTTGCGGTGTGCATAAGCTGTCCCAAATGTAAGCGTTGCTTCAAAGAAGCCTCTAACTAATTTTATACTATGCTCCTTAGCTAGCTTGTTTAGAAACTCAATCACAGGCACAAAAGAAAACACAACATCCAGATTTGAATAGAAGTATTGCACATGCTCTTGATTATAGAATCTTGTTAATAGCAAGCTACAGCTTATCCCATAAGTTAATGGCAAGCTATGATAGGTGACCCCTTCTTGCACTGACGAAGGAATCTTTGTACACACATAACAGTTTTTCGCATCCATGGTCTCAACGTACTCATTCAGCAAGCGATAGAAGACATTAGTAGAAAGTTCCCCCTTTGAATTAGTTCCCTCATGCAAGTGTTTTGCATCCTGTTCAAACTTTTCCCACGGTGTTAATGTTGTAGTCTCTGGTTTTGAAGCAGTGTTAGTTGCTTTCTTATCCAACCACAGCAGTCCCACAATCACTCCCACAATTATTATTGCACACATAATACCTAATATAAGACTCAACCAACCACACACCTTACCCTTCTTGTTACTACCTCTATTATAAACCATGCCTGTAAAGAATCAGATAGCGGAATAACAATCAACTTGAGGACGATATAAAACTCTTTTCTTTTCTCTTTTTTTTTCTTTTCTTTGATGCAAAAGTCTCTTTCTCTCTGCGTATATTTTCAGCGTTTCACTCACTCCAGGACCCCTTTGTCAAATCAGGTTAGCAGCTTGTCATAATCAGGTTTCTCAAAGTCAAGTCAGGTTATCAGTGTCTCATCCAGTAATTTATAAGTTTTTCAGTTTTCGATTTTAACAAAGTCTTTTTCTTTGAGTTACTTCAGGTACCGTAGTATTGGCCTGGTACTTCTCGATCAAAACAGAATGCTAAGAATTCTTGTTGCCATTCAGATGTTGTTGAATATGCCCATTCAGGACCTGCGTACCTTCTATTTGCGGTTCTCTTTCTTTTTAGTCTGCGTTCACCTTGCAATTCTCCTTCACTCAGATCTTCTACTCGGGATGTATCAGTCTCTTCTGTCATTGTTTCAGCTGGTACGCTTCTTGCTTTTGCAGCCTGCTTCTCTGGCCAGTTATCTCCCTTATGCGTCTTCTTCCGGTTTGTCTTTTCAGGGCGCTGAATAGCACCCTCCTCTTGTAATATGGTGTTTTCTCTTGATGGACCTGCAACTGGCTCAGGGGATGCCGGAGTACTTGGGTCTCTCTCTATTATTTCCCCTTCTTCTTCTTCTTCTTCTGGATCTGTAACGGGTTCAAGTTCTAACCTGTATCTGTCTAATTCTGGGAGAACCTCTCCTTGATTTAGTTCTCCTGCTGCCCCTATAAAGGCTCTGAAGTTGGAAAGTGGCCGACGGGACCGTGTGAAGACTCCAGGAGGCAAAACAACTCAAAGGGGTCCCAGGGGGATTGCAGAGTCAGCTGTGACTCTTCCAAAGGTGGAGAAGGGCCAGAAGAAGTCTGCGCAGCCTGGTGTGAGCATCACGGCGGAGAAGGGCGGCATCCTTCCCGGCGGTCGGGACGCCACCAACAGCACCGTCGTCACTGGTCCGGAGACCACCGCCAGAGTCATTGCCCAGGAGGGCCCAAGTATCGTCACTGGTCCGGAGACCACCGCCAGAGTCATTGCCCAGGAGGGCTCAAGTATTGTCACTGGTCATGAGACCACTGCCAGAGTCAGTGCCCAGGAGGGTCCCTGCTGCCACAGCCTCGCTGGGCAATGAGGGAACATCATGCAACACACCAATGCCCAGTCCAGAGAACATCATGCCACACACCAATGACCAGTCCAGAACCGCCATGGCGAAGCACCGCTGAACAGTCCAGAGACCACCATGGCAAACCACTGCTGAACAGTCCAGAGACCGCCATGGCAAAGCACCGCTGAACAGTCCAGAACCGCCATGGCAAACCACCGCTGAACAGTCCAGAGACCGCCATGGCAAAGCACCGCTGAACAGTCCAGAACCGCCTTGGCAAAGCACCGCTGAAGAGTCCAGAGACCGCCATGGCAAAGCACCGCTGAAGAGTCCAGAGACCGCCATGGCAAAGCACCGCTGAACAGTCCAGAGACCGCCATGGCAAAGCACCGCTAAACAGTCCAGAACCGCCATGGCAAAGCACCGCTGAACAGTCCAGAGACCGCCATGGCAAAGCACCGCTGAACAGTCCAGAACCGCCATGGCAAAGCACCGCTGAACAGTCCAGAGAATGCCATGGCAGAGCACCGCTGAACAGTCCAGAGACCGCCATGGCAAAGCACCGCTGAACAGTCCAGAGACCGCCATGGCAAAGCACCGCTGAACAGTCCAGAACCGCCATGGCAAAGCACCGCTGAACAGTCCAGAGACCGCCATGGCAAAGCACCGCTGAACAGTCCAGAGACCGCCATGGCAAAGCACCGCTGAACAGTCCAGAGCCCGCCATGGCAAAGCAACGCTGAACAGTCCAGAGCCCGCCATGGCAAAGCACCGCTGAACAGTCCAGAACCGCCATGGCAAAGCACCACTGAACAGTCCAGAGACCGCCATGGCAAAGCACCGCTGAACAGTCCAGAACCGCCATGGCAAAGCACGGCTGAACAGTCCAGAACCGCCATGGCAAAGCACAGCTGAACAGTCCAGAGACCGCCATGGCAAAGCACCGCTGAACAGTCCAGAACCGCCATGGCAAAGCACCGCTGAACAGTCCAGAACCGCCATGGCAAAGCACCGCTGAACAGTCCAGAGACCGCCATGGCAAAGCACCGCTGAACAGTCCAGAACCGCCATGGCAAAGCACCGCTGAACAGTCCAGAGACCGCCATGACAAAGCACCGCTGAACAGGGCATGCACCGGTGAAGAAGGAAAAGACCGCCACATCAAGCATCGTTATAGCCATGTGCACCTGGGACAGTGACGGGACAGGAACTGTCATGGGGAGACTAATCGAGTCTGGGCACCAGTCCCCCTCCAGAACCAGTGGAGGCTGTTATCTACTTGAGAAACTGTGGCTTTGCAATCCCCAGGGTGGTACAGTGGGCAACCCACCCACTGTAGAGACTTGAGAGACTGTGGCTTTGCACTCCCCAGGATGGTACAGTGGGCAACCCACCCACTGTAGAGACTTGAGAGACTGTGGCTTTGCACTCCCCAGGATGGTACAGTGGGCAACCCACCCACTGTAGAGACTTGTGAGACTGTGGCTTTGCACTCCCCAGGATGGTCCAGTGGGCAAGCCACCCACTGTAGAGACTTGAGAGGCTGTGGCTTTGCACGCCCCAGGATGGTACAGTGGGCAACCCACCCACTGTAGAGACTTGAGAGACTGTGGCTTTGCACTCCCCAGGATGGTACAGTGGGCAACCCACCCACTGTAGAGACTTGTGAGACTGTGGCTTTGCACTCCCCAGGATACATCAATGGGCATGGGGCCCCGTCGTGGATCTGGCTTTGCACTCATCCGGCTGAGGTGCCCCCCTTCCCTTCCCTTCCCCCTGAGGTGCCTGTTGTATTTCTCTCTGATGCCCCGGCAGTGTTCTCTCCGTTTGTGGACAGGTATCTTTGGTGGGCCTCGCCCATGCATTTTTGGAGTAGTGGTGCACGGACATTGATATGTGCATATCTGCACTACTTCTCGTAATGTATATATTTTTGAATTATTTTATAATATATCTGTATATTTTTGAGACATGCATTTTGAAACATTACATTGTTTGAACTGATTTCGTTTTGTCTTTGCATTCTTCCGGGGGGGTTGTAGGTTGTTACAGGGATTTTTGTGAATGCATTGGTGTGTGTGTTGTAATATGCGAGGGTGGGGGTGGGGGTGTTGCGTGTGTGGCCCCCTATCTTTTGCCTCCCCCTCCCCTATGTCGTAGGTGCAGTACTCACCGTTGTCTTCGCCGGCGCCGGCGTTGCTCTTCATAGATGAGTAGGAATACAAGGGCCGGTAAGATTTGTAATTCCAGCTCCATGGAGTCCTCCTTCCTCGTGGGATGTGTTCAGGTGAGCGTTTTCCCATTGCAGAAACTGTTTCGGCAGTGTTTTTATCCACGGTGAATCCGCCCCGGAAAAGGTGGCGGATTGGCGGGTTGTGATACTATGGGCGGTATATTGTCTTCCGCCTGTCTGTTGGCGGTGACTGCCGCGCTGCTTGTCTGTACCGCCGTGGCGGGCGGAGTGTTAAAGTGGCTGTCTTTGTTGGCGGTTTCCGCCAGGGTCATGATTCCCTTTTTTTGTCCGCCGGCATGTTTGCGGTATTACCGCACCTTTAACACCGTCCGCCAGGGTTGTAAGGATCCCCTTAGTCTGTGGACGAGGGGAGAGGGTGAGAACGGATCTTAACATGGTTACATTCATTTTCCAAGTCAAAGAAAAAGAATAAACAGGGTCATGGCCCTTTGTGAGTCAGCACACTGAAAAATAGAAAAAACGCATTTAATATGAGAGCCAAGCAGCTAAGCTGCAGCTCATGCTAATTTAAGGCCTATGAGGTTTTCAATACAGATTTAATAACGCAAATGTTAGTATAAGCTCATTTGAACATAACATAAACATTTTGATCATCATTATTAGTTTGCGTATACATTGATGGCCACTCTTCGTGGTCACAATTCAAGCGCACATCTAAGCAAAATTGTTATTTTTATAGTTTCTATGCGGCATTATCACACCTTAATTCATAAACATTTCATGCTAATATAGATTATATATATGCTACGCTCTCTCAGTCCCTCCTGTAAGGACGTTCGTCATCACACAAACCTTTCCCTTTGACCTTTCACTTGAATTTTTCACTTTACGCATAATGCGCATTTCAACATCTTGTCCCTTATGTGAACTTTCCCAAATTTCGTTGAACATTTTCTCCCTTTCACTTTCCTCATTCTTCCTGGTTCTTTTTATCCAATTTCTTTTAATGTTATCATTAATTTTGCATGCTCCCCATAATCCTAATAGACAGGCCAGAACGATTAATAGACCCCCTAAAATTTTTGCAAGTACCCCATTCCAAATATTGCTAAACCGGCTCCCTACTCTGGCAATTCCTTTTCCAAATTTTTCCCACACTCCAGGTTCCTTCAAGTCCTTCAGATCTGTACTATCTTTAGTTAGGTTAGTAGGCATACCTCTAATCTTTTTACTATTGTCCGGTATAAATGAGCAACAATGACGCTCGTTGAGCATCTTGCAGACTCCGCCGCTCTTTGCTAAAAGAATGTCTAAAGCAAGCCGATTTTGAAGAGTCATAGCTCTTTCTGCAGCAAGTTCAGTATCCCTCAGGAGTATAGCCCCTGTAAAATGTGTCTGCATGTTATCCACAATAGTAGACAACTTTTGAATCTTTATGGAGTTTAAGATAACCCCTACTGAAGGAATTATGGCGGTCATTCTGACCTCGGGGGTAAAAGGCGCTTACCGCCGGTCAGAAGACCGCCATAACACCGCCGCGGCCGCGGTAAACCGCCACGGTCATTCTGACCCGCAACTGGCAAACCGCCAAAAACCCGACATCCACAAAAGTCTGCCACACCAAAGGTCAGCGAAAAAATGGCGATGACCAAACCTCCACCGTCACGCCAACAGAAATACGCCCATACCATTACGACCCACGAATCCACGCGGCGGTCTTTCAAACGCGGTATTCCATTGGCGGTACACACCGCTGCGCTCAAAATACACACACCCTTACAAAACACAACCACATTGGACAGTTTGAAATACACACACCTGATACATATACACACACCACACCCACACACCCAATACAATATATAACACACACCCACATTACCCACAAACCCTTACTTCCACAATTGCGAATCAAGGACAGAGAGAGACAGCACTGCTTAGAGTAGACCATCACACAGAGGCTAATCACAACATCACCCACACAATTACAAGGCACAAAACACCATACACCATCACACTCATCACACTCCACAAAACATACAACATCCCTCACCTCATCCACACCACCCCATGGCACCCCAAAGACACCCCAGGTTCTCTGACGCAGAACTCAGGGTCATGGTGGAGGAAATAGTACGTGTAGAGCCCCAGCTCTTCGGGGCACAGGTGCAGCATACAACAATTGCTAGGAAGATGGAGCTATGGCAAAGGATAGTCGACAGGGTCAACGCAGTGGGACAGCATCCACGCAATCGGGAGGACATCAGGAAGAGATGGAACAACCTACGGGGGAAGGTGCGTTCCATGGTATCAAGGTACAACATTGCGGTGCAGAAGACTGGCGGGGACCCCCACCTACTCCCCCAGAATTCACAGCATGGGAGGAGGAAGTCTTGCACATCCTGCATCCTGAGGGCCTCGCAGGAGTAGCTGGAGGAATGGACTCTGGTAAGTCAAATCTTAACTACTACTTCCCACCCCACCCCATCTGCATGCCAGCACATACCCCCACCCTCACCCCGACCCCCATCACACCAACTCCTTCCAAATGTACCACCATCACAACCCACCCATCCCAACACCTAGACCTGCATGCGACCACAAAGCATGGACACCCATCACCAAAGCATGCCCACTGCACATAACCATCTCCCCCACAAGCCACCCTCACAAAAGCCCCCACACAGGAATGCCTGCACTTGGGTACACGGACACCCATCCATCCCACGAAAAGCCACACACAGAACCAATAACCATACCCTTATACCCCTGCAGGACCCGAACGCCACCACACCGCCACGGAGGGTCCAGAGATGTCCATCCCACCCCCAGAAGAGGCCCCCAGCGATGACAGCAGCTCTGTCGACCTGGACCCAGATGACCAGCCTGGCCCATCGGGGACCTCTGTACAGTCGGTTCCCCACAGACAGCCACAGGCTACACCAGACCTAACCCCCTCTGGGAACACCAGCACAGCTCCCACCCAGCGGGCCCATGCCTCTGTCTCCAGGACACGTTAATCAGCGGTGTGTCCGCCACTACAGGGCACCCAGGTTGACCCACCACCCCAACAACAACAGGGACCTGGGGGCAGTGGTAGTGGGCACATCGTCCAGGGGACAGAGGCCCAGGGAAACAGGAGAACTGGGAGGGCTGCTGTGCGACAGGGGGGGGACAGGCCCAGGGAATTGACTCTCCAAGAGGCCCTCACCACCATCATGGGAGCATACCACCACTCCCAGGAGACGATGGCGACGGTACTGGCCAAGTTCCAGGAGATCCAGGCACAGCAGGAGGAACGGTACATGGGGTTCAGAGAGGAACTGAGGAACATCGGTACCGCAATGGGGACCATCGTCCTGGCCCTTAACCAGATAGTCACCACATTGCGGGACCATGTGGCACCCCAAAGGGCCCCTGTCACTAGCCCAGGCCAGGAACAGCCTACCACCTCCGCCAGCGCTAGTGGACAGGAGGCCCCCACACAACGTCAGGCCACCAGAACCCCACCTCCTGCTGAAGAACAACCACCCCGCAAGCGGAACCTGAGATCACACAAGAAGACAGAGTAGGATTGCAAGACCCCCGCCAGCATAAGATACCCCCTGATGTCATCCCACTGTCCCACATTGTCACCCTGTCCAACCTTGAACTGCCCCTGCTCCATCCTTCCACAGGCATATGGACAATGCACCTGTGCGACTGAGAACTGGACTCTGCCATGGACATTTCTCCACCCCCACCCATCACCATTTTACTATCATGTACCTATATGTAGCACTTATAATAAATCACTTATTGCACTTACAATTACAGGAGTCTGCTTTTATTTTACTATTATGTATCACACATAACGGTGCAATTATGTTCTGTTACATTGTAATGACAACATACCAATGACAACAAGCTGTAGTCCATGGACAAACAAAGCAGAAGTCACGCAGTTGGTCAAACAGCTCTGAAAAGTGAAGGGAAAGTCACAATTCAGTTAAAAGGAAATGGGGGGAAACACAGAAAGTAGAGATGCAGGAGGCCTCAAGTAAATGTAAAATGGCGTGGGTGAATCTTACCTGTGTGCTACTGAAAATACTGCTGTATAACTGTATCCCTGTTGTCCGTGTCGTCCCCGTCGTCTTCCTCCTCTTCACTCTCCACAGGCTCCACAGCTGCTACAACACCACCATCTGGACCATCCTCCTGAACAAAAGGCACCTGGCGTCGCAATGCAAGATTGTGAAGCATACAGCAGGCCACGATGATATGGCACACCTTCTTTGGTGAGTACATTAGGGATCCACCTGTCATATGCAGGCACCTAAACCTGGCCTTCAGGACCCCGAAGGTCCTTTCTATTATCCTCCTAGTTCGCCCATGGGCCTCATTGTACCGTTCCTCTGCCCTTGTCCTGGGATTCCTCACTGGGGTCAATAGCCAGGAGAGGTTGGGGTAACCAGAGTCACCTAATAACCACACACAGTGTCTCTGTAGCTGTTCCATCACATAGGGGACGCTGCTATTTCACATAACATACGCGTCATGCACTGACCCAGGGAACTTGGCATTCACATGGGAGATGTACTGGTCTGCCAAACGGACCACCTGGACATTCATCGAATGATAGCTCTTTCTATTTCTGTACACCTGCTCACTGCCTTTGGGGGGTACCAAAGCCACATGGGTCCCATCAATGGCACCAATGATGTTGGGGATATGTCCAAGGGCATAGAAATCACCCTTCACAGTAGCCAAATCATCCTCCTCAGGGAAAACAATGTAGCTCCGCATGTATTTCATCAGGGCAGACAACACTCTGGACAAAACCTTAGAAAACATAGGCTGAGACATCCCTGATGACATGGCCACTGTTGTCTGAAAAGACCCACTTGCCAAAAAATGGAGTACTGAGAGAACCTGCACCAGAGGGGGAATCCCTGTGGGTTGGTGGATGGGGGACATCAGGTCTGGCTCCAGCTGGGCACACCGTTCATGAATAGTGACTCTGTCAAGTCTGTAACGAAGTATAATATGTCGTTCTTCCATTGTCGACAGGTCCACCAGCGGTCGGTACACGGGAGGATTCATCCTTCTCCTCGCAAGTCCCAGCGGACGGTGCCTAGGAAGGACAACATGGAGTCCAGAGTGAAGCAAGCCACAGGTTCGTTCACACAGCTTGCACAGTAAATGAATCGCAATGCAGTGAAAGGCGTGTATGGGTGGCAATGCACGGCCTAGCCCTGTGTGACGCAGTAGAAATTATGCCATGTGGGCCTTTGAAATGGCGGCTGCCTGACCTGTGAAGTGTGACAATGGGATGTGAGGTCAATGCGCTGGAGTGGCACACCGTGGCGGTAGGCGGTCGAAGACCGCGGTGCGAATCCGCATTGGTTAACATTGAACCCTATGGGTCTCAGTAGCCAATGACGATGTGCGCCGGCGGTCGCGGTACGCACCGCCGCGGTACGCACCGCCGCGGGCGTGACCGCCATTTTCTAGCTGCTTAATCACTCGAGACCTGATCATCCACAGGAGAGGACCTATACTGCAAGTGCTGCTGTGACCTCGGTCTGGGAGATACTATGGCTGCTGCGACTGGGGAAAAGGCCCCTGCCTTCACTTCAGAAGAGTTGGAGAAACTTGTTGATGGGGTCCTCCCCCAGTATGCGCTACTCTACGGTCCTCCAGACCAACAGGTGAGTACACTGGGTGCACGTTGAATGGGCTATGCCTGTGTTGAGTGAGGTGTATGTAAGATGGTGGGGAGGGGAGCGAATGAGGAGTGCAACGTACGACAGATGAGAGCATGTGCCACATGCCAAGGTTGGGGAGGGGGGGGCACTCACATCTACCATGCAGAAAAGTGATGATATTTCCTTTCCCACCCTGTACATGTCACATAGGTCAGCGCCCATCAGAAGATTGAGATTTGGCGTGCCATCGCCAAGGACGTCCGGGCCCTGGGGGTCCACAACAGACGGGGCACCCACTGCCGAAAGAGGTGGGAGGACATCCGCCGCGGGACCAGGAAGACCGCCGAGTCTCTGCTGGGGATGGCCTCCCAACGTAGGAGGGGTGCCAGCCGCCAATTGACCCCCCTGATGTCCCGGATCCTGGCGGTGGCCTTCCCCGATTTGGATGGGCATGTGGGGACATCACAGCAGACACAAGGGGGTGAGTATCAGCACATTCTGCTATCTTTGCGCGCAGTGGAGGTGTCTGGGTTGGGGAGGAGGGCTGTGGTTGACTTTAGGCCAGGGCGCTTTCTGTAGGCTAGTCCCCTCCTTTAGGCATGGCCCTGTGCCCCCGCCCCCCACCTCTGTAGGGTGCCAAGTCGAGCTATCCATGGTCCTGCATCACCCATGTGTGCATTAGTCACAAGTACTGAGTAGTGTACCCCGATTACGCGGCGTAGTACAGGGGGCTTCTGTGTCTGTCCTCTCCGCCAACGGTGTTGCCAATGCATGCACTCAACCTGTCTTTATTTCTCCCCCCACCCATTTTCTTTATCTTCCTGTGCATGTGTGCATTAGCATCATCAGGCGGAGGAGAATTGGCATCGGAGCACGAGGGAGCTGCAACTCACATGGCCCCGGAGGGCCATGCTACAGACACCGAGTTCACCAGTGAGACGGAGGGCGAGGGGAGCTCCACAACGGGGACCCGTGGAGACGTCAGCGACACCGACACGTCCTCGGAAGGGAGCTCCCTTGCGGTGGCGGCAACATCCGTGGCCACCGCCACAACAGGTACAGCTGAGACCCAGCGCACCAGCCCCGCCCTCCCAGCAGCCCCTCGGCCTTCACTCTGTGCCTGCTCGCCCAGGAAGGCGGGCATCTCCTTCGCCCCAGGCACCTCAGGCCCTGCCCCAGTTACCCCTGCTGCCCTCAGTGAAGAGGTCATTGACCTCCTCAGGACACTCATTGTTGGGCAGTCTATCCTCTTGAATGCCATCCAGGGTGTAGAAAGGGAGGTGCATCGGAGGAATGCATACCTGGAGGGCATTCATTCGGGTCAGGCTGCCCATCAACGATCGTTCAATGCTCTGGCCTCAGCACTGATGGCAGCCATTGTCCCGGTTTCCAGCCTCCCTCTTCTCACTGCCTCCACCCAGTCCCCGTCTCCTGTTCCTCTGCCTATCCCATCCACACCATCAGACCAGCCTGCACACACCTCAACACCCAAGGGCAGCTCATCCAGACATAAGCACCACAGATCCCACAAGCATTCACACAAACAACATCCAGATGCAGACATGGCAACAGTCACTACCACCTCTGTGTCCCCCTCCTCCTCGTCTCCCTCCTCCCTCCCTGTGATGTCTCCACTCACACCTGCATGCACACCACCATCAGCCAGTACTTCCATCACCAGCACACCCTCCAGTACAGTCCGCACACATGCAGTCACCACGCCCACTGCCATTTACAAGTCCCCTGTGTCCTCTCCCAGTGTGTCTGTCACCCCCTCTTCCAAAACACACAAACGCAGGCAGCCACCCACCCAACAGCCATCCACCTCACCACTGCCTACGTCACAAGCACCTGCACCCAAAGACAGCACACTTGACTCTCCTACAACCACCTCCTCTTCCTCCACTCCCATACCCACTGCACCTACCATTCCCATTGCTCCTAAAAAACTTTTCCTCTCCAAAGTTAACCTCTTTGCATCACCTGACCCACCCCCTCCATCTGGTAAGAGTCCTAAGAGCACCTCAGCCACCACAGCCCTGCATCGAGGGCGACCATTGTGCACGGGTTTTGGAGTCCACCTTTCCCGAGTGCAGATACATCGGCCAGCAGCAAGGGGACAGCCAGCCCACCCCCTGGGAAGAGAACCCGAAAAACAAAGGGCCGGCGCGAGAAGGCTGAGACGGCTGCCACCAAGGAGCGTAGTCGTGGCCCGTCACCTGCCACAACATCAAGGGGAGGCAAGGGCCAGAGAGCTTCATCGAAGGAGGGCAAGGGCAGCAGGGCGGAGAAGTCAGACAACAGGCGCGCGGACCAGGAGGGCCCCACCAGCCCCATCCCGGGTGTGACGGAGGACACCCACGGGCCCAGAACTCCATCACAGGAGGGGCCAGCAACCGCACGGTCGGAGGGCGACTAAGCGGGGAGCCCTGGCCAGGTCTGGCTCCCTTGAAAGACAGGACAAGCACCGCTGAAGAGGGCCCCGCCAAGACAGGCACCGCTGAAGAGGGCCCCGCCGTGAAGAGCACCGCTGAAGAGGGCCCCACCAAGACAGGCACCGCTGAAGAGGGCCCCGCCAAGACAAGCACCGCTGAAGAGGGCCCTGCCGTGAAGAGCACCGCTGAAGAGGGCCCCGCCAAGACAGGCACCGCTAAAGAGGGCCCCGCCAAGACAGGCACCGCTGAAGAGGGCCACGCCAAGACAGGCACTGCTGAAGAGGGCCCCGCCAAGACAGGCACCGCTGAAGAGGGCCCCGCCAAGACAGGCACCGCTGAAGAGGGCCCCGCCGTGAAGAGCACCGCTGAAGAGGGCCCCACCAAGACAGGCACCACTGAAGAGGGCCCCGCCAAGACAGGCACCGCTGAACAGGGCCCCGCCGTCTCAAGCACCGCTCCGCTGGGGCCTTCAACTCTAGCACCGCTCCGCTGGGCCCTTCCTGTCAAGCACCGCTCCGCTGGGCCCGTCATCTCAAGCACCGCTCCGCTGGGGCCTTCATCTCAAGCACCGCTCCGCTGGGCCCTTCCTGTCAAGCACCGCTCCGCTGGGCCCCGCCGTCTCAAGCACCGCTCCGCTGGGCCCTTCCTGTCAAGCACCGCTCCGCTGGGCCCTTCATCTCAAGCACCGCTCCGCTGGGCCCTTCAACTCTAGCACCGCTCCACTGGGCCCCGCCGTCTCAAGCACCGCTCCGCTGGGCCCTTCCTGTCAAGCACCGCTCCGCTGGGCCCTTCATCTCAAGCAGCGCTCTGCTGGGCCCTTCATCTCAAGCAGCGCTCCGCTGGGCCCTTCCTGTCAAGCACCGCTCCGCTGGGCCCTTCATCTCAAGCACCGCTCCGCTGGGCCCTTCCTGTCAAGCACCGCTCCGCTGGGCCCCGCCGTCTCAAGCACCGCTCCGCTGGGCCCTTCATCTCAAGCACCGCTCCGCTGGGCCCTTCAACTCTAGCACCGCTCCGCTGGGCCCTTCCTGTCAAGCACCGCTCCGCTGGGCCCCGCCGTCTCAAGCACCGCTGGCCCATTGACAGTGCCGGTTCTGTGTCGAGCTGGGGTTCACGCTGCACTCTGAACACCCTGCCTCCTCCAATACCAGTGGAGTCGGTTATCCATCTGATGGACTGTGGCTTTGAACTCCCCAGGATGGCACAGTGGGCAACCCACCCACTGTAGAGACTTGAGAGACTGTGGCTTTGCACTCCCCAGGATGGCACAGTGGGCAATCCACCCACTGTAGAGACTTGTGAGACTGTGGCTTTGCACTCCCCAGGATGGCACAGTGGGCAATCCACCCACTGTAGAGACTTGTGAGACTGTGGCTTTGCACTCCCCAGGATGGCACAGTGGCCATGGAGGCCCCTCGTGGATCTGGCATCGTGGACTCCTGTGGCTGAGGTGCCCCCCCTTCCCTTCCCCCTGAGGTGCCTGTAGTTTTATCATCTGATGCCCCAGCAGTGTTCTCTCCAACGGTATCTGGTCTCCTGTGTGGGCTTTGCCCATGTGTTTGTGGACATTGGCCCACGGACTGTGGAACTTTAACAAAATGAGCTGGACTTCTTGCCTATGTATTTAGATTTAGCACTGCTCATTTGTTTTTTTAAATATTTAAAATAGATGATTTTCCATGACTTCAATGAACCTCTGAGTTGTTGCTCTGCATTGGTGTGTAGATAGTTGGGGGGGGGGGGGTGTATGGCGTATGTGTGTGCCCGTAAGCTTTCCTCCTCCCCCCTCCCCTGTGTCGTAGGTGCAGTACTCACCGTTGTCGTCTGCGCCGGCGTTCGTACTCGTGGTAGATGAGCAGGTAGACAATAGCTGGTAGGATGTTTAATTCGGGTTCCATGCTGTCCAGGTTCCTCGTGGAGTGTGTATATGTGAGCGTTTTCCCGTTCATAGTCTGTTTCCGCCGTGTTTTTATCGGCGGGGCTCCCGCCCCGGAAAAGGTGGCGGATTGGTGAGTTGTGATAGGGTGGGCGGTACATTGTCTGCCGCCTGCCTGTTGGCGGTGACCGCCGCACTGTTTGTCTGTCCTGCCGTGGCGGTCGAAGTGTTAAAGTGGCGGGCTGTGTTGGCGGTTCCCGCCAGGGTCAGAATTCCTTTTTTTTAACCGCCTGCCTGTTGGCGGGTTGGCCGCTGCTTTATCACCGACCGCCAGGGTTGGAATGACCCCCTATGGCTCCAAATATGTCACCAACGACAGCAGCCGCTGTCTCTTGTTTTTGTCTAGCATGTTGTAATTCAGACGTTTTAGGTATTTGCTTTAAGTCATCAATCTGGTAAATCTTTGGGAAAACTATTCCCAAATAACATGTCCCATACCATTCCTTAGGTAGACGGTAATAAGCATTAGGTCCACAGATGTAATAGATCCCAGGGATCGCTGGATCCTGTCCATTTAACATGAATGTCCATTTACTCTGAAACAAAAACACGTGTCTGCATTCACTCGTTCCCACAAATAAAGTGTCATGCTCAGACTTTGGCCTATATATACAAAGCCTCCCTACATGCAGTGCATCTATAGCTAGTTTGCCTTGCGTCTTAATGGCAGTGTAAGCTTAATCATTTGGATATGTGCGTTTCTCTAATCCTTTTTCTAATCTTTCCTTCAATGCTTTGCGTCTATCATCAGTGTGATCTAAGAAGCTTTTCTCTACAGGTGTCAATAAGCAGGTCAGATTGTTGCGGTGTGCATAAGCTGTCCCAAATGTAAGCGTTGGTTCAAAGAAGCCTCTAACTAATTTTATACTATGCTCCTTAGCTAGCTTGTTTAGAAACTCAATCACAGGCACAAAAGAAAACACAACATCCAGATTTGAATAGAAGTATTGCACATGCTCTTGATTACAGAATCTTGTTAATAGCAAGCTACAGCTTATCCCATAAGTTAATGGCAAGCTATGATAGGTGACCCCTTCTTGCACTGATGAAGGAATCTTTGTACACACATAACAGTTTTTCGCATCCATGGTCTCAACGTACTCATTCAGCAAGCGATAGAAGACATTAGTAGAAAGTTCCCCCTTTGAATTAGTTCCCTCATGCAAGTGTTTTGCATCCTGTTCAAACTTTTCCCACAGTGTTAATGTTGTAGTCTCTGGTTTTGAAGCAGTGTTAGTTGCTTTCTTATCCAACCACAGCAGTCCCACAATCACTCCCACAATTATTATTGCACACACAATACCTAATATAAGACTCAACCAACCACACACCTTACCCTTCTTGTTACTACCTCTATTATAAACCATGCCTGTAAAGAATCAGATAGCGGAATAATAATCAACTTGAGGACGATATAAAACTCTTTTCTTTTCTCTTTTTTTTTTTTCTTTTCTTTGATGCAAAAGTCTCTTTCTCTCTGCGTATATATACAGCGTTCCACTCACTCCAAGACCCCTTTGTCAAATCAAGTTAGCAGCTTGTCATAATCAGGTTTCTCAAAGTCAAGTCAGGTTATCAGTGTCTCATCCAGTAATTTATAAGTTTTTCAGTTTTCGATTTTAACAAAGTATTTTTCTTTGAGTTACTTCAGGTACCGTAGTATTGGCCTGGTACTTCTCGATCAAAACAGAATGCTAAGAATTCTTGTTGCCATTCAGATGTTGTTGCATATGCCCATTCAGGACCTGCGTACCTTCTATTTGTGGTTCTCTTTCTTTTTAGTCTGCGTTCACCTTGCAATTCTCCTTCACTCAGATCTTCTACTCGGGATGTATCAGTCTCTTCTGTCATTGTTTCACCTGGTACGCTTCTTGCTTTTGCAGCCTGCTTCTCTGGCCAGTTATCTCCCTTATGCATCTTCTTCCGGTTTGTCTTTTCAGGGCGCTGAATAGCACCCTCCTCTTGTAATATGGTGTTTTCTCTTGATGGACCTGCAACTGGCTCAGGGGATGTCGGAGTACTTTGGTCTCTCTCTATTATTTCCCCTTCTTCTTCTTCTTCTTCTTCTGGATCTGTAACGGGTTCAAGTTCTAACCCGTATCTGTCTAATTCTGGGAGAACCTCTCCTTGATTTAGTTCTCCTGCTGCCTCTACTGAGATAGGCACACTGTCACCTCTCTCGAACTCGTTCACTGTTTGAAGGACTAGGCTGTTCTCAGTGGGCTCCCCTGCAGTCTCAGTTCCCTCTTGGGTGTTTTCTGGCCCTGAGACGTCCCTCTCTGGAACTGTTGTGCCGGAAACTTCAAGTTCCCCATCAGTTGGACACGTTACCTTTTTTGTGTGACTGGCATGTATCCAATTTGGAACGCCTGTACATTTCACAGCAGTGGTTGTTGTCAAGATTACTTGATATGGCCCCTTCCAGCACGGCTCCAAACTCGACTTTCTCACGTGCTTCTTGACAACCGCCCAGTCACCGGCTTGTAGAGTGTGACCTGGATCTCCGATCGGTGGCAATGTGTTAGCTTCTACCTGGTGAGAGAAAGAGCAAATCACATCAGCCAAGCCTTTGCAGTAGTCCAACACCATATCATCCGTGATATTCACTAGAGCATTTGCAGGTACTGCGGGTAACCTCATAGCTCTGCCCATGAGGATCTCATGGGGTGATAGTCCTGTCTTCTTATCATGGGTGTTCCTCATTGACATCAGCACTAAGGGTAATGCATCTGGCCATTTCATATTGGTAGCTGTGCACATCTTTGCCATTCTTGATTTCAAGGTACCATTCATTTGCTCTACTAATCCTGATGCTTCAGGGCGGTAGCTACAGTGCAGCTTCTGTTCAATATCTAATGCGGCACACAAGAGTTTAATCACCTCATTGTCAAAGTGTCTGCCCCAATCTGATTCTATAGAGACCGGAAACCCGAACCTGGGTATTAGTTCCCTAAGCAGCAGCTTTGCAACTGTGAGACTGTCATTTCTACGTGTGGGGTAAGCTTCAATCCAATGGCTGAAAACACACACAATCACCAGCACGTATTTTAATACTCCACAAACAGGCATCTCAATGAAATCCATTTGCATCTTGCTAAATGGACCGCCAGCTCTCCCAATGTGTCTTAGAGTTACCGCAGTCCCTTTTCCGGCATTCATCTGTTGACAGATGATGCACCTGTGACAGGTAACCTCTGCGGCATGCCTGAACTTTGTGTTAAACCAATTAATTTTGAATGACCTGATTATTGCATCTCTCCCGAGGTGAGCCTGTCCATGGTAGAGCCTAGCGAATTGTGACAAAAGACTGTTTGGCAAAACTAATTTCCCCTCTTCTGAGACCCACTAGTCGTCAGCCCTCTGTACACATTGCATTCTTTGCCAGCAGCGTTTTTCCTCTTTGCTAGCACAACCCTGTAGTGTCTTTAGCTCATCTAGGGTATCAACCACCCTTAATGCAAGGTTTAAGCATGTGTCATTTTCAGTTTGCGGCATCAATTCCCACTGATCCTTAAACGATATACAGTTCAATGCGCAAAACCTTGCGACTTGATCTGCATAGCCGTTTCCCATGGACACAAAGGTGGTCATTACAACCCTGGTGGACGATGTTAAAGGTGTGGTAATACCGCAAACAGGCCGGCGGACAAAAAAAGGGAATTATGACCGTGGCGGAAACCGCCAACATAGACAGCCACTTTAACACTCCGCCCGCCACGGCGGTACAGACAAGAAGCGCGGCGGTCACCGCCAACAGACAGGTGGAAGACAAAGTACCGCCCACAGTATCACAACCCGCCAATCCACCACCTTTTCCGGGGCGGATTCACTGTGGATAAAAACACGGCGGAAACAGCTTTTGCAATGGGAAAACGCTCACCTTAACACACTCCACGAGGAAGGAGGACACCATGGAGCCCGAACTACAAATACTCCCTGCCCTTGTGTACCTGCTCGTCTACGAACACCAGCAACGGCGGCACCTACGACACAGGGGTGGGGGGAGGCAAAAGTCAGCACATTACAACACACACACCAATGCATTTTTAAACATCACAGTAACAACCCACAACCCACCCGGAAGAATGCAAAGACAAAAGGAAATCAGTTCAAACATTGTAATGTATCAAAATACAGTTACCAAATATATTCAGATATATATACACATTCCAGATTTTATACATTACGAGAAGTAGTGCAGGTATGCACATATGAATGTCCGTGCACCACTGGGCCCAAAATGCATGGGCGAGGCCCACACTAGATACCTGTCCACAAAAGGAGAGAACACTGCAGGGGCATCAGATAGAAATACAACAGGCACCTCAGGGGGAAGGGGGGGGCACCTCAGCCGTATTACAGCACCACGCCAGATCCATGACGGGGCTCCATGCCCATTGATGTATCCTGGGGAGTGCAAAGCCACAGTCTCTCAAGTCTCTACAGTGGGTGGCTTGCCCACTGTACCATCCTGGGGAGTGCAAAGCCACAGTCTCTCAAGTCTCTACAGTGGGTGGCTTGCCCACTGTACCATCCTGGGGAGTGGAAAGCCACAGTCTCTCAAGTGGATAACAGTCTCCACTGGTTCTGGAGGGGGACTGGTGCCCAGACTGCATCAGGCTCCCCGTGACCGTTCCTGTTCCGTCACTGTCCCAGCTACACATGGGATAACGATGCTTGATGGGGCTTTTTTTTCCCTGTCCAGCGGTGCTTTGGCATGTCGGTCTTTGCCCTGTTGAGCGGTGCTTTGCCCTGTTCAGCGGTCTTCACCATGGCGGTGCTTTCCCTGTTCAGCGGTTCTTTGGCATGTCGGTCTTTGCCCTGTTGAGCGGTGCTTTGCCCTGTTCAGCGGTGCTTTGCCCTGTTCAGCGGTCTTCACCATGGCAGTGTTTTCCCTGTTCAGCGGTGCTTTGCCATGGCGGTCTCTGCCCTGTTGAGCGGTGCTTTGCCCTGTTGAGCAGTGCTTTGCCCTGTTCAGCGGTCTTCACCATGGCGGTGTTTTCCCTGTTCAGCGGTTCTTTGGCATGTCGGTCTTTGCCCTGTTGAGCGGTGCTTTGCCATGTTCAGCGGTACTTTGCCCTGTTCAGCGGTCTTCACCTTGGCGGTGTTTTCCCTGTTCAGCGGTGCTTTGCCCTGTTCAGCGGTCTTCACCATGGCGGTGTTTTCCCTGTTCAGCGGTCCTTAGCCATGGTGGTCTCTGCCCTGTTGAGCGGTGCTTTGCCCTGTTCAGTGGTGCTTTGCCCTGTTCAGCGGTCTTCACCATGGCGGTGTTTTCCCTGTTCAGCGGTGCTTTGTCATGGCGGTCTCTGCCCTGTTGAGCGGTGCTTTGCCATGGCGGTCTCTGACCTGTGTATTGGTGTGTGGCATGACGGTCCCTCATTGCCCAGCGGGGCTGTGGCTGCCGGGGTCCTCCTGGGCACTGACTCTGGCGGTGGTCTCAGGACCAGTGATGATTGTGCTGCCCTCCTGGGCAATGACTCTGGCGGTGGTCTCAGGACCAGTGACGATTGTGCTGCCCTCCTGGGCAATGACTCTGGCGGTGGTCTCCGGACCAGTGACGATTGTGCTGCCCTCCTGGGCACTGACTCTGGCGGTGGTCTCAGGACCAGTGACGATTGTGCTGCCCTCCTGGGCAATGACTCTGGCGGTGGTCTCAGGACCAGTGACGACAGTGCTGGCGGTGGCGTCCCGGCCGCCGGGGAGGATGGCGCCCTTCTCCACCGTGCTGCTCTTCCCAGACTGTGCAGACTTCTTCTGACCCTTCACCACCTTTGGAGGAGTCACAGCTGACTCTGCAATCCCCCTGGGACCCTTGTGAGCAGTTTTGCCGCCAGGAGTCTTCACCCTGTCCCGTCGGCCACTTTCCAACTTGAGGTGCTTTACAGGGGGTGGACTGGCAGTGCTTTGGCTCCGTGTCACACTGGCTGCCCTGGTGGCCGGTGCACTCCACACACCTTTAACACGCACCACTGGTACAGGACTTTTTTTGGCTGAGGCGCTACGACGGGACCTATCAATTGGAGGGGTGGGGGTGGCGGCAAATAGGTCAACGTTGCTGAGGAAGAGTTGCTGACGAAGACTGGGATGGGTAGCTGGAGGGGGTCTGGGAGTGGAGGAAGAGGAGGTGGTTGTAGGAGGTGTAACTTTAGGTGATTTGGGTGCAGGTGCAGGTACTGGAGGCTGTCGTGAGGTGGATGGATGTTGGGTGTGTGGGTGCCCGCGTTTGTGTACTTTGGGAGGGGGTGTCACAGACACACTGGGAGTGGACACAGGGGACGTGTAAATGGTAGTGGGGGTGGTGAGTGCAGGTGAGCGGGGTGTGATGCTGGGTGTTCTGGTGCTAGTCCTAGTGTCTGTAGATGTAGTGCATGCAGGTGAGAGTGTAGACGACACTGGGAGGGAGGAGGGAGAAGACGAGGAGGGAGACACAGTGGAGGCAGTGGATGTTGCTGTGTCTGTATGTGGGTGATGCTTGTGTGAGTGCCTGTGGGTTGTGTGGTGCTTATGTTTGCCTGAGCTACTTTTGTGTGTTGAGGTGTATGCATGCTTGTCTGATGGTGTGCTTGGGATAGGCTGGGGTACAGGGGATTGGGTCTGGGTGGAGGAAGTTGGAGGGTGGAGGCTAGACACAGGGACAATGGCTGCCATCAGTGCTGAGGCCAGAGATTGCAGGGTTCGATGAAGGGCAGCCTGACCAGAATGAATGCCCTCCAGGAATGCATTACCGTGTTGCAACTCCCTTTCTACACCCTGGATGGCATTCACAATGGTAGACTGCCCAACAGTGAGTGACCTGAGGAGGACAATGGCCTCCTCACTGAGGGCAGCAGGGGTGACAGGGGCAGGGGCTGAGGTGCCTGGGGCGAAGGTGATGCCCACCCTCCTGGGGGAGCGGGCACGGGCGAAGGCTGAGGGGCTGCTGGGAGGGCGGTGCCTGTAGGGGAGGTGGTGGCTGTACCTGTAGAAGGGGGGGCACAGATGGTGCCGCCACCACAAGGGAGCTTCCATCGGGGGACGAGTCCGTGTCGCTGTTTGGTGATCCGGTGACCGACGTGAAGCTCCCCTCGCCCTCCGTCCCAGTGGTGTATTCAGAGTCTGTGGTGTGGCCCTCCATGGCCATGTGGGATGCAGCTCCCTCGTGCTCCGGTGCCACTGTACCTCCGCCTGATGATGCTGATGCACAAAAGAACAGGGAGAGCAGAAAAAGGGGGGGGGACGACTGAAAAAAGACAGGCTGAGTGCATGGCTTACCGCTACCATTGGCAGACAATACAGACACAGCAGCCCCCTGCACTACGCCGTGCTCTTGGCCTCTACAGATGCAATTCCTGGGATCTAGCCTACATGGCTATGGTGGACATCTGCACACATAGATGCCACTGGGGCATTAATACCTGTACTTGGCACTCTACTAAGGTGGGGTGGAGTGCCACATGGCCTGCATTACGGAGGGGCCTAGCCAACGGAACTCACCCTGGCCTAGGGAAACCCACAGCCCTCCTCCCCCCCCCAGACCCTCCACTGCGCGCAAAGTCCCCAGAATGAGAGTGTACTCACCCCCTTGTGTCTGCTGTGATGCCCTCAAGTGCCCATCCAACTCCGGGTAGGCCACCGCCAGGATCCTGAACATCAGGGGGGTCATGGTGCGACGGACACCCCTCCCACGTTGGGAGGCCATCCCAAACTGAGCAACCGCTGTCTTCTTGCTCCAGCGGCGAATGTCCTCCCATCTTTTCCGGCAGTGGGTGCCCCGTCTCTGGTGGACCCCCAGGGTCCGGACGTCCTTGGCGATGGCACTCCAAATATCCTTCTTCTGGTGGGTGCTGACCTACATGACATGGACAGGGGAAGAAGAGAAGTCATTACCAACTGCACCGTCAATGTGAGTGGCCCCCATCCCTACCCTTGCCATGTGGCACATACATTCACAGTCCTTCATGTTCCCTGAACTCTGTCCCCTTCCAACTAACATCCAGCCCTCTCCACCCAGGCATAGCCCATACAACGTGCTCCCCTGTTGGTCTGGAGGACCGTAGAGTAGCGTGTACTGGGTTGAGGACCCCGTCCACAAGCTTTTCCAACTCCTGAGCAGTGATGGCAGGGGCCCTTTCCCCAGACGCATGAGCCATTGTCTCTTCCAGACCGAGGTCACAGCAGCACTTGCAGTGTAGGTCCTCTCCTGTCGAAGATCAGGTATCAAGTGATTGAACAGATAGAAAATGGCGGTCACGTCCGCGGCGGTGCGTATCATCACCGCCGGCGCACTTCATCATTGGCTCCTGGGACCCATAGGGTCCTATGTTAACCAATGCAGCATTGCGCCGCGGTCTACGACCGCCTACCGCGACAGTGTACAACGCCAGCGCAGATACCTCACATCCCATTGTCCCAGTTTAGAGGTCAGGCAGCCGCCATTTCAGAGGCCCACATGGCTTCATTTACTACTGCGTCACACATACCTAGGCCTACACTCAACACACATACAGGAACAGTTTTGTGTTTGGTGTTGTGTTCTGTGTATCTGTGGGTACATACCTGGGAATTTGTTGACTCTGTGGTCGCTGTTGTCCTTCCTAGGCGCCATCAGCAGGGACATTTGAGAAGATGGCGGAATCCTCCGATGTACTGACCGCTGGTCTACCTGTTGACAATGGAGGAGCGACATTTACTCATCACCTACAGGTTTGACCGTGCCACTATCCAGGAACTATGTACCCAGTTGGAGCCAGACCTGATGTCACCAATCCGCCATCCCACTGGAATCCCCCCTGACGTGCAGGTGCTGTCAGTGCTCCATTTCCTTGCAAGTGGGTCTTTTCAGACAACAGTGGCCATGGCATCAGGGATGTCCCAGCCGATGTTTTCCAACGTGTTGTCCAGAGTGTTGTCTGCCCTGCTGAAACACGTAAGGAGCTACATCGTTTTCCCTCAGGTGGAGGATTTGGCTACAGTTAAAGGTGACTTCTATGCCCTTGGACATATCACCAACATCATAGGTGCTATTGATGGCACCCATGTAGCTCTGGTCCCCCCCCCACAGGAGTGAACAGGTGTACAGGAACCGGAAGAGTTATCATTCTATGAATGTACAGATGGTATGTTTGGCAGATCAGTACATCTCCCAGGTAATTGTTATGTTCCCTGGCTCTGTGCATGACGCCTACATCCTGCGCAATAGCAGCATCCCTTATGTGATGGGTCAACTCCAGAGGCACCGTGCGTGGCTATTAGGGGACTCTGGTTACCCTAACCTGTCCTGGCTATTGACCCCAGTGAGGAATCCCAGGACCAGGGCAGAGGAACACTACAATGAGGCACATGGGCGGACTAGGAGGGTGATCGAACACACCTTCGGCCTCATGAAGGCCAGGTTCAGGTGCCTCCATATGACAGGTGGTTCCCTATTCTACTCACCGAAGAAGGTGTGCCAGATCATCATCGCCTGCTCGATGCTTCACAATCTTGCTTTGCGACGCCTGGTGCCTTTTCTGCAGGAGGATGGTCCAGAAGGCGGTGTTGTGGCAGCTGTGGAGCCTGTGGAGCCTGTGGAGCCTGTGGACAGTGATGAGGAGGAAGCTGAGGAAGAAGACATAGACAACAGGGAGTCAGTCATACAGCAATATTTCCAGTGACACACAGGTGAGAACATTTTATTTTACTATTACATTCACTTTCACACTTCTACCTCTATCCTGTCTGTCATTTAGTAGCAGTATTTGGTAACTGAGTTGTACCTTTCCATTACGGTTTCACAGGTGTGGTTACCAACGTGTGTCATCTGCTTGCATCCTTCATGGACTTGTGATGTGTGACATAGGTATGTTGGCTTTACAACTGAACACGCATTTTGACACTGTCATTGATAATATACATTTAACAAATCACAGACTGACTCCAGATTGTTTTGTGCTTCAAGGGTGTTTATTTAAGTGCTCAAAAATGGAGGGGGGTTGTAAAATGGTGATGGGGGACGGTGGAGGAATGTCCATGGCAGAGTACAGTCGATTGGTCACACAGATGCACTGCCCATATGGGTATAGGAAGTGGAGCTGGGGCAGTTTAAGTATGGACAGGGTAACAAAGTGGGACAGTGGAAGGACATTCAGGGTGGTCTCATTTCCTGGCGGGGGTCTTGCCATCTTGCTCTGTCCTGTTCCTGGATCTCAGGGACCGCTTGTGGGGTGGTTGTCTGTCTGCAGGGGGTGGGGTGCTGGTGTGGTGGTCCTGTGGCGGGGCGTCCTGTCCACTAGCGCCAGCAGAGGTGGTGGGCAGTTCATCATCCTGGCTAGTGTCAGGGGCCCCTTGGAGTGCCACGGTGTCCCTCATGGTCTTCTGTATGTCCTTCAGCACCCCTACGATGGTGCCCAGGGCAGAGCTGATGGTTCTGAGCTCCTCCCTGAACCCCAAATACTGTTCGTCCTTCAGGCGCTGGGTCTCCTGAAACTTGGCCAGGACAGTCGCCATCGTCTCCTGGGAGTGGTGGTATGCTCCCATGATGGAGGAGAGGGCCTCGTGGAGAGTGGGTTCCCTAGGCCTGTCCGCCCCCTGTCACACAGCAGCCCTCCCAGTTCCCCTGTGTTCCTGTACCTCCGTCCCCTGGACTGTGTGCCCACTACCACTGCCCCCAGGTCCCTGTTGTCGTTGGGGTGGTGGGTTAGCCTGGGTGCCCTACTAGTGGTGGACACACCGCTGATTGACCTGTCCTGGGTAGGGAGGTATGGGTCCGCTGGGTGGGTGCTGTGCTGGTGTTCCCAGAGGGTGGCAGTTCAGTGTTGGGCTGTGGCTGGGCAAGGGGAACCGACTGTCCTGAGGCCCACGATGGTCCGGGCTGGTCATCAAGATCCAGTAGGGCAGAGCTCCTGTCGTCACTGTGGGCCTCTTCTGGGGGTGGAGTGGTGTTGTCTGGACCCTCTGGTGTGGTGACGGTCCTTCGGGTTCCTGCAGGGGTATGAGAACATGATTATTGCATGTGTGTGTTTCATGGTGTGCAATGGATGGGTGTGCGTGAACCCCAGTGCAGGCATTCCTGTGTGGGGGCTTGTGTGGTGATGGTTGGGGGGTGTTGTGGGTCTGTGCAGTGGGCATGCTTTAGTGATGGGTATCCATGCTTAGTTGTGTCATGCAGGTCTTGGGTTTGGGATGGGTGGTTGGTGTAATAGGTGAGGTGAGGATTTGGGGTGATAGGGGAGGGTGTGATGGTGGGGGTGTGTGATAGCATGCAGGTAGGGTGGGGGTTATGATGGTTAAAATTAGACCTACCAGTGTCCGTTCCTCCGACGACTCCTCCGAGGCCCTCAGGATGCAAGATGGACAAGACTTGCTCCTCCCATGTTGTTAGTTGTGGGGGAGGAGGTGGGGGTCCGCCGGCAGTCCGCTGAACCGCGATGTGGTGCCTGGATACCGTTGAACGCACTTTCCCCCGTAGGTCGTTCCACCTCTTCCTGATGTCCTCCCTATTTATTGGGTGCTGTCCCACAGCGTTGACCCTGTCGACAATTCTTTGCCATAGCTCCATCTTCCTGGCTATGGATGTGTACTGTACCTGTGCGCCAAATAGCTGTGGCTCTACCCTGATGATTTCCTCCACCATGACCCTGAGCTCCTCCTCGGAAAAGCGGGGGTGTCTTTGGCGTGACATGGGGTGGTGTGTGTGATGTGTGGGGTGGTGTATGTGTTGATGAGTGTGGTGAGTGTAGTGGTATGTGGTGTTTTGTGCGTGGATGTTGTGTGGGTGATGATGTAGTGTGCCTCTGTGTGATGGTGTTATCTATTCTGTGCTGTCTCTCTCTGGCCTTCGTCTCTAATTTGTGGTCATAGGGGTTTGTGGGTGATGTGAGTGTGTGTTTTATATTGTATTGGATGTGTGGGAGTGGTGTTTGTATGTGTATCAGGTGTGTGTATTTTGAATTGTCCTATGTGGCGGTGTTTTGGAGAGGTGTGTGTATTTTGAGCGCGGCGGCGTGTACCGCCAATGGAATACCGCGGTTGAAAGACCGCCGCGTGGATTCGTGAGTCGTAATAGCATGGGCGTGTTTCTGTTGGCGTGGAGGTGGAGGATTTGTTTCCACATATTTATCGCTGACCTTTGGTGTGGCGGACTTGTGTGGGTGTCTGAATTTCGGCGGATTCCGTGATGTGTGTCATAATAGCTGTGGCGGTCTCCCGCGGCGGTCCATTGGCGGTCTTCTGCACGGCGGTAAGCGGCTTTTACCGCCAATGTTGTAATGACCCCCTTACTATGCAAGACAAAGGGCCTTATTACAACTTTAGAGGACGGTGTTAATCCGTCCCAAATGTGACGGATATACCACCTACCGTATTACGAGTCCATTATATCCTATGGAACTCGTAATACGGTAGGTGGTATATCCCTCACATTTGGGACGGATTAACACCGTCCTCCAAAGTTGTAATAAGGCCCAAAATGTTAGATTACTTGTTCCAATGATGGAATCGAAGTGCAGACAGACAGTGATGATGAAGGGGATGATGGTCAGTTCTCAGGGTTAGAAACAGGAACCACAAATGAAGATTACCCTTTGATTACCTTGTTCCCGATGCTCACAGTGATCGACTTACCTGCCGAGTTACAAGGGACAGTGACAGAGAAAGTGTGGGATTTGACAGGAAAAGAAGTGGGACTGATAAAAGGAGTAGAACCAGTTAGAGTACAAGTGAAGCCAAATGCAGTGTTTCCTCAGGTGCCACAATATCACATGGCACAAGATGTCCTTATCCAGGTGTCACAAATAATTGCAGACTTTGTGAAACAGGGAGTCGTGAAGGAAGTGTTGAGCAGCCCATGTAATTCACCGATAATGGGTCTGAGAAAGCCTTGTGGGAAGGTTTGAATTGTGCAGGACTTAAGAAAAAGAAACAAGATTGTGGTAAAATGTTGCCCCATAGTACCCAATCCAGCAGCGATTATGTTTGGAGAAAAGAGCGCCGAGGTCGGAATGACCACCAAAGTGTCAACCAAGAAGCTGTAGTACTGCCAGAAAGAAGTGAAGTACTTAGGACACTTAGGGCCTGATTACAACTTTGGAGGAGGTGTTAATTCGTCCCAAATGTGACGGATATACCACCAGCCGTATTACGAGTTCCATAGGATATAATAGACTCGTAATACGGCTGGTGGTATATCCGTCACTTTTGGGACAGATTAACACCTCCTCCAAAGTTGTAATCAGGCCCACAGTAACTTAATGAAAATACTACAAAATGACACCACACAGGTTAAGAATAATAGAATATATTCATCTAAACAAAACAAGATCAAAACGACAAAATCCACAATACACAAGTCAAGTTATCAATTAAAAACCAAAAAGAGTCTTCAGTGTGCGTTGTTTCTTCTCTCTGCAGGAGAGGGATGCATTGATCCGGTCGGCACTCTCAGGTCCAGGCAGGCCTTGAGTTGTTTTTACACGCCCAGCGTTGTTTGCGTAAGAAATTCAGCCGCACAATGGTCTGAAAACCACGCAGCGCGTGTTGCGATCTCACCAGCCTCTCTCAGCAATGCTACGCGTCGTTTCCCCAGCTCCGGGCGTCGATCTTCCGGTCCCGTTGCAGGTGAGCGGCGATTTTCTGCCACGAAGCCGGTGGCGCATTGATTTTTCAGCTGCAGATCGGAGTCGCGTCGAGCTTTTCCCCGCACGGCGGTCGGTGCGTGGATTTCTCACTCTTGGGCTGCCAGCTTCTCCTTTCAGGGTCCCAGGAACTGGATGGGCACCACTATGCAGAGTAGGAGTCTCTCCAGAGACTCCTGGTGCTGGCAGAGAGAAGTCTTTGCTGTCCCTGAGACTTCAAACAACAGGAGGCAAGCTCTAAATCAATTCTTTGGAGAGATCTTCATAAGAAGGAAGGCAACACAAAGTCCATTCTTCGTCCTCTAGCACAGGCAGAAGCAGCAACTGCAGGAGGGCTCCACAAAGCACAGTCACAGGCAGGGCAGCTCTTCTTCCTCAGCTCTTCAGCTCTTCTCCAGGCAGAGGTTTCTCTTGGTTTCCAGAAGTGTTCTAAAGTCTGTGGTTTTGGGTGCCCTTCTTATACCAATTTTGCCCTTTGACGTAGGCCTACTTCAAAGGAAAGTCTCTCTTGATTGTAAAATCCTGCCTTGCCCAGGCCAGGCCCCAGACACACAGCAGGGTGTTGGAGACTGCATTGTCTGAGGGCAGGCACAGCCCTTTCAGGTGTGAGTGACCACTCCTGCCCTCCCTCCTAGCACAGATGGTTCATCAGGAAATGCAGATTACTCCCCAGCTGCCTTTGTGTCACTGTTTAGTGTGAGGTGCAACCAGCCCAACTGTCAAACTGACCCAGACAGGGAATCCACAAACAGGCAGAGTCACAGGGTTAAGCAAGAAAATGCTCACTCTCTGAAAGTGGCATTTTCAAACACACAATCTCAACATCAACTTCACTAAAATATGTATTTTTAAATTGTAAGCTCAGAGACCCCAAACTCCACATGTCTATCCGCTCCCAAAGGGAATCTACACTTTAATCATATTTAATGTTAACCTATGAGAGGGACAGGCCTTGCAACATTGAAAAACAAATTTAGCAATATTTCACTGTCAGGACATATAAAACACATTACTTAGGCCCTCATTACAACCCTGGCGGTCGGCGGAGAAGCGGCGGTAAGACCGCAAACAGACCGGCGGTAAAAAAAATGGAATTCGGACCGCGGCGGTCACCGCCGCGATTGGCCGAAACTTCACCACTCCGACCGCCATGGCGGTAATGACCGCTGGGCTGGAGGTTGCGGTCTCCGGCCCGGCGGTCATCACTAGATCGCCAACGGTATCAGGACCCTGCATACCACCACGGTTTCTTGCGGTTGGGAACCGCCATGAGAACCATGGCGGTAGGCACAATCGGTGCCAGGGAATTCCTTCCCTGACACTGATAGGGGTCTCCCCCACCCCCCACTACCCCACAAGTCCTCCCCCCACACCCTCCACCCCCCTGCCACCCCCCAGTGGTGGTACAAACCCCCTCCCCCACCCCAACATGCACATACACGCACCCCTACACGCACACACCCCCAACATGCACATTTACACACCCCTACACACACACATACACAACGAGGACACATACCCACACACATACATGCAGACATGCACACCGGCCGAACCGCACACATTTCACATAGACACAGCAGCACCCCCGCACGCATTCACGCACTCACACACCCCCTCTACACACTCACACGCACACCCCCATGCATGCACACAACACACAACACCTCCCACCCCCTCCCCTGACGGACGATCAACTTACCTTGTGCGTTGGTCCTCCGGGAGGCGACGGGATCCATGGGGACATCACCGCCACCAGCACACCGCCACCAGAACACACCCACACAGAATCGTGGGACGTGATTCTGTGGGCGGTGTTGTGTTGGCGTGGCGGTGGAGGTTGAGCAGCCTCCACTTTCCCGTCGACCGCCAGTGTAGTTGCTGGCGGATTTCCGTACGGAAAACGTCGGTACGCTGCCAGCGGTCATGATACGCGGAGCGGAAGACCGCCACGGCTGGCGGTCTTCACCACGGCGGTAACTTGGCGGTCTTGCGAAAAGACCGCCAATGTTGGAATGACCCCCTATATGTCCTACCTTAACAATACACTGCACCCTGCCCTTTGGGCTACCTAGGGCCTACCTTAGGGGTGCCTTACATGTAAGAAAAGGGAAGGTTTAGGCCTGGAAAGTGGGTACACTTGTCAAGTTGAATTTACAGTTAAAACTGCACACACAGATACTGCAGTGGCAGGACTGAGACATGATTACAGAGCTACTTATGTGGGTGGCACAACCAGTGCTGCAGGCCCACTAGTAGCATTTTATTTATAGTCCCTGGACACCTCTAGTGCACTTTATTAGGGACTTACTAGTAAATCAAACATGCCAATCATGGATAAGCCAATTACATACACATTTTGTAAAGGAGCACTTGCACTTTAGCACTGGTTAGCAGTGGTAAAGTGCCCAGAGTAACAAAAACAGCAAAAACAGAGTCCAGCACACATAAACAACCTGGGAAACAGAGGCAACAAGTTAAGGGAGACCACGCCAAGGATGAAAAGTCTAACAATAAGCAACTCAGGACTGACACAGATGTATTAACTAGTGGGCAGGAAAAAAACTCAGAACTATGTGATGCAAATTAGTCAACAATCGTGTTAAAATTATCACTCTTATCCATACCCTTGTAAGTTGCTGTGGAATCCTCAGGGAAGCTGTTGTAGTGGCCAGCCCAGCCATTGAGCTCAAACTACCAGTGGGACAAGACACTGAGTTGGCCCTATGTTAGCACAGAAGCCCCTTAATGCCACACTTGGGCGACATATTATTAAGTCAGTGTATCTGTTCAAGCGGGTTGAAACAGTTATGGGTGGAGATAGATTAAAGATTAAAAGATTACCCATAGGAGCTGGAAACCAGGTAGGTCTAGAGGGCACCATATATTGTGATTAGTAGAAATAACCGAGGGGGATAGATTTGATGTTAGTATAAAAGGAGCCCTCTTAGGGCAACATGTTTAATACATGGCCTACCAGGTTTGTGTTACAGAAATTGATAACAAATCAGTCCTTTGGTTCCCTTTTAGGGCTGCAGCTAAGCCAACTAAACAAGATTGTGGTAAAATGTTGCCCCATAGTACCCAATCCAGCAGCGATTATGTTTCAGGTCCCGTGTGATGCTGAATGGTTCATCATTGTAGACCTTTCACAAGCTTTCTTTTCGATACCTCTTCACGAGGACAGCCAGTTTTGATTCAGTTTCAAATTCCTGGACAAGGTGTACAGTTGGTGCAGAATTCCTCAAGGGTTTTCTGAGTCACCGTCCATCTTTAATCAGATATTGAAAAAGGACTTAGAATCCTTAGCACTGTCTTTTAACTCGACTCTAGTGCAGTACATTGATGACTTGTTGATTGCATCCAGGACAAGGGATGACTGTATGTATGACACAATTGCTTTACTGAATCATTTGGGAAAGAATGGACATAAAGGGGGTCATTCCGACCCTGGCGGCCGGCGGTTTGCTGGCGGGAACACCGCCAACAGGCTGGCGGTGTCCCGGCAGCAAGTATGACCGTGGCGCAAAAGCCACGGCCATACCGTCGGCCCCTCCATTTTCCCGCCAGGTTTCCGCCTGGGGGGCATAATCCCCAGGGCAGCGGTGCAAGCACCGCTGCCCTGGGGATTATGAGTCCCCGACCGCCAGCCTGTCCTTGGCGGTAGACACTGCCATGGAAAGGCTGGCGGTAAGGGGACGCACGGGGCCCCTGGGGGGCCCCTGCACTGCCCATGCAATTGGCATGGGCAGTGCAGGGGCCCCCAGGCGTAGCCCCGTCGCGCATTTCACTCCCCGAATTTCAGGCAGTGAAATGCTCGACGGGTGCTACTGCACCCGCTGCACATCAACATTGCCGCCGGCTCTATTACGAGCCGGCGGCAATGTTGATGTGCCATTTCCGCTGGGCCAGCGGACGGTAACGCTGTTACCGTCCGCTGGCCCAGCAAAAATGTCGGAATAGGGAGGCATGAATACCGCCGGCAATGACGGTATTCTGTCTCCCCCAGCCTCGGCGGTCTGGAGAAAAGACCGCCGAGGTCGGAATGACCACCAAAGTGTCAACCAAGAAGCTGTAGTACTGCCAGAAAGAAGTGAAGTACTTAGGACACTTAGGGCCTGATTACAACTTTGGAGGAGGTGTTAATTCGTCCCAAATGTGACGGATATACCACCAGCCGTATTACGAGTTCCATAGGATATAATAGACTCGTAATACGGCTGGTGGTATATCCGTCACTTTTGGGACAGATTAACACCTCCTCCAAAGTTGTAATCAGGCCCACAGTAACTTAATGAAAATACTACAAAATGACACCACACAGGTTAAGAATAATAGAATATATTCATCTAAACAAAACAAGATCAAAACGACAAAATCCACAATACACAAGTCAAGTTATCAATTAAAAACCAAAAAGAGTCTTCAGTGTGCGTTGTTTCTTCTCTCTGCAGGAGAGGGATGCATTGATCCGGTCGGCACTCTCAGGTCCAGGCAGGCCTTGAGTTGTTTTTACACGCCCAGCGTTGTTTGCGTAAGAAATTCAGCCGCACAATGGTCTGAAAACCACGCAGCGCGTGTTGCGATCTCACCAGCCTCTCTCAGCAATGCTACGCGTCGTTTCCCCAGCTCCGGGCGTCGATCTTCCGGTCCCGTTGCAGGTGAGCGGCGATTTTCTGCCACGAAGCCGGTGGCGCATTGATTTTTCAGCTGCAGATCGGAGTCGCGTCGAGCTTTTCCCCGCACGGCGGTCGGTGCGTGGATTTCTCACTCTTGGGCTGCCAGCTTCTCCTTTCAGGGTCCCAGGAACTGGATGGGCACCACTATGCAGAGTAGGAGTCTCTCCAGAGACTCCTGGTGCTGGCAGAGAGAAGTCTTTGCTGTCCCTGAGACTTCAAACAACAGGAGGCAAGCTCTAAATCAATTCTTTGGAGAGATCTTCATAAGAAGGAAAGCAACACAAAGTCCATTCTTCGTCCTCTAGCACAGGCAGAAGCAGCAACTGCAGGAGGGCTCCACAAAGCACAGTCACAGGCAGGGCAGCTCTTCTTCCTCAGCTCTTCAGCTCTTCTCCAGGCAGAGGTTTCTCTTGGTTTCCAGAAGTGTTCTAAAGTCTGTGGTTTTGGGTGCCCTTCTTATACCAATTTTGCCCTTTGACGTAGGCCTACTTCAAAGGAAAGTCTCTCTTGATTGTAAAATCCTGCCTTGCCCAGGCCAGGCCCCAGACACACAGCAGGGTGTTGGAGACTGCATTGTCTGAGGGCAGGCACAGCCCTTTCAGGTGTGAGTGACCACTCCTGCCCTCCCTCCTAGCACAGATGGTTCATCAGGAAATGCAGATTACTCCCCAGCTGCCTTTGTGTCACTGTTTAGTGTGAGGTGCAACCAGCCCAACTGTCAAACTGACCCAGACAGGGAATCCACAAACAGGCAGAGTCACAGGGTTAAGCAAGAAAATGCTCACTCTCTGAAAGTGGCATTTTCAAACACACAATCTCAACATCAACTTCACTAAAATATGTATTTTTAAATTGTAAGCTCAGAGACCCCAAACTCCACATGTCTATCCGCTCCCAAAGGGAATCTACACTTTAATCATATTTAATGTTAACCTATGAGAGGGACAGGCCTTGCAACATTGAAAAACAAATTTAGCAATATTTCACTGTCAGGACATATAAAACACATTACTTAGGCCCTCATTACAACCCTGGCGGTCGGCGGAGAAGCGGCGGTAAGACCGCAAACAGACCGGCGGTAAAAAAAATGGAATTCGGACCGCGGCGGTCACCGCCGCGATTGGCCGAAACTTCACCACTCCGACCGCCATGGCGGTAATGACCGCTGGGCTGGAGGTTGAGGTCTCCGGCCCGGCGGTCATCACTAGATCGCCAACGGTATCAGGACCCTGCATACCACCACGGTTTCTTGCGGTTGGGAACCGCCATGAGAACCATGGCGGTAGGCACAATCGGTGCCAGGGAATTCCTTCCCTGACACTGATAGGGGTCTCCCCCACCCCCCACTACCCCACAAGTCCTCCCCCCATACCCTCCACCCCCCTGCCACCCCCAGTGGTGGTACAAACCCCCTCCCCACCCCCCCCCAACATGCACATACACGCACCCCTACACGCACACACCCCCAACATGCACATTTACACACCCCTACACACACACATACACAACGAGGACACATACCCACACACATACATGCAGACATGCACACCGGCCGAACCGCACACATTTCACATAGACACAGCAGCACCCCCCGCACGCATTCACGCACTCACACACCCCCTCTACACACTCACACGCACACCCCCATGCATGCACACAACACACAACACCTCCCACCCCCTCCCCTGACGGACGATCAACTTACCTTGTGCGTTGGTCCTCCGGGAGGCGACGGGATCCATGGGGACATCACCGCCACCAGCACACCGCCACCAGAACACACCCACACAGAATCGTGGGACGTGATTCTGTGGGCGGTGTTGTGTTGGCGTGGCGGTGGAGGTTGAGCAGCCTCCACTTTCCCGTCGACCGCCAGTGTAGTTGCTGGCGGATTTCCGTACGGAAAACGTCGGTACGCTGCCAGCGGTCATGATACGCGGAGCGGAAGACCGCCACGGCTGGCGGTCTTCACCACGGCGGTAACTTGGCGGTCTTGCGAAAAGACCGCCAATGTTGGAATGACCCCCTATATGTCCTACCTTAACAATACACTGCACCCTGCCCTTTGGGCTACCTAGGGCCTACCTTAGGGGTGCCTTACATGTAAGAAAAGGGAAGGTTTAGGCCTGGAAAGTGGGTACACTTGTCAAGTTGAATTTACAGTTAAAACTGCACACACAGATACTGCAGTGGCAGGACTGAGACATGATTACAGAGCTACTTATGTGGGTGGCACAACCAGTGCTGCAGGCCCACTAGTAGCATTTTATTTATAGTCCCTGGACACCTCTAGTGCACTTTATTAGGGACTTACTAGTAAATCAAACATGCCAATCATGGATAAGCCAATTACATACACATTTTGTAAAGGAGCACTTGCACTTTAGCACTGGTTAGCAGTGGTAAAGTGCCCAGAGTAACAAAAACAGCAAAAACAGAGTCCAGCACACATAAACAACCTGGGAAACAGAGGCAACAAGTTAAGGGAGACCACGCCAAGGATGAAAAGTCTAACAATAAGCAACTCAGGACTGACACAGATGTATTAACTAGTGGGCAGGAAAAAAACTCAGAACTATGTGATGCAAATTAGTCAACAATCGTGTTAAAATTATCACTCTTATCCATACCCTTGTAAGTTGCTGTGGAATCCTCAGGGAAGCTGTTGTAGTGGCCAGCCCAGCCATTGAGCTCAAACTACCAGTGGGACAAGACACTGAGTTGGCCCTATGTTAGCACAGAAGCCCCTTAATGCCACACTTGGGCGACATATTATTAAGTCAGTGTATCTGTTCAAGCGGGTTGAAACAGTTATGGGTGGAGATAGATTAAAGATTAAAAGATTACCCATAGGAGCTGGAAACCGGGTAGGTCTAGAGGGCACCATATATTGTGATTAGTAGAAATAACCGAGGGGGATAGATTTGATGTTAGTATAAAAGGAGCCCTCTTAGGGCAACATGTTTAATACATGGCCTACCAGGTTTGTGTTACAGAAATTGATAACAAATCAGTCCTTTCGTTCCCTTTTAGGGCTGCAGCTAAGCCAACTAAACAAGATTGTGGTAAAATGTTGCCCCATAGTACCCAATCCAGCAGCGATTATGTTTCAGGTCCCGTGTGATGCTGAATGGTTCATCATTGTAGACCTGTCACAAGCTTTCTTTTCGATACCTCTTCACGAGGACAGCCAGTTTTGATTCAGTTTCAAATTCCTGGACAAGGTGTACAGTTGGTGCAGAATTCCTCAAGGGTTTTCTGAGTCACCGTCCATCTTTAATCAGATATTGAAAAAGGACTTAGAATCCTTAGCACTGTCTTTTAACTCGACTCTAGTGCAGTACATTGATGACTTGTTGATTGCATCCAGGACAAGGGATGACTGTATGTATGACACAATTGCTTTACTGAATCATTTGGGAAAGAATGGACATAAAGGGGGTCATTCCGACCCTGGCGGCCGGCGGTTTGCTGGCGGGAACACCGCCAACAGGCTGGCGGTGTCCCGGCAGCAAGTATGACCGTGGCGCAAAAGCCACGGCCATACCGCCGGCCCCTCCATTTTCCCGCCAGGTTTCCGCCTGGGGGGCATAATCCCCAGGGCAGCGGTGCAAGCACCGCTGCCCTGGGGATTATGAGTCCCCGACCGCCAGCCTGTCCTTGACGGTAGACACTGCCATGGAAAGGCTGGCGGTAAGGGGACGCACGGGGCCCCTGGGGGGCCCCTGCACTGCCCATGCAATTGGCATGGGCAGTGCAGGGGCCCCCAGGCGTAGCCCCGTCGCGCATTTCACTCCCCGAATTTCAGGCAGTGAAATGTGCGACGGGTGCTACTGCACCCGCTGCACATCAACATTGCCGCCGGCTCTATTACGAGCCGGCGGCAATGTTGATGTGCCATTTCCGCTGGGCCAGCGGACGGTAACGCTGTTACCGTCCGCTGGCCCAGCAAAAATGTCGGAATAGGGAGGCATGAATACCGCCGGCAATGACGGTATTCTGTCTCCCCCAGCCTCGGCGGTCTGGAGAAAAGACCGCCGAGGTCGGAATGACCACCAAAGTGTCAACCAAGAAGCTGTAGTACTGCCAGAAAGAAGTGAAGTACTTAGGACACTTAGGGCCTGATTACAACTTTGGAGGAGGTGTTAATTCGTCCCAAATGTGACGGATATACCACCAGCCGTATTACGAGTTCCATAGGATATAATAGACTCGTAATACGGCTGGTGGTATATCCGTCACTTTTGGGACAGATTAACACCTCCTCCAAAGTTGTAATCAGGCCCACAGTAACTTAATGAAAATACTACAAAATGACACCACACAGGTTAAGAATAATAGAATATATTCATCTAAACAAAACAAGATCAAAACGACAAAATCCACAATACACAAGTCAAGTTATCAATTAAAAACCAAAAAGAGTCTTCAGTGTGCGTTGTTTCTTCTCTCTGCAGGAGAGGGATGCATTGATCCGGTCGGCACTCTCAGGTCCAGGCAGGCCTTGAGTTGTTTTTACACGCCCAGCGTTGTTTGCGTAAGAAATTCAGCCGCACAATGGTCTGAAAACCACGCAGCGCGTGTTGCGATCTCACCAGCCTCTCTCAGCAATGCTACGCGTCGTTTCCCCAGCTCCGGGCGTCGATCTTCCGGTCCCGTTGCAGGTGAGCGGCGATTTTCTGCCACGAAGCCGGTGGCGCATTGATTTTTCAGCTGCAGATCGGAGTCGCGTCGAGCTTTTCCCCGCACGGCGGTCGGTGCGTGGATTTCTCACTCTTGGGCTGCCAGCTTCTCCTTTCAGGGTCCCAGGAACTGGATGGGCACCACTATGCAGAGTAGGAGTCTCTCCAGAGACTCCTGGTGCTGGCAGAGAGAACTCTTTGCTGTCCCTGAGACTTCAAACAACAGGAGGCAAGCTCTAAATCAATTCTTTGGAGAGATCTTCATAAGAAGGAAGGCAACACAAAGTCCATTCTTCGTCCTCTAGCACAGGCAGAAGCAGCAACTGCAGGAGGGCTCCACAAAGCACAGTCACAGGCAGGGCAGCTCTTCTTCCTCAGCTCTTCAGCTCTTCTCCAGGCAGAGGTTTCTCTTGGTTTCCAGAAGTGTTCTAAAGTCTGTGGTTTTGGGTGCCCTTCTTATACCAATTTTGCCCTTTGACGTAGGCCTACTTCAAAGGAAAGTCTCTCTTGATTGTAAAATCCTGCCTTGCCCAGGCCAGGCCCCAGACACACAGCAGGGTGTTGGAGACTGCATTGTCTGAGGGCAGGCACAGCTCTTTCAGGTGTGAGTGACCACTCCTGCCCTCCCTCCTAGCACAGATGGTTCATCAGGAAATGCAGATTACTCCCCAGCTGCCTTTGCGTCACTGTTTAGTGTGAGGTGCAACCAGCCCAACTGTCAAACTGACCCAGACAGGGAATCCACAAACAGGCAGAGTCACAGGGTTAAGCAAGAAAATGCTCACTCTCTGAAAGTGGCATTTTCAAACACACAATCTCAACATCAACTTCACTAAAATATGTATTTTTAAATTGTAAGCTCAGAGACCCCAAACTCCACATGTCTATCCGCTCCCAAAGGGAATCTACACTTTAATCATATTTAATGTTAACCTATGAGAGGGACAGGCCTTGCAACATTGAAAAACAAATTTAGCAATATTTCACTGTCAGGACATATAAAACACATTACTTAGGCCCTCATTACAACCCTGGCGGTCGGCGGAGAAGCGGCGGTAAGACCGCAAACAGACCGGCGGTAAAAAAAATGGAATTCGGACCGCGGCGGTAACCGCCGCGATTGGCCGAAACTTCACCACTCCGACCGCCATGGCGGTAATGACCGCTGTGCTGGAGGTTGCGGTCTCCGGCCCGGCGGTCATCACTAGATCGCCAACGGTATCAGGACCCTGCATACCACCACGGTTTCTTGCGGTTGGGAACCGCCATGAGAACCATGGCGGTAGGCACAATCGGTGCCAGGGAATTCCTTCCCTGACACTGATAGGGGTCTCCCCCACCCCCCACTACCCCACAAGTCCTCCCCCCACACCCTCCACCCCCCTGCCACCCCCCAGTGGTGGTACAAACCCCCTCCCCACCCCCACCCCAACATGCACATACACGCACCCCTACACGCACAAACCCCCAACATGCACATATACACACCCCTACACACACATACACAACGAGGACACATACCCACACACATACATGCAGACATGCACACCGGCGGAACCGCACACATTTCACATAGACACAGCAGCACCCCCCGCACGCATTCACGCACTCACACACCCCCTCTACACACTCACACGCACACCCCCATGCATGCACACAACCCCTCCCACCCCCTCCCCTGACGGACGATCAACTTACCTTGTGCGTTGGTCCTCCGGGAGGCGACGGGATCCATGGGGACATCACCGCCACCAGCACACCGCCACCAGAACACACCCACACAGAATCGTGGGACGTGATTCTGTGGGCGGTGTTGTGTTGGCGTGGCGGTGGAGGTTGAGCAGCCTCCACTTTCCCGTCGACCGCCAGTGTAGTTGCTGGCGGATTTCCGTACGGAAAACGTCGGTACGCTGCCAGCGGTCATGATACGCGGAGCGGAAGACCGCCACGGCTGGCGGTCTTCACCACGGCGGTAACTTGGCGGTCTTGCGAAAAGACCGCCAATGTTGGAATGACCCCCTATATGTCCTACCTTAACAATACACTGCACCCTGCCCTTTGGGCTACCTAGGGCCTACCTTAGGGGTGCCTTACATGTAAGAAAATGGAAGGTTTAGGCCTGGAAAGTGGGTACACTTGTCAAGTTGAATTTACAGTTAAAACTGCACACACAGATACTGCAGTGGCAGGACTGAGACATGATTACAGAGCTACTTATGTGGGTGGCACAACCAGTGCTGCAGGCCCACTAGTAGCATTTTATTTATAGTCCCTGGACACCTCTAGTGCACTTTATTAGGGACTTACTAGTAAATCAAACATGCCAATCATGGATAAGCCAATTACATACACATTTTGTAAAGGAGCACTTGCACTTTAGCACTGGTTAGCAGTGGTAAAGTGCCCAGAGTAACAAAAACAGCAAAAACAGAGTCCAGCACACATAAACAACCTGGGAAACAGAGGCAACAAGTTAAGGGAGACCACGCCAAGGATGAAAAGTCTAACAATAAGCAACTCAGGACTGACACAGATGTATTAACTAGTGGGCAGGAAAAAAACTCAGAACTATGTGATGCAAATTAGTCAACAATCGTGTTAAAATTATCACTCTTATCCATACCCTTGTAAGTTGCTGTGGAATCCTCAGGGAAGCTGTTGTAGTGGCCAGCCCAGCCATTGAGCTCAAACTACCAGTGGGACAAGACACTGAGTTGGCCCTATGTTAGCACAGAAGCCCCTTAATGCCACACTTGGGCGACATATTATTAAGTCAGAGTATCTGTTCAAGCGGGTTGAAACAGTTATGGGTGGAGATAGATTAAAGATTAAAAGATTACCCATAGGAGCTGGAAACCGGGTAGGTCTAGAGGGCACCATATATTGTGATTAGTAGAAATAACCGAGGGGGATAGATTTGATGTTAGTATAAAAGGAGCCCTCTTAGGGCAACATGTTTAATACATGGCCTACCAGGTTTGTGTTACAGAAATTGATAACAAATCAGTCCTTTGGTTCCCTTTTAGGGCTGCAGCTAAGCCAACTAACTCTTACCATATTTACAATGCTGCTATACAAGGTATCACAACTGTAGGGTATCTGGCTTCTGCCCAGTCTGTTTACTGCTTTGATCTTTAGTTTAATAAACTCCTCAGCTTGATTGTTGCCTAGTTTAGGGACATTCTTAAACACTATTACAAAAGTGGTAGCTTCTGACAGGAGCTACAAGGCTTTATTGTCTGGCTTCGTGACATAACCCTCCTTGGTGTGGTCAGCTGCTCTGCTCTCCCTTGTCTCTTATTTTCCTGGTGTAAGTGTGCATGTGTCTCTACCCAAAAGCTTGGCATGTCGGTTAAGGTTCTGCCTGGATGGTGGCTCTTTAGGAGGCAGCAAGCCTCCCAGCGAGATAATCAGTGCCATAATTAGTGGACTGTCATTCCTTTTATAGCCATGCTCATCTCCCAACTCTGCCCTTCTCTACTCTCATCAATGACACAGGAGGGGCTCTTGAGACCCCTGAACCTCTATGTCCAGCCTTATTAGACCCTCAGTCAATTAATAGCTTAAATTAAGCATTTTTGCTCCTAAGTACTGCATGAATAGGTTCAAAAGATTTAACCAGAGATGCCTCTACCTCCTTGACACGAAGGAAGGTATTTCCATCATGAGCCACATTGAGGGGCAGGGTTTCAACTCTGTTTGTCTTACCAGGAGAAGATACAGTAGTGTCAGTTTTAGATGAGGAGGTCACTTTAGAATTGTTCGTCCACTTTCTGCTACGTGTCTTTACCACGTGCCCCTTAACCTTAATCTCAATCTTAATACTTATGTTGAGATCTCTGGGGGGATTACGGATATTAATTACTAGCTCCTCATAAGACACACATGGAATGGCAGACACTTTCCTGAGTTTATTGCATAACACAGTACTAGAAACAGAGCCGACCATGTAATTGCCTGAATCTTGGGCTGATAATGTGCTTGCTTGGTGACCCCAAGCCTTTCTTCCACACTTTCGATTGATGTGTTTGTAACACCCATAGCATTTGTGAGGACGCAGGTTATACTGGCGTCTAGAGATTGATCCCTCGAAAGGGACAAGTGCACAGCTGATTTTCCTTTACCCATGACAGAGGGAACTGTCCAGAACAATTATAATCTGCATAACCAGTAAGTCTAGATATAGTAAAATGAAATAAAGTAAAAAACCAACGGAGGTGACCCAGCCTCTGTCTGCCGCAGAAGGGCACAGATGGGCCCGCTGTTGCCCCACCCTTGGCCCGGCCCATGCCTGGGTACGTCCAGCACATGTTCTGCATGCGAGAGGTCAGCGTATGCTAAATAGTGCTTCCCCTAAGCCCCCTCTTCCGTCGGGGGCAAGGGATGCTGGTCGATGTAATCCCAAGGGAATTTGCAACAAAGTTCCAAATGAGTTCCGTATGTGGCACTTTCCCCCATGATCACTTCCTCATCTATGGGGAAAGGGGTGCTGGTCGATGTAGTTCCAGCGGAATATGAAAAAAAAATCCAGGTGAGTTACATATTTGTGATAAGTGCATCTACATGAATACCTGGTATGTGTGTGAGGTTTTCCAGCAGCATGTCAAGCCTCTCCATAATACAAGGTGGGCTTTAATTGCATGAAGGAACCAAAATCCTCGTCACTCAAAGCATAGGTACATTGTGGTAAATGTTACATGGGTGACAGCAGGAACTCACCCTTGATCCCTGCCCATGTAATAGTGAATTGAACACAGGGGTTTCACCTCCATGGATGGGGGTAAGAGATTTATCTGAGATACCGCCAAAAGGTTTAGTAGGGCTAGCTGAGTCCTGGACACCTGGGACATGCAGTGCCTTGGCGTTTTAGCATGGTAGAGGCAATCTGAACAATTTCCTGATGACGGAGACTGGTGACCCACAGTGATGTGGTGGTAGTTGAGTCATCCTGCTCACAGTCAACAATCTCCTCATCCTCAGTGATAGTGAGGGGCACTGAGACAGAGTAAGAGGTTCTCTACGGGAATTGCGCATTGGTCTCTGTTGGAAATTTGTCCTTTCTGAAGGGTCACCTTGGATTGTTTTGCTTTTAACTTAACCTCATTATAGTTGGCTGTAGAACCCTGTGCACTTTACTCGGGCTAACCAGTGGTAAAGTGCTTGTGCTCTCCCTGTTAAACATGGTATACACTGGTAAACCCTAGTATACATCTGATTGGCACCTTTCATTTACTTGGAAGCCCCTGGTATATGGTACAACATGTACACAGGGCCTAAAAATGAAATGTTCTCAGTGAGATACTGCACAAATTGTGGCACCCACTACAGTAGCACATGTCTTCAGGACTGCCCCTGCAGCCTCAGTGATTAGTTTTTAGCTGCAATTTTGATCTGGCAAATTACACCTTTTGCAAGGATTAAACTTTCCTCTTTAACACTTGCAAATTACCCCTAAGATAGGCCCTAAAAGCCTATATGGAAGGTATGTGCGTGGTATTTAAAAAGTAGAGCATGTATATTTAATGTTTCACATGTCCTCGCAGTGAAACCCCAGGAAGTCATTTTTCACAGTTGCGAGGATGACTCTCCCCTAGTTTATCACTGGTTTACACTATCACATTTAATATGTGCTACATTCACTTTGGGAGTAGCTCAGATAAAGAATCAAGAACTCATTTTAATTGTAATTTAAAACCAAACTAAATGGTCAAGTCAGATTTTATATTACTGCTTTGCAAACAACACGTCATTTTCCTGCCTAAAGCCAAAAGGGCCCTTCTGCCAGTAACCAGTGTCACGTGACTGCTGATTGCTCCTCTGTGGTGAGATGTGTATTGCTCCCATTGAGTGTAAAAAGGGCTCTAGTGGAGAGGGGGTGTCCTCCCTTGGGGGGATAACCTGTGGGTATGTGCCAGCCCCTTTCTGAGCTTCAAAGGGCCTACTTGTCACTGGCAGATGAAGCCCACACTTAGGCCTGTCTCCCTATTGTCTCTTTATTCAGGCTGGCACGAAACCCAGTGGGATGGTAGAAACTGACTAAAACTGGTTTAGGGGTTGGACAAAAGCTTGCCCGCCACCCACTGTCTGATATCGGGGATAAAAGTGGACCCCATAGATCTCTTTTCAGGCCACTCCTGGACCTAGCAAGAATCAGAAGGACCGCCTGCTGTTTGAGGATCCTGAGGGTAGACTAGACCTGCTTGCTTTGAATACAGGACCCCAGAAGTGACTCCAAGGGTCAGCTGGCTGACCTCCTGTTTGAGCTACAAGGACATAGCAAACTTCCAGCAGCTCTTTCCTTGCAACTGCCCAGTTGACCAATACAAACCGGACTGCCTTGGATCTGCTGCTGACATCTTTTGGTGTATGTCCTACCATCCAAGCGTTGCCCTGCAGGTTGATTGACTGGTGTTAGAGTGTCCTTCTTCCTTCTCCTGTCCCCAAACTGTAAGAAGTGGGACTTAAGAATTTTTTGCCAACATTCAGCCTTGAGAACCATCAGCCTAGGATAGCCACCAAAGCTACAACTGTCAATGTGGAATTGCCAGGTGGCCTCAGCTCGCTGGTTTGCCCCGCTAAAGGATATTTGACTTTCAGAAAAGTTTCTAGGCCTGAACATAAAGGGCTTCATGGAGACTGACACGGAGTAGCATTCAGTCAATAACTTGGCCTTCCTGGGCATGGGCTTTGCCTGCCTGGAGCTTTCCCATCTTAGTCGACAAGTGCATCATCACCCCGCTTTTCAGCAACCTGCCATTGTAGAGCCTGGCTCCAGATCCAGCTTTCAGCTTGTCCAGGCGCTGATTCATTGATGATCACCTTTTCATATAAATGTTCAAGCCCAAAGGTAAATGTTCTACCCAGACAGACCTGGTTCCCATATAGTCCTGGCCCCTTGATATACCTCCGTAAAAGAATTGTTGTCCAGAGATTTTCATTTTTGATTTCTGTTTTTGGATCATTAGAAAAGTTATTTAGCTTGGGTAGATATTGCTAATCCGGGCAGATTTATTTCTGGACTACATTTTTTGAAATGTCGGATGTGTTGCAGGGATGATGTAATATTTCAGAAACTATGAAACCTATATACTTCATTTTGGTGTCAAAACATAGGTTTTGGGGTCCAAGTAGTCTTATAGACACAGAAAACAACTTCTCAGAGCAACCCTTCTGCCATTTTCTAAAATGGTGGCTCTATAATGATGTGTTTTAGCCATCATACTGGTAATTTATTTTAATGTTGTTTTTGTTTCAGGATTTCCGTTGATTTAAATTTATAACCATGAGCGAAGCAGGTGGTAGCAGAGAATCTTTACCTCCTGACAGAGTGTTGCTGACTGTAAAATCTGAGGACTCCTTCAACAAAGAAAAATGTGTCATATGCCAAACTAATCCAAAAGAAAAGCTAATATCAATTGCGGCTAGACAGAAGAAAGTTTGAGATGGTGCAGAAATATGGCAAGACTAACGGGGTCATTACAACATTGGCGGTAAATGCCGCTTACCGCCGTGCAGAAGACCGCTAACACACTGCCGCGGAATTCCGTGGAATACCGCCACAGCTAGAATCCGCCACAATTTAGACACCCACACAAGTCCGCCACACCAAAGGTCAGTGAAAAACTGGCAATAACAAAACCTTCACCGTCAGGCAAACAGGAATACGCCCACACTATGCAGCGGTCTTTCAACCGCAGTATTCCATTGGCAGTACACACCGCCATGCTCAAAATACACACACATTTACAAAACACTACCACATTGGACAATTCGAAATACACACACCTGTGACACATACACACACCACTCCCACACAACCAATACAATATAAAACACACACCCACATCACCCACAAACCCTTACGACCAGAAATGTAGCGAAGGCCAGAGAGAGACAGCACCATCTACAAACTAGCATCCACAGGCACTCAACACCATCACTCACACAACATTAACGCACAAAACAGCACACACCCCTAAACATCACCCCACACATCACAACACACACCAGCCCACACATCACCCACACCACCCCACGGCACTGCAAAGACACCCCAGGTTCTCTGAGGAGGAGCTCAGGGTCATGGTGGAGGAAATCATCCAGATAGAGCCACAGCTATTCAGATCACAGGTGCATCACACCACCATAGCTAGGAAGATGTAGCTATGGAGCAGAATCATGGACAGGGTCAACACAGTGGGACAGCACCAAAGAACAGGGGATGACATCAGGAAGAGGTGGAACGACCTACGGGGGAAGGTGCGTTCCGTGGTCTCAAGACACTACATTGCGGTTCAGAGGACTGGCGGTGGACCCCCACATCCTCCCCCACAACTAACAACATGGGAGGAGCAGGTCTTGGCTATACTGCATCCTGAGGGCCTCATAGGAGTAGCTGGAGGAATGGACTATGGTAAGTCAAATCTTAACTATTACATCCCCCACCCTACCATCATGCTATCACATACCCCCACCCTCACCCTCACCCCATCACTCCAACTCCTCACATATGTCCCACTATCACAACCCACCCATCCCAACACCAAGCCCTGCAAGCAACACCAAAGCATGGACACCCATCACCAATGCATGGCCACTGCACATACCCACACACACCCCTAACCAATTATCACACAAGGTCCCACACAAGAATGCAAGCACTGGGGTACAGGGTCACCCACCCATTGCACACCATGGCACACACAGATGCAATAATCATGCCTTTACACCCCTGCAGGACCCCTACCAACGTCACCGGACAGGAGGGTCCAGACATGTCCACTCCACCCACAGAAGAGGCCCTCAGTGATGGCAGCAGCTCTGACCAACTGGATCTATATGACCAGCCCGGCCCATCTGGGACCTCGGGACAGTTAGTTCCCCTCACACTGGCACAAGTCACAACAGAGCCTCCCCCCTCTGGAAACACCAGCACAGCACCCACCCAGCGGGCCCATACCTCTGTCCCCAGGACACGTCAAGCAGCAGTGTGTCCACCACTACAGGGAACCCAGGCTAACCCACCACCCCAACAACACCAGGGACCTGGGGGCGGTGGTATTGGGCACACGGTTCAGGGGACAGAGGCCCAGGAACACAGGGGAACTGGGAGGGCTGCTGTGCAACAGGGGGAGAACAGGCCCAGGGAACCCACTCTCCACGAGGCCCTCTCCATTATCATGGGAGCCTACCACCATTCCCAGGAGACGATGGCAACAGTACTGGGCAAGTTTCAGGAGACCCAGCCGCTGCAGGAGGAACAGTATTTGGGCTTCAGGGAGGAACTCAAATCCATCAACAACACCCTGGGCACCATTGTAGGGGTGCTGAAGGAACTCGTCAACACCAGGAGGGACACTGTGGTACAACAAGGGGCCCCTGACACTAGCCTTGATGATGAACTGCCCACCACCTCCGCCGGTGCTAATGGATAGGAGGCACCGCCACAGGACCACGACACCAGCACCCCACCCCCTGCAGATGGAGAACCACCCCGCAAGCAGTCCCTGAGATCCAGGACAAAGACAGAGAAAAATGCCAAGACCCCGCCAAGAAATGAGACCACCCTGATTGTCATCCTGTCCCACTTTGTCACCCTGTCCATCCTTAAACTGGCCCAGCTCCACTTCCCATGCCCCTTTGGACAATGCACCTGTGAGACTAATAGACTGGACTCTGCCATGGACATTCCTCCACCATCACCCATGACCATTTTACAACACCCTCCAATATTCAGCACTTAAATAAACTCCCTTAAAGCACAAAACAATCTGGAGTCAGTCTGTGCTTTCGAAAATGTGTATTTGCAATATCTGTGTAAAAATGCTATATCCATTGTATTGTCAACATACCTATGTCACACAGCTCTAGTCCCTGACGAAACAAAGCAGATGTCACACAGTGGGACCCACATCTGTGAAATTGAAAGGGAAAGTGACAACTCAGGGTCCATACACTGGGTGAAAGTGACAGACAGAGGAGAGGTAGAAAAATTATATCAGATGTAGCAGGCAGTGATGTCTTCTTACCTGTGTCTCACTGGAAGTATTGATGAATCACCGTGTTTCTGTTGTCGATGTCCTCTTCTTCTGCTTCCTCGTCTTCACTGTCCACAGGCTCACAGCTGCCACAACACCTCCATCTGGACCATCCTCCTGCAGAAAAGTCACCTTTCATCGCAAAGCCAAGTTGTGAAGCATATAGCAGGCCACAATGATCTGGCACACCTTCTTTGGTGAGTAGAATAGGGAACCACCTGTCATATGGAGGCACCTGAATCTGGCCTTCAGGAGGCCGAAGGTCCTCTCTATAACCCTCCTAGTTCACCCAGGGGCCTCATTGTAGCGTTCCTCTGCCGTTGTCCTGGGATTCCTCACTGGGGTCAGTAGCCATGACAGTTTGGGGTAGCCAGAGTCACCTGCAAATGTCGAGGGAAATCTGTTAGACACACACTAACTTTTAGGGACTACCCAGACACCTAGTCACACTGTATAGGGTCCATGTCCTCACCTAATAGCCACACACGGTGCCTCTGGAGTTGCCCCATCACATAAGGGATGCTACTATTCCTCAAAATGTAAGCGTCAGGCAATGAGCCAGGAAACTAGGCGTTCAAATGGGAGATGTACTGGTCGGCCAAACACGCCATCTGCACATTCATTGAATGGTAACTCTTCCGGTTTCTGTACACCTGTTCACTCCTGCGGGGGGGACCAAGGCTACATGTGTCCCATTAATGGCACCTATGATGTTGGGGATATGTCCCAGAGAATAAAAGCGACCTTTCACTGTTGGCAAATCCTCCACCTGAGGGAAAACGATGTAGCTGTGCATGTGTTTCAGCAGGGCAGACAACACTCTGGACAACACATTGGAGAACATAGGCTGGGACATCCCTGATGCTATGGCCACTGACGTCTGAAAAGACCCACTTGCCAGGAAATGGAGTACTGACAGCACCTGCACTAGAGGGAGGATACCTGTGGGATGGCGGAGAGCTGACATCAGGTCTGGCTCCAACTGGGCACACAGTTCCAGGATTGTTGCACGATCAAGTCTGTAGGTGACAATTACATGTCACTCCTCCATTGTCGACAGGTCCACCAGCGGTCTGTACCCTGGAGGATGCCGCCACCTCCTCATCTGCCCCAGCGGACGTGCTCTATGGAGGAGAGCAGCGAGTAGAGAGTCAACCAACACTGAGGTACGTTAACACAACTTTATTCCTAATTTTTTTAAAACCGCTATGTGCCTGTATTAGTGTGTATGCAAGGCCTAGATGTGTGTGAGTAATTTAAAATTAATGCCATGTGGCCCCCTGAAATGGTGTCTGCCTCACCTGTAATGTGAGACAAGGGGATATGAGGTAACTGCGCTGGCGTTGTACACCGTCGCAGTAGGCGGTCGAAGACCGCAGCGCAATCCTGCATTGGTTAACATTGGACCCTATGGGTCCCAGGAGCCAATGACGATGTACGCCGGCAGTGAAGTACGCACCGTTGCGGACTTGACCGCCATTTTCTCTCTGTTCAATCACTTGATACCTGATCTTCGACAGGAGAGGACCTACACTGCAAGTGCTGCTGTGACCTCAGTCTGGAAGAGACAATGGCTCATGTGTCTGGGGAAAGGGCCCCTGCCTTCAGCACAGAGGAGTTGGATAAACTAGTGGATGGGGTCCTCCCCAGTACACGCTACTCTACGGTCCTCCAGACAAACAGGTAAGTACACTGTGAGTATGCCGAATGGGCATTGCCTGTGTGGAGTGGTGTGGATGGAAGATGGGGGGAGGGAGAATGAGGCCTGCAGGAAACAACGGTGAGTGCATGTGCGTCATGCCAAGGGTAGGGATGCGGGTCAATGACTGTGACGGTGCGGACGGTTATATCTTCTCCTTTTTACCCTGTACTATTCCTGTAGGTCAGCGCCCACCAGAAGAAGGATATTTGGCGTGCCTTTGCCAAGGAAGTCCGGGACAGTAGGGTCCACCACAGACGGAGCACCCAAGGCCGTAAAAGATGGGAGGACATTCGACGCTGGAGCAAGAAGATGGCAGAGGCCCAGCTGGGGATGGCCTCCCAACGTGGGAGGGGTGCCCGTCGCACCATGACCTCCCTGATGTTCCGGATCCTGGCGGTGGCGTATCCGGAGTTGGATGGGCACTTGAGGGCATCACAGCAGCCACAAGGGTGTGAGTACACTCTCATTCAGCTGATTCTGCACGCAGTGGAGGTGTCTGGGTGGGGGAGGTGGGCTGTGAATTCTCCTAGGCCAGGGCGAGTTTAGTAGGCAAGGTCCCGTCGTAAGGCAGGCCATGTGGTACCCCACCCCACCTGTGTTCAGAGCCAACTGCACCTAGTCAGGCTCCTGTGACTTCCAAGTGTGCAGCAATTGGGCATAGGCCTTGTAACCCATCTCCCTGTCATTAATTAGGGAACTCAAAGTGCACGGCGTAGTGCAGGGGGCTTCTGTGTCTGTAGTGTTCGCCAACGGTAGCGGTATTGCTTGCACTCAACATGTCTTTCTTCTGTCTCCCCCCCTTTTTGTGGTCTTGTGTGCATTAGCATCATCAGGCGGAGGAGCAGTGGCACCGGAGCAGGAGGGAGCTGCATCTCACTTGGCCCTGGAGGGCGAGACAACGGAGTCTGAAGCCACCAGTGGGACGGAGGGCGAGGGGAGCTCCACAGCGGGGACAGGAGCTGAGACCAGCGACATGGACTCCTCCTCTGATGGGAGCTCCCTTGTGGTGCCGGGCCCCTCTGTGCCCACCGCATCTACAGGTACAGCCGTCACCCCCCCTACCAGCACCGCCCTCCCAGCAGCCCCTCAGCGTGTGCCCCGTGGCCGCTCACCCTGGAGGGTGGGCATCTCCTTCGCCTCAGGCACCTCAGCCCCTGCCAGCCCTGCTGCCCTCAGTGAGGAGGCCATTGACCTTCTCAGGTCCCTCACTGTTGGACAGTCTACCATTCTGAATGCCATACAGGGTGTATAGATGCAGTTGCAACAGACCAATGCATACCTGGAGGGAATTCATTCTGGTCAGGCAGCCCAACAGCTAGCTTTTCAGACTTTGGCCTCAGCACTGATGGCAACCATTGTCCCTGTGTTCAGCCTCCCCCCTCCAACGTCCTCCACCCAGACCCAATCCCCTGTACCCCAGCCTATCCCAAGCACACCTCTAGACCAGCATGCACACACGTCAACACACAAGGGAAGCTCAGGCAAACATAAGCACCACACATCCCACAGGCACTCACACAAGCATCAGACACATGCAGACACACCAACATCCACTGCCTCCACTGTGTCCCCCTCCTCATCGTCTCCCTCCTCCCTCCCAGTCTCGTCTACACTCACTCCTGCATGCACTACCTCTACAGCCACTACTACCATCACCAGCACACCTACCACCACACCCCGCTCACGTGCAGTCACCACCCCCACTACCATTCACACGTCCCCTGTGTCCTCTCCCAGTGTGTCTGTGACGCCCCCTCCCAAGATACACAAACGCAGGCATTCACCCACCCCACAGCCATCCACCTCACAACAGCCTCCAGCGCATGCACCTTCACCGAAAGTCAGCAAACGAACACCTCCTACAACCACCACCTCTTCCTCCACTCCAAAACCTCCTCCAGCTACCCGTCCCAGTGTGTCAAAAAGACTTTTCCTGTCCAACCTTGACCTCTTCCCCTCACCTGCCCCACCCCTTCAGTCCCTTAGGGCCCGCCTTTCCAGGTCCCAACCCAGCACCTCAGCCACAACATTAGCGGGAACAGTGGTGCCAGCAGTAACCGGCTTCTGGAGTGCGCCAAGCAGCAGGGCAGCCAGTGTGCCAAGGAGTCAGACCACGGACAGTCCCCCACCTCAAAAGCATAAAAAGTCAGCCAGTGCCCACCGGGAGAAAGGCAAAACATCTACCACCAAGGCCTCTCCCAGGAGTACAGCTGGGAGTGGGAAGACAGCTGTGCCACCATCCAAGGTGGGGAAGGGGCACAGAAAGACAGGCAAGTCGCCGAAAACCTGCACGGCGGACAAGACCGCCACCAGCACCGCTGCTAAGGACACCGCCGCCACCAGCACCGCTGCCAAGGACACCACCGCTACCAGCACCGCTGCCAAGGACACCGCCGCCACAAGCACCGCTGCCAAGGACACCGCCACCACCAGCACCACTCCACAGTACACCGCTGCCACCAGCACCGCAGGCCAATGAGCGCCAAAAGCTCTGATGCTAATGGGGCCGCCACGAGAAGGATGAAGCACTCTGGGCACCAAGCCCCTTCCAGAACCAGTGGAGTATCCCATCCACTACCTCAGTCCTTGGCAGGATGAAGCACTCTGGGCACCAAGCCCCCTCCAGAACCAGTGGAGGAAGGCATCCACTACCTCCGTCCTTGGCAGGATGAAGCACTCTGGGCACAAAGCCCCCTCCAGAACCAGTGGAGTATCCCATCCACTACCTCAGTCCTTGGCAGGATGAAGCACTCTGGGCACAAAGCCCCCTCCAGAACCAGTGGAGACTGTTATCCACTTGTGAGACTGTGGCTTTGCACTCCCCAGCATAAAGCAGTGGGCAACCCACCCACTTGAGAGACTTGTGAGACTGTGGCTTTGCACTCCCCAGGATAAAGCAGTGGGCAACACACCCACTTGAGAGACTTGTGAGACTGTGGCTTTGCACTCCCCAGGATAAAGCAGTGGGCAACCCACCTACTTGAGAGACTTGTGAGACTGTGGCTTTGCACTCCCCAGGATAAAGCAGTGGGCAAACCACCCACTTGAGAGACTTGTGAGACTGTGGCTTTGCACTCCCCAGGATACATCAATGGGCATGGAGCCCCCTCGTGGATCTGGCATTGTGCACTCATCGGGCTGAGGTGCCCCCCCTTCCCTTCCTCCTGAGGTGCCTGTTGTATTTCAAACTGATGCCCCAGCAGTGTTCTCTCCGTTTTGATCGGGTATCTTGTGTGGGCCTTGCCCATGCATTTTGTGCCCAGTGGTCCACTGACTTTAATGGTGGAATACCTTGGACTTGTATTCTTGGTGTATATATTTGTTTATAGTGTATATATATATTTTTGAGCACTGGATTTTAATAGATTACAAACGTTCAAATCATTTCTGTTTGCCATTGCATTCTTCCGGGGGGGTTGGGGAGTGTAACTGTAATGTATCATAATGTATTAGTGTGTGTGTTGTCGTGGGTGAGGGTGGGGGCGGGGGTGTTGCGTGTGTGTGTCACTCTTTTTTTCCCTCCCCTGTGTCGTAGGTGCAGTACTCACCGTGGTCTTCGCTGCCGGTGTTCATGCTCCTGGGAGAGGAGCAGGAAGACAAAGGCAGGGAGTATCTGGAGTTCCGGTTCTATGGCGTCCTGGTTCCTCGTGGGGTGTGTAGAGGTGAGCGTTTCCCTTCCAAGTCCTGTTTCCGCCGTGTTTTTGTTCGCGGTGAATCCGCCCCAGAAAAGGTGGCGGATTGCACTTTTGTAATAGTGTGGGCGGTACATTGTCTTCCGCCTGTCTGTTGGTGGTTACTGCCGCAGCGTTTGTTTCTACCGCCATTGCGGTCGGAGTGTTAATGTGGCTGTCTATGTTGGTGGTTTTCCGCCACAGTCGTGATTACATTCTTTTTACCACCAGCCTGTTGGCGGTTTTACCGCCGCTTTAACACCGACCGCTAGGGTTGTAATGACCTTCTAAGTTCACAAAAGATTGCAACAGATAGGTGAAGAGGATCAAATATTTTATCATTGTAACAACAATTGCTGCAAGTCGTATCCAATGGAACAAAGCCTGGAAAAAATTGTCAAAAAATAGCAGAAACCAGTGAATCACAACAAGAGTCTTTTGAGAAAGCTACGACAATCAAACCCAATGCCTAACCACTTAGAAGATTGATGGCTATCTCTCGTCCATTTCCAACAACTGATCAGAAAGCACAGGATGTTCAATGTGTTATCTGTAATTTAGCCAGAACAAGGGCCAAAGGGATTGATGAAAGAACAAAGTACAGAATGAGTGAGTCTCAAAGGACAGACATGTTTTTCTGAAGCTAGTATCTTCCAAGGTTACGTTTTCAGCTGAGTAGCTGATCTGAGCAGTGAGGTGAATGAATGTGTAGCAGATTTGTATGCCGAACTGCACTATTGCATTAATTCAAAAATATGAATATACAATGAGCTTTTAAAGTCACTCTTGAGTGCTTGCTACGGGCTCACACTCAGTGAGATCAGAGAAATAATAGTCAACATTGATGAAACTGTATTGATCCATAATAATGAAATTAAGATTTTTCTGGTGAGAATGTACAATTACAGAATTCATTTTTTGTCAGTCTAACAAAAAGAATGAGCCACTTATGGATTTCTCAGCTGATATCTCCTGAAGTTCTTGCTGCCAAAATAAGATCACAGGATGCAGTAAAATCAGCAGGAACAATTTTAAGAAAAGTCCTGAAAAATGTAGGTTTTGGCAAATCATGGGAGTCAACAAGAATGCCCAATGTTGTCGTAGCATTTTTTTACATCATTGTTTAGTATCAGCAATGCAAAACTGTTACAAGCTAAAGTTCTTGAGTTCAGAACAGAATCCGACAATATTGATGATGGCTTTGAAGATATAACCGAAGAAGTGGAAGACAATCCCATGAACTGACAGGTTTATACTGTGCAAATTTACTTTCTTTTCCAAATCATGTGTTATGAATTACATCATGGCAAAAAGAAAACTCCGCTACAAATGATGACTCCCCACATGATCTGTGACAAATGCAAAAGTAGAGAGCTAATCACTTCAATGAATAGGTTTGGTGTATCAACAAGTTATAATAACATAGTAGGGAGCAGAAACTTGTTAGCAGGTCATTCTCTAAAATCTTGTGAATCTGACAGCACACCACTTCAAAATCACTTTACCTGGAAAGGATTTACCATTGCTGCTTTTGATAATTTTGATTTTGAAGATAGCTCTTCTTTGTTGCTTTTTCAAGACTGTACCAATGAGGTAGCTGCTGGAAAACAAGCTTTGACAGCTGCAGGCATAAAAAAACAAAGCTGTAAACTTATAAACCAACTACCTTTCCAATGAATGCAAAATCACTATAATCCATCAACACGTCACAGTCTACCAGAATGTTTCAAAGTGGCTGAGGACATGGATCTCCTGCTAGTTCCTCCGTGGGGTGGAATTCATGATCTGATGTCCCAGAATACCATCCCACTGAAGAAGGTTGGGTTTTTACCAGTAATAATCTACCCAGTCACAAACTACGCAACAGGATACACAGCTCTAAAAAAATTGCAAAATGTGCATGCTAAAGTTGAAGACCAGCATATCCTGCCGATTGTCTGTGATTGTTAGACCTGAAAGCCTTAGGGTGGTCACCCCTAACTTTTTGCCTGCCTCCCTCCACTTTTTAGACACTGTTTTTGCTGGTTTTAAGACTGTGCACTTCACCACTGCTAACCAGTGCTAAAGTGCATATGCTTTCTCCCTTTAAACATGCTGACATTGGATCACACCCAATTGGACTATTTAATTTACTTATAAGTGCCTAGTGGAGTAAACTATATGTGCCCAGGGCCTGTAAATTAAATGCTACTAGTGGGCCTGCAGCACTGATTGTGCCACACACTTAAGTAGCCCCTTAACCTTGTCTTAGGCCTGCCATTGCAAGGACTGTGTTTGCAGTTTCACTGCCAATTTGACTTGGCATTTAGAAGTCCTAAAACTCCCCTTCTTCTACATATAAGACACCCCTAAGGAATTCCCTAGGTAACAGGGTACTGTGTAGGTAAAAGGCAGGACATGTACCTATGTAGTTTACATGTCCTGGCAGTGTAAAACTCCTAAATGTGTTTTACACTGCTGGGAGGCCTGTTCCCTTCATAGTCTAACATTGGGGCTGCCCTTATACATTGTTTGAGTGGTAGCTGCTGATCTGAAAGGAGAAGGAAGGTCATATTTAGTATGGCCAGAATGGTGATATAAAATTCTGCTGACTGGTGAAGTTGGATTTAATATTACTATCTTAGAAATGCCACTTTTAGAAAGTGAGCATTTCTCTGCACTTAAATCTTTCTGTGTCTTACAATCCACGTCTGGCTGGGTTTAGTTGACAGCTCCTTGTGCATTCACTAAGACACACCCCAAACACAGGATACTCAACCTCAATTGCATACATCTGCATTTTGAATGGGTCGCCCTGGGTTGGGATGGTGGAGGGCCTGCCTTCACACAAAGGATTGCCACACCCCCTACCGGGACCCTGGCAGACAGGATTGAACTGAAAGGGGTCCTGGTACACTTCTAAGCCACTCTTTGAAGTCTCCCCCACTTCAAAGGCACATTTGGGTATATAAACAGGGCCTCTACCCCTACCAACTCAGACACTTCCTGGAGAAGAAACCTTTAACCAGAACCTGCATCTTGCCAAGAAGAACTGCCTGGCTGCCCAAAGGACCCACCTGACTGCTTTCTGTGAAGGAATGCTGCCTTGCTGTTGCCCTGCTGCCTTGCTGCTCTCTGGCTGAGGTGAAGAAGTGCTCTCCAAAGGCTTGGATACAGCTTGCCTCCTGTTCCCTGAAATCTCAGGACCAAAAAGACTTAGGCCCTCATTACAACCCTGGCGGATGGTGTTAAAGCAGCGGTAATACCGTCAACAGGGCGGCGGAAAAAAAATGGAATCACAACCATCGCGGAAACCGCCAACATAGACAGCCACTTTAACACTCCGACCGCCATGGCGGTAGAAACAAACCCCGCGGTGGTAACCGCCAACAAACAGGCGGAGGACAAAGTACCACCCACTGTATTTCAATACGCCTATCCGCCACTTTTTCCGGGAACGAACCAACACTATCAAAAGCACGGCGGAAACAGTACACAGAAGGGAAACCACTCACCTCTCGACACCCAACGAGGAACCAGGACACCATGGAGCCTGAGTTACCCGTAATGCCCATGCTGGTCTTCCTCCTGCTGTATCAGGAGCAGGACAGACGCCATCGACCACCATGGTGAGTACTGCACCTACAACACAGGGGAGCGGGGAGGGAAAAGAGAGTGACACACACACGCAACACACAATACTCCCACCCCCACCCTCACCCACAACACCATACACATAAATACATGCAGCAACATTACATATACACCACCTCAACCCCTGGAAGAATGCAAGGATAAAATTAAATGATTGTAACGACTGTATTCATGAAAAATCAGAGAGTGAAAGTTCATAAATCAGTGTATACAAATATGTACACCAACTACACAAGTCCGGATAGTGTACCAATCATTGTCCGTGGACCAATGGTCCCAAAATGCATGGGCGAAGCCCACAAAAGATACCTGACTCGAAACGGAGAGAACACTGCAGGGGCATCAGATAAAAAATAAACAGGCACCTCAGGGGGAAGGGGAGCGGGGCACCTCAGACGGATAAACGCACAACGCCACTGCTCCTCGAGGGGGCTCCATGCCCATTGCTGTATCCTGGGGAGTACAAAACCACAGTCTCTCAAGTCTCTTCAGTGGGTGGTTTGCCCACTGCTTTATCCTGGGGAGTGCAAAGCCACAGTCTCTCAAGTCTTTCCAGTGGGTGGTTTGCCCACGGCTTTATCCTGGGGAGTGCAAAGCCACAGTCTCCAAGTGGATAACAGTCTCCACTGGTTCTGGAGGGGGCTTAGTGCCCAGAGTGCTTAATCCTGCCAAGGACTGAGGTAGTGGATGTGATTCTCCACTGGTTCTGGAGGGAGCCTTGTGCCCAGAGTGCTTCATCCTGCCAAGGACTGAGGTAGTGGATGTGATTCTCCACTGGTTCTGGAGGGGGCCTTTTGCCCAGAGTGCTTCATCCTGCCAAGGACTGAGGTAGTGGATGTGATTCTCCAATGGTTCTGGAGGGGGCTTGGTGCCCAGAGTGCTCCACATGCAGTGTGGCAGGTCCCATTGCCTCACCTGGGTGTGTGTGCCATGAGATTTCCTAGGAACAGGTAGCATGATACGCCATGGAGGCAGAGACATACCTCACCCTGCTGCGGCTTAACCTTCCACCTGCAGGTGCAAACAGTTATGAGAGTCATGCCTCATGGAAGCTGGTCAGGGTCCAGAAAGTCTCCTCCAGCCTCGGAGGGCTGCCCACTGGGGATGGTAGCCATGTCAGCTATGATGCCACTGCCTGAGCACGTCTTGGGGCTGGTGGCGGTGCTTGCGGCGGTGTCTGTGGCGGCAGGGCAAGTGCTTATGTCAGCACCTGTTGAGGGACACAGCAGGACGTCTCCTGCAGCCTTGGACGGCTGCCCACTGAGGAAGATGCTGGGGACTGTTGCTGAGGCTGCAGACGTGCAGGTGGCGGTGCTGGTGGCGGTGCAGGTGGTGGTTCTGGTGGCGGTGCAGGTTGCAGTGTTCGCCGCCGTACAGGTTGGTGTAGTCGGTGACAGAAGGGGTGACAGTAGTCCCTCAGCCGGTGCCACCGTTCCCTGTCCTGACCTACTCTTCTGCTTTTGTCCCTTCCCCACCTTTGATGGTGCCACACGTGTCTTGCCACTATCCCCTTTTATTTTGGATGAGCCCTTGGTGGCTGGTAGGTGTGGCGTCTGCCTCCGGGCACCTTCTTCACCTTGGCAAGTGGCGGAATGTCCATGGCCTGGCAAGGTGGCACACTGGCAGCCCTGATGGGTGTCGCACTCTATGACCCCGCAGTTTCTGGCACCATTGTGCCTCAGGATTTGGTGGCTGAGGTGCTGGGCTGGGACCTGGAAAGCCTGGCCCTCGGGGAAGGATGGGGGGGGGGGGAGATGTAGGGAAGAGGTCAATGTTAGCCAGGTAAAGCTTCTTAGACACACTGGGACGGGAAGATGGAGGGTTGCTTGGGAGTGGAGGAAGAGGTAGTGGTTGTAGGAGGTGCACGTTTGCTTAATTTGGGTGAAGGTGCATGGGCCGGGGGCTCTTGTGAGGTGGATGTCTGTTGGGTGGGTCTGTGCCCGCGTTTGTGTACTTTGGGAGGAGGGCTCACAGACACACTGGGAGAGGACACTGGGGATGTGTGCATGGTAGTGGGGCTGGTGATTGCACGTGAGCGGGGTGTGGTGATGGCCGTACTGGTGATGAAGGTAGTGGCTGAGGATGTAGTGCTTGCAGGTGTGAGTGGAGACGAGACGGAAGGAGAAGGAGGATGTGGAGGAGGGGGCACAGTGGAGGCAGTGGATGTTGCTGTGTCTGCATGGGGATGGTGCTTGTGTGAGTGCTTGTGGGATGTGTGGTGCTTATGTTTGCCATGTCCACTTTTGTATGTTGATGAGTGTGCATGGTGGTCTGATTGTGTGCTAGGGAAGGCTGAGGTACAGGGGATTGGGTCTGGGTGGAGGAAGTTGGAGGGGGAGGCTGGACACAGGGACAATGGCTGCCATCAGTGCTGAGGCCAGAGCCTGAAATGCTCTCTGTTGGTCCGCCTGCCCAGAATGAATACCCTCCAGGTATGCATTTGTTTGTTGCAAATGCCTCTCAACACCCTGGATGGCATTCAAAATGGTAGATTGCCCAACAGTGAGGGATCTCAGGAGGTCAATAGCCTCCTCAATGAGGGCAGCAGGGCTTACTGGGGCAGGGCCTGAGGTGCCTGAGGCAAAGGAGATGCCCACCCTCCTGGGTGAGCGGGCATGGGACACGCACTGAGGGGCTGCTGGGAGGGCGGTGCTGGTAGGGGGGTGGCGGTTGTACCTGTTGAAGCAGTGGGAACAGAGGTGCCCGCCACCGCAAGAGAGCTCCCATCAGAGGAGGAGTCGCTGACGCTGGTGTATGCTCCTTTCCCCGTCGTGGAGCTCCCTTCGCCCTCCGTCCCACTGGTGGCTTCAGACTCCGTTGCTTCACTCTCCAGGGCCATGTGGGTTGCAGCTCCCTCCTGCTCGGGTGCCACTGCTCCTCCGCCAGATGATGCTATTGCACGCAATAACAGGGAGACAAAACAAAAAGGGGGGGAGACAGAAGAAACACATGTTCAGTGCATGCAACACCACTACCGTTGGCGGACACAACACACAGGGAGCAGCCCTCTGCATTAAGCCATGCACTAACAGTTCCTAGCAAATTCACATGCCCATGGGGCACAAGCCCTAAGCCCAATTGCTGCACACCTGGAAGTCACAGGAGCCTGACTAGGTGTAGGTGGCTATTACCAGCAGTGGGGTTGGGGTGCCACAGAGCCTGCCTAACAAGGGACCTAGCCTACCAAGTTCGTCCTGGTCTAGGGGAACCCACAGCCCACTTCGACCACCCAGACACCTCATTAAGCACGCAGAGTCAGCTGAATTAGAGTGTACTCACCCCCTTGTGCTGCTGTGATGCACTCAAGCGCCCATCCAACTCCGGGTAGGCCACTGAAAGGATCCCGTACATCAGGGGGGTCATGGTGCGACGGGCACCCCTTCCACTTTGGGAGGCCATCCCCAGCTGGGCCTCCGCTGTCTTCTTGCTCCAGCAGCCCAGGTCCTCCCATCTTTTATGGCAGTGGGTGATCTGTCTATGGTAGACTCCCAGGGTCCAGACGTCCTTGGCGATGGCACGCCAAATACCCTTCTTCTGGTGGGAGCTGACCTAGTGGAAAAGTGAAGTAAAAATTGATGTTTCTAGCCCGTACATTTCATCTCACGCATTGCCAAACACCTCCCACCCAGACCGAGCCATACATACACACACAATCCTGACATGCTGGCCGGTCCCCCTCCCCACCCTCTTCCATCCACAACACTCCATACACTCAGGTGCCATCCACCATGCTCACAGTGTACTCACCTGTTTGTCTGGAGGACCGTACAGTTGCGTCTACTAGGGGAGGACCCCATCCACCAGTTTCTCCAACTCCTCTGAAGTGAAGGCAAGGGCCCTTTCCCCAGACACTGTAGCCATCGTCGCTTCCAGACACAGCAGCACTTGCAGTGTAGGTCCTCTCCTGTTCAAGGTCAGGTATCAAGTGAGTGAACAGTAAGAAAATGGCAGCCACGTCCTCGGCAGTGGGTACCGTGACCACCAGCGTACATCGTCATTGGCTCCTGGGACCCATACGGACCAATGTTAACCAATGCTGAATTGCGCCGCAGTCTTCGACTGCCCACTGCGATGGTGTACAACGCCAGCGCAGTTACCTCATATCCCCTTGTCCCACCTTACAGGTCAGGCAGCCACCATTTCAGGGGGCCACATGGGATTGAAAAAAACGGTGTCACACCTATTTAGGCCTGGAATACAGACAGATACCGGCACATTGCGATTTCCAACGTTTTACCAAATAATACATTCTGATACCTAAGGGTTGGATGACCCTCTGCTCGCTGTTCTCCTCCATAGGGCACGTCTGCTGGGGCAGATGATGAGATGGCGGCATCCTCTGGTGTAGAGACCCCTGGTGGACCTGTCGACAATGGAAGAGAGATACATCATTATCACATACAGACTTGATCGTGCAACAATCCTGGAACTGTGTGCCCAGTTGGAGTCAGACCTGATTTCAGCTATCCGCCATCCCACAGGAATCCCCACTCTAGTGCAGGTTCTGTCTGTACTCCATTTCCTGGTCAGTGGGTCTTTTCAAACAACAGTGGCCATGGCATCAGGGATGTCCCAGCCAATGTTCTCGAACGTGTTGTCCAGAGTGTTATCTGCCCTGCTGAAACACATGTGCAGCTACATCGTTTTCCTCAGGTGGAGTATTTACCCACAGTGAAAGCTGACTTCTATGCCCTGGGACATATCCCCAACATCATTGGTGCCATTGATGGTACACATGTGGCATTTGTCCCTCCCCCCCCCCTTGCAGGAATGAACAGGTGTACAGAAACCGGAAAAGCTACCATTCCATGAATGTGCAGATGGTGTGTTTGGCATACCAGTACATCTCCCATTTGAAGGCCAGGTATCCTGGCTCTATGCATGATGCTTACATTTTGAGGAATGGCAGCATCCCTTATGTGATGGGGCAACTCCTGAGGCACCGTGTGTGGCTAATAGGTGAGCCCAAGGTCTCAACACAGTTGACATAGGTTTCTGGGTATGGTGTTGTCCCTAAGGGTTAGTGTCTGTCTAACAGTTGTCCCTCGACATTTACAGGTGACTCTGGTTACCCAAACCTGCCCTGGCTACTGACCCCAGTGAAGAGTCCCAGGACAAGGGCAGAGGAAAGCTACAATGAGGCACCTGGACGAACTAGGAGGTTTATAGAACGCACCTTCGGCTCCTGAAGGCCAGATTCCGGTGCCTCCATCTTACAGGTGGCTCCCTATACTACTCACCGAAGAAGGTGTGCCGGATAATCGTGGCCTGCTGTATGCTGCACAACCTGGCTTTGCGACGCCAGGTGCCTTTTCTGCAGGAGGATGGGCCAGATGGTGGTCTTGTGGCAGCTGTGGAGCCCGTGGACAGTGAAGAAGAGGCGGCAGAAGGAGAAGATTTCGACAACCGAAACAACTTCATCATGCAATACTTCCAGTGAGACACAGGTAAGAAGATGTAACTGCTTCCCACATCTCACACTATTGAGGAACTAGCATAAGTCTGTCATTTTCACTCAGTGTATGGACCCTGACTTGTTACTTTGCCTTTCCATTTCACAGATCTGGGTCCCACTTTGTGCCCTCTGCTATGTTTACTGCTGGCCTACAGCTGTGTTACATTGGTATGTGAACAAGTACATTGACACTGCTATATTCCAGAGGTTTTGCAATTACACATTAATGAAAACACAGACAGAATCCAGATGGTTTTGTGATTCAAGTGTGTTTATTTCTGTGTAAGTAAGTGGAGGGAGGTGTGAAATGGGCTAGGGTGATTGTGGAGGAATGTCCATGGCACAGTCCAGTCTATTTGTTTCACAGGTGACTTGTCCAATGGGGCATAGGAAGTGAAGCACTGGCAGTTTAAGGGTGATGGGTATCCATGCATTGGTGTTACATGCAGGGCTTGATTTTGAGATGTGTGGGTTTTGTTAGTGGGGTATCTGTGGGTTGTTGGGGTGATGGGTGTGATAGTGAGGGTGGGAGAATGTGTTGGAATGCAGGTGGGGTGCGGGGATAAAGTAGTAAAGATTTGCCTTACCAGAGTCCAGTCCTCCTGCTACTCCTGTGAGGCCCTCAAGATGCATTATTGCCAAGACTTGCTCCTCCCATTTTGTTAGTTGTGGGGGAGGAGGGGAGGTCCACCGCCAGTCCTGTGTACAGCAATCTTGTGTCTGGATACCACGGAACATACCTTCCCCCGTAGGTCATTCCACCTCTTCCTGATGTCATCCCGTGTTCTTGGATGCTGTCCCACTGCGTTGACCAGTCGACAATTTTCTGCCATAGCTCCATCTTCCTTGCAATGGATGTCTGCTGCACCTGTGATCCGAATAGCTGTGGCTCTACCCAGATGATTCCCTCCACTATGACCCTGAGCTCCTCCTCAGAAAACCTGTGGTGTCTTTGAGGTGCCATGATGTGGTGTGGGTGATGTGTGAGGTGCTGTCTGTTGAGATGTGTGAGAGGATGTGTTGGTGTGTGTTGTTTGAGGTGTGTGGATTTTGAATAAGTGATGGTGTTGTGTGTCTGTGGATGCTGGTGTTGTGTTAGCTAATCTCTCTCTCTGGCCTTCTTTAAAAAATTTGATTGTAAGGGTTTGTGGGTGATGTGGGTGTGTGCTTTATATTGGATTGGGTGTGGTGTGTGTGTATGTGTGTCAGGTGTGTGTATTTTGAATTGTCCAATGTGGGGGTGTTTTGTAAATGTGTGTGGATTCTGAGCACCGCCAATGGATTACTGCGGTTGAAAGACCGCTGGGGTGATTCGTGGGTCGTGATAGTGTAGGCGTATTCCTCTTGGCGTGGCGGTGTAGGTTTTGGTATCACCAGTTTATCACTGACCTTTGGTGTGGCAGACTTGTGTGGGTGTCTGTATTGTGGCGGATTCCGAGCTGTGAGTCGTAATACCTGTAGTAGAATTCCGCTGCTGCAACGGTATGTTGGCGGTCTTCTGCACGGCAGAAAGTGGGATTTACTACAAGGGTTGTAATGAGGGCCTTAATCTCTTCAAGAAGGACCCCTTGTGCAGTGAAATTTGACGCACAGTCTGCCAGAAACAACGCCCAGCCTGCCCCATGGTGAAAATTTGATCATTTTGACCTACATCTGATCAGATAAATATTATTCATTTTCCAAACACTGTGTGGTGTATTTTTGTGGGGCTATATTGTGTTAGTGTATGATTTATTGCACAAATACTTTACACATTTCCTCCTAAGTTAAGCCTGACTACTCAGTTCCAAGCTACGGGGGCACAGGATAATTTGGATTGTGTGTGACTTACTGTGACTAGAGTGAGGGTCCTTGATTGGACAGGGGTAACCTGACTGCCAATCAAAGACCCCATTTCTAACATTGGTGATCAGCGGTGAGGATAGGACTTGATTTTTTATCTTTTTCTGCAATTTCGTTTTTACTGTCAATTTTTTTGACTAAAATTCTCATTTAACATGTCTCTGGCTGGGTCTCAAGCAGGAGAGGAAGATTTTGATATGGCCATACTGGAGACCTACACTGTTAAACTGCTGAGGAAGTTCTGCAGGGATGTGGGTGTACCTACCCAGAAAGCCTCCAGGAAGGAGGAATTCCAAATGGCGCTCAGGGCCTGGGCAGAAGCCCAGACAGAGGAGAATGTTTAGGAAGAGGGTCCAGAGGATGGTCTGTCAGAGGATTTTTTGCCATCAGTGGATGAGATTACCCCTGCAATTGTGCCCCCTGCCAAACCAGGGAGCAGTGTCTCTGATCAAGCGCTGACCGCAGAGAAAAGGAGAGAGGAGAGATAGTTTCAATTGCAGATGGCAAGGCTAAACATTGAGGCTCAACAGGAGGAAAGGAGAGCAGTGAGAGAAGCCAAACACGCTGCAGCTGTGGGAGCCTTGGCTGAAAAGAAACTTTTGTTGGCTCATGAACTGAGTCTCAAGGAGATGGAGATCAAAGCTAGACAGTCTGAGTCCAGCAGTGATGGTGGCAACACACATGCAAGACCTGTTGGGGACAAAAAGGTTTGTAAACCCAAAAATGTGGTGCTAAGTTTTGTGGTGGGAGATGACATTGACAAGTGGCTGGCTGCCTATGAAATTGCACTAAGGGCCCATGGGACCTCTGAGGAGCACTGGGGGGCAGCCTTGTGGTTTTATGTACCAGCAGTGGGGAGGGACACACTTCTTATACTAGCTCCACAGAATAGAAATGACTACTCACAGATGAAAGCCGCTTTACTGGCCACGTTTTGGCTGACCCCTGAGAAATACGGTCAGAGGTTCAGGGACAGCACCAAACTTTCAACACAAACTTGGGTAGATTGTTATGATTTCTCCAACAAGGCACTAGAGGGATGGGTGCGGGGCGGCAAAGTAGATGATTACAAAGGGTTATATGACTTGATTCTGAGAGAGCATATGCTAGGTATTTCTTGTACAGAGTTGCACCAGCACTTGGTAGATAGTAAGCTGACTGATCCCAGGAAGCTTGCTGAGGAGGCAGACCTCTGGATTAGCACCAGAGTGTCCAAGAAGGCATCTGGGTGGGACACCCACAAAGGTGGTCAGGGTTCCCACCAGAAGAAAGTGAGGAGATAAACTTAAAGAGAAGGAGTTCTCAAAAGGCCCCCAAAAGAATTCCCAGACGGGAGGTGCTAACCATTCCTCTTCTAGATTTGGGAAGAAGCGAGGGTTCTTTGATAAAATGTTAGGGAAGTTCATCCCCAAATGCTTAGAGTGCTACCAGCATGGGCACTAAAAGGGCGACTCCCTGTTTTCCAAGAGAGCACAGTCCACCACTGGACAGGCACCTGGGATGGCTAGTGTAGAGCTCAGGGGGAGACAGTCCCAGTTAGCTTCAGGGGGCAGACAGAGGTATCCCTATTGTCCCTGGGAGAAGAGAGATGGTGCTTAAAGCCCACATGCCAGAGAATACTTCCAAGTATGGGCAGTGGGTCACCATTGATGGGCAAAGGGTGGATCCTCTGCATGACACAGGAGCAAGTATGACTACTGTCAAGAGTCAGCTGGTGTCAGCAGAGCAGGGAGTCCCTAATACATTCCATCAGGTCATAGTCGCTGACAATCGTGAGAGTCACCTACCGGTGGCTCTGGTTCCTTTTGAGTGGGGGGTCTCTGGTATTCTGAAAGTAGCTGTGAGTCCTGCCATGCATGTCGATTGTTGGTTAGGCAATGATCTTGAGCATACTGCCTGGAAGGCGGTAGAGCTCACATCCCACCTGGAGATGTTAGGTTTGCCTGAGTGGGTCTGCATGACCACAAGGTCCATGGTTGCCCGGGAAGGGAGTCAAGGGTGTCTGGAGCCTGGAACAATGGCCCAGACAGCTGCAAAGAGGAAGGGCAAGAGGCACGGGAAACCCACCTCAGATGTTCCCCCGGTGGTGGATGGGGGCCCTGAGGAGGAGGAGGCCCCTGATCCAACAGGGGAGGACATAGCTGAACTGGGTAACCTACCTGAACTTGCTGCCTGGCAAGTAGGGGGTGGGCCAATCAGGGCAGAATTCTGCAAGGTGCAGAAGGAATGCCCCACCCTTGAGGGTCTGAGGCAACAGGCCGCAGCCCAAGCAGCAGGTGACACCTCTGGCACTCATCATATTTACTGGGAGAATGATCTCCTTTACAGTGAGCCTAAGGTCAAGGTCCTGGGTCAGCACTTGTGCTGGTGGTCCCCCAGTGTTACCGGGCCTTCCAACTGGGTCTGGCTCACAACATTCCCCTGGCAGGACATCTGGGCCAAGACAAGGCCTTGAACAGGCTTGTCGCCCACTTCCGTTGGCCCAGAATGAGAGTAGTCTCAGATAATTTCTGCAGAGCTTGCCCCACCTGACAGGCTAGTGGGGAGACAGGTAAAAAGCTTAAAACTCCCCTGATCCCACTCCCCGTCATTGGCACCCCCTTTGAAAGGGCGGGCATCGACATTGTTGGTCCCTTGGACCCCAAAACTGTCTTGGGCAACACGTTTATCCTGGTTTTGGTGGACCATGCCACCCGCTATCCGGAGGCAACCCCTCTGAGAACAGTGACTGCACCGGTGGTGACCAGAGCCCTGCTGGGGATATTTACCCATGTGGGATTCCCTAAGGAAGTTGTGTCAGACAGAGGCACAAAGTTCATGTCTGCGTAAATGAAGTCCTTGTGGGATGAATGTGGGGTGACCTACTGGTTTACCCCCCCTTATCATCCTCAATCCAATGGGCTTGTTGAGAGATTCAACAAGACCTTCAAAGGCATGATCAATGGCCTAACTGAAGCCATGAGGCGTAAGTGGGACTTCCTCTTGCCATGCCTTCTGTCTGCCTATAGGGAGGTGCCTCAGAAAGGGGTGGAGTTCAGGCCCTTTGAACTTCTCTATGGTCACCCTGTCAGGGGACCATTATGCATAGTTAAGGGGGGCTGGGAGAAAGCTCCCAAGACACCTCCCCAGGATGTAGTCAGCTACATGCTGGCCCTCCACAACCTAACCCAATGCTTCTGGAAGCAGGCCAAGAGTAACCTTGAGGTCAGTCAAGAGGTGATGAAGGAGTGGTATGACCGGAAGACCACTCTGGTTGAGTTCTCACCTGGAGACAAGGTTTGGGTGATGGAGCCAGTAGAGCCTAGGGCTCTTCAGGACTGCTGGTGTGGCCTTTTGAGATTACGGAGCAGAAAGGGGAGGCCACTTACCTAGTGGACCTCAAGACCCCTAGGCACCCCCTAACGGTTCTCCATCACAACAGACCTAAACCTCACTTTGTGAGGTCTGAGGTCAGTATGCTCCTGGTCACAGATGAGGGCATGGAAGTGGAGAGTGAACCTCTCCCCGACCTCCTCTCTGCCAAAGAAGGTGATGGGTCAGTGGAGGGTGTCATTCTCTCTGACTCCCTGACTCTAGACCAGAGAGGAGACTGCTATGAGGTTTTAGAGCAGTTCTCTTCCCTCTTTTCCCTTACTCCTGGACTTACCCATCTATGTATCCATGACATTGACACGGGAGACAGTCCCCCTGTGAAGAATTTTTTTTACATGTCATCGGATAAGGTGAAGGCCAGCATCAAGGAGGAGGTCTCCAAGATGTTGACCTTAGGGGTTATTGAGAAATCCAGTAATCTCTGGGCCAGCCCTGTGGTGCTGATTCCTAAGGCTGCTGACCCTGGGGCGAAGCCAGAACTCCGGTTCTGTGTGGACTACCAGGGTCTCAACTCAGTCACACTGACTGACGCTCACCTCATCCCCTGATCTGATGAGCTTGTTGACAGACTAGGCGCTGCCAAGTTCCTGATTACGTTTGATCTTACATCAGGGTACTGGCAGATCGCCCTGACTGAGGGGGCTAAAGAGAGATCTGCATTTTCCACACCTGATGGACATTACCAGTTCCGGGTGATGCCCTTTAGGTTGAAAAATGCCCCCGCTACCTCCCAAAGGTTGGTTAACGGGGTCCCAACTGGCAAGGATGCCTACTGCGCAGCCTACCTAGATGTCATAGCTGTCTATAGTTCCAGCTGGGAGGAACACCTGCTCTACCTCAAGAAGGTGCTTCAGGCTTTGCAACAGGCAGGTCTGTCCATCAAGGCTAGTAAGTGCCAGATTGGGCAGTTTTCCGTGGTGTACGTGGGACACCTAGTATGTGGTGGCAAGGTGCAGCCACTCCAGGCCAAGATTGAAACCATCAAGACCTGGCAACCACCTAGAACACAGACTGAAGTGAGAGTCTTTAGGCCTCACTGGATACTACCGTAGGTTTGTCAAGGGCTATGGTACCATTGGTTTACCCTTGACAGAACTTACCTCCAAAAAGCAACCTAGGTTGATGAATTGGACAGAGGCTTGTCAGAAAGCCTTTGCCTCTCTGAAGGAAGCCATGTGCATGGCTCCTTCGCTTAAGGCCCCTGACTACTCCCAGGAATTTATTGTGCAGACAGGTGCTTCAGAGCATGGCATAGGGGCTGTTCTAGCACAGCTAAATGAAGAGGGCTTAGACCAACCAGTAGTCTTTATTAGCAGAAGACTCTTGCCACTGGAACAGAGGTGGAGTGCTATTGAGAGAGAAGCATTTGCTGTGGTCTGGGCACAGAAGAAGCTGAGACCATACCTGTTAGGGACTCACTGCCGGGTTCAGACAGACCACAGGCCCCTCTGATGGCTCATGCAGATGAGGGATGAAAATCCTAAACTCTTGAGGTGGTCCATTTCCCTCGGGATTGACCACGCCAACGCTGATGGTCTCTCCAGATTCTTCCGCCTTAACAATGAGAGCTCCCAGGAGGTTGGGCATCTCTCTCCACTTTGAGCTGGGGGGACACATGTTAGACCTGACAGCCTTAGAGTGGTCACCCTAACGTTTTGCCTGCCTCCCTCCACTTTTTAGACACTGTTTTTGCTGGTTTTAAAACTCTGCACACTTTACCACTGCTAACCAGTGCTAAAGTGCATATGCTTTCTCCCTTTAAACATGGTAGCATTGGAACATACCCAATTGGACTATTTAATTTACTTATAAGTCCCTAGTAGAGTGCACTATATGTGGCCAGGGCCTGTAGATTAACTACTACTAGTGGGCCTGCAGCACTGATTGTGCCACCCACTTAAGTAGTCCTTTAACCTTGTCTCATGCCTGCCATTGCAAGGCCTGTGTGTGCAGTTTCACAGCCAATTCGACTTGACATATAAAAGTATTTGCCCAGCCTCAAAAGCCCCTTTTTCTACATATAAGACACCCCTAAGGTATGCCTTAGGTAACCCATAGGTCGGGGTAAAAGGCAGGACATGTACCTATGTAGTTTACATGTCCTGGTAGTGTAAAACTCCTAAATTAGTTTTTACACTGCTGGGAGGCCTTCTCCCTTGATAGATTGGGGCTGCCCTCATACATTGTTTGAGTGGTAGCTGCTGATCTGAAAGGAGAAGGAAGGTCATATTTAGTATGACCAGAATGGTGATATAAAATCCTGCTGACTGGTGAAGTTGGATTTAATATTACTATTTTAGAAATGCCACTTTTAGAAAGTGAGCATTTCTCTGCACTTAAATCTTTCTGTGCCTTACAATCCACGTCTGGCTGGGTTTAGTTGACAGCTCCTTGTGCATTCACTCAGACACACCCCAAGAACAGGATACTCAGCCTCACTTGCATACATCGGCATTTTGAATGGGTCTTCCTGGGCTGAGAAGGTGGAGGGCCTGCCTTCACACAAAGGACTGCCACACCCCCTACTGGGACCCTGGCAGACAGGATTGAACTGAAAGGGGACCTGGTGCACTTCTAAGCCACTCTTTGAAGTCTCCCCACTTCAAAGTTACATTTGGGCATATAAACAGGGCCTCTGCCCCTACCAACTCAGACACTTGCTGGAGAACAAACCTGTAACCATAACCTGCATCCTGACAAGAAGAACTGCCTGGCTGCCCAAAGGACTCACCTGACTGCTTTCTGTGAAGGACTGCTGCCTTGCTGCTCTCTGTCTGAGGTGAAGAAGTGTTCTCCAAGGGCTTGGATAGAGCTTGCCTCCTGTTCCCTGAAGTCTTAGGACCAAAAAGACTTCAGTCCTCATTTCAACTGCCGGGTCGAAGACCGCCAGTGTTGGCGGTCTTCTGCCAACCATATTATGACTGCTGCGACCCGCCGCCCTTTTTTGGATGGAGAGCCACCAGCAGCCAAACCGACATCATCAGAACACTGCCCACCGAATTACGGTGTGGTGTTCTGGGGACGGGGTGCAGGTGGCAGAGCAGCCCCCATGGATCCCGTTCCCTCCCGGACGATCACCGAAACAGGTTAGGTGATCATCTGTTAGTGGAGGGGCGTGGGGGAGTGTTGTGTGGTGTGTGCGTGCATGAGTGTGTGTGTGTGAGTGTGTAGAGGGGGTGTGTGAATGCGTGTATGTATGTGGGAGGTGTAATGTGTGTAGGGGAAATGTTACATGTATGTATGTGTGCATGTGTGCATGTATGTGCGCTGTATGTGTGTGAGTGGTGTGAGCGTGCATGAAGGGTGTGTGGGGGTATGTTTGGAGGGGTCTACGGGGGTCGGGGATAGGGAGGGGGTCCTACTACCTTTAGGGGTGGTAGGGGGGTCATGGGTGTTGGGGGTGGACTCAGGGGAGGAGAGACCCCAATCAGTGCCGGTGAATGAATTCCCTGGCACTGAAGGTGCCTACCGCCATGGATTTCGTGGCGGTTGAAAACCCCACGAAATCCCTGGTGGTATGCGGGGTCCTGATACCGCTGGTGGATTAGTAGCGGCCGCCTGGCTGGAGACCGTGGTCTCCAGCTTGGTAGCCATTACCGCCGTGGAGGACGGTGCGGTACATTGGCGGTTTGGCATATGTCAAACTGCCAATGTCATAATTGGGTGGTAGTGACCGCCGGCCTGTTTGCGGTCTTACCGCCATTATTGCACCGTCCGCCAGGGTCATAATGAGGGCCTTCATCTCTTCAAGAAGCACTCCTTGTGTGGCCAAATTCGATGCACAGCCTGCCAGAACCGATGCACAGCCTGCCCAGTGGTGAAAATTTCACTGCACGCCGAACCAGAATGACGCAGCCCGACTTCACGATGAGAAGATCAACGCAGCACCAGCATAGTGACAGGAAATTTGATGCACGGCCCACTCGATCGATGCACGGGAGACTCGGAACAACGCAGCCCGACTTCCAGAGAGGAATCAACGCAGCACCTGCCGTGTGGTAGAAAATTCAACGCAACGCCCACCGGATCGACGCAGCTCCTTTGACTTAATCCTGCCAGTGCAGGAAATTCAAGCACCGTCCTGGGGTGTCTGAAAACCCCGCAACCCGAAGAGGATCCTCGACTGAGCGCCAGAAATCGACGCACAGCCGTCCCTGCATGAAAACTAAAAGACGCATTGCCATGTGCGGCCCGAGAAATCGACGCACACCCCTTTGTTTCCACGCTTTTCCTCCTCTGCAGTTCTTTGCGTAGTTTTTTGTCGTGCAAACCAGGTACTTTGTGCTTGAAAGAGACTTTGTTTGCTTTAAAAAGACTTAAGACACTTTATATCACTTTTTTCTGTGATATCTCTACATTTACTTATTGCATCTTTGATCGTTTTGACCTGCATCTTATCAGATAAGTATTATATATTTTTCTAAACACTGGTGTATTTTGGTGTGGCTATATTGTGTTGGTGTATGATTTATTGCACAAATACTTTGCACATTGCCTTCTAAGTTAAGCTTGACTGCTCAGTGCCAAGCTATCAGAGGGTGGGCACAGGATAATTTGGATTGTGTGTGACTTACCCTGACAAGAGTGAGGGTCCTTGCTTGGACAGGGGGTAACCTGACTGCCAACCAAAGATCCAATTTCTAACAGTGATTAAGTTGTTTTCCGTATTGTAGCTGACATTTTTATGAGCAGTCCAGTAGAATTTGAGGATCTTTATCCAGTGCTGGGCATTTTCCACTTGACAAAAGTTGTGTTGAGGTGTGCAGAAAGTTGTCTCAGTGGATGTGGCATAGACAATGGACTTATTGAGGTTGAAATCTTTGGAAGCAAAACTGTCCAGTCAGTATTGAGGGGAGCTCATTCTGTTAGTTCGTTACAAAGTATGCTCATCATATCTGAGGCTATAGAAACATTGCGTTGGAATGCTTTCTGGAACAAGAATGACAAATTAGGCTTTGCATATCTTATCTAAGAAGTGAACAAGGCACAGGATGCTCCTAATTCAAAAGACATAATGCAAAGCCAGGCAATGTTCAATACACAGTTCACAATCAGAAAGCATGAAAACGAAGTTCATAGAGGTTGTCAAAGAACATGAAGAAAAATCGGAACTTTGCAAGTACTGGAGACATGTTTTACACATGATAGCTCTAGTGAAAAACTTGGTACATACTGATCAGAAAGGTGATTGGGAGCTGCACGTGAAGACTGTGGAACCAGTGGTTACTGTGTTTTGCGGATTCAATTGCAGAAACTACCTGAGATATGGGTGCTAGTATTTGGAAAGAGTGAAGAAGCTAGAGGTGGAAAAACCATAGATCTACAGAAAATTAATCCAAGGACATTTTGTGGTGAAAGTCAGAGAGGGAAGGCTCAATGCTGCCGCTCCAGATGTGAAACTGGAACAGACAAATCAGAGAGCAGAGAAAAGCTCCAAGGGAATTGTTGGTCAGTCACGTAACAGTGAATATGATGCTCTATGATAGCTAGTTTACCATGCAGTCCTTTCTATTTGCAATATTTCCAGAGAGATGACAAATTCAAAATTAATGGACCAATCTGAAATTGTTCCTCACCACAACCTTTTGGGAAAGCGAATGGGATTTTCTAATAAACATGTTGACAGCCTTCTTCATTTCATGCAGAAGTAAGGAAACACCTTTGAAATGTGTGAGACTGTGTGACGATACAAATTTGTGACCATACAAGGTGTAGATAATGATATAAAGACACATCTACTAGATGTCCTGGAACATGGATCAAAACTATATGCAGAAAAGAAGCAGGAGAGATTTGTGTTGAAAGAGAAAAAGCTGTTTGACATAATCACTAAAGCCAGCCCTCCATGCTTTAATTGCCATAGTAAGAGTTTTGTCCAACCATCCATTTCAAAACAGGTTACAAAAAGCAACTTTTGCAAGCACATGCAGAGATGGATGTAGCAAAAGAGATGGGGGAATTTATCAAGGAAATTCTATTTCATGATCTGCTTTCAAAAAATGCATTATTTGATGGAGATGCTGCAACCAAATGAGTGAAGCACAAAATCATACAAGAGATCTAAAAAAAACCTTTCACCTGAAGAATTTCAATTCTGAAAGGTGTCCTCAGTGAAAACTGCTGTTGTTGTGGACTATATGTCACAGTTGGGAATGGTCAAGTTGTCATACATGCAAAACTACAGAGAGGTTGTTCAGACTGTTCTACAGATATCAAAGTTAGTGTGTGCCTAGCAATAAATGTACATTGTCTTTGACAGTTATCTTGAATTATCAGTCAAAGAATGTGAGACAATCAGATGAATGTTTACAAGTGGAACAATTGACCTTGCCTGCATAATTGTTTTTTCAAATATACCTATGTAACTGGATAGATTCTGGTCATAAACATTGAACAAGATGAATTTGGAGATGTTAACTCACCAAAACATTGCTGATGTTTCAGTGAACAGTAAATTTTTAATTATTGCAAGTTGAATGATTGTCAATGAGGAGTTGGTGCCTGCAGAGATATATTCAAAAGGTATGGGCCATATTGTTCAAGAACTTAACAGCAAATTGTTGGAAGCTGACCTTCGTAATGTGCCACCTGATGAGTGGGCTGTTCAAAATGGTTCCAATCTAGTCATTGTACTGTCAAATGCCACTGTTGCTATTATTGTGCTACTTAGATTTGTTGCAATGTTCATAAGTAAAGGAATGAAAAAGAGTTATGGATACGTTATGGAACAGACAAGAAAAGACACTTAATCCCGCTCCATAATCTGTATCTGTACAAACATCTTGACCCAGAGATTCTCAGTGTTCTTATCAAGGCACATACTCTTACGGGTGATGAAACTATGAGCAAAATTGGAACAAAACTTGGAGCTTTAACTGCTGAACCTGTGAAGTTTATAAAATGATTTTCTGAGACAGAAAAACAATGTGGCTTTAAAGATGTAGAAAAATACTTTGTGCATTTGTGGAAAACGAGTCTGACTGTCACACATTTGATGATCTTCAGTTCAGTGAGTTCAAGAGATCAGGCCCGCTAAGTGACCTTCCACTGACGTCATATTCTGCGTGTGGGCTCATTAAAAGAGCATTGCGCTTGATCGGAAGATGAGTAAATGTTTTGGATCATGCATATGTAGAGAAAGATCTCTGTGAATTTGGTTTGGAAGATATTGATGGGGTGCTAAAACCTACAAAATTTCTAAAGCCTCAATCCACAGAGAGTACACATACATGTACTTGCAATACCTGTGCTACAAAAAGATGTCCCTGTCGATATGCTCTTCTCAAATGTTGAACATTCTGCAAATGTACCATAAGTGATTGCCGAAACAATTAAAGTGAACTCTGAAAATTTGTCTAAAATAGGAGTGATGAACATTATTTTCTTCATATTCAGATCATAAACATTGGTGTACATAAAAGCCATTATTTTTTGTTTCATTTCTATATATGTCTCCTCTTCCTCTATTATAGCCGCTATTTTGGAATATGGAGAAAGGGTTGCTCTGAGGACTTATTTTCTGTCTCTGTAAGACTATATGACCCCCAAAACCTATGTTTTTGACACCAAAATGAGGTGTATAGATCTCATGGTCCCTGAAATATTATATCATCATTGCAACATGTCCGCCTTTTTTAAAAATGTTGTCCAGAAAAATTAGGCCTGGATCAGCAATATCTACCTAAGCTACATTACTTCTTTAATGAGCCAAAAACACAAATCAAAAATTAAAATCTTTGGACCACAATTTTTTTACGGAGGTATATCAGGGGTGGGGGGATTAATATTGCTCTTTTACATTTGGCCGTAACTTTTGATTTTGGCTCTGTCTAGCGCAACCAGATAACTGTGGCTGGTAATTTGTTTTTTTTGGTGCAATTTTCATTCATATTTTAAAAATTCATATCTCCCGATCAACCTGTAGGATTTTAATCATGTTGAAAACAATTTATTTATTAACATTTACACTATTTTTCTAAATTGGTTTGGGTTTCTTCTTGTGCTGTGTTTTCAATTTATTACTGTTTGAGTGCTGCACAAATACTTTATGCATTGTCTTTAAATTAAGTCTGACTGCTTTGTGCCAAGCTACCAAAGGTTTTAGCACAGGTTTTTTTAGTGACTTTAGTAGTCCACCCTGACAAGGATTGTGATTGTTCTTCTCACCCCCCAACTAATTCTCCAATTTCTTGCAGATTTTTTTAGGCTCTATGCAACATCACTCACTAGTTTGTTGCATAGAAATTCAGTGAATGAGAGAGATAAAAATACAATTTTATTGAACAGGAACATATTAGTGGGGACATGGTGCCCCAGGACATAAAATAGTGACTTGCCCCACCTGTCAGCACTACAGATGCTATATGTGTGGATGGATGCTAGGATGTTAGATAATCTCAGTAGTGTGGACTAAGGGATGGTGGCCTATGTTTGTGGCTGGAACAGCCACCACATGGAATATTGAGACAATTATTAGATAGTGGACAGAGTGACTTTGTATCTTACTTTGCAGTGAGGACATTTAGGTTAAAGAGATGTAGATGACACCTAAATCTTGACAAATGTATTGCATATGTATTAATGAGTAGAGGTGGGCAAAACTTTTTGCTCCGCCGGCAGTGTTCCTGGTGTTTTGCCCACTCCGCATCTGTTTGGAGTGCAGCGGTCTGGCAAAACTCTGCCAACCACAATGTGGCGGACTTGTTACTCGCACGCAGCATTCCAATGTTAAGTTAGTGAGTACAAGCGAGAATTTGCATCCCCTAGCGAGATTTCTCAATGTGGGTGGTCGCAGCAGGTCATGACCGTTCATGCTGAGAAAGCTGCCACTCAAGTGGAAAATCTACACGAACAGCAGAAAGTAGCAGCTCCCTCTGGCACACTGTGTGGTGCCATTCTCACGGATCTTACAGTGCAGAAAAAGCTTCAGCTACAAAAAATCTATGCTAGCAGTGTGGCATGTCTGAATTCTGGCCACCCACTGTACTCCACAGAATTTCACAGAGTTTTTATGTAACTGCATGATTCCGCAAAGTGAAACTCCCCAAGTTGCACCCAAACCTATTAGTGTGTGACTAATTTACAGGTGACATTGCAACGCAGATGGCCACCTAATGTCCTTGGAGGCCTTGGAAAAATAAGAATACTTGGCTGACTGATGATCGAACACTGCTGCCCTACTTTCAGAGGCTCACCTGAACAAAGATAATGAATGGATATCAGTGTTGTGAGTCGGAGATGTTCAGTGATTGCATCTATGTACATATACACATTGAGTACTATTACTGGTGCAGTACCCAACAGCATATCAAGTTGTGAACATATCCATGCTTGTAGGCCATATACCTCTACAATGTTATGTCATACTTCACTCATACTGCCATAATGTGCCAATTCTTGGAATTGTCATTGCCCAGTCGAACCATAAGTGACTTGGGACTGTTAGGTTCTACAACACATACAATGACATAATGAGCAATGCCATTTAGACATTTGCTGGTCAAGCATACTTATCAATCATCCATAGCCTGGGAAGTCACATAGAAACACTTGTGGCTCTTGTTAGCTTTCTGAGGGTACTGTCGTCTTTGTGACTCTGGATGTAAATGATGTTTGTTACATATTATAGAGATCATGTGAGACACACACTCACTGAGTTCACCAGTGGTATTTGTCGAAAGGTGACTGGTGTGAGTTTTGTTTGGGGACATGATATTCAGAGACACATTGGTATACACAGGCCATTCAACTGTGAGACATGTTTTGCGTTAAGCTCTGTATTAGTAAATAACATTGAGGTATGTCAAACATTGAGGGTGTACAGAACCAGACCTGCAGTTCCTACAGTATTTTCTTGTTAGAAATTGGGTCTCTAGTTGGCAGAGGTATGCACCCTGTCCACAATCCTAGTCAGGATAAGTCAGATACACACCCTAAATTAACCTGTGCCCACCCTCTGGCAGCGTGGCACAGAGCAAGTAGGCCTAACCTAAGAAGCAATATGCAAAGTATTTGTGCAACACTTAAATTACAGCAACACAGTGAAAACACCACAACAAGACTCCACACTATTTTAGAAAAATTAAAACTATCTGCATGAAACAAGACCAAAATGACAAAAATCCAATAATTAAAAATCAAGATATGAATTTTCAAAGAAAATACTGTAATGGTAGTGCTTAGAAGTCAATACCACTAAAAGGTTATTTGAAGTCACGGTAGACTGGGTTAAATCCAAAGTTCAAGTAGACTGCAATGGAGGGCAGGCCGGCTACAGGATCCACACAGGTCACGCTGAAAAGTACCTTGGATGGATGGTCAGATTGACATTGAGGAGGCAATGCAAAGGCGATGCATTGGTTCTGAACCGCCAGCCTGGGGGATGTTCGCCATCGAGATGTGCATTCGTCAAAGGGATGTCCTTGATGTGTGGTGTCAAACAGCGTGCGATGAAGATGATGCGTCATTGTCGAGCCTCACAGCCAGTGATGACCGGTGCTGGGGGTGATGTGTCGATCCTAAGCAGTGCAGCGATGCGATGCAAAGTCCTTGTCCTCCTGGCAGCAGAAATGCATCAGCATCAAGGAAGCCAGCCGCAGTTACATTCAGCATAATGGCATTGATGCATTGATGTTTGAAGGAAAACAGCAGCAGAGTCCCCTTTCAAGGCCCAGGATTGGATAGGCACCTCTTGGCAGGACAGGACTCACAATTGGCAGAATCCAGCAGCTGAACAGAGTTGTAGGAAGCCTTTGATGGCCCTGAGACTTATGAACTGGAAGCAGGCCAACAAGCCCTTGGAGTCACTGGGGCCAGATGTACAAAAGTTTTGCGAGTCGCAAATGGGTCGCAGCGCCTTTTGTGACCTCGCAAAAAAGCGAAATGGTATGTTCCAATGCCATTTCGGAGTTCCAAATAGCGATGCGACCCATTACTGACACAAAAATTGTGACTTGAAATTGTGACTCGCAATTACAAAGTCACAAATTGCGAATCGCAAACCAAATGCACAAGGCAGTCGCAAATTGCGACTAGTCGCAAAAAGCCTGTTTTGAACACCCAGATTAGCACTGATTCCGGACAGGTGTTAACCAGAACCAAAGTATAAAAGGTGACCCAGAAGGCATCTGGCTTTCTCAAAATCGCTGCACTATACATGATTGCATGGAGGAGGAGAGTCCAGGCTGCCCAGCAGAGGATGAGGAGGCAGAGACAGGAGAGGATATACCGAACCAGGCAGACACTATTTCAACAAACTGAGGATGAGATTTAAGATAAATATAGACTGAGCAGCACAGTTATCCTAGAGATCATTGAACTGCTGAAACCATAGCTTGAACGCCCGACAATGCACAGCTGCTCCATCCCCACACATGTGCAAGTGCTCTGCTCACTGCATCTCTTGGCCTCGGCTAGCTATCAGGGGGTGATTGCTGTTGCAGGTCTGGTATCCCAAAGGGCCCTCTCATGATTCTTCAGACGTTTCCTAGATGCCATACTCGCACACATGTCCAGATATATATACCTTCCCAGGAATGAGGCGGAAAATAACCGCACCAAGTTGGACTGCTACAGAATTGCCAACTTCCCCCATGTAATAGGGTGTGTGGACGGGACACATATACCAATTTGCCCACCAGCAAATCTGGAATATGTGTTCTGCAATAGGAAATGTACCAACTCACAAAAAATCCAGGTGGTGTGTGATGCCCATAATGTCATTACTGGCATTGTGCCTAAATATCAAGGGAGTACACATGATGCATACATATTCAGGCACAGTGGGATACACCCACGCCTAGAACATGGGGAGTTTGTTGAAGGATATTTATTAGGTACTGCTGAGTACACTCTGATGCCTTAAATACATGTGACTCTGTAACCCTGTGATGCCCTGCTAATTTTGTCTCTTTTGCCACACAGGTGACAGGGCATATGGATACTCACCCCATAACTAACATCTGCCAATCAGAATGAGAGGCGGTACAACATAGGACATTGGCGGACCAGAGCTGTCATTGAGAGGACGTTCGGCTTGTTGAAGTCACGTTTCCAATGCCAGCACAAAAGTGGAGGGGCACTCCAGAATGCCCCCGAAACTGCATGCAAGATCGTTGCAACTTGTGACATCCTCCACAACATTGCCACCAGACGTGGGCTATATCTCACCCTCGACGACACAGATTCAGAGGATGAGGAGCAAGAGCTACCACACTGACAGCCTGGGGATGGAAGCATCGCAATGGAGGGCAGACAGAGACGGAACCACATTGCAACCCACTACTTTGGCAGGTACGTGGCAACCGTGACAACACTCACAAATGTAAGACACACATAGCCCAGTTGTGTAGTACAACAAATTATCCCTTTAATTTTAGGAATATAATGCAGAAAATATTGTCAACCCAACTGTATGAAAAAAGCAAAACGTAATGTCAGACACATTAGGTTCATGTGCCTCAGTCAACACACAGATTAGGTAGCTCACAGCCTCCTGCCACTATGGCCACCATGGCCCAATCCAGGTTGGTCCCCTGATCCTTGCCGGGCACTGCTACTCAGCAGGATCCGTGCATCAGAGGCAGATACACTGCTTATGCTGGAGATCTCCTTGTTATCCTGAGGGGTATCGCCAATGCCCCTTGCTGCCTGGCTGGTCTCTATCAGGTCCACTGCATGGCTGATGCACCCTAGTCCTCTTGCCACATCACCCGCAAAATGGGCAAGTTCCACCTGCAGCTTCACTGTGCGCCTTGACAGGCAGGTAGTTTTGGTTGCAAGGCGCCCAATTGATAGACTCAGTCGGTCCAAACGGGCAGAAATGTTGCGCTCTCTGCACCTTGCATGTGCCCTATCTGCCACCATTTCCCTGACCAAGCCGTTTATGCAGCTTGTAAGGTTTGCCATGTTTGTGTTCATGGCAGTAAATTGGTTGTCCACATTGGCAAAACCCTTGGAGAGTGTCTGCTGCAGTCTGTTCAGGTTCCTATTCATGACCTGCATGTGTTTATTTTGCAGCCGGTGACTTTGCAGTAAGGATGCCTCCAGTCCTAAAAATTGTTCATCAGTGACATCCTCCTCACTGGCTGACTGCATTGGGAGTTGCCGTCTCCGCACAGACCCAGCTGACCTATGTGGGCGACTCCCACTCATCAGTGGCCCCGGTGTCAGGTCGCCTGCCTCAAGATCCAGATCTGTCTCATCGATGTTCTCTGGTGCATATTGGACGGGTGGTGTAGTCATGCACTCCCCAGCAGTTACAGTGGAAGCCTCGCCTGCTGTGTCTGTGGCTGGTTCATCTCCCTGCACAGTAGGGTTGTTGGCGGGTCCTTGTGGGAGACCTGTGGGACACAGAGGATACACTGTCAGCGCCTCACATATGTTTGATGTCTCAGAATAAATATTTCTCAAAAGTTGGACTACTGTACTACATTGCCCATAATGCATTGTTCTATAGGTTGCAAAATAGGCATGGAGCAAATCTGGAGAAAGCATGCTTATGTGTACTGTGGTTGTGTGCATAGTGCATTGAGTGGTGTAAATAAGTGAATTTTGGTACTTACTTTTGGCAGTTCCCGGAGCAGAACTGTCACAGTCTCCAATTCTGATTATAGCCTCTGGCTCCAGAGTGGTCTCCGCCATGGTCTCTATGGCTGTAGGGGGTGGTACTGTTGTTGGTCCTCCTCCAGTGCCATGCATCTCCCTCATCCGCTCGGCCACCCTTTGCTTGGTCCTGGACCGGAGGTCGTACCCCCTTTTGCGGACCTCATCTATTGTGCGATGGCCGACTCCAATAGCATTTATCTTGGTAAGGATGTCCTGCCAGATTTTCTTCTTTTGGATGTCAGGGACACTCATTGCTGCCTTACCAAACAAGACATCATGGTGCAGGCAGCACTCCTCTGTTAGGACCTCCAGCTCCTTCTCAGAAAACTTCAGTTTACTTTTCATGCCAGCACTGGGTGTCTCCTTGTCCTGCGCTGACATTGTTGGAGTAGCTCCACTCAGCTGGGTGTGACTCTGCTGTTTGTGCTGGGTGGGCTCCTCCCTGTTCCATGGGGGTACTTCCTGGTTCTGATGTCATTACTCAGAACCAGGAAGTGTGTTTTTCACTATTTTTTTTTTGCACCTGCGTGCAATTTGGGAGCCAGTCGCAAATTTAGAACTCGCAAATAGCGATTTCGCAAATTGTGAATCGCAAATTGTGGTGCGATTCCCCACCGAATCACAATTTGGTTTTGCGATAATTTCATGCATCTCGTTTTGCTAATCGGAAATAGCCATTCGCAAGGAGTCGCTAATTCCGATTCACAAATATTTTTCTTCCTACATCTGGCCCTTGGTTCTTTAGGGGATGTAAATAAATCATTGCAGTCACTCTCACTCTCACTCAAGAAGCAGCAGGCAACAGGCCAACACAGCATGACGTTTCAGCAGGGAGGCAGTCCCTTCTGGCAGCACACAGTCCTTCTTCCTGGCAGAATTTCCTCAGATCCAGAAATGTACTGACTTGGTGGGGTTTGGGGTCCAGTACTTCGACCGAGTTGAGCCGTTGAAGTGGGGGAGTGTAGGAAGCTGGCCTGGAGTGTGGTGGGTACCTAAGGTACTTACACCTTATACCAGGTCCTGGTATCCCCTAATAGTTAAGTGTAGGCAGTGTCTGGAAGTCAGGCTGTCTAGAGGTAGCTGCGGATGATCAGCCAAAGCTTACCTAGGAGATATGCAAAGCTCATGGAAAACCATTGTAGTCACACAGCACTTACACATATGAAAGAAACCACTCAGTTGTATAACAATAAAGGCACTTTATGTTTGGAACACCATGCCACAAAGTACTTGAGAGCCAACCCTCCAATAGGAGGTAAGTAATACTCTAAATATATACACTAGTAAACAGTAATAGACATAGGAAGGGTTAGAAAACAGTGCAAAGAGCAATAACCAATAGTGACCCTATGGGGAGCTCAAACCATATACCAAAAACATGGAATGCGAACACAGGACCCCCACCTAGGTAAGTGGAATGTGTAGAGGGGAGCTGGGAGTACAAGAAAACCACAGAGGTAAGTAACACAGTACCCCCCAGAGACCAGGAGAGCAGGAATAAATCACTGGAATTTCCCCAAATCACCCAAAAGGAAGGAAAAGAAGACACCCAGATAAGACTGCAAGAAACCAGCAATGGATTCCTGGAGAAGAAGACCTGTGGAGAAAGTAGACCAAGTTCAAAAGTGTCAGTGGAGTCCAGGAGGAGTAGGAGCTACTACCCACCCAGCTGTACTTGCAGGAGTTGGTCGACAGTGAGGCAAAACAGGCTAGCACTGCAGCCCTGGAGCCGGAGAAGAACTCCTGATAGATGCAGAAGATATCCCATGCTGTAGTGAAGATTGCAGACAGGTGTCAGTGCAGGAATTCCACTAACAAGCCTTTGCAAAGGCAAATTTGCAGGTAGTAGAAAAAAGGTGCTGGGGGGACCAGCAAGGCCCAGGAGGCTCAACCCAGAAAGGGGAGCCACAGGGGCCCCTCAGCAATACAGAGGACCCAGAGGAGCAGAGGCAGCACCCACAAGAGTCTCACAGGATGGGGACATAGAAGTCACAGAAGGAGCCCATGCAGCACTACAGAAAGGGATCCCTCACCGTAGGAGAAGGAAGCAAAGAGCTGTGTGTCACAGGAAGAAGTGCTGGGGACTGAAGCTACACTTCGCCTGACGATCCCTTACAGGAGTTGCAAACAAGTCTTGGCAGCTGCAAGAGAGGCAGTGCATGGGGGTACTGTCCTGTAGGGGAAGGCAAAGGCTTACCTCCATCAAAGTTGGAAAGTTAGCAGAGAGGACCAAGGGGACTACTCCGGACCACCACCCGTGATGCAGGATCCATGCAGCTCAAGATGAGGGGAGATCCACACAGCTGGTCATCACTGCAGCAGGTGCCTGCGGATGCAGGGGACTGACTCCTTCACTCCAAGGGAGATTCCTTCTAGTGCAGGCTGAAGACACGCCACCCTCAGTGGATGCAGAGTCAGTGGAAATGTTGCAGTTGCTGCCAGGAGCCCTGGAAACAATGTTGCAGAAGAGTTCTTCTTCTTGGATGCAGATTGTCAGGTTCTGGAGGGTCCAGTCACAGTTCCAGAGGACAGAAGTCTACGTGAAGGTTGCAGAGGAAGCCTGCTGGAACCTTGTAAGCCAAATCTGAGGATCCACCACAGAGGATGACTCTAAATAGCCCAAAGAGTGGGCTTGATCACCTATCCAGGTGACCACCTATCAGGAAGTGCCTCTGACATCACCTTCCTGGCCTGGCCTCTCAGATGCTCCCAAAAACAAGATGCCAGAACCCAGGGACCCTCTAGAGGTGCTCTGAGTAAGACCCCTGGGGTGGTGATGAACAGGGGAGTGGTCACTCCCCTTTCCATTGTCCTGTTTCACACCAGAGCAGACCCTGGTGGTCCCTGAACTGGTGTGGATTGGGTTATGCATGGTGGGCACCAAAGGCTACCCCTCCCAAGCGAGTCACACCTATTGCGAAAGGGTTACCTCCCTCTCCCAAGGGAAATCCGTTGTTCTGCCTTCCTGAGCTTGATCAGGTCAAGCAGCAGGAGGGCAGAAACCTGTCTGAGGGGTGGCAGCAGCTTGGGCTGCCCGGGAAACCCTGTAAGACTGGTGGTAGCAATGCTGGGAGTCCTCTAAGGAGCCCCTAGAGTGCATGGAATCATACTTCCACTACTTGCAACAGTATTGGGGTATTATTGCGACATGTTTGATACAAAACATTCCTAGGTACGGAGTTAACATTATGTAGCTTGTCAAAGGTAGTGATCTATGTCCAGTACTCGCATAAAATGGTGTCCCTGCACTCATGAAGTCCAGGAAAATGGAGCTGGAGTTCATGGGGGCACCTCTGCTAGTGCAGGTATGCCCTCACACACAGATACGTGCACCCTGCCCTCTGAGCCAGGAGGGCCTGCCATAGGGGTGACTTACAGTGGCCTGGTGCAGTGAAAGGGTGCATGCACTGGCAGGCCTCCAGCACACTTTGCATGGGCTCCCCATGGGTGGCATAATACATGCTGCATCTCATGGGGATCCACTGGTACCCCAATGCCATGGGTACCTAGATACAATATACTGGGGACTTACATGGGGTCACCCAAATTTGCCAAATGTGGGGTGATAAAGGTTCCAGAAACCAACTTTAAAAGGAGAGACCATAATCACTGGGGTCCTGGTTAGCAGGATCGCAGCTAACACAGTCAAACACACTGACAAACATTCAAAACGTGGGTGTGCCAAGCTAGAAAGAGGCTACTTTGCTACAATGAGACTTCACAAAGATGCCTTTAAAGTGCACAATGTCCCTGCCCTTCCTCCCCTGGCCCCAGACACTCTACAGGGGGGTATTCAGCCCTCCGTGTGGGAATTGGCACAACCTTATTCAGGTGTAAGTGTTAGCTCCTCCCTCTCATCTAGCCCAGGAAGACCCATCAGCCTGGTGATGGGCCATCAGGAAGCAAATGTCACACAAAAGCTCCCATTGTGTATGACTGTCTAGCGGGGATGCACAAAGCCCAGCTGTGACCCACCCCTGATGTGTATTCAGAGGCAGGCAGAGGCACAGAATGGTTAAAGCAAGAAAATGACAACTTTCTAAAAGTGGCATTTTCAGACTTACTATTTAATATACAAATTGTGAGTCCAGAGACACCAAACTCCAAATTCCTATCAATTCCCAACCGTAAGTTACACTTGAAGACTGTTTCAAGGTAATCCCAATGTTAACCTATGGGAGAGGTAAGTCTTGCTGTAGTGAAAAACGAATTTACCCGTTTTCCCTACCAGAACATGTTAAACTTAAAAGTACATGGCCAACTTTTTAAAAACACTGCACCTTGCCCTTGGGTCTAACTAGGGGTGACCTTAGGATGACTTACATCTAATAAATGTGTCTTCTTTGTTTAGTTTCTCAAGACTGTTTAATTTTTAATGATAGGTTTTTCCTGTTGTTACCCTCTGGGAGGCTGTTTGTGTCACAGTGCTTCTCTTCTTACTTTAAAAATATAAGGTAAAATTGATTACACTAAATTAGTTATTTAGGTTTGCAGGAAATCATGATAGGGTGGAACAGCAAATGCACCATTGGAGTCGAGGTTAATTTTTCCATGTGAGCTGCGTAATGTATCCTCACCACCGACATATATCACTAAAATATATGACTCAAGGGAATACCATTGTTTCGTCACTGGCTGAAGTTTAGAACCCCGGTAATAACACATAACAGCGAAACTCAATCTGTCAGGTAGAAGAACATAGGGCCCGATTTGCAAGGCCCTCTAGCCTCTTTGCGACACATTAGTGTCATTATTTTATTCTAATGTGGTGTTAGGTAGGCATTTCCGATGCCCCATATTAACAAAGTGGCACAATGCTAGCATTTTGCCACTTTGTAACTCCTCGCACCACATTATGCCTGTGCCAGACATAGGGCCTGATTCTGACTGAGGCGGGCGGCAGTAGCCGCCCGCCTCGCGGGAACCGCCATATGGCCGCTCCGCGGTCGAAAGACCGCGGAGGCCATTCAGGCTTTCCCGCTGGGCTGGCGGGCAACCGCCAGAAGGCCGCCCGCCAGCCCAGCGGGAAACCCCTCCCCACGAGGAAGCCGGCTCCGAATGGAGCCGGCGGAGTGGGTATGTGCGACGGGTGCAGTGGCACCCGTCGCGTATTTCAGTGTCTGCATAGCAGACACTGAAATACATAGTGGGGCCCTCTTACGGGGCCCCCTGCAGTGCCCATGCCATTGGCATGGGCACTGCAGGGGCCTCCAGGGGCCCCGCGGCACCCCCTACCGCCATCCTGTTCCTGGCGGGAGACCCGCCAGGAACAGGATGGCGGTAGGGGGTGTCAGAATCCTCGTGGTGGCGGAGCGCGCTCCGCCGCCATGGGGGATTCACACGGGCAGCAGAAAACCGGCGGGAGACCGCCGGTTTTCAGCATCTGACCGCGGCCGAACCGCCGCGGTCAGAATGCCCTGCGGGGCACCGCCGGCCTGTCGGCGGTGCTCCCGCCGACCCTGGCCCCGGCGGTCTCAGACCGCCGGGGTCAGAATGACCCCCATAATGTATGCAAGGGGTGTTTTCCACCACAGGGAGGCCACAAAAAATGGTGCAGTGAAATCTACAAGATTTCACTGCGTCATTTTTTCCTTCATTTTTAACACCTGTACATTGCATCCATTAAAGTGACGGGCCTCTCTAGTGCTATGCTGGTCTAGAGCCATAATTAATGGTGCTAATCCAGCAAAGCACCACAATAGCATCATAAGTATTGACACTATTGTGGTAACGTGCGCCATTGTGCGCTGTATTGTAAATACAGCACTACCATGGTGACATTAAGGGGAAATAACGGTGGTGCAAGAAAAGTGGTGCATCAGGACTGATGTGCCACTTTCTTGTAGATCTGGCCAGAGAAGGCATTGTTGAAAAAATTATTTTTTTACAGTTTCACCTGTGAAAGTTGTTGACACGTGACTAGAAACTATTTTTTGCTTTTTATTTAAAAAAGTCTGAAGAAATTTTATTTTTGATATCTTTAGTGGAAAAGCTATTTTAAGGAGACTTTTTGCAGCCTAAAAAACGATTCTGCTGACTATAAATTAGCCTTCCAGTTCAACAATGTAAATGTAGGCACAAGCATCGGAGCAACATATGGATCCTGATGGGGAGTAAGAGCTGTCCTATTTTGTCTACAAGGTATCAATATTATTCTCTTTTCATCACAGCACAAATGAACCCACTTCCAAAATATAGTGTATGGTAGAACACATCCTTTTTGTTAGAGCCTACAATTAGTCCACTTTACCCGATAGGTACGACCAGTGGCCAACACCAGGGAGGAGTTTGAAAAATGCCCCGGAGGATATTTTAAAATGTAAATACCCTATGGGAGACACGAAAGATCATCCTTGTTTCCCCCAAGTCCCCACCAACCCCTTTGTGACGTCTCGCACCCCGCTGCGATCCAGTGCCAGAAAACCCCACTAGACACCAGGGATTTCAATTGGGGGGGTCGGCCCCCTCTGAAAACGGGCCGGCCAACACCATCCCAGCATATTTTTTTTTTATTTAAATGTTTGTTTACCCCAGGGGGTGGGGGGGCACGATCACACTCCTCAGGGGTAAAAAAATATTGAAAAATTGAAAAGAAAAAAAAGAAATTGTCAGGGGGTTGCCCATGAGCAGAGCTGACCCCTGGTGGGGGTAATTTTTTAAATAGCTGCATTGTTTCTCTGGGGAATATCTATCAATATAGATGTGGATATCTATATATGTATATCTATATAATCTATATATAGATCCATATATAAATATGTGTAAAGAGATCACTTTTTTATGTGTGGGTGTGGTTTCTCTGGGGGCCGATCGCAGCCCCCAGGGAAACCACACATGCATTGACGAATGTGATCTATCTCTCTCTCTCTCTCTCTCTCTCTCGCTCTATATATATATATATATATATATATATATATATATATATATATATATATATGCAGCTTCGTCTTCAAACAATGAACATACTTCAACTGACGCGTTTCAACTGTAGCTTCTAGGCAACAATAAAAAGTCAAGTAACTCTTGTGATTATGTTTCTGCTAGAAAAGTATATGACTTTTGTTAAGTGGCAGTTTTGAAGCCATAAAGTAGCGCAGAAGGTTTATATGCCCACTGTAAAGATCAAAACTGTATTATGTGAATAGCTGAGTGAGAGATGAAGAATAGAGAGATGAAGGGCACTTTTGGGTCCGAGGTAGTGAGGGAATCCGAAGAGGAGGTCATGGGAGTGGGAGCACCAATAATGATTGTTGAACTGGGTGTCAGAGGCGCTAAAAACTGTGGCTATTGGTATGTAATGAGGTGAAGTAATAGCGTGTCTTTTTTTTTTTTTTTTTTTGTGTCTTGAGAGAACATGCTGATTGAGGGAAGAAGCGAAGGTAAGGTGACCTTTACTGTTGCACACATCACACACACACCCACCATCAATACTGTGACTGCCTACGTAGGGTTGTGTTCTAGAGCGACAGTTTAGCCAGTAGTAGAGATAGCATCTCGTTGGATGACTGCTGCTCAAGCCCTGACTCGGGTTATAGGGTTCAGCTCTCACATAGGATTGGAGACTGAGACAGCGGATACTGAGACAGAATCTGAGGAATAGGGCAATAACGCAGAATTTGGGAGTGATTTTTCAGTCATCGGAGTCTCATCTGATAACTCCTCTTCCAGTGAATCTGAGGAAGGTGATGAGGACAGTCCTGCTACCCCTTCGCAAGTACAGTCTGTGCAGCAGGACAATAGCTGGTTAGCCCAACCCAGAGAGCAGGTGCATGTGGCGGCAAGCACAAGGAGAGTGCTCTCTTGGGAGCTCCCCAATTTAGTTCAGCCCCAAATTCCACTGCCCAAATCAAATTGTGGAGACATCAAAATTATCTATCACAAAATAACCTGTTTTTGTAAGGCAGGCACCTGCATTTTTGGTCCTGGACTCAGCAGCCATCTAGGGAAACTTACCAAACCCAGACATTTCTGGAAACTAGACACCCGGGGGAGTCCACAGAGGTGTGGCTTGTGTAGATTCCCAAAAGTATTCTCACCCAGAATACCCTGCAAAAGTGAAATGTTGAATAAAAACTAAATTTTTCTTACATTTGTGTCACACAAACTACAGGAATATGCTGGGATCCACAAATTTCCTACCACCTAGTGTTTACCCACCTATCCTGATAAAAACGGTACCCCGCTTGAGTGCCTGTACCTAGTCCCTGTGTCAGGAATGGACCACCCCAGGGTCAACAGTTTCCCTCAAGTAAGGACTAACATTCACCGTTGTGTGATCTATTCCTGACACGGGCACTAGGCCTATCCACACAAGTGAGCTACCATTTTTATCGGGAGACTCAGTGGAATACTGAGGGGGAAGAAAATGTGTGTCTTGTCTCAGATTCCAAAACGTTCTATCACCAAAATGTGAGGAAAAAGTGGGGTTTTTTTGTGCTAAATTTTGAGGTTTTGCAAAGGATTCTGGGTAGCAGAGCGTGGTGAGAGTGCCACAAAATTACCCACATCCTGACTTCCCCTAGGAGTCTAGTTTTCAGAAATGTCCAGGTTTGCTAGGTTTTGCTGGTGCCGGCCGAGCTAGAGGCCAAAATCCACAGCTAGGCACTTTGCAAAAAACAGGTCAGTTTTCTTTGGGAAAATGTGATGTGTCCATGTTGTGTTTTGGGGCATTTCCGGTCCCGGCACCAGGCCTACCCACACAAGAGAGGTACTATTTTTATCGAGAGACTTGGGGGAATGCTGGGTGGGAGGAAATTTGTGGCTCTTCTCAGATTCCAGAACTTTCTATAATGGAAATGTGAGGAAAAGGTGTTTTTTGGCCAACTTTTGAGGTTTGCAAAGGCCTCTGGGTAACCGAACCTGGTGAGAGCACCACAAGTTACCCCATTCCGGGTTCCCCTAGGTGTCTACATTTAAACAAAGCACAGGTTTGGTAGGTTTTCCTAGGTACCGGCAGATCTAGAGACCAAAATCCAGAAAGAGGCATTTTCCAAAAAACATGTCAGTTTTCAATGTAAAAAAGGTGATGTGTCCATGTTGCGTTTTGGGGTGTTTCCTGTCGTGGGCACTTGGCCTATAAAAACAAGTGAGGTACCATTTCTGTAGGGAGATGGGGGAGAGCTGGGTGGAAGGAAATTTGTGGCTTCTCTCAGAGTCCAAAACTTTCCAGCACTGAAATGTGAGGAAAAAGTGTTTTTTTTCTGCCAAATTCTGAGGTTTGCAAAGGATTCCAGGTAACAGAACCTTGTGTGAGCCCCACGGGTCACCCCATTCAAAATTCCCCTAGGTGTCTAGTTTTAAGAAATTTTTAGTTTTCCTAGGTTTCCCGAGGTGCTGGATGAGCTAGAGGCCAAAATCTACAGCTAGTCACTTTGCAAAAAACAGGTCTGTTTTCTTTGGGGAAATGTGATGTGTCCACATTGTGTTTTGGGGCATTGCCTATCACGGGCACTAGGCCTACCCACACAAGTAAGGTACCATTTTCTTCGGGAGACTTGAGGGAATGCTGGGTGGAAGGACATTTGTGGCTCCTCTCAGATTCCAAAACTTTGCAGCTTCGAAATCTGAGGAAAAAGTGTTTTTTTGCCAACTTCTGAGGTTTGCAAAGTTTTCTGGATATCAGAACCTGGTGAGAGCCCCACAAGTCACCCCATCCCTAGGTGTCTAGTTTTAAAAAATGTACAGGTTTGGTAGGTTTCCCTAGGTGCTGGCTGAGTTAGAGACCAAAATCCATAGCTAGGCACTTTCCAAAAAACATATTAGATTTCAATGTAAAAATGTGATGTGTCCATGTTGCTTTTCCTGTCGCGGGCACTAGGCCTACCCGCACAAGCGAGGTACCATTTTTATCAAGAGACTCGCAGAAACACTGAATAGAAAAACAAGTGTTATTGCCCTTTGTCTTTCTCTAAATGTTTTCCTTCCAAATGACAGTGTGTAAAAAAGACGTCTATTTGAGAAATGCCCTGTAATTCACATGCTAGTATGGGCACCTCGGATTTCAGAGATGTTCAAATAACCACTGCTTCTCAACACCTCATCTTGTGCCCATTTTGGAAATACAAAAGTTTCCTTGATACCTATTTTTCACTCTTTATATTTCACCAAATGAATTACTATATACCCTGTATGCAATGAAAACCCACTGCAAGGTGCATCTCATTTATTGCCTCTTGTTACCTAGGGTTCTTGATGAACCTACAAGCCCTATACATGCCCTCAACCAGAAGAGTCCAGCAGACATAACGATATATTGCTTTCAAAAATTTGCCATAGCTGGAAAAAGTTATGGAAGAAAACGTGGACAGAAATGGCTCTTTCTTTCACCTCAATTTCCATATTTTTTTGTTTTAGCTGTTACTTTCCGTAGGAAAACCTTGAAGGATCTACACACGGGGAAGGCCCAGAAACTAAGGGGTTGAAGAAGGCACGCCCACTAATCTAACCACAGGCCTCTACATTGATGAGGCAGTCCCATAGGAATTTTCAATTCACACTTAACATCTAAATATAATTTTGAATTCCTGTATCTAAATGTTATTCCCAAAAATGGAGATTCACTTACAAATCAACCCCGAATGACACAACTAAACAATTTAATTGTTCCTCACTCAGGAGACCAAAATCACATGGTCTTCCACAATGAGGAGCAGTGTAATAAGCCCTAATATAACTAGAGGAGTAATAGTTAACCAATATTATGCACTATACAGTTATTTGAACGTCTCAAATACATTCTGGGTTTCTAGTTTGCCTTAGCATATACATGCTGAGAGTCGAAGCCTAACCACCTGGAACACACGGTTTAAAGTATTCAGAATTTTAATAGACGCATTTATTCACAGCATAGGTTTTTACTTTAAACTTGGCCCAAGAAGCTGGTCATAATACGCTAGGAAATTTACATAACTATGTAAGCAAAGGTAACAAAACCTCACTATTTTGCTGTTTGTAACACTTCAAGCATATACCCACCTTGTGAAGTTAAGTGTTTTAGGTTCTCTGGTCTGCCCACCATAATCTATGCTTAACATAACAACATTTGATTTAAATTTATAACTAGCTGCATTTTTTGAAGTTTCAATCATCTATCTCAATGTTTGTAGCTATAATATAGCAAATCATAAACCACTAACCTGAAAAATACCATATTAAAAATAATCAAGCTCAATATAGTACCTCTACCCATAGTTGTGCACTCTCTTCTTTGTTAATGTTAATTTCAGTAGCGTGCAACAAACACATTTTCCCAGGTCTTGCAAAACATAGACCATGCAGTAAAATGAGAAGGTAAAATGCCACAGAATCTACAATTTCTTTTGAAGGCTTCAACAATAGACCAGGTGCCAGTAACCTAAACAAGAGGCCATCACCCAAGTCTAATCACAATCATTTCTTGATATTAATAGAGCGAGCTAGTAATGTATAGTTCTTTAAATCTAAATGGCTACTATAGAATAAGCTGCATAATTATTTAAAAAAAACACAAATAATACCCTCAGTGTACCTTGTACTGCTAGGCTTATTGTATTCAATATTTTTTTTAGTGTTGAAGTGAGTGAGAGATGCATTTTCATTATTGAAATAGAGAGTAGAACAATTCGATCCACTTCAGTTCGTACAAGATAGAACCTCTGTACATGTCTCAGGCCGTTTATTGAAGTTTAACACAAATCCAAAATAATAATCAGCAGGAAGAAACTCTTAGGTCCATAATTAAACTTTTTGAGTCAAAACTGCGCAAGCGCAGTTTTGCTTCATAAAGTTTATTTATACTATGACGCAGGATGGCACTTAAAACAGTTTAGACAAAAAAATGTTGACGTTAACCCTTGCACCCTGTCGTAAGGCAAACTGACGTTATTGCTGAAAAATTGACTCTAATCTGTTTTACGGCACGTAAATATGTTGCAAACAGATATGCACCATTTTAAACCCGTATTAGTGTCAACTTTAAATGCTAATGCAGGAAACTTTGCAAAGGAGAGGCAAAATGGAACCAGCAGGCCAGGAGAGACGCCAGGGTGACCCCATACAACCAGGAACCAGCCAGGAAGACACATGCAAGTCCCAGGGGAGGGAGAAGAAAAAGCACAAGTGTTGTTTTAGTACTGAGGAGCATGAAATCCTTGTGAGAGAGGTGGCGGAGCACCAACAACAACTATTCGTCACCTCCAAATTGCCAATTGTCAGGAGAGAGGCAATATGGAGGCAGATAGTTGACAAGATTTACAGTGTGGCAGAGGTGAGGAGAACCGTAACCGAGTGCAAGAAACGCTGGCATGATTGTAAGCGAAGAAAAATTGATAAAATGGCAGGGAACAGGAAGGCTGCATTGCAAACTGGAGGTGGAAGTCCAGCACCACAAGAGGACCTGGACAAGATGGAGGAGATGGTTGCAGCGGTCATCCCAGAAAAACTGGTCACTAGAATCGCAGGACAGGACAGCGCAGATTCCCAGGAACCACCACAAATGCAGGGTAAGTAGCACAGGGGAAATTTAATGCAAAATTGTCAAATATAAGAAGGGGAGGTACATAGGACACACTCAATGCATGTGAAAGGAGAGCAGAGGGACACATTGCACATGAATCAAGTTGCACCATTAAAATGTAGGCAACACATGTACACACGCCTTGGTTGTGCCATGCACTACAGCACATGCACAGCCTGACATATGTTAATCACCAGGGCTACATACCATCATGTACATATGCAGCAAATAGGATGGAAGGCATGTCTAAATACTGTGCCTGTGGTTGTGTCATTACAACATCCCTTGCAAATAGTCAAACACACACTACCAACATGACCAAGACATCAGAGACTATGAAGTCAGTCAATACCATTCCTGGGGTTACGTCATGGTGGTGTCCCTTGCAGAATCACCCTGCAACTGCCTTGTCTCATTGCCAAAACACATGTGTGCTGCATCTTACAGCACAGAAAAAATGCAACCTTAGCCAACATTACTCAGACATGGGCCGGAAGCATGACCCCCGCACATAAACAACACATCCTCAAAAGGCAGCACCTTCTCCACCATGCAGTAAGGATGCCTCTCTGGGTGCAGAGAAAAGTAATCTGGGCAGCCGCTGGGGGAATTGCAGGGTAGTCCTGTATCACACAAAACATGGCACTACCCAGGGTAACTAAACTGGTGTAGTGTGGAGCCACACATATTGACGCTGATTAGAATTGTGCCACTAGAGAAAATGTACACCACAGAATGCAATCTGTAGGTAACAACTCATACAGGCTGAGCCCATAACTACTCTGACACAACCATGTGAGACACATAGGAATGGAAAGTAACCACACAAACACAACATATGGTGTATGTCTGTGAACATCATGGTGTACATTTTCACATTGACGGGTGGGGGATGGTGCATGGGCAAGTCTGGCGTTGGTAAGACTGTTAGTGCAGTGTACCCTTTGCAGTTGGCAGTATGAGTTACACACTGGGATGGCGGGTGGAAATCTGTCTGCTCATGTCAGCTCTATAGGACAGTTACCACTACATTGTTGATGGATCAAATGGAGTCAGCGCCAATCTTTGGTGCATTGGGTGTGACAGGACATGCTGCTCTTATCACTGCAAATCAGCCAGAGGAAAGCACAAAGGGCATGGGCATGCGCCCCCTGCACTGCCCATGCCAGGTGCATACGCTGTTTATGGGCACCCAGGGGCACACCACACTACATTACCACCAACCTCTATGTGGGGGTTTCACCGCCATGCAATGGTTGGTGGAAAAGCAGGGACATACCTAGAGGGTAGCGCTGATTGTAATACTGGTCCAGTGTCACAAGACAGGTGGCATTGCCAGTCTGTAAGCTGCTGGCAACCCCCATGGACAACATGTGCCACTTCCACCTGCTCTGTTGGTGGTGGTCATATTGACAATGGCAGTCTGGTGGTCATAGGACTGCCAGACTTGTATTGAGGATCAATGTACAACTACCTGCTCAGTCTCCATCAAACTAACTCGAGTCCCTGATCTAAGTTCAACATTAGCCAATTGGCTATGTCTAATATTTGGTGGCATCAGGCACTGTCATGTAGAAAATGATGAGCACATCAACAAACAATACCCATGCTGGCCATCCCTGGGTCAATCCCTGTGCCTGTGTTAAATTAGCTGCATAGTGCAAGGATGGCTGCATTGACGGGGAGATTATAGTTGTGTAGGAAGGAGCACCTTCCAGCACAACCAGAAACTGTGCACATACATCAAAATGATGAGCAATCAAAGGAAAGAACAGTATAGTGCCTTGGTAATGCCATCCCTGGGGTGGTGTAAGGTTTTGGTGCTGCCCTGGTGCATGTACAATATGTAAAAATGGGACAGGGGCATATTGCAATGTATGTTGCTGTGACTTGACCCATTGCAAGGCTCTACCATGCAAATGGATGCATAGGAAGGGTCCACAATAACAAGATGGTGTCAAGACACCAAAAGGAAATGCATCACATCTAGTAAATATGACGCAGCCTATTGCCCCACCTGAGCTTCCCTTTAAGTGACACTCAGGTGGGGCAAAACACTGATAAGTTGCACCCATGATGTACAGGAACAATGTTTGGGCTGTTAGTTGTCACTGAGCCCACAATAGCAAGTCAGTGATGTGACATGTCAACTGAGACAACACAGAAAGATTGATTTTACACCATTTCATTGCAGAGGATGATGTCTCTCATGCTGATCTGCCTGTCCTGGAGTTCCTGGATGACCAGCTGACAACCATCAGCCAAGAGACCCTCCAGGATGTCCTGGTATCCCTCCAGACACCACCTCCAGTTGCAAGGAGGACAACCAATGTAGCAGCCATCCCAGATGACCCACCCAACACCCAAATAGTACAACCTGCCAGCACCGACACAGCTGAGGACTCCGAGGACCCAGGGACAAGCTTCCAGAGGACAGTGGTAGGAGTCCAACGGGAGCTGGCAAACCAGGTGGGGTTGGGGCTGGAGACTGTGGCAGCCAGCCTAGAGGAAATGCGCACTCCCCACTGCATGGAGTCCAGAAGTGTCTCAAGGACATAGCTGCTGCCATGAGGAAGAGGCCACAACAACTGCCCTCCCAAACTGGCAGCCGCGTGATTGACAATAAGCTGGACTCCATGCAGCATGAAGTGGCCTCCCTCAAAGCAGACTTGGCTGCATACAACCGGGATGATGCAGCTATCTTGAAAAATCAGCAACTCCTCCTTGCTGCAGTGATGCCATATTTTGTTCCACAAATTGCAGCTGCCAGGAATTGGGATTCCACACCTTCAACCACTGAAGTCTGTGTGGCCCCCAATACCTCCCCACCACCACCATCAAGCGCACCGGAGATACCACACACATTGGAGGATGAAGATATGGAACAGATCACCTTTACTCAGAAGAGTTCCTGGTAGCACCAGCCTATGCAACACGGGCAGTGTTCTCCTTTATTCTGTGCTTAAGATCATGCCCGTGTTAGCACAGATGGATATATACACTCTTCACTCGCACACTGTTGACCTGTCTGCTGTCGACTATCATTGTCTCTCACTTAGCAATTGGCAATTATTGTTCCTCCACACTTATCGAAACTACTCCCAACCATGTCCCATGACATGTCCCTCAACGTGTGTTGTGTTGTATGGATTTCGCAAATGTGGTCACTGACCTGGATATTATAAATATCACACTAAAACACTTCATCTTGTAAATAAATACCTTGTACACAATCAACATCTCTACATCTATTGTGTTCCATCAACTTCGCTAAATGATTGTAATGTGTGAATCCATGTCATTGGTCACAGAATATCAGTACAAGAGTGCAGGACTGTGGGGGCACAAAGCTACACACAAAGTTCCTAACATGACAAATGTGTATGCTGGTCTCATCACCTACAAGCAATTCACTGAGTATGTCACAAATGAAGAACACATATATGGTTCCCTCGCTATTTACAGCAGGTATGGCTGTAAAGTCTAGGGCAATATTGTCATCTGGGAGTACCAGAAGAACTCATTGGTGTGATACAGAAGGAGCTAACCTCATTAGTGATGTCACCGGTCAGTTTTGCAGGATAGAGTTCAATTTGAGGCTGTTGTCAGATGTGCCACAGTTCATGACATTCCTACACATGACCCCAACACTGACAGCTTAAGTACCAGACCTACCTGTACAATACAAAGTAGACATAGGCGGTCATTTCAACCGCGGCGGGCGGCGGTAGCTGCCCGCCTGGCGGGAACCGCCGAATGACCGCACCGCGGTCAAAAGACCGCGGTGGCCATTCTGGCTTTCCCGCTGGGCCGGCGGGCGACCGCCAAAAGGCCGCCGGCCGGCCCAGCGGGAAAGACCCAGCAACGATGAAGCCGGCTCCGAATGGAGCCGGCGGAGTTGCTGGGGTGCGACGGGTGCAGTGGCACCCGTCGCGATTTTCAGTGTCTGCAAAGCAGACGCTGAAAATCATTATGGGGCCCTGTTAGGGGGCCCCTGCACTGCCCATGCCAGTGGCATGGGCAGTGCAGGGGCCCCCAGGGGCCCCACGACACCCGTTCCCGCCATCCTGTTCCTGGCGGTAAAAACCGCCAGGAACGGGATGGAGGGAAGGGGGTCGGAATCCCCATGGTGGCGCTGCAAGCAGCGCCACCATGGAGGATTCCCTGGGCCAGGGGAAAACCGGCGGGAAACCGCCGGTTCCCCTTTTCTGACCGCGGCTTTACCGCCACGGTCAGAATGGCCCAGGAAGCACCACCAGCCTGTTGGCGGTGCTTCCGCGGTCGTTGGCCCTGGCTCAGAATGACCCCCATAGTCATGAGTGGTGGGTAAATTGGATGGCAGATGCAAGGACTAGTAGATGTGATGTTGAAATCAATGTGACAGCTCTGTTGTCCATAGAGAGTACACATGGTAAATGAGTCTTTCGTAGGCAGGATGGATTCCAAAGGCCATTTCCACAATTTGGCCAGTACACACATGGGGAGAACCCAGAGACCCACACTAATTACACAAACTGGTTGCAATTTTAACATGATATTTATTATAAAATGGATGTACTAAAAAACACTAAAACATACCCTACACTAAACTAACCTATACTAACTATACTTATCATACAACTAAACTATCTAACCTATGCTAAAATGAACTTACACATAAAACACCACACTCTAAACATTGGCCCCAAATCCCACTTAAGAAACAAGAAACAAGTAGAACAACGACAACCATAACTACACATGTGCTAACTAAACCTATCACCTAAACAAATATATATATATTTTATTATTTTACATTAAAACACAAATAAACTCTGACATTACCCCACCCAACAACCCACCAACCAAAACCTAAGAATAGAATCCCACCCCACAGCTACACTTATCCTAACTAATGGCTGCACTACACTAACCTACCACTAACTACATAAAACACAAACTAAAATATGGTATAACTTTAAAAGGGAGGGGAAGGTACTGGGAGATAATCCATCAGAATATTTGTTCATTTGTGTGACCTCTTAATCTTCTTCTTGATGTATTTGAGGACTTTGCAGTCCTCTGCCAGTGCTTCCTCCAACTCGTCCAAACGCTGTAGTATGAGGGTCATGTCCCAACGTAAGTCCATGTCCAATTGGGAGGGAGGAGCAGCTAGTGGTAGCAAAACTGGTGTGGGGGTGGCGACTGGTGCTGCACAGGTGGATGGGGTGGGTGCAGATAGGAGCCTCTGCTGTGATGATGACCTTGCTTCTTCCTTTGATTTGAGTGGTTGATTGGGTTCCCCGTGTGGGAAGGCCCACTTTTCTGTAGTTGCCTTCTCCAAACATTAACGGCGTGCCATGCATCGGTAATCTTGGCACCTCCAGGATGTGGCGGTGTCTTTCTGACCAGCTGCTGAACTGATGCCGTTCCTCATTGGTCATGTTGCCAGCTGCAAAATGAGGACAAGCAACCATCAGTATCAGCATTGGGTGGAGTATGTACAGATTTGTAACATGCACTGCTAGAGCTGAGTACATATATAGTCCTTCACACATGCATCATAACATTTGTATTGCACCTCATGTGCCTCAGTATTCAACCATAGAGCACCAGTATCTTGTAAATGTCAGTCGGATGATGTCAATCCATTGTAAATAATGATGGGCCACAGCTGATAGGAACCAACTAAGGACTGCAAACATCACTTTCATCTACACTTTGAGCATCAGATATCTCATCAAGTATGGATTTCCTGTCTCCCTGAGCTGAAGGGGCTGGGGGATGCAATCCATCAGTTTTACACCCCTGGTAATACCCCACGGCCTGAGCACCCATCATGGAGTGTAGGAGTGGGACAATTGTAAGGGGGTCTGACAACTACAAAACTGGTATTCTATTTCATAGTACATCTACATTCATGTGTTCAGGTGTAAAACCTGGCCTGGGTTCCAGCTGCATTCCTAATGCTGTGGCCACATGTACAACTGATGCTACCTTGATATGAGTAAAGATGTTCAAACGCCAGCAATAATCTTGCTTCCAGTACTCAAACCAGCCACCCTTACCCCATGGTGCTTAGCTGGCTGCGTTGAGGGGGAAATAGTCTTTGTGCATGGAGGGACACCTTCCAACACATACATATTCTACAAATGGACTCTGCACCTTTGATGTGTGCTGCCAAATGCAGCACCAATTGAAAGCGCAAAGTATGGAAGGCACACCAACATTTATGTTAGCCTGTTGTGGCCTGCTAAAGCCACATCGTGGTGTGTTTGCAGGATTTGCTGCAGCCTCTAGTGTTAGGAAATGTGTAGGTATGGGACACTGTCTAATTAGTATGGGTGTTGCTTTGGCACAGCCACTACAATACCCATTGAACACTCCTTCCACGCAAAGTACTGCATGTGAAGAGACCGTATTGACAAGTTAATGTGAAGCCACAAAATGTGTACTAAGGCCACCATGTATACACGGTGCAGAGTATAGGGTTCCAGGAGCCTCTCAAATATTAAGGCTGCAATGGTGCTTGGGCCTCTTACACATGCCGCATGATGTCACCATCCATCCTCCTATGATTTCTTGTCATTGGTCCAGATGACAACAGCACTGATTGCATTTCACTCTTCTGACTGACTCAGACCAAACCCTGGAGTAGGTAACAGAAGCCACAAAATGGTACTTACTAGATGCATCGGGCTTCAAATCTCACCAGCTCTCCGATGGTGTAAGGGGCGGGTCCACCTGTAGGACATGTACGTAGAACATTGCTTGGTGTAAATCCTACTTAATGCAAATGGACAACATAGTTCAGTATCCAATACTGACTCTGGTACACAATGCACAGGTCAAATGGAACTGCCAGTAGTCTGGACCCCATGCATGGTCAGGCTCTATAACATGGCCTTGCAAATTTACTCTAGGAGGCCGATAGCACTACAATATTGCAGCACCTATTGCATCCATATTGTCCTTGTGAACCTTAGTGCACCCCTTACTCACATCCATGTGTCTGCACAGTCATTATTAAGTCGCAGCATGTCACAGTGTGGGCCAACATCATGTTTACATCTGAAGGCCAATGATGCACTCAGTAGGAGCTGCATCAGATTGTGGACCCACCTGCTGAGTATATGGGGGCCCTTCTCAAGTATTTCCATGCACAGAAATCACACCTACACTCAGCAGCCCTACAGAGTGTTTGGAATTTAATACTTTGGAACATTTGTCATGACACTGAGGCCTGGATTTTGCTCTCCCTAATTAGTTGTTACACACCCTTTCATGCCTTTTTAATGGCACATGCATCATTCCTTGAGGTATAATTGGAAAGATGCACTGTGCATGCATCACAACACTTGGGGCCAAGGATATGAAAGTGGCGCAGCACCTAGTGCTGGCCCTGTTGAAGTGCGGGCCCTAGCGCACTCCTGATACCACCATGTGTGCGCCGTCTCCAGTAAACTATGCACCATGGTGTTAGCTAGGGGGAGTAGGGTCAAAAATGTGTGACAGTAGTGTGGCGCTTTGCAGGATTAGCATATTATTCACATACCCAAGTCCTGCTAATCACCCAGGGTTCCCATTGATCATTATGGGATCTTATATTTAACAGCAGAAAAGAGCAGGTGTTAGGAAATCCGCCACAAATGGGGTGCAGCAGTCTTGTTGACTTTTCTTTGCCAATATGAAGGCCCCCTTTGTGCAAGAACAACCTCCTTGCATAAATTGTGGCTGGCACAGCCATGATGAGTGTCAAGCCTTGCAAAAGTGGCACAATGCATGCCCACCAATATTTGAGATGGTGCTTATTGCGTCCAGTTTGGAAGATCCTCCGCAAATGGCATACGACCATGCCCAACCGCAGACACCTTGCCTCGGTGTGGTAGCTCAGGATCACCTGGCCACCCAGTTGCAGCATGAGGGGCAGGTAATGGCCCACCAACCAGATGAACTCCCCCAGTTCATCCTGGGACATTCTCCCCATCCTACCCTTCCCAGACATAACAAAAGTGTCCAGTAGATGAAAAAATACATATATGATAGAGGAAACTTAAACCCTAAACCTACCCCAAACTCCCAAAACTACCCCAAAAACTAAGCTAGCCCAGACAGACACTCCACAATACAATGACAAAAAACAGTACACTAATAATACAAATGACAAGTACATTTACAATTTATAGTACAAAAACATAGGACACAGCACAAGGGACACAACAAGACCTCCAAACACACCACTAATCTACCAGTAATCCACCAGTACCTCCAAAACACAACCACACACAGCCACCGGATAACAGGCTGTGAAGTGAAAGTGAAACTACACTTACTGTGCCATGCTTGCATGCAGGATATCCTTGTACATCACATCATGGGCGTATGCGTCACGTTTTTTGCATCATGCGTGTATTTTTTTTTGACGCATGGGCTTAGGGCCAAGGCGTCATTTTGGCAACGTTGCGGTGTGGTGTTGATGCATTAGTGTAATTTTTTTTTCACGCATATCGGAATAGAGTAATTTTTTACATTAAAGCCCTTGAATGCATTCTGAGTGATTTCACAAGTTACATGGCCTGTACTACTATGTGGAATATGTTTTTTGGCTACATGTGCAAGTCTATGCATGAATGTAATTGCACTGTCAATTGTATGTGCAACCAATATATGTTATCATGAGGCAGCTGTAGGCACTCACTCATGATCTGGGCATATGCTCATTTGTCCTACACTGTGTCCACATGTATGAAGGCACATGTGTGCTATGTGTTCACATATGTGTATGACTAGTAGCAGGTGGAGTACATAGTTATGTCTGTGGGCAAAATTTGTCTACAGACCTACATACATATTGTTATAATGGCCCTGTGTCATTCACATGCTAAGGCATGTGTCAACCATTACATCATATACTCAGAGTATGCAGTGAACTGGGAATGCATTGACATCACATATCCCCTGTCAAGTTGAATGTGCATGTGTGTCTACTCACTGGTTACTCATCATAATTGCCTAGTTATAGCACAGCTACACATGTGCTATGTATTTTCCTATGCTTCTTAGTTGCTGCAGATGTTATGGACACATATGTTGGTGGAGAAGGCTATATGCCATGTGTCTGTATGGACATGTGAAATGTTGTTTGGGTGATACGTCACGACATTGCTGTGTCAGGGGATGCGCAAGCTCAAGTTGATATCTCCTTACATAGACAGAAGTTGTCCTTTTCACTATTGCCTGTGTTGTCACATCACTGGCACATATGTACTCTACGTCAGTGCACACTTTATGGGTACATTCATACTCTCACAGTTTTGTAACACCTATACCATTATTGCTATGCTAGCTTTTGTAGTTAATCCATTCACATTACCAGGGCTGGCCCATTATGGTGGTACATGTGTGCTGATATCTTTAGGATATGTGTGCATGCCTCCATTTGTGTTTTATGTACTGTCAACATCATGTCAGTAATGACTGTCACATACAATGCTGGCCTACCCATCTACTTCACTATGTGAGTGTGTGTGGCAACCCAAACCCATGGTTGCATGTGGAGGTGCAGGTTGATGTTGGCCCACTTCACTCTGCTCCCTGTGCACATGCATCAAGCATCTGCCATTATCATACGTTGATGTTGTCAGAGCAGTGGTGCGTGGGTTTATTGAGCTGGTATCTCTTCCATTTATGATGTCTAATTTCCAGCCTATGCACAATCCCTAGTGGATGGAGACTTGCACAATTGTGGACATCCAGCCCTGGTTATGATGAATTCTAATGCAGTACAAGATGTCAGCCTTCCCCTCTCAGGTACAGAGGTTATGTGCTTACACATGTAGGAAATGTATGTATGTTTAGGAGTCCAAAGTTGTGTCCATGTTCACCCTGCCTGGGGTTGCATGACTGCTGTGACATAAAGGTTGGACAAATTATATGGTTAGGATTGAATTGTATATGACTGTCTCCTGTTCTGGTACCATGCGAAGGGCAATTACCATGGTTTGGTGGTGGCACACATATCATGGTCATGTACTGACATGCCCACCCTTTCTGTGCATCATTTAGAGTTTGACATGTAGACAACAGTGTCAAACAGTGTCTGGTTTGGTGTCTGTCTGGTCATTATCCCTTTTGTCTGCCATGACTGGTGAGGTATGTTTGTGTCCTCCATTGCTCCTAGTGTTTTTTCTGCTATCACCTTGTTCACATCTTCTACAGCAACATTATCAGGTGATAATGGGACGGGATACTACATGTGACCTTGTTTTACATGGGAATATTCTCTCCACCTACATCTGTCAACTAAGTTGTCATTTGTCATTGTCCCATTGGCATCATGAGTGAGATGGAATGAGTGCTAGACACACATGACATTGCACATGCCACAGCACTTGAGTAGTCTCCATGTGACATTTAGGTGGTCATTCCAACCGTGGCGGTCGGCGGTGAAGCGGCGGTAGGACCGCCAACAGGCTGGCGGTCTTTTTTCATGTATTCTGACCATGGTGGTTACCGCCATGGCCAGCCGCCGCTTCACCGTTCCGACCGCCACAGCGGTCGTCACATACCGCCGGCGGTATTCCAACACGCCTGACCCCGGCTTACCGCCATGTATTTCATGCGGTTTGGGACCGCCATGAGATACATGGCGGTAAGCACTATCAGTGCCAGGGAATCCCTTCCCTGGCACTGATAGGGGTCTCCCCCACTCCCAACTCCCTTCCCTACCCCCCCACCACCCCTGCCACCCCCAAAAGGTTGCAGGACCCCCCTCCCCCACCCCGATCCCCAACATATACACACACATACACGCACGCATTCATGCACGCCCTCATGCACATACACACACCCCCCCCCGCATTCATGCACTCACTCATGCACATACACACACACACCCGCATTCATGCACGCACTCACACGCCCCCTCAACATACACACACGCACACCCCCATGCACGCACACAACTCACAACATCCCCCCACCCCCCTCCCCTAGCGGACGATCACCTTACCTGTTCCGGTGATCCTCCGGGATGGGACGGGACCCATGGGGGCAGCTCCGCCGACACCGCCACGCCAACAGAACACCGCCACAGCGAATCACAGGTCGTGATTCGCTGGGTGGTGTTCTGTTGGCGTGGCGGTGGAGGTGGAGCTACCTCCACTTCCCCGCCTGCCGCCAGTATGGCTGTTGGCGGCTCTTCCTCCGGAAACGGGCGGAGCGCTGCCAGCAGTCAAAATGGCCCATGCGGAAGACCGCCAGCACTGGCGGTCTTCCGAACGGCGGTCCCTCGGCGGTATGTTGAAAAGACCGCCGATGTTGGAATGACCCCCTTAATGTAGTATCAGCACAAATTTGTTGGTATCTGAGAGCTCTCCATCCACATCCACAGTTGAACATGGCAATGCAATTCTACCAGCATGCCTCAAGTTAGCTGCCTCTTACCATGACTGACTGATGTTGAGGTGTATAATCTCAGTGCTGTATTCATCCTTTGCCAGATGATGACAATATGGCTTTGTCTACTCACACTCAATGTGATGTGGGTCCCTGACTGAATAGGAGAATGCGGCACATATGCACACATGCCGCACATGATTGTGAAATTGGAAGCCATTACATGTATGAGGAAGGTAGTTATATTTGGTACCATGCAATTGATCTGTCACGTAAGTGACAATGAGTGTTTTTATAGCTATGTGCTGTGTTATGTTGTTGTACAGGACATAATGAGACACTGAGACACAGGTCATTCATTGTAGACAATGGCATACCCGTTGCTACCTAGGATGGACGCCTATGTTTGTCAACATGTATTTATCATTATTAGCTGTGGGCATGTGTGAATCAAGCCTATTTGTATGACCGTTGTGCATCCTATGTAGATGGGTGTGAACATACTCTGCCTAAATTTCAGCCGGACTATCATTTGGCAGGTGCATTCTCCAATTATAAATTATGATCCATGCAATCTGTAATGTGTTTGTAAATGGATTCAACCACCCCTAGCTGCTTCATGTCACTGCGAAGCCATTGACCATTCCCCCATCCAATGTGCATGTGCCATACATAATTTACAGTCCTCCGTGTGTCAGGGATGCAACCTAGTGTAGTGCCAGTACATATTTCCATGGACACACTGTACAGGCTCAGCTTCCAACACTGACTAATTACCATGGCAATTATTGAAGGAGCAGCGTTACCTATGATGTCCCTCCCTTGACACACATGTACGGTGCAGGCCAAGCTGCTCTCACACAGTGTTGTGACAGTGTTCAGTTCTGACATTACTTTACCTCCATTTCCTGACAGCCCCTACCTTATGTGTGACCCCCTTGCATGTTACCTGTTAGGGATGGTATTGTGTTGGTGAATGGCCCATGGAATTGCACATTGCCCACATGATGTAGCAATATATGTAGTGGTGCATAGATCTTGTCCTTCAGAAGTCACATGCTAGGCCTCCACTCGTAAGTGAGTTGGAGTGTGTAGAACCCCCTCCATCACCAAAGATGTGTATACCATACTTGTTGTTTCTGTGTTTCTGACACACTCCCTGAGTTTAGATTCACATTCCAAAAATATATGTATTGGACAATGAGGAGACCAAGATTTCTGTTGTTGTACAACATTTATTTGAGGTGTTGACAGAGTACCTTATTGGTTGACTAGGTATACAAATTATCAACAATTGTCTGTCTCCTGTGGGACTCTTGCTGCTGTGTTTGGTAGGTCCCTTTCAAGGTCCTCATCCCCATCATCCTCCTCCTCCTCATTGTGGACATCTACTTGTCCATCCCAGGGGATATTGTTTCTGACACAAATGTTGTGCAGGATAGCACATACCAGTATGATCTTGCATACCAGCGGGGGTGCATACAGGAGGCTTCCTTCTGCCATGTCCAAGCACCTGAACTGGGATTTAAGTAGGCCAAAGCTCCTCTCTATCACATTGCGTGTCTTTCGGTGTGCTTTATTGTAGGCATGCTGTTCATTGGTATCTTGATTGGCAAATGGGGTCATGACCCACTGCTGTATGCCATAACCTTGGTTAGCTGCAAAGATAAGAGGGGGAATTTTAGTGTAGAGTTGAGAGGGACCATGAATATTCCATGGCAGTGGTTGCTTTCCATTTGAGTTTGAGTCAGAGGTGTTTGTGCTGTTGTGTATGTTCCAGCTCTCGTGATATAGTACATTTGACTGTGTTGACTTACATGTCCTTCTTGGGTACTGCCTGTAGGACCTGTATGTGACAATCTGGATTGCAATATTTGTGCTCATCATGTATGTTGCATGTTATGTGTAGTCCATTTAGGTAGAAGGGTCCTCATATTGGATGAAGGCTACTACCTACTTGAAGCACAATGGTGTCTGATGTATGGGCAGCATAGTTGCCCTACAAAGCCAGCCTATTCCGTCGATGTCAGCATGTGGCATTCACATGCAGCACAACACTTAGTGGGCCTTAGTGGCAGATGGTGGTTGTGTCAACCATCTTGGCCCTCATTACATATCTGGTGTTCTCAAGTATGCCAGACTCACAGTGGCAGTTGGACGGCTACGGTTGTGGCAGTATGACCCCACATTATGACTGTGGTGGACCTACCATGTTTGGACAGCCAACATTGGCAGGTTGCCACCAGCTAGCTGCCTGGAAGACCCAGCAGTCTTCATCTGCCAGAGCAGCGCTGCAAGCAGCGCAGGTCTCTGGATTTGGACTCCATATTCTGCCAGCCTTTGCATGGCGGTTCCGCTGCCATGCAAGGGCTGGCGGTATGGGGGTGTCAGGTGCCCCCTGGAGGCCCCTGCACTGGCCATGCACTTCACATGAGCAGTGCCGGGTCCCACATAGACAGTCATGTAGCATTTTCCAATGCACAAATTACATGCAGTAATAACCACTACCGGTGCTGCTGCACCGACCGCAGCACCACATTGCAGTCGGATAACTTACAAACCAGCTGCAATGTTTTGGGCCTCTTTCCAGCTGGCTCGACATATGGGAAATTATGTTTCCACTGAAAAGCGCAGCAGTGAACTTCTAATTGGGCCGGTTTAGACCACAACGGCAGTCTTACCGTGGTGAAAGTCTGACAAGCAGCCTCTGCAGGTCAACAAACTCATGCTGAGTATCCAGGTATCATATTTTGGCATTATAATCACATTTGGTACCAGTGTATGTCATATCTTCATAGTAATTACATTTTCTGCCAGACTTACTACACATGCACAGTGCAGTCTTTAAGAGGGAGACCTGCTATATTTCTGTTGGGTCACTTAGTACAGTGCATGTATGGCCAGTCATGTCATCCATACTCCTACAGGGGTCTACTATGGCATTCATGTAGATTCCAGTTTAGCAGTGAATCTGTGCCATGGTGTACTATTGTTAGTCTACAGCACAGGCATGATGGGGTTAAGAGCCACTAAGTAAGGCATTTGAAGTGTCAATTGAGTAGTTGTGTCACCATTTCTCATGATTCTGCTACATTGGCTATGATGGCAGGTACATTAGTCTTCCAATGTGTGCAATTCAATGCATTTGACAGATGTATGTGCATCCTACAGGTATGTCAGGCATGTGTAGATGGGATGTAGTTGTGGTTTGCACCACTTGGGTGTGATTTGATGTGCATTCGCCCTGAGTCTTGCACACCATGAATGAGGTGGGGATGTGCCTATGTGTGACTTTATTTCCATGCTCATGCAATAGGCCATTGACATGGCAGAGATATTGATGGTTTGGCCTATTGTGTGTGAAGTATACTTAGTAGTCAACCAGTGGACACTTGTAGTTGTTTGTGGTCTTCTGTATGCAAAGCGTACATATCTCTTCCTGTCCTTCACGGGGTGTGGCTGTTAGTTTGTGGCTGTGTTAGGTACATGTGGGTTTCTGTGTTTGTGATATCCAGTTATTGTTTTGTACTGCAGCATGTTGCAAATGTGTTGTTGCCAGTAAGTCTGTGGTCTGATGCCCATGCGTGTTTGCTGTGGTGTGTATGTTGTTTGACCTACAGGGTTGGTGTGTTGGTTGTGTATTTGCTTGGTTGGTTGACTTACCAACAAGTAGGCCATTGCCACATTGTCCATCCTGGAACAGCTAGCTGATGGTGGAGTGCCAGAATATGTAAGCATCATGGGCGCTGCCTATGTACTTGGCTGAGAAGTTGGTGAAGAGTCCACAATGGCCTGCACATTTATGGAATGAGTGTGCTTGCGGTTCCTGTAAATGTGTCCCTAGCTGCAGGTGGCACCACACATGGGTGCAGTCCAGTGCACCTGGCACATGCGGAAAGCCAGTAATCAGATAGAATCCTTGCTTGGTATCCTGCTGCAGTTGCTGGGTGTTTTGGAAGCAGATGTGGTGGGGTGTGAGGCAGATCATGGCATCTAGGATATTTGGCAGGTAAACAGATATTGATGACTGTGAGACACCAGCCACTAGTGCCCCTGTTGTCTGAAATGATCCAGAAGCTGGCATATGCAATAAAGTGAGGAGTTTTGTGATGGCTGGTATGTTGTAGGAAATTTCCAGCCTTGATGTGATGTCTAGTGCAATGTGGTTCAGCAGGCATAGAATGGACTCCTGCTTTAGACAGCAAGTCCTGATGATGTCTTGCTCTCTGGGGCCGAAATATTCTCTCTTGCCTCCTGTGTTGCCTTTGTGGGTGCCGTTATGTTGTTTGGGGTTGCAGTTGTGGAGGTGGAGGGATCAGGTGCCATTGCGGATGTCTACGGTGTGTGCCTAGCTGGAGTAGTACAACTTACATGTTGTCCTGGAGGTAGAAAATATTTCTTAGGTGAGTTTTCCTTCTATAGTGGTGTATGTGCCTCATTTTAACGCCTGGTCAGACACAGGAGTTAAAATTTGAACCAAAACGGGGTTAACATAATTTTTTGGGTCAACCTCCCACTGTGCGTCCTTTTTGCACAGATGGATAAATATGGGGCTAGGGGCTTAGAGTCACTTTTTGGACCGGAACGCTTACCTTGCATCTCATTGGCAGAGTGTAAAGCATTGTTGAGATGCAAGAGTGCTCAGTTTTAGCATGGTTTGCCTTTTAAATTTTAGGACCTACAGCCACTTCAATTTATTCTGCAGTGGATTGCTGTGAAGAATTACTTTAAAAAGAGGGACTCAAAACACCAGCAGCCAACTTGAATTAACGTTTAAATAGTCAATATCATCCCATTAAGGCCCACTTGCACTACAGGGTATACTGATCAATATTGCGCACATTTTTTCAACTGGGAGATGCCTCATTGGTTACAACTTTGGTCTTTGGCTAAAGGTCAGCAGTGTTTGCGACGTCAAAATGTGGCTAGCGATATTTATTCTCCTCATAAAAAAGGACATGTATCCTGCTAGGTTTACTGACTGAGGGGCACAGGTGCAGACTAGTTCAGTGGAATTGTTCTCAAAGTGCCCACTGCAAGTCATTCCTTCGGTTTGGTTTGGCATTACCCTTTTTAAATTTGATGAATAAATATTTAGGAGTTAGCATACCTATTCAAGTCAATTGGACAAATTAGATTCAATAAGAACATCAGATTTACAAAGGACCCTAGAAAGTCTCCTCATAAACTGGCATTGAACTTGAAGCTTAAAGTGAAACTATTGCTCGTCAATTTTTAGGTATTCTTAGTGTCTGATTAGGAGTGGGTCAGGAAACAAAGTGCAAAGGTTGAGGTATTTAACTTATCAGATAATCATGGGCTGTGTTAAACAGAACCAAACTCATAATTCTGACAGCTGCTCAAGCAGGGGTTTAGGCAGGGTTCAGAAAACAACGACCCACTCGTAATTAGGCCCTTAGTATTTTAATCTTCATCTTTAGAAAGGATCTCATACACAAAATCAATTTAGAAGATTTATTATTTGTTGACCAGAAATTTCATGGTAGGAATTTTATTGTACCCTAATTAATAGCATTAGTGGTTAGGCCTTCTGAATTAGTGTTGATTAAACTGTGATCAAGTGTTATTCTGAAAATATGTGGATGTCAACTGTTTTTCAAGGTAACTAGATAAGAATGTCATGATCTTTGGAAAAGATTTAGGGACTGAGAATGATCTCCGCGGCAGGTTTACACTGTCACAAACATGACGGGTATCCTGTCCTCCATATTACAATTCCATTATATCCTATGGAAATCATAAGACGGTGGACGGAATATCCGTAATTTTTGTGACCGAGTATTTCATCTGCCAAGATCATAATCAGGCCTTAATTCCATATCCAGCCACACAATCAGTAAATATAGGTATTACCCTAATATTGGCTACAAAAAGCTGAGCTGAAATAATTTTGTTATATATAATTGCCATTTACCTCCATAATAAGGATATTAATGGAAGTACCAACCACACCTGCACACCTCATAATATTAGGAATGGTGCTACAGTATTAGATCAAAGCCTCCCTGATATAAATGAGAAATATGCTTGTAAGCAGTTTAAAAGTGATAACAAACATATATTGGTAGATACACATCAAATACTTGTCTGTATTCAGTCTAAATGGCTGTTGTAGACAATTGGTGGTGGAAACTGTTGAAGTATAAATTAGAACCCATCAGTTTGTCATCTCTGTTAATCCTACTCATCATCAGGACTCCATCATTCATCTGGATTCTCGCAATTCCACATCCACAATCACTCACTTTTTCCACAATCGCAGATAGTGCATCATACATACTTCAAATTAGCATGACCGTTTGTTGAAGTTACAGGTTGGCTACAACAATCCTTGCAACTGAAATGCCAAAGTTATGTATTAACCAGTTGTTGGGCAGGGATTGTCCCTGCATGGTGTACTTTCATGTACTGTGACTTGTGTTCCCAAATGTAAGTGTCTGATATTCTGGTTTTGGATTTTTAGCCCCAGTTCCATGCTAATCTAATGTAACACAAAGGCCTAGGCCTGCGTTGACAGTAGCCTAGTTCCAGACTTAACCTGGAGCCAGAGGGCACACTGGCATGATACTGATAGTGACAGAAACTACTGTGCCCCTGTGAAGGTTTCATGTATGTAGCTCAGTGGTAGCAACCAACCCTGTTTTGTAAACATTATAACATGAGCAGAACTTTTTAACTGTGTCACAAGAGTGGCAGTCTACTAGCTGACAAGTTCTGCTGCAAACAATGAACCCAGGTCCTAGCACTGTGATCCAGATTCCAATTGCATTGTTGTATGTGTGTAGTGTGTGATTCAGTGTGCATGCCTGAGAGAACCAGGGTGGCACTGGCCTACTGGTCCTGTTTTGGAGGCCCTGGTCTGTTCATGGGCACAAGATAGTGGGGAGGTTAATTTCTCAGACAGTGGAAGTTTATTGCTGAGTTTCCTGAGACTGGAGGGAGGGAACATGAGCATGCTAACTCCCAGCTGCCTAAAGCACTTTGAAGCTTTCAAGGCACTGCCTCAGGACCAACCCCAGGATATGCGCCATGAAGGAAGACAGCAATATCATGCCCCAGAGAGGCCCAAACAACTACCACCAAGACTGACAGATGAGGAAGGAGTAGTCTTTCTGCAACTGATGGGCCCACCTGTTTGCCAATGCTGATAATGCCAGAAGGGAGCCACTGTCCCAAGACATCTGCATATTGCCTCTGGATCCACAACACTGCAGTGAGGCTTTCGTCTGCCTGATCAGAGGAATCAGCTGTGTGACTTGATCCCAGCCGGTGCACCTCCTGATAAGGAGGAACACAGGCTGTGAGTGAGACACTAATACAAGGCCTACAGTGACCACAAAGAACAGGTGAGAGAGTGAATGCTGTTACAGCTCTGGGAATCCTAGAGTAACAAGGCTTGGAAGGTTGCAGAGCGAGAGTGGACAGTCTTTCTAGAGTATTAGTCTAGCAGCCCGGTACCTGATATTTGACTCTTTTTGTGCTGATGTATAGTGTTGTGTTTCATGCTCTAATAAAGTACCTTTCTTTAATAAGAGAAGCACTGAAATAGACAATCATGTTATTGTGCTTTTGGGCATCTTTGAGTGCTGAATCTGCCTTACCCCTACACTAACGTCCCTGAGAAGCCTGTGACTACCCTCCATTGCTATCAGTGAGAGCCAAGAGCAGAAGAGGTTGTACTTGGCCCAATTTCCAGAGCCATAATAGGCCAGACCACAGACAATCAGAGACAGATGAACCCACCCTCCGCAGCTGTGGCCTAGTAGTATCTGCGTAACTCAAATAGAGTCTGACACCAAGGCCCATATATAAGAAAAAGTGGTGCATCAGCTCTGCTGTGCCACTTTTTCTGCACCCTCCTACTGGCACATAACTACACCTTGGTTGCACCATATTTAAAATTCAGCGCACCATGGCCAACAGTGTCAAATTTTTGGATGCTATTGTGGCACTTTGCTACACTTTTGTCAAAAATGTAGATGCTAGTGTAGCAAAGTGCAAGGAGTGTCATTTTAACACCTGTTCTGAGCGGAAAAAATGGCTCATGGAAATCTGTTAGATTTCACTGCGCCATTTTTTTGGGCCTCCTAGCACCGGAATGCCCCCTTGCATACATTATGCCTGGCACAGCCATAATGTGGCACAAGGGTCTACAAAGTGGTGCAATGCAAGCATTGCACCACTTTGTAAATATGGAGCAGTGGAAATGCCACCCTAACACAACATTTGCATAAACAAAATGATGCAAATGTGGTGGAAGGTGCTGCTAGGGTCTTCTCAAATATGCCCCCAAGTTTCTCAGTGGTAGACTATTTGGGAATCTTGAAAGAGAGATCAATAATCATCAAAATCCAAAAATTGTTCTATGTCAGCAATTTAACAATTGAAAAAATTCCCGTCACTCTTAGGGCTGATTTTTTCTGACAATAGAATTCAGATCAATAGGAATCGACGACCAGTTTGCTACATCTGCAGATTTTCTTTGGTCAATATTTAATGTGAATTCAGCAATCCATTAAAGACCATTGGAAATGTTTTATGCTTAGAGAGATGCACAATGGTCAGAGCCACAGTCACCTGGGTTTATAAGTTGGGCATAAAAACAGATGTTCTGCATCTTCAGTCTTGTAACTACATAAAGGGCAACTGTATGATTTCTGAGGAATAAGATCTGAGAGAGCTTAGCTTATATAATTAATATTAACATGAAATGTTTATGAACTAATGTACAATAATGCTGCATAGAAATTGTATTAATTAATACGTTTTGCTAAAACATGCACTCGAAATGTGCCCACGGGGAGTGGCCGCCAATGTATACGGGGACTAATGAAAATGACTAATGTTGATGAGTTATCACATTTAACAATGGCTTTACTCTAATTATTAATGGTTAAGTTACTAAAGTTTTGCTAATAATTCTTTTAGGCCTTAGTTAGCATAAGTCGAGGCCTAGCTGCCTGACTCTCATATTAAATGTGTTTTTCTAAACGTGCAGTGTGCTGACTTGCTAGAGGACATGAACTCTTGTTTTTTTCCTTCAAACTAGAAGCTGAATGTAACTATAGTAGATCCGTTCTCATGAAGTTCATCTTGCTTGTAGAAATATTTTTGCTGAATGCAACAGTGTAGATTAATGTGAGGTACAAGGTCGCCTGAACCGGTACAGACAATGGAGCCACTGACCGAAGATGCGCAAAGAACTACAAAAGGATGAAATCATACCGGACATTCTACCTCTAAAGACGTCAATCATATGGACCAATAAAATGCATGAGAACTGTTATGGGGTGACAAATTCGATGACCTAATGTAAGTTAATTGGTTAAAGATAGTGGGGTGCAACCCTTTGTCCAATCAAGTTTTAGGGGAATGTACAACGAAAAGGGGATAAAAACCCTTGACACCAGGAAGTAAATCAGAACAGGAGGGATAGGAGAGAGATTAGGGGAGATGCTGATGTGAATTGCTATGATCCAGACACTTTGTCGCTTTGACTATTGAGTTGATAATTTTAGTTAGAACTGTCCTTGTCCCTAGATTGCCCATTTACACGTTACCTCCTTATGAGAGAAGTGCCCCTTTTACCCAAGCTGAGTTCCTGACTGATGGCGAATCAACTGATGTCCTGAAGACGAAGACCGAACCTGAGTGCTGACCCAAACTTGGAGGGTAACTATATGACAATGAAATTGTGATTGTCTGTTTGCTTTTCCTTTCTAGGTACCAACTGCTTTTTTTTTTTTTTTTGACAGAGACCATAGCTAGATGTTTTCCAAATTGGTGTTACTAAATTGTTTTGCATGAAGCCCAACATGCCAATGCTAATTCGAGGTTAGTTAAGGGGTTCACTAAACTGACACAAATGGACAAATGACTAAGGGGGTTATTACAACTTTGGAGGAGGTGTTAATCCATCCCAGAAGTGACGGTAAAGTGACAGATATACCACCAGCCGTATTACAAGTCCATTATATCCTATGGAACTCGTAATACGGCTGGTGGTATATCCGTCACATTTGGGACGGATTAACACCTCCTCCAAAGTTGTAATAACCTCCTAAATCTATGCTTTGTTGAATAATATGCTAATGATACTCTGCTAAGAATATCATATGTTCACGCCTTGTTATGTTCTGATGTTTGTGATTCTTGCTTTGATAAAATCTTATCAGAGTTGCCATATTGTGACTTTGCTAATGTGTTTTCTGGTTTTGAGTCTAATACATTTATTAGTAGAATTGTAATCAATAGAGAATAAATATCACAAAATTCATAATAAACTGGTGTGGTTATTCATGACTGAAAGATCATGATGGTGTCTTGAGTTTAATTAAATGTCATTAACTAAGGTGAAATGCATTGTTGTAATAAGTACTGATGATATTATTGACGTATTGATTGACATGTTGATTAGCTATCTCGTCCTAAGGTGTCTTCAATCAGGGTCAAAAGATTAATTGATCTAAAATGAGTCCCAAAGTGTATAAATTAGTCATAGAGGGACACTTTATCAGATCTGGTAGCAGAGCGACGGTTTGGCCCTTTGGGGCCCTAGGACGGAGAATCATTGTTTAAACTTGTTTTTCGAGATAATGCAAATTGGAGGTATGATGTGTTTCTAAATTCCTCATGACTTTCCCGGAATCTCGGAGCCTGCCTAAGTGAGTTGGGAATGTTCTCGGCGTTTTAGCATGTGTGGTGTAGAGATTGTGCTTGCTCAGCTTATGCATATTGCAGGTGTTTTTGTGAAGTCTGTGTGTTTAGGCCAGGTAATGTTGTTTTAGTAGGAGTGGGCATACTCCGCAGTATGAGAGTAGGGAAGTCGGCGAACTTCATGAGTGTGGTGCTTTGTGCTAAAATGCTAAAAAATTATCCACGTGGTTGGTGTTGATGATGTACGGACCCGTCGTGGTCTAATACTCCGGAGTACATTGACAAGCGTAGGAGACACTTGGGTTTAAGTTGTAATTTGTGCGGTTTAAGTAGGTCAATCGGGTGTGGTTGACAAGTCAAGTTTGAGTCAAATTGTGTGAGTGAAACCTTCGATGGAGATTTGGCAAGTTCTAAAGTGCACTAGAACAAACCATTGACAAGTCGAGAGTAGAATTTGCTGGTCGAATCCTGCTTGCGTATGCGGGAGCTGAGAAGGACAGAGTAGCGGCCGAGGTTTCAAGTGAAATCTCTGTAAAGTTCTGAAGCGATTGTGTACCCTTCCTGTAGTAAACCGGCAAATTTGAGTTATCGTTGTTGTTAAAGGTGCTCGCAATATATTAGTTTGGTATGAATCCAGAGTGAGGAAGACAAGCCGCAAGACTTTGTCAGCTGCAGTGTGTGTGAATGTGACGTCAGTGGTGCCGCGCTGGGATAGGTCAGTTGCCGAGAGGGGTCGTGCACGGATTGGCAGCCGTTCGTGAGAGGCAATAGGTTGAGAAAGGTGGGTGAAGAGTGTTCTGGGAATTAAAGTCACTTTCTGATTAGATTCAAAACAAAATAAAAGACGCAAAAATTATGTTTTTCAAGGCACTAAAGAGTGCTCTGAAGGGAGATACATGTATTAGGGCGAGTGAAGGAGAGCCTACACAGCCTGAGGGTACTCCAGCTTATATTGTAATGGAGGAAAAGGGAGTCGCGCCATGTCTTTGGATGAAGCAGTGGTGAAAATTAACGGGGAAAGAGGGATGTTTAGCGTTTCCAGAGCATGGAACGTTCAATACGAGAATCTTAGAGAACTTGAGGTGGATGTTAAGTGTGCAAAAGCCGCCTCCGAGACCAGCTCAGTACGAGGCATTAGCAGTCTGGGATTTAATGGCCATACGACAAAGACAGCAAAGACTTGAAAGGAGAATGAAAAGGGCAGAAAAGACTTTAGCTGAGGCTAGATGGGACAATGAGAGCAGAATGTCGAGAAGGGGAATAGTTGACGGGCTTAAGCTGTTTCTGGCAATAACCCACGAAGATGAGACACAGGGAAAGAAAGCCACTGTAAGACAGACAAGGGCTGTAGCAAGCGAAAGGAGACTCAGGGATCTTGGGTAGATGAAGATGATTTTGACGATGAAGAGTTTCTTAATCAGTTGTTACATGACCGCCATCATATGCTATAAGTGACACTGCTCCGAGCACTAGTGCGGGTCCTGAGAATCCGGCACAGAGTAAGGGAATTACAAATACAGTGCAGACAAGTGAAACAGTTTTGATACAAAATGGTGTCAGTGTACCCACTGCACCAGACGTGCAGATACAGTTGCAACCTCTGCTGATACAGAGGCTCTATCCAGACGTCCCTGTACTAGAGACAAGTACGAGTCTGATGGTGCCGCCTGATCCAATATACACGAGGTCAAAAATAGTGCAGATTGAGCCAACTCCGCAAATGCTGCCCCAGCCGCAGCAACAGCTGATTCCGGGTTACAATCCAGTGGCAGGACCTCAGTCAGTACCTGCACCAGCCACGGTGAGTAAAATTTTGGGAGTTAGTGCTCCACGGGGTTTGGGACCAGGTCAGACACCAGCTTCCATATCATTACCAATTACTGTTGGTCCACCAGTACCGCTGTATGCGCAAGGTAAGCCTGGCACATGCGATCAGGGAATAAGGACCCAAAAGATAATAAGAGGAGGGTTCACAGGAACTAGCCCCACAGACACTGAGTACAGATACGACACAGTCACCATTAATGCAGTCAGGAAACATTTAGTTGCAAGGCTTTTCCATGCAACAGCTAAATGAGTGGTTAGGAAAGACCAAAGCTTCACAAACTACTGCAGCAACCGCAGAGAGGTCAGAGAAGGATGAATACTTAAACTTTGTAAGACTGGGTATGGAAGCTGCTGAACTAGTGGAAGGAACAATGGGGGTGAACAGATTAGAGTCATACACAGAAGCAGAATTGAGGTATCTGTGCCCCAAAATCACTAAATAAGCGGGCAAAGTGCACCATAGGTTGGCAAACCTGGCTGACAAATGTGACATAGATATTGGGAATACTAAACATTTGAAAAGAAGCTACAGATTAGACTTTGACTCTAAGGATTTGGACCACATGAGGTCTACCGGAATGAAAGTGCATCTTAAAGAAATACTGCAAAGTGCGCAAATTTGGGGAGCCTTAGAGAAATGGGAAGGCAGATGGGCAAAGAAAAGAGATAAAGAAAAGAGTGATAGTCCGGAACCAAAGCAGGCTAAAGCCGCACCAGACAGGGGACAGTAAAAACGCTACCAATGAGAGAAACAGCGGGAGGGGTTTTGGTCCATGTACCATGGTCTAGAGGTGACATCCTATCATTTACAAATGATTATCCCAGGTTGAGGGAGAAACCGATAGAGTGGTATCAGCAGACAGACAGATTTGTAAAGCTTGCGAAATGTCTTTGGGAGGACTTGAATACCCTGTTTGAGATTATTGTTCCACCTGACTTATGGCTTGAATGCAAGAGAGGTGTGGATTGGCCGACACAGGAACCGGCAAGGGATAAGGTGACTGGAGCACCGTCTGAGGAGGTGATGAAATACTATCGTAAAGTGATTACGTTTTTGAAGCAGAAAGTGTCGCCGAAAGTGACTGATTGGCAGAAAATCGAGCGAACCTCACAGGAGGACAAAGAGTCGATTCATGCTTACTATGAGAGATTGTTGAAAGCGTTAAAGCACTACAGTGGCACTGAGACCATAGAACTGAAAGACATGAATCATCTTGTGTTCAGATTTGTTGAAGGGCTGAGACCAGAGATTAATCACATGATTAAGAATCATTTGATCTGTTGGCAAGCGAAGCCGATTGATGAGGTGTTGCAGTATGCAAAATACTGCAGTGACGAGATTGAGCTGAAGCAGAGAAAGTTGAAGGAGAAAGTGATGGTGATGCAGATTAAGGCAGTGCAGGCAGGGATGCAGGGAAATGGAGTCCAGCAGATGGTACAGCAGCAACCGCAAGGGAATGGCATGTTTCAGACACAACCGAGAGGTCGAGGTCGAGGTTTTGTGAACCGTGGTCCAGACCTGAATACCGTTGTGGTTCAAAATGATTTGCAGGGGATGAAAAAGTTGTCACCATGTCATGCGTGCGGGGCGTGGGGCATTGGAAGCGGGAATGCCCAATGGTGGTGCAGGATGGTGTTGTTCAACAAAGCAGTGATGTCAGTACATTTCAAAATGTGAGGGGTCTGAAGATGAAGGGCCAAAATCAAAACTTCCAGAATAACATGGTACAGATGCAGGGGTTACAGCCCGTGCGGCAAATGCAAAAGCCGCGTGTCCAACCAGCACAAATGCAGCAGGTACAACAGCAGGTTCCCATGGTACCTAGACAGCAAATGCAAATGCCATTGGCTCCAATGGGACAGCAACAGGTGATGCTTCCTCAACAGGTCACAGGCCAAATGATGAGTCAAAATAACACAGTGCAACAGTTTCCATTGCGTGGTGAGGATGGAATAAACAATGAATGGTTGGATGATAGTTCAGACAGTGAAGAATGCAGGCTTGCAGCGTCCCTAGAAGTAGACCAGAGGGGACCCTATGTAGAGGGAAAAGTGATGGGTCACAAGGTTTCATTCCTGGTTGACACAGGAGCTACACGCTCTACAGCCAGAAGTGCAGAGGTTCCGAAATTGCCACTTTCTAGGCGTACCATAAGAGTGGTAGGAGTAGCGAATCAGTATTTGACAAACCCGATTACAGACCCGGTTCAAGTTAAGATTGGCAACTTTCAGGGATTATATAAATTTGTAGTCTGTGATTCTAGTCCAGTATCCCTACTGGTAAGAGACTTACTGTGCAAAACGAGGTGTTCAATTACTTGTTACAATGAGGGGATTGAGGTGCAGACAAACAGTGATGAGGAAGGGGACGATGGTCAGTTTCTAGAGTTAGAAATGGAGACTGCAAATGAGGAATACCCTTTGATAACTCTATTCCCGATGCTTACAGTGACTGACTTACCAGCTGAGTTGCAGGTAACAGTGACAGAGAAAGTGTGGGACCTGACAGGAAAAGAAGTGGGACGGATAAAAGGAGTAGAACCGGTTAAAGTACAGGTAAAGCCGAATGCAGTGTTTTCCCAAATACCGCAGTACCACATGGCACAAGATGTTCTCATTCAGGTATCACAGATAATCATGGACTTTTGTGAAGCAAGGGGTTCTGAAAGAGGTATTGGGCAGCCCGTGTAACTCACCAATAATGGGTCCGAAAAAACCTTGTGGGAAGGTTCGAATTGTGCAAGACTTGAGGAAAATAAACAAGATTGTGGTAAAATGCTGCCCAATAGTGCCAAATCCAGAAGTAATTAAGTTTCAGGTTCTGTGTGATGCAGAGTGGTTCACAGTTGTAGACCTGTCTCAAGCATTCTTTTCTGTGCCTCTTCATGAGGACAGCCAATTTCTTTTCAGTTTCAAATTCCTGGATAAGGTGTATAGTTGGTGCAGAATTCCTCAAGGATTTTCTGAGTCACCTTCCATCTTCAATCAGATATTGAAGAAGGACTTGGAGTCGTTAGAACTGCCTTTCAGTTCGACTCTGGTACAGTACATTGATGACTTGCTGATTGCGTCCAGAACAAAAGACGACTGCAGGTATGACACAATTGCCTTACTGAACCATTTGGGTAAGAATGGACATAAAGGGGGTCATTACAACATTGGCGGTAAAAGCCGCTTACAGCCGTGCAGAAGACCGCCAACACACCGCCGCAGCCGCGGAATTCCGCCACAGCTATTACGACCCACATCTCGAAATCTGACAAAATTCAGACACCCACATAAGTCGGCCACACCAAAGGTCAGTGTTAAACTGGCGAAAACAAAACCTCCACCGTCACGCCAACAGAAATACGCCCATGCTGTCACGACCCACGAATCCACGTGGCGGTCATTCAACCGCGGTATTCCATTGACGGTACACACCGCCGCGCTCAAAATACACACACACATACAAAACACCGCCACATTGGACAATTCCAAATACACACACCTGATACATATACACACACCACTCCCACACACTCAATACAATATAAAACACACACCCACATCACCCACAAACCCCTACTACCAAAAATTTCCAAAAGAAGGTTAGAGAGAGACACCACCATCCACAAACTAGCAGCCACAGGCACTCAACACCATCACCCACACAACTTCCACGCACAAAACACAACACACCACTACATATCACCACACACACCACCCCACACATCACCCACACCACCCCATGGCACGGCAAAGACACCCTAGGTTCTCGGAGGAGGAGCTCAGGGTCATGGTGGAGGAAATCGCCTGGGAATAGCCACAGCTATTCGGATCACAGGTGCAGCACACCTCCATAGCTAGGAAGATGGAGCTATGGCGAAGAATAGTCGACAGGGTCAACGCAGTGGGACAGCACCCATGAAATCGGGACAACATCAGGAAGAGGTGGAACGACCTACGGGGGGAAGGTGCGTTCTGTGGTCTCAAGACACCACCTGGCGGTACAGCGGACTGGCGGCGGACCCCCACCTCCTCACCCACAACTAACAACATGGGAGGAGCAGGTCTTGGTGATTCTGCATCCTGAGGGCCTCGCAGGAGTCGGTGGAGGAATGGACTCTGGTAAGTCAAACCTTTAACTATCATATCCCCCACCCTACCTGCATGCTATCACAGACCCCCACCCTCGCCCCCTCCCCTATCACTCCAACTCCTCACAAATGTACTAATAACACAAACCACACATCCCAACACCAAGCCCTGCATGACACAACAAAGCATGGACACCCATCACTAAAGCATGCCCACTGTACATACCCATAACACCCCCCTCAACCATCATCACACAAGCCCCCACACAGGAATGCTAGCACTGGGGTACACGGTCACCCACCCATTGCACACCATGGCACACACAGATGCAATAATCATGCTTTTACACCCCTGCAGGACCACTACCCAACGTCACCAGACAGGAGGGTCCAGACATCTCCATCCCACCCACAGAAGAGGCCCACAGTGATGACAGCAGCTCTGTCCAACTGGATCCAGATGACCAGCCTGGACCATCGTGGGCCTCGGGACAGTCGGTTCCCCTCACACAGGCACAGCCCACCACAGACCTTCCACCCTCTGGTAATACCAGCACAGCACCCACCCAGCGGACCCATACCTCTGTCCCCAGGACACGTCAATCAGCTGTGTGTCCACCACTACAGGGAACCCAGGATAACCCACCACCCCAACAACAACAGGGACCTGGGGGCAGTGGCCGTGGGCACACGGTCCAGGGGACGGAGGCACAGGAACACAAGGGAACTGGGAGGGCTGCCGTGCAACAGGGGGCGGACAGGCCAAGGGAACCCACTCTCCACGAGGCCCTCTCCTCCATCATGGGAGCATACCACCACTCCCAGGAGACGATGGAAACGGTCCTGGCCAAGTTTCAGGAGACCCAGCGCCTGCAGGAGGAACAGTATTTGGGGTTCAGGGAGGAATTCAGAACCATCAGCTCTGCCCTGGGCACCATCGTAGGGGTGCTGAAGGAAATACTTAACACCAGGAGGGACACTGTGGCACTAGAAGGGGCCCCTGACACTAGCATAGACGATGAACTGCCCACCACCTCCGCCGGCACTAGTGGACAGGAGGCACCGTCACAGGACCACCACACCAGCACCCCCCCTGCAGACGGAGAACCACCCCGCAAGCGGTCCCTGAGATCCAGGAACAAGACAGAGCACAATGCCAAGACCCCCGCCAAGAAATGAGAGCACCCTGATTGTCAAACCACTGTCCCACTTTGTAACCCTGTCCATATTGGAACTGCCGCAGCTCCACTTCCTATGTCCATATGGGCAATGCACCTGTGAGACTAATAGACTGGACTCTGCTATGGACATTCCTCCACCATCACCCCTCACCATTTTACAACCCCCTCCAATATTGAGCACTTCAATAAACACCCTTGAAGCACAAAACAATCTGGAGTCAGTCTGTGATTTCGAAATTGTGTATTAGCAATGACAGTGACAAAATGCTTTTTCTAATTTAATGTCAACATACCTATGCCACACATCTCAAGTCCATGAGGAATCTAAGCAGATGACACACGTTGGAAACCACACCAGTGAAACCGTAAGGGAAATGTACAACTCAGTGACCATATACTGGTTGAAATCGACAGACAGGATAGAGGCAGAAGTGTTAAAGTACTTGTAGTAGGCAGGAATGTTTTCTCACCTGTGTGTCACTGGAAATATTGCTGGATGACTGAGTCCCTGTTGTCAATGTCTTCTTCCTCTGCTTCCTCCTCATCACTGTCCACAGGCTCCACAGCTGCCACAACACCACCATCTGGACCATCCTCCTGCAGAAAAGGCACCTGTCGTCGCAAAGCCAAGTTGTGAAGCATACAGCAGGCCACGATGATCTGGCACACCTTCTTTGGTGAGTAGAATAGGGAACCACCTGTCATATGGAGGCACCTGAACCTGGCCTTCAGGAGGCCGAATGTGCGTTCCATCACCCTCCTAGTCCGCCCATGGGCCTCATTGTAGCGTTCCTCTGCCCTGGTCCTGGGATTCCTCACTGGGGTCAGTAGCCATGACAGGTTGGGGTAACCAGAGTCCCCTAATAGCCACACCCGGTGCCTCTGGAGTTGACCCATCACATGAGGGATGCTGCTATTCTGCAGGATGTATTGTCATGCACAGAGCCAGGGAACATATCACTTACCTGGGAGATGTACTGGTCTGCCAAACATACCATCTGTACATTCATGGAATGATAACTCTTCCGGTTCCTGTACACCTGTTCACTCCTGTGGGGGGGGTCCAGAGCTACATCGGTCCCATCAATGGCACCTATGATGTTGGGGATATGTCCAAGGGCACAGAAGTCACCTTTCACTGTAGGCAAGTCCTCCACCTGAAGGAAAACGATATAGCTCCGCATGTGTTTCAGAAGGGCAGACAACACTATGGACAACACGTTGGAAAACATAGGCTGGGACATCCCTGATGCCATGGCCACTGTTGTTTGAAATGAGCCACTTGCCAGGAAATGAAGCACTGATAGCACCTGCACTTGAGGGGGGATTCCTGTGGGATGGCGGATTGCTGACATCAGGTCAGGCTCCAACTGGGTACACTGTTCCTGGATTGTGGCACGGTCAAACCTGTAGGTGATGATCAAACTTCTTTCCTCCATTGTCGACAGGTCCACCAGCGGTCGGTACACCGGAGGATTCCGCCATCTCCTCACATGACCCAGCGGACGGTGCCTATGAAGGACAACAGCGACCACAGAGTCAAACAACTCAGAGGTATGCACCCACAATCTACACAGAACACCATTCATACACAAAATGTGGCCTGTATTTGTGTTGTGAGACAAGACCTAGGTATGTGTGACGCAGTTGGTAATTAGGCCATGTGGGCCCCTGAAATGGCGGTTGCCTGACCTCTAAACTGGGACAATGGGATGTGAGGTAACTGCGCTGGCGTTGTACACCGTCGCGGTAGGCGGTCGAAGACTGCGACGCAATGCTGCATTGGTTAACATTGGACCCTATGGGTCCCAGGAGCCAATGACGATGTACGCCGGCGGTGATGGTACGCACCGCCGCGGACGACACCGCCGCGGACGTAACCGCCATTTTCTATCTGTTGAATCACTCGATACCTGATCTTCGACAGGAGAGGACCTACACTGCAAGTGCTGCTGTGACCTCGGTCTGGAAGACACAATGGCTCGTGCGTCTGGGGAAAGGGCCCCTGCCTTCACTGCAGAGGAGTTGGAGAAGCTCGTCGACGGGGTCCTCCCCCAGTACACGCTACTCTACGGTCCTCCAGACCAACAGGTAAGTACACAGGGAGCATGTTGTATGGGCTATGCCTGTGTGGAGAGGGCTGGTTGTAAGAAGGAAGGGGGCACAGTTCTGCGTGCATGAAGGACTGTGAATGCATGTGCCACATGGAAAGGGTAGGGATGTGGGCCACTCACTTTGAAGGTGCAGTTAGTAATGACTTCTCTTCTTCCCCTGTACATGTCATGTAGGTCAGCGCCCACCAGAAGAAGGATATTTGGCGTGCCATCGCCAAGGACGTACGGAACCTGGGGGTCCACCACAGACGGAGCACCCACTGCCGGAAAAGATGGGAGGACATTCGCCGCTGGAGCAAGAAGACAGCAGAGGCTCAGCTGGGGATGGCCTTCCAACGTGGGAGGGGTGCCCCTCGAACCTAGACCCCTCTGATGTTCCGGATCCTGGCGTGGCCTACCCTGAGTTGGATGGGCGCTTGAGGGCATCACAGCAGACACAAGGGGGTGAATACACTATCATTCAGTGGACTTTGCGCGCAGTGAAGGTATCTGGGTGGGGGAGGAGGGCTGTGGGTTTCCCTAGGCCAGGGCGAGTTCCGTAGGCTAGGCCCCTCCGTAATGCAGGCCATGTGGCACCCCACCCGACCTCTGTAGAGTGCCAAGTACAGGTAGTCATGCCCCTGTGTCATCTATGTGTGCAGATGTCATGTAGGCCATTTCCCAGGAATTGCATCTGTAGAGCCCAACAGCGCGACATAGTGCAGGGGGCTGCTGTGTCTGTATTGTCCGCCAACGGTAGCGTTAAGCCATGCACTCAACCTGTCTTTCTTTTGTCATCCCCCCCCTTTTTGTGGTCTCCCTGTTCTTGAGTGCATTAGCATCATCAGGCGGAGGTACAGTGGCACCGGAGCATGAGGGAGCTGCATCCCACATGGCCATGTAGTGCCACACCACGGCCTCAGAATACACCAATGGGACGGAGGGCGAGGGGAGCACCACAGCAGTCACAGGATCTGCAACCAGCAACACGGACTCGTCCTCCGATGGGAGCTCCCTTGTGGTGGCGGCAACATCTGTGCCCCCCACTTCTACAGGTACAGCCGTCACCCCCTCTACCAGCACCGCCCTCCCAGCAGCCCCTCAGCCTTCGGCCTGTGCCCGCTCACCCAGGAGGGTGGGCATCACCTTCGCCCGAGGCACCTCAGCCCCTGCCCCTGTCACCTCTGCTGCCCTCAGTGAGGAGGCCATTGACCTCCTCAGGTCCCTCACTGTTGGGCAGTCTACCATTTTGAATGCCATCCAGGGAGTAGAAAGGGAGTTGCAACACACAAATGCATTCCTGGAGGGCATTCATTCTGGTCAGGCTGACCTTCATCGAACCCTGCAAACTCTGGCCTCAGCACTGATGGCAGCCATTGTCCCTGTGTCTAGCCTCCCCCCTCCAACTTCCCCCACCCAGACACAATCCCCTGTACCCCAGCCTATCCCAAGCACACCATCAGACCAGTCTGCACACACCTCACCACACAAGGGAAGCTCAGGCAAACATAAGCCCCACACATCCCACAGGCACTCACGCAAGCATCACACACATACAGACACACCAACATCCACTGCCTCCACTGTGTCCCCCTCCTCCTCATCTCCCTCCTCCCTCCTCCCTCCCAGTCTCGTCTGCACTCACACCTGCATGCACTACCACTACAGCCACTTCGTCCTGCACCAGCACACCCACCACCACACGCCGCTCACGTGCAGTCACCACCCCCACTACCATTTCCACGTCCCCTGTGTCCTCTCCCAGTGTGTCTGTGACGCCCCCTCCGAAGATACACAAATGCAGGCACACACCCACCCAACAGCCATCCACCTCACGACAGCCTCCAGCCCATGCACCTGCACCCAAATCCACAAAAGTTACACCTCCTACAACCACTACCTCTTCCTCCACTCCCAAACCCCCTCCAGCTACCCGTCCCAGTATCTCCAAAAAACTTTTCCTGTCCACCCTTAACCTATTTCCACCACCCCCCGTCCAACTCATAAGTCCTGTAAAAGCACCACAGCCAAAAAACCTCCGGGACCTGTGGTGCCTGTTGTTACAGGTATATGGAGTGCACCGGCCACCAGGCCAGCCAGTGTGGCACGGAGCCACAGCACAGCCAGTCCCCCCCCTGTGAAGCACCAGAAGTTAGTGCCCGGCAGGAGAGGGGGAAGAGTCCAGCCAGCAAAGCCGTTCACAGGGGTCCCGGGGCGAGTGTCAACTCAGCTGTGACTCCTCCCAAGGTGGGGAAGGGGCAGAAGAAATCTCCAAAGTCTGGGAGGAGCAGCACGGTGGAGAAGACCGCCATCATCCCTGCTGCCCAGGAGACCACCGCCAGCCCCATCGTCATTGGGCAGGAGGCCACCGCCAGCCCCATCGTTACTGCCCAGGAGGCCACCTGCAGCCCCAGAGTCACTGGCCAGGAGGCCACCGCCAGCCTCATCGTCACTGCCCAGGAGGCCACCGCCAGCCCCAGAGTCACTGGCCAGGAGGCCACCGCCAGCCCCATCGTCACTGCCTAGGAGGCCACCGCCAGCCTCATAGTCACTGCCCAGGAGACCACCGCCAGCCCCAGAGTCACTGGCCAGGAGGCCACCGCCAGTCCCATCGTCACTGGCCAGGAGGCCACCGCCAGCCCCATCGTCACTGCCCAGGAGGCCACCGCCAGCCGCATCGTCACTGGCCAGGAGGCCACCGCCAGCCCCATCGTCACTGCCCAGGAGGCCACTGCCAGCCCCATCGACACTGGCCAGGAGGCCACCGCCAGAGTCACTGCCCAGAAGACCACCGCCAGAATCACTGCCTAGGTGGCCACCGACAGCCACAGCCCAGCTGGCCAGGAGGGCCCCGCAAGCCACAGCCCAGCTGACCGATGAAGATCCGCCAGCCACAGCCCTGCTGTGCAATGATGGACCGCCTTGGCAAGGACCGCTGAGCAGGGCAAAGACCTCCATGGAAAGCACCGCTGAACAGGTCTGACACTGGCAACTCAAGCACCGCTGAACAGGCCAAGGACTGCTGAACAGGGCCAAGATCGTCATGGAAAGCACCACTGAACAGGTCTGACACTGGCAACTCAAGCACCGCTGAACAGGCCGAGGACCGCTGAATAGCGCAAAGACCGCCATGGAAAGCACCGCTAGCCCATTAGTGGCAGGGGCAGTGACGCAACTGGGACCATCACGGGGTGTGTGCTGCACTCTGGGTACGAGTCCCCCTTCAGAACCAGTGGAGAACAGCCTCCACTCTGTCTGTCCTTGGCAGGATGAAGCACTCTGGGCACCAGTCCCCCTCCAGAACCAGTGGAGAACAGCATCCACTCCGTCTGTCCTTGGCAGGATGAAACACTCTGGGCACCAGTCCCCCTCCAAAACCAGTGGAGAACAGCATCCACTCCGTCTGTCCTTGGCAGGATGGAGCACTGTGGGCACCAGTCCCCCTCCAGAACCAGTGGAGAACAGCATCCACTCCGTCTGTCCTTGGCAGGATGAAGCACTCTGGGCACCAGTCCCCCTCCAGAACCAGTGGAGAACTGCATCCACTTGAGAGACTGTGGCTTTGCACTCCCCAGGATGTTACAGTGGGCAAACCACCCACTGTATAGACTTGAGAGACTGTGGCTTTGCACGCCCCAGGATTGAACAGTGGGAACCCACCCACTGTAGAGACTTGAGAGACTGTGGCTTTGCACTCCCCAGGATATGGCAGTGGGCAAGCCACCCACTGTAGAGACTTGAGAGACTGTGGCTTTGCACTCCCCAGGACTGAACAGTGGGTAACCCACCCACTGTAGAGACTTGAGAGAATGTGGCTTTGCACTCCCCAGGATTGCACAGTGGGCAACCCATCGACTGTAGAGACTTGAGAGACTGTGGCTTTGCACTCCCCAGGATATGGCAGTGGGCAACCCACCCACTTGTGAGACTTGAGAGACTGTGGCTTTGCATTCCCCAGGATACATCTATGGGCATGGAGCCCCCTCGTGGATCTGGCGTGGTGTACTCATCCGGCTGAGGTGCCCCCCCTTCCCTTCCCCCTGAGGTGCCTGTTGTATTTCGATCTGATGCCCCTGCAGTGTTCTCTCCATTTGGATCGGGTATCTTGTGTGGGCCTCGCCCATGCATTATGGGCCCAGTGGTCCACGGACTATGAATGGTGCAATACCTGCACTACTAATCGTGGTCGATATTTTGTTTATTGTGTATATATATATGCATATATTTGCTTACTGTATTTTGAGATATTACAATGGTTCCACTCATTTCCTTTTGTCTTTGCATTCTTCCGGGGGGGGTTGGGGGGTGTTACTGTAATGTATAGATATGCATTGGTGTGTGTGTTGTAGTGGGTGAGGGTCGGGGTGGGGGTTGAGATGTTGGTTGTGTGTGTCCCTGTGTTTTTGCCTCCCCCCCTCCCCTATGTCGTAGGTGCAGTACTCACCGTGGTCTTCGCCGCCGGCGTTGATGATCCTTGTAGAGGAGCAGGAAGACTAGCGCTGGCAGAATATGGAGTTCCGGCTCCATGGTGCCCTCCTTCCTCGTGGAGTGTGTAGAGGTGAGCATTTTCCCTTTGAAGTGGCTGTTTCCGCCCTGTTTTTATCCGCGGTGAATCCGCCCCGGAAAAGGTGACGGATTGGTAGGTTGTGATACTGTGGGCGGTACATTGTCTTCCGCCTGTCTGTTGGCGGTGACACTGCGCTGTTTGTTTGTACCGCCGTGGCGGTCGGAGTGTTAAAGTGGCTGTCTTTGTTGGCGGTTTCCGCCACGGTCATAATTCCAATTATTTTACCGCCGGCCTGTTGTTGGTCTTACCGCCGCTTTAACACCGTCCGCCAGGGTTGTAATGACCACCAAAGTGTCCCCAAAGAAGCTGCAGTACTGTCAGAAAGAGGTGAAGTACTTAGGTCACTTGATTGAAAAGGGCTCCAGGAGAATATCAAAAGAAAGGGTGACAGCCATACTGCAGATGAATCCCCCGACAACAAAGAGAGATGTCAGAATGTTTTTGGGCATGGTGGGCTACTGTCGTCAGTGGATTCCCAACTTCTCGATTATCTCTGAACCATTAGTGAAACTGACAGGCAAGGAAGTTCAGGATGACCCGGGTACCATAATCTTGTCCGAGAAAGAGATGGAGCCATTCATGGAGTTGAGAGAATGTAGGTGCAGGGCACCAGCTTTATGTATGCCTGACTACACAAAGCCTTTCCTACTGTTTTGTCATGAACGTGATGCTTGTTCTTTGTCTGTCTTAATACAGGTCCATGGAGGTGCAAACCACCCAGTAGCATATTTTTCAGCTACTTTGGACCCAGTTGCAGCAGCCTTACCGGGTTGTTTGCGCGCAGTTGCAGCAGTTGGTCAGAGCCTCACACAGTTTGAAGGCATAGTGATGGGACATTCCTTAACAGTAATGGTTCCACATTCAGTTGAAATTCTGTTAACCCGAACCAAAACACAGCATATGACAAATGCTAGGCTGACAAAATACTAGACCATCATTCTGGGGTCGCCAAACGTTTCTCTCAAGAGATGTACTGTATTGAACCCAGCAACTTTACTTCCTGTTGAAAATACTGAGATTAATAATGCTGAGGAAGTAGAACATGATTGTCTTGAGGTAACAGAACTATGCACCAAACCAAGACCTGAAATCAAAGACAGCCAATTAGAAGAAAATGACTACATTATGTTTGTTGATGGTTCATGTTTGAGAGACTCATTAGGAATACTGAGAGCTGGGTATGCCGTGTGTACAATCACTGGTATTTTAGAAGCCTCCTGGCTCGAAAGAGTGTACTCTGCACAAGTGGCTGAATTAATTGCCCTTACTAAGACATGCCATGCAGCTGAAAACCTGAAAGTCACTGTCTATACTGACAGCAGATACAGATTCAGAATTGTACATGATTTTGGCCAGTTGTGGTCACAGAGGGGTTTCATGACCTCTTCTGGTTCACCATTGAAAAATGGCGAAAAGTTTAGATTAAGGCCTGTATTTAAACCTTTTTAGCACCACGTTTGCGACGCTTTTTGACGTAAAAACGGCGCAAACTTAGAAAACACAATTGTATTTTGCAAGCTTGCGATGCTTTTGCGTCAAAAAGCGGCGCAAACACGGCACTAAAAAAGTATATATATGGACCTAAGTATTTGTTGCATGCGATTCAGTTACCTCTTGAAATTGCCGTGGTGAAATGCAATGCTCATGTTAAGTCACAAGACTTTGGGCCTCATTCTGACCCTGGCGGACGGCGGAGGCCGTCCGCCAGGGTACCGCCGCTGAATGACCGCACCGCGGTCAAAAGACCGCGGCGGCCATTCAGACATTTCCTCTGGGCCGGCGGGCGCTCTCCAAAAGAGCGCCCGCCGGCCCAGAGGAAATGCCCCTGCAACGAGGACGCCGGCTCAGAATTGAGCCGGCGTAGATGCAGGGGTGCGACGGGTGCAGTTGCACCCGTCGCGTATTTCAGTGTCTGCTTAGCACTTTTCGGGCCCTCTTACGGGGGCCCCTGCCGTGCCCATGCCATTGGCATGGGCACGGCAGGGGCCCCCAGGGGCCCCACGGCACCCCCTACCGCCATCCTGTTCCTGGCGGGCGAACCGCCAGGAACAGGATGGCGGTAGGGGGTGTCAGAATCCCCCATGGCGGCGCAGCAAGCTGCGCCGCCATGGGCGATTCTAATGGCAGTGGTAAACCGGCGGGAGACCGCCGGTTTGCCTCTTCTGACCGCGGCCGAACCGCCGCGGTCAGAATGCCCTGCGGGGCACCGCCGGCCTGTCGGCCGCCGGGGTCAGAATAACCCCCTTTGTGTCAATGGGAAACGGCTATGCAGATCAAGTCGCAAGGTTTTGCGCATTGAACTGTATATCGTTCAAGGATCAGTGGGAATTGTTACCGGAAACTGAAAATGAAACCTGTCTAAACTTTGCATTAAGAGTGGTTGATACATTAGATGAGTTAAGATCACTGCAGGGTCGTGCTAGCAGAGAGGAAAAACGTTCCTGGCAGAGAATGCAATGTATACAGAGGTCTGACGACTTATGGGTCTCAGAGGAAGGGAAAATGGTTTTGCCAAACAGTCTTTTGTCACAGTTTGCAAGGTTTTACCATGGTCAAGCACATCTTGGGAGAGACGCAATGATCAGGTTGTTTAAAATCGATTGGTTCAATCCGAAATTCAGACAAGCTGCAGAGGTTATCTGTCACAGGTGCATCATCTGTCAACAGATGAATGCAGGAAAAGGGACCGTGGTGACTTTGAGACACATAGGGAGAGCTGGAGGTCCCTTTAGCAAGATGCAAATGGATTTTATTGAGATGCCTGTGTGTGGAGGCTTGAGGTATGTGTTGGTGATTGTGTGTGTTTTCAGTCATTGGATTGAAGCTTACCCTACACGTAGAAATAACAGCCTCACAGTAGCAAAGTTGTTGCTTAGGGAGTTAATACCACGTTTTGGATTCCCGATCTCTTTAGAATCAGATAGGGGCAGACACTTCGACAATGAGGTGATTAAGCTCTTCTGTGCTGCATTGGACATTGAGCAGAAGCTGCATTGTAGCTATCGCCCTGAAGCATCAGGACTAGTGGAACAGATGAATGGTACCTTGAAGTCGAGAATGGCAAAAATGTGCGCAGCTACCAATTTGAAGTGGTCAGATGCATTGCCCTTAGTGCTGATGTCAATGAGAAATACACCTGACAAGAAAACAGGACTGTCTCCCCATGAGATACTGATGGGTTGAGCTATGAGATTACCCGCAGTGCCTGCAAATGCTCTTGTGAATATCACAGATGATATGGTGTTGGACTACTGCAAGGGCCTGGCTGATGTGGTCCGCTCTTTTTCTCACCAGGTGGAGGCTACCACATTGCCACCGATCAGTGATCCCACCCTGAAGGCTGGTGACAGGGTGGTTGTCAAGAAACACGTGAGGAAGTTGTGTTTGGAGCCGCGTTGGAAGGGGCCATATCAAGTAATACTGACAACAACCACTGCTGTGAAATGTGCAGGCGTTCCAAACTGGATACATGCCAGTCACACAAAGAAGGTGACGTGTCCAACTGATGAGGAACTTGAAGTGTCCAAAACAACTGCAGAAAAGGAAGTCTCAGGGCCGGAGAGTATTCAAAGGGGAACTGAGACTGAAGGAGAGCCCACTGATGAAGGCTTAGTCCCTCAAACAGTAAGCGAGTTCGAGAGAGGTGACAGTGAGCCTTTCTCAGTGGAGGCAGCAGGAGAACCGAGGCAAAGAGAGGTTCTCCCAGAAGTAGACGGGTACAGGTTTGAAGTTGAGCCCATAACTGACCCTGAAGACGAGGGGGAAGAAGCAGAGGGAGGCCAAGGTGCATCAACTCCCCCTGAGCCACTTGCAGGTCCGTCAAGAGAAAACACCATAGCACAAGAGGAGGGCGCTGTTCAACGTTCTGAAAGGGCAAGCAGGAAGAAAACACATAAAGAGATAACTGGCCGGAGCCACAAGCTGCAATGGAGAAAGTGGCCCCTGGAGACACAATAGAGGAAGAAGTTGACACAACTAGAAAAGAGGATCTCAGTGAAGGGGAGTTGCAAAGTGAACGCAGACCGAAAAGAAAAGGTGTCTCAAACAGAAGGTACGCAGGTCCTGAATGGGCGTACGCAACATCAGCTGAATGGCAACAAGAATTCTTGGCGTTCTGTTTTGATCGGGAGGTACCAGGTCAATACTACGGCACCTGAATTCAACTTTAGAAAGAGACTGTGTTAAAATTTAAATTTAAATTTAAATTGAAAGCTGAAAAGCTGAGAAAAGAGACTGATAAATTACCGGATGTGACACTGAAAACCTGAATTGACTTCGAAAAACCGATTATGACAAACTGCTAAACCTGATTTGACAAAAGGGGTCCTGGAGTGAGTGAAACGCTGTAAATACTTGCAGAGAGAGTAAGAGACTTTTGCATTAAGAAAAAAAAAAGAGAGCTTTTATATCGTCCTCAAGTTGATTGTTTGCTTTGTATTTTTCTGCTATCTGATTCTTTACAGATCATGGGTTACACTAAGAGTAGAAGGGAAGGATGTTTGGTTGGTTGAGTGCCATTCTAGGTATTGTATGTGCAATAATAATTGTAGGTGTGATTGCGGTAATGCCATGGATTGACAAGAAAGTGACTAACAATGCTTCAAAAACGGAGACTGCTACACTAACACTGTGGGAGAAATTTGAGCAGGATGCAAAATACTTACATGCAGGAACTAATTCAAAGGAGGAACTATCTACTAATGTCTTCTATCGCTTGCTGAATGAATATGTTGATACAATGGATGCGAGAAACTGTTATTTGTGCACAAAGATTCCTTTGTCAGTACAAGAAGGGGTTACTTATCATAGCCTGCCTCTAACATACGGGATAAGCTGTAGTCTGCTATTAACAAGATTCTATAATCAAAAACATGTGCAATATTTTTACTTTAACTTAGATGTAATGTTTTCTTTTGTGCCTGTGATTGAATTTCTGAACAAGTTAGCTAAAGAGCATAGCATAAAACTAGTTAGGGGTTTCTTTGAGCCGACACTGACATTTGGGATAGCTTATGCGTACCGCAGTAATCTAACCTGCTTACTAACACCTGTAGAGAAAAGCTTCTTAGATCTCACTGATGATAGACGCAAAGCATTGAAAGAAAGGCTAGAAAAAGGGTTAGAAAAACGCACAATTGCAAATGATTATGCTTACACCGCAATAAAGACACAGGGCAAGTTACCTATAGATGCATTACATGTAGGTAGGCTTTGTATATATAGGCCAAAATCTGAGCATGGCACTTTATGTGTGGGAACGAGTGAGTGCAGGCATGTGTTTTTGTTTCAGAGTAAATGGACATTCATGTTAAATGGACAGGATCCTGCGTTCCCTGGGATCTATTATATTTGTGGGCTTAATGCTTATTACCGTCTCCCTAAGGGAGGGTATGGGACATGTTATTTGGGGATAGTTTTTCCAAAGATCTACCAGATTGATGACTTAAAACAAATACCTAAAATGTCTTAATTACAACATACTAGACAAAAGAGAGAGACAGCGGCTGCTGTCGTTGGTGACATATTTGGAGCCATAATTCCTTCATTAGGGGTTATTTTACACTCCATAAAGATTCGAAAGTTGTCTACTATTGTGGATAACATGCTGACAAACTTCACAGGGGCTATACTCCTGATGGATACTGAACTTGCTGCGGAAAGAGCTATGACTCTTCAAAACCGGCTTGCTTTGGACATTCTTTTAGCGAAGAGCGGCAGAGTCTGTAAGATGCTTAATGAGCGCCATTGTTGTACGTTCATTCCTGATAATAGCAAAAAGATTAGAGGTATGCTTACTAACCTAACGAGAGAGTGCAGATTTGAAGGACTTGAAGGACCCTGGAGTTTGGGAGAAAGTTGGGAAAGGAATTACCAGAGTAGGGAATTGGTTTAGTAATATTTGGAATGGGGTTCTTGCAAAAATATTAGGGGGTCAATTGATTGTTCTAATATGTTTATTAGGCTTATGGTTATCATGCAAAGTTAATGAAAGAATAAAGAGAAATCTGACAAAACGAAACAAAAGAAATGAAGAAAATGAAAGGGAGAAAATGTTTAATGAAATTTGGGAATGCTCACACAAAGGGCAAGATGTTGAACTGCGAGTTATGAGGAAAGTGAGAGGTTGAAAAGGGAAAGGTTTGTGTGATGACAAAGGTCATCAGAGGAGGGACTGAGAGAGCGTAGCTTATATAATTAATATTAACATGAAATGTTTATGAACTAATGTACAATAATGCTGCGTAGAAACTGTATTAGTATGTTTTGCTAAAACGTGTACTTGAAATGTGTCCACGGGGAGTGGCCGCCAATGTATACGGGGACTAATGAAAATGACTAATGTTGATGAGTTATTATGTTTATAGATGGTTTACACTAATTATTAATGGTTAAGTTACTAAAGTTTTGCTAATAAATCTTTTAGGCCTAGTTAGCCTAAGTCGAGGCCTAGCTGCCTGACTCTCATATTAAATGTGTTTTTCTAAAGGTGCAGTGTGCTGACTTGCTAAAGTACATGAACTCTTGTTTTTTTCCTTCAAACTAGAAGCTGAATGTAACTATAGTAGATCCATTCTCATGAAGTTCATCTTGCTTGTAGAAATATTCTAGCTGAATGCAACAGTGTAGATTAATGTTAGGTACAAGGTCGCCTGAACCGGTACAGACAATGGAGCCACTGACCGAAGATGCGCAAAGAATTACAAAAGGATGAAATCATACCAGACATTCTACCTCTAAAGACGTCAATCATATGGACCAATAAAATTCATGAGAACTGTTATGGGGTGACAAATTCGATGACCTAATGTAAAGTTAATTGGTTAAAGATAGTGGGGTGCAACCCTTTGTCTAATCAAGTTTTAGGGGAATGTACAACGAAAAGGGAATAAAAACCCTTGACACCAGGAAGTAAATCAGAACAGGAGGGATAGGAGAGAGATTAGGGGAGATGCTGATGCGAATAGCTATGATCCAGACACTTTGTCACTTTGACTAGTGACTTGATAATTTTAGTTAGAACCGTCCTTGTCCCTAGATTGCCCATTTACACTTTACCTCCTTAAGAGGGAGGTGCCCCTTTTAGCCAAGCTGAGTTCCTGACTGATGGCGAATCAACTGATGTCCTGAAGACGAAGACCGAACCTGAGTGCTGACCCAAACTTGGAGGGTAACTATATGACAATTAAATTGTGATTGTCTGTTTGCTTTTCCTTTCTAGGTACCAACTGCTTTTTTTTTTTTGACAGAGACCATAGCAAGATGTTTTCCAAATTGGTGTTATTAAAATGTTTTGCATGAAGCCCAACATGCCAATGCTAATTCGAGGTTAGTTAAGGGGTTCACTAAACTGACGGAAATGGACAAATGACTAAATCTATGCTTTGTTGAATAATATGCCAATGATACTCTGCTAAGGATAATCTATGTTCACGCCTTGTTATGTTCTGATGTTTGTGATTCTTGCTTTGATGAAATCTTATCAGAGTTGCCATATTGTGACTATGCTAATGTATTTTCTGGTTTTGAGACTAATACATTTATTAGTAGAATTGTAATCAATATGGAATAAATATCACAAAATGCATACTAAACTGGTGTGGTTATTCATGACTGAAAGGTCATGGTGGTGTCTTGAGTTTAATTAAATGTCATTAACTAAGGTGAAATGCATTGTTGTAATAAGTATTGATGATATTATTGGCGTATTGATTGACATGTTGATTAGCTATCTCATCCTAAGGTGTCTTCAATCGGGTCAAAAGATTAATTGGCCTAAAACGAGTCCCAAAGTGTATAAATTAGTCATAGAGGGACGCGTTATCAGATCCCACTTAGAGATTATAGTATTGACCAACAAAGTGCCCATCCTATTTGGTTATGAGCAGTGTATGTGCTAAAGGTGATATATACACATCCATAAAGGCCTCAAATTTAGGGATAGGTTTGAAGGAGAAGAACTTTCTACCAGCGTTCCAGCTCTGGTGTTTATAGAATGCAAAACATTTACTATGTTCCAGTATTTCTCTTTTACCAGTGGCTTTGTATTCTTGCTAATTAAAGTTGTATTTGTCGAATACGAACCTAGGACTATGTCCCCAGTAGCTGTTTTAATGTACTGGAGCCACTGACTTGAACCGCTGTTGCTAAGGCCCATGTACTTCAGTTAATCCTAATCTATATGGGGCCAGTTCTGGGGTAGACCATGTCCTGAACCAAAAAAGCAGGGACTTAATTCTCGCCAGATAACCAATTCTTTGTTGTCCAGTATCAAAGAAAAGAGGGACGGTGGGGTACTTTTGGGCAGTTTGAATAGAAGCTTGATGATACTATACTCTTTAGATATTAGGACATTACGATCCCCCATCCTTCACAATTTTGCACCATATTAGGATGCTGACTGCACCTCGGCTCTATCGATTTCTATGACTTGTGAGACTGCCTTTGGGGTGGTCGCCTTGTATTGTTTGGTGACAGAGGAACCACTATGCAAGAGTGAGATTTCTGATTTCAGAACTTGGGCTTTCCATCTTGCAGTTTTATCTATCCTTTCTCCCAAATAGTGGAAGTGATCAACCATTTGGAGTATCACTCCTCTCAAGCAACCCCCTCTTGAAAGATTTATGTGGTTTCAGGACCATGGTCTAAGTTTTACAAAAATTACAATCCAACCCTTGAGAATCCAAGTAATTGGCAAAACTATTTAGGAGATTTTGTAACACAGATGGAGTACGGGATATCAGAATACTATTATCCACAAATAGTAATGCTGGGATTACCAGTACCCCTATTTTAGGACAATCATGTACACTGGATAGTAGAAAATCTACCACATCATTGATATAAAGAGAGAACATGGTCGGAGCAAGCATGCAGCCTTCATGGACTCTGTGAGCTATTGGTATGCGAGGTGTAAGTTCGCCCTCTGCCCCCCATCTGACTTGAGCAAAATTCCACTTCTTGCTGTCTGATAAGAACATCTAGTAAAGTAGAATCCACTCACACTTTTTCCAAAGTCAGACACAATTTATTTGTGGGGACAAAGTCAAAAGTGGCCCTAAGATCAACAAAAGAAGCCATATATAGATAGTCTGTAAGAAGCCTTGAATATTTCCACACTACGAGGTTTAGGCTAAAAACTTGATCAATTGTGCTGATCTTCAAGTTTAACCCTGCTTAGTGTGGGGACAGAACATTATGCTCTTCTAGCCAATCTTGCAAGTGGTCTAACATTTTGTGACAGAAAACGTTCTGCAAGTTTTCAATTAGTCTAATAGGACTGTAGTTACAAGCAGTGCTCTGTCCCCCTTTTTAGGTTGAGCGTAGTAGCGCGCAAGCGCTGTTTTTCCCGACGTCCTGGCATTTCCGTGGGCTTTTAACCACACCCACCTAACGCCCATCACTTTCACTCGCTCATGGGCTTGCCTTTCAAAAATCCTTTGGTATCATTGTTAAATGCTTTACGTTTGTCCCTCCTTGGGGTGGTTTTGGGACCGACCCTGTTACATGGATAATTGCATGTTTGCCGATATGTTTAACTATGAGCAAACCTCTTTTTCCTTGTGTGTGTCTCCTTCGTGCTCATGCTCATGGCAGCTGTAGAGCTTTGAATCGGCTCGCTTATGTCAACTGTTTTACTTTTAATTTTTTCTTTTGTGTGTCTCCTTCATTCTCACGCTCACGGCGGCCATGGCACTTTGAATCGTCTTGCTTATGTCAAATGTTTTACTTTTCATTTTCAATGTATGTGGCAAGAAAAGTCCATTTAGGAATTTACAACGCCAACCGCTCTAACCCGAGCAAACGCTAGAGCCACTGCATTGCAAATGCTTATTATACATTGATACTATTTCCACTTCAAGTCTGGAGGTGGGTATAGCACTGCCTCGCAGAATAGAATTCAAAAGGGCATTTTTCTACAGGGCCAAACCTTGGGTTCCGACACATAGAGGTCACCAGGAACCTGATCTTGGCCACGGGCCTTACCAGGGAGCAGCGATTTTATAGCCCTGTGGGTATCCTCAATGTTAAAAAGAAGGAGATTCTCGATATCTGCTGTTTCTTGAACCCCAGAGACGGTTTCTGGTTCAGCCAAGGTGAAAGGAGCCCCATACTTTGTTGTAAAATGATTGCGCCACTGTTGCAGCTGAACTGCATATTTGATAGAATTAGAGATAAGTAGGTCAACATGCGCAAAAATCTGCCAGAATGAATTTTGATCTTTCTTTTTGTGGTTTCCACAAGGGCTAGCCAGATGGCATCTATCCAATCCTGTTTTTTGTAGCTGTTACTGCCTTAGAATTTGCATGGGATTGCTTAATGTGGACAATATTGCCCTCTTTAATAGCCTTGATTAGCAGCCCTTTAGCTTTACGGCACTCACCCTAGTACCAAGATGGGGGGTGATAAGCTAGCCTTGCCTTCCTAGCCACCACTTTGTGCAAAGTTCATATATTACCTTAAACAGGTCATTGTGCAGCCTGCCTAATGGAATCTCAATATTTTTGTTTGTTGTAAAATGGTCCTAGAATGTGATTAAATACAGCATCATTTTCTTGTCCCATGTAATTGGTCCTATGGTTTTTAAGGTAGATAGGTACTTCAGTATGGGAAACTAGGTTGGTGTTTGGTACGAACGCATTATCCCTGAGTGTCAGTTTAAGAGCATTATGATCGCTATCAGCTCTCGGAAGGCTCTCAAAATCTAGGGCATAATGCCGCAAATACATATCTAGATTTACATCTGGCTACTCCCTCCTTTAAATGTTGTGGCAAGATGGTGCTCTGAGAAAAATCTCCCATTACAGGCATGTAGGCCATGGCCCAGGTGGATTCTGACCAGTTTCTGAGTTGACAAGTCTCCACCCCTAGCATACCCCGTGCCTCCTCTTCCCCCTCAGTAATATATGATAAACCGTCTAACGGTTAACGTGGCATTAAAGTCACGGACCAGCTCTAGATGGTACTGCTTCCGGGGTAAAGTTGGTATATGACCGCATAAAAACTTAGTTCAGTGACCAAATCTCTTGGAGTATAATTATATCAAAGAGACAGATAAAGGCAGCCCAGTCGGGGTCTGTGATTTCCCGTTGTCTGCCGGGTACATTTCACTGCGAAACTGTGTATGATCTGCTACCTTTTATAGCATATGATGGTCCATTTATGATATTAGTAGCAGACCTTAGGGAACCAGAATTATCTTGTTTTACATCAGTGATAGCAGTACTGGAAACAGTGGGAACAGGAACTATGGCAAACCGGAAATTAATAACAAAGTCATCTAGTTTACACACTGTGCATATATCTGTGAGTGACGCATGTATATCGCTGGTCGATGGTACTCTTTGGGCGTTATCAGAGGGGCTAGGCGGAATCCCTGGGCACAAGAAACTCATAGAAGATTAATGGACGGGCAGTCAGTCGACAGGGGGGCATTTCCATGTCCTTCGCGGTGGTAACAGTTCTTTGAACACCCTCATTTTGGCCTATATGCGCCAGTACGCCTTAGCCCCTAGGAGACAAGGCATTAAGTGAGGAAGAACCAGCATTCCTGGTATGTTAGTCAGGCACTGTCCCTCAGATGTAACTCAATGACAAGTGTCACCCGGGTGATAAATACGTTGGGTGTTGACAATGTCTGAGTGCACGATAGAAAGGTACTGCCTTCTCGTTCTTATCCAGACTGTCACTTTATTTACCAGAGAATCACTGGTTTCCTTGTAGTCAAATCGAACCGTGGCACATTGGTCATATAAATTATTCAGTGCCTGTTGTCTCCGCAGACACCTGGGAGCAATCAAGGTGCTGAAAAGGGATTGGCCCGGTTTCTTCATTGTGTGTATGTGTAAGTGTCTTTTGTATGGCCAGCTGAGGTGCTGAAATTAGAAAGTTACTGTGAGCCTAACACGAGATGGGGCGGCCTTTGTGTTCAGACAGTCCCTTGTGTTGCAACAGGTGGTAGAAAGATTTCTGGCCCTGCTTGCCAGGTGCGGTCCTCTGTGTGAAGTGAAGAAATAGGCATATAAATGTTTTGGCAAGCCTCAGCGGCCAGGGATTTAGGCTGAGGTCTGGGTGCACAATCCTCTAATGTCTTAGTATGAACCTGGTCATCCTGGCAGTGTTGGCATGCCTCCCACACGCCAGTCACAACCTTTGCTAATTCATTAAGATCTTTATTTAATGCGAAAAGGTCAGATACCATTTGACTTGTGGTCGGGGGGGGGGGGGGGCGCTAAGAATTTACATTGTACCAATGTACGAGGATCCAGATCCATACATGTTGGATGAATGGGCCAATAATTCAAATGAATGCTCGATAACAATGATGAAGTTTCTCATCAAATATGCCTTAAAAGTTGCAGGAAATTGTTGGAGGAAATTGCTAAATTGACTCATGAATTGCAGGGGCTAATGTCTAAAGAGGCATTTACTAAATTTTGTTCAAAATTACAAATTCGGTTGACTAAGTATGAGGAGGAAATATCTAACAAAAAAGAACACACATTTCTACTGGACTTCCAAGATTACCAGTCAGGCTGAACTCTCACTTTCCACAAAAAATATGAATATCTGTTCACTGAAGGATATCAGGAACCACAACCTGTTCAGGGAAAGACAAGCAGTCGACCAGTGACTGATCAAGAGGAGTGTGACAAATTGGATAGTACTCTATCAGATGTAACAGAGTCACTACTTGATGGCGGACTTAATCCCAGCATCAATACCAACAGAAATATTTTTTTAAGCAATTTCAGTTGCTACACAAAGAAAGGACAGAACAACAGTCAGAACAAAATTGCCGGTGGCTCAGAGCCACAGGAGGATGAGGAAAAATAAGAGAAACAAGCACACAAAAGCAAGACTCAAGAAAAGAAGGAACTAAGCCTGTGGGAATGACAAAAAGGGTGAAAAAACTCCAAAAATGAATGTGCTCAACCTGTCCAATTGGGAGATATCTAGAAATGAAATGTGTCCCTAGGTCTCTCTTTTTGTCCTTCTAGTAGTTTGAACTATGTACAAACCAGGATTGACCTATTTTGTTTTCTTAGAAAACTGAAGTTGAAGTAATGCTTTCATTTACAACCTGTGAAAATCAAAAAAAATGTTCCTACAATGATGTTGAGCAATTTGTGTATTTAAGACATGGATACCTTCCATACATTAGCCATACTTGATGTAGATACAGAGGGCCAGATGTATGAAACTTTTTTGCACTCGCAAATGGTGCGAATCGCAAAAATCGGCCGATTGCGAGTGCAAAAAGGTGGTCTGGGATGCATGAAAGGCATTCGCAGACCAAAAATAAGAAATAGCAAAAATTGCAATTTTTTGCGTTGTGACCTGGTTTTGCGAGTCGCAATTTGCGATTCGGTATTTCCAGTAGGAAATTGTGAGGCGCCAATTGCGAGTCGCAAAATCCAAGTCGCAAAGAGATGCATCAAAAAATCGCAAATTGCGATTTTTCGCAGAATGGCATTTTGCACATGCAAAATACCACTAAGTGAAACCAGGTGGTAACAAGGTGCAACCTATATAAAGAGGCCCAGAATGCCTCAGACTCTTTTCCACAATGGCTGCACTCTACGTCATGGCGAGGAGGATGAGGATCTTGGCAGGTTTGAGGAGAGGGAGGAGGAGACAGGAGCGCAATTTCAGAGTGCGCATCACACTATTTAACCTGACAGAGGAGGAAATATATGAGAGGTATAGGTTGAACTCAGCCATGATACTTGACCAGATAGCTGAGCTACAACCCATACTGCAGCGCAGAACACTTAGACTCACAGCATACCCACCCATGTGCAGGTATTATGCTCCCTCCACCTACTCGCCTCAGGGAGCTATCAAGGGGTCATAGCAGCAGCTGGAGGGGTCTCACAGAGTACCCTCTCCAGATTTTTCGATGCATTTATCAACGCTATGCTGAGCAAACTACACCAGTACATCAGATTCCCCCACACCCCACAGGAAATACAGCAGACAAAAATTGAATTTTACCAGATAGCACAGTTCCCCCTCGTTCTAAGTGCCATAGATGGGACACATGTGGCAATATGTCCACCCTCCGCCACAGAGTATGTGTACCGCAACCGGAAATACCAACTCAATGAATATACAGGTGATATGCAATGCCTCCTACATCTTTACTGATCTCGTGGCCAGGTACCCAGGGAGCACACATGATTCATACATCTTTCGCCTCAGCGGTATTCACACAAGACTGCTAGCTGGGGAGATTGGTGAAGGATATCTACTATATATTGTCCCTCTATACAATGGCGCATTGATGGCATGCTGATGTCAGATGGCCCACTTCTTATCATACCCTCTGTCCCTTCCAGGAGACAGTGCCTACGCAGTGCGCACCTACATGATGACGCCCTACCTCAATCCTGCAACACCTGCTGAACGGAGATACAATGCAGCACACAGGGCAACCCGCAATGTGGTGGAGCACACACTTGGACTGCTGAAGAGTCGCTTCCGGTGCCTCCATAAAAGTGGAGGGGCACTGCAGTACAGTCCAGAGACGACATGTAGAATAGTGGCTACTTGTGCTATCTTGCACAATATAGCTACCACCAGGGGCATACCTGTAGAAATATGTGAATCTGAATCTGATGAGGATGATGATCCCATACCACCCCTACATCCAGCAGACAGGACCAGTGCGGCAGAGGGAAGGCAAAGGCGTGCCGACATCACACACAACCATTTCAGACGTGAGTATAAATGACACAAATCCTCTGACAACTGTAACTGTAATAAATTTATTACCTTAAGTCAGGTAATGTACGTGTGAGGAATAGCAAAAAAAAGGTTAAGTGAGAAACTAGAAACAATGAAGGACCTGAGTAATGCACTATTACGTCATAATGAAAACATAAGTCCACTGGCATCTACAGTCATTTTTTGCGGCCACGCACACCACTCGGGTGCCCAGTTACCTCACTGGCACCTCTATTGTCCACCTCCGTGGCAGTGCTGTGCCTGGCACTGCGCCGTCTGGTGTCCAATGCTGGTACGGCTACCCTGCTGAGGCTGGAACTGTCCTCAGTGTCCCCCAGTGCAATCTCACTCGGTGTGGCTGACCTCTGTCCCATTATGTGGTCGATCACATTGGTGATCTGTACCAGTCCATTCACAACATCCCTGCTGCTGTGTGCTGCCTCCACTTGTGCAGCCACTGCACGACGGGCAATCAGTGCAGTTGCATTAGCCACCCTGTTAGAAGAACGACAGAAGCTGCCAAACATGTTCCTAAATCTGCGCTCCTGTCTGCGCTGGCTCACCCTCTCATGGTGCAGCTCCTGGCAGAGTTCACAGACAGCACTTGTGAGGTCTCTGGTATCCTGTGATGCCTGCACCTGCCCCTCACGCAGCTGTTCTATGTTGGCATCGAGGGACTCAAGCTGGCGATGCAGGCCCACTATGTTGCTGTTATGTTGGCGCAAATTCTTTTGTAAACCCAGGATCCTCTTGTTCTGTAGGCGCTGCTGCTGCAACATAGCAGCTTCCAGCCCACCAAATAAGGAGGGACCCTCACCTTCCCCATGCTGCTGTGCCCCGGAATTTGTCACCATCCTGCGTGGTGCTGTGGTCTGCTGACACCTGACCTCCTGCATCTGGCTGCGTCTGCCTGTTGGTGCTGGGGAAATTGGCCCTTCCTGCTGCTCATCTGAGTCTTGGCTGAGCTCTGGCAGTGGCAGTGCCCTGGGCCTGTGTCGGACAGGCGCAATGGTGAGAGACCCACTGGTGTTGGAATCGGAGGCCGGATGGGTGTCTGTCTCGCCTACGCGTGCTGATGCTGTGGCTGCTGGGCCTGGCCCACCTGCAACGACAATATGTAGCATGTCATTTATGTTTGTTACATTTATGGTCACACATTGGTAATAACGATACAGGTACTTCTCTACACTGTGTTGTGTGTGTTGTGTTCTTCTGGGTATCACTCTACTTAAATACATTGTATGTGCTACTTTCAGCTCTGGGTTGTGGACTGCCACTCCCATAATGCATTGTTGTGCTGCTTCTAAGATGTGGACTGGACTACTTCTCACAATGTTTAACATTACTTGCTAATTCCTAAGGGGCTTTTGTGCATACACATATAGGGTTGCAAATCAATATTGCACTTACCTTGGGTGGTACTTGGTGTGTCGGAGGTGTCGACCTCTGTGACCCCTGTCACAGCTTCAGGGAGGAGTGTGGACTCGACTAGGTCCTCTAATGGGGTGGATGGTGCCTCTGTGGGTGGACCGCCTCCTGTGCCCCTGGCCTCCTGCAGCCTCCTTGCCACCCTCTCCTTCGCACGGGACCGCAGGTCATACCACCTCTTCTTAATTTCTTCTACGGAGCGCTGTGCCACTCCAATTGCGCAGATTTGTGATTGGATATCCGCCCATAGTCTCCTTTTCTCACTCTCAGGCACCTGGAGTGAGCTTTTTCCAAAAAGGCGGTCATGGCTCCTGACCACCTCCTCTGTCAGCACCTCAAGCTCCTGCTCGCTGAATTTTAGCTTGTGCTTTCTTTCTCCCTTCTCCTGTGCTTGGGCTGGGGTGTCCATCCTTGCTAAGGTGTGCTGCCTCCCTCTGAGGAAATATCAAGAAATACGTAATACACTGTTCCAACCAAAAAAGGAACGAAAACTAATGGCGGGGGTCCTAAATTTTAGGAGCAAGAAACCTCACACATCCAGAGGATGTCATGCTTCATCATCGGTACTGCTCCTCGTCAGACCGGCACTGCAATGTCTGATGGGCACCACCCCTAATGGGGGGGCTCTTTGCCAGAGATCTTTTGCAATGATGGTGCCGAGACCCCAGAAGTGAATGAGTGAAAAAGGAGATCGAAAAAAATCGTGGTTAAAATTGGCTCACAAAACTGCCACTGCGTCGATAGTTTTATTGGACCAGATGGACGGTCAGGGCCAAGATTAAAAGATATATATAGTCAACAGAGTGAACCAGAGGTAATGCTCAATCACTCTGTATAAGATAGTGAAGGGGGGAATTGGGGATTTGCCAAAACCTACCCTATCATGGGTCAACATGTTTCGCATCCTGGTGGTCCATACGGATCCAGTGATGCTTCATCAGGACCTAGATGACTACGTGAATCTCCAATTTATATGAGCCACATATGTTTCCTAATACGAGTGTACAGTTTAACAAAAGCCAGAGATTATCTGGGAGAAATAACCGTCACTTACATATACATGGAACCACTAATTCCTATTTGTCGCCCTGTAAATCAAAATACACAGGTTAATCAAGGATAAGGGCGAGTCATAACCAAATTACTAGAGGTCAACAGACCACTCGTGCATATAGAGGGAAATGAGGACAAAAAGTGCTATGCAGTGAGAGTGTCAAAAACCGTGAAAGAAGCACACGCATGCATATGCACATAGTACAGGCTTACCGTCCCACATTAGAGAACGAGCATCCTAGGAACACATAGACCTATAATCCAGCGTAACTAACGTCTATGGAAGAAAACGTGAAAAGGATTAAACAGAGGTGGTGGAATACCGAATAGGTATCCAAATTAGTAAAGAGTACGGTAGCATGGAGATATAGGTATTCTGAAAAAACCTATTCAAATAATCACAAGGAGGTACATCGTGAAGTTGATACCAACAAGTGTGTAAATAAATAGAGATAACAATGCGGTATGGGGAAGTTAACTCTATCAAACTTCCCTAATATTTGGCTGGCAATCGATCAATAGAACACGCTCAGAACGTTGTGTGAGTCCAATCTTGCCCCAAGATTAGTAACAGACCAGGGAGAGTATAAGGGATAAGGTACAGCCGGGAGGGTCACTAGGTAGTGAAGACAACAGGGTCAGAGAAAAACACATGTGTATTACATGAGCGCCGGACCCTCATAGGGTATGTTAAAGGTCCCAGTGGAATACAATGATTCACTGTATTGAAAGATATATACGTTCAGGGTTGAGTTTTTACCCAAAAGTCTACATAATAGCAGGGGATAAGGGTAAGACTATATTAGGTGAAGTCGATCCTTCATTACGGGGTGGGTCCAAAACACGGGTGCCCAGGAATAACAGAAAATCGCGTCAGCAGAGGCAGTCCTGCATGCTGCGGTGGGTCCCGAAATCGGGAGCCCAGACTGTCTGATGTGCGGGCAGTGAAACACTTACTTGATAGATACGGTGCTGGTGGGCGGAGAACCTACCCAGGTCCGTGGTCCCTGCATAATGCAAGGAACGCTGCCGGAGTCGGTAAAAAGCTCGCCGTCCCGGAAACACCGCATGCGTGTTTCCGGTGACGTGAGAGTCAGGCAACCAGGCAGACATGAAAAGTGAAGAAAGACTCTGAGTCGAGTCCAACGAAGCCTACGATAGTGGAGAACAATATAATAAAAAAGAAGAAGCTGACCGAGGTAGTTAAAGAAAAAGACAGTCTCGGGGGTAAATGACAGAGGACATTAGTAATGTCACATTGTTCCAAGATTGGAGGAAATCGGAAGACAACAGAAACCAACTAGATTCAATCAGGGGAGCCACGGATAAGTAGCCAGATCAAAAGGGGTGGTGTCATGGCTCAAAGAAAAAGTATAAATGGCATATTCAGGAGGCAGTGATAGAGCCCAGAAAAGGTCTCTGGATAAAATATAGAGTTCACTTCATTAGACTCATCCATGGGATATCATCGTTCAATCCAATAACGTGAGTGCGTAGTTTAAACACCCAGCGTTGTTCTAACTCAAAAAGGGAGTTTAATGTATTCCGTGGGTCAATTTGAAGAACAACCCACCACAGGTCGTCAGGGCTATGTCTCTTCTCAAGGCAGTGTAGGGCCAATTTGTTCGTGGTACGACCACATCTAATATTGCTGCGGTGTTCATTGATTCTCAGTTTTACTGTTCTTGTGGTCATTCCTATATATTGAAGATTGCACGGGCAGGTGATCATATACACACAGTTTTTTGTGTTGCAGTTGGTGTGTTTGACTAAGTGCCATGTACCTATGGAGTCAAATTCAATGGATTTTAACTGTTTGGTGAGGGCACACACATTGCAGGTACCACAGGGGAAGTGACCGGTCACAGGTGGAATGCCCCATAATGATTTTGGTAAAGGGGTAGGATGGGCAGAGCGAGGTCTGGTATGGACTAATAAATCCTTAAAATTGGTGGTGCGTTTAAAAGCAAACAGAGGTTTTGGAATCTGCTCGCCACCGCTACACAGGATTGACCATCTCTTGTTCACAATCTTTTTAATGGAATTGGAAAGAGGAGTGAACGTCGATACACAGGTAAGTTTGAAGTCTGGATTACGGGGAGTGCTGGATAGTAAAATGTCTCTATTGTGAGATTTTGCCCGTTTATAGGCTGCCCTAACCACCGTGTCTGGATAGTGGCGATTGCCAAGTTTATTAGACAGGTCATCAGCTTGAGAATTGAACATGTGCATGGTACTGCAGTTTCGTCGAAGTCGGAGGAACTGGCCGTAGGGTAAATTGTCTCTCAATGCCTTAGGGTGGTGACTCTCATACAGGAGGAGGCTGTTACGATCTGTAGGTTTTTGATAAGTATGGGTATGTAATTTTCCACCCTCTATATAAATCATGAGGTCCAGAAAAGGTATCTGGGTGGCGGAAACAGAGGATGTAAATTTCAAAAAGGGATTCAAAGTATTGATCCAGGTAGTAAATGCTTGTACCTCTGTAAGAGAGCCATACCACACGATCAAGATGTCATCGATATATCTGCGCCAAAGTTTGATGTTAGCCTGGAAAGGATTCGTGTCAGGAAGTATGAACCGTGATTCAAAATCAAACATATATAGGCAGGCGAGACTAGGGGCAAAGGTGCTGCCCATTGATGTACCGTGGATTTGATGAAAAAGAAGATCCTCAAACTGGAAAAAAAATTCTTTCAAGGCAAGGGATGCACAATGCATGATAAAATGTGCAGGGGTAGTAAGTGTTTGACTAGTAGATAGAAGAGCAGACTCCACAACCTCTAGGGTAGCCTCCTGAGGGATGTTGGTGTATAAGGCTTCAACATCCAGAGTGATGAGTGCGTGGACTTGAGTAGTAGAATTAATAGTTTCAATCAGATTAAGGACGTCTTTAGTATCCTTAAGATATGTAGTGGATGTCTGCACAATGGGTTGTAAAAATTTGTCACAGAAGATGGAAAGGGGTTCCAAGACGGAACCTATGCCAGAGACTATCGGGCGCCCTGGCGGAGGTCTCTTACCCTTATGAATCTTAGGGAGGCAGTAAAAGTAGGGAATACGTGGATTAGTCGTGTCCAAGAATTCTGCCTCTTTACGTGAGATCCATGTGTTTCCTAGGGCTTCCTCTATCATGCCTCGTATTTCAGTTTGCAGTCTCTTAGTTGGATCGATGTTAATCTGCATATAGTAGGTAGAGTCCCCCAGAAGGCGAAGGCATTCCTGTCTGTAGTCGGAAGAGTTGAGTATAACTGTAGCTCCCCCTTTGTCCGCAGGTTTTATGACAATACTCATATCTGATGATAGTGTTTTAAGGGCATTTCGTTCAACATTAGAGATGTTGGAAAAACTCCGTTTAGGTTGTAAAGATGCCAAGTCGCTTGATACTGCTTTTTCAAAAGCTAGTACCTCGCAAGGCATAGAAGAGGTGGGGGGCATAAATGTAGAGGGTTTACTGAGGCCCGTGTCTGCGGCTTGGTCAGTATTGGGTCTCTCTCCAAAGAAGAATTGTAGTCTAATCTTCCTGAAGAGACGGGACATCTCACAGTGGAGGCGAAAAAAATCCTCTTGTGGTGTGGGTACAAATCCTAACCCTTTGTTCAGGACCTGTAGTTCAATTGGGGAAAGCGATCTAGAAGACAGGTTTACCACTAGATCCGATTCGGTGGATTCTTCCCTTGACTGCGGGTTATCATTTGTGGTTCGTCCTGTGCCCAGTGTACCCTTCTGCCTCTTCCTCTCCTTCTGCCTCTTCCCCTGCCCCGGCCGCGGCCTAAAAAAGGCAGATATGGCAGCATAGGGCGAGGTTGATAAAAGGGAAAGGGCTGCTGCCATGCTAAGGGTTGTCCGGGAGGGTACTGGGGATAGTGATAGAAAGGATGAGTGCCATCATCATCCGTGCTCCACCCGTCAGATGAGGAACTATTGCTGTATTTCCGTGGTTTTTTAATTGATGTGGATGCAGACGACTCATCGGATGAGAAGGAATGCGTATCAGTGGTGAAGTCATCAGTGATGTAGGGGTAGACTTTTTCACGACTGAACCTCGAGATATCTTTCTGTAACTTCGTAATCTTCTGTTGAGTCAAGAATTCCTTGTTTTCATTGAGTTCGGAGTTGATTTCTGCTAATCGACTCTTAAAAGCAGCCAGTGACACTGTAGTCTTGAGGGTACCTTCCATGAGAGAAATTTGTACCGTAATGGAATCAGCCAGACGTTTGGATGTATTAATGATAAGTACTAGCCAATCCCGGGTACATTTCCAAGCTACCTGTGCCCAGTCTTTTCTAAATGCTAAATCTTGAAGAAAAATCCTGGGCATGTTGGAGACGAGTAAACCGTTGGGGGCTATATTGGCCCTCAGATATTCGGTCATAATCGTACCATGTAGGACGGTTTTAACCAGGTCTCTTTTGAGTGTAGACAACTTGTCCCACTCTTCTTTAGAGGGGCCCGAAGGGCCAGAGCCATCATTCCCCAGAATAGAGGGAGTCTGTAAAATTGCAGAAACTATGTCGTCGTCAAAACTGAGTCCCTGGAAATTATCCATGTTAAGGGTGTTTTGAGAAAAAGGTAATAATCCCACAGCTAGGCTGCTGTGCTGATATGTTCAAAAAAAGAGGGGATTTAGGAGGAATTATGGTCCAGTGTATATCCTCCCAGTGGAAATATCAAGAAATACGTAATACACTGTTCCAACCAAAAAAGGAACGAAAACTAATGGCGGGGGTCCTAAATTTTAGGAGCAAGAAACCTCACACATCCAGAGGATGTCATGCTTCATCATCGGTACTGCTCCTCGTCAGACCGGCGCTGCAATGTCTGACGGGCACCACCCCTAATGGGGGGGCTCTTTGCCAGAGATCTTTTGCAATGATGGTGCCGAGACCCCAGAAGTGAATGAGTGAAAAAGGAGATCGAAAAAAATCGTGGTTAAAACTGGCTCACAAAACTGCCACTGCGTCGATAGTTTTATTGGACCAGATGGACGGTCAGGGCCAAGATTAAAAGATATATATAGTCAACAGAGTGAACCAGAGGTAATGCTCAATCACTCTGTATAAGATAGTGAAGGGGGGAATTGGGGATTTGCCAAAACCTACCCTATCATGGGTCAACATGTTTCGCATCCTGGTGGTCCATACGGATCCAGTGATGCTTCATCAGGACCTAGATGACTACGTGAATCTCCAATTTATATGAGCCACATATGTTTCCTAATACGAGTGTACAGTTTAACAAAAGCCAGAGATTATCTGGGAGAAATAACCGTCACTTACATATACATGGAACCACTAATTCCTATTTGTCTCCCTGTAAATCAAAATACACAGGTTAATCAAGGATAAGGGCGAGTCATAACCAAATTACTAGAGGTCAACAGACCACTCGTGCATATAGAGGGAAATAAGGACAAAAAGTGCTATGCAGTGAGAGTGTCAAAAACCGTGAAAGAAGCACACGCATGCATATGCACATAGTACAGGCTTATCGTCCCACATTAGAGAACGAGCATCCTAGGAACCCATAGACCTATAATCCAGCGTAACTAACGTCTATGGAAGAAAACGTGAAAAGGATTAAACAGAGGGGGTGGAATACCGAATAGGTATCCAAATTAGTAAAGAGTACGGTAGCATGGAGATATAGGTATTCTGAAAAAACCTATTCAAATAATCACAAGGAGGTACATCGTGAAGTTGATACCAACAAGTGTGTAAATAAATAGAGATAACAATGCGGTATGGGGAAGTTAACTCTATCAAACTTCCCTAATATTTGGGTGGCAATCAATCAATAGAACACGCTCAGAACGTTGTGTGAGTCCAATCTTGCCCCAAGATTAGTAACAGACCAGGGAGAGTATAAGGGATAAGGTACAGCCGGGAGGGTCACTAGGTAGTGAAGACAACAGGGTCGGAGAAAAACACATGTGTATTACATGAGCGCCGGACCCTTATAGGGTATGTTAAAGGTCCCAGTGGAATACGATGATTCACTGTATTGACAGATATATACGTTCAGGGTTGAGTTTTTACCCAAAAGTCTACATAATAGCAGGGGATAAGGGTAAGACTATATTAGGTGAAGTCGATCCTTCATTACGGGTTGGGTCCAAAACACGGGTGCCCAGGAATAACAGAAAATCGCGTCAGCAGAGGCAGTCCTGCATGCTGCGGTGGGTCCCGAAATCGGGAGCCCAGACTGTCTGATGTGCGGGCAGTGAAACACTTACTTGATAGATACGGTGCTGGTGGGCGGAGAACCTACCCAGGTCCGTGGTCCCTGCATAATGCAAGGAACGCTGCCGGAGTCGGTAAAAAGCTCGCCGTCCCGGAAACACCGCATGCGTGTTTCCGGTGACGTGAGAGTCAGGCAACCAGGCAGACATGAAAAGTGAAGAAAGACTCTGAGTCGAGTCCAACGAAGCCTATGATAGTGGAGAACAATATAATAAAAAAGAAGAAGCTCCCTCTGAGTGCTGCTCTGTGTGGCTGGGCTGCTCTCTCTCAGGATGCTGGTTTGGGTGTGGCACCTGAAACTGCCTGTGATGACTCATTTCCTGCTTGTGATGTCATCAGGCTCCTCCAGGTGTGCTTTCTCGAAATTTCTCGCAATTTGCGATTTTTTACTGAATCGCAAAAAAATCGCAATTTGTGAAAATGCAAATTGCGATTCGGTAAATGGGCCTCGCAAACCACAAATAGCGATTTTTAAGAAATCGCTAATTCCGAATCCAATTTTGTTACATGGCCAATTGCGACTCGGAAATAGCGATTTCTTAAAAATCGCTATTTGCGATTCGCAAGGCCATTTTTTCATACATATGGCCCCAGAGTCTTGAATATCCTCTTAAGAACCTGCACACTAAGAACATAGAGGTGAATTGCTCGTGCCCTAGTCCTTTCAAACCTAAATCTACTTTCATACCATCAATTCAGTGTGATGCAATTGAAGTTTTAGAGAAAAGTGTTATAAGTGAACTGAAAAAAAAGAGATATAGAACTAAGGGCAACAAAAGAAACATTCTTTCAAATGGGCAGTATAAACCTTAAACATCTCGAAATTTAACCCTTCCATTGTTATTTGGAAGTCAGATAAAAGGGGGAATGTTGCGGTTCTCTCACAATCTGACTACTTAAATGAAGTGAAACGTCACTTAAGTGATCCTGAATGTTATGTCATGTCTAATATCACATAGGTTGCAACTTTCAATCAAAGGTATTGGAAAATGTTAGGTGACTAGAAAGATAAGGGACTCCTCGAATGGGAGGAATGCCTTTTTCTTAATGTGAGCACTCCGGTATTGTAGTTGTTACCCAAACTTTACAAAAGTACCATGAAACCGCCAGGAAGACCTATAGTATCCTATATAGGGTCTCTCCTTAAGAATACTTCAAAATATATAGAACATTACCATGGACATTTTTTTACTGGAGCCCAAATCGGACCACCACAGTGTAGCCCCTGAACTCTGGGTCTTGGCGTCTTCAATATATATATGTGTGTATATATATATATATATATATATATATATATAGATACAATTGGTCAATAAGGGTGCCGGCATGGAATGGATCAAATAAGTGCTAAGTTAAAACAGGATACTGGATCTCATGGGATGGGGACTGTACACCCGAAGACTGACATCAAAAAGCGCCTTGTGTTTGATTCAGTGTGGGGCCGACAAAGCTCAAGGATGTTTATTTGGTTTTCTTGGTGTGCAAATAGTTAGCAAAATCTCCTGATCTCATGCAGAGGTCTGATTGGCTACCAACACTTCAACCAGGAAGTGAGTCCCAAACAAAAACATAAAAAATAAAGAAAGAGGCCAGGGTATAAATTCCCTAACTCCCTAGCTGTGATGGTGGGGTATTTCTGGGACCCCGCCAATAAAAACATTTATTTTTTAATGTTTCCACTAATTAGCCACAATAAAAAAAAAACAAGCACAGACTTCCAGGCTTGTTTTCAAAGAAACACCCTGGTGGGTCAGGTCCTGAGTAAATACTGATGAACAATTGACCACTCCCCTTACCTGGGATCAGTGCAGCATTCAGCTTACAGGCTGCAGCAGCGGCCAGGGGCTTCAAGGGCTCCCTGCTGGAGAAGACCCTACAGGTTGAAGGTTCAAATCCTGGTATCTCTATGTCTGTTTATTTCCTAGTGTTTTGACTGTTAAACATTCCTGGTATTGGAACATTTACATCTTTTTGAAATCAAAATCTTTGGTTTGAATGTTATATCTGTGTCTGAAAACTGCATAGCAAAGAGCCACCTGTGGCCTAGAGGTTAAGGTCTCACTCAGGCTGAGGTTAAGGGTTCCAGTCTAGGTGTGTCAGTAATCATATTCCTCCTTTAATTCATTTTCATGTTCAAATATTTGAGGAATATACCAAAAGGTGATCGCACTCTTTTTTACTTGACAAATATATTTTGCTATTCAGTGTGTCCTAAAATATCTCATTCTAAGTATATCATTCATCAAAGTCTACAAAAACTCTCTGACTGTTTATAGGGGGTTGGCCAAAGGCTATGCTTGGCGCAGTGTTGGGTGATTACAGGGGGTTGGCACAAGGCCTGGCCACAGGCCAGGCCATGCAGCCAACTCCCGCTCAGCACGGCTGAAGGCTGTACTAGCGCCGGCGGAGGTGGAGGGCTGTTCATCGGTGTGGCTAGTGTCAGGGGCCCATTGGTGTGCCACTGCCTCCCTCATGGTGTTGGCCATGTCAGCCAGCACCCCTGCAATGGTGACCAGGATGGTGTAGATGTGTTTGAGGTCCTCCCTGATCCCCAGGTACTGTCCTTCCTACAGCCGCTGGGTCTCCTCCAACTTGGCCAATATCTGGCCCATGGTCTCCTGGGAATGGTGGTATGCTCCCAGGATGTTTGTGAGTGCTTCCTGGCGCAGTCCTCCCAGCTTCCCTGTTGTCCTGTGACTCTGTCCCCTGAACCGTGTACCCACTGCCACTGACCCCAGGTCCCTGATTTTCTTGGGTTTTTGGGGTTGCTTGTGGTCCCTGTAGTGGTGGACACACTGCTGATTGACGTGTCCTGGGGACAGAGGCATGCCCCGCTGGGTGGGTGCTGTGCTGGTGTTTCCTGAGGGGGGGAGACTCTGTGGTGGTATGGGACTGTGGCAGGGTAACCAACTGTCCAGAGGTCCCTAATGGGGCAGGTTGGTCATCATGATCCAGGCATGCAGAGCTGCTGTCATCTCTGTGGGCCTCTTCTGGGGGGGGGGGGGACTGGATGTTGCTGGCAACTTGAAGAGTCAGTTAACTGACCTCTAAGTTTTGAGGCACAAGAAGCTTCCAGAGCCCTGCTTTGCTTCCCAACTCACTTGAACAAACTGCAGTGACTCATTCGAGTTCCAAACCAGACACAGACATTTTGGCTGCCATAAAGGCTACGGCTGATGATACTCCCCATCCTAAAGGATTCCCTAACAAATATCAATACTATATGAGAAGCATGCGGAATGCTGAAGCTAAAATACCAGGCGTAGGCGTACATGACATCCCTAACAAAGATATAAGACCACAATTGATCAAAGCAGCGCATGAGGGGGTGGCATCTGCACATGCTAGTGTGGCGGCTACAATTTCAATCTTCCAGGCCCATTATTGGTGGCCCGGTCTCTACAAAGAGACTAAGCAGTATGTCCTTTGTTGTGACATCTGTCAACAAATTAAAGTTTCTACGGCCAAGCCCCTGCCGCAGACACCCCTCTTGATTTCAAGCAAACCATTACAGTGTGTTTACTTGGACCACTACGGTCCACTAACACCTGATAGTGCATACAAATACATATTAGTCACTGTTGATTCATGCTCCAGATTTGTATGGGTGTGGCCACAACGCTCGTCTGACGCTCGGACTGTTATTAAAGATTTGTGAGTCTTTATCGGTACAGATGCAGTTGCGGCGTTCCACTTGGACCAGGGCCCTGCTTTCACCTCAAGGGCATTCAGGGACACTATGGCTTCATAGGGGGTCCAACTGCAGTACTTGTCTCCATTTCATCCCGAGTGAAATAGTGTTGTGGAGCGATTAAACCGCGATTTGAAGCAATCCTTAACAGCCAGAGTCTTAGGTACGGGTCGTAGTTGGCTTAGCCACCTGTATGGAGTTCAGAGAGCACTAAATAACCTGCCTAGAGGGTCCCTGGGGAGTCGTACTTCATATGAGTGCCTGTTCGGAACTCAAATGTTTGTTCCGGATCTTGATGGTCCTGGCGTGGAGGCAGCAGAAACACCTTTTGACATAAATGAACGAGTCACTGTTTTACAGGAATTACAACAGTTCCGTGAAGATAATTCTTCTAAAAGTGCTGCCTCCACAGGAATTAAGGATGTCCCTGTAACATCTACCAGCTGGATTCCCAGAGTTGGGGATCTTGTACGTGAAAAGGTCGCAGTGAAAAAGGAATTTGGCCCTTCTTATCCAGCACCAGTCCCTGTACTGGGGATACATGGTACTAGAACTGTCATTCTACCACTGTTGGCAGGTGCCAAAGAAAATTGTTTTGTTTCAATTGACAAGGTCAAATTATACCATGAGGCTGATCCTGCACAGCCGACCAAGAGGAACATCCAGTAGTTCCTGAATCCCTCTCACTACTGGAGAAGAAGTTCCGCTATAAGTTGTTTATACCAACACTGATACCTCTCCGAGCTTGGGGAGGGTGGATGATGATCTTGCAGTAGTTCCATTAACATCAAATAATTTAGAAACGTTTGACCAAGTCAGCTCGACTACAAGCCAAGCGGATTGTGCTGTCTACAGTGTGCCACCACAGGAAATGCCAACTCCACCATTGACAACGGTTACGCCATTTGCACGAACTGCCTCTGGGTATTTTGCCGAGTTCAACAATGATTTCTCTGACTCGTTCACTTCTTCGACAGCTGATTTGTCAAGAGCACGTAAGCTAACAAAGTGGTTTAAAGAAACATACTTTCTTTTTCCATGGAACTATGTATGGCTCTCTTTGACTGTCCTATCCTTTCTACTTTGGATTGGTTTTGTTATTACCTTTTTCTTATGAATACATGGTCATTTTCTTCCTGAGAGATCAGCGATTGAACATATGGAGGAGGTTTTGAAACCACATTTTTCATCACATAAGGTCCGAAGAGACTTATCCTTTGTGAAAATTTCCGCAGTGCCAATTCCTGATGGGATTGTTTGGGACAAAGTAATGTTCGATATATATAATCCCACGGAAATTATTCAAATACCGTATGTGTTAAAATTATCAATGAATGATATAGTCACACCAGGCATTGTATCTGATGATTGGGACGTGAAAACAGTTGATTCTATGATGGCAGAATTACAATATTATACTGTTGTTGAAAATGAAGATGTTTACCAATTCAAATAAAATTATGCTGATATGTTTTGCTATAATTATTATGGGCACCACTTCCTACATAGAGCGAGTAGTCCCAAAACAACATTTAATTACACGCAATGGAAACATTGTCCAACTCCACCGCAAGGGAGTTCTGAAACTTATACTGAAAAGTTTGCGTATTTTTCTGGGCATCATCAAAGGAATGCTGAGTCATGTTATTTTAAAGTAACTCCTACTAAAGATATACATATGTTATTGACCAATACGAAATTTATATATTCAGAATCCTTTGCTTCCTGGTTATCAATAGAAGGTTATGAATAATGGTCCAAATCTATTGATTTGAAAAGTGTTTGGGGAACGAAAAATTGGCAGATCAAGAGAAAGGAAACATTGTTTAGAGCATGTCTCATCCCTGTTCAAAATATCTTTTTAAATGAAACAGTGCAACAAAGAAGTTGTTTAGGCTTAGCAACAATCAGAGAATTAAACATGCCCAGTATACCTGCCCCTGCAAAAATTGACAACTGGCAAAAGTACACGAATGCCACCAAAGATGAGCTCAATGAGTGGGTCCAGAATGGTACGTTTACTGCTTCACTGACACGTCCAGGCGGGTGGTTATTGTGGCCCATAGTTACCAACGGGTGTCATCAACGTTTTGTCACCTCCTCGGGGGGTTTTATGACGAATAGGCTGAACCCTAACTATATATCACCAGAACATGCTGATATACTTACAACATATGGTGTAGGAAAATTGTGCCAACAGTGGCTTAAATCATCCTCACTAAATGCGGTTAAAGCACACCTCAATCTCTTGTCTAACACCACTGACTTACAAGATTTCTTGTCAGGCCCCAAAATACCACGTAGGAAGCGTTTCTTGTATGCAGTATACAATGAAATATGGGAACTTTCCCAACAAGATGCTGCAGCCTGGTTAAGGCAAATAGATCAGGAAAATTTGAAAAAGGCGTTAGCTGTTGTGGATAATGGGATTATCACCTCGTCCGACCGGATATATACAATTAACAACATTGTTTCTTCTGCTATAGACATTATACAATCTGATATGTCTTTCTTATACCATGGACAGAGTCAGACCAGGTCCATTATGCAGTTGGGTTGGACGCTTCAAAAATTGAAGGCGGGTCGTGTTCCGTGGCAGCACGTCAGTGCCAGGGAAATATTTTTCTCCTTTAATCTAACACTGCAACAACAACTAATGGCTAAGAAAGAAGCAACTTACGTCATGCTTAACATAGAGAAAATAGAAAGGTTGCCTTTCACCGTGGCAGAAATACCATCGGCAGAGTGGTTAATACACAGGCTTATTAATCTGCCTATTTCAACACTACAATTCACCTCCTGTTTGAAACATATTCCAGTAGGCAGATATGAAAAATTGGGAGATAGTTACAGCCATGAGGTGTGGGAGCTTCCCTTCTAGTACAAATGCTTCAATGGCATGAGAGAGGTCTTTCTTAGCGGTAGTGAATGCGAGACTTCAGTCAGCCATTCGATGATTTGTAAACAGCTGTCCTTGCATGGGGCGTGTAACGCCTCGGCTGCAGGACAGGAGGCCCCACCACAGGACCAACAGGCCGTCAACACCTCACCCCCTGCAGAAGGAGAACCACCCTGCAAACAGTCCCTGCGATCCAGGCAGAAGCCAGAGAACATTGCCAAGACTCTCCTGATTGGCACCCTTCTGTCCCACTCTGTCACCCTGTCCACCTTAAACTGCCATTAAACCCCTTCCAATGCCCCATTGGACAATGCACCTGTGATACCAAGAGACTGGACTCTAACTGGACATTCCTCCACCATCACCCCAGCCCCTTGCACATCCCCCTCTACTTATTAACACTCAAATAAACACCCTTGGAACAAATACAAATCTGGAGTCTGTCAATTGATTGGAATATGTATTAGTACAACATTCTGAAGACATTGCAATTCATATGTACAGTAATTAATACATTGGTATGACCTTTAGTGGGCAGCAGTAAACATACCAGAAGCCAGAGGGGCCACAGAGATTTGAAAATAGAGATGCCAAAGGGTATAGTAAGTGGCCATAGACATAGGGAAATCATGCTGCCATGTACAATGTCCAACAGAAAACTCAAAAGTAAAGTGAAGTTACAGTGTCTTACCTGTGTGTCACTGGAAGTACTGCTGTATGATATTACTTCTGTTGTCCACATCTTCTTCCTCTGCCCCCTCTTCCTCACTGTCCGCAGGCTCCACCGCTTATACAAGACCATCTCCAGGCTCCTCATCCTGCAGAAAAGGCACATTGCGTCTCAAGGCCAGGTTGTGCAACATGCAACGATGATCCGGCACACCTTCTTGGCTGAGTAGTACAGGGATCCGCCTGTCAGGTGGAGGCACCGGATCCTGGCCTTCAGGAAGCTGAAGGTTCGCTCAATAATCCTCCTTTTTAGCACATATGCCTCATTGTAACGTTCCTCTGCCCTTGTCCCCGCATTCCTCACAGGGGTCAGAAACCATGAGAGGTTGGGGTAACCAGAGTCACCTGCAAACATCGAGGGACAACTGTTAGACACACACTAACCCTTAGGGATAACCCCATACCCAGACACCAACATATACTGGGTGGGGACCTTGGGCTCACCTATTAGCCACACCCAGTGCCTCTGGAGTTGGGCCATCACATATGGGATGCTGCTATTCCTCAGGATAAAGGCGTCATGCACAGAGCCAGGATACTTGGCATTCACATGGGAGATGTACTGGTCAGCCAAACACACCATCTGCACATTCATAGAGTGATAGCTTTTTCTATTCCTCAACACCTGTTAATTTCTCCGGGGGGTGGAGCAAATGCTACATGTGTACCACCAATGGCACCAATGATGTTGGGGATATGTCCCAGGGCATAAAAGTCAGCTTTCACTGTGGCCAAATCCTCCACCTGGGGGAATACGATGTAGCTGTGCATGTGTTTCAGCAGGGCAAACAACACTCTGGTCAACACTTTTGAGAACATTGGCTGAGACATCCCTGATGCCATGGCAACTGTTGTTTGGAAGGAACCACTTGCCAGGAAATGGAGCACTGACAGGACCTGCACTAGAGGGGGGATACTTGTGGGCTGGCGGACAGCTGACATCAGGTCTGGCTCCAATTGGGCACACAGTTCTTGGATTGTGGCCCGATCAAGTCTGTAGGTTAGGATAATGTATCTGTCCTCCATTGTCGCAAGGTCCACCAGGGGTCTGTAGACTGGTGGATGTCTCCATCTCATATTCATCCTCAGCGGTTGAAGCCTAGGTAGGAAAACAGAGAGTAGAAGGTCATATTCACACATCTATTGCAATAATGATGCATCTCTTCATTTACAGAACCTGTATGTGAATCCGAGAGTAAGTTGATGTGTCAATGTCTGCTGTGACTCAGTTAGGTGTCATCGCCTGTACCCCCCTGAAATGGCGGCTGCCTGACCTGTGAGGAGGAACAAGTGGAAATGAGGTAAGTCCGCTGGCGTTGTGCGCCTTCGCAGTAGGCGGTCGATGACCGCCACGCAACTTCGCATTGGTTATCATTGGGCCCTATGGGTTCCAGGAGCCAATGGCGATGTACACCAGAGGTGACAGTACGCACCACCGTGGACGTCACAGCCATTTTCAATCTATTCACTCACTTGCTACCTGACCTTCAACAGTAGACGACCTACACTGCAAGTGCTGCTGTGACCTGTGTCTGGAAGCGACAATGACTCATGTGTCTGGGGAAAGGGCCCCTGCCTTCACTGCAGAGGAGTTGGAGAGACTTGTGGATGGGGTCCTACCCCAGTATACTTTACTCTATGGTCATCCAGACAAACAGGTGAGTACACTGTGAGCATGATGCGTGGGGTAAGAATGTATGGATTGCTGTGTGTGTAAGCCACATTTAGGGGGGGGATGAGGTGTCCTGGCCAGAGTGTTGCATGTATGGTGGTCAATGTATGTACGTTAGTGGATGGGAGGGATATGGAGGGCCATGAGTGTGATGGTCCGGACGGTATTACTAATCCCTTTTCTGCTGTATTTTTCGTGCAGGTCAGCACCCATCAGAAAAAGGATATTTGGCGTGCCATCGCCAAGGAGGTCCAGACCCTGGGGGTCTTTGACAGGCAGAGCACCCACTGCCGCATATACGGTGGTAGGACCTGCGCCACTGACGGCTGAGGCCTAGCTGGGGCTGGCTTCCCAACGAGGAAGTGGTGCCTGTCATACCCTGACCCCCCCTGATCTTCTGTATCCTGGCGGTGGCCTATCTGGAGTCGAATGGGCGCTTGACGGCATTACAGCAGCCACAAGGGGGTGAGTACAAATTCAGATTTAAGAGTTGGCGCGCTTTAAGGTTTTACCGGGTTGGGGGATGTGGATTGTGGGTGCCCCTAGGCCAGGGTGAACATGGCAGGGTAGGTCCCTTGTTGGGCAGGCTCTGAAGCACTCCAAACCCAATGGTGTTATTGGGCATCTACTACTGGGCAGGGTCCTGTGGATTTCAGGTGTGCAGCTGATGGTGTTATGCCATGTCCCCCATTGGCTGGTGACTAGCATTGTAACTAGTAGTGCATGGCCTCGAGCATAGGGCAGCTCCCTGTGTGTGGTGTATGCCAATGGTAGTGTTGTTGCAGGCATTGACCAAGTGTATCCTTTGTCTCTCCCCCCCTTTTTGTTTTGTCACCATGTCCTTGTGTGCATTAGCATCACCTGCCGAGGAGCAGATGGAGGGTGCTGCATCCCACATGGGCCTGGAGGCCCAATCCCCTGAGGGTGAGGGCACCAGTGGGACGGAGGATGAGGGGAGTACCACGACGGAGACAGGAGCGGACATTACAGACAGCGACTCCTCCTCCGATGGAAGCTCCCTGCCGGTGGCGGACACCTCTGTGCCCACCCCAACAACAGATACAGCCACCACCCCCTTACCAGCACCGCCCTCCCAGCAGCACCTCAGCATGTTTTCCGTGCCTGCTCACCCAGGAGGGTGGGCATCTCCTTCGCCCCAGACACCTCAGGCCCTGCCCCAGTCAGCCCTACTGCCCTCAGTGAGGAGGCTATTGACCTCCTGAGATTCCTCACTGTTGGGCAGTCAACCATTCTGAATGCCATCCAGGGTGTCGAGAGCCATTTGCAACAAACAAATGAATACCTGGAGGGCATTCACACTGGCATGGCGGCCCAACAGAGAGCATTTCAGGCTCTGGCCTTCGCACTGATGGCAGCCATTGTCCCTGTCCCTATCCTCCCCCTCCAACGTCCTCTACCCAGTCCAAATCCCCTCAAGCCCAGCCTATCCCAAGCACACCTTCAGACCAGCATTCACCGAAATCAACACAAAAAAGTGGCTCAGGCAAACACAAGTACCACACTTCATCTCACAGGCACTCACACAAGCACCTTCCCCATGCAGACACACCAACATCCACTGCCTCCACAGTGTCCCCCTCCTCCTCATCGTCCACCTCCCTCCCAGTAGCATCTCCACCCACACCTGCATGCACTACATCCTCATCCAGTACCTCCATCACCACACGCCCATCACTACACACCCTCACTGGCATTTACCACCCCCACATCCATGCACACGTCCCCTGTGTCCTCTCCCACTGTGTCTGTGACCCCTCCTCCCAAAGTACACAAACGCAAGCACACACACACCCAACAGCCATCCACCTCACAACAGAATCCAGGTCATGCACCTGTACCCAAACACAGCAGGCGGACATCTCCTACAACCACTCCCTCCACTCCCAAACCTTCACCCTCTTCCCACCCCCTTGTCCCTAAGAAGCTTTTCCTAGCCAACACCGACCTGTTCCCTACCCCTCACCCCCCAGTCGTTCCCCTCAGGCCAGGGTGGCCAAAACCCAGCCCAGCACCTCAGCCACCAAGTCTACATCCACTGTGGTTCCTGCAGCTGTCATAGGTTCAAAGGGGCCACCCGTCAGGCCAGCCAGTGTGCCACCAACTGCCAAGGAAAAAAACATTCTGTCATCTGGCAAGGTGAAGAAGGGGACAGCATCCAGTAAGGGTAAGGAGCCTCAACCACCTAGCAAAGCAACGTCAAAGACTCCAGCTATCAGACCCACGGTGACACCACCATCTGCCAAGGGCAGGAAGGGGCAGAAAACACCAGCCAAGGCACTTCAGCCACCTGAGCCTGCAAGTGAAGGTCTGGTGTGGTGGCTACCAGCACAAAAGCCAGCAACCTAACCTGCACCGTGGCCAGCACACCACCTGCACCACTGCAAGCACCACCGCAAGCACTGCCACCTGCACTGCCATCTGCACAGCCGCAAGCACCATTACTGTCAGCAGCAGCCCCAGTGGTCAGCTGTCCGAGGCTGCAGAGGAAGGGCTGGAGCCTCCTCTCACCACTGGCAGCACCAGCACCTCCACCGCGACCAGCACCACCACCTGCACCTCCACAAGCACCGCCACAAGCACCGTCACCTGCACCGCTGACAGCAGCACCATGGGCAGCAGCGCCAATGGGCAGCTGTCCGAGGCTGCAGGAGAATGGCTGGAACCTCCCCCCACTACTGGCACCACCACCACTGTGCAGCCGTAGCCACTGGTGGATGGACTATAGCCCTGCCTCCATGGACTATCATGCATCCTGACCACTGCAAATCTCGTGGCTCTGACACCCAGATGAGGGACTGTGACCTGGCACCCCCCAAATGGTGCATCACTGGGCACACAGACCCCTTCAGAACCAGTGGAGAAAGGCATCCACTCACCCTATCCTTGCATGGATGAAGCACACTGGCCACAAAGCCCCTTCCAGAACCAGTGGAGAAAGGCATCCACTCACCCTATCCTTGGCAGGATGAAGCACGCTGGGCATAAAACCCCCCTCCAGAACCAGTGTAAGAAGCCATCCACTTGAGAGGCTGTGGCCTTGCATTCCCCAGGACCAAGCAGTGGGCAACCCACCCACTTGAGAGACTGTGGCTTTGCACTCCCCAGGCAGTGGGCAAACCACCCACTTGAGAGACTGTGGCTTTGCACTCCCCAGGACCAGGCTGTGTGCAAACCACCCACTTGAGAGACTGTGGCTTTGCACTCCCCAGGAACAAACAGTGGGCAACCCACCAACTGGAGAGACTTGAGAGACTGTGACTTTGCAATCCCCAGGACAACGCTGTGGGCATGGAGCCCCCTCCAGGAGCAGTGGCGTAGTACCATCTTCCGGCTGAGGTGCCCCCCTTCTCCATCCCGCTGAGGTGCCTGTTTGTTTTCGACCTAATGCCCCTGCATTGTTCTCTCCATTTGAGGCAGGAGTAAAGTGTGGGCTTGGCCTATGTGTTTTGACCCAGTGGGCCACGGACTATTTTTGTGTGGACATTGTCCCTCATTTTGTATATATTGTATATATTGTACATACTGTTTATTTATGACCGTATTTCTCTTCAATTCTCATATTACACTAATTTGACTCAATTCCTTTTGTCCTTGCATTATTCCAGAGGGTTATTGGGTGCATATGTAATGATGTTGCATGTGTTTGTGTGTATGGTATTGGGGGTGAGGGTTAGGGTGGGGATGTTGCGTGTTGCATGTGTGTCACTCTCTTTTTCCTCCCCCACTCCCCGGTCTACTAGGTGCTGTACTCACCGTGGTCGTCGTCGTCGCCGTTGGTAATCCTGATGTATGAGAAGATAGACCAGCATGGGCAGGACCTGCAGCTCGGGCTCCATGGCGTTTTGGTTGTTCCTTTAGTATCGAGAGGTGAGTGGTTTCCCTTCTGTGTACTATTTCTGCCACGCTTTTGATGGCATTGGTACAGCCCCTGAAAAGCTGGCGGATGGGCGTGTTGTAATGAGGTGGGCGATACATTGTCTTCCGCATGTTTGTTGGCGGTTACCGCCTCGGTGTTTGTTGCTACCACTGTGGCGGTCGAAGTGTTACAGTGGCTGTATGTGTTGGCGGTTTCCGCCGTGGTCGTGATTCCATTCTTTTTACCGCTGGCCTGTTGGCGGTATTACCACCGCTTTAACACTGACTGCCAGGGATGTAATGAGGGCCTTATTGTTTGATATCCCCTTAGTGTGAGGTGTTGATCCATATCTTGGAAGCACATTTAGAAGTCCATCTCCCTACTGCATTTTGCTTCCTGCTCTTATCATCTCACCCCATGGTATTACCTCTATTTGATATGTAGGGTGCACACTGATTGATGGAAAATGGAGTTACATGATGTTGGTTTACGGTATAATCTACTTTCAATCTTGTTCCCTTCTACAAAGAATTCCTCATCCAAACATTCTATGTGTGCTGAGCTATATTGGTACGTGAATCTGACATTCACATTATTATTGTTCAAATATTCACAGAATCCCCTCAACTGGTCCATATTGCCTGTCCAAATCACTTTTCGGGAGTGCATCCTCACGGTAGGTCTCCAGGTGGGGACTGTCTTCCAGCAAATACTACTGCAGTCCTATGGTACACTTGTTCCTATGGAGCCTTGTCCCTAATTAAGGATGGTCTCCTTCTATATTCGATTATCTGACGTGTAGATATTTTGAGTAAGTGACTCGCGTTTCTGTGCATACACTTTTTTGATACATTGTGGTCTTTCACTGTAGCTTAGGAGAAGTGTTTTTTTTTGTGTGTGTTTTGTCCACTTGATCGGTATGGACTTTTTAGGCGCAAAACATGTTGACCTGTTGAAGTGGTTGAAGGAAGTTCCTTCATCCATTTCTTTGTTTCCTGGTAGAGTGGCTGAGCATTATCTCTTTTCCACTCCTCAGTACTTTTTATCCTTGACCAAGACCCTTCCTTGATAATCAAAAAATACTTTTTCCAGAGGGTTTTGAGCCATCTTTACCCCTTTTTCTCTCCTGCTCTCTTCTTGCCTCTGGGTTACAATTGATCTCTATACACTTTAAACCACGGCACGGATTACCAGTGAAGATCTCCAGCAAAGAGCCCTTTTTTTTCAGACATTGCAACGACAGTCTGATGAGGAGCAAGCCCTATGATGAAGCATGACATCCAATGGATGTGTGAGGGCATTTGATTCTAGATGTAGAAGCGCCTTGTGGATTTCTGACCTTTTCTAGAACAGTGTATTGTTGTGTGTTTGTTCAAATCATAAAGCAATCATCTATTTACTGTCCCCAATATAGAATATGTGTGTGCCATTCTGCCGCACCATTTCCCCAGATCCATTTTTCTTCAAACCACCCCATAAAGAGGTTTGCGCATGAGTGAGAGAATATGGAACCCATCACCACTCACTGTTTCTGTTTGAACCATTCACTATTGAATAAGAAAAAGTTTTGATTTAGAATAAAATCTATCATTTTCAATAACATTTCCTTGTGATCCAACAAACTGGCTGATTTTGTGCTCAACATATGTCTTAATGCGAGTGCACTGATCTCATGCTTTATACTTGTGTATAATGCTACCACATCCAATGTCACCATAGTCATGTTAGTTTCCCACTGTATGTCGCTCAACAAGCTCAAACTGTGATTAGTATCTTTTATATAGGATGGGAGATTGACCCCTAAAGGCTGGAAGAAAATATCTACAAATTATGATATTCTCTCTGTGGGACCTCCAATTCCAGATACAATTGGTCTCCCCGGGGTAAAAGGGAGATTCTTATGAATTTTAGGGAGAATGTAAAAACAAGGAACCCTTGGGCGATCAACCGTTAAATACATAAACTCATCATCATCCAATAAAAAATGTTCATGTCATAATTTCAATAAATTGTTGATTTTGCTAGTCAAATTTGTAATGGGGTTATATCTCGTCTTTTCACAACAGTTGTCATCCCCTAGTTGTGTGTAAATTTCTTTATCATAATCACAACGGTTCATCACAACAATATTGCCTCCTTTGTCAGCCTGTCTAATTATGTCCTCATCCACTTTTAACCTTTGTAGAGCCTGTTGTTCCCCATAGCTTAGGTTCTTTCCATGTCTTTTGACCTTGCCTTAGGCCATACATTTATCCAAATCTTCACACATCAATTTATAGAAAACGTTTGGACGAATTGAGGGATTGATAGAGGTTATTCAAGATCAAGGACATAATATAACATGGGGAGAAGAACTAGCTGACTATTGAGACTGGCTTTAATTAATTTTACAGGACAGAAATAAACGTATAGAGAATAAAAGGTCAAGTAGCAAGGTACATGGGCAAGTTTGATGACCGCTAAGTAAGCAATATTTAAAGTTACACTTGATAGTGATATTATATATTAGAAGGTCGTATAAGATCATTCATACAACCGCCATTCCCTACCTCTGCGGTTCTCAGCATAGTGGTTATTGATTCACAGAAATGTACTTGAGAACCCGACAGAAGGATATAAGGGAACTCCAGAATAAAGAACAAGACATTTTCTGAACGGAATATTGACAAGGTACTTTTTCGACGGCTTTAGAGTGCCAGTTAGCATCGGTTCCACATGTGTGTGCATGCTTTTTGGACACAATCTGCACATGACTAATGGGTAAGGATAGGGTTAGCCTTCTCATATTGACTTAAGTATTAATAGTGATAGGACTTATTGATGCAATGGTCAACTATGGAAATGTGTAATGTGTTCACATAGATATTTAACTTTTGAAAAGTTTTTATACACTAATTTGGTTTCCACCTAAAGCATGAAAGGGAGATGGTTTTGATAAAGAACTGGGAATGGTGAACAACATTTTAAATTACATTACATTACTGTATATGGATGTTCTTCACAGCCCTGATGAAGTCATTGGGTCACACCCCTGATGAAACACATTTTGGCTGGGCTGAAGTTGGAATAGAAGGAATGAATAAAGAAGACTACATTACGAACATAAAATAATAGAAGACGTGTGCCTTATTTTCATATTATTGTTGTTAACAATCTGAGATTGTTAATGCACAGGGTTTAGGGTGTGTTCCATGAAAGAGCACCAACTTACAAGTAAATAGAACAAGGACTATATGGAACAATAGAATAGCAGCAATTGTTTGTGAGTGATGATTTTTCCCACAAAACCACCTATTGTAACAAAATAACCTAGGTGTGAATTGCATTTGCAATTGCAGGACAGGCAGCCTTGAAGAGGTGTCACACCCCTCAGGCACCAACAGGCTATCCTTTTTTAAGATGAGGAAGGGCTGAATATAACCTCAGGGCATCCTGCTCAGCAGGCAAACAACCCTGTAACAAAGTAACCCAGTGTTAGTCTAGGGGACAGTTAGCCTTGATACTGTGAAAAAGGACTGTAGGAGTTTTTCACTGTCAGGACATGTAAAAGTTTGATAAACATGACCCTTTAAGGCCTACCTTAGGGGTGAATTATAAGTATTAACAAGGACAGTTGAGACCTGACAAAAGGTTTATTTTGCCAGGTCTACATGGCTGTCTAAACCTGCACTAGAGGCTAATACATATTTTACAGTGCAACCTGAAGGGGAGAAACAAAAGGTGATTCAGTCTACTTGTAGCAATTATTGTACATGCCCCAGGTACATGCAGTACACTTTACTTGGAACGTATAAGTAAATTATATGTGCCAAGTAGGGGTATACCAATTATACCATATTTAAGGGTGGAAGCACAAGCACATTACCTTTGCTTAGCGGGGTAAAGTACACAAAGTCCTAATGCCTACAAAAATGAGTTCAGCAGAGATAGGTTGAGTGAAGGTAACAAAATGTCTGGGTGAATAACACGCCAAGGATGTCAGATCTAAGAATGGTTGATAAAGAAATGGGACATAGGTTCTGAACATTACATTACTTGAAGTGTGCAGGATGGCTGTCCATCCAGAGGTCTAGCTTGGCCAAAATTAAACTAGCAATGAGTTGGAAGTTGCTACAAGGCTGGAGGGGAGCCCATGAAGATCTTTAGACTTCAAAACATCTGAGAGATCAACATTCTTCACTCGTGTGGTGGTATAATTCTATTACTGTATCGGTGGAGAATCACTTGCTTGTTGCTCTTACAATACCATGTTTTGATTGTTAAAGACAGAGCACACAGTACGCAGGATGTGTGGGAGAAGCTTGAGTCAGTGAGTCGGGCAAGTGGAGTCGGAGGTCAGAGGAGCAGAGGCGTGGTGCAGTACCAGCAGTATCCGGCGTTGGTGCTTGGTGTGGTTGTAGGGTTGGGGACAGGGTTCCCCCCCTTTTCTCCTTTCTCTGCCTTTCTCCTGCCTTTCTCCACCCTGCGGCCGCTGGAACTGTCATCGTGGCTCCGTGCTTTGAGCCGTTATGCTGCACTAATGCTTGTGCCGTCTGCTCCTTCTGCTCCATTGCAACCCCAACCACTGGCCCTTCTGACTTTTGACTTGGTGCTTTGGCTAATATCGCCAGCCCCGCCTGTCTTACCAAGGTCAGCTTTGCCCTTTCAGCCACCACTAACTATGAGCACCAACAACGCCATTAGACCTCTCCCCTCCTCCTTGAAGCACAGAAGGAGGTCTGTGAAGCAAGGTGACCACTGAGAAGGGTTAGGCAGTGGCCCCATCCCTGCATCAGTGGATCAGCAGTTGAACCGAGAGCAGGACCAGGTGGAATAAGAGGACAGGACAGCTGCAGGTGTTAATCTTATTGAGTGGAGGCTCAAGTGTGGCGGTAAGGGCAAGGCCATAGGGCAGGGTCACTACCCTGACTGGCGCAGAGGCAGCTGACATTAGGTCAGTGCGGCTTGCACCTTCGGCATCTGTGCCATGCAGCAGCACTGCCCACAACCACCCCACAAAAACACGGTCCTTGAACTTGCTGCCCCACAGTCCCTCATAATAGTAGGCTGCAGTTCTAGAGTCAGATATTCTTCAAGCCCACAAGAGATAGTGTGCTTGTGCCTCCCCCAGTGCTGTAGGAGTGCTTGTTGAGGGTAGGCAAGGTGGCGCTATAGTTCCATGTTCCAGGAATCAGGTTCCTTCAAAGGAGGTTACTACCAAGGAGCCATGAGAACAAGGAACGAGCCATGGATGATCCAGCGAAGTAGGAGGAACAAGAACTGCTGCGTTGGACTCCCTAGCAAGGCCGGGGAGCCCTGCTCACCAACTGCGAGGCTTAAGCATCAATGCTCCTCATCAATTCTTTCATCACCTTCCTCCTTGGAGACGTCATTTACAAAAACCAAAAGCATGGATCCAGTGACAACTCCCTGCGGTCATTTGATGCAAGAGACGCTGCAAAACAGCGACGTAGCAGGCCCCTCGGGCCCTCGCAGGACTACGCTTCAGGACCTTTAAAGAAAGATTTCTGTCATTGTCACGACTGGCAAGACTTTAGCTGCAGCAGCAGAAAAAGACAATGGCTCTCTTCACAACCTTGGTGGTAAATTCCGATTATCGCTGTGCTGACGGCCGTCAAGATACAGTGGCCGCGGCAGAAATATGCTACAGGCATTACGACCCACATCTCGTAATCCGCCACAATACAGACACCCACACAAGTCCGCCACATCAAAGGTCAGTGATAAACTGGCGATAGCAAAACCTACACCGTCATGCCAACAGGAATACACCCACAGTATCACGGCCCACGAATCAATGCGGTGGTCATTCAACTGCGGTAATTCATTGGCAGTACACACTGCTGCACTCAAAATACACACACATTTACAAAACACAACCCATTGGACAATTCAAAACACACACACCTGATACACATACACACACCACACCCACACACTCACACCATTATAAAACACACACCCACATTACCCACAACTCCTTACACCAATTTTTTTGGAAGAAGCAGAGAGAAAGAGAATAGCAAACTCAACACCCGCATCCACAGGCACACAACACCATTACTTATACAACATCCATGCACCTCAAAGAACACACACCAACACAACACATCACACAGCACAACAAACTCCTACCCCTACCCTCACACCCATCACCCCAACACCCCACAGATACCCCACTATCACAATCCACACATCCCAATACCAAGCATGTTACACCAATGCATGGACACTCATCACCAAAGCATGTCCAGTACAGATACTCACCCAGGCCCCAAAGTCACCAATCACACAAGGGCAAAGACAATAAGCCAAGCACAGGAGTAGAGGGTAACTCACACATTGCACAAGATGGCATACACAGATACAATAACTATGCATTTACACCCCAACAGGACCCCTACCCAACGTCACCGGACAGGAGGTGCCAGACATATCAAGTCCCCCCACAGGAGAGGCCCACAGTGAAGACAGCAGCTCTGCACGCCTGGATCAAGATGACCAGCCCGGACCATCAGGGACATCTGGACAGTCGGTTCCCCTGCCACTGTCACAAACCACCACAGAACCTCCCCCCTCAGGAAACACCACCACAGCACCCACCCAGCGGGCCCATCCCTCTGTTCCCAGGACACATCAATCAGCAGTGTGTCCACCACTACAAGGACCCTAGGCAAACCCACTAACCCAAGGCAATCAGGGACCTGGGCTCAGTGTCAGTGGGCACACGGATCAGGGGACAGAGGCACAGGATAAGAGGGAAGCTGTAAGAACTGCTGTGCGACAGGGGGAGGACAGGCCCAGGGAACTCACTCTCCACAAGGCACTATCAAACATCATGGGAGCATACCACCAGTCCCAGGAGACCATGGGCACGGTACTGGCCAAGTTTCAGGAGACCCAGCGGCTGCAGGAGGAACAGTACCTGGGGATCATGGAGGACTTGAAGTCCATTAACACCACCCTGGTCACCATTGCAGGGGTGCTGGCAGACATGGCCAACACCATGAGGGACACAGTGGCACTCCAACGGGCCCCTGATACTAGCCACACCGAAGAACAGCCCTCCACATCCGCCAGCGCTAGTGGACAGGAGGTCCCACCACAGGACCAACAGGCCACCAGCACCCCACCCCCTGCAGAAGGAGAACCAGCCCGCAAACAGTCCCTGAGATCCAGGACCAAGACAGAGAACATTGCCAAGACCCCCGCCAGGAAATAAGACTCTCCTGATTGTCACCCTTCTGTCCCACTATGTCACCCTGTCCATTTTGAACTGCCAATACTCCACTTCCTATGCCCCCTTGGACAATGCACCTGTGATACCAATAGACTGGACTCCACCATGGACATTCCTCCACCTTCACCCCAACCCATTGCACAGCACCCTCCACTTATTAGCACAGAAATAAACACCCTTGAATCACAAATCAATCTGGAGTCAGTCTGTACTTTCACAAATGTGTTATTGCAACCTCTCAGAAAAATAGCAATGTCAATGTTCATTTCCACATACCAATGTCCGACAGTTGTTGGGCAGCAGTAAACATAGTAGAAGGCAGAAAGTGGTACCTAGATCTGTGAAATGGAAAGGCAAAGTGAACTGTCAGGGTCATACACAGAGGTAAAAGGCAGAATCATACAATGTCCCACTGCAGTATGAAATGAGAGGAGCAGTGCCAGTCTCTTACCTGTGTCTCACTGGAAGTATTGAATGATGATGATGTTTTGGTTGTCTATATCTTCTTCTGCCTCCTCTTCTTCACTGTCCACAGACTCCACAGCTGCCACAAGACCAACATCAGGCCCATCCTCCTGCAGAAAAGGCACCTGGCGTCGCAAAGCCAGGTTGAACAACATACAGAATGCCACGATTATCTGGCACCCCTTCTTCGGTGAGTAGTATAGGGAGCCACCTGTCAGATGGAGGCACCGAAACCTGGCCTTCAGGAGGCCGAAAGTCTGCTCTATTATCCTCCTAGTTCGCCCATGTGCCTCATTGTAGCGTTCCTCTGCCCTTGTCCTGGGATTCCTCACTGGGGTCAGTAGCCATGACAGGTTGGGGTAACCAGGGTCACCTGTAAATATCGAGGGACAACTGCTAGACACACACCAACCCTTAGGGATTCTCCAATACCCAGACACCTATGTAAACTGTGTGGGAAACTTAGGCTCACCTATTAGCCAAACCCGGTGCCTCAGGAGTTGCCCCATCACATAAGGGATGCTGCTGTTCCTCAAAATGTAATCGTCACGCACAGAGCCAGGATACTTGGCATTCACATGGGAGATGTACTGTTCTGCCAAAGACACCATCTGCACATTTATGGAATGGTAGCTTTTGCGGTTTCTGTACACCTGTTCATTCCTGCGTGGGGAGTCAAATGCCACATGCGTACAATCAATGGCACCAATGATGTTGGGGATATGTACCAGAGCATAGAAGTCACCTTTCACTGTGGGCAAATCCTCCACCTGAGGGAAAACGATGTAGCTGCGCATGTGTTTCGGCAGGGCAGATAACACTCTGGACAACACGTTAGAGAACATTGGCTGGGACATCCCTGATGCCATGGCCACTGTTGTTTGAAAAGACCCACTGGCCAGGAAATGGAGTACAGACAGGACCTGCACTAGAGGGAGTATCCCTGTGGGATGGCGGATAACTGACATCAGGTTTGGCTCCAACTGGGCACACAGTTCCAGGATTGTTTCACAATCAAGTCTGTATGTGATTATGATGTGTCTGTCTTCCATTGTCGACAGGTCCACCAGGGGTCTGAATACCGGAGGATGACGCCATCTCATCATCTGCCCCAGCGGACGTGCCCTATGGAGGAGAAGGGTGAGCAGAGGGTCATACACCACATAGCTTGCACAAGGGTGTTTTGAACAATTGTGATGTAATCAGTGTGTTGAGCTGTTAGTCCGTATTCCTGCACTAAAGTGATGTGACGCAGTTAGTTGCCCTGCCATGTGGCCCCCTGAAATGGCGGCTGCCTGACCTGTAAGGAGGGACAAGGGGAAATGAGGTAACTGCGCTGGCGTTGTGCAGCATCACGATAGACGGACGAAGACTGCAGCGCAATTCAGCATTGGTTATCATTGGGCCCTATGGGTTCCAGGAGCCAATGACGATGTACGCCGGTGGTGACGGTACGCACCGCCACGGACGTGACCACCATTTTAGATCTGTTCACTCACTTGATACCTGACCTTCAACAAGAGAGGACCTACACTGCAAGTGCTGCTGTGACCGGAGTCTGGAAGCAACAATGGCCACAGTGTCTGGAGAAAGGGCCCCTGCCTTCACCGTGGAGGAGTTGGACAACTTGGTGGCTGGGGTCCTCCCCCAGTACATGCTACTTAACTGTCCTCCAGACAAACAGGTGAGTCCACTGTGAGCATGATGGATGGGACATAAATGTATGGAGTGGCGTGGATGGAAGATATGGGGGGTGGGCAGAGGCCAGCATGTGAGGATGGTCAGTGTATGTGTTTCTGGGCCAGGGTGGGAAGTTGTGGGCAACGAGTAAGAAGAACCGGACGGGGGAGTAAAATCCATTCTTACTTCAGTTTTCCTCTAAGTCAGCGCCCACTAGAAGAAGGGTATTTGGTGTGCCATCGCGGACCCTGGGGGTCTATCATGGATGGAGCACCCACTGCTGCAAAAGATGGGAGGACCTGCGCCGCTGGAGCAAGAATACGGCGGAGACCCAGCTGGGAATGGCCTCCCAACGTGGAAGGAGTGCCCGTCGCACCACGACCCCCCTGATGTACTGGATCCTGGCGGGGACATATCCTGAGTTGATGGGCGCTTGAGGGCATCACAGCAGCCACAAGGGGGTGAGTACAGTCTCATTCAGCTGACTCTGCACGCTTTATGAGGTTTCTGGGTGGGGGAAGTGGGCTGTGGGTTCCCCTAGGCCAGGGCAAACACGCTAGGGTGGATCCATTGTTAGGCAGGCTCATTGGCACTCCAACCCCAAATGTGTTAGTGGCCATCTAAACCTAGTCAGGCTCCTGTGGGTTCCAGGTGTGCATCAAATGGGTCTAGGCACAGTCCCCCATGGGCATGTGATTTCCCCTGAACTGTTATTGCATGGCCTAGTGCATAGGGCTGCTCCCTGTGTGTTGTGTTCGCCAACAGTGGTATTGTTGCAGGCATTGACCATGTGTCTCTTCTGTCTTTCCTCCCCTTTTTGTTTTGTCACCCTGTCCTTGTGTGCATTAGCATCATCTGGCAGAGGAGCATTGGCACCGGAGCAGGAAGGAGCTGCAACCCACATGGCCCAGGAGGGTGAATGTATGGAGTCTGAAGGCACCAGTGGGACGGAGGGCGAGGGGAGCTCCACAACGGGGACAAGAGGAGACACCAGTGACAGCGACTCCTCCTCTGATGGGAGCTCCCTTGCGGTGATGGGCACCTCTGTGCCCAACACATCAACAGGTACAGCCGCCACCCCCCTACCAGGACTGCCCTCCCAGAAGCCCCTCAGCGTGTTTCCTGTGCCCGCTCACCCAGGAGGGTGGGCATCTCCTGCGTCCCAGGCACCTCAGGCCCTGCCCCAGTCAGCCCTGCTACCCTCAGTGAGGAGGCTATTGACCTCCTGAGATCCCTCACTGTTGGGCAATCAACCATTTTGAATGCCATCCAGGGTGTCGACAGGCATTTGCAGCAAACAAATGCGTACCTGGAGGGCATTCATTCTGCCGTGGCAGCCTAACAGAGTGCATTTCAGGCTCTAGCCTCAGCACTGATGTTAGCCATTGTCGTTGTGTCCAGCCTCCCCCTCCAACTTCCACTACCCAGACCCAATCCCCTGTACCTCAGCCTATCCCAAGCACACCATCAGACCAGCATGCACACTCATCAACACACAAGAGTGGACATGGCAAACATAAGCCCCACACATCCCACAGGCACTCACACAAGCACCATCCCCATGCAGATACACCAACATCCACTGCCTCCACTGTGTCCCCCTCCTCCACGTCCTCCTCCTCTCTCCCAGTCTCATCTCCACTCACACCTGCATGCACTACATCCTCAGCAACTACCTCCATCACCAGCACGCCCATCACCACACACTGCTCTTGTGCAATCACCACCCCCACTACCACTCACACGTGCCCTGTGTCCTCTCCCAGGGTGTCTGTGAGCCCTCCTCCCAAAGTACACAAACTCAGGCACACACCCACTCAACAGCCATCCACCTCACAACAGCCTCCATGCACCTTCACCCAAACTCAGCAGACGTACACCTCCTACAACCACTACCTCTTCCTCCACTCCCAAACCCCCTCCATGTTCCAGTCCCAGTGTGTCTAAAAAACGTTTCCTCGCCAACATTGACCTCTTTCCTACACCTCCCCCCCGTCCTTCCCTTAGGGCCAAGATGTCCAGATCCCAGCCCAGCACCTCAGCCACAAAATCCTTGAGCACTGTGGTGCCTGCAAGTCCAGTAACAACGCGGGCGGCACACATCAGGGCAGCCGGTGTGCCACCTAGTGAGGCCAAGGATCACCCTATTCCGCCACCTGCCAAGTTGAAGAAGGGGCCCACATGCCGTAGGGAAAAGCCACACTAACCACCCAGCAAGGCCTCCTCCAAGACAAAACAGGACAGTGCCAAGGTCCGAGCAGCAACTTCCAAGGTGGGGAAGGGACACAAGGCTAAAGGGAAGTCAGCTCAGGGCACGGAGGCTCCGGGTGAGGGACTGGTGTCACCCCTTCTGCAAGACAGAACAGCAACCTGTACGGCGGTGGGCACCACCGCAACCACTGCCACCTGCACGTCTGCTGCCTCTGCTACTGTCCCCAGCATCATCCCCAGTGGGCAGCCATCCGAGGCTTAAGGAGACGTCCTGCTGTCTCCCTCCACAGATGCTGACACATGCACCACCGGCAGCATTTCCGCCGCAGACACTGCCGCAACCACCGCCACCTGCCCGGCGACGTGCTCAGCCAGTGCCACCACAGCCGCCATGAACATCATCCCCTTAGTAGGCAGTCGTCCAAGGCAGCAGGAGACGTCCTGGACCCTGCACACACTACATGAGGCAACACAACCAGCACTGGCTGCACCAGCAGATGGCAGGCTAAGTCACCGCAGGGTGGAGTGTGTCTCTGCCTCCATGGAGTATCATGCTACCTGTTCACAGAAAATCCTGTGGCTCTAACACCCAGTTGAGGGAATAGGAACTGCCACAAACCATGTGTAGCACTCTGGGCACCAAGCCCCCTCCAGAACCAATGGAGAAATGCATCCCCACCCCAAGTCCTCGGCAGGATGAAGCACTCTGGGCACAAAGCCCCCTCCAGAACCAGTGGAGAAAGCATCCACTACCCCAGTCCTTGGCAGGATGAAGCACTCTGGGCACCAAGCCCCCTCCAGAACCAGTGGAAAAATGCATCCACTCCCCCAGTCCTTGGCAGGATGAAGCACTCTGGGCACAAAACCCCCTCCAGAACCAGTGGAGAAAAGCATCCACTCCCCCAGTCCTTGGCAGGATGAAGCACTCTGGGCACCAAGCCCCCTCCAGAACCAGTGGAGAAAAGCATCCACTAGAGAGACTGTGGCTTTGCACTCCCCAGGAGCAAGCAGAGGGCATGGGCGAGGAGCAGTGGCGTCGTCCCATCATCCGGCTGAGGTGCCCCCTCTCCCCTTCCCCCTGAGGTGCCTGTTTTTTTCCGACCTAATGCCCCTGCAGTGTTCTCTCCGTTTTGAGGCAGGTATCATGTGAGGGCTACGCCCATGCATTTTTGGACCACTGGTCCACAGACAATGAATGGAACACTATCTGGACTTGTGTAGTCGCTGTACATATTTGTATATATCGATCTTTTACAGACCTGTTGCCCTATCTGGATTTTCGATGATTACACTTGTTACAATCATTTAATTTGGTCCTTGCGTTCTTCCAGAGGGATACGGGGTGTATATGTAATGTTGATGCATGTATTTGTGTGTATGGTGTTGGGGGTGAGGGTGGGGGTGTTGTGTATTGCGTGTGTGTGTCACTCTCTTTTTCCTCCCCCCTCCCATGTGTGCTAGGTGCAGTACTCACCGTGGTCGTCGCCGCCGTCTTTGATGTTCCTGGTAGAAGAGGAGGTAAGCCAACATTGGTAACACCTGTAGTTCGGGATCCATGGCGTCCTGGTTCCTCGTTGGGTGTCGAGAGGTGAGTGGTTTCCATTCCAAGTACTGTTTCCGCTGTGCTGTTTTTAGTGTTGATACAGCCCCGGAAAAGCTGGTGGATTGGTGCCTTGTAATACAGTGGGAGCTATATTGTCTTCCGCCTGTCTGTTGGCGGTTACCGCCACGGTGTTTGTTTCTACCGCCGTGGCTGTCGGAGTGTTAAAGTGGCTGTCTGTGTTGGCGGTTTCCACCGTGGTCATAATTATATTTTTTTTACCGCTGGCCTGTTCGCGGTATTACCGCCGCTTTAAGACCGACCACCAGAGTTGTAATGAGGACCAATGTCTCTTTTAAGCACCCCCGCCCCAAAGCATGTAGTGGGGAGACCGTCAATATTCACGTTCCATGATGCAGTACATCTGCTCCTGCCACTGCAGAGTGAGTTTGGTCTCATCAGCAGTCCACTGGAGGGGATGGACGTAGCAAAATTCGAACCTTCAGAGAAAAAAGAAGACCTCTGTAAACATTGGTTCCCAATCAACAGCCAGATCTGCAGCATATTTTTCAGACAAATCCATCCCATCATAACTTTTCACTGGTAGTTTCACAAGTGATTCCTTGCCAACTCTTTCAGATGGAAAGTTCCCACTAAAGGATTCACACTGCTAAGGAGAGCAAGGCACCCATGGCGTGAATAGGTCAATTTTAGTCTTCAATAACATCTTTAGCCCGTCTGCGGCTCAATGGACCCGAGCACCAACTGGAGATAAAATATTACTTTCATCGATTAAATCTATTTTCCTGAACAGCACAGAAAATCTTGTTAATGAACCAGAAGGCACAGTTCCAAATGATCACGCTCTTTTGGAACTGTCCTTCTTCTGCATTAATCCCATTAGATGTTCATATCCGCAAGATAGCCCTGCCCCTGATGTAACAAGGGACCCCCCTGGCGCAATTTGGATTCAACTCCTTCAAACCCTGTAATCCATGGTCTCAGTTTTAAATTATCACTCAGACAAATTAGACATACAAATAGATCTTCTAAATTCATTGGCCATTTTTACGTCCGGAATTTACAGCAAATTGATTAATCTAAACAGGCTGATTACAAGAGCACAATCCAACACAGACCTACTTCAATCAGTGTGTTGTTCTCCTATAGTTGAAAGTTTATCCTCGCTCCCGATGTTTCTTAATACAATATTGGCCAAAGTCAAGAGACCCTATGAGGGTCCAAGTCAACAAGCGGCTGGTGCAGCTATCCAACAGGCCCCTAAGATACAGGAAGTCTCTAATTGAACCTCCAACTTGGAAAAAGAAGTCCATCGATCAATGCTTAGTATCTTGGCAACTGATGATATTATGGCCCCAGGGGCTGGCTCCACAGGGACAGGGTCTCAAAGTGATCAGCAGCTCCCTCAGAGATCGGACTGTGCTCTGTTAGGGTCATTGGCAGCATCAGCCCCTGTTTTGACTGCCTCTCCGTCAGGGAGCAAGTCTGTTGCAGATGAAATACCCATAGTAAGCCCTCCACCTCTGCGACCCCTTAGTAAAAGGGAAAAGAAAAGGCTTCGGAAGCAGAGGATTAAGATAAGCAAACTCACCATTCCTACAACCAGTAGCCAGCTCTTAATCTCTGCAAGTAAAGGTTCTGATCTGTCTCCCTTAACTGGGGCAGACTGTAGCCCCTCACAGCCATCACCCTCAATAAAATCAGCTTTAGACATTGCAAGAGAGCTTCTTCTTTCTGAGCAATTGGTAAATCCCCAACAGGGTGCGCCTAGCAATCTGCTCAGTCACACAGGTGTCCAAACTGAAGCCAAGACACATAACTCTGCTATTACAGACTGGAGTAGTGAAGGGCAGCCTCAACCATTTCTAAATCAAGGTGTGAGCATAGACACTGCACCAACCAGGTCTATTCAGGGAGATCAAGCTGCATAAATTCAGTCGACCACTTATGATGTCTACTGTAATCAATCCGAATCCATCAATATTGTTGGTGGAGACATGACTCAATCATCGATGGGTGCCATTAGAGTACGATAACAAAGGACCAGGTGCCCTTGTCGTCCCGTGTAGAGGGGAAGCTTCAAACGGTGAACCCGCAGCATGGCTTCCAGAGGTATGCCACCAAGGCTCAATAGTGGAGTCACAAAGGGCTAAGCAGCCATCTTGCAGGATTAGGGGATCAAATCAAGGTCACAATTAAGAGACGGCCCTGCCAAATTCTAACAGTAAGCTGCTGTTCAGCCTTGAGTATCACTAGCAAGGCCCTCACAATTTTTTAAATAGGGGTAATATTCTCAGGCTGTTAAAGTCTATCCCAGAACTGAGTAGCTTGGAATCAAATAACATTAAAGGAATTGAGTCAGTTCCCTTAAAAGGTTATCAACCCTCTGAATCCACACTAGCAACATTCGCCTCCATAACAATAATATCCAAATCAGAGTTATTCAATACATGGAACATCCAGATTAGTCTATTTAGAGATACAGGTTACCCCACAGTGCTAGCAAAACCATCAGCCCAGCAAGAACCCAGAAGGAAGTCATTCTTGATCTGCGTTTCCCCAAAGTATAGTGAACAAAGTGAACACGTTGTGGATACCTTAGGAGGAGATTGGGCCTGGTTGCCCTAAGTGCTATCCAGTAGAAGCTCTGACTGAATCAATCTCCATACACCGATCTCCTTCAAGCTGCCATCACTCTCCTTGTGCTCCTGGAACATTAGTACTCTTACACAGAATGAAACTCCAGCTGCTAGAGGTTACTATGTTTTTAAAGTCACAAGAAATTATAGTCCTGCCAGAGTCCTGGTCAGATTCAAGCCATTCAATAATAGGCTACATCAGGCACTGGATTCTAGCTTCCAGGAAGCACAAGTTTGGCAGATCTAAAGGTGGGCTGTCCATTTATACTTCAAGTTAACATAAAAGGGAGTGTCAAGATGCTGTTTTTTGAGGAGAATTGGCTATCAGGTATTAAAATCATCAATCTGAGATCTCAGCAAATGATTTATTGATTAATGTATACATCAGCCACAGTGTAAAGGAGAAAAGGTTCAAACTTAATCGCTTAATAAAACGTTTGTGCTCTCTTGCAAGCGATTACCAAAAAGTGGCATGCTTGCTTACTGGGGATTTATTTAAATACATTTCAGGATTTTCCTCATGGCCATGAGGATTCCAATCAGGGTGACATCTGGAATGTCAGTGATCAGGTTAAGCCAATTAAATGTTGGTGCAGCACTAAGCAAATATACGGTCTTGCAACGCAGCTGAGTTTGTTCTATAACTTATAATGGCCGCTTCCCCTAAGATGTGCTTCCCAACTGGACAAGATCTGATGGGTAAACCAGCTCCTACCTTGACTATACAATGCAATGCCAGAATGTATCTTGTTGTAGAGTCTTTTTACATCTCTCAGCGGGCTGAGAATGATCATCGTCAGCAGGTCATTATGCTGTTGTTCTCCCTACCATATCACACCCAGGCACAGGTGACACACAGTGGAACGTGCACGGAGAACCTCAAATGGCTTAAATAGAGTGGTCAGTTAGCGGTGCAATTACAACCATATGCAAAGAGTCCGTAGTCGTAAATCATCCTCATAGTGATTCTCAGATCACAGAATGGTTGAATTATATCCCCTAGCTGCTTATAAAATTACCTCGATGTATTTGGCAGGCAACACAGCTTAGTATCACCTCTACATCACCTATGATCAAGGATCATATGAGAACACATAACAGAGCCCTGAGGCAAGCTAGGAAGTATCAAGGAGACAAGGAGCTATATAATGAATTTAAGCGGGCCCAAAAAGCCTACAGGCAAGTGGCTTTCGCAGACAAGAGCAAAAAACTGGAGCACTTCTGGGCCAAGCTCCTGTGCCAGCAAAAATTCCAACTTGAGGGACTTTTGGGCTTTGGTGAAAAGACAAGTAAATGGCCAAAGGGGCTTGGGCTGTGCTAACATTTCGGAAGCAGAGTGGGCCTCCTTATTAACTAAGCATTTTCTGGCCACAGAGGAGAAAGTTAGCCATAAGTGCAATAGTGTGAAAATGGTTGCTTACTCTCCGCCTCAAGGCTCGGACTCTTCTAACCCTGATGATTGGGATTTGGCTTCTCTCACAACTCGCATAGAGCATGTCATAAGGAAAGGAGGATCAGATGGGGCCCTAAGACCAAATGGCCTACCAGAGGCTCTCATACCATAAACATGATATTGCTTTTTGGGGCGGGTATTTTATTAGTCTCTTCGACCATTGCCTGAGGGCTCCGTTGATACCTGACTCATGGTGTGGCGCTATAATACAACCTATCCATAAAGGAGGCTCCAGAGCTAACCCAAACAAGTATAGGTTAATTGTTCTCTTGGATAATGAGGTGAAGTACTATGCTAGTCTGCTCCTGGAAGTCCTATGGCTTTTGGGCAGAACAAGAGCGGCTAGTCCCTTTCGATCAAACAGGGTTTGCAGCAAAATCAGGCACTTTATCCAATATAATGGCCATAACTGTCTTGATGGATAAAGTAACAGTCTCAAAAACTTTGGGGCACTTCTGTTTTGTCAATCTAAGGGGAACATTTGACCGAGTTCCAAGTAGAGCCCTGTGATCCAAATTACAGAGTTGGAGAATCCCACGGAAGCTCCTTGGCGCCATTATTCAGCTACACACAGGCCCGTTGATACGTATTAAGCTGAGGGAAGATACACACTTGTCCAGGAAAATGTTTATGTCGTGAGGAGTGAAGCAGAGGTGCGTTTTAGCACCTCTGTTGTTTATTTTGTTTTTAGCAGATTTACTGCAGCCACTCTATGCCATCAATAGCTATCCTCCAAAAATAGGTGGCATGCATATCATCAGTTTGCTGAGTGCAGATGATCTTGCCTTATTCAGTCATACTAGAGTGGGACGGCAATGCTTACTTGACCAGCTTCACATTTATACAGCCACTAATAGCTTAGAGGTGAACCTGAAGAAGACAAAGGTTGTAACAATTAGCTCTAAAAAATAAATGGGCGGAGGCTGGTACTACAACAGTAATGAAATCACAGTGGATCGAGTCCGTAAATACTTAAGGTTTACCTCGATGCCAGAGGCTCCTTCTAGAAGCATAGGAAATAGTTTGAAGGTAAAGCCCTGACTCTATTAGTGACACCTATGAGTTTACTTTATGTATTCAATAACTTTTTAACCACCGCTATTTGCATCTTGGGCATTTTTAACTCCCTTTACATTATGAGGGTGCCCGCCGGTCAGAGTGGGACTGCCATTTTGGGGGTTGATGTTCCAGTTGTTCTAGGGGGTGGGGATAAATGGAGCAGACTGGCTCGACCGCACCAATGGCGCACATTCAGGCAAGTCCATCTGTGGCCGTCCGTGCCTGGACTGTGCCTAATGCACGTCCCCCTGCCAGTTTTTTTCTCCAGCCCTACTCAATACAAACTCTGCATTGCAAATTATAAAATCAATCATTAACTGAAAAATTGGCATATTTTACTAGGCAAATTGAACAGGCTAAAAACTCTACCAAAGAGCTATTTCAGACCAATACAAGCCTCAGTTCTACCCCTTTTAGGAAGGCAATAGGAGGAAGCCAGGCCTTTTCTAATCAACTGGCTCTTTTTTTTCAGAGCAAAGCCAAGGATAATTTTAATAAGTTCACTTTAAATCATTCAGGAGCTTCTACTGATAATAGTTTAGTGCAAATGTTCCCTCCAGTTGAGACTCTTGAAGAGTTTACTCTGCTTACAGTGGACCAAGTACACCCAGCGAGTCTTACTTCCAAATCTTGCTCTCCTCTGGATCTCTGCCCACCAGCGGTGTTGCAGGTGGCATCAGCCCCAGTGGCTACCCAGCTTACGGGAATCGTTAATTAGATGTTTACATCCGGCATATTTCCTAAAATTTGGAAGTTTGCTTCAATTCTCCCTTTTCTAAAAAAAAAACAACCTAACTCCTCTTGACACTAATAGTTACGGCCCATTTCTCGCATTCCCCGCCCTGCTAAAATTGTTGAGAAGGCCATGACTCAACAATCAACACGTCTTATAAAAAGTAGTAACTTATTGGATGATTCCCAATTTGAGTTCAGGAGTGGTCACAGTACAGAGTCAGCATTAATTGCGGCCACAGAGGAGATCAGAGTATCCTTGGACAATAGAGAAAAGCAGCATTAGTCCTCCTGGACCTTTCTGCGGCCTTTGGTACGGTCACCCGCAACTTCTTGGTTGACTGCTGGCCAATCTTGGGATCAACAGGACTGCATTACCCCTGATCTGCTCTTTTTAACTGACCATATGAACTCAGTCTCCCTGGGTGAGTCTACCTCTGACCCTTTTTACCCCCTTGTGGTGACCCTCAGGGCTCATCATTGAGCCCAGCCCTATTTAACCTATATGTAACACTCCTTGCCTCTCTGATGAAGACCTTTGGGTTTTCACTGGTATCCTATGCTGACGATATCCAAATAGTGGTATCCCTTATTAACAACGAGCACACCGTAGGTTAGTCCTTCAAGAAATACATATCTGTAGTTATCTCCTGGATGAGTATTAACTGTCTAAAATTAAATTCATCCAAGACTGAAGTGCTCTCGTTAGGAAATAATCCTTCCTTCTGGTCCCCTGACCGGTGTTCATCAGATCTTGGCACTCTCCCTTTCGTAGCCCAGAAAGTGAAGAACCTAGGTGTTATGGCAGACAATAAACTTACGGTCAAATATTGTTGTGTAGCCATTTTAGTAATAGCTCCATGCACGTTTTTTTAGCATACTAGGCCTGTCTTTGTGCACTTTTACCTAGACATATTTTATTCGGCTTCACTTTATTATTGTTACAGTAGCCACTTTTACTGTCTTTTTTTATTTCCTTCTATCTAGCAGTTTTTGCCTAGTCCAGCACTGTGTTCTTAAAGAAGACATTCTTGCTCACTCTGTGCTTCTTGCAAGGCTGCAGTGAGATAGGTTGCCGGTGAACGTGATATAAAGTTTTGTCTCTGACATTTATAGAAAACACACATCCTTACGTAGTGGCATTTTCTCAGAACATCAGCTGTTTTATTATAAAAAGGCTTCCCTGTCCCTTACAAGTTAGAGGGAGATTCCAGCCAGAGAACCACAACTGTATGCTGATTGCTGAATGCTTCGCTACAGCTGCTTTTGCAGATGCCAGGCCTTTGCTCAGGTATGGGGGATGATGTCTTCCCAGGGGAACCTGAAGGGCAGAATTAGAGCTTAACATACTGTGCTCTATTAAAACTTAAGTAGGAATTAGCCTATAGATTCTAGTGACAATATGGTAGCGTATTTCTATGCTTTACTCTCCTTGTCACAATTTTAATCTTGTCATGCTATATCGTCCTGGTTTTTGCAGCCCACGCTTTGCTATCTAAGATGCAGTTGCTTCATTAAAATCATTAATGAAACATACACTGCCTCTGTTATTGTGTATATGAGACTAATGTAACAGAGAGAAACAGATGAGACCTGAGTGACCACAGCTTCCCTAAGAAACCAGTCATGTCATGCGCTCGGCTGCCCAATCACCCCTGCCCTTGGGTGGAGGTGAGGCACTGCTAGTTAGCCGGAGCAAATCACAGCCGGAGTTGATCACAGAACAACATTATGGTACCTCCCTTGAAGCGCTCCACTTGGAGGGGTAGAAGCTTTGTCAGATGCACAGCCCTGCAATGGAACAAACTTCCCATCCACTTGAAGTCAGCCACCTCTCTTTCTTCCTTCAGAAAGATGCTAAAAACGTGGCTGTTTTGTTCCTATCCAGGCTAGGTTTCCTCTGCTTATCTTGTACTTCGGCAGGCTTACATAGCACCAAGAAGCCCTTGGACATTTGAGTGCTCTATAAACATGTCTAATCATCATCATCATCATAATCACACTCTCAAAACCATTAAAGCTACTACTGGGTCCAATCCCTCCTGCCATTGTTAAAAGTTACGAGGACCACAATTTTTCCTTCATTCTCATAGCTCACTACTACCACAGAGGAGCACCATAGACCTGAATGGCTTATGGGTTACATGCCAGTGACACACTAGTGAAACTGAATATCTAATAGATGGTAACACCCACATGCGGCAGCCCTATCCAGTATCTGGCGATCGTATAGACCTAGAGGCCTGTAGGAACTGGTGTACTCCCCCAGGAGAGACCCTGGCAGAACTCATTTGGGTGCTCGTGCCCAAGGGTGTCAGTCAGAAGCCATACAGAGGCCCAGACACTGACCGTGACCCTGAGGGAGGTGGTCCTACTACTACCCCACTGATAGTGAGGGAGGGGTTGAGGCAGCACCGACTATGGATACCGTTAAACTAGGACGGCTTGACCCCAGCCATTTTTACAGACATACACCACCATAGGTTACCTTAAATCCCTGCAGCAAGCCAGGGGGAACCAACCAAGGGCAATAATGGCGCATCAGATTACTTACATCGCGGAGACCAACTGGCGCTGGACACCCGCACAGCGATGATATTGGCAGCCATTAAGGTCACTAAGGAATCTCTGGAAAACAAGATAGAAACAGTGGCAATTGATTTCAATCTGCCTCGGGAAGACTACAAAAAGCTGGCATGAATGGTGGCAGAGGCTGAATCTACCCTGACAGAGGCTAGATCTACGGTTTTGTTACACAACGAGAAATTAGCGATACTGGAAAAGGAAGTTAAAACACTTTGTGCAAAGATGGATGATGCGGAATGCCGCTCTCTTAGAAATAATGTACGAGTAGTGGGACTAAAAAAAAGAGTGAAAGGAAAGTCCTTGGAGCTGTATATAAAAGAGTGGCTGACGAACACGATGTTGGAAGGCAAGCCATCCAAATGGCTTGCGGTGGAAAGGGAACATAGAGTGCCCACAAGAATATTAGCTCCAGGATCTCTTCCACGGATAACAATAGTGAGACTTTTAAACTACAGAGACGCAATTCTGAAGGCGGCAAGAAACCATGGATCGTGGCAGGTGAAGGGCGGCATGGTTTCAATCTATCTGGACTTTACAAGGGTGGTACAAGAACAGAGAGCAAATTACTGGTGAGTTCAGCACCACCTCAGAACATTGGACATACAGTATGCGCTGTTCTTCCCGGCTAGACTTCGTATTGTAGTTGAAGGGGAAACATACTTTTTTGCGCCTCCCTGGAGGTCTGGGACCGGCTGGAGTAGCGGAGATACCTTGCCCCTCCCCCCACACAATCAAAGCACGCACATAGATGAAGGTTGGCAGATGTGTAGGCGGAAGAAGAGATCAAACAGACGGCCTCACTGAGCAGGCCAAAAAACCCAACCATGAGCAAGTGGAAAGGGAACAAGCGCAGATCATGAAGGAGGTGAGGAGACAAGGAGGAACTCCAGGAAGAAACAGATGGTACGTGTTATGAGAGACACTAGAAGAGCCAGAAGACGATGACTCAATATCTGCTACCTCAGCGGCTAGCCCTCCGCCACCACAGTTGACCCCAATAACTTTGGGGGAAATTATTTGATGAGAGGCATTGCTAGAAAGCTCTATCACATGGCAGATAAACTGATTATGGATACTTGCAGCGGTGACTGAGCTGGGCAGCGATGCGATCCTCCCGCCACAGCTGATTATTGACTACGTCACTGTTTAATAGTTCTCAAGGTTGGGGCAAATGGCATACTATGAATTGTTTAGGCGGCTAGTTCGATGTCCGCAGCACTGTAAGGTAGGGTGGGGTGCGATTTGGAGGGAGGTAATGTTTCTTGATTTTATAACGCATTTTGAGATACCAACCAAGTGGGACGTGGAATGTCAACGGAATAGGACACAGAATTAAGAGGGGGCCGGTGGCAGCGGTGACCGTTGGATTCCGCTGCCCCCTCAACACCCTGCAGGCAAATAGGGACATAACCAAGGATGCCAAGCCTGCGCATCAGGCCCAACTGAAACCTGCCCCCCTGACACGCGACCGGACGGAAGGGGACCACAACCTGGATCGGTGGAGAGGGACTGAGGAGCAGATAAAGTGGTGGGAAAGGGTAGGAAGAAAGGTGGGGGAACCTGCCAAAATACCATACTGAGACACCCCACGGAACGAACACAATGGCGGGCAGGCTGAAATCAGCCAAAAATCAAGACAGAACCACGCAAGGTTCAGCATCCACCGACCAACCAGCAAACCCGACCCTACAATCACTGGAGAGTACACTTGCATCACAATCCGCGCAACTAGAGAAGCTACTTCAAGCGATAATGGACACTAAAACTTCCCTGGAGAACAGAATCGACGCAGTATCGCAAGACTTGAATTTACTCCGTAAGGATCACCGCAGGCTAGCGGAAAGAGTCTAGGCGGTGAAAGAAGGGGTGACGGAGGTATCTCCCACGGTTCAGGACAACCAAAAACAGATTCAACGCATGGATGCGGAATTGAAGGCACTATGGAGGCGGGCGGACGAGGCCGAGAGCAGATCGCGCCGGAATAATATCCGTTTCCTGGGGTTTCCCGAAACCACGCAACAACAAAGCACGGAAATAATGCTAGAACAATGGCTAATCAAAGAGGTGTTAGGCGGGGCCCCATCCAAGTTATTTACAGTGGAACGGGCACACAGAATTCCGAGTAGGCCCCCGCTCCCCGGACAACCACCCAGACCAGTGATCGCCAGATTTCTAAATTTCCGAGATAGAGATGCAATCCTACAACAGTTCTGCAACAAAGGCCCATTTAACTTTGAGGAATCACCCATTAACGCATACCCAGACTTCACACAAGAGGTACAAAGAAAACGCAACTCATATGTTAGGGTTAAGCAACGCCTGCGCAAACTCAACATTAAATACTCATTACTCTTCCCCGCCAAGTTGAGAGTGACGTCAGATGATCGTATCAACATATTTAACTCTCCGGAAGACGCTTGGACATGGCTTCACGCCAAAGGCCTCGCAAGTATGGCAGATGAAGCAGATAGAGAAGAGTGGTCGATCTGGACATCAAGGAAACGCTCAAAAAGGCGCATTAGAGCCCAACCGTCCGCCCAACAGGTAGCAGAAGAGAGAGCAAAAGTTCTGAAAGAAACCCCTCTGCTAACACAAAACACATTAGAAATAATTCGGGAGCTACCGGAGATTAATTCGGACTCGGACACGCTCAGCTCTGTCTCCACTATAACAGACGATGCAAAAGGTCCAAGGGTCACCCCTAGAGCGGCGGACGACCTCTGAACACGACCAAGAACACTGCTCATGCTCTGCTGCTGGGGGGAGAGTGGGCTGGACATCCCGGAGCCCCCCTGAAGCTTCGGGGTTACCTGGAGCATGAGTATCCTTCAAAAATGTGTACCTCAAGCATTCCTTTTCCCTTTATTCTCTGTTTTTGTTTTCATACGGGGGAGTGCACATGCCCCGGGGCGACCAATGACAACGGCGGACGTAGTCTGTGGTCTGATGTGAGCCCCATGAATGAGCCACATTAGGCAGTTATGATGACACCACCACGGATATCCACAAGGACACAGGTTTTTTTTTAACATATAAACAAGTTAAGTAGTTTTATATCAGTAGATAAGAGTGTGTAGGGATTAGTTGGGGGGGGAGGGTAGTTGCAAATTAATAAAAAACACACAACACAGACCCATTACAAACATGCAATCACTGCTGGTACAAACAAATATATTTAATAGCTTTATCAGAGAGGCAGCAAATCAGAAGTCTAATGATCGTGATTGCGGAAAACGCACAGACTCACCCCACACTTTGTCATGGCAACACAAAGTAAACGCAACAACAATCAATTCGACATAATGACATGGAATGTGAGAGGGATGGGCACATTAAATAAGAGATCTCGTATTCACGCATGCCTCAAGCGACTGGGAATACATATTGCTATCCTCCAAGAGACACACTTATTGGAACCAGATTTGCAGGAAATATGCGCAAAGTGGGTCGGACAACTGATAGGCACAACATACTCTGCATTTGCTTGGGGGTACTGATATGGATTGCAAGAGGAGTCCCATATCACCAAACAACACACAGAATAGACCCAGGGGGTAGATTCGTGGTGACGGAAGGCCAGCTAGACGTCAGACAACTTTCTATAGTCGGTGTATATGCCCCAAACGGGGGCACAGCGGGATTTTTGGGTACCCTCACTCCGGCACTGCTAGCAAACCCATCAGCTCCGGCTGTTTGGGCAGGGGATTTCAACAGTATACCAGACCCCATATTGGATAGATCCGGTGCCCCAACGAGCGCAGTAGCGAGGAAGAATATCTTAACCACTATGCAACATTGGGTGGGCGACTTGAGGCTTTATGATATATGGCGTATAAAACACCCCCTTCAGAGGGAATACTCATTTTACTCCACACAGAACACACACTAGAATAGACACAATCTGGGTCACCCTGGACATAGCCGCGCTGGTAGTTAGAACGGAATACCTAGCGAGGACACTCTCGGACCACTCACCGTTAAGAGTGTCACTTAGCTGGGGTAGGAGCCCCCAGGTGATCCCAACTTGGTGTTTACAAGTATACGCGCTCCAAGACCAGGCACGTTAAATACCACAATATGAGAGTTCTGGGAAACAAATGACCTAACGGCAAGCACACGTGCGGTGGAATGGGACGCCCATAAGGCAGTGGTCAGAGGGCAGTGCATTACCACAAGCTGGGGAGTAAGGCGCACACTACACACCGAAATTGTTAAATTGGAAAAGGATCTAAGAGCAGCGGAAATAGCAACCGCACGGGGGGAATCCCCCCACATGATATTACAAGCAGCCCGCAGAAAGTATAATGAAGCAGACAACAGACTCCGTTACCACGACTATAACTACCATTTAACGCGCCTGCAAACAGAGGGCGACAGGTCGGGCAAAATGCTGGCCTGGTTATTGCGTGAAGACAAACAACATTATCCCATAGGCGCCATCCGGGTCGATGCTCACACCACGGTTACCACACAGGCAGAGATAAATGAAAAGTTCAGAGACTACTACAAGAATTTATACACTAAGCGCACCTCGTGCACGGTTACACAATTTGAGTCATTTCTGGGGGGCTCCCCCTTGCCGCAAATATCCCAAGCAGACAGGGACACACTAGAAGCCCCTCTAACAATAGGGGAAATAGATTTAGTCTTAACACAGATGCCCAGAAATAAATCGCCGGGAATAGATGGCCTCCCAATAGAGTATTACTCTGCGTTTTCGCCCCGCCTGAAACCCCAACTATTGAAGGTGTTCGAGGAAGCGTGGACCACTGAACGGTTGCCTCCGTCTCAGACAGAGGCCATGATAATAGTACTCCCCAAACCGGGCCGCGACCCCAGGGACGTAAAATCCTACAGACCACTTTCACTCCTGAATTCCGACTGTAAGATACTTGGTAAAATATTGGCCAATAGACTCGCTCCCATCATTCACACTCTCATACACGAAGACCAAAACGGCTTCATCCCCAACAGAAACACCTTTTTAAATATCCGCAGACTCCTGAGTGTAATGGGGGACACCCCATCAGATGCATATGATGAAATGGTGCTGTCACTAGACATTGAAAAGGCGTTCGATACCCTGGAATGGGATTTCCTCTGGACAACAATGAGGCAGATGGGAATAGGACCCAACTATGTAAGATGGGTCCGCTCACTATACTCAAAACCACAAGCCAGAGTGAAGACGGGCGCAGTGATCTCTGATAGTTTCCCTATAACAAGGGGTACGAGACAGGGCTGTCCCCTCTCCCCACTATTGTTTGCAATTGCAATGGAGCCACTAGCAACTAAAGTGCGCTACATGGCAGGCGAAAGGGGATTAATTAGGAATGCAACACACCACGCAATCTCGCTATATGCAGACGACGCTCTTATATACACTCGGAAAGGCGCGGAATCGATACCCTCCATAATGATACTCCTAGCAGAGTTCGGTAGGATCTCTGGGCTGGCAGTAAATTGGGACAAATCGTGTGTGTTCCCACTGACTAGATGGCCACAAAAAAGACAGGAAGGGGTACCATGCGGGCGCCTGAAATGGTGCTTTGAAACATTTAAATACTTAGGGGGTCCATATTTACCACAGCACAGAAGATCTTAGAGATGGTAATTTGGGGAGAGCACTAGCCTCCATAAAGGGCTCTTTACGCTTCTGGAATAAACTTCCGCTCTCTCCACCGGGCAGGGTAGCTATCGCACAAACATGTTGGTCTTGCCCAGACTACTGTATTACTTCACGGCTCTGCCAATTGTTCTCCCACGTAGCTTTTTTAGCAACCTGAACACAATGCTCATACTGCTCATATGGGGGGAGGGAGAGCGCGAGTGGCGCTATCCACACTGCAGCGACCGGTGGATTTGGGCAGACTGGGGGCTCCCAACTTCGAGCTTTATTACGCAGCGGCACAACTTCAATGGCTGCAGCATTGGCTCCACAGGCCGCTGTCCGTTATAGCTATATGGATGCAGACCCAGTTAAAAGGAGACCGCCTGTTAACATGGCTAACACACAAACACCCTAAAAATGAACCTATCAATGCACTACTAGCTGTGGCACTCGCTTGCTGGGGGAGGTATATCCAGAAGGGACAAGGAACAGTCCCATACACCCCGCATGTCCCGCTGGAGTGTCTTCTGGAGCAGCAGAGGGCCGCGCCGCACATGTCTTCAGGGTGGTCGGAGGCGGGTATACGACTGGTGGGTGTCTGTTTTGAAGATGGTAAACTAATGTCATTTGAGGCTATCTAGGCTCTCACAGACGTGAACCCTGGTCAATGCTTATCGTATTATATGATATGCCAAGCAATAAAGAAAACATGGGGAATGGGTACTCTAGAGCCAGAAACTTCCCCCACGACACATCACATACTACATGACGGCGCCCAAACTAAAGCATTCTCTAACCTCTACAAAATACTTAGAAAGTCTTCAGAACCCCACTTGGAAAGAGCTAGGGAGAGGTGGAACACTGTCCTCCCCACCCCGATCCTCCAGGAGGACTGGCTGAAAGCATTGTCACATGTCCGGGGGGTATCAAGGAACCCCAGATTCCGCTACACCCAGTTTAACTTTTTACATCAGACTTATCTGTCCCGGGCCAGGATGAAACTTATGTTTCCTGAAACTGCGCCAACATGCCCTAGATGCATGGAACCAGCCGCCCACTTTTACCATATGGTTTGGGAATGCCCCGGGTGCAAACAGAATGGATCAGGGTGGTGAAGGAGCTATCAGACTGGACGGGACTAGAATTGGAAGCGGACCCTAGATCTTGCCTATTGGGTGTGAGGACAAGAACAAAAAAGCACAGACATTTACGTAAATTTGTAGATCTATCCTACGTGATGTATAAAAGGTTGTTAGCAATGCACTGGAAAGCCCCCAATGCTCCGGACCAGAAATCTTGGCATACCCTCACATTACGGTGGGCCCGTACAGAACACCAGGTGCTTATAAAATTGACACGTGAAGGTCAGACACACACGGGATGCAACACCTGGGAAACAATGGTATCCAAACTCGAAGCAAAAAATGACGATAAACCTCCATGAAGGGGATTAGATAACACTTAAATTGTGTCTAACAAATACCTACCCAGTCACAACAACATAGATAACGACTAAGACAAGAAAACGGCTGAAGGGGTGCACACTCTCTCACTCATCCAGGAGGAGCCATTTGTAAGAACACATTTTTAAAGGAGCATAAGAGAGGATGCCGTGGAAATTAGGCACCCCCACTACCTACCTTCAATTAAGGCTAGGAAGTGCACCTATGGCTCACAGGGGGGCGCAGACATAAATAGCAAGTGCCACACCACAACCACAAAGAGAGCCTCTCTGATATCAAGCACCAGTGCAGCATTACGAACTAAGCAGCAGAAAATTAATACTGTATGTAATAAATGGCTAGTTAAGTGTGTTAACGGGGGGTTGAGTGGTTTAAATGTATAGTTAACCAGATAAAAGTCATCCTGTAAGTATCTCTGATTACTGCATGTATTGTACATCTGCTTTATAAAAACTAATAAAAAATATTTTTGTTTTTTTTAAAGAGAGGGCTGGTGCATAAGGCCCTGCTCACAAGAGGTAAATCTTAGCTTCTGGGCCATGCTGGCTGCACCAAAGGCTCTAGAGGAGTGGCCATAATGGCACAGAAATCCTTCCCCTTAGAAGTCATCAAAATATGGCAAGACAAATTGGGTCGCTACATAGCTATAGTAGGCAGATGGGAGGGCAAAATGATGGCACTCATTAGCATCTGTGTGCCACCAGGCCTCGAGCTTGATACACTACCGGCCCTGAGTAGATTGGTAATAGAGCTCCCACAAGCACTGATGATAATAGGAGGGTATTGTAACATACTTATGGACCCAGGCATAGACAGGACCTACACGAAACAAGTCAGAGTACCACATGAGGAGAAACTTAGTGGCTTCACCAGGGCACTGGGGATGGTTGATGTGTGGAAAACACTCCATTGTGCTACAGCGGCGTACTCTCACTATTCGGAGACTCACAATATACAGTCCTGTAAAGTCTACATCTTTACTTTTGCACTCTAACTACATAGACATAGAGATGCACAATTTCGAGCACATGGAACATCGGAGCACTCCCCACTTGAGATCACAATACAGACATACACAGAGAGTAGCCTGAGCACCTGCCAAATGGCGACATGGAGGCTTGCCGCCGCTCAAGAAAGAGACAGACTATGCCAAGTAAAGGATTATTATTTTAAGGGTGAACAGGGTGCTGTCTGAGGCTTTCCCTACAGAGAGGGAGAAACAACAGGGTTGTCCCTTGTCGCCGTTGCTATTTGCCCTGATCAAAGAACCATTGGTTGAATGAATGTGCGGAGGTCCACTGATAGAAAATTGGAGGTGGGGTATATCATGGGAGGTAAGAATTTCTCTGTATGCCGATTGTTAGACCTGACAGCCTTAGGGTGGTCACCCCTAACTTTTTGCCTGCCTCCCTCCACTTTTTAGATACTGTTTTTGCTGGTTTTAAGACTCTGCACACTTTACCACTGCTAACCAGTGCTAAAGTGCACTTTAAACATGATAACATTGGATCATACCCAATCAGATTATTTAATTTACTTATAAGTCCCTAATGCAGTGCACTATGTTTGCCCAGGGCCTGTATATTAAATGTTACTAGTGGGCCTGCAGCACTGATTGTGCCACCCACTGAAGTAGTTCCTTCAACTTGTCTCAGGCCTGCCTTTGCAAGGCCTGTGTGAGCAGTTTCACTGCCAATGTGACTTGGCAAAGTTCTTGCCAAGCCCCAAACTCCCCTTTTTCAACATATAAGTCAACCCTAAGGTATGCCCTAGGTAACCCATAGGGCAAAGTGCTGTGTAGGCAAAAGGCAGGACATGTACCTATGCAGTTTGCATGTCCTGGGAGTGCAAAACTCCTAAATTTGTTTTCACACTGCTGTGAGGCCTGCTCCCTACTTAGGCTAACATTGGGGCTACCCTCATGTACTGTTTGAGTGGTGGCTGCTGATCTGAAAGGAGTAAGAAAGTCATATTTACTATGGCCAGAATGGTGATACAAAATCCTGCCGACTGGTGAAGTTGGATTTAGTTTACTATTTTAGAAATGCCACTTTTAGAAAGTGAGCATTTCTCTGCACTTAAATCCTTCTGTGCCTTACAATCCATGTCTGGCTGGGTTTCGTTGACAGCTCCCTTGTGCATTCACTCAGACACACCCCAAACACAGGAGTCTCAGCCTCACTTGCATACATCTGCATTTTGAATGGGTCTTCCTAGGCTGGGAGGGTGGAGGGCCTGACACTTGCATGTCAAAGGACAGTAGCCTGCCCTCACACAAAGGACTGCCACACCCCCTACTGGGACCCTGGCAGACAGGACTGAACTGAAAGGGGACATTATACAATTCTAAACAACTCTTTGAAGTCTCCCCCACTTCAGAGGCACATTTCGGTATTTAACCAGGGCCTCTGCCTCTACCAACTCAGACACTTCCTGGAGAAGAGAACCTGAACCAGAACTTGCATCCTGCCAAGAAGAACTGCTTGGCTTCCCAAAAGACTCACCTAACTGCTTTCTGTGAAGGACTGCTGCCTTGCTGTTGCCCTGCTGCCTTGCTGCTCTCTGGCTGTGGTGAGAAGTGCTCTCCAAGGGCTTAGATAGAGCTTGCCTCCTTTTCCCTGAATTCTCAAGACCAAACAGACTTCATCTCTATAAGAAGGACTCCTTGTGCGGCGAAAATCGACACGCAGCCTGTCAGAAACGACGCACAGCCTGCACTCCGATGAAAAATTCACTGCAAGCCGAACCGGAACGATGCAGCCTGACTTCGCAACAAGAAGATCGACGCAGCGCCAGAGTAGTGACTGGAAATTCAACGCACAGCCCACTGGATCGACGCACAGCCCAGCCAGAACAACACAGCCCAAATTCCAGAGAGGAATCAAAACTCTGCTTGCCGTGCGGTAGAAATTTCCATGCAACGCCCACTGGATCGACGCAGCCCCTATGACTTTTTCCTGTCAGCGCCAGAAATTCACGCATGACCCTGGAGTTGTCCGAAATCCCCGCAACCAGAAGAGGATCCACGACAGAGCCCCGGAAATTGATGCACAGCCGTCCCTGCGTGAAAACGAAACAACGCATCACCATGTGCGGCCCGAGAAATCGACGCACACCTCCTTGCTTTTCACTCATCTCCTCCTCTGTGGTTTCTTGCGGAGATTCTGAATGCGAACCAGGTACTTTGTGCTTGAAAGAGACATTTATTGCTTTTAAAAGACTAAAGACACTATCTCAGCATATACTTATTGCATTTTAATCGTTTTGACCTGCATCTTGTCAGATATATATTGTACATTTTTCTAAACACTGTGTGGTGTATTTTTGTGGTGCTACACTGTGTTATTGCATGATTTATTGCACAAATACTTAACACATTGCCTTCTGAGTTAATCCTGACTGCTCAGTGCCAAGCTACCAGAGGGTGGGCACAGGATAATTTGGTTTGTGTGTGACTTACCCTGACTAGAGTGAGGGCCCTTGCTTGGACAGGGGGTAGCGTGACTGCCAACCAAAGACCCCATTTCTAACACCAATGACATACCGCTATACCTGGCAAACCCTGATAAGTACCTAGATCGCATCAGAGAGATGTATTCAATATCTATGGGGAATGTACCGGTCTTAAAATTAACTGGGATAAGTCTTTGATCTTCCAGGTGGGTAACTGGAAAGCAGAGACGCCTCACCTATGCCCCTCAAGGTGGAAAAAACCTATTTCAAATATTTGTCCTATGGATCTCTGGGTCTCCAACCATGCACTTTGAGGACAAAATTACACCACTAATCTGGGGTCTGAGGGAAGATATTAGACACTGGGGGAACCTACCGCTGTCGCTACTTGGCAAAGCAGCAGTCTTTAAAAGGACACTACCAAGGTTCCTTTATATAATGCAGAACATGCCATATAGACAAACTAATAGCTTCTTTAAGGAGATAGATGTGCAGCTTCGAATGCTTCCCTGGCAGGGCAGAGCGCCGAGGATAGCGCTTTTTATCTCCAAAGATCTGTATACCAGAGATAGATAGAGCTACCCAACATGCGTAGATATTATGAGGTGGCACATCTCTCCATAATTAACGAATAGCCTTTTGCGCAATGGACACACCCTGCTGTTCAAAAGGACAGGGACGCGATGGGGACTAAAGGCTAGTTACATAGCCTGTAAGGAAAGCAGCTGGGGAAAGAGGCTCCCTCAGCTACGAGATTGATGGTGGAGCTTTGGCATCAATTACACAGGAAAATGGGATGGAAGGGTACACTGACACTAAACACTTCCTATGGGTGGGGAACAGACTGCCGGGAGTGGCCACACTGGTGGGCTTAGACAATGAGACCTTTTAGGGATCAGCACACTGGCGGACATGAAGGATGCCAACGGCATGGCTCCATTCACACACTTTCAAACAGAATATAACAAGCAGTCCTCACAACAATACTGATACCTCTAATTAAGTCACGCTCTGAAAGTGCATATTACAGTGGAGGAAGATGCAATAGAATCTACTTTGCTGAAATATAGGCTGCTCGATGCTCCCCTCACAATGAAAATGATCCCACAAACATATCAGACACTTATGAGGAACACTTTGAAAAACGTAGGTACGTTGAGGCATAAATGTCAGGAAGATGTTGGTGAACTAGAGGACGAAGAGCAGCAATTAAAGCCAGGAATAAGCTGATACAGCTTAAAATATTACAGAGTGTATTGCACCAGAATACAATTAAACATTTAGGAAGGATTCAAGATTTGCTTTGTCTATGGCATTGTGGACAAGACGGAACACTGTGCCACACCCTGGGGGACTGCCTTAAATTGACCAGGTACTGGGAGAAAATCCACCGATTAGAGGAGGCTTCTGGCATCTGAATGGAGAAGTCGGTGAGAAGAGCGATATTGAGTACATGGCTGGAAACAGATGCCTATTCATACCAACAAATATTAGGAAACGTAGGGCTCCTATTGACGAAAAGGGAGCTAGCACACAGGTGGGAGCTGCTGGTTCCCCTAAGATAACAGAGTGGGAATGAGAAATGAACAAATACTGAAAGCACGAGGAGGTGATATATAAAGGCAGAGGATATCCCATGAAATTTGATAAAATATGGAGAGGATGGTCCAGAGTCTCAGAGAGCTGAGCATGGCAACTTGGGAGGAGGGATGCTGGGGAGGTAGAGTGATTGTATTGTGTTATGCATGTATCATTAAAATTAATAAAATACTATTTAAAAAAAAAGATTTCTTTTGCATTATCCTATGACAGGGAAATCGTACTAGGCGTGGACAATAGTTTGCTGAAAAAACTCATTGTAAAAATCTATAGCAAGTATTGAGCCTCCTGAGGTACTCATCTGCTGCTCAGATTAGTCTGAAACTCGTTAATCATTTGTCAATTATCTGTCAAGGGCTTTTGCATAGTTCTTTTTGTAATCAGGGTATCAGCCTTACATTGTTGATCAGTGATGAGATGATAATACGTTACATTAATGATGGGTTGAGTGAGGCAATTTACTAGCGCTAGCATTTTATTTTAGCATTGTACCACTACTTTCTGAGTGACAATTTACACATAACTCTGTGACAGGTAGCCACGTGGGCCCCCTGAGGTTATTTAAGTGACTTTGGGCCTGATTACAACTTTGGAGGAGGGTGTTAATCCGTCCCAAATGTGACGGATATCCTACCCACCGTATTACGAGTTCCATAGGATATAATGGACTCGTAATACTGTGGGTGGTATATCCGTCACTTTTGGGACGGATTAACACCCTCCTCCAAAGTTGTAATCAGGCCCTTAGTGTGTAGAATGACTGTTCTAAGGATTTACATTCCATACGGTTCGATGTTGTACTAGCACTTTATTAATCAATGTTCTACAATATTTTGGGTGATAACCTGTGTCTTACTTCATCAGTACAAGCTGAGGGGGTCCTCTGAGGTTAAACCAAGTGGCTTTGAGCCATATGTAGCAAAGGTTTTTACCCATTCTGTGTCTATGGGAAAAAGTGTTCGTACATATGGCCCTTTATGTGCAGAATGGCTTCCTTAAGGATTTTACATTTGTATTATTCTGTTTGATGTTGCACTAGCACTTTATTAATTTGTTGCACTATTATCTTTTGAGTGTCTGCCCCAAGGAATAACATTTTATTTATACTGTTGGCTGCTATACTTGAGAGAAAACTGTGCATCTTACTGTTTATTACACTTTCTATTGATAATTGCATTGCTATTTGATGTCTTTTTAACTCTGTAGTGTATTTATTATTGCTATTCTTTATTTTATCATTAGATTTCTTCTTTTATTATGAATATGTATAGTTAACACTGCGTTATGCACTCAGTTCGCTTTGTTAATTGTAATGGTTTTAAATAATCATAAACAATAAAGCTATATTAGATTGTGCATTAAAAAGGACCATTCTTTGTTTTCATGGCAATAGAGAGAAATTTTAAACAGCAAGTTTCACATAATTGTATAAAGGTGCAGTGGCAAACAGCGGTTATATTTTTGTAATCAAGCTGTATCCCAGAATTTGGCCTTTGAAAGCATAGAAACTACCTATGATAGTTCTCATTCCTTGATGGAAGAGTAAACAGACAAATTAAAGATAATAACAGTAGCTAGTATTAGATGGGAACCAAACATAAATCCACAATGCGAGTAGACAATAAGGCCCTCATTATGACTTCAGTGGTCTTTTCACAAGACTGCCGAAGCCACGAGCGACATAAGACCACCAGTGCTGGCAGTCTTCCGACCACCACATTATGGCCCTCATTCTGACCTTGGCGGGCGGCGGAGGCCGCCCGCCAAAGTCCCGCCGTCAGGTTACCGTTCCGCGGTCGAAAGACCGCGGCGGTAATTCTGACTTTCCCGCTGGGCTGGCGGGCGGTCGCCTTCAGACCGCCAGCCAGCCCAGCGGGAAAGAGGCTTCCACGATGAAGCCGGCTCGGAATCGAGCCGGCGGAGTGGAAGCTGTGCGACGGGTGCAGTTGCACCCGTCGCGTATTTCACTGTCTGCGCAGCAGACAGTGAAATACATGTAGGGGCCCTCTTACGGGGGCCCCGCGACCCCCCCTACCGCCATCCGGATCTCGGCGGTCCGACCGCCGGGATCTGGATGGCGGTAGGGGGGGTCGGAATCCCCGCGGCGGTGCAGCATGCTGCGCCGCCGCGGAGGATTCAATGGGGCCGCGGTACACTGGCGGGACCCCGCCAGTGGTGCCGGTCCGACCGCGGCTTTACCGCCGCGGTCGGAATCCCCATTGGAGCACCGCCGGCCTGTCGGCGGTGCTCCCGCGGTCCTCCGCCCTGGCGGTCAAAGACCGCCAGGGTCAGAATGACCACCTATGTGTACTGAAGGATTTCCGACATAATTTGGGCAGAAATCCTCCAGTAGTCGTTCTGGTGGTCGGAGGCGCAGGGGCAGTTCCACCTTCGGCCCTGCCCTGCCAAAAGGACTCCACCAGCCGTATTATGACTTGTAAAATGGTCTGGTACTGTCCTGATGGCGGGGAGCTGCTGGCAGTGGAAGCACCTGTTCCCATTCCCTGCCAGAAGATCTCTTCGTCAGACAAGGTAAGTCGATCGTCTGATGGTGGAAGGTGGAAGAGTGGGGTACAGCATCCATTTTAGGACATCCTCATTCCTCACTCCTCCTCCCTACTCCTCATCCCTTCTTCTCATCCACCATCCCTCCTTTTCATCCATCCTCCCAACTTCCCATCCATCAACCCTGCTTCTCTTCCATCATCCCTACTTCTCATCCATCATCCCTACTTCTCTTCCATCATCCCTACTTCTCATCCCTGCGTCTCATCCCTGCTTCTCATCCATCATCCCTACTTCTCATCCATCATACACCATCCCTACTTCTCATCCATCATCCCTGCTTCTCTTCCATTATGCCTACTTCTCATCCATCATCTCTACTTCTCATCCATCATCCATCATACATCATCCCTATTTCTCATCCATCATCCCTACTTCTCATCCATTATACATCATCCCTACTTCTCATCCATCATACATCAATCCCTGCTTCTCATCCATCATCCCTGCTGCTCTTCCATCATCCTTACTTCTCATCCCTCATCCATGCTTCTCATCCATCATACATCATCCCTGCTTCTTTTCCATCATCCCTGCTTCTCATCCCTCATTCCTGCTTCTCATCCCTACTTCTCTTCCATCATCCCTAATTCTCTTCCATCATTTCTTCTTCTCATCCCTCATCCCTGATTCTCATCCCTACTTCTCATCCATATTCCATCATTCCTACTTCTCATGCCTAAGCCATCATCCCTACTCCTCATCCATCATCCCTACTCCTCATTCCTCATCCCTCAGTCATACCAACACATTTTCAGTTTTGTGAAACACACATTCACACTGATTGGCTGGCAACTGCCAATCAGAGTCATGAGAGAGAGCTGCATTCTATTTCACTGAAAAACAACTGCCACCTGCTCAAACAGCATTATTACCTGCCAAAAGACTCTGAAACATGAAGTGGCCACTCTTAGCCTTTTGCCATGAGCAGCTAAAGCCCACAGAACAGAATTTAGATCATTTAACACACTTAATACTAAAATACTGCCAGGTGTGACATATTTATTAAATTCTGAGGCAAGTGAGGCAGAATATCCTGATAAAATAATGCTTTCTTTGTTGTCGGGAGCTTTAGCGGTAATAATGACCTATTCAGTTGCTGGTGTCTTGCACTTTGACTTAGTGAACATCAAATCTGATTTGATGAAAGGTTAAGGAGACATCTTCATTGGTCCACTGTAAGTATCAATCCATTGGAAGGAACTGTCTATGAGGGAGGAAAAAGCTGCAGCACCCACACAACATCAGAATTTGGGGTCTGGGGACGTTACTTAAAACTAGGAAGTGGAAAGGGACTTTTGCCGTCTATATGTCTATTAAAATACAAAGATGTCTGGAACAGGGGTCCCCAAAATATGTCTTTCTCGAGGCCTTAACCATTCTTAAGATGACACTCCAATTCCTGCCTTAGAGTGCAAAAGAGGTTTAATACCTTGACATCAAAGTAGGGGACCTAGATGGAAGATTTTAAACATGGCTTTGTCTTCTAGGAATGATCGATTTGACTTTCTGCACTCGCCATTCTGAAAAAGAAAAGCAAACGAGCCTCTCATCTATCTAAACGACATTTCGTAGTTAATACAATCTCAGACTGTGAAAGCAATGCTCTTTTGCATCTTTGCTATAGCAGCCGCCTCTCTTATCTTGTTTTATTAAACACCGAACTTGGATCTTTCTGTGCAGAGATGAACAATCATGATATCAAAGGTTTTCACACACTATCTCGAGTCTGGGCCTCTCACTTGTTTTGGTTACAACGCGTTTAGGATTATTCATATTCATGACAATCACCAAACAGTTGTTATTACTGGTCTAATATATGTTCTTATATTACTCATGAACTCTTAGATTGCATCCACAATATAAATTACTATTTAAAAAGAAAATCACATTTTCCATAGGACTGGAGAGCAACATTTTAACACAAAGGGCCTGATTCTAACTTTGGAGGACGGTGTTAACCGTCCCAAAAGTGGCGGATATACCACCTACCGTATTACGAGTCCATTATATCCTATGGAACTCGTAATACGGTAGGTGGTATATCCGCCACTTTTGGGACGGTTTAACACCGTCCTCCAAAGTTAGAATCAGGCCCAAAGTGTTGGTATTCATGCTAAAAGGCAGGAGCCATCAGAACGACCCAAAAGAACAGTCCTTTCATCAAGCCTAAGTATCAGTGTAGCTCAAGATGTACACAGTAGAATCAATGGGAGAGAGCAGCCTAACTGTTTTGGCATGTCAGAAGTGATTTATGTGTATTTTTATTTTAAAACAGTGATTGGATGACACGTGCTTCACTGGGGCTCAGATTATGCAGGTAGAGCTCAGGCAAAACACTTGTTGGTTAATCACTGTTGTCAAATGAACAAATACAATTATCAAGTACTTACTACTTGACATGGAAAACAGAATGTGTGTGCTGGATCCTCAAAAACAGCAATCTTTTGTTTCTAGGTGCGAAAGTCAATGTCAGTTTTTACCTTAGCATCATTGACAACACATTAACCAATGCCACACGTCTCAGTGCTAGTGGAGTTAGGGAACAGATTGCTTAAAGACCTTACCTACTCCTCTATACTGGAGAAATTCATGTTTGTGTTCCTTGATTAAAATCATATGTTTTTACCATGACTTTGATTCCTGCAACCATACTTAAATGTTGTACGACGTGGCTGTGTTAACTGTATTATGCATCTAATGTTTGAAAATATATACCTTGTTGGTTGCTTAATATTTGCACTGCCTGTTGTTTGTCAGTATATCACGAAACTATTAGTTGTGCCATGTCTGGGGTGCGCAGGGTGTATTACGCTTTCAGCCTTAACAAGCTTCTGACATACCAGCATAGAAGAAACATTTATTTACATGAGACTAGGTTGTGAAATAAAACAGCTATTACCCCTAGGTCCACCTTGTCCGTGTCCTACTAATCACAATGGAGATGAATCATCACAATTTATCTCACTCGTCCCACTCATCACAATCGGGATGAACCATCATAATTCATCCCACTCGTCCCACTTATCACAACTGTAATGAACCATTGCCATCGACACAAAAAATGAACAGAACCATGCCCATAATACTGCCCCTCCCTCTCCCACCGTGGACTACATAAGCAGTGTTTACTCAACATTCTGGTGGTCATTCTGACCTCGGCGGTAAAAGGCGCCTACCGCCGGTCAGAAATCCTCCATAATCCCGCCGCGGTCGCGGAAACCCGCCACGGTCATTCTGACCCGCAGAAGGCAAACCTCCGAAAATCCGACCGCCACAACAGACCGCCAGACCAGCGGTCGGCGGAAAGGTGGAGGTGACCAAACCTCCACCGCCACGCCAACAGAAATACGCCCATCCCATTACGACCCACGAATCCACGCGGCGGTCATTCAAACGCGGTATTCCATTGGCGGGACACACCGGCGCGGTCAGAATACACACAAACGAACAAAACTCACCCACATTGGACGATTTGAATCCCACACACCTGATACACATACACACACCACTCCCACACACACAATACAATATAAAACACCCACCCACATCACCCACAAACCCCTACGCTTACAAATTCGTAAAGAAGGCAAGAGCGAGACACCAGCATCCAAAACATAACAGCCACAGCCACTCAACACCATCACCCACAAACTATCCACACACAAAACAACACACACCACCACACTCAACTCACTTAAATACACATACTCCTCCCCACACATCATACACACCACCCCATGGCACCCCAAAGACAACCCCGCTTCACAGACGAAGAACTCAGGGTTATGGTGGAGGAAATCGTTCGTGTAGAGCCCCAGCTGTTCGGCACACAGATACAATACACCAGCATTGCCCGGAGGACGGAGCTATGGCAGAGGATTGTCGACAGGGTGAACGCAGTGGGACAGCACCCCAGAAATCGGGAAGACATCAGGAAGCGATGGAACGACCTACGGGGGAAGGTGCGTTCCATGGTATCCAGGCACAACATCGCCGTGCAGAAGACTGGCGGAGGACCCCCACCTCAACCCCCACAATTCACATCATGGGAGGAGGAAGTCTTGAACATCCTGCATCCTGACGGCCTCGCAGGAGTCGGCGGAGGAATGGATACTGGTAAGTTGAAGCTTCAATACTGCTTCCCCCCCACCTGCATGCCAAATCAGACCCCAACCCTCACCCCCATCCTCGAACCCCATCCTCACCCCCACCCTCACCCCCACCACCATCCTCACCCCCACCACCATCCTCACCCCCAACACCATCCTCACCCCCACCCCCAGCACACCTATTCCCCGCCAATGTCTCACCATCACAACCCACACATCCCAAAACCTAGGCCTGCATGCGTCCACTAAGCATGGACACCCATCACCAAAGCATGCCCAATGCATATACACATCCCCCCCACAAGCCACCCTCACCAAAGCCCCCACACACGAATGCCAGCACTTGGGGACACGAGAACCCACAGATACACCCATATGCGACACATTTAAACTATAACCATACCTCTATACCCCTGCAGGACCCGACCGTCAACACACCGCGGCGGAGGGGCCAGAATTATCCACACCCCCCACCCAAGAGGCCGTCAGCGATGACAGCAGCTCTGTCGATCTGGACACCGATGACCAGCCCGGACCATCGGGGACCTCTGGACAGTCGGTTCCCCTCACACAGGCACAGGCCACTATAGACCCTAACCCCTCTGGGAACACCAGCACAGCTCCCACCCAGCGGGCCCATGCCTCTGTCTCCAGGGCGCGTCAATCTGCGGTGTGTCTACCACTACAGGGCACCCAGGATAACCCACCACCCCAACAACAACAGGGACCTGGGGGCAGTGGTAGTGGGCACACCGGCCAGGGGGCAGAGGCCCAGGGAAACAGGGCAACTCGGCGGGCAGCTGTGCGACAGGGGGGGGAGGAGAGGCCCAGGGAACCCACTCTCCACGAGGTCCTCACCACCATCATGGGAGCATACAACCGCTCCCAGGAGACGATGGCGACGGTACTGGCCCGGTTCCAGGAGATCCAGGTGCTGCAGGAGGAACACTATTGGGGGTACAGGGAGGACATCCGAGCCATCAACACCACCCTGGTTACCATGGTAGGGCTGCTGCAGGACCTCGTAAACAGCAGGGCGGACACTGAACAACACCCAAGGGCCCCTGCCACTAGCCGGGACCAAGAACAGCCATCCACCTCCGCCGGCGCTAGTGGACAGGAGGCCCCCGCACAGCAGCAGCCCACCAGACCCCCACCTCCTGCAGGAGAAGAACCACCCCGCAAGAGGGCCCTGAGATCTCGCAAGACAGAGTAGGATGTCAAGACCCCCGCCAGCAATGGATACCACCTGATGTCATCCCACTGTCCCACATTGTCACCCTGTCCATCCTCGAACTGCCCATGCTCCATCTCTCCACAGGCCTCTGGACAATGCACCTGTGTGACTGTTACTCTGGACTCTGCCATGGACATTCCTTCACCATAGCCCCCACCCACTTGAAACCACCCATCCCATTTTGAGCACTTCAATAAACACCTATTTTGCACCAAAATATCAGGAGTCTGGCTGTGATTTCAATAGATTGTAATTGACATGACAGTGCAAATATGTCCTTGTACATGGTGAAGTCAACAAACAGCTGCCACAAAGCTGTAGTCCATGGGGAAACGAAGCACAGGACTCGTAGTGGGGACCCCAGATCTGAAATAGGGAGGGAAAAGCCAAAACTCAGTCATCATACACTGGGGCAAATAGACAGGCAGCAGAGATGCTGCAGAGTAGTTAACATTTACTAAATTATCTTTGAAATGTTACCTGTGTCCTATTGGAAGTACTGTTCAATGATTCTGTCCCTGTTGTCTGTTTCAGCCCCGTCGTCTTCCTCCTCGTCACTCTCCTCAGGTTCCACCGCTGCCACAACACCACCGTCTCGACCATCCTCCTGCAGGAAAGGCACCTGGTGGCGCAAAGCCAGGTTGTGAAGCATGCAGCAGGCCACGATGATGTGACACACCTTCTTAGGTGAGTACATTAGGGATCCACCGGTCATATGCAGGCAGCGAAACCTGGCCTTTAGGAGGCCAAAGGTGCGTTCGATCACCCTCCTAGTACGCCCATGGGCCTCATTGTACCGTTCCTCTGCCCTGGTCCGGGGATTCCTTACTGGGGTCAGTAGCCACGACAGGTTGGGGTACCCAGAGTCCCCCACTAGCCATACACGGTGTCTCTGTAGCTGTTCCATCACGTAAGGGATGCTGCTATTCCTCAGGATGTAGGCGTCATGCACTGACCCTGGGAATTTGGCATTTACATGCGAGATGTACTGGTCAGCCAAACACACCACCTGGATGTTCATTGAATGGTAACTTTTTCTGTTCCTGTACACCTGCTCCCTGTCTCTTGGGGGAACCAAAGCCACATGGGTCCCATCAATGGCACCAATTACGTTGGGAATATGTCCAAGGGCGTAGAAATCACCCTTCACTGTAGCCAGTTCGCCCACCTCAGGGAAAATGATGTAGTTCCTCACGGATTTCATCAGGGCAGACAACACTCTGGATAACACCTTTGAAAACATGGGCTGAGACATCCCAGAAGCAATTCCCACGGTTGTCTGAAATGACCCACTTGCCAAGAAATGGAGTACTGACATGACCTGCACCAGAGGGGGAATCCCTGTGGGTTGGCGGATGGGGGACATCAGGTCGGGCTCCAGCCGGGCACACAGTTCATGGATAGTGGCACGGTTAAGACGGTAGGTCAGGATAATGTGGCGTTCTTCCATTGTCGACAGGTCCACCAGCGGTCGGTACACGGGAGGATTCATCCGTCTCCTCGCCCAACCCAGCGGACGGTGCCTAGGAAGGACAACATGGAGCACACAGTCAGGCAACCCACAGGTACGTACTCACAGCTAGCACAGTATACGATTCTCTATGCAGTGAATGGCGTGTCTGAGTGGCTATGCAAGGCCTAGGCCTGTGTGACGCAGTTGAAATTGAGCCATGTGGGCCCTGGAAATGGCGGCTGCCTGACCTGTGAAGTGTGACAATGGGATGTGAGGTCAATGCGCTGGCGTGGCACACCGCGGCGGGCGGCAGCCGAAGACCGCGGCGCGAAGCCGCATTGGTTAACATTGAAGCCTATGGGTTTCAGGAGCCAATGGCGAATGGCGCCGGCGGTGGCGGGACGCACCGCCGCGGTACGCACCGCCGCGGACGTGACCGCCATTTTCTATCTACTTATCCACTTGCGACTTGAACTTTCACAGGAGAGGACCTATACTGCAAGTGTTGCTGTGACCTCGGTCTGGAAGGGACAATGGCTGCTGCGACTGGGGAAAGGGCCCCTGCCTTCACTGTAGAGGAGTTGGAGAAACTTGTGGATGGGGTCCTCCCCCAGTATGCGCTACTCTACGGTCCTCCAGACCAACAAGTGAGTTTAATTCTATCTGGATTTGGGGCCACTGGCTGGCTTGGGGGCCTGGCGGGGATGGGGGGCATGTTGGGCATGGCGGGGGGCCTGGCGGGGGGCCTGGCGGGGATGGGGGGCATGTTGGGCCTGGCGGGGGGCCTGGCGGGGATGGGGGGCATGTTGGGCATGGCGGGGGGCCTGGCGGGGGGCCTGGCGGGGATGGGGGGCGTTGGGCCACTGGAAAGGAAAATGCTGAGTAACTTGAACGTGGTATTTCTCCCTCCCTGTACGTGTCACATAGGTCCGCGCCCATGAGAAGATCGGGATTTGGCGTGCCATCGCCAAGGAAGTCCGGGCCCTGGGGGTCCACCATCGACGGGGCACCCACTGCCGCAAGAGGTGGGAGGACATCCGCCGCGGGACCAAGAAGACCGCCGAGTCTCTGCTGGGGATGGCCTCCCAACGTAGGCGGGGTGCCTGCCGTCAACTGAGCCCCCTGATGTTCCGGATCCTGGCGGTGGCCTACCCTGAATTGGATGGGCGCGTGAGGGCAGCACAGCAGACACAAGGGGGTGAGTACAAGCATTATCTACTCTGTTGTCGCGCAGTGGAGGTGTCTGGGTGGGGGAGGAGGGCTGGGGGTCCCCCTAGGCCAGGGCGATATCTGTAGGCTGGGCACCCCCGTAAGCCCCTGTGTCCCCAGCCACCACCCTCAGTAGTTTGTCAGTACAGCCATCCCTGGGCCGTGTCATCCATGGGTGCAGTTGTCAACTCTAGGCGTGTAGGGCATGTTCCACGGAATGCGTAGCGGACCCCAAGTGCGCAACTTAGTGCAGGGGGCATCTGTGTCTGTCATGTCCGCTAACTGTACCGGAGATCCATGTACTCAATATGCCTTTATTTCTCTCTCCCCCCCCCTTTTTGTTTGTCTTTCTGTGCTTGTGTGCATCAGCATCATCAGGCGGAGGAGAAGTGGCATCGGGGCAGGAGGGAGCTGCATCTCACATGGCCCAGGAGGGCCATGCCACAGAGTCAGACTGGACCAGTGAGACGGAGGGCGAGGGGAGCTCCACGACGGGGACGACTGGACCCTGCAGCGACACGGACACGTCCTCGGAAGGGGGCTCCCTTGCGGGGGTGGCACCATCCGTGCCCCCCGCCATTACAGGTACAGCCGCCACCCAGCGCACCATCTCCGCCCTCCCAGCAGCCCCTCAGCGTTCGCCCCGTGCCCGCTCTGCCAGGAAGCCTGGCATCTCCTTCGCCCCAGGCACCTCAGGCCCTGCCCCTGTTACCCCCGCTGCCCTCAGTGAGGAGGTCATTGACCTCCTCCGAACGCTCATTGTTGGGCAGACTACCCTTTTGAATGCCATCCAGGGGGTGGAGAGGGAGGTTCATCGCAGCAATGCGTACCTGGAGGGCATTCATTCGGGTCAGGCTGCCCATCAGCGATCGTTCCAGGCTCTGGCCTCAGCACTGACGGCAGCCATTGTCCCTGTCTCCTGCCTGCCTCTACTAACTCCCTCCTCCCAGTCTCCTGTTCCTCTGCCTGTCCCACCCACACCATCAGACCAGCCTGCACACACCTCAACACCCAAGAGAAGCTCATCCAAACATAAGCACCACAGATCACGCAGACATTCACACACGCAACATTCCGATGCAGACATGCCAACAGTCACTACCACCTCTGTGACCCCCACCTCCTCGTCTCCCTCCTCCCTCCCTGTGACGTCTACACTCACACCTCCATTCACCTCACCATCAGCCAGTGTTTCCATCACCAGCACACCCTCCACTCCAGTCCGCACACGTGCAGTCACCACCCCCACTGCCATTTACACGTCCCCTGTGTCCTCTCCCACTGTGTCTGTCACCCCCTCTTCCACACCACACAAACGCAGCCACCCACCCACCCAACAGCCATCCACCTCACGACAGCCTATCCCTCCTGCACCTGCACCCAAAGACAGCAAACGTGACTCACCTACAACCACATCCTCTCCCTCCACTCCCATTCCCACTGTACCTACCACTCTCCATTGTCCCAAGAAGCTCTTCCTCGCCACTACTAACTTCTTTCCTGACCCTGAGCCCCCCCCTCCTTCTCGTCGGGGTAAGAAGAGCACCTCAGCCACCACCAGCCCTGCAGCCCCCTTGACAAGGGTGCAGGGGTATTGGAGCCCGCCAGCCCGCATGTCTGGATCTTCGCCCAGCAGCAAGGGGACAGCCAGCCCACCCCCTGGGAAGAGGAGCAGAAGGCGGAAGGGGCGCCGCAGGAGCCCGCCTTCTACATCCCCCCCGGACACCACCCAGAGACAGTCACCAGCCACAGCTCCAAAGGGAGGAAAGGGCCACAGGCCGACGACTAAGGAGGGCAAGGGCAGCAAGTTGGAGAGGTCAGGCAGCAGGCCTGCTGCCCAGGAGGAGCCCACAACCCCCATAGCCGCTGCCCCGGGAGGAACCGGCACAGCTGCCCTGGGAGAGCCCACCAGCCCCATAGCCGCTGCCCAGGGAGGACCCAGCCCAGCTGGCCAGGAGGGCCCCACCACCCACAGCCCAGGTGGGCAGTGAAGGAGCACCATCCCCGCTGCCCAGGAGGGCACCACCAGGCATTTAGCAGTTGGCCATAGACCGTCCGCCGTCTCAAGAACCGCTGAACTGGGCCCTTCAAGGCAAGAACCGCTGAACTGGGCCCCGCCGTCTCAAGAACCGCTGAACTGGGCCCTTCAAGGCAAGAACCGCTGAACTGGGCCCTTCAAGGCAAGAACCGCTGAACTGGGCCCCGCCGTCTCAAGAACCGCTGAACTGGGCCCTTCAAGGCAAGAACCGCTGAACTGGGCCCTTCAAGGCAAGAACCGCTGAACTGGGCCCCGCCGTCTCAAGAACCGCTGAACTGGGCCCTTCAAGGCAAGAACCGCTGAACTGGGCCCTTCAAGGCAAGAACCGCTGAACTGGGCCCTTCAAGGCAAGAACCGCTGAACTGGGCCCCGCCGTCTCAAGAACCGCTGAACTGGGCCCTTCAAGGCAAGAACCGCTGAACTGGGCCCTTCAAGGCAAGAACCGCTGAACTGGGCCCCGCCGTCTCAAGAACCGCTGAACTGGGCCCTTCAAGGCAAGAACCGCTGAACTGGGCCCTTCAAGGCAAGAACCGCTGAACTGGGCCCTTCAAGGCAAGAACCGCTGAACTGGGCCCCGCCGTCTCAAGAACCGCTGAACTGGGCCCTTCAAGGCAAGAACCGCTGAACTGGGCCCTTCAAGGCAAGAACCGCTGAACTGGGCCCCGCCGTCTCAAGAACCGCTGAACTGGGCCCTTCAAGGCAAGAACCGCTGAACTGGGCCCTTCAAGGCAAGAACCGCTGAACTGGGCCCCGCCGTCTCAAGAACCGCTGAACTGGGCCCTTCAAGGCAAGAACCGCTGAACTGGGCCCTTCAAGGCAAGAACCGCTGAACTGGGCCCCGCCGTCTCAAGAACCGCTGAACTGGGCCCCGCCGTCTCAAGAACCGCAGAACTGGGCCCTTCAGGGCAAGAACCGCTGGCCCTTTGGCAGACGTGCCAGGGCAGGATCTATCTCGGGCAGGGCTGCAGGATGTCCTCTGGCCAACTTGCCTCCTCCAGTGGCAGTGGGGTCTGTTATGGACTGTATGGACTGTGGCTTTGCTCTCCCCAGGATGGCCCAGTGGGCAGGCCACCCACTGTATGGACTGTATGGACTGTGGCTTTGCTCTCCCCAGGATGGCCCAGTGGGCAGGCCACCCACTGTATGGACTGTATGGACTGTGGCTTTGCTCTCCCCAGGATGGCCCAGTGGGCAGGCCACCCACTGTATGGACTGTATGGACTGTGGCTTTGCTCTCCCCAGGATGGCCCAGTGGGCAGGCCACCCACTGTATGGACTGTATGGACTGTGGCTTTGCTCTCCCCAGGATGGCCCAGTGGGCAGGCCACCCACTGTATGGACTGTATGGACTGTGGCTTTGCTCTCCCCAGGATGGCCCAGTGGGCAGGCCACCCACTGTATGGACTGTATGGACTGTGGCTTTGCTCTCCCCAGGATGGCCCAGTGGGCAGGCCACCCACTGTATGGACTGTTTGGACTGTGGCTTTGCTCTCCCCAGGATGGCCCAGTGGGCAGGCCACCCACTGTATGGACTGTATGGACTGTGGCTTTGCTCTCCCCAGGATGGCCCAGTGGTCATGGAGTCCCCTCGTGCATCTGGCGTCGTGTACTCAAGTGGCTGAGGTGCCCCCCCTTCCCTTCCCCCTGAGGTGCCTGTCCTATTTTCTTTCTGATGCCCCTGCAGTGTTCTCTCCGTGGAGTTCTTGTCGTGGGACTGGGCCTTGCCCCTTTGCACAGGACCCCTGTGATCCACGGACAGTGGTTGGACTACATTTAGTAGCTGTATATATTTTGTACATAGTTTATTTATTTATTGGGATTAATGGCGTACATATTTAAATATATCTGCCCGTTTATGATCTCTTCTTTTGGTCTTTGCATTATTTCGGAGGGGGGTGGTTTGTGGGTTGTGACAGTGATCTGTGGGAATGCATTGATGTGTGTGTTGTAGTGGGTGTGGGTGGGTGGGTGTGTGCCGGTAATCTTTTCCCTCCCCTGTGTCGTAGGTGCAGTACTCACCGATGTCTTCCGCGCCGCCGGGCGTGCTCCTGGTATATGAGGAGGAATAGGAGTGCGGGGATGACCTGTAACTCTGGCTCCATACTGCCGGAATCTCGCGTGGAGTGCGTAGAGGTGAGCGTTTTCCCGTTCGTAGTCTGTTTCCGCCGTGTTCTTATCGGCGGTGCTCCCGCCCCGGAAAAGGTGGCAGATTGGTGGGTCGTAATAGGGTGGGCGGTACTTTGTCTGCCGCCGGGCTGTTGGCGGGAACCGCCGCGCTGTTTGTTTGTACCGCTGTGGCGGTCGGAGTGTTAAGTTGGCGGGCTGTGTTGGCGGTTCCCGCCAGGGTCAGAATGCCATTTTTAATACCGCCGGTCTGTTCGCGGTCCGACCGCCGCCTCTCCGCCGACCGCCAAGGTCAGAATGAGGGCCTCTGTCTGTTCTTGTTTTCTTTCTGCGATGGCATGATGAGAATAAAGATTGAGTCGCTACTGTGGGCTGGCGTAACCCATGGTCCATGTGGACCAGGCATTTTTCACAAAGCTATGCAGTGCCTCATTGGTGCACAATGGCTAAGTGGGTAGGTCTCCCAGCAGGACAGGGATGTCTGCGGTAGCTGTTGCACATTTCCATGACTGCTAGGCTTGCAGGGACATGCGTGGGTCGATCAGCAATTGCGGGAAGGAAGTGAGGGCGGAATGCTGAGGTGGCTTTTTCTGCTTTTGAGAGCAGGATTCCTTCTGGGTCACAGCGCAAATGGATAAAATGAAGGGCGCTTATGAGGTCAGCAGCAAGGTAGGGTTGCATAGCGTTTTCCTTTAACATTGAGGACTGCAACTGTGTATTATTTGGCCTGATTTCGAGTGTTGGTGAATTATGGGGAAGCATTCACAGAAGAGGAGGCATATGGAGTCCTCTTCTGATTCATTTTCTTGTTCTCCCTCCCATTACAAAAGGTGCAGGGAGCATAGTGAGGCGAGAGTAAAGCGTCTTATCAGAGAGACTTTCCTTGAGGTGGCTTCTGATGAGGTCCATGGACATGACACTACTGAGCAGGCATAATCTCAGTCATAGGAGACAGATGTGAATGCTGAATTTACTACTATTGAATTTTATGAATTTGGGTTAAGAATTTGCATAGAATTTGATTAATATAGAAAAGAATGTGCGCCTTGGAAAATGTGCCCACTTGAGTGGCCGTCATTAAACTACAAAATGACTTTATTAAATGCTTATTAATGTTAATTGAAGTGCCTGCATTAGCAGAAATGTAGCAGTGTGTTAAATTAATGATTACATGTTATGTATTTGCTTTATTAATTATGAGCCTTAAGTTATCGAGGTTTGGGCCTAGTTTTGCACAGCCTCATATTAAGCTGCATTGGTTAAGAAAATCATTGAAATGTATGTCCAGCAAACTGAATTCATGTATTGTGCACACTGTGTTGACCAAACGTTAGCAGATGTCTTTAATTTTCTCATGAGAACTGATTGCTCAAAAATCTTGTATTAGTAACTGTTACACTGAATAGTTTGATGCGTGAGACAGCAATGTTCCCAGGAGCTAAACAATGGATGCACTGACTAGAGTACGGATGGACACAAAAATGGTACCTTAAGGAACCTGACAATGGGAACAAGAGGAGGAGCCAATCATCAACATGTGAAAGACAGTTTAGTTATATCTTAGATTTGAGGTTTCATCCTTACTGACTTAATTGTAAACAAACAATTTCTTTGACCAATGACAATGTGGGAAGTTCTTTAGGTGATTTTAACTTAGCTCAGCTGCAGCGGAGAGGTGCTCTTATTCTATTCTGTTTGAGGAGCTGAACAGTTCCGGGTGACTTTATTTCTATTTTTGGTGTATTGCTTAAACTTTAATGCTCAATGCTGATTCCTAGGTATTGCTTCTTAAATGGTTCAGATAGTTTAGAGTCGCTGTGTCTCAACCATTCCCCTTTCACTGCCCATGATGATGCTGACTGAACAAATGTTCAACTGACAAAGGTAATCGCAGCTTGCTGATCCATATGAGGAGAGGTATAACAAAATGCTATTGTTCACTTTGTAAGTTTGTTTTTTGTTTCTAAGTACCAACCTCTATTTTGATTGCGCCATAGTTAGATGTTTTCCAAATTTATGTTGACTAAATTGTTTTGCATGAATCCCAAACATGCTATTCTAATCAGAAGGTTAGTTAGAGAGACTCGGAGTATGCTAACAAGCTATTGACAGATAATTAATGTTGCTCAGTTGTTGAACCTAGATGTATGCTATTTCTATTGCAGAGTTATTCTTGCTATTGATTTGTATTGTAACTCATGAATGTTTAGTGATCACTGCATTAGCTAAATTGAAATTCTTTAGAAGATTTGGTCAACCAGTGTTGTTCGTATATGTTTATGACTTGGTTCTCAGACTAATTTACGTGACATTAGCTTTGTTAATATAGGGAAATAAACTTCCTAACTTTACATAAAGGTGTGATTATTCGTGATCAATGGGTCATGTTGTGTAAAGATTACTAACTACAAAGAATATGTGATGATGTTTATTGATTGTGCTGATGCAGTTGCAATATATTTGTGACTTATGGTGGAATCACTCTACCGCGCCCCCTTATAAAATAACAATAAAAGAGCAAATAAGGACAGATGCGCTAACAGATATGGTAGCAGAGTAAGATGGTTCATCTCCTTAAGAGCCTATCATAAGGTCCTTTGCATGATTAGTCTCCTTAAGAGGCCACTATAAAGTAGTTTCCTTAGAAATAGGTAGAAGCCTAGGATGGTATGCCTCCTTGGCATGGCCATCATAGAATCCTTTACACGGTTTGTCTCCTTAAGAGGTAATCATAAGGACTGTATCCTCAGAAGTGGTAAAAGAGTTGGATGGGTAGTCTCCTTAAGAGAATAAATTAATTCACAGAATTGGTAAAATACATTGGTAAGGTTAAGATTCTCAGATTCGATGGTACAAGGTGGAACGAAAATGTCTCCCTGAAAACCTACCATGACTTTCATGAAACCCTGGAATTTGCCACTGCTTGTTTAGGGATGTTCTCAGCATTCTAGTGACAGTGTGAATGAAATAGGTTTTGCACTTGCACAGCTTAAGGAAATCGCAGGTGAATTGTGATGTTTGTGAGGGTTTAGAGAATCTGCGTACTCCAGATGAAATTGTGGAAGGAGTTTGCGTACTCCAAAGTGTTAGAGTAGGGAAGTTGTCAAACTTCACATGTGTGTGGCGCTATGTGCTAAAAAATTACCCATGTGGTCGTTGGTATCGGACCCTGTCTGGTATAAGACTCTGGAGTATTGAATAAGTGTATGAGACACTTGGGGCCTGATTTATACTTTTTCAGCGCTGCATTTGTGTCAAAGAATGACGCAAATGCGGCACTAAAAAAGTATAAATCAGGCCCTTGGTTTATGTTGTAATTTGTCTTTTTAATAGGTCAATTGGGCATGGTTGACAACTAAAGCATGGATTTTAGGGTGACTGAAAGGTTTTCGACTGAGATTTGGGGAGTCCTGTGTGCACCAGGACAGACCCAGTGATTGGCTGCGAGTGAGATTTGCTGGTTGAATTTTGCTTGCGAGTCAGGGAAACTGAGATAGAAGGAGTATCTGTTAGAGTGAAATGCCACAGTGAAAAATCAGTAAAGTTTCTGAAGCAATTGTGTTACCCTACTTGTAGTAAATAGACAAATTGGGTTTTGATTTCATTTAGTGCTCGCAATAGTTGCGTTTACTTTTGCATGAATTTGAATTGAGGAAGTCAAGCCGAAAGACTTTGTCAGCCGCTGTACGTGTGAGTGTGACATCATTGGAGTCGTGCTGAGGTAGGTCGGTTAGTGAGAAGGGTTGTAAACGGATTAGCGGACAACCATGAAGTGTAATTGGTTGAGAAGGTCAGCAAAAAGGATTTTAGGATTGAAAGCCACTTCCTGATTTTATTGAAAGTAGTGTGTACTACAGAAATGACATTTTTCAAAGCTTTAAAGAGTACCCTAAGGGGAGATTTGTTAATTCCAACTAAAATAGGGGAAACTACACCGCCAGAAGGCACACCCAGCTATATTGTATTTGAGGAACAAGGTGCTGGTCCATGTCTTTGGCTGAAACAATGGTACAAAGGAACATAGAGAGATGGGAGTTTAGCATTTCCTGCCCATGGAACATTTAATTTGAGGATTTTAGAGAATTTGAGGAGAGTACTGTATGATTTGAAACCTCCTCCAAGAACCACACAATTTAAAGCACTAGCGATTTGGGAACTAGCAGCTAGACAACAGCAGCAGGTAAAATTTGAGAGAAGAATGAGAAAAGCTGAGAAGAATCTAGAAGAGTCTAGATGGGATGCTGAGCAAAAATGATGGAGAAGTGAGACATTGCAGGGAATTAAGCTGTTTCTGGCAATTACACAAGAGAGTGGGAATGAGGCTAAAAAGGGTACTAGGAAGGGGGATTCTTACCCGTCAGATGAGAGAGAGGGAAGAAATCCACAGAGTCTAGGAAGTCTATGACACGCGATGAAGAGTCAGATGATGATGAGTTTATTTTGCAGTTATTGAGAAATCGTCCCTCACCATATGCAGCACATGAGAGAAGTTCAAGTACCAGTGTGGACTCTACAGCTCTGATACCAATTGATTCTACACAGAGTCATATTCATGTTAGACATAGGCCCTAATTCTGAGTCTGACGGGCGGCGGAGGCCGCCCGCCAGACTTCCCCCCTCCGAAATACCGCTCCGCGGTCGAAAGACCGCGGAGGGTATTCCGAGTTTTCCCCTGGGCTGGCGGGCGGTCTTCGCAAGACCGCCCGCCAGCCCAGGGGAAAACTCCCTTCCCACGATGACGCCGGCTCGTAATAGAGCCGGCGGAGTGGGAAGGTGCGACGGGTGCAGTTGCACCCGTCGCGTATTTCAGTGTCTGCTTTGCAGACACTGAAATACTTTTAGGGGCCCTCTTACGGGGGCCCCTGCCGTGCCCATGCCATAGGCATGGGCACGGCAGGGGCCCCCAGGGGCCCCGCGACTCCCCCTCCCGCCATCCGGTTCCCGGCGGGAGAACCGCCAGGAACTGGATGGCGGGAGGGGGAGTCGGAATCCTCCATGGCTGCGGAGCGCGCTCCGCAGCCATGGAGGATTCCTACGAGCGGCGGAAAGTCAGCGGGAGACCGCTGGCTTTCCGCGTCTGACCGCGGCTAAACCGCCGCGGTCAGAATGCTCGTAGGAGCACCGCCAGCCTGTTGGCGGTGCTCCCGTGGTCGGTGGCCCTGGCGGCCACCGACCGCCAGAGTCGGAATGACCCGCATAGTGTTCCAGCTACTTCAGGGATTCAAAGGCCTACGCCACAAATAGATATTCCCAGAATTTATCCAGATGTACCTATTGTAGGTACTGCCACAAACTTAGTAGTGCAGACAGGACAGGTTCATCAGAAGCTGACTTTGATCCAGACAGAGACAACACTGAATTTAATGTCCCTGATACAGACACAGCCAGTCCCGAGATACACTCCCATAACAGGATCACAGACAGAGATGTCAGCATTGATAAGTCAGAATACAGGAATGATGAACCCGAGAGACCCAAACGCCGACCAAGTCCAGATGCATTGTCAGTACCAGTCACCATAGGTCCAGTCATACTTTTGTTGGCCCAGGGGAAACAATAAGAGCAGTAAGCAGAAAACACTGAACCAAAGCATAGCGAGGAAAAGACTCGAAGATAACGCAAGACTGATGACTCCCGGGAGACAGACACTTGATGGAACTGATCCATTAATTGATTTGGGTTCTTTTAGAACTCCTCCAAATAGTCAAGGGAGATTTGAGACATGTCCTAATCCAAGCATGGTGACACCAGAAACCCTGAGCCTAACGTTACAGCACATGCCAGGTGTGAGCCATAACAATGTTAGATTACAAGGTTTGACAGCTTAGCAGTTAACCGAATGGTTAGAGAAGTTGAGTAGCATCCAAGGAGATTCTAGCGGAGCAAGTGCCCTGAATTTGACCAGGCTTAGACTAGAGGCAGAAGATCTAATTAAAGGAACAATGGGGTTGGACAAAATTGACTCATTCCGAGAAGACAAGTTACGTAATTTGTGCAAACTGATTACTAACTAAGCAGGAATAGCGCATCAGAAATTGGCAGACTTAGCAGGAAAATATGCTGTAGAAATTGAGAAAACAGAGAATTTAAAGAGGAGTTACAGATTAGAGTTCGACTCCAAGGACTTTGAAAATGTGAGAATCCCAGGAATGAAAATTCACATTAGGGAATTCATTCAGAACATTCAAACATGGGGAGCATTAGATAAATGGGAAGGCAGATGGGCAAAGAAAATAGACAAGAGGAAAAGGGATTCTGCAAATCTTACTGTGAATGTGCAACAGGTTGAGGATCCAGTGAAAATCCTACCAATGAAAGAGATTCCCGGAGGGAATTTTGTTCACGTCCCTTGAAGCGGAAGTGACATTTTGTCCTTTACAAATGATTATCCCAGGTTGAGAGAAAAGCCAGTAGAGTGGTACCAGCAAAAAGATAGGTTTGTGAAACTCGTAAAATGTCTGCGGGAGGATTTGAACACCTTATTAGAGATAGTGGTTCCAGCAGACTTATGGGTCAAGTGCAAAAGGAGTGTAGATTGGCCAACAAAGGAACCTCAGAGAGATCCAGCAACAGGTGCACCCTCTCCTGATGCAATTAAATATTACTATAAGGTGATTGAATTTTTTTAAATGAGCATTTCGCCCAAGAACATTGACTGGCAGAGAATAGGCAGGACAGCCCAGGAAGCGAAGGACTCAATACATGCATACTACGAGAGATTGTTGCAGGCGTTCAAACATTACAGTGGAACAGAAACAATTGAGCAGAAAGGCATGATTCATTTTGTGTTCAGATATGTTGAAGGATTGAGACCCGAGATTGGCCAGATGATTAAGAGTCATTTGATTTACTGAAAAGCGAAGCCGATTGATGAAGTACTGCAGTATGCAAAGTACTGTAGTGATGAGATTTAGTTGCCACAGAGAAAGTTGAGAGAAAAGGCAATGGTGATGAAGAATAAAGCAGCACAGACAGGAATGCAGGGAAGTTTTCCACAACAGCAGCTGCAGGGAAACGTGATGCTTCAGAATCAGGCAAGAGGTAGAGGTCGTGGTGGAATTGGAAATGTGAATACTGTGGTTGTTCAGAATGATGTGCAAGGAATGAAAAGAGATTGTTGCCATGTAACGCTTGATGAGGCCTCAGACACTGGAAACGGGAGTGTCTGATGTTAGTGCAGGAAGGTGTTGTTCAGCAAACAAATGAAATCAATTATTTTCCAAATATGAGAGGACCAAGAATGAGAGGTCACAATCCAAATTTCCAAAGTAATGTGAATCAGGTGCAAGGTTTTCAACTCATGCAACAGATGCAAATACCATGTTTGCAAATGCCCCAGTCACAACAAATGCAAACTCTAGTTTGAATGGTACCTAGAAAGCAAATTCAAATACTTCAAGTCCCAATGGAGCAGCAGCAGGTGATGTTTGCTCAGCAGGTAACAGGTCAAAGGTTTAATCAGAGTAATAAAACAGTACACTAATTCCCATTACGCAGTGAGGATGAAGCGAATGATGACTGGGTGAGTGAAAGTTTGGATGAAGAGGAATGTATGCTAGCAACTTCATTAGAAGTAGATCAGAAAGGCCCATATGTGAAGAGAAAAGTAGTGGGTCACAAAGTCTCATTTTTAGTTCACACAGGAGCTACACGCTCTACATTGAGAACTGAAGAAGTTCCAAACCAGCCCCGGTCAGGGAAGACGGTCCAGATTGTAGGAGTTCCAAATCAGTATTTGACAAACCGAATTACAGAAATAGCTCAGGTTAAAATAGGCAATTTTAAAGGATTACAGAAATTCATAGTTTGTGACACAAGTCCGGTACTAGGAAGGGACTTGTTATGCAAACCAAGATGTTCAATTACTTGCTCAAATGATGGAATTGCCATAGAAACAAACAGAGAAGATGAAGATGACTTGCCTGCTGAATCAGATTGTGACACAGTAAATGAGGAGTACCCTTTGATTAGTTTCTTTCCAGTTTTCACAGTGAGAGATCTTCCTTCTTACTTAAAGGGAACAGTTAAAATTGTGTGAGATTTTACAGGAAAATACATCGGTCTAATTAAAGGAGTTGAGCCAGTTAAGGTTCTAGTCAAGCCAAATGCGATTTTTCCCGATTACTCAGTACCACAAAACACAAGAGATGATTGAAGGGATTGCACTCATAATTGCAGAATTTGTAAACCGAGGTGTTTTACAAGAAGTGCTGAGCAGCCCATGTAAATCACCGATAATGGACTGCAAAAGCCATGTGGGGAAATTCCGGTTTGTTCAGGATCTGAGGAAAGTAAATGACATTGTGATTTGGTGTTGTCCCCTGGTGCCAAATCGAGCAGTGATATTGTTTCAGATCCCATGTGATGATGAATGGTTCACTGTAGTGGACGTGTCACAAGCATTCTTTTAGATATCTCTTCATGAGGACAGTCAATTTCTTTTCTGTTTTGAATTTTTCAAACAAGTCTACTGTTGGTGCAGAATTCCCCAAGAGTTTTCAGAGTCACCATCCATTTTCAACCAGATCCTGAAAAAGAACCTGAGTCATTGGCAATGCCTTTCCAATTGACATTCATACAGTACATTGATGATTTATTAATTGCGTCAAAGGCAAGGGGAGCATGCAAGTATGATACTATTGCCTTACTGAATCATTTAGGGAAGAATGGGCATAAAGTGTCCCCAGCTAAATTACAGTACTGCCAGAAAGAAGTGAAATCTATGAGTCACTTAATTGAGAAGGAAACTAGGAAAATATCCAGAGAAATTATCACAGCCATATTGCAGATGAATACTCCAGCTAAACAGAGAGATGTCAGGATGTTCCTGGGAATGGTGAGCTATTGCTGTCAGTGGATTCCCAACCTTTCAGCCATTTCAAAACCATTGCAGAAGCTGACTCACAAAGAGATTACTGATCTGTTAGTGTTAAACCAAGCCTGTATGAAAGCCTTTACTGAGTTGCGAGAGTGTCTGTGCAAAGCCCCAGCTTTGGGTATACCTGACGACATGAAACCCTTCATGTTGTTTTGTCATGAGCGTGATGCTTGTTCGTTGTCTGTTTTGACACAAGTCCATGGGTGTGTAAACCGCACAGTAGCATATTTTTCAGCTTCATTGGACCCAGTATCAGCAGCAGCTTTACCAGGCTGTTTACGAACTGTTGCAGCGTTTGGATTGAGCCTCACTCAGAATGAGAGCATTGTGATGGGACAACCTTTAACTATCATGGTCCCTCACTCCATTGAAGTTTTACTCACAAGAACTAAGACTCAGCACTTAACTAATGCCAGGTTGACCCGGTACAAGACTGTCATCCTGGGTTCCCCCAGTGTAACACTAAAAAGGTGTGCAGTGCTTAACCCAGCAACTTTACTTCCAAAAGAGAATGTTGAGATTGACAAATTGAAAGAGATTGAACATGACTGTCTGGAAGTAACTGATTTGTGCCCAAAACTGAAACCTGACATTCGAGATACTCGATTGGAAGAAAAGGAACAAATTATTTTTGTTGATGTTTCCTGTTTAAGAGATAACATGGGAACACTGAGAGCAGGATATACTGTATGCACAATTTTTGGTATATTCAAAGCGTCCTGGCTTCGAGGAGTGTAATCTGCAGAAGTGGCGGTGTTGGTAGCCCTTACTACAGCCATTTCTTTCCATTTCTCTCCACAGCTTAAAGTTACCATTTATACAGACAGCCAGTATTGATTTGGAATAGTCCATGATTTTGGCCAGCTATGGTCACAGAAAGGTTTCCTGACCTCTTCTGGTTCACTAGATAGCAATGGTGAAATGCTTCATGATTGGTTACAAGATATTCAAATGCCTGAAAAGACTGCTGTGGTGAAATGCAGTGCACACCTGAAATCACAAGATTTTTTGACAATGGGAAACGGATATAGCGATCAAGTCGCAAGGTTTTGAGCATTGAACTGTACATCGTTTAAAGATAAATGGGAACTGTTACCTGAAGAAGAAGAAATGTGCCCAAGTTATGGATTACATGTTATAGATACCTTGGAAGAACTGAAAACGCTACAGGATAATGTTGACAAAGATGAAAAAAAGAATTGGATAAAGTTAAAATGTGTTCAGTGTAAGAATGATGTATGGATATCAAGAGAGGATCAAGTGGTCTTGCCGAACAGTTTGTTGACTCAAAGGCGAGATATTATCATGGTCAAGCACGTGTTAATAGGGTTGCCATGGTTTGTACTTTTAAACTCTTCTGGTTCAATCCAAAGTTTAGACAGGTTGCCGAAGCACTTTGCCATTGATGCATCATCTGTCAGCTGAACTGTGGTCAATATGAGCCAAACTGGAAGAGTTGGAGGTCCATTTAGCAGAATGCAGATGGAATTCATTGAGATGCCTGTGTGTGGAGGACTGAGATATCTGTTGGTAATTGTCCATATCTTTAGTCATTGGATTGAAGCTTGCCCTACACAAAGAAATGACAGCCTTACAGTAGCGAAATTACTATTTAGGGAACTGAAACCTGTTTTGGTTTTCCGGTCTCTTTAGAATCAGATAGAGGAAGTCACTTCAACAATGAGGTAATTACATTGCTATGTTCAGCTTTAAACATTGAACAGAAGTTGCATTGTAGCCATCACCCTGAAGCCTCAGGACTTGTGGAGCAGATGAATGGTACCTTGAATTCAAGAATTTAAAAAATGTGTGCGTCCACAAATCTGAAATGGCCTGATGCACTGCAAGTAATACTGATGACTATGAGAAACACCCCTGACAGGAAAACAGGACTGTTGCCGCATGAAATCCTCATGGGCAGTGCAATGAGGTTGCCAGCGGTTCCTGCCATGCTCTTGTGAACATGACAGATGGTGCTGGACTACTGCAAAGGCCTGGCTGATGTGGTTCGCTCTTTCTTTCATCAGGTGGAAGTCACCACACTCCAACCGTCTCAAGATCAAAGCCACAACCTGAGAGTGGGAGACTGGGTTGTGATCAGAAAGCATGTGAGAAAGACTTGCTTGGAGCCTCGGTGGAACAGCCCTTACCGAGTAGTACTGATTACTACTATAGCTGTGAAGTGCGCTGGAGTTACGAACTGAGTTTATGCCAGCCATACAAAGAAAGTATCCTGTCCCTGGGACAATGAAGAAGAGTTGTTGAGAGTACCAACAGCTTCCAGACGAAACCCAGACTCAGAGAAAGAAACAGGAGGATGAGAGACTGAATCTGAGCAGATTGAAACCAGTGCAAATACTCCTGTGAGAGACGAAGTGGAATATCTAAAGGAGAGTGACAGTGAACCAACCTCAACTAAGGTAACAGGAGAGTCTAGTCAGATGAGGGCTCTCCCAGAAGCAGACAACCTTGAAAGACAAACAGAGCAAACAACAGACCGCAAAGGGGAAGGAGTTGAGGCGGATCAAAGCCAAAACGATCCGACTCCTCCTGAACCAGTCGCAAGAGAAAATCCTGCAGAACAAAGAGAAGTTACAAATCCAGCACTGAAAAGAGCATTGACAAAAGGTCCACCCAAAGGATATAACTGACCAAAATTCCAAGCAAAGAGAGCTATTACAGTGTCAACAATTGATGGAAAAATAGACACAACAATTAGAGAATATTTGAGTGATGGAGAGTTGAATGGAGATCAGAGATTGAAAAGAAAGAAAATTGCAAATCGAAGGTAAGCAGGTCCTGAATGGGCGTATGCAACAAGTGAATTGCAGAGTGAATTTTTGTCTTTTTGTTTTGATCAAGACATCCCAGGTCAATATGTTGGCATGTAAAAAGATTAATGAACTGAATTTTGTATGACTGTGAAGTCGAAGAAAAGAGAAAGGGACTTTTGAAATAACTTAACTTGACAAGCTGCTAAAACGATTTTGACAAGTTACCTATTTTGACAAGAGATCCTGGAAGGAAGACCAAAAGCTGTAAATAACCTCTAAAGAAGATTGAAGATGATGTTTTTGTTTTTCTGCATAGTTATACATTTTCTTCTGCTTTCTGATTCTTTACAGATCATGATTAACCATAGCCAACAAGTTAGGAAGAATAGGTGCTGTAAATACATAGGTATTGATTTGGCGATTGTATGTATGATATTGTGTCTGGTGTTGATTGTGAGTATGACTCTTCTTGACAAGATTGGGGACAACCATACCTCAGTTTTACAGACAACTACTATACTTACAGAAGTAGAGACATTTAGGATAGATGAGAAATATTTACACATACTGTAGATAGTACCCAAGGAGAACTTTTGTCTAATGTATTCTATCGCTTGTTGCATGAGTATGTTGAAACAATGGATGTGAGAGATTGTTATGTTTGCATGCAGATTCCTTCATCAGTGGAACAAGGAGTTACTTATCATAGTTTGCCCCTTACTTATGGAATAAGTTGTAATTTTTTACTAACAAGATTCTGTAACCAGGATTACATTCAGTACTTCTACTCAAAGCACGATGTTGTGTTTTCGTTTGTTCCTATAATTAAGTACCTGAGTAAAATAGCTAAGGAAAAGACTATAGAGTTAGTGAGAGGATTCTTTGAACCTACATTGACATTTGGCACAGCATACATGCACAGGAACAACCTGACATACTTGCTGACACCTATAGAAAAGAGCTTCTTAGATCAAACAGATAATAGGAGAAAGGCATTAAAGGAGAAGATGGAGAAAGGCTTAGAGAAAAGGACACCTAGTAATGATCATACATTTAGTAACATAAAGGCACAATGGAAAATTCGCTTTAGATGCACAAAACGCAGGGAAACGTTGTGTATATATTGTAGGCTTAAATCTAAAACTGACGCACTGTTTGTGGCAATGAGTGAATGTAGGCATGTGTTTTTGTTTCAGAGTAAGTGGACATTTATTTTGAATGGCCAAGACCCAGCAATTCCAGGAGTATATTACATCTGTTGACCAAATTCCTATTGCCGTATTCCAAGAGGATGGTATGGCACATGTTACTTGGGGATAGTTTTCCCAAAGATTTATCAACTTCAGAATCTGAGTAAAATAACTGAATTACATCATGTCAGATAAAAGCGAGAATCATATTCTTGCACAATTGGAGACATATATATATATATATTTTGTTTGTTTATTTATTTTTGCAAATTTACAATCCAACAACCATAACCGCCCTGTGAGCAGTACAACGAACAAGTGAGATGCTGTAGTGTACCAAAATATCACAGGAGTACAATGAACACAAATCTCAGCCATTTAAGTTTGACAAACATCAGGAGCCTCCCGGCCATCCAGTAACATGGCGACAACAAGCACACCACAGGGATATACCTTGCGAGCACTCACATGTGCCCAAACATAACCAACATAAACCAACCAACAAAATGGAGGCGGCAGAACAAGCACGTATAGCAGGGTCCACTACCAAACATTCCATTCATGACACACAGAGTATCTCAACCGATCCAAGCAAAGCCAGAATGCGACGTGACACATAAAGCATCATCTCACTCCAGTCTATCCTGCGAGTCCAAAAAAGCGCAGAAAGGTGCCCAAATATCTCTAGGACGAGAATTTGCAGGGGCCAGCTCCCAGAAGATTGACAACTGTTCCTGACAGAATGCAGCATCGCACAGCCAGCCAGCTCTACACAGCACCCTACCCCTTCCCTAACACAGCACCACCCTTCTCTTTGCCAGAAAAAGCAGCATACCCACCAGCCGCCTCCAAGCCGATGGCACCCCATCCAGCAGCCCAAGCAGCGCCAGCACGGGAGAGAAAGGCATAACCAAGCCAGTCATTCCGGAAATGTCATGCAGCACATCCTCCCAAAAGGCATGCACCTCAGCACAGCTCCACGCTAGATGCAAAAAATCAGCGTCCAGAGCATGGCAACGTTCACAGCGTGCATCAACTCACAGGCCCATAGCACATAAACTACAAGGAGTGTAATATAACCGATGCAGGAATATAAAGTGGATGAGCCGCAGCTTATAATTGGGCGACAGCAGCTGCATATGCGCACAGTAGCTCCGCCACTGTTCCTCAGTAAGCACCCCCCCAAATCCAGCTCCCATTTAGCCTTAGCCGCCGCCGCCACTGCCTTTCGCAGCTCCTGCATGCACCCATACAATCAAGTAATAAGCCTCCGAGAAGACTGCGCCCGCCACAGCAACTCCAATGCTCGACAAGTCTCAGGCACACCCGGGAGACCAGAATCCCGTGCACGAAGCATTGCGTAAACCTGCAAAAAGTATAACCTATGCAACGGGTTGTCAGTACCCACCCGCAGCACCTCCACCGGTCCAATCAGACCTTCATTCACAAACCAAGCTCCCAGTAATGACAACTCAGACGCCTCAAGAAACTCATGCAGGCGAACATCGCGAGACATCCGCCGCACCCAACACCGGCATCGCAGGGGCAAAAAGCACCCCCGTTACAGATCTACGCCCAAAAGCCACCCAAGCCCTGGAAGTACACGCCACAGTATCCACCCCTCTTGCACACGTCCGAGACAGACATCCAAGAACTCTCAGCAGCCGATCCGGCCAAACCAAATCACTCTCAGGCGCAGCATGAGGCAAATACCGTATAGGATGAATCCAGAAGTACGTAAAGTGGGCCTGTGCGCAATAATAATAAAACTCCAGATTCGGGGCAGCAAGGCCCCCCATTTCGAAAGGCAGCATCAATTTCTCCCAGGCAATCCTAGGCTGCGCGCCCGCCCACACCAAACGCACCAAAGCAGATCAAAGCCTCTTCAGAAAATTCACAGTAAGCACCAGTGGCAGGTTAACAAAAAGATACAAAAACTTCGGCAGAACAACCATCTTAGCGATGCCAATGCACCCACTAAGTGAAAGCCTATCTCCAGCCTATCTTCCAGCCAGGCCATCAATCTGCCATAATTGGCAAACCACAAAGTTTCTACATCACAGCTGAGCCACACTCCCAAATAACGGACCGGGCCCTCCGCCCATTCAACTGGATACCGCGACGAGCAGCGTGCCGTACCACTAGTGAGGGAAAGCACCACCGACTTAGACCAATTCATCGTGATGCCCGAGAAGACGCCAAACCAAACGACCTCAGTCAACAGGACATCCATATTCACACCTGGCTCCCGCACATACAGCGCGATATCATCCGCATACAGCGAAATTAAAATCGGTCGATGCCGGAACTGCAGACCCCTATGATTGTGATGCTGCCGCAGATAAGCCGCCAATGGCTCCATAGCAATAGCAAATAGGAGCGGGGATAAAGGGCAGCCCTGACGGGTCCCCCGGGCCACAGGAAAGGGCTCCGAAATACAACCATTCAGCCGCAATCGCGCAATCAGGCCCAAATACAGCAAGCGGATCAACTTAATAAATCGGGCACTCATGCCCACCCTGCCCAAGAGCGCAAACAAATATGGCCAGGCCAAAGAATCAAACGCCTTAGTCGCATCCAAGAACACAGCAGCAGCCTCGCCGCCCACCGATAGGCCACCCAACACCGCAAAAAAGGTATGAAGGTTATGCACCGTCGACCGCTCCGGCACGAAGCCAGACTGATCCGGGAGCACTAATCGGGGCATCAGGGGCTGCAGACGCAGAGCCAACAGCTTGGCGAGTATTTTATTGTCAATGTTGATCATGGACAGTGGTCGATAAGAATCACAACTGTACAGGTTCTTGCCAGGTTTAAGGATCGTAACAATCAGCGCTTCCCTCAAGGATGCAGGGAGAGATCCTGTCTCCAGGTCCTCAGCATATACCTCTAACAGATAAGGAGCTAAAATATCAACATACTCCTTGTAAAAGGCAGGGGTGAGTCCATCCAAACCCGGGGCCTTCTCACCAGGCAGCCTACTGATAACTGCCTTGAACTCCTCCACTGAAAAAGGCTCATCGAAATAGGCCCTATGAGCCTCCTCAGACCAAAGCAAAATAATCTCTGGGAAGTAAGCCTGCGCCGCATCAAGATTGTGCTCAGAGGGAGCAGAATATAAATCCGCAAAATAACGTTTACAAACCTGCATTACACCTTCAGTTCCCAGTACCCGCTCACCCCCCTGCCCATCGATTCCGGGCACGTACCCACTTGCCCAAGGCTTGCGCAGCAGATTCGCCAGTGTCCTACCAGCCCTGTCCCCTTCTCCAAAACACCGGGCTCTAGCATATTTGCCCAAAAAACAAACTTCCCGTTGAGCAGCCTCCTCATATCTAGAAACCGCCTCACGTAGAGTCGCAACCGTTTCGCCTGCCCAAGTTGACACCAATTTCACCTCCAGCTCAGATATCCACCCTTCCAGCTCGGCCAATTCCCTCCGCAGCGCACGAAGCACCCCATGCTGCTTGGCAAGACACTCTCCCCGTATGACCACCTTAAAGGCCTCTCAGAGTGTTCCGCCGACTCTACTGACCCACGATTCTCAGCAAAGAAATTCACAATCGCCTTACGAATCTCTTCTCAAAACACCTCGTCCCGAAGTGCCCCCACGGCAAACGCCAGGCAAACGCAGCACTCAGGGCTCCAGCTATGGAAAGCCACAGCATGACCGGGGAGTGGTCCGAGAGGGTCCGAGCCAAATGATCTACTGACCGCGTCCACATCTCAACATCCCCGGTGCCCAGCCAGCGATCTAAGCGTGACCAGCTGCTATGAACATAGTTAACGCAAGTACCCTCTCTCTTATCCCCATGCTTGGCCCTCCATAAATCAACCAGAGCACCATCACAGTCTTTAACGCTGCAGCAGCAGCGGAATGCCGAGGTCTAGTCGCACTCTCTTGATCACGGTCAGGGTCCAGAACAACATTGAAGTCACCTCCCCAAAGCACAGTCCCACGCCCTAGTGAGTCAATCAGGCGCCACACCTTGCAAAAAAAACCAGGTTCATCGACATTCGGGCCATACACTGACACCAGCCGATAAGGCCGATCCCACAGAGTGCCATTCATCAACACATAACGCCCCTCAGGATCCACTATCACACAATGAGTTTGCCACTGCATCCCCTTACATCTCAGAATCGCCACTCCTCTAGCATAGCGCGAGAAAACCGCTCCATGGCATTTACCAATCCACCCAGCTCGCAATGAATGCATCATGGAGCCATCCAAATGCGTCTCCTGAAGCATACATATATCGATATGGTGACGCTGAAGATAAGCAGACATGAGTCGCACTTTACGCTGATCATTTAGGCCATGAACATTCCATGTAATACAGTTAACTGTCGCCATCAGGCCTTGTCATAAACCAGCAACCGCTCCCAATGCCCCACCAGTGTGCTGCTCGTCGCCACCCACCAAATCCACTCACACCAGGAAGAGAAGAACGTCTCCACTCAACAGTGAAACACCCCACCAATCAAAGCCCCCCCACCCAACCCCCAAAACAAACATACAGGGGCCCACAACATAGATAAGAGACTCATCCAAGGGTCGAGAGCTAGCCATCTAGACCATCCGAAATCGGACAGACCAGAAAGGACGAAGGGCATAAAAAAGCAAACAAGATACAGACATAGCGATTTCAAAAAAAGGGGGTTAAGTCCGATGTGACAAGCACATCATGCAGGAGCCAGGTTCTATCAGCACAACAGCGCCGGGGCAGTCAATCAGTGTCACTGAGGGTCGCCCGCTCCGGTCCAGCATCACCAGCCCCATCAGTTACAGTGCGCCGCAGTAGCGTTTTAACAAACTTGGCCACCAGCTTTGGGTCCGTAAAGAAATGCAGGGTGCCACCATGCTGGATCCGAAGTTTTGCCTGGTATATAAGCGAAAAATGAGCTGCAGTCAAACTTAATGAGCGCTTTACTGGCAAAAAGGCCTTGCGCGCCGCCTGCATAGTCGGAGTATAATCAGGAAAAAAAGATAACTCTGTGTTACCGTATAACACTGGTCAGCCTCAAGTCCTCAAGTCGCAGCACGTTATCACGGTCACAATAGTTTAAGAGGCGAAAAATGACAGGACAGGGCGGGGTTCCGGTGGGAGGTCGAGGGCCCAGAGAACGATGAGCCCTCTCCACCACTAACATGCGAGACAGCTCACCCGGGAACAAGTCATCAAGCAGCTTATCCATAAAGTCCTCCATTCTACCCATGGCTGTCGTCTCAGGCAGTCCAAGCATCCTAACATTGTTACGCCGGGAACGCGCCTCCAAATCCTCATTCCTATTCCTGATAACCTCCAGCACCCGCTCCATCTGTAACAGACACTCTCTCCCCCCACGTCCCTGGTCTTTCAACTCCGAAGTGCGCGACTCAAGCTGCTCAAAACGGGCATCATGCTCATCAACCCGGGATCGGATGCGATCCACCTGCTCTGTCAAATGGTCCAGCTTGGCGTCAATTCCTGCCAAACTACTCTTGAGATCCAAAAACATGGACCGAACCGAAGCATCTAAAGACCCCTCCTCCATCTGTACCTCACCAGTTGGTGGTCCTGGGTTGCCCCCCTTCCGCCTACCACCATCAAATGAGAGCTTCGTCTGTCGCTGCTCCGCCTTGCCCATACCGCACAGCACCAGGGAGTCAGCCCCCAGCAAACTCTCAAGTACCAGGGGCCCTACAATTTAAACAAAGAGCTCAAGACTCAGCCAAGGCCCACAGTAGAAACCTCCAACCAGGCAGCGACAAGCTAAAGCCAGGTAAGTTGCAGAGGACCTCAATGCACGGAATAGGCTCCACAAAGGTGTCGAAGGCCGGGCAGAAGCTCCATCTTGCCACCATCGTCATCAGCAAATCGTCGACTTTTTCCACCAGCACAGTCAATAAAGGTCCCACTCAGCACAGTGACAGAAGGCCGCAAAAAATTCCAAAAAGGCCAATGCAGCGCTGATATCACAAGCAACTCCCCCGGCCCAAATCAGCCGGTAATCAAGGCTCCAGGGCCCCTCAGCAAAGCCCAGGACCAGGCAGTCCAAGCACGGGATATCGAATGCGGAGGGCCAGTTGCCGGACACCCCGAGTAGCTAGAAGAAAAGCTTCACAAATTGTTTAAAGAGAAAAAGCATTCCTCTTCTATGCAGCAACCTTCTTCTGATCTTCTGATAAGCAACCAGTTAAACATAAGTCCCCTTTTCATCAGCTTTTCTATAGGGAGCCCCAATAGTTTTTGGGGTTATTCCAGGCCCAGAGAGGAAGAGACAAGAAGGCTGAATCCCCCAAAAATCTTGCTTCTGACTATATGGTAGATGGCCAGAAATTTGTGGTCACAGGCAAGATTTGACAGTGGACTCCATGGCCCTCATGGCCTGTGAATAGGATAACCCTTTCTCAAGGAGTGGAGTCTCTTCTCCAGAGGACAGCAATCTCAGAGGGGCCTCAAACAGAGAGGGGCACTGGGCTTTACTCCATTGGGTTTCCAGTGGAGAAGGCAACATAGGGGTTTCACTTGGTGTTGGATCTGAAGCCCCTAAACAAGTTTACTCTGACCCTTTCCTATGGGATTGAGACATCTCAGTGGATAATCCCGTTGGTGATCAAGGGCCATCTGAGGTATACCTTGGATCAGCAGGATGACTACTATCATGTCCCGATACACCCTCAGCACCAGAGGTAGCTCAGGTTTTGCATCAAAGAGAGACACTTCCAGTATCAGGTTTTACCCTTTGGTCTGAAATCTGCACCTCCGGTGTTCACAAACGTGGTGGCACCTACGGTGGCATTGTTCCATATGTAGGGAATTCACCTGTATCCTTACTTGGATGACTGGTTGCTGCATGCCACTGCAAGGAAACTGTTGCTCCAGGATCTGACCCTGGTGTGTTCTCAGAGCCAGGCCCATGGGTTGCTCCTCAACAAGCGGAAGTGGCAGTTGACTCCATCAAGAGACGTGACTTTCATCAGTCCCCGTTTTCGCAGATTTGAACAGAGTGTTTCTTCCAGAGGCCACAGCTACTGTGCTGAGATTGCTGACTCTTTGTGTGATGGGCCTCCACTCCCTTCCTGTACAACAGTGGTTGAAACTTTTGGGGCACATGGTGGTGGCAGTCTTAACAGTCCCCTGGGCTTGGTTTCATCTTGGCCCCCTAGGGTACCTCGTCATTTGTTTCTGAATCCGAGGTCGGCAGATTTTGAGCGTTTGGTTCCCATAAAGGGGAAAGGGGGTGGCAACCAGGGCCCTAAGGTGGTGGACTCTTGTCAGGTTCTCTTTCCAGGGGCATGGCCCTACAGCAAGACTTGCCATTGGCCTTAAAAACTGATGACAACTCCTTTGGTTGGGGGGGGGGGCACTCTTCAAGAGAGATCTCTGCAGGGTCGATGGATCGTAATGGAGGGCAGGAGTTCCTCCAACTGGAGAGAGCTCATAGCCGTATACAGAGCAATGATGGGTTTTCAACACATTCTTGGAGGCTGCAATCTGGTAGTCAGGGCAGGCAACTATGTTACTGAGGCTTACCTGAACAATAAAGGGAGGATTCATTCTAGGTCTTTGAATGCTGTGGCTAGCCTGAGTTTTCAGTGGGGAAGCTCATTTGCAGTCTCTGGTTGTGATCTATATCAGAGGAGTGGACAATGGTGCAGCAGATTCTCTAAATCGAATATTTCCCCCCTCCCAAAAGACAGCTTTAACCAGGGTTGTATTTCTTTAGCTCTACAAGAGGTTTGATGTGCCCTTTTTAGATCTTTTTGCTTCCCAGCACAATACACAAGTTCCCATGTTCTGTTCCTGCATTCCACAGGAGGAGGCTTGGGGAGTGGATGCCTTGACTCTCTCTTTGCCAGACCAACTGTTGTGTGCATTTCCTCCAGTTGAGCTGATTTCCAGGTTGCTAAATAGTCTTCTGGAGGAAGATAGGGCGATGGTGGTCCCATTCTGGCCCAGACGCTCTTGTTCCCCAGGCTCAAAGTCTTGGCAATTCAGGATCCATGGATGATTCCTTGTGTTCCCTCCCCACTCCGAACCACTCCTTTCATGTAACTTCAGAAGTTGCACTTCTCAGTATGGAAATTGAGATGAGGGGATGGCGACAAAAGGGTGTCTTCCATGCCATTTCGCTGAAGTTATTCAGCAGTCTAGCAAACCTTCCACCTTGAAGTCCCATGAGAAGCAATGAGGTAGTATTTGCAGCTGGTTTGAAGCAGTCCATCTTTCTCCTTTTGAAAGTCAGCTAAGTGATGTCCTGCAGTTTTTCTGGAGGGATTTGAAAAGTGATTGTCAGTTTCCACCCTGAGAGCCCACTGAGGGCCATATTCATACTTTTTGACACAAACCAGCGCTGGCGCTGTTTTGCGTCAAAAAATTTACCACTGGCTAACGGCATTCCTACGCGCCATGCAGGCACCATATTTCAGGATTGACGTTAGCAGGCGCTGCGGGCTGGTCGGAGTAAAAAAAAAATTACTCAAACAAGGCAGCGCCGGTGTAGGAGAAAATGGGAGTTGTGCATCAGAAAATGGTGCAAGTCAGGTATGAGTAAAAAATCATGGCTCAAACCTGACTTGCGCTATTTTTTGATGCACAACCCCCATTGAAATGACTCCTGTCTTAGCAAAGACAGGAGTCATGCCCCCTTGCCCAATGGCCATGCCCAGGGGACTTCTGTTCCCTGGGTATGGCCATTGAGCACAGTGGCATGTAGGGGGGCCCAAACTAGGCCCCCCCATGCCACTTAAAAAAAAAAATACTTACCTGAACTTACCTGTACTTACCTGGGATGGGTCCCTCCATCCATAGGTGTCCTCCAGGGGTGGGCAAGGGTAGCAGGGGGTGTCCCTGGGGCACCACTGGACTGCTTCCGTGGTCAGAGACCATGGAAGTGAGCCCACAGGTCCCTTAACGTCTGTCCTCACCCAGGCATTAAAAAACGGCGCACATCAGGCTGTGCACCGTTTATTAAGGCCCGCCCCCTCCTATGCGTCAAAATGACGCAGGAGTATAAATAAGGTGCACAGGCCTTAAAGTCATTTTTTGGGTGGGAATGCCTACCTTGCAAGTCATAAACGCAAGGCCGTTTCCCGCATCCAAAAAATGACGCACAAGGGGGAATTTTGACGTCCGCGGAGGCGGGCGTCATAGTATAAATATGGTGCACAGTTTTCTCCGAAATGTTTGACGCACATTTGGCGCAAACAGAGTAGAAATATGCCCCTGAGAGTCTATCAGGGCATTCAGGTCTCTTTGGGGCAATTTATCTGATGCTGAGGACTCTCTGTCACAACCTTTGATTAAACCTTTGTTTCCTTTGTGGGATTTGCCACTGATTTTGAAGGCACTGGTTTTCCATCCTTTTGTGCGATTGGTATCGGTAGATATCATGTTTTTGACCTGCAAGGTTATGTTCCTGGTAGCCATTTCCTCTGTGAAGATAACTGGTGAGTTAGGTGCCCTTATGGCAAGGGAACTGTTTTTGTCTTTTTCAGAGGATGGTCTGATCTCTGGTTGGATTTTTCCTTTGTGCCCACAGTGGTGTCTTAATTTTATAGGGATCAGGAGATGATCCTACCAGCCTTGGCGGCTGAGGAAGGGTCGAAGTTGGACATGCAGTGGAGCCTGTTGGATGTCAAGAGAGCTCTTGCTGTTTATCTGAATAGGACTCAGTCTTTCTTAAGACTGATTCTTTATTTGTCTCTTTTGGATCATCTTCCAAGAGGGATAAGACTTCTTCTTTGCTGTAAGGAAATGCCTCCTTGGCATGGTTACCCCCTGGCTTTTTGCCTTTGCTGATGCCAAGTTATGATTTGAAAGTGTTCTAAGGCCTGCTAATCAGGCCCCAGCACCAGTGTTCTTTCTCTAACCTGACCTTTGTTTCAACAATTGGCACACCCTGGCATCCAGGTAAGTCCCTTGTAACTGGTACATCTGGTGCCAAGGGCCCTGATGCCAGGGAATGTCTCTAAGGGCTGCAGCATGTCTTATGCCACCCTGGGGACCCCTCAGCACAGACACACTCCTTGCCAGCTTGTGTGTGCTAGTGGGGATAAAACGACTAAGTCGACATGACACTCCCCTCAGGGTGCCATGCCAACCTCACACTGCCTACAGGTATAGATAAGTCACTCCTCTAGCAGGCCTTACAGCCCTAAAGCAGGGGGCACTATACCATAGGTGAGGGCATAAGTGCATGAGCACTATGCCCCTACAGTGTCTAAGCAAAACCTTAGACATTGTAAGTGCAGGGTAGCCATAAGAGTATATGGTCTGGGAGTCTGTCATGCACCAACTCCACAGCACCATAATGGCTACACTGAAAACTGTGAAGTTTGGTATCAAACTTCTCAGCACAATAAATGCACACTGATGCCAGTGTACATTTTATTGTAACATACACCCCAGAGGGCACCTTAGAGGTGCCCCCTGAAACCTTAACCGACTACCAGTGTAGGCTGACTAGTTTTAGCAGCCTGCCACACACCAGACATGTTGCTGGCCACATGGGAAGAGTGCCTGTGTCACTCTCTGGCTAGTAACAAAGCCTGTACTGGGTGGAGGTGCTTCTCACCTCCCCCTGCAGGCACTGTAACACCTGGTGGTGAGCCTCAAAGGCTCACCCCCTTTGTTACAGCACCCCAGGGCACTCCAGCTAGTGGAGTTGCCCGCCCCCTACGGCCACGGCCCCACTTTTGGCGGCAAGCCCGGAGGAGATAATGAGAAAAACAAGGAGGAGTCATTGGCCAGTCAGGACAGCCCCTAAGGTGTCCTGAGCGGAGGTGACTCTGACTTTTAGAAATCCTCCATCTTGCAGATGGAGGATTCCCCCAATAGGATTAGGGATATGCCCCCCTCCCCTCAGGGAGGAGGCACAAAGAGGGTGTAGCCACCCTGAGGGCTAGTAGCCATTGGCTACTAACCCCCAGACCTAAACACACCCCTAAATTGAGTATTTAGGGGCTCCCAGAACACAGCAAGATAGATTCCTGCAACCTAAGAAGAAGAAGGACTGCTGAGCTGAAAACCTGCAGAGAAGACGGAGACACCAACTGCTTTGGCCCCAGCTCTACCGGCCTGTCTCCCCACTTCTAAAGACACTGCTCCAGCGACGCGTTCCACAGGGTCCAGCAGCCTCTGAAGCCTCAGAAGACTACCCTGCATCTAGAAGGACCAAGAACTCCCAAGGACAGCGGCTCTGTTCCCCAAAGACTGCAACTTTGCAACAAAGAAGCAACTTTGAAACAACACACGTTTCCCGCCGGAAGCGTGAGACTTTGCACTCTGTACCCGACGCCCCCGGCTCGACTTGTGGAGAACAAACACCACAGGGAGGGCTCCCCGGTGACTACGAGACCATGAGTAGCCAGAGTTGACCCCCCTGAGCCCCCACAGCGACGCCTGCAGAGGGAACCCCGAGGCTCCCCCTGACCGTGACTGCCTGCTTCAAAGACCTGACGCCTGAGAAAGACACTGCACCCGCAGCCCCCAGGACCTGAAGGATCCGACCTCCAGTGTAGGAGAGACCCACAGGTGGCCCTTGTCCTTGCCCAGGTGGTGGCTACCCCGAGGAGCCCCCCCCCCCTTGCCTGCCTGCATCGCTGAAGAGACCCCTTGGTCTCCCATTGAAACCTATTGCGAACCCGATGCTTGTTTGCACACTGCACCCGGCCACCCCCGTGCCGCTGAGGGTGTACTTTTTGTGCTGACTTATGTCCCCCCCGGTGCCCTACAAAAACCCCCTGGTCTGCCCTCCGAAGACGCGGGTACTTACCTGCTGGCAGACTGGAACCGGGGCACCCCCTTCTCCATTGAAGCCTATGTGTTTTGGGCACCACTTTGACCTCTGCACCTGACCGGCCCTGAGCTGCTGGTGTGGTAACTTTGGGGTTGCTCTGAACCCCCAACAGTGGGCTACCTTGGACCCAACTTTGAACCCCGTAGGTGGTTTACTTACCTGCAAAAACTAACAAACACTTAGCTCCCCCAGGAACTGTTGAAAATTGCACTGTGTCTAGTTTTAAAATAGCTATATGTAATTTATGTGAAAACTGTATATGCTATTTTGCTAATTCAAAGTTCCTAAAGTTCCTAAGTGAAATACCTTTCATTTAAAGTATTACTTGTAAATCTTGAACCTGTGGTTCTTAAAATAAACTAAGAAAATATATTTTTCTATACAAAAACCTATTGGCCTGGAATTGTCTCTGAGTGTGTATTCCTCATTTATTGCCTGTGTGTGTACAACAAATGCTTAACACTACCCTCTGATAAGCCTACTGCTTGACCACACTACCACAAAAAAGAGCATTAGAATGATCTCTTTTTGCCACTATCTTACCTCTAAGGGAAACCCTTGGACTCTGTGCATACTATTCCTTACTTTGAAATAGTGCATACAGAGCCAACTTCCTACATTGGTGGATCAGCGGTGGGGTACAAGACTTTGCATTTGCTGGACTACTCAGCCAATACCTGATCACACAAGTGAATTCCAAAAATTGTCATTAGAAACTGATTTTTGAAATTTTAGCTATTTTTCTAAATTTTTAAAAGTCCTGCTAGGGCCTTGTGTTAGTCCCTGTTAGCATTTCTTTTAGAGTTTAAAAGTTTTGTAAAAGTTTGAATTAAGTTCTAAAGATAGTTTTAGATTCTTAAAAAGTGTTCCAACTTTTAGAAACATAGGGGGTCATTCTGACCCTGGCGGTCCATGACCGCCATGGCGGAGGGTGGCGGAAGCACCGCCAACATGCTGGCGGTGCTTCCTGGGCTATTCTGACCGCGGCGGTAAAGCCGCGGTCAGAAAAGGGGAACCGGCGGTTTCCCGCCGGTTTTCCCCTGGCCCAGGGAATCCGCCATGGCGGCGCTGCTTGCAGCACCGCCATGGGGATTCCGACCCCCTTCCCGCCAGCCTGTTCCTGGCGTAGTCCACCGCCAGAACCAGGATGGCGGGAACGGGTGCCGTGGGGCCCCTGGGGGCCCCTGCACTGCCCATGCCACTGGCATGGGCAGTGCAGGGGCCCCCTAACAGGGCTTCACAAAGATTTTCACTGTCTGCTTTGCAGACAGTGAAAATCGCGACGGGTGCCACTGCACCCGTCGCACCCCTGAAACTCCGCCGGCTCCATTCGGAGCCGGCTTCCTCGTTGCAGGGGCTTTCCTGCTGGGCCGGCGGACGGCCTTTTGGCGGTCGCCCGCCGACCCAGCGGGAAAGTTGGAATGACCGGTCATTCGGCGGTAACCGCCGCCCGCCGCGGTCAGAATGACCGCCATAATGTCTAATGCAAAAGAGAATGTGATGGAACTCGACGTCACCCCTTACCTAAATCTTAGGATGTCAGAGTTAAGGTCTCTCTGCAAAATAAAGAAGAGTAGAACTGGTTCAAACCCTACCAAAATACAGCTCCAGGAGCTTTTGGCAGAGTTTGCCAAGAACAACCCCTCTGAGGATGACCTCCCAGAAGGGGAAGCAAGTGATGTGGAGGAAGTCCCACCTCCAGTCCTAGTTAGGGAGGCCAGGGCTCCTCAAACCCTGACTCCAAATGTGATAGTCAGAGATGCTGCTTCTCTCACAGGAGAGTCCAGCACCTCTGGAATCACTGAGGATAGCCTCAGTGAAGATGACCTACTGTAAGCCAGGATGGTCAAAAGATTGGCTTTAGAGAGACAGCTCCTAGCCATAGAAAGAGAAAGACAAGAGATGGGGTTTGGTCCCATCCATGGTGGCAGCAACATAAATAGGGTCAGAGATTCTCCTGACATGTTGAAAATCCCTAAAGGGATTGTAACTAAATATGAAGATGGTGATGACATTACCAAATGGTTCACAGCTTTTGAGAGGGCTTGTGCAACCAGAAAAGTAAACAGATCTCACTGGGGTGCTCTCCTTTGGAAAATGTTCACTGGAAAGTGTAGGGATAGACTTCTCACACTCTCTGGAAAAGATACAGAATCCTATGACCTCATGAAGGCTACCCTGATTGAAAGCTTTGGATTCTCCACTGAGGAGTATAAAATTAGGTTCAGGGGGGCGCAAAAATCCTCAAGCCAGACCTGGGTTGATTTTGTTGACTACTCAGTGAAGACAATGGATGGTTGGATTCAAGGCAGTGGTGTAAATAATTATGATGGGCTGTACAATTTATTTGTGAAAGAACACCTGTTAAGTAATTGTTTCAATGATAAACTGCATCAGCATCTGGTAGACCTAGGACCAATTTCTCCCCAAGAATTGGGGAAGAATGCGGACCATTGGGTCAAGACTAGGGTGACCAAGACTTCCACAGGGGGTGACCAAAAGAAAGGGGTCACAGAGCCTCCCCAGGGGAAGAGTGTTGAGACATCCAAAGGGAAAAATATTAAAGAGTCTTCTATAGGGCCCCAAAAACCTGCTCAGGAGGGAGGGCCCAGAGCCTCTTCACAATCCAATTTTGGGTACAAGGGTAAAAACTTTGATCCCAAAAAGGCCTGGTGTCGTAGCTGTAATCAGCCAGGACACCAAACTGGAGATAAGGCCTGTCCCAAGAAAGGTTCCACTTCTACCTCTACTCCAGCTAACACTGGAATGGCCAGTCTCCAAGTGGGATCAACAGTGTGCCCAGAGCAAATCAGGGTTCACACTGAAGCTACATTAGTCTCTGAGGGTGGGGTGGATTTAGCCACACTGGCTGCCTGGCCCCCTAATATGCAAAAATACAGGCAGCAACTCTTAATTAATGGGACAAGTGTAGAAGGCCTGAGGGATACAGGTGCCAGTGTCACCATGGTGACAGAGAAACTGGTTTCCCCTGGTCAATACCTGGCTGGACAAACGTATCCAGTCACCAACGCTGACAATCAGACTAAAGTACAACCCATGGCTATGGTAACTTTAGAGTGGGGAGGGGTCAATGGCCTGAAACAGGTAGTGGTCTCCTCAAATATCCCTGTAGACTGTTTACTTGGAAATGACCTGGAGTCCTCAGCATGGGCTGAGGTAGAACTCAAAACCCATGCAGCCATGCTGGGTATCCCTGAACTGGTGTGTGTCAAGACAAGGGCACAATGCAAGGCTCAGGGTGAAAAAGTGGTGTTGGAGCCTGGAAAAAGGGCCCAACCCTCCAAGAGGAAAGGAAAGAAGACTGGAGAACCAGCTTCAACACAACAAGAGAAAGAGAACCTGTCTTCCCAGGAAGCAGTTCTGCCCTCTGAGGGAACTGAGCCTCTGGAGTTAGAACCTTATCAGGTTGAGCTCCTATGCCCAGGGGGACCCTCAAGGGAACAGTTGTGTAAGGGGCAATAAACCTGTCCCTCTCTTGAAGGCCTTAGGCAGCAAGCTGCTGAAGAGTCCAAAGGAAAGATAACAGGAACACATAGAGTCTATTGGGAAGATAGACTCCTTTACACTGAGGCAAGAGATCCTAAACCTGGTGCCACTAGGAGAGTGATAGTGCCTCAGGAGTTTAGGGAGTTCATTCTAACCTTAGCTCATGATATGCCTCTTGCTGGGCATTTGGGACAGACCAAGACGTGGGAGAGATTGATCAACCACTTATATTGGCCCAACAAGTCCCAGAAGGTCAAGGAGTTTTGTGTCTCCTGTGCCACCTGTCAAGCCAGTGGTAAGACAGGTGGACACCCAAAGGCCCCCCTTATTCCACTTCCAGTGGTGGGGGTCCCCTTTGAAAGAGTGGGTGTGGACATAGTGGGTCGACTTGAACCTCCCACAGCCTCAGGGAACCAATACATACTAGTAGTAGTGGATCATGCTACTAGATACCCTGAAGCAATTCCCCTTAGGTTGACTACTGCCCCTGCAGTAGCCAAAGCACTCATTGGTATTTTTACCACAGTGGGATTTCCTAGGGAGGTGGTGTCTGACAGAGGTACCAACTTTATGTCAGCATACCTGAAACATATGTGGAATGAGTGTGGGTTGACTTACAAATTCACCACACCATACCATCCACAAACCAATGGTCTTGCTGAAAGATTTAACAAGATATTGAAAGGCATAATCATGGGGCTCCCTGAAAAACTCAAAAGGAGATGGGATGTCCTCTTGCCTTGTCTGCTTTTCGCCTACAGAGAGGTGCCTCAGAAGGGAGTAGGGTTTTCCCTCTTTGAACTTCTGTTTGGCCATCTTGTAAGGGGACCACTAGCTCTTGTGAAAGAAGGCTGGGAGAGACCTCTTCATGAGCCTAAGCAAGATATAGTGGACTATGTACTAGGCCTATGTTCAAGGATGGTAGAGTATATGGAAAAGGCAAGTAAAAACCTTGAGGCCAGCCAACAGCTCCAGAAGTTTTGGTATGACCAAAAGGCTGCTATGGTTGAATTTCCGCCAGGGCAGAAAGTCTGGGTTCTGGAGCCTGTGGCTCCCATGGCACTTCAGGACAAATGGAGTGGCCCTTACCCAGTGCTAGAAAAGAAGAGTCAGGTAGACCTAGGCTCTAGCAGGACCCCCAAAAGGGTGATCCATGTGAACCGCCTCAAACTCTTCCATGACAGGGCAGATGTGAATCTGTTGATGGTAACAGATGAGGACCAGGAAGCTGAGAGTGAACCTCTCCCTGATCTCCTCTCCACAGACCCTAAAGATGGTTCAGTAGATGGAGTGATCTATTCATACACCCTCTCTGGCCAACAGCAATCTGACTGTAGGAAGGTCCTGCAACAGTTTGCTGAGCTCTTTTCCCTAACCCCTGGTCAGACAGACCTGTGTACCCCTGATGTGGACACAGGAGACAGCATGCCTGTCAAAAACAACATTTTCAGACAGTCTGACCAAGTTAAGGAAAGCATCAAAGTGGAAGTCCACAAGACGCTGGAATTGGGAGCCATTGAGCACTCTGACAGCCCCTGGGCTAGCCCAGTGGTCTTAGTCCCCAAACCTCACACCAAATATGGGAAGAGAGAGATGAGGTTTTGTGTGGACTACAGAGGACTTAATTCTGTCACCAAGACAGATGCCCATCCCATTCCAAGGGCAGATGAATTGATAGACAAACTGGGTGCTGCCAAATACTTAAGTACCTTTGACTTGACAGCAGGGTACTGGCAAATCAAAATGGCACCAGGAGCAAAAGAAAAGACAGCATTTTCCACACCTGATGGGCATTATCAGTTTACTGTTATGCCCTTTGGTTTAAAGAATGCCCCTGCCACCTTCCAAAGGTTGGTGAATCAAGTCCTTGCTGGCTTGGAGTCCTTTAGTGCAGCTTATCTTGACGATATTGTTGTCTTTAGCTCCATCTGGCAGGATCACCTGGTCCACCTGAAGGTTTTGAAGGCCATCTCTATCAAGACATCCAAATGTCAGATAGGGCAGGGAACTGTGGATTACTTGGGACACATTGTAGGTGGAGGACAAGTTCAGCCACTCCAGCCTAAGATCTAGACTATTCTGGACTGGGCAGCTCCAAAAACCCAGACTCAAGTCAGGGCATTCCTTGGCTTGACTGGGTACTACAGGAGGTTTGAGAAGAGATATGGATCTATAGTGACAGCCCTCACAGAACTTACCTCCAAGAAAATGCCCAGAAAGGTAAACTGGACTGTAGAATGCCAACAGGCCTTTGACACCCTGAAACAAGCAATGTGCACAGCACCAGTTCTCAAAGCTCCAGATTACTCCAAGCAGTTCATTGTGCCGACTGATGCCTCTGAACATTGGATAGGGGCAGTTTTGTCCCAAACAAATGATGACGGCCTTGACCAGCCTGTTGCTTTCATTAGTAGGAGGTTACTCCCCAGGGAGCAGCATTGGAGTGCCATTGAGAGGGAGGCCTTTGCTGTGGTTTGGTCCCTGAAGATGCGCAGACCATACCTCTTTGGTACTCACTTTGTAGTTCAAACTGACCACAAACCTCTCCGGTGGCTAATGCAAATGAAAGATGAAAATCCAAAACTGTTGAGGTGGTCCATCTCCCTACAGGGAATGGACTTTATAGTGGAACACAGACCTGGTACTGCCCATGCCAATGCAGATGGCCTTTCCAGGTTCTTCCACTTAGAAAATGAAGACTCTCTTGGGAAAGGTTAGTCTCATCCTCTTTCGTTTTGGGGGGGGGGGGTTGTGTAAGGAAATGCCTCCTTGGCATGGTTACCCCCTGACGTTTTGCCTTTGCTGATGCCAAGTTATGATTTGAAAGTGTGCTGAGGCCTGCTAATCAGACCCCAGCAGCAGTGTTCTTTCCCTAACCTGTACCTTTGTTTCCACAATTGGCACACCCTGGCATCCAGGAAAGTCCCTTGTTACTGGTACCCCTGGTACCAAGGGCCCTGATGCCAGGGAAGGTCTCTAAGGGATGCAGCATGTCTTATGCCACCCTGGGGACCCCTCACTCAGCACAGACACACTGCTTGCCAGCTTGTGTGTGCTAGTGGGGATAAAACAACTAAGTCGACATGGCACTCCCCTCAGGGTGCCATGCCAACCTCACACTGCCTACTGGTATAGATAAGTCACCCCTCTAGCAGGCCTTACAGCCCTAAGGCAGGGTGCACTATACCATAGGTGAGGGCATAAGTGCATGAGCACTATGCCCCTACAGTGTCTAAGCAAAACCTTAGCCATTGTAAGTGCAGGGTAGCCATAAGAGTATATGGTCTGGGAGTCTGTCATGCACGAACTTCACAGCACCATAATGGCTACACTGAAAACTGTGAAGTTTGGTATCAAACTTCTCAGCACAATAAATTCACACTGATGCCAATGTACATTTTATTGTAACATACACCCCAGAGGGCACCTTAGAGGTGCCCCCTGAAACCTTAACCGACTACCAGTGTAGGCTGACTAGTTTTAGCAGCCTGCCACACACCAGACATGTTGCTGGCCACATGGGGAGAGTGCCTTTGTCACTCTGTGGCTAGTAACAAAGCCTGTACTGGGTGAAGGTGCTTCTCACCTCCCCCTGCAAGCACTGTAACACCTGGCGGTGAGCCTCAAAGGCTCACCCCCTTTGTTACAGCACCCCAGGGCACTCCAGCTAGTGGAGTTGCCCTCCCCCTACGGCCACGGCCCCACTTTTGGCGGCAAGGCCGGAGGAGATAATGAGAAAAACAAGGAGGAGTCACTGGCCAATCATGACAGCCCCTAAGATGTCCTGAGCTGAGGTGACTCTGTCTTTTAGAAATCCTCCATCATGCAGATGGAGGATTCCCCCAATAGGATTAGGGATGTGCCCCCCTCCCCTCAGGGAGGAGGCACAAAGAGGGTGTAGCCACCCTGAGGGCTAGTAGCCATTGGCTACTAACCCCCCAGACCTAAACACACCCCTAAATTGAGTATTTAGGGGCTTCCAGAACACAGCAAGATAGATTCCTGCAACCTAAGAAGAAGAAGGACTGCTGAGCTGAAAACCTGCAGAGAAGACGGAGACACCAACTGCTTTGGCCCCAGCTCTACCGGCCTGTCTCCCCACTTCTAAAGACACTGCTCCAGTGACGCGTTCCACAGGGTCCAGCAACCTCTGAAGCCTCAGAGGACTACCCTGCATCTAGAAGGACCAAGAACTCCCGAGGACAACGGCTCTGTTCCCCAAAGACTGCAACTTTGCAACAAAGAAGCAACTTTGAAACAACACACGTTTCCCGCCGGAAGCGTGAGACTTTGCACTCTGCACCCGACGCCCCCGGCTCGACTTGTGGAGAACAAACACCACAGGAAGGACTCCCCGGTGACTACGAGACCGTGAGTAGCCAGAGTTGACCCCCCTGAGCCCCCACAGCGACGCCTGCAGAGGGAATCCCAAGGCTCCCCCTGACCGCGACTGCCTGCTTCAAAGCCCCGACGCCTGGTAAAGACACTGCACCCGCAGCCCCCAGGACCTGAAGGATCCGACCTCCAGTGCAGGAGCGACCCCCAGGTGGCCCTTTCCCTTGCCCAGGTGGTAGCTACCCCGAGGAGCACCCCCTTTGCCTGCCTGCATCGCTGAAGAGACCCCTTGGTCTCCCTTTGAAACCTATTGCAAACCCGACGCTTGTTTACACACTGCACCCGGCCGCCCCCTTGCCGCTGAGGGTGTACTTTTTTTGCTGACTTGTGTCCCCCCGGTGCCCTACAAAACCCCCCTGGTCTGCCCTCCGAAGACGCAGGTACTTACCTGCTGGCAGACTGGAACCAGGGCACCCCCTTCTCCATTGAAGCCTATGTGTTTTGGGCACCACTTTGACCTCTGCACCTGACCGGCCCTGAGCTGCTGGTGTGGTAACTTTGGGGTTGCTCTGAACCCCCAACAGTGGGCTACCTTGGACCCAACTTTGAACCCCGTAGGTGGTTTACTTACCTGAAAAAACTAACAAAAACTTACCTCCCCCAGGAACTTTTGAAAATTGCACTGTCTAGTTTTAAAATAGCTATATGTCATTTATGTGAAAACTGTATATACTATTTTGCTAATTCAAAGTTCCTAAAGTTCCTAAGTGAAATACCTTTCATTTGAAGTATTACTCGTAAATCTTGAACCTGTGGTTCTTAAAATAAACTAAGAAAATATATTTTTCTATACAAAAACCTATTGGCCTGGAATTGTCTCTGAGTGTGTGCTCCTCATTTATTGCCTGTGTGTGTACAACAAATGCTTAACACTACCCTCTGATAAGCCTACTGCTCGACTACACTACCACAAAATAGAGCATTAGAATTATCTCTTTTTGCCACTATCTTACCTGTAAGTGGAACCCTTGCACTCTGTGCATACTATTCCTTACTTTGAAATAGTGCATACAGAGCCAACTTCCTACATTTGCCCATTAGTAGGTGGATGAAATAATTGATTTTCCTGAGTTAGTCCTTGTCTGGTACTTCTACTGCAGGTATTCAATGTCGCTGCTACATTGGTGAAGTTGATTGGTTCAATTGCAGAGATTTGTAGGGCGGCCACTTGGGGCACTCCAAATAGGTTTGTGAAACATTACCATTTGCAGAAAGTTGGATGTGAACATACTAGGGGCATATTTAAGAGCCCCTAAGGTGGCGCTAAAGTGGCTTTGTCCATACATCATACTTGCAAAGTAGCGCAATGCATGCATTGCACCACTTTGTAACCCCTTGTGCCACATTATGCCTACGCCAGGCACAATGTATGCAAGGGAGTGTTCCCCTTTCGGGGGGGACGACAAAAAATGGTGCAAAGAATATACTTTTCCGGCATTTTTAACACCTGCACAGAGCAGGCATTAAACTGAGGCTTCCATTGTTTTCAATGGGCCTCTAGGTGCTTTGCAGGATTAGCATAAAACAATTCACAATAATTCGGCAAAGTGGCAAACTAACTACTGCCATGGTGTGCTGTATGTTAAATAAAGCGCACACATGGTGGCATTAGGGGGGGCACTAAGGGGCGCAAGGAAAGTGGCGCTGCACTGGGTGCAGCACCACTTTTCTTAAATACACCCCTAACTTTGGTTTGGGATGTTGCAGTCTGTGTTTTCTGGATTTCCCCTTTCTGCTGTTTTCTGAATCTGGTCTGTTTGTTTTTTTATGTAGTTTTGGTCTTTATCTTTCACATCAAAAGCTAGGAGGATGGCTTGGGTATGCCTCAATTGTGATGAAGGGGACAAGGACAAGAGGAATCTGGGGGTAATGTATAATTACTTACCAGTAATCTTCATTACTCCTGGTCCTGTTGTCCCAGTCCCTCTCATCACTCCCCTCCCTCCATCCTGAATCACTGGCCTTCATATGTTTCCTTGGTAGTTCAGACAGAATGCTGGGTAAGTACTGTTCATGTAGTCCCCAGTCGGGGGGAGAGGGGCAGTATTACTGGCATTCTTCTGTTCCTTTTCTCTGGTGACAGATATGGTTCATCTCAATTGTGATAAATGGGATAAGGACAACAGCACCAGGAATAGTCAAAGCTAGCTAAGTAATGAGACATCTTTCATCCTTCCTTATCATTGCCTCCTCAATGCCCCTATATTTAGTACTACTGTATCCTTTTCCTCTAAGGTCACAATTTAGGGACTGCTGCTTGGTAAAATTATCTTAAGGACCCTACATAGTTGTTTAGAGTTTGCGAAGCTGCCAATCAACTATTGAGCCCCGTACTACACCTCCCAGAACTATTTTATGTGTTTGAACTCCCTATCTCTTTTTCCTGACCATTAGCAATTTAGATTTGACAAATAAAAACACAAATGCTGGCTTGCTTTGGGACCTTTCTGTAAATCATAATTCTGTTGGAAGCACAATATGGCTATCATTTCTTGTATTCTTAGCAATGTATACATAGGTCTGCCTGTATTGCATAGCTGCCAAGAAAAGGAGTGAAAGAAACAATGCAGGTGAAAGACTGTAGCAACACAGAGCAGCACTGGTGAGAATTTAGAATAAATTTGAAGCGTTGCTAGGTAACAGTAAAGAACGCATCATGGATGAAAGAGAAGCACGTTAAGACAATAGTGGTAATAAGCCTAAACAATGTTTTAAGTATGAACTATCTCTCAAAATTCACATACTTTTGAAATATGTAATATTTAATTGTTACTCTTGTCAGCGTGTGTGGAAATGTCTCACAAGAGACATTTTCTTTTATAACCAATCTCCTGCCGGAATCTTGTGTGACTTTAGAGCACAAGGCATGCCCTCACATTTAATTTGCACCCAAAGTTACTGCAAGTAAATGTTGCAAAATGTGTAATTTTAACAAACATTAATAGAAAATAAATCACAGTTTCCCACATCACTGTAAAGCAGCTATGCATGTGGCTTCAGTATGCACACCTGCTAAAGAAATGTGGCATTAGCACGGTTAAACAGAATAATTCATGACACATATGATACTCAAAATATGATATTATTGCAATCAAATTGCCATTTTGGTGTACAGCATACTCAGAGTAGGAAGAAAATGGAGTGAAATGGGACATTCCAACAATCCTTACTCAAGACCTCTGGTTAGTGTGTGAACTACAAACAATAAATACCACTTTATAAAATGAATGGGGAGCTGAATAAATGTTAAAGTGTTTCAACTTGATAATTCAAGATGGCTATTTTGCTCTGGAGATGGGCTTCCTTGACCATAACATCTATTTTGTTGTGCCCACCAGTGTTGAAGGAGCCTTCCCAGTACCCGTCATTGTTCAGTAATAGAGGCCACTCCTTTGAGTCACTTAGAAATACAGAGCGTACTCCTGGAATTTTGAGTTTGAAGGAAACCCGTTGATCTGCCGGTAGGATTCCTGAAGTGGGCTCTACAAGTTCATATTCATCCAGCCAAGAAGTGTATGTAAGAGGGAAGACAGGCCACTTAACTGAAGCATTGGTACAAGAGAGGAGGTAGCTGCACACACTCTCGTAGAGGTTGCCCATCTTCTTGTTCTTCTTGGCATATACACTGATTGCATAACTCCCAGCCTGAGGAAGTTGGACCTGAAACACAACAGTCTTTTTGTGTTGGTGTTTGAAAATGTGTCTGTTCTTGATATCTTTGTTCATTGACATGCCATCAGTGTGAAGCGTGGCAAAGACATCCAATGTTTTTTTCAGTGTGAAGCTGATAGAACAACGTCCGTCCATTGTATGTATGATAGGGCCAGAGTGGGAAGGCTGAGAGAACCCCAATTTCTTCATCCTCCAATTTGGGCCTACAGGATTTTGTAACTTGCTTGGAAAGGGTGGCCAATGTACCTTTGCGTTTGTGCAGGAAAGGAGGTAGTTGCAGACATATTGGAAGTAACCTGATTCCGACTTCCCTTCTGCATAGATTTGAATAGTGTAGGACCCTGCCTGTGGTAAATGTATCAGAAATTCCACCCACTTTTCTCTTTGAAACTGAAGTATGTGATTTCTCTTGATCTGGTCTGTCATTGTAATGTCATCGCTGTGCAGAGTGGCAAAGGTATTCATGTTTTTTTTCAGTGTAAAGCTGAGAGCGCAGCAGCCATCTATTGTGTGTATGACAGGGTCTGTTTGGGAAGGTTGGAGGAAACCTAAATTCTCCATCTGCCAATTTGGACCAACTGGATTATGTAACTTTCGTGAGAATGCTGGATGCTGTACTCGAGAGTCTGTGCAGCGCAGCAGATAGTTACAAACAAATTGTGCGTCAAATGGGTGTGTCTTCTTCACAGTGTAGATTTGTAGAGCATAGGACCCTGCCTGTGGCAACTGGATCTGAAATTCCACCAACCTTTCCCGTTGGACCTGCAGAATGTGCCGCCTTTTAATCTTTTCTGACATTTTTATTTCATCAGTGTGCAGTGTTGCAAAGATGTCCATATTTCGTTTCAGCGTGAAGCTGACAGCACAATATCCATGTTCTGTCTGAATGATTGGATCATGATGTGAGGGCTGTAGGAAACCAATCTTTGCCATTTGCCAGTTTGGACCAACTGGATTATGTAGCTTTTTAGGAAAGGCTGACCAGCGTACTTTAACATTTTTGCAGGAGAGGAGATAATTGCACACACATTGATAATCATCAGGTTTAGACTTACTCTTTGCATGTATATGAAGAACATAGGTCCCTGACTGTGGAAGCTGGATCCAAAATTGAACCAAGTTCTTTTGTTGTACCTGCAGGATGTGTCTTCTCTTTATTTCTTCTGTCATTTTGATCTCCTCTGTGTGCAATGTGGCAAAGATATCAATTTGTTCCTTCAATGTGAAGCTGACACAGCAGCATCCATCCAGGGTGTGGATAATTGGATCAGGGTGAGAAGGTTGTAATAATCCCTTCTTCTCAGACAGCCAGCTTGGGCCAACAGGGTAATACAACTCCTTGGGGATCTTCATATTCTTATCCACAGATCCACATTCTACGATGTATTCTAGAACACTGGTGTAGATCTCAGAAGAATTGAAGGGTTTGGCAAAGATCTGTAACTTGTGGCGACCCGTCATCCTAGGATAGACTTCTAGTTTCATACCATAATTCTTCAGCATTAACAGGCAGGACTTCTCAGCTCCATTAAAATGAAACATAAATAGAGTCTGTCTGCTCCCCTCAATGGAAATCGAAGACCGACCCTTCACTGTAAACAAAGGAGAAACATCGGTCAGACACTTTCAACCACTCTAGTGAATAAAAAGATCACATTCTATAGACTCCTACACCCTTGGTAACTATGATGTCACTCAGGGATAATTTAAGGGTTAGTGGTAATTGAGAATCCTTCCATTTCCAAGGGGGCACTGAATCTACAGGTCAAAAAACAAGAATCATTTTATTTACTATGACATGTGTATTTCTAATGGTTGATTGTGGATCCAGATATAGCAAGGCCTTTCACATTCTGCCCAACTCGAATTCAATCCCATGATTTTGATTACTTGAAAGCGTAGCATAGCTTAGTGTAAGGAAGCCATCTTAAATTTTGATATCAAGTGAGATATAATGCTGAATTGCATTCTGAACAAAGTTGGTGCCCTTATTGTAAAAATTCATGTGAATTAGTAAATGCTGTTTTCCGAACTTTCAAATAGCATAGTTGGCTCTATCCTCACCTGTAACATGATTGGTTGTACCAACCGATTACGGGGGTCATTCTAACTCTGGCGGGCGGCGGAGGCCGCCCGCCAGAGTTCCCCCTCCAGAACACCGCTCCGCGGTCCGAAGACCGCCGCAGTGATTCTGTGTTTCCCGCTGGGCTGGCGGGCGACCGCCAGAAGGCCGCCCGCCAGCCCAGCGGGAAACCCCTTCCCACGAGGAAGCCGGCTCCGAATGGAGCCGGCGGAGTGGGAAGGGTGCGACGGGTGCAGTTGCACCCGTTGCGAATTTCAGTGTCTGCTAAGCAGACACTGAAATTCTTTGTGGGGCCCTCTTACGGGGGCCCCTGCAGTGCCCATGCCATTGGCATGGGCACTGCAGGGGCCCCCAGGGGCCCCATGACACCCCATACCGCCATGCTGTTCCTGGTATGCGCCGCCATGGAGGATTCCTTAGGGCAGCGGAAAACCGGCGGGAGACCGCCGGTTTTCCCTTTCTGACCGCGGCCAAACCGCCGCGGTCAGAATGCCCTTGAGAGCACCACCAGCCTGTTGGCGGTGCTCTCGCGGTCGTTGACCGCCAGGGTCAGAATGACCCCCTACATGCCTGGCATGGGCTTGGCCTCTAAATGATATATCCTTCTTTTCCAGAAGTTATAAACATATTCATTTTACAAAATTGTGGCATAAAATATATAATTGTGCATGTGGCACCATAAAACGTGGTTATATTAATTTCATCCACCTTGTATGGAATTTCATGCAATTCCATTTATGTCCATGCAGTTCAATTTCACCCAAACTGGCATGAATGTTTGGAGTACTAAAATGCATTCAACAAGAAAGAAGACAACAAAACTTACATACATCAATTGTGTTATCAACAATGAATAGCAAAACATTGGATTGACGTTTTTGTCTGAGAATAAAGTTCATTATTTTTCGATCCGATAGAGCACCCCATCCCTCAATTTTTCAGATCAGATTTGTTTAATAATTTTATCAGGGATCTGTTGTAGATATGAAATATGTGACAAATCTAGGATAGATGAGGAGAAAGACTATTGTGTACTTTTCAAAAAAAATATTGACTATAATATCACCTTCTGCTGTTTGAGTGACTGGTTTGCCCTGCACAGCACGACTTGTGTCATTTTTGGTATTGTCTACCCATTTGGGCAACTGGTGCAACTCAGGACTGCTGCTGCATAATAAAAATATATGAATTTCACATCACTCAAGTAAATATGCAAATTACAACACTTTCATTTGAATTATGGGTGTCAATACAATATAAATGGGGATTTGTTGCATTCTCACTAGGTTGTGCTGTCTGTTCCCTCAAGGCCTGATGTTTCAATCAAGTATTGACATCAGCACCCTGTAGGGAACCTCAACCATGATCCTGATGCTTCACGTCTGCCTCTCTCTTCCTACATTCATCAGCCTTCTAGTCACTATTGTTGCTCCATTCTCACCTCTGATACCTAAAACATCCACATGTTCCCTGTTAAAACTGCTCTATCCAACACTCTCGAATACTGCTCGATTAAACCGTCAAATTGACACTTCGTTTAACTTATCTGACTAAATTCCAAACAAATCTCTGGTATCTACAGCGTTTCTTTCAATTCCGGTACTGTTTCACTTTGTCTTTGAAACCTGGAACAATTTGTGAAAAACAACCTTCATCACTGGTTACCTTGACTTGCACACACCCACATATTTTCTATTTTCCAGTTCCATGACGGATATGTCTAATGACTCAGGAACACCTATAACACTTTCAACAATAATTCTACCTTTCCTCTCCCACCTCACTTAACCTTCAAATAGGGCATAGAGGTTCTCCTAAAAATAATTCAAACATCTAGACTTCTCCCGTTCCATGATCCCTCATTTATGCTCCGGATGTCAAAGCACTCAAAATCATACCTGACTTCAGAGAATAATTCATACATTTCCCACCTTCAGCGGATCCCTCTTTCCTACTCATTTACATTTAGTCCCTTTTGATGTCTTTACCCACTACCTCTCAGCCACAAACCATGATGAGTCATTTAACACATTAATGCACCTGGGAACATTCAGCACTCCTACAGCCCATCCAGCAATACTCCAGCTGCTCCTAAATTTAAATATAACTTGCTCCCACATCTCTTCCCAGACCACAAAGTAGGTCGTTAACTATCTAGTTACCACTAAGTTATATTACTGCAATATCCAGCTTGGACCTCCTACAATATGCGTTCTCTGCTATTGAAAACGTGTTAAACATTTCCACACATGTACATTTTAATATCCCATACTAATAATCTCTCTTTCATAACTGACGAAAATATGTCACCCATTTGATAAATCACAATCAAATTTAAGCTCTTCACTCTAGTTTTAAAATCATTTCATTGTCTGTCCATACAATTTCATCGACCCTGTCTTACTCAGCTAATCTTCAACACCTGTTGGTGCTAGCGCATCTGACCTTATTTGATTTCTTATCTTAATTTATAAGGGGACGCGTTAGAGGTTCAATGGACCTTTTGACTGCGCTTAGAGTAAATCCCACCATAGGGCTCAATTTCAATACCAAAAAATAATAATATCAATCAATAGAATCAATAATCTGGGAGTCAGTAATCTCCACGCACCATGACCCTTTTGGCCATGAATAACCACACCTTTATGTGAAAATTAGAATGTTTATTTCCCTATATTAACAATGCTAATATCACATAACAATCTCAAAATCAGATGATAAACATATAGAAACAACACTGGTTAACCAAATCATCTAAAGAATCTCAATTTAATAAAAGCATGTATGGTTATGCATTCTAGGATTACAGTACAACTCAGTAGCAACAATAACTGTGCAATAGAAATAGCATACATTTAGATTTAGCAAAGAACTGACATCAACTTTTGTTAATAATTAGCAAACATCTTCTGTGAGTCTCCTAACTAACTTTCTGATAAGAATAGAATGTTTGTTCTTCATGCAAAACAATTTTGTCAACACAAATTTGGAAAAACATCTAGCTATGGCTCTCTCAAAATTAGCGAATAATACCTAGAAACAAAAGACAAATTACATCAACAACATCATTGGGCTAGTACCTCTCATCGGTATGGATCAGCTATCTGCGACTGTCAATTGGACATCTGTTCGGTCAGCATCAGCAGCAGACCATGAAAAGGAATGGTTCAGAACGGCGGATTCTAAACTATCCAAACTATTTGTAAAGCACGGTCTAAAGATCAGCATTCAGCACAAAGGTTTAAGCAATAAAGTTAAAGATAGAATTAAAAGTTCTCAGGAACTGTTCAGCTCCTCTGACAGAATTAACAAACTCCTCTCAGGAGGATGTCGCACTAAGTTAAAATCATCCAGAACACTTTCCATGTTGCCATTGGTCAAAGAATCGTACGTTTACATTTAGTCCAATGAAAGTAGAACTTCCTGCTGTTTGGGGCTTCCTGCTTTTTGGGGGCAGAGGGGACTCCAACCTCCAGGATTTCGGGCAGCCTCCCGCTTCCATCACTGCAATGCAGACACAATTAAGCGTACCGCGCAACGAGTGCTAGCTCTTCCTGCTGTTTGGGGGCAGAGGGGACTCCAACCCCCAGGATTCCCGGCAGCCTCCCGCTTCCATCACAGCAACGCGGACGCTATTAAGCGTACCGCGCAACGAGTGCTAGCTCTTGCTGCTGTTTGGGGGCGGAGGGGACTCCAACTCCCAGGATTCCCGGCAGCCTCCCGCTTCCATCACTGCAACGCAGACGCTATTAAGCGTACCGCGCAACGTGTCACGCAGGACGCGCGTGGGCCGCGCCCGGACCAAGGGTGGACCCGTCTGTGCCCGTCAGAGACCATACGAGGCCAGGCTGGGCTCCCCCTCTGGGCCCCAAGGTATGGTCTGGGGTTCTTTGTGTATTTGTGTTTTCTCAAATATTTTTGATATTGGTGCAGAGGCCTCTATTTATAATGGGAAAACGCAAGGCGAGAGGCAGTCCTGAACTGGGCCTTGCTAAATAGAAAATCTCGAAACCTAAAAAGCCACGCAACCACACACCAATTGCGTGTCCAAAGAGATTGACAGTTTGATAGAAGAAGTGGAACTGATCCTCAATAAAAAAGAGAGAAATGTCTGGAAGAGGTTGAAATCGGGTACTCTTATTCCGTTCCTATCAGCTGGAACACATCCTTCCACTGACGCCCAGCCCACTAGTGCCCCGCTTCAAGCACCTGCTCCTCAAATCTTCTCTCCGAATGCTAATCCCCCTACACACTCTGCACCTAATTCTAACTCTGAAGTTTTAGAAACTGACTCAATCATCCATGGGATTTCTTGTTCCAATTGTTTTTCTATACTGGAATTACAAGACTTGGATAGTGCCCAACAGATCCCCTCGGCACCATTGTTCTTTGAATGTGATCCCCCTAGAGAAGACTTATTAGCATTGATGTCTAGCTTAAAGAGCGAAGTAAGTGAGCTGAAGCATCTACTGTTTGAAATTCTTAAGCTTCTCAAGAAGTCTGACTCACCTCCTTCTTGCGAACCAAAGTCAATGCCTTTGTTAACTAATCATCTTCCTGCTCCTGGTCCCTTGCCAACTGGTTTGTTGTTGAACTCTGAGGCTGTTTTGGGTTCCAAACAAAGGACTCATCATAGTAGAGCTGTTGTGTCCCCTTCTGTAAAGCCTATGCCTTCTCTTTTCCATCTAGACTCGAAGTGGGACACCACACTAGTATCTGTCAAATTTCTCACACGCACAACGACAACTGCATTTATATGTGCAATGTCCCTCCGCTTCTAGCAAAATTGCGGGAAGATAAATCTTTACTAATTAACAAGGTTTCACATTGGATTCGCCATGACAGAGGCTGTGCTCAATTATCCATGCCGACATCGTATTGGCCAAACTGTCAAGCGGCCTATCCGGTGGGGAGGATACTATAAAACTTAAACTTATAAGTCCTCATTTGGTGACGGGCCTAATGCAGATGGAAGTACATAACCACATGAGGAAGCAACATGATATCTTTTTTAGTTGCAGCTGTCCCGCTTCGGGAAACATGAGGCCGAATCTTCCATCATGCACGACCATGCCGGTATCAAATAATGTCATAGGTTATTATGCTCCCACCAGACCAACATCTGGCCTAGCCTCTGTGATTAACATGGGTTCTGTTGCTAAAAGCCAGCCACTTCAGACGTTGTTTGACTATGTTTTCCCAGCTCTTTCAACTCTAGTATTAGATTTGATTCACAGGCCCCATTATATTAAAAAATGTTATCAAGTCCAGGACTTGCACCTCTACGGGAACTTCAATCTGCTTCTATTATGAACCTTAATTCTGCACTTCATGATGAGCATGTTAACACTTACCACCTAGATGTTTTAATTAGTGAACCTATTCTTTCCACTGTACACTCAACAGGGAAGCTTTTGTCCTGGAATGTGGCTGGTATCAACAGTAAACTAGTCGACTTCGAATGGGGGGTTTCTGTCGAAGATTTCAGTATTTGTATGTTCCAGGAAACATGGGCCACACACAGTGTGTATAGGCAGGGGTACTGCTCTTATATAAAAAAAGCTTTGCAGTCTTCTGCAGGCAGGGCAATAGGGGGATTATGTACCTGGGTTAAGATGACAGAGGTGGGTGAAGTAAAGGAGATACACGTAGACTCCCCTGAAATTTTGGCTATAGCAATTCTGCCAAATCTAGGGACCCCTGTCCTATGTATAAACATCTATAATTGAGACCAGACCCTCCTAACCATTGGTCTGCCACCATAGATCTCTTGAACACCTTAATTTTAGACCTCCTTCCCAAATATCGCTTTATTATTGCGGGTGATCTTAATGCGCCAATTGAATTTAATTCTGCCTTTATTGAGGCTACACAGATTGAAGATGAAGCATGGAATATCCCCTTTCTTTTAACCCAGCGAGTGTCATCCACCGTTTGAAGTAGGGTGCTGCAGATAATAGATCTCATTATACTTCATGGTCTTCGTCTTGGCAATGGGCGCTTTCCAGCTGATACCCCTGCTGGATCAACCTTCTTTAGGGGATCATATAGTAGTACCCTGGATTATGTTCTTCTGGACTTAAGGGGATGGCATTCTATAATAGATGTGAAAGTGGGCCTACCGTATACCAGTGATCATGCGCCTCTCCAAATTGTATATGACAGAACCCTTTTATCAGGAGCAGTGCCTTTCCCTGTTTCCAAATTTCATGGCGCCTTGAAGCTATACAGCAATAGGCGCACAGTGAGATAGGATTCCTTCCAGAGGTCAACAAGTTACGGGACAAACTTTGTGTTCTAGTTTCTAGACATCATCTTTTTGACTACCATCTCTCATTAACTTTGTTGGAAGTTATGTCCTCCCATGTGGACCTCTTTGCCGCCCTCAAGGAGTTGTTCTCTAAAACTGTTATGAACCGAAGCAACCTCCCCTTTCAATCTAGTAGTAAGTGGTTTGACAAGAGGTGCTGAGAGGCTAAAAGTACCCTGACTAAAGTGTTAAGATCTAAAGATGGGGAAGACATTGCGAGGGCAAGAAGAAATTATGCCTCTATACGTAAAATGTGTAAACTCAAGTATGAGGAGAGACTATGGGGTAAACTGGCTGAGGCTGCCAGGGCCCACGATGCTAAACACTTTTGGCTTTTGATCGCGTGTAGAGACCAAAATCATTCATCCAACCCAGAGTGCCACATTGCCCCTGACATCTGGTTATCTTACTTTAGGGAGCTGTATGGTTTTACATTTGACCCTAATGCCACCAGCTCTGGAGAGATGCTGCCATTCCATTCACCAGCGATTCCTTTGCCTCCCTTCACACTGAAAGAAATTGAGGGAATCATTCTGACCCTGGCGGTCTTGGACCGCCAGGGCGCAGAATGACGTAAGCACCGCCAACAGGCTGGCGGTGCTTCAAAGCCCATTCTGACCGCAGCGGTAAAGCCGCGGTCGGAAAATCGGGGCCGGCGGTTTCCCGCCGTTTTTGCCCCGGCTGGGCGAATCCGCCAGGGCAGCGCTGCAAGCAGCGCTGCCCTGGGGATTCTGACCCCCATACCGCCAGCCTGTTTCTGGCGGTTTTCACTGCCAGGAAGAGGCTGGCGGTAAGGGGTGTCCTGGGGCCCCTGGGGGCCCCTGCACTGTCCATGCCACTGGCATGGGCAGTGCAGGGGTCCCCTAACAGGCACCCGGCCAGCTTTTCACTGTCTGCCTAGCAGACAGTGAAAAGCGCGACGGGTGCAACTGCACCGGTCGCACGGCCGCAACACCACCGGCTCCATTCGGAGCCGGCTTCTGTGTTGCGGTCTCATTCCCGCCGGCCCAGCGGGAATGTTGGAATGCCGGCAGCGGTCTTTTGGCCGCATGGCGGCCGATTGGTGGCTACCGCCGCCCGCCAAAGTTGGAATGACCGACTGAGTTGGCAATTATCGCCCAAAAATCAGGGAAGGCTCCTGGCCCGGATGGAATTCCCTCCAATTTGTATAAATTGATTTGAATAACTGGACCCCGGATGTAAACAGGATTTTGAATATTGTTTTGTCTAATGGGTCCTATCCTGATTCTTGGAAGGAGGCAATAATTGTGCCAATACATAAGAAAGGTGAGAAAGGCCTACCAGGGAATTATAGACCTATCAGCCTACTAGGTAACCTTCAAAAAATATTTTGTTATCAGCTATTAAGTAGGTTGAAGAAATGGATAGTGAACAACCAGGCACTAAGCCACCTCCAGGCAGGGTTCAGAGACAAGGTCAGCACTATTGACAAGGTTTTCCCCTTTACTACTATAAGGTGGAAAACTGTAGATGTGGATTCAGGCCATCTTGTTGTGGCATTTGTAGACCTGAAATCTGCCTTTGACCTTGTCCCGTGTCTTAAACTGTGGGAAGTTATGAGTAAAGCTGGAGTTCCCTGCTCCGTGCTTAATATAATTAGAGATCTTTACACAGGCAATTGTGCCAGAATACGATGGGGATTGGCAGGTGAACTGACTTCTGAGTTCCCCACAGATCGTGGTGTGAGACAGGGTTGTGTACTTGCACCCACTTTGTTTCTCTTATTCATCAATACATGTATTCCCTACCTTTTGGATTGCTCTAGCGATGCCCCCAATATGGGAGGGCAGAAGATTCTATGTCTTCTATTTGCTGATGACACTTTGCTAATATCCCGAACAGCCATGGACCTTTCAAATTTGCTTGCGAGGTTTATGGAGTTTTGTAAAGACCATGGCCTGGAAATTAACTTACTAAAAACGAAATACATGGTGTTTGGAGACAAAAATCATAAGATGAAAAGACCTGTTCGCTTAGAGGGCGCCATATTGGAAAGAGTGGGCACCTTTGATTAACTAGGTGTTAAATTAGAAGATTCACATAACTGGCATGCCCACCTCCAGAAATCATTAACGGGTCTGAAACAAAGGGTGGGTGGTATTGTGAGATTTGCAACCTGATCCCCCAGATTTGCTTTGACTCCTGCTCTTGAAATATACAAATCTCAAGCCGGGGGGGGCTTTGTATGGTGCTGAGCTATGGGGCCATTGTAATCTGGAGGACTTGGTAAGGGCGGAAAACCTATTTTTAAAGATGCTGCTAAGAGTCCCTTCAAGTACCCCTTCTTTGCCCTTCCGAATGGATTTAAATCTCCTCCCAATCAACCAGATTGCTGCCTTAAGGCCACTGCTGTTCTGGATTCGTTTGTGGTCATTAGACGCTCTTATTCCATTTTGATGCAGGTTGACCAATTTGGTGGGCACCAATTTTAATACCAGAATTAAGTGGTGCACCTATGTTGAAAGGTCCTTATTTCATCTTGGTCTGGGGTCCTATTGGAAGGATCCTTCCTCTAGCCCAAAAAATGCCACCCAGATCTTGAAAGACGCATTTGGCTTGATGTCCAAACTGTGCAATTGGCCAAAGTTTTGCCCTCTTTCATGACTGACAGTTTTCTCCAATTTAAATGCCATTATGAGCTGGAGCTCTTCATGGACGCAGCACTCTCTCTATTCGCGCGTGCCCTCTACATTAGATTTAGAATAGGGTCTCTTCCTCTGTGCTCTTTAACTTATAAATGGCCCAACTCAACCAATAGGTCTAGGTCACGTCCGATGGGCTGTGAGAATGGAGAGACTGCTTCCCATGTTCTTTTTCAAAAATTGGCCTGAATATTGTAAACAGAGGGCTCTCTGGATTATCCCTCTATGAAAACAAATGGGTTTTAGGAACTGCTTACCTGCTTTGAGAGTACTCAAGTCAGATTCATCCATACAAATAGTGTGCCCTGTAGCAAAATTCTTTGAATCTATTTGGCGTTTTAGACTTGGGATTTTAAAGAACAAGACTTAATAGTAGATACAGTGTATAGTTGCCACATATAAGTGCATGGACATTAGTTTAACATATTTATTATCTAGCTGAGGTTGCATGGCCTTTTTAAACTTCATACTCATGGCAATTATTTTAGTATTGTTTTATTCTGTTTTAAATATTTTTGATTCTAGAGTTTGTTTCTAATGTTATCCGTTTTTCTTTTTATCTTCTGGATTGTTTTGTACTGTACTTTTATGGTATGTTTTTACCGAAATAAAGTAAAGTGATGATGATGAAGTACAACTTCGAATCTAAGATATAACTAAACTGTCTTTCACATGTCGATGATTGGCTCCTCTTCTCTTGTTTCCTTCCTCGGGCTAGTCAGGTAACAATTGTGCATCTCTCTGTCCTTCAGTCAGTGCATCCACTGTTAGCTCCTGGGAACATCGCTTTCACACCACTAAACTCTACATTGTATCTATAACTAATACAGTGTATTCTAGCAAACAGTTCTTATGGTAAAGAAAGCATTTGCTAGTGTTTGATCAACACAGTGAAATAATACAAATCTATTTATCTACACAGCCATTTTGTGTGAATTATTTAAACAGTCCAGCTTAACATGAGGCTTAGACCCAAGACCTCCCCAACTTAAGGCCTACAATTAATAAAGCAAATACATAATACATGATCATTAATATAACATTCTACTGCATTAATCTAAACATGAGCATGACATCTCATATTAATAAACAGTTAATAAGGACACTTCGTGATTACTGACGGCCACTCAAATAGGCACATTTTCAAAGTCATGTATTATTTTCTATATTAATTTTCTATGCAGATTCATAATTCAGAATGCATGAATATCTTTTAGTAAAAATTTACCATTAACAATCCCTCCTCTGATGACTATGTCATCACACTTATATCTTCCCACACAAACCTTTCCTCCGCTAATGTTTGTCCTCCATATCCCTTCTATTTCTTCGCTCCCTTTTCTAATTTTCTCTGAACAATTTTTCCATTTTAATTTCTTCCTGTAGATAAGTGCCCTCTTCTTGCCATGGTTACCCCATTTTCTGCCTGATGTCAGTGTGCTTGGCTGTGTTCACTGGGATCCTGCTAACCGGGACCCCAGTGATTGTGCTCTATCTCCTCTAAATTCTGTTGTTGCATACAGGTAACCCAGTATTTCACCCATAGTTGCATACTGGTGCCCCCTTTCAAGTCCCTAGTATATAGTACGTAGGTATCCAGGGCATTGGGGTTCCAGGGGATCCACATGGGCTGCAGCATATCTTTTGCCACTGATAGGGAGCCCATGCAAAGGCTTCTGCAGGGCTGCCATTGCAGCCTGCATGAAAAGTTGCATGCACCGTTTCACTGCCATTTACACTGCACCAGGTCACTTATAAGTCACCCTGATAGCAGGCCCTCCAGCTCTGAGGGCAGGGTGCAGGGTATCTGTGTGGGAGGGTGCCCCTGCACTAGCAGAGGTGACCCCTCGACCTCCAGGACCATTTTCCCAGACTTCGTGAATGCGGGGACGCCATTTTATGTGTGTACTGGACATAGGTCACTACCTATGTCCAGCTACATAATGGTAACTCCGAACATAGACATGTTTGGTATGAAAAATGTTGGGATCATACCCCAAGGCTTTTGCAAGCATTGTTTGTCAGATTCCATGCACTCTGGGGGCTCCTTAGAGGACCCCCTCTATTGCCAGTTCAGCCTTCTGAAAGTTTCCAGTCAGCCCCAGATGCTGCCACCTCTTGGACAGGTTTCTGCTCTCCTGGTGCTTGAAAAGCTCAAGCCCAGGAAGGCAGAATAAAGGATTTCCTTTGGGAGAGGGGTGTTACACTCTCTCCCTTTGGAAATAGGTGTTACAGGCTTGGGAGGGATAGCCTCCCCAAAGCCACTGGAAATGCTTTGAAGGGCACATTTGGTGTCCTCCTTGCATAATCCAGTCTACATTGGTTCAGGGACCCTCAGTCCCTGCTCTGAAGCAAAACTGGACAAAGGAAAGGGGAGTGACCACTCCCCTGCTCACCACGACCCCAGGGCTGGTGCTCAGAGCTCCTCCAGAGGGTCCCTTGGTTTTGCCATTTTGGATTCGAAATTGGCAGGAAACTCTGGGAGCATCTGAGTGGCCAGTGCCAGCAGGTGACTTCATAGCCCTCTCCTGATAGGTGCTTACCTGTTTTGCTGACAAATCCCCCTTTCAGGGCTATTTAGAGTCTCTCCTTTGGGTGGTTCTTCAGATTCTAATTACAAGACTCCCGCACTAATCCTCTGCATCCTCCACTTCAACTTCTCACTGAAGAAACTGCATCTGGACCCTCATGGAACTCTACAAACTGCAAAAAAGAAGAAAAGACGTCTTCTGCAACATTGTATCTTCAGCTTCTGCCAGCAACTGCAACTGTTTCCCAGTCGTGCATCCTCAGAGGACAGCCTGTCTTCAGCCTGCACCAAGAGAGCGAAGGAATCTTCATTGGGGTGAAGGAGTCAATCCCCTGCTTCAGCAGGCACCTAATGCAATGACTACTGGCTGCGTGAATCCCCACTCCTGCTGAACTGCATGGATACTACATCATGGGTAGTAGACTGAAGTGTTCCTGATGGTCCTGACATCCTACTGTCCAGCTTTGGTGGAGGTAAGAGCTTGCCTCCCCACGCAAGACAGTACCCCTGTGCCCTGCATGTTTTGCTGTTGCCAAGGCTTGTTGGCATCTGTCCACAAAGTTCTTCATGCACCCAGCAGTTGCAACCCTCAGCACTCTATCCTGTGACGCACATCTTCCTGAGTGGTTCTCCGGCGGCGTGGGAGCCTTTGTCGTAGTGCTGCATGGGCCTCCTTTTGCACCTCCTTTGTCCCCATACTGTAGGATTTCTGGGCATGATGCTGCCTGGTCTTCTGTGGGCTCTCTGAGTTGCTGAGAGCCCCCTTTGTCTCTCCCTCCTGGGTAGAGTCCACCTGGTCCTTCCTTGTCCCGGACAGCACCATTTTTTGTTAACCGCGAGCTGTACATGTATAAAGGCTTGTTGGTGGACTCCAGCGACACAAACCAGACTGCAATCCTCAGTCCGGCGTGGGACATCACCTTCTCCAACCAGGAACCTGAATCCATCTTCTTGCATGCAGTACTGACTGTTCTACTTACCGGTGGTTCTTCTTTTGCACTTTCATACGGGTTAGCAGGGGCTCCCGTTCTCCCTGGACTCTTCTGTGCTTCTTGGGCTTAGTTCTCTTCTTCCACAGGTCTTCAGGTCCAGGAATCCATCATTGGTGTCTTGCAGTCTCTTCTGGTTCTTGCATAATCTTCTTTCTCGTGTTTCTGTGTGTTCTGGAAAGTTACTGTGTTTTACTCCTGCTTTCCTGGGCTCTGGGATGGGTTTTCTTACTTACCTTTGGTGTTTTCTAATACTCCTAGTACCCCTCTACACACTACACTTGCCTAGATGGGAAACCGACATTTACATTCCACTTTCTTAGTATGTGGTTTGTGTTCCCCCAGGCCCATTTCTAACTATTGTGATTTTCACTAATTGCACTGTTTTCTAACAGTTTTTACACCTGCTTTTGCATACTAGTGTATATAATTTGTGTAGTACCTACCTCCTAAGGGAGTATAGTCTCTATTGTATTTTTGCCATTTGTGTCACCAAAATAAAGTGCCTTTATTTTTGTAATACTTAGTATTTTCTTTCATGTGTGTGAGTACTGTGTGACTACAGTGGTATTGCATGAGCTTTGCATGACTCTTAGATAAGCCTTTGGCTGCTCAGCTACAGCTACCTCTAGAGAGTCTGGCTTCTAGACACCTCTTACATTTCACTAATAATTGATAGCTGGACCTGGTATTAGGTGTAACTATCATATGTACCCACTACAAACCAAGCCAGCCTACTACACTTCCCTCCTCTGATCATTCTTCATTTTCTTCGATTTAACCACATGATACAATTTACATATTCCCCATGCTCCAATTATGCAAATTACAATAATCAATATCCAGTGTATTATTTTAAATATTATCCCTTTCCCTAGTTTGCCAAGCCAATACTCCATGGAAGCAAATCCTTTGTCAACCTTTTCCCAAACTCCTGGCTCTTTCAGCTCTTTCAAATCAGCACTATCATTAGTCAGATTACTAATTAAACTTCTAATTTCTTTGCTATTATCAGGAATATATGAACAACAACGTTCTGAGTTCAACATTCTTCAAACTTTGCCATCCTTTGCTAAAAGAATGTCTAATGCAAGGCGTTTATGAAGAGTCATAGATCTTACCACAACCATTTCTGTGTCCATTAGGATCATGGCTCCTGGAAAAATTGTCAACATGTTATCCACATTAGTAGACAACTTTCAAATCTTTATAGAGTTTAGGATAACTCCTACTAAAGGAATTATTGCTCCAAATATATCTCCAACTATATTTGAAGGAGATGCTCTCTTCTGGCTAAAGTGATTAAATTCAGTCATTTTTGGTAACCTTTTTAGATCCTCGAGTTGAAATATCTTTGGGAAAACTATCCCCAAGTAACATGTGCCACACCATCCTCTTGGAAGTCCGTAAAGCGCATTCGGGTCACAAATGTAATAAACACCAGGAATTGCCGGATCATGTTAATTCAACATGAATGTCCATTTACTCTGAAACAAAAACTCATGTCTACATTCACTCGTTCCCACAAACAATGTATCAGTTCTAGATGTAGGCCTATGTACACACACAGCTTTCCTACTTGTTGCACATCTAAAGCTAACCTTCCTTGTGTTTTGGTTTCACAAAATTCTTAATTATTTCTAAATGTCCTTTTCTCTAAGCCCTTTTCTAATTTCTCCTTTAATGCCTTCCTTCTATCATCTGTCTGATCTAAGATCTCTTTTCTATTGGTGTAAGCAAACATGTCAGGTTGTTTCTATGCATATAAGCTGTACCAAATGTCAATGTAGGCTCAAAGAACCCTCTCACTAATACTATAGTGTTCTCCCTAGCTACTCTACTCAAATATTTTATCATAGGGACAAACAAAAATACAACATCATAACTGGAATAGAAATACTGGATGTACTCCTGGTTATACAATCTTATTATTAACAGACTACAACTTATCCCATAAGTGAGGGCAAACTGTGATAAATAACTCCTTCCTCGACTGATGAAGGCATCTGTGTGCAAACATAACAATCTCTTGCTTCCATTGTCTCTACATACTGACTCAATAAGCGATAGAAAACGTTAGAAGAAAGTTCTCCTTGGGCATTATCTACATGCAGATATTTCTCATCCAACCTAAACCTCTCTATTTCTGTGAGTGCAATAGTGGTTTCTAAAGCTAATGTATGGTTGGTTTTACTCTTATAAAGAACAGTCATACCCACAATCAATACCAGGCACAATATCATACATTCAATTGCCAATCCAATACTCATGTATTTACAGCACCTATTCTTCCTACCCTGATGGCTAAGGTTACTCATGATCTGTAAAGAATCAGAAAGTAGAAGAGAAAATGTATAACTATGCAGCAAAAATCTAAAACAAAAATCCTCAGTCTTGTGTTATTTACAGTTCTCAGTCTTTCTTACAGGATCCCTTTTGTCAAAAATAGGCAGCTTGTCAAAATCAGTTTAGCAGCTTGTCAAATCGGGTCATCAAAAAATATTTTCCGGTTAGTTTCAATAGTCTCTTTTCTTTGTACCTTTCTCAGTTAACAGTTCTCAACCGTTCAGTTCATTGATTTCCTTCAAGTGCAAACATATTGGGGGTTATTCCAACTCTGGAGGAAGTGGTAATCCGTCCCAAAAGTGACGGTAAAGTGACGGATATACCCACCAGCCGTATTACGAGTCCATTATATCCTATGGAACTCGTAATACGGCTGGTGGTAAATCCGTCACATTTGGGACGGATTACCACCTCCTCCAAAGTTGGAATAACCCCCATTGACGTGGAATGTCTCCATCAAATCAAAAAGACAAAAATTCACTCTGCCAATCACTTGTTGTTGCATACACCCATTCAGGACCAGCGTACATTCGATTCGCAATACTTTTCCTTTTCAATTTGCGATCTCCATTTAACTCTCCATCATTCAAGTCTTCTCTCCTGGTCATGTGTCTACTACCTCCTCAATTGTTCTCACTGTAACTGCTTCTTTTCTCTTTGCTTGTGACTTTGGCCACTTATCTCCTTTCAATGAATCTTTCGTTAATGCTCTTTTTCAGTGTCGGACTTGTTCTCTTTGCTCGGCAGGATTTTCCCTTGACAGACCTGCAACTGGTTCAGGAGGAGTCAGACCACCTTGGCTTTGACCCGCCTCAACTCCTTCCCCCTCAGGGTTTGTCATTAGCTCTGTTTGTCTCTCAAGACCATCTGCTTCTGGGAGAGCCCGCCTCTGACTAGACTCTCCTGCTCCCTCAGTTGAGGTTGGTTCACTTCCACTTTCCTGTTGGTTTTCTCCTTTGTCTCTCACAGTAGTGGCTGAATCACTTTCAGTTTGCTCAGATTCAGTTTCAGTTTCTCCTTCTCCTGTCTCCAGTTCTGGAGTTTGTCTGGATGTTGTTGGTACGCTCAACAACTCCTCTTCATTGTCCAACAGACATGCCATTTTCCTCGTATGGCTTGCGTGGATACAGTTTGGAACTCCAGCGCACTTCACAGCTGTGGTAGTGATCAGCACTACCTGGTAAGGACCCTTCCACTGAGGCTCCAAACATGTCTTCCTCACATGCTTCCTGATCACAAGCCAGTCACCTGCTCTCAGGTTGTTCCCTTGATGTTGAGACGGTTGCGGTGTGGTAGCTTCCACTTGATGAGAGAAAGAACGAACCACATCAGCCAGACCTTTGCAGTAGTCCTACAACGTATCATCTGTTATGTTCAAAAGAGCATTTGCAGGAACCGCTGATAACCTCATTTGCTCTGTCCATGAGGATCTCATGCAGTGACAGTCCTGTCTTCCTGTCGGGTGTGTTTCTCACTGTCATCAGAACTAACGGTAGTGCATCGGGCCAATTCCGATTCGTGGACGCACACATTTTCGCCATTCTTGATTTTAAAGTACCATTCATCTGTTCCAGAAGTCATGATGCTTCGGGGGGTAGCTTCAATGAAACTTCTGCTCGATGTTTAAAGCTGAACATAGTAATTTAATTACTTCACTGTTGAAGAGACTTCCTCTATCTGATTCTAAAGAGACTGGAAACCCAAACTATGGTATCAGTCAACTAAGTAGTAATTTTTCTACAGTGAGGCTGTCATTTCTTCATGTAGGATACGCTCCAATCCAATGGTTGAAGATGCAGACAATCACCAACACATGTCTCAATCCTCCATACAGAAGCATCTCAATTAAATCCATCTTCATTGTGCTAAATGGATCTCCTTCTCTTCCAATGTGGCTCAAATTGACCACTGTCCCTTTTCCCACGTTCATTAGTTGACAAATGAAACAACAATGGCAAACTGCTTCGGCAACCTGTCTAAATTTTGGATTGAACCAATTTTCTTTAAACACTCAGGCCCATATTTATACTTTTTGACGTAAAACTGCGCTAACGCAGTTTTGCGTCAAAAAAATTAGCGCCGGCTAACGCCATTCTGAAGTGCCATGCGGGCGCCGTATTTATTGAATGACGTTAGCCGGCGTTAGCCGCCGGCGCCGTCTGGTGTGCGTTAAAAAAAACGACGTACACCAGGCAGCGCCGGCGTAGGGGGATATGGGGTTTGGGTGTCAAGAAATGGGGCAAATCAGGTTGAGGCAATTTTTTCGCCTCAACCCGATTTGCGCCATTGTTTTTCACTCCCAACCCCCATAGAAATGACTCCTGTCTTAGGAAAGACAGGAGTCATGCCCCCTTGCCCAATGGCCATGCCCAGGGGACTTATGTCCTCTGGGCATGGTCATTGGGCATAGTGGCATGTAGGGGGGCACAAATCAGGCCCCCCTATGCCACAAAAAATTAAAAAAAAAACACTTACCTGAACTTACCTTAATGTCCCTGGGATGGGTCCCTCCAGCCTTGGGTGTCCTCGTGGGGTGGGCATGGGTGACAGGGGGTGTCCGTGGGGTCATGGGGGGGCACCTCTGGGCTCCTTCAGAGCCCACAGGTCCCTTAACGCCTGCCTTTTGCAGGCACTAAAAAACGGCGCAAAAGCGGCCGTACGTAATTTTTTTTGACCCGCCCACTCCCGGGTGTGAATTTTGCCCGGGAGTATAAATCCGGCGCACATGCCTCGGAGTCGATTTTTTAGACGGGAATGCCTACCTTGCATATAATTAACGCAAAGTAGGTGTCCACGCTAAAAAATGACGCTAACTCCATGGACTTTGGCGCTAGACGCGTCTAACGCCAAAGTATAAATATGGAGTTAGTTTTGCGTCGAAATTGCGTCAAAAAAAACGACGCAATTCCGGCGCAAACGGAGTATAAATATGCCCCTCAAATCATAGCATCCCTCCCAACATGTGCTTGATCATGATAATATCCAGCTATTTGAGTCGACAAACTATTCGGCAACACTAGCTGACCTTCTTCTGAAACCCACAGTTCATCTTCATGCTGGACACATTTCAATTTGGCCCATGACCTTTTCGCCTTCCTTTCAACATTATCCTGTAATGTTTTAAATTCTTCTAAGGTATCTATAGCATGTATTACACAACTTGGGCACATCTCGTTTTCATCAGTAACAATTCCCACTTATCGTTGAATGATATACAGTTCAATGCGCAAAACCTTGCGAATTGATCCGCATGTCCATTTCTCATTGACACAAAATCTTGTGATTTCAGGTGTGCACTGCATTTCACCACGGCAATCTTCTCATTTGAATAGCTTGCAGCAATTCATTAATTCTTTTACCATTTCTGACTGGTGAACCAGAAGAGGTGAGGAAACCTCTCTGTGACCACAACTGGCCAAAATCATGCACTATTCCAAATCCTTACTGGCTGTCCGTATAGATGGTAACTTTAAGTTGTGCAGAAACATGGCATGCTCCAGTAAGGGCTACCAGTTCTACCACTTGTGCAGAATACACTTCTCGAAGCCAGGATGCTTCAAGTATCTCGGAAATTGTGCATACAGCATATCCTGCTCTCAGTGTTCCTATGATGTCTCTTAATCAGGAACCATCAACAAAAATAATTTGGTCATTTTCCTCCAATCGGGTGTCTCTAATAACAGGTCTCAGGTTTGTGCACAGATCAGTTACTTCAAGGCAATCATGTTCAATAACTTCCAATTTGTCAATTTCAACTTTCTCTTTTAGGAATAAGGTTGCTGGGTTAAGCACTGTACACCTTTTCAATGACACATTTGGGGACCCTAGGATGCTTGTTTCGGAGCGAGTCAGCCTGACACCTGTAATGTATTGCGTTTTGGTTCATGTAAGTACAACTTAAATGGAGTGAGGGACCATAATTGTCAAGCGGTGTCCTATAACAAAGCTCTCTGATTGAGGCTCAGTTCAACCGCATCAAATGAATGCAGACAGCCTGGTAAAGATCCTGCAACTGGGTCCAAAGTAGCTGGAAAATATGCTACTTGGCGGTTTACACCATGATGGACTTGAGTCAAGTCAAAGAACATGCATCACTCTCATGACAAAACAACGTGAAGGGTTTTGTGTAATCAGACATTCCCAAAGGCTTTGCACAGACTTTCTCTCAACTCAGAAAATGCTTTCATATAAGCTTGATCTAAAACTAAGGGGTCAGTAGCTTCTTTGTGAGTCAGCTTCTGCAATGGCTTTAAAATGACTGAAAAGTTGGGAATCCGTGGACGACAATAGCTTACTATTCCTAAAAACATCCTGACATCTCTCTGTGTTGCCGGGGGATTCATCTGTAATATGGCTGTGACCCTTTCTCTGGATATTTTTCTAATTCCTTTCTCAATTAGGTGACCCAAATATTTCACTTCTTTCTGGCACTACTGTAATTTCACTGGGGACACTTTATGACCATTCTTACCTAAATGATTCAGTAAGGCAAATGTATCATACTTGCATTCTTCTTTTGTTTTGGATGCACTCAACAAATCATCAATATATTGTACCAATGTCGATTGTAAAGGCATTTCCAATGACTCCAGGTTCTTTTTCAAGATTTGGTTGAAAAAAGAAAGTGACTGAAAACCCTTGAGTAATTCCACACCAACAGTAAACTCAATCCAAATATTTGAAACAGAAGAGAAATTGACTACCCTCTTGAAGGGGTACAGAAAAGAATGCTTGTGACAGGTCTATTACGATGAACCATTGAACTTTGCATGGGATCTGAAATAAAATTACTGCCGGGTTTGGCACTACGGGGCAACATTTAATCACAATGTCCTTCACTTTTTTCAAATCCTGAACAATTTGAAATTGGTGAATTACATGGACTGTCCAACACTTCTTTCAAAGCTCCTTGGTTTACAAATTCTGCAATTATGGGTGCAAACCCTTTAATTGTATCCTGTGTCATATGGTATTGAGGAACCTGGAGGAAAATTGCTTTTGGCTTGATTCCGATCCTAACTGCCTCAATTCCTTTTATTAGACTAATGTCTTTTCCTGTTAAATCCCACACTTTCATTGTAACTGTTCCTTGTATGTAAGAAAGAAGTTCTCTCACTGTCAAAACTGGAAAGAAGCTAACCAAAGGGTACTCCCCATTTATTGTGACATAATCCATTTCTGGGGTCAGGTCATCTTCATCCTCAATGTTTGTTTGAATTTTGCTTCCATCATTTCAGCAACACAACATGTCCCTTCCCAATAAGGATGCTGGACTCGAGTCACAAACTACAAATTTGTGTAATCCTTTAAAGTTGTCAATTTTAACCTGAACTGATTCTGTAATTGGGTTGGTCAAATACTGATTTGCCACTCCTACAATCTGGACTGTATTCCCTGAAAGAGTGAAATTTGGAACTTCTGCAGTTTTCACTGTAGAATGTATAGCTCCTGTGTCAACCAAAAATGAAACTTTGTGACCCATTACTTTTCCCTTTAAATATAGGGAAGCTGCTAACACACATTCCTCTTCATCCGAACTCTCACTCACCCAATCATCGTTTATTCCATCCTCAATGTGTAACGGGAATTGGTGAACTGTGTTATTACTCTGATTAAACCTTTGACCTGTGACCTGCTGAGGAAGTATCACATGCAGCTGCTCTATTGGCGATTGAGGTATTTGAATTTGCTGTCTAGGTACCATTTGAACTTGCGATTTCATTGACTGCGACTGGGGCATCTGCAAACGTGGCATTGGCACCTGTTGCATTGCATTAACATTATTTTGAAGATTTGGATTATGACATCTCATTCTTGGTCCTCTCGTATTTTGGAAAGAATTGATGTCACTTGTTTGTTGAACAACACCTTCATGTACTTACATCTGGAACTCCTGCTTCCAATGTCCCAGCCCTCCCCATGTGTGATATGGCAACCATCTCTTCATTCCCTGCCCATCATTCTGAAGCACTACAGTATTCAAATCAGGACTACGATTTCCAGTTCCAGTTCCTCCATGACCTCTACCTCTTGCTTGATTCTGAAATAATACATTTACCTGCGGCTGTTGCTGTGAACAATTCATCTGCATTCCTATTTGTGCTGCTTTAATCTGCATCACTATTGCCTTCTCTTTCAACTTTCTCTGCTTCAACTCAATCTCATCACTACAGTACTTTGCATACTGCAATACCTCATCAATCGGTTTTGCTTGCCAGCAAATCAAAGGACTTGTAATCATCTGGCTAATTTCAGATCGCAATCCTTCAACAAATCTGAACACAAAATGGATCATGTCTTTTGGCTCAATTGTTTCTGTGCCGTTGTAATGTTTGAACGCCTGCAACAATTTCTCATAATATGCATGTATTGACTCTTTAGCTTCCTGGGCTGTCCTGTCTATTCTCTGCCAGTCAATGTTCTTGGGTGAGATTCTTGTTTTAAAAAATTCGTTCACCTTATAATAATATTTAATTACGTCAGGGGAAGGTACCTGTTTGTGGCTCTATCTGAGGTTCTCTCGTCCATCAATCTACGCTCCTTTTGCATTCAATCCATAAGTCTGCTGGAACTAGTATCTCTAAAATGGTGTTCAAATCCTCCCACATGCATTTTGCGTGTTTCACAATCCTGTCTGTCTGCTGGTACAATTCTACGGGTTTCTTTCTCAACCTGGGTTAATCATTTGTAAAGGACAGAATATCACTTCTGTTCCAAGGGACATGGACAAAATTCCCTCCTGGAATCTCTCTCATTGGCAGAATGTTCACTAGGTCCTCAACCTGCTGCCCATTTGCAGTAAGATTCGCAGGATCCCTTTTCATCTTGTCTGTTTTCTTCACCCATCTGCCTTCCCATTTGTCTAATGCTCCTCATGTTTGAATGCTCTCTATTAATCCTCTAACATGAACTTTCATTCCAGGTATTCTCATATTCTCAAAATCTTCAGAATGAAAATCTAATCTGTATCTCCTCTTCAAGTGCTATTGTTTTCTCAACCTCCATGTCATATTTCTCTGTTAGGTCTGCCAATTTCTAATGCACTATTCCTGCTTTGTCAGTAATCAGTTTGCACAAGTAACGCAAGTCATTTTCTTCTAATGTGTCAATCCTGTCTAACCCCATAGCTCCCTCAAATAGGTCTTCCGCCTATAATCTAAGTCTGGTCAAATTCAGGGCACATCTTCGGTTAGGATCTCCTTGAGTGCTAATCAATCTCTTTAACCATTCAGTTAACTACTGAGCTGTCAAACCTTGTACACTAGTTATGACTCATGCCTGGCACTTGCTGTAATGTTAAATTCAGGGTCTCTGGTGTCACCACGCTTGGATTTGGACCTATGTATGATCTTGCCTCATTATTTGGAGGAGTCCTAAAGGGACTTAAATCAATTAACGGACCTGTTTCATCAAACGTTGGTCTCATGGGAGTTGTCATTCTTGCATTCGTGTTGTATCTCTCCCTTTCTATGCTTGGGCTCAGAGATTTCTGCTTACTGCTCACATTATTTCCCTTGGAAAACCATGGTATGACCGGACCTATGGTAACTAGTACTGACACTGCATCTGGGCTTGGTCTAACATTCGGCTCTCTTGTGTGCACTATTCCTGTACTCTGATTTATCAAAGGTGAACATTTCTGTCTGTGATCCTGCTATGAGGGTGTAGCTCGGAATTGTCTGTAACTTTATTGGAGACATCAGATTTGGGATGGACTCTACCTGGACCAATGCTGGCCTCTGGTAAACATTTCCTGTCTGCACTATCAAGTTTGTTGCAGTATCTACAGTAGGTACATCAGGGTAAGTTCTTAGAATGTCCATTTGTGGCATAGGCCTTGTAACTCCCGAAGTAACTGTAGAATTATGGCCAACCTATATCTGGTTCTGGGTTAGTTCAACTGATGTCGGGGCTGTAGGATCTACACTGGTGCTTGGACTTCTCTAATGCGCTGCATATGGCCGAGGCCGATATCTCAATAACTGTAAGATGAATTCATCATCATCTGACTCTTCATCGTATGTCAAAGACTTCCTAAATCTTGGGGATTTCTGCTCTTTGTTGTCAGGGGATACAATTCCTCTTTCTAGTGTTCTTTCTAGCTTTATTTTCATTCTCTTGTGTAATTGCAGGAAACAACTTTATTCCCTACAAAGTTTTGGTTTTCCAAAATGTCTGATCACTGTCCCATCTAGCCTCTGCTTGTGTTTTCTCAGCTTTTCTCATTCTCCTCTCAAATTTCTGTTGCTGTTGCTGTCTGGCTACTAATTCCCAAACAACTAATGCTTCAAACTGTGGTGGTCTTGAAGGAGGTTTACAATCTCTAAGCTCCTTAAATTGATTGTTCCCTGGGCAGGAAACTCTAAACTCCCATCTTTCTCTGTCACTTTGCACCATTTGTTCAGCCAAAGACATGCACAGCACCCTTCTCTTCGAATACAATATAAGCAGGTGTACCTTCTGGTGGTGTAATTTCTTTTATACTTGTTGAAATATACATATCTCCCCTGAGGGCACTTTTTAAAGCTTAGAAAAATTTAACGTCCCCGATTTTTATGCTGCTTTCAATCAAATCAGGAAGTGACTTTCAATCCCCAAATCCTTTTGCTGACCTCCTCATCCAATGAAGCCTCACGGTTGTCCGCCAATCTGTGTGCGACCCTTTTCGGCATCCGACCTATCCCAGTGCGGCTCTAATGACGTATACTCACACATACAGCGGCTGACAAAGTCTTTCGGCATGTCCTCTTAAACCCAAACTCCTGCAAAATGATTGCAAAATTATTGTGAGAACTAATCAAAATCAAAACCCAATTTGTCTGTTCACTCTAGGTAGGGTAACACAATCGCTTCAGAAACCTTACACATTTTTCACTGACGGCTTTTTGCTCTAGCAGCTACTCTTTCTTTCTCAGTTTCCCTGATTCGCAAGCAAAATACGACCCACAAATTTTACTCTCAACAGATCAATGGGTCTGTCCTGGTGCACATAGGACTCACCAGATCTCAGTCAAAAAAACCTTTTCACTCACTTGAACACATACTCTTGAGTTTGTCAACCACGCCTGATTGACCTATTAAACCAGACCAATTACAACAAAACCCAAGTGTCTCATGCACTTTTCAATATACTCCGGAGTCTTAGACCACTCAGGGTCCATATACCAACAACCACTCGGATGATTTTTTTAGCACAAAGTGCCACACACATGTAAAGTTCGACGACTTCCAACTATCACACTTCAAAGTACACAAACTCTTTCAACTACGTCATTCGGAATACGCAGACTCCCTGCCCCTCACAAACATCACAATTCACCTGTGATAGCATAAGCTGTGCAAGTGCAAAACATATTCCATTCACACTACCACCAGCATGTTGAGAACATTCTCAAACTATCTTTGGCGAGCAAGGTTCTGGGAAAGTCATCCTAAGTTCTTATGGGCACATTTTCTTTTCACTTTGTAACATTGAATCTGAAAATCCAAAATTTCACTACTTTCTTTTACCAATCTGTGAATCATTTCAGGGGACTAACAATTACCATACAACAATCTCTTCTGAATATCTCTAAACTTTATGATGGCCTCCTAAGAAGGTAAACCATGCAGAATACCTTATGATGGGCCCTTAAGGAGGAAACCATGTGGTGGTCCATATGATGGGCTCTTAAGGAGACAAGCCATGTACCGGGCCTTATGATGGGCTCTTAAGGAGATGAACCATCATACTCTGCTACCATCTCTGTTAGCGCTCCTGACCTTATCTGGTTTCTTATCTTAATTTATAAGGGGATGCATTAGAGGTTTGATGGACCTTTTCACTGCGCTTAGAGTAAATCCCACCATACGACTCAATTTCAATACCAATCAATAACAATATCAATCAATAGAATCAATAATCTGGGAGTCAGTAATCTCAACGCACCATGACCCTTTTGGCAATAAATATCCAAGCATTTATGTAAAAGTAAGAATGTTTATTTCCCTATATTAACAATGCTAATACCACGTAGCATAACCTCAAAATCAGATGATATCTACACAGAAACAACACTGGTTGACCAAATCTTCTAAAGAATCTCAATTTAATTAAGGCATGTATGGTAATGCATTCTAGGATTACAGTACAACTCAATAGAAAGAATAAATGTGCAATAGAAATAGCATACATTTAAATTTGGCAAAGAACTGACATCAACTGTTGTTAATAATTAGCAAACACCTTCTGTGAGTCTCCTACCTAACTTTCTGATTAGAAGAGCATGTTTGGGCTTCATGTAAAACAATTTTGTCACCATAAATTTGGAAAAACATCTAACTATGGCTCTATCAAAATTAGCAGTTGGTACCAAGAAACAAAAGACAAATTACATCAACAATATCATCGGGCTTTTACCTCTCCTCGCTAAGGATCAGCAAGCTGTGGCTGTCTTCGTCAATTGGACATCTGGTTGGTCAGCATCCGCATCGGACCATGAAAGGGAATGGTTCAGAACGGCGGACTCTAAACTATTCAAACCATTTGTAAAGCATAGTCTAAAGATCAGTATTCAGCACCAAAGTTTAAGCAATAAAGTTAAAGATGGAATTAAAAGTTCTAAGGAACTGTTTAGCTCCTCAGACAGAATAAACAGATTCCTGTCAGGAGGATGTCAAAGTGGGAAAAAGCCTTCCATCAGTGCTGTTGGGCTAAGTTAAAATCATCCAGCACACTTTCCACATTGCCATTGGTTAAAGAATCGTGCATTTACATTTAGTCCAATGAAAGAAGAACTTCAAATCTAAGATGTACCTAAACTGTTGTTCACATGTCGATGATTGGCTCATCTTTTCCAGTTCCCATCGTCAGGCTCGTCAGGTAACAATTTTCTATCTCTCTGTCCTTCAGTCAGTGCATCCATTGTTAGCTCCTGGGAACATTTCTTTCACACACACACACTAAACTCTACATTATATCTATAGCTAATACAGCATATTCTAGGAATCAAAGTAATATATGAAGCAATAAAGTCCTCTTGATGTTACATTTATGGTACACAGGAAATGTCCTTTCTTTTTAGAGCCTTTGTATTTCGCGGAAGTCTAGGTTACTTCTCCCTTGCATTGACCTTTAATTCAACCACATTTATTACCCTGGTCATAAGGGTAGAGGGTATGTGCCTCATCGCTTTACATGCCATTGGAAAAAAAGCATTTACTAGTGTTTGGCCAACACAGTTGCATAATACAAATCTATTTCTGAGCAGCCATTTTGTGTGCATCATTTAAACAGTGCAATAATAAATAAATAATACATGATCATTAATATAACATATTACTACATAATCGAAACATGAGCACGACATCTCATAATAATACACAGTAAATAAGGACACTCCGTGATTACTGAAGGCCACTCAAATAGGCACATTTTCAAAGTTATCTATTATTTTCTATATAAATTCATTTTCAATGCAGACTCATATTTCAGAATACATGAATATCTATTAGTAAAAATTCAGCGTTAACATTGGTACTAAATGCCTTGTGTGCTTGATGACATTCCCCATTCACTCCACTTACTCAGCCTACTGTATTATTTTGAGTGGAATCCAGAGCCATAGATTTTTATGACAGTGAAAATTTGACCACATGATTCTCCACAAGTGGATAATTCCCCAATGAAGGATTTACCACTTTCTCCACACATGGAATGATTTTGTGTTACTATGCAACTCTAAATCTGTGCCTAAGGCTTTATCAAAACCTTCACAAAGAGTCAAAGTAACATTTATTGACTAAGTGAAGTAGAACTTCTTCTGCTTGAACTTTCTGAACAGAAAGACATTTGAAGTAGCTGTGGCATTTACTTAACGTTTTTCACCTTTAGCTCCATATCATGACAGTCTATTATGTCTCTTTTTTAGCAATTTTTCTTGACCTTGAAGGTATCTCAAAGTGTGAAATCTACATTTAACCATAGCCTTTTCTGGTTTCTGGTTTACCTGTCTTTGAAAGGTGTACACAATAATATTCACCCACTCTACCTTCTGCATTGTGTGCACAAGAGCCCCAGGTACCCCAGAATATCACCTGCATAGACTTGAAAAACTTTAAAAATGCTGCTCAGCTTTTGTTATAACATTATAGAAAACTGTCCAATGGTGAAGGCCGATACCTGTGGAGCCCCGCTTGTCATTTGCATTCATATAGCTCATAGACATCAGATAAGGGTGGTCGTGGATGTCAGCTGCTACCCTTGCTTTCCTGCCTATGACTTCTCTGAGTCATAGGCAGCAGTATGAATGGAACGTGAACAGGATTTTAAGAGTATGTTTTTTCTGTAGATTCACTATTCCTCTTTACAAGAGACCATGAACAACAAATAAGAGGCTTTTGAGAAGCTAAGAGTGGGGCCAAGATTCAACTATATTCAATAATCTACTGTCAGAGGGTGCAAAATGCAATTTGTGCTAACATTCGCATTTGTATAATTCCAGAATGATTCTGCTGGGAAGGTAACACAAAGGATTTTTAACAAACAATTATTTTTTAACCGGACCAAGAATCCCTTTTAACAGATTGTGTATTGACTTACAACAAACACATGACTTGGTTAAAACACACTATGGCCCTCATTATAACATTGGCAGTAACTACAGCCTACCGTCACGGTGACGGCAGCCAACTATGTGTATTATGACCACTGACGGTATTCCACCAGAATGCTGGCAGAACACCGCAGACGGTCAAGGCGGCTGACAGCAGCACCGCCACGCGAGAAAACACCGCTGACCGTATCATGAGCAATGATACAGCCTGGTGGTGTTTTTCTGGTGGATGCTGCTGCTGCCAGCAGTGCCGTGGACCGTCTCCGGCCGGAGGACCCCCTGCAAGCTGGTAAGTCAGGTTATCCGACAGGGGGTGTTGTGTGTATGTGGGGTGGTGTGTGTATGTTTTGGAATGCGTGCATGAGGGTGTGAGTCGCATTGAATGCGTGTGTGAATGAGTGATTGTGAATGTTGTGTGTTGTGAATGCGGGTGTGCGACAAGGTATCTTAGTGTGTGTTGCTGTGTGTGGGTATGTATGTGTGCATGTGTGGGTGGTGGTGGGTATGCATGTGTGCATATGTGTATATGGGTGTGCGTGCAGGTGTGTGTGTAGGTGCGGGGACAGGAGAGGGAGGGGGGAAGGATTCTGCGGAGGGGGAGGGGGGCGGGTGAGACCCCTATCAGTGCCAGGGAAAGGATTCCCTGGCACTGATAGTGCCTACCGCCATGGTTTTTGTGGTGGTAAGTTTGGCACGAAAACCATAGCTGTAGGCCGGGTCGTAATCTCGAGGGTGGGATTGTGATGGCCGCCGGGCTGGAGACCGCCCACCATCCCATTTTTGTTACCGCCAGCCTGTTGGCGGTATTAACGCCGCTTTAACACCGACTGCCAGGGTTGTAATGAGGGCCTATATATGAGGCATTGTAAGACAATAACATTCTATATGGGTGTTCCACACAGAGAGATCGTTCCAGTGCTCATGAAAGTGAGATCACAACAGAATAATGTACAAGATATATCCCCTTCCGTGCCCAGGACGTAATGGTTACGTCCTGAACGCACAGTGCTCGTGTGCCCAGGTTGTAACCATTACGTCCTGGGCATAGAGACTAGAGGGAGCGCTAGCGGTCCCTCTGTGGGGTTCCCCCCCACCCCCTCAAGGCAGGGATGGAAGGGGAAGCCCTTCCCTGACCCCCCCAACCGTCCTGTGACATCGGGGCGCGATCGCGCGCTGACAATCACAGAGGCATCCTCCCATCGCGATCGGATCACGTGGAGGAGGCCGGAGAGGCTTCAAAGCGAAGGAAAGGAATTCCCTTCCCTTTGAAGTCTCTCTCAGCGTTTTAGCAGCCGGACTGTAAGCAATCCAGCTGCTAAAACGCCCACTAGACTCCAGGGATTTACATTTTTTAAGGAAATTGGCATAAGGGAGTGACCCCTTAGACAAGGGTCGCCCCCACGGGGCATTTTTTTTTAGGCCTTTTTGGCCTATTGTTATTAGGCCGATCTGCCCCTAGGGGGGCAGAAACCTCTAGGCGCAAGGGCAAAAATTTGTGTTTTTTTTTTTTTAGAGATGGGCAGCGACCCATTAGGCAAGAGTCGCTCCCCTGGGGTGCAAATTGTATTTAGACCATGGCAGATCAGTGGATTTTGGGTCAATGGGGCAGAAACCACTAGGCACCAGGGATATTTTTTTTTGCACCAACGTCACTTAGGCAAGGGTCGCTCACCTAGGGGGCAAATTATATTTAGGCCATTTCTGTCCCCCTTGGAGGCAGATTGGCCTATTTTTATGAGGCCAATCGGCCCCCAATGGGGGCAGAAACCACTAGGCACTGGGGATTTTTTTTGTTGTTGTTGTTTTACAGTTGGGGATCGACCCCTTAGGCAAGGGTCACTCCCCCTGGAGGGGCACATTGTATTTAGGTATTCTGGTCAAATCATCGGCTGATTTTAGGTCAATCTGCCCCCAAGGGGGGCAGAAACCACTAGGCACCAGGGATCTTTTTTTGCGTCACGCAAGGGGAGCGACCCTGTAGGCAAGGGTCACTCCCCGGAGAGGTGGGGGGGCAGGGGGCAAATTTATTTTAGGCCATTTCTGTCCCCCCTTGGGGCACAGCGGCCTATTGTTATTAGACCTCTAGGCTCCAGGGCAAAAAGAAATTGTGTTTATTATGTTTTTTTTGTTTTTTAGATGTTTGTTTTTTTAGAGGCTTTTTTTGCCCGCCAGGGGAGGCAAGGGTCGCTCCCCTGGCGGGCAAATTGTATTTAGACCATTTATCAGGGTATTTTGGGTCAATCTGCCCCCAAGGGGGGCAGAAACCACTAGGCACTAGGGATCTTTTTTTTTGCGCCAACGTCACGCATGGTGAGCGACCCCGTAGGCAAGGGCCGCTCCCAGGGGAGGTGGTGGGGCAAATTTATTTTAGGACATGTCTGCCCCCCCCTGGGTGCAGATCGGCCTATTGTTATTAGGCCGATCTGCCCCCGGGGGGGCAGAAACCTCTAGGCGCCAGGGCTAATTTTTTTGGGGTGTTTTTTTTTTGTTTGTTTTTTTTTTTAGAGATGGGGAGCGACCCATTAGGCAAGGGTCGCTCCCCTGGGAGGCAAATTGTATTTAGACTATTTCTGACCCCCCTTGGGGGCAAATCGGCCGATTTTAGGTCAATTTGCCCCCAAGGGGGGCAGAAACAACTAGGCACCGGGGATCTTTTTTTTTGCGTCAATGTCACGCAGGGGGAGCAACCCCATAGGCAAGGGTCACTCCCGGGGGGGGTTGAGGGGCAAATTTATTTTAGGCCATTTCTGTCCCCCCTGGGGCTGGCTGAGCTAGAGGCCAAAATCCACAAGTAGGCACTTTGTAAAAAACACCTCTGTTTTCTGTGAAAAAATGTGATGTGTCCACTTTGTGTTTTGGGCCATTTCCTTTCGTGGGCGCTAGGCCTATTCACACCAGTGAGGTACCATTTTTATCGGGATACTTGGGGGAACACTGGGTGGAAGAAAATTTGTGGCTCCTCTTAGATTCAGAACTTTCTGTCACCGAAATGAGAGGAGAAAGTGTTTTTTTGGTCAAATTTTGAGGTTTGCAAAGGATTCTGGGTAACAGAACCTGGTCAGAGCCCCACAAGTCACCCCATCTTGGATGCCCCTAGGTGTCCAGTTTTCAAAAATGCGCTGGTTCGCTAGGTTTCCCCAGGTGCCGGCTGAGCTAGAGGCCAAAATCCACAAGTAGGCACTTTGTAGAAAACACCTCTGTTTTCTGTGCAAAAATGTGATGTGTCCACGTTGTGTTTTGGGCCATTTCCTTTCGTGGGCGCTAGGCCTACCCACACCAGTGAGGTACCATTTTTGTTGGGAGACATGGGGGAACACTGGGTGAAAGAAAATTTGTGGCTCCTCTTAGATTCCAGAACTTTCTGTCACCGAAATGAGAGGGCAAAGTGTTTTTTTGGTCAAATTTTGAGGTTTGCAAAGGATTCTGGGTAACAGAACCTGGTCAGAGCCCCACAAGTCACCCCATCTTGGATTCCCCTGGGTGTCTAGTTTTAAAAAATGCGCTGGTTTGCTAGGTTTCCCCAGGTGCCGGCTGAGCTAGAGGCCAAAATCCACAGGTAGGCACTTTGCAAAAAACACCTCTGTTTTCTGTGAAAAAATGTAATGTGTCCACATTGTGTTTTGAGCCATTTCCTTTTGTGGGAGCTAGGCCTACCCACACAAGTGAGGTACCATTTTTATCAGGAGACTTGGGGGAACACAGAATAGCAAAACAAGTGTTATTGCCCCCTGTCTGTCTCTACATTTTTTCTTTCCAAATGTAAGGCCATGTGTAAAAAATACATCTATTTGAGAAATGCCCTGTAATTCACATGCTAGTATGGGCACCCCGGAATTCAGAGATGTGCAAATAACCACTGCTTCTCAACACCTTATCTTGTGGCCATTTTGGAAATACAAAGGTTTTCTTTATACCTATTTTTCACTTTTTATATTTCAGCAAATGAATTGCTGTATACCTGGTATAAAATAAAAACCCATTGCAAGGTGCAGCTCATTTATTGGCTCTGGGTACCTAGAGTTCTTGATGAACCTACAAGCCCTATAAATCCCCGCAACCAAAAGAATCCAGCTGACGTAACGGTATATTGCTTTAAAAAATCTGACATCACAGGAAAAAGTTACAGAGTAAAATGTGGAGAAAAATTGCTGTTTTTTTACCTCAATTTCAATATTTTTCTATTTCAGCTGTTATTTTTTGTAGGAAACACTTGTAGGATGTACACAAATGACCCCTTGCTGAATTCAGAATCTTGTCTACTTTTCAGAAATGTTTAGCTTTCTGGGAGCTAGCATTGGTTTCTCACCCATTTGAGTCACTAACTGGAAGGAGGCTGAAAGCACAAAAAATTGTAAAAAATAGTAAAAATGGGGTATGTCCCAGTAAAATGTCAAAATTGTATTGAAAAATTGGGTTTTCCAATTCAAGTCTGCCTGTTCCTGAAAGCTGGTAAGATGGTGATCTTGCCACCACAAACCCTTTGTTGATGCCATTTTCAGTGAAAAAACCACGAGCTGCCTTCTGCAGCCCTTTTTCCCATTTGTTTGAAAAAAACAAAAATTTTCACTGTATTTTGGCAAAATTTCTTGGTCTCCTTCAGGGGAACCCACAAAGTCTGGGTACCTCTAGAATCCCTAGTATGATGGAAAAAAGGATGCAAATTTAGCGTGGGTAGCTTATGTGAACAAAAAGTTATGAGGGCCTAAGCGTGAACTGACCCAAATAGCCAAAAAAAGGCTTGGCACAGGAGGAGGAAAAAGCCTGGCAGCGAAGGGGATATTATATTCATAAGAGCCTATGAACTTTAGGTTCAAAGTCAGTCCAAGGGGGGCAATCCGTCAACTCTGTATTTTGACCTGTAACAGTCAATATGCATCAAGCTCATAATTTATTACATTTTTGACGTTTCAAACCATATATGATTTTGAACTGGGCCTACCTTAGGAAAACAAGGACGGATACAATCTCAAAAACCACTAAATGTTGTAAGGAGGTACTAGATATACATCCTTCATCTTGGTATGTAAGCAGAATAGGAACCGTCCAGTATATAAGTATCCGGGTAAATGGACCTCAAAATCACACTGCGCACAAGCTTGTGATTAATAGAGCTTCCATTTATCACAGGCTCGTATTGGGCAAAACTAGTCTTGGATTGCTTGTGTTTCCTTTCAGAGAGAAGGTAGTTTGGGCTGGATTATTCCTAATGAAGCAGGATCCAAACTGATTTACAGATAGGTAGGACTAATCTGAGGTGGCATGGTGGGCAAAATAACAATCTGTCGGAATCTGCCTTGAGCAATTGCCAGTGGTTAAACTCATTGCAGTCATCCTCCCATCACCTTTTGTGTGTCGATTAAAAAACCACAGCCGATCTGTCAAGCAGAATGTGGCATTCAAGCATGAATTGACACTCCAATGTGAAAGAGGATGTTCACAGCCCCAACCCTGGTGATCACTCTAAAACAGTTATCTGGCAACTCTCCCTCCCACTGGACTTAATGCCTGGCTGACTGAAGTACAACGGTGACGGCAGGCCCAGGTGTGACCTACATGTGCCCAGTTCGCTGTAGAGAGCGCGCTTGCATGGTTGCCCATCCACATTTGTGATGCTGCGCATAGAAGCATTTAGTGTGCACACACTTTTCAGTCAGGTAAATTAATGATTAGAACTCATGCATGTATCCATGTGCTCAGATAATTTTTTTCTCATGAGGCTGGTAGTTCTTTTACTTCAATTGTAATTGGGAAATAAAAGTTTGTAATAAATGGTAGTGTGGTTAGCTTAAAAAACTTCAGTGAGTAAAACTTTCTATGCTTTCCTTTTTAAATTTCAAAGAGAGTTTTCCCGACTGCTTTGTAATGGTGACATTGTCCTGAATGCAGTTTCTTTGCAAATAAAAAATGCTTTTGCATGTTTTATTTCTTGATAGGGGGTTTAGATGTTTATATGACGTTCTTCATGTACACGTTTCCAAAATACACAGAACATATACTATTCTGCCAAGGTATTTCAGCAGTGGTGGCTCCTCTGCTAGGGCGGAGGAGCGTCACCCCCCCTCAGCCAGCAGCAGAAGCTGCTAAACCTTTCACAAACTAAATGATAATAAACCAGTTGCCGGGCTGGAAAGAGCATGCACAGGCTCCCAGTCTGCCTGGGAGTGCCTTGGCTGGGTGTCCTAGCTCATCCTGACGCTGCTCTGAGCAGCGTCAGGATTGGCCGCAGGGCAGGCTGGGAGTCTCTGCTTGCCTGTAGCGACAGGAGAAAGAGGAGCGGCGTGGCAGATCAGGTAAGTTTTTATTTATTTTTAAATATTTTTAAATACATTTTACCTCCTTCCCACCCCCGCACACTGCTCCCCGCCCCTTGTGAGCGAAGCGAGCCGCTATTGTAGTTCAATACACACCTGGAGTAATATGCTGCCAAATTACCTCAATCCAGACATGCTGTCACATTGGTGTTCATACATAGTGCACTATGGGGTGGTTTTAGCACCCACTACATGGTTATACACAGATATTTATTGCAGCAAAGTTGAGATTTATAGAAGCATATGCCAATTCTATAGTGCATCACTTTGGAAATATTCTATTTCTAAGAACTCTTACTCTAGACGATTTGGGAACCGAGATACAGGGAGGTCAAGTGACTTTTGAAGCATCACGCAATGTGATTAAGAAGGGGGCATATGATCAGGGTGGACTGATCTACATTGTAATCAGGCAGTGTCTGATGGGCTGGTCTTAGATGTCAGTGTGTGGGTCATTTTATTGGTTGATTGTGGGCCTGTTTTATGTTATGGTCAGCCGGTTTTTACCATTGATTTAGCATTCTCTAGGAAAAATATACACTGTCTGTAGTGTCTGTAGGATTGTGATAGGATTGTGATAGGTTCCTAAACTTTATTTTAACTAGACAACTGACATATATTATCAAGCCTTGTTCCTACCCCTAGCTATCTCTCCTCTTCTATGGTAAGTTCCCAGATTATTTTGTTTTACATTTTTAAAGCGAAATAGAAAAAATAAATGAAAAAATACATTTGTCTGTATATCAAACCAAGGCCTGTTATAATGGAGGTTTCTGTTCACCAGGTGATTAGACTATATTCACTATTTCAATTGCTATGCACTGTGCCTAATGAGCCAAATGGGATCCAAAGCACTGTGTAAACAAAAGGGAGAGATACTGGCACGAAAAGGGAACCTAGAACCAACCTGTGGCATTACAACTTACTTCCAGATCATAGATAGGACTTTTGTTCCTCTGACTGGAGATGAAGCTAGTGCTCCTAGTCTGACCATAGCTATCACCTGGGGACTGTTGACACCCAAGGGGTGTGCCCCTGCTCTGGATACTTCTCGTTCTGTCCTGAGTATGGTTTATGTCTCATCGTACTCAGCCCTTGCTTCTCTGACTGCTGTGAGTATGAAACAGTCATGTTTGTGTCTGTGTACTAATGGCTGCATCCATGTGTGTTCAGAGTTGCCTTTAAAACATATTTGAATGCACTTTAACTAGCTATAATTTTTCAAACAGTTTTCCTAGAATTTCCAAAGGGACATCATTTAAATCCCTTGTTGAGATACAATTAAATTCTAACCATTCATAGGTTATGTTTCTGACTAAGGCCCTCATTTTGATACTGGTGGTAAAAACTGCTCACCGCCACGGCGACCGCCGCCAAAAGACTGTCTCCATGGCTACCAGCCGTGTGCCGTATTATGACCACAGCCGGATTGCCCCCAGAAGAATAGCGGAAATTCAGCTGCGGCTATGCTGGTGGATGGTGGATGGTGGTAAGGTGGCGCTGCTGCCACCAGCAAGGCCATGTCAGGAGACCGCAACCAGCCGTATTATGACAATAATACGGCCTGACAGTGTTCTGCTGGCGGGCACTGCTGGTGGCACCAGCACCCCATCTGGTCTCCTGCCAGAGGAACCCCTGAACACAGGTAAGTTGGGTCTCCGTCAGGGGAGGAGGGTGTTGTGTGTGTATGGGTGTGTGTGAATGTTTGTGTGTGCGTGGATGTGGGTGTGTGTTGCGTGTTGAAAGTGTGTGTGCATGTACGGAGGTGTGAGTGCATGTATGTTGTGTTCTGTGAATGTGTGTCTGCGTGTATGTATGAAAGTGCATGTGGATATGTGTGTGAATGGATGTATGCATGCATTGATGCATGTGGGAATGGGTGTGTGTATGTGTGTGTGTGTGTGAAGGGGGGTGTGAATGTAGAGGGGTGTGGGGGGCTAACTGGAGGGGGAGGGGGGAGACCACTATCAGTGACAAGGAAGGAATTCCCTGTCACTGATAGTGCCTACCTCCATGGTTTTCGTGGTGTTAAGAAAGCCGGGGTTAAGAAGCAGGCGGAACAGTGACAGCCTAGTGACGGGCTAGAGATAGATATCTTCTGCCCTGCTGCTGTCACCACCGTGGCGGTTGGAGTGGTACATTGGCAGGTTGGTTTCAGCTAACCCGCCAATGTCATAATATGGTGGTAAGTACGCCAGCCTGTTGGCAGTACTTACCGCCATATTATTGCAGACCGCCAGGGTCGTAATGATCCCCAATATGTGTTACTCTTTTTCATAAAAACATTCCCAAAAGTCAATACCCAAGCCCTACTGTAAAACTGTATTTGAGTCACATTCAGCTCTTTACCACTGTTTAGCTCAAAACTGTACCACCAATTTCACCCAAAACTACCTGAGTCGGACACCTTCAAAGCTGTGTTTAAATCTTATTACATTTAACCAAAGATTACTCTTTGTATGAGCTCTACATTGTATGCTTAATTTCCAGTTGTCTATTACCATGGAGAACCTGTTACCTGGCCCTTTTTTGTAATTTCTTGAGGGCAAAAGCCCTCAACACAAATACTTCTAGCTAGAAGCGTGAATCCACACAGAGCAGAGAAAACTGCACACACATACTTTCTGTTGTTGCATAAGGAGGTAATTATTCAGAGAGAACAGTGCATGCGCCTGTCAAGGAGAAGGCCCTTGCTAGTGCAGGTGTTTTAATAAGAGTTATTAATGAATGTTTATGTATTTTGAATAATGAGTTTATGTAGAAAATGAATAACGTAGAAAAATAATGGACACATTTGAAAATGTGACCTCGAAGAATGGCCACCAATTTTCATGAAATGCAATAATAAATGATTTATACTTATGAAATATTGAATATGTATTAGACTAATTTAGTAATATGTCATATTAAGGGTTATGAAGTATGTTTTAGCTTTATTAATTGTAGGCCTTAACTTAGAGAGTGTATTGGCCTATTTTGTCAGGCCTCATGCAGAAGCTATATTTCCAAGCATTTAATAAAAATGCTGACCAAGTAAATTAAACTGTGAAATGTCTATTGTATTGTTAAATTTGCTTGGCGGAAGCTTTAAGTGAGAACAGACTGCTAGGAGATCATGTTCCTGCTAGTGTAGCATTTTATGAGTAATGTGTGAGAGACTGACTTTCCCAAGACAAGAACAATGAAGATACTGACTAGAGTGGAAGCTGCAACAATATTGTTACCTGACAAGCCGGAAGATGAGAACATCGTAAGGTGAACCAATCAACTGTATGTGAATGGTGAAATATTAAAATTCATAGATTTGACGTAGAAATATTATTGGACAAAATATGAACAGACGATTAACTGACCAATAGGGAATTACAGGATAGTTTAGGTGACTTTGATATAACAACGCCACAGAGGGAAAAAGAGGCCAGACAATCAGAGACACTTCAGGAGAGGGAGAGACTTATTGAGATTTTAGGGGAGAGACGTTCATCTAGGCATTGGGCTCATATTTCCTGACTGAGAGCCTGATGTCTTGCTGATCAACTGATGTCCTGAGGATGAAGACTGATTCTGCTTTGCTGACCCATATCGAGGATATGTATAATGTGACTAACTGTGAATATTGTGCATATTTTGCGTTTTTCTTCTAGGTACCAACTGCGCTGTTTTGATAGAACCATAGTTAGATGTTTTTCCAAATTGAAGCCCAATATGCTGATGCTAATCTGAGGTTAGTTTAGGATTTCTGACTATTGACAGCAATAGCAATTGAAATTTGAGAGAAGGATGAGAAAGGCAGAAAAGACTCTAGCGGAGGCTAAATGGGATTGGGATCAGAAGGTATGGAGAACAGAGACCTTGCAAGCGGTTAAGTTGTTTCTGGCAAATTGCACAGGAAAATGAAAAGGAAGGAAGGAAAGCGACTAGGAAGACAAATAGAAGTCCGTCCGAATGTAAGGGAACTAGAAGGTCTTCAAGAGTAGAGGAAGAATCGGACGATGATGAGTTCCTTACACAGTTATTGAGAGATCGACCGCCACCATATAAAATACATGAGAGTGGTCTGAGTACTAGTGCTGATCCGACAGTCCTGACTCAGATAAATGGGAAGGCGAGCCTGGTACAGACTAATGCTAACCTGACACAGTTGTACTAATGTGCCACCTACTCCTGTAGTACAGACTCAGATGCAGCCGCCACAGATACAGAGAAGATATCCCGATGTGCCTATTTTAGAAACAACTACGAACTTAGTGGTGCCCATGGAGCAGGTGGTTCTAAGACCAATACTGTTCCAGATTGAGCCGACTCCGATTTTGTTGCCCCAAATGCAGCCGCAGGTAATGCCAAGATTTACGCCAGTAACAGGCATACAGTCAGGCTTGACTCCGATGATGATCAGAATATGGGAGTTACTCTCCCACAGAACGTAAGTGGCAGAGCAACCCCGGATGCTATATCGCTACAAATTACTGTTGGTCCAGTGGTACCATTATTTGCACAAAAGAAACCGACTGTGAGTGAACAAGTAGCAATGGCCCAGAGTCTAATGAGGGGAGGACATAATGAACAAGTTCAGGTAGTCTCTCCTGTGGGTCAGACTTTTGACGGATCCAGATCATTGTTAGATTTTAGTCCATTTGTAGCACGTCCAGACACAGTGACAGGACCAAATGTTGGCCAAAGCTCAAAACTGTTGGCACCACAAACTCAGAATGCAGTTGCACAGCAGGTGCCTCCAACCCAACATTTTGTTACAGGGTCTGACAGCTCAGCAATTGACTGAATGGTTAGACAAGCTGAATACCCCACAGAGTGCCCCTAAAGGAGAGGAGTATTTGAATTGCGCCTGGCTAAGCATGGAAGTGGGTGAACTCATTGAGGGAACGATGGGGGTGAATAGTTTAGAATCCTACAAAGAACCAGAGTTGAGATATTTGTGCCCAAAGATTACAAGAAAAGTGAGCAGGGTGCATTAGAGATTAGCAGATTTGGCAGAAGAAAAGGGCATAAAGATTGAGAAAATGAAGTATTTGAAGAATAGTTGCAGATTAGATTTTGAGGCAAAGGATTTTGAACATATGAGATCTGCCGGCATGAAAGCATGCCTTTTACGAATTACTGCAGAGTGCTCAGACCTGGTGAGCATTAGACAAATGGGAAGGCAGATGGGTAAAGAAAAGAGACAAGAGAGAAAGGGATTCTTTGGAACTGACTGAGAATGTGCAGTCAGACAAAGTTCTAGTAAAGATTTTACCAATGAGAGAGATTAAAGGGGAAAATTTTGTTCATGTTCCTTGGAGCAAAAGTGACATTCTATAATTTACGAATGATTATCCAAAATTGAGAGAAAAGCTGGCAGAGTGATATCAGCAGACAGACAGGTTTGTGAAACTTGCAAAGTGTTTGTGGGAGAAATTGAACACATTACTGGAGATAGTGGTTCCGGATGACTTGTGGGTCGAGTGTAAGAGGAGTGTATATTGGCAAACAAGTGAACTGGAGAGAGATAAGAATACAGGTGCACTGTTTCCTTAGATAATGAAATATTACTACAAGGTGATTGAGTTTCTGAAATTGAGGATTTCACCCAAAAACATTGATTGGCAGAGGATTGATAGGACAGCACAGGTAGCAAAGGAGATAACACATGCATATCATGAGAGATTGTTGCAGGCATTTATGCATTTCAGTGGTACAGAAACAATTGAGCCAAAAGTTATGCTACAATTCGTTTTCAGATGTGTGCAAGGATTGAGACCTGAAATTAGCCAGATGATTAGGAATCAATTGTATTTGCTGGCAATAAAGCCGATTTATAAAGTGTTGCAATATACGAAATTCTGTACTATTGAGATTGAGTTGAATCAGGAAAAAGTTGAAAGAGAAAGCAATGGTGATGCAGATTAAAGCAGCTAAAACACGAGTGCAAGGGAATTTTTCACAGCAGATGCCACAGCAGCAGGGAAATATCATGTTTCAGCCATAGATGAGAGGTAGAGGTCATGGAGGTAAAATGAATCATGGTCCAAATTTGGATACTGTAGTGGTTCAGATTGATGTGCAGGGAATGAAGAAGCTATTGCTGTGTCACATTTGCAGAGCCGTGAGACATTGGAAACGGGAGTGTCCAATGATGGTGCAGGAAGGTGTTGTTCAGCAGAGTAATTATATCAATTCATTTCAGAATGTGAGGGGACCAAGACTAAGGGGTCCTAATCCAATTTTTCAGAATAATGTGAATCAACTGCAACATTTTCAGCCTATGCAGCAGGTGCAAATTCCCTGTGCACAAGAGTTGCAGTTGCAGCTGATGCAGCAGCAGATTCCCATGGTACTTAGACAGCAAATGCAAATACCTCAAGCCCCAATGGAGCAGCAACAGATGATGCTTTCTCAACAGGTCACAGGTCAGAGGAAAAACAGAAGTAGTATCACAGTGCATCAATTCCTATTACACTGTGAGGATGGAATAAATGGTGAATGGATGAATGACAGTTCAGATGAGGAGCCATGTGCGCTTGCGACTTCTTTAGAAGTAGATCAGAGAGGACCCTATGTGATGGGAAATGTTATGGGCCACAGAGCTTCATTCTTGGTGGACACAGGAGCTACACGCTCTACAGTGAGAAGTGCAGAGGTTCCGAATTACTATTCCAAATTCCATGTGATGCAGAGTGGTTCACAGTCATTGATTTGTCACAACCGTTCTTTTCTGTGCCTCTTCATGAGGATAGCCAATTTCTTTTTTGTTTCCAATTTCTGGATAAAGTTTATTGCTGGTGCAGAATTCCTCAAGGGTATTCAGAGTCACATTCCATATTCAATCAGATCTTAAAAAATAATTTGGAGTTGTTGGAATTGCCTTTCCGATCGACTTTGGTGCAGTACATTGATGACTTATTGATTGCGTCCAAGACTAGGGACGAGTGCAAGTATGATATGATTGCCCTGTTGAATCATTTGGAAAAGAATGGTCATAAAGTGTCTCCACTGAAGTTGCAATACTGTCAGAAAGTAGTGAAGTATTTGGGTCACAAGATTGAGAAAGGGTTGAGGAAAATATCCAAAGAAAGGATTACACAATATTGCAGATACGTCCCCCGACTTCACACAGAGATGTCAGGATGTTCTTGGGAATGGTGGGCTATTGTCGCCAATGGATCACACATTTTTCAGTCATTTCAAAAGCATTGCAGAAGCTGACTCATAAGGAAGTCACTGATCCCATAGCACTAGAACAGGATGAGATGAAAGAGTTCACTCAGTTGAAAGAGAGTTTGTGCAGAGCTTCCGTGTTGGGTATGGCTGACTACACGAAACCTTTCACACTGTTTTGTCATGAACGTGACACATGTTCATTGTCTGTCTTGACACAGGTCCATGGAGGCGTAAATTGCCCAGTAGCATGTTTTTCAGCTACTTTGGACCCAGTTGCAGCAGCCTTACCAGGGGTAAAGCGTGGTGATGGGATATCCCCTGCCTGTAATGTTCCCTCACTCTATTGAGATTTTACTGACAAGGACAAAAACCCAATACTTGACTAGTGCGAGGTTGACTAGGTATGAAACAAGTGTTTTAGGATCACTGAATGTGACATTGAAAAGGGGTATAGTGCTGAATCCGGCACCCTTACTTCTGAGTGAAAATTCTAAAACTGAAAAAGAGGAAGATGTTTAACATGACTGTCTCGAGGTAACTGAGTTGTGCACAAAACCGAGAACTGATATTAGAGATACCCGACTGGAAGACAATGAACAAATTATTTTTGTTGATGGTTCTTGTCTAAGAGACAATACAGGGACACTGAGAGCAGGATATGCTGTGTGCACAATTAGAGGTACCTTGGAAGCTTCTTGGTATCGAGGAGTGTATTCTGACCAAGTAGCAGAACTGGTAGCCCTTACTAGAGCGTGCCATCTTTCTGCTCAACTGAGAGTTACTATCTATACGGATAGCCAGTACGGATTTTGAATAGTTCATGATTTTGGTCAATTGTGGCCACAGAGAGGTTTCCTGACCTCTTCTGGTCCACCAGTGAGAAATGGGGAGAGAATTAAAGAATTGTTACATGTTATTCAAATGTCTGAAAAGATTGCTGTGGTGAAATACAGTGCACATCTGAAATCGCAGGACTATGTGTCACTGGGAAAGGGATATGCGGATCATGTTGCAAGGTTTTGCGCATTGAACTGTATATTGTTCAACGACAAGTGGGAACTGTTCCCGGAAGAAGACAAAACTTGTACAAGCTATGCATTGAAAATAATTGACATTTTGGAAGAATTAAAATCTTTGCAAAATAATGTTGACAAGGAGGAGAAACGTTCATGGAGCATAATGGTATGTGTTTAAAAACAAGATGAATTGTGGGTTTCTGAGTAGGGTCAATTGGTTTTTACCAAATAGCCTGTTGTCTCAAATGGTAAGGTAGTATCATGGTCAAGCACATATTGGGAGGGATGCCATGGTTCATCTGTTCAAACATGATTGGTTCAACCCAAGGTTTAGACAAGTTGCTGAAGCAGTTTGCTATTGTTGTGTCATTTGCCAACAGTTAAATGCGGGGAAAGGGACAGTGGTTAATTTGAGCCACATTGGTCCATTCAGCAGAATGCAAATGGATTTAATTGAGATGCCTGTGTGGATGTTTGAGATATATGTTGGTAATATTATGCATCTTTAGTCACTGGATTGAAGCGTTCCCTACACGAAGAAATGATAGTCGCACAGTTGCGAAACTACTGCTTAAGGAACTGATTCCGCGTTTCAGGTTTCAGATCTCTTTAGAATCAGATAGGAGAAGTAATTTCAACAATGAAGTAATTAAATTACTGTGCGCAGCATTGAACATTGAGCAGAGGTTGCATTGTAGTTACCGCCCTGAAGCATCAGAACTAGTGGAACAGATGAATGGTACCTTGAAGTCAAGAGTTGCAAAGATGTGTGCAGCTAAGAATTTGAAATAGCCTGATGCATTGCCTTTACTGTTGATGCCAATGAGGAACACACCTGACAAGAAGACACGATTGTTGCCAATGCACTTGTCAACATTACAGATGATATTGTGTTGGATTACTGCAAGGGTCTGGCTGATGTAGTCCAATCTTTTTCTCAGCAGGTGGAGGCCACCACACTGCCACCCATCCATGACCCAGGGCACAACCTGAGAGCTAGGGACTTGCTTGTCATCCAACAGCACGTGAGAAAGGCACGTTTGGGCCTTGTTGGAAGGGACCATATCAAGTGGTCCTGACGAATATTACAGCTATGAGTGTGCTGGAATTCCGAACTGGATTCACGCCAGTCACACAAAGAAAGTGGCATGTCCACTGGATCATGAAGAAGCGTTGCTGAGAGTACCAACAACAATGAGAAAAGTCTCAGGGCCTGAAGAAGAGCAAAGATGAACTGAGACCTGATCTGAGCTTGTTGAGGATGGTTCAATCACTCCTGTGAGAGACGAGGGAGGAGACCTCCAGAAGAGTATCAAAGAGCCTATCTCAACTGAAGAAGCAGGAGAGCCTAGTCAGACAAGGGCTTTCCCAGAAGCAGGCGATCCTGAGAGACAAACAGAGCAATTGCCAGGCCCAGAAGGGGAAGGAGTTGAGGTGAATCCAAGTCAAAGAGATCTGACTCCTCCTGAACAGGTTGCAGGTCCATTAAGAGAAAACACCACTGAACAAGGAAAAGGTTCATGTTCAATCTTGAAGAGAATATTGACGAAGGGTCCACTGAAAGGAGATAAGTGGACGGAATCGCAAGTGGAGAAAGGGAAAGAGGTGGTTGTCGAACCAACAATAGAGGAAGAAGTCGATACCACAAGGAAAGAAGATCTAAGTGAAGGAGAGTTGCATGGTGATCAAAAATTGAAGAGAAAGAGGATAGCAAGTCAAAAATACACAAGTCCAGAATGTGCGAATGCAACTACAAACAAATGGCAGCAAGAGTTTTTGACTTTTTGTTTTGATAGAGAAGTTCCGTGCCAGTATTTTGAGGTGACGTGAAGAAGCTAATGAACTGAACTGTTGAAACGAATTGAGAGAACATTTTTGAGGAAAGAGACTGTTGAAAGTAATTGAAAGAGACATTGATAACCTGATTTGACTTTTTGAACCCTGATTTTGACAAAGCTGCTAGCCAATTTTGACGAGACAAGGGTTCCTGGAAGTGATACTGAACTGCGGAAGGAAGAATCGTCTTTTTTTTATTTTTGATGCAAGTTTTTCTAAATCTCTTCTACTTTCTGATTCTTCACAGATCATGTGTAACATTAGTCAACAAGGTAATTATATGTGGAATATTGTTTGTGACGGTGATTGTGGGTATGTCTGTTCTTGATACGAAAGGAGCCAACCATAATTCTGCTTTTGAGGTGACTACTGCACTAACGGCACTAGAGAAGTTTAAGTTAGATGAGAAATATTTGCATGAGGATACTAATGCACAGGGAGGGCTTTCTTCCAATGTTTTCCATCGCTTATTGAGTGATTATGTTGAGACAATGGATGTGAAGAATTGTTTTGTGTGTACGGAGCTTCCTTCATCAATCGAGGAAGGAGTCACATATCATAGCTCACCTTTAGCTTACGGGATGAGTTGTAGTTTGTTATTAACAAAGTTTTATAACCAGAAGTACATTCAGTACTTCTATTCAAATCATGATCTTGTGTTCTCATTTGTTCCTCTAATTAGGTATTTGAGTAAAGTAGCTAAGGATAATGATATAGGGCCTCATTAGAACCCTGGTGGTCAAAGACCGCCAGGGTTGTTTTGGCGATTGTACTGCCAAAAGGCAGGCGGTACAATCTGGCGTATTACCGCCACGGTCGCACCGCCAGAACCGGTGGTTTTCCGCCATGGTTGTCCAGGCGGTTTTAATCCGCCAGGGCAGCGCTGCTTGCAGCGCTGCCCAGTGGATTATGACTCCCCTTCCCGCCAGCCTGGCCATGGCGGTGGAGACCACCATGGAAAGGCTGGCAGGAAGAGGAGTCGTGGGGCCCCTGGGGGCCCCTGCACTTGGCATGGGCAGTGGAGGGGCCCCCAGGCACAGCCCCACCCTGCTTTTCACTGTCTGCACAGCAGACAGTGAAAAGTGCGGCGGGTGCAGCTGCACCCGTCGCACGGCCGCAACACCGCCGGCTCCATTAGGAGCCGGCTCCAATGTTACGGCCGACATCCCCGCTGGGCCGGCGGAGATGTTGTAATGTGGCCGGTGGGATTGCGGCCGCATAGGCGGCCGCTCGGCGGTCCAACCTTGGCGGGCGGCGTTGTAATGAGGGCCATAGTATTAGTTAGAGGGTTCTTTGAACCTACATTGATGTTTGGCACCGCTTATGCACACCGCAACAACCTGACATGCTTGCTTACTCATTTAGAGAAGAGTTTTTTAGATCACACAGATGATAGAAGAAAGGCGTTAAAGGAAAAATAAGAATAAGGCTTAGAAAAAAGGACTTACAAGAATGATTATGCTTACAGTGCAATTAAAACGCAAGGCAAATTAGCTTTAGATGTGCAACACATAGGGAAGTTTTGCATATATAGGACTAAATCGTGCACTGACTCTTTATTTCTGAATACAAGTGAATGCTGGCATGTGTTTTTGTTTCAGAGTAAATGGACATTTATGTTGAATGGACAGGACCCTGCAATTCCAGGGATATATTATATTTGTGGAACTAATCTTAATGCTTATTACCGTCTTCCAAGAGGATGGTATGGAACATTTTATTTGGGGATAGTTTTCCCAAAGATTTCTCAAATGGAGGATTTGAAAAAGTTTCCGAAAGTGACTGAATTGCATAATAAACAGAGGAGGGAGTCCTCTTCTGTGATAGTGGGAGATATATTTGGAGCAGTGGTTCCCTCAGTGGGAGTCATTCTGAATTTGATTAAGATTCAAAAGTTGTCTACTATTGTGGAGAACATGCTGACACATTTTGCAGGTGCAATACTCCAGCTAGATATTGAATTAGCTGCTGGTAGAGCTCTGACTCTTCAAAATAATCTTGCTTTAGACATTCTTTTAGCGAAGGATGGGGGAGTCTGTAGAATGATTAATTCGAGGCATTGTTGTTCGTATATACCTGATAATAGCAAAGAGATAAGAGACTTACTTACTAATCTGACTAATGCAATTGCTGATTTGAAAGAATTGAAAGAACCATGGATTTGGGAAAAGACTGGCAAAGGGTTTGCTTCAGTGGGAAATTGGCTCAGCAACATTTGGAATGGGGTACTATTGAAAATATTACAGAGAATATTAATTGTTGCGGTGTGTCTAATTGAGATGTGGGGATTATTCAAATTATGCAAAAGGATTAAATCGAAAAGGTCTAAAAATAATCAGAGGAGGGAAGAAAAGAACACAGGGAAAATTCAATGGGAAAGCAAAATTATGAAGAAATTGAATTGTAAGAATTTTGGCTGATGCAAAATTTGTGGGTAATAATTAGTGTGATGACATATATAGTCATCAGAGGAGGGATTGTTGGCGCAGGTGTTTTAATAGGAGTTATTAATGAATGTTTATGTATTTTGAATAATGAGTTTATGTAGAAAATGAATAACAGAGAAAAATAATGCACGCATTTGAAAATGTAACCTCGAAGAATGGCCACCAATGTTCAAGAAATGTACTAATTTATGATTTGTACTTATGAAATATTGAATATGTATTAGACTAATGCAGTAATATGTCATATTAAGGGTTATGAAGTATGTTTCAGCTTTATTAGTTGTAGGCCTTAACTTAGCGAGTGTCTTGGCCTATTTTGCCAGGCCTCATGCAGAAGCTATATTTCCTAACGATTAATGAAAATGCTGACCAAGTGAATTAAACAGCAAAATGTCTATTGTATTGTTAAATGTGCTTGACGGAAGCTTTTCATGAGAACCGACTGATGATGTTCCAGCTAGTGTAACATTTTATGTTTTAAGTGTAAGACTGACTATCCAAGGACAAGAACAATGAAGATACTGACTAGAGTGGAAGGTGCAACAATATTGTTACCTGACAAGCCGAAAGATGAGAACATCGTAAGGCGGACCAATCAACTGTATTTGAATGGAGAAATATTAGAATTCACAGATTTGACATACAAATATTGTTGGACAAAATATGAACATACGATTGATTAAACAATCGTGAATTAGGGGATAGTTTAGGTGACTTTGATATAACAACGCCACAGAGGGAAAAAGAGGCCAGACAATGAGAGACAATTCAGGAGAGGGAGAGACTTATTGAGATTTTAGGGAAGAGACGTTCATCCCGACATTGGGCTCATATTCCCTGACTGAGAGCCTGATACCTTGCTGATCGACTGATGTCTTGAGGACGAAGACTGATTCTGCTTTGCTGACCCATATCGAGGATAGGTATAATGTGACTAACTGTGATTATTGTGCATATTTTGCTTTTTCTTTCTAGGTACCAACTGCGCTGTTTTGATAGAACCATAGTCAGATGTTTTTCCAAATTGGTGTTACTAAACTGATTTGCAGGAAGCCCAACATGCTGATGCTAATCTGAGGTTGGGTGAGGATTTCAGACTATTGACGAAGAAACAGACTTTTGCAATTTCTCTGCTTAACTACCTATATTACATCTCATTTACGCAGCTGACTCTACTATTGATTTGCCCTATAACTTTTGAATGTGTTGTAATCCAAGCTTTGATTAGATTGTGTTTCTTCCGCTGCTTTGGACAACCAGTGTTGTTTTTATATGTGTTTCATTTGATATTGTGATTAATCTACTTGACTTTAGCATTGTTAATATAGGGAATTAAACATCCTAAACTTTTACTAAATGTGTGGTTATTCCGTGACTGAAAGGCCATGGTGTGTGACAATTACTGACTCCATCGATTATTGATTTTATTTATTACTAATGACTATTGATTTTTTGTATTGATTATTGATTCGTGTATGGGAGCTATGGTAAGAACTTCTTAATCTTAATTGCAAGTCAAAAGATTCATCGACCGAACCGCTATCCTTGTAAGCATACTTATTAAGGTCTGATGGTTTGGACACAGCCCGCAGACAACTCCTCCCCACGCCCAAAGCACATTGTCCTTGTCCTGGGAGCAATTTGCACATCACTGAAGGGGAACAATTAAGTTGTCAAGTGACAGTCAAATACCCACAAAAAGGTCTCCAATCTTTGGGAACGTAAAAGTAACTTTCATAAGGTACATTTTTTTTGTGATAGACAAATTTCACCTTTAGCATTTAAATTGATTTTGTTTACCTATTAAAAAGAGACCTTGATATATTTTTCTAACTGCTTGGTATTTGTAGATAACAATTACTAAACTTAATATTGCATCCTAAAACGCTGTAAGTAGCTCTGGGTTGCTAGTCACTACAAGCACGTTTAACACCAACCTTTCCATGCCCTACCTTTAAACATCACACACACTGCCTTGCCTTAATGGGCTTACACAAAGGTGACTTATAAATATTTAAAAGGCGGGCTTATATTTTGACAATTCAAATTTGGAGTATAAATCTGCACAGCCAGGCTTCTAGAGACAAGTCTGCAGTCATGTTTCTATTGTCGCACAATGATTTCCGCAGCTCTGTGACATTTAACTTACAGGCCCTGGTTATCCTGTGGGTATCATTTACTAGAACTGTATAGGTTACTTAACTATGCCATTCAGGGTTGTGCCGATTTCCTAGGTTGAAAAAAGGAGCACAATCACTTTATCGCTGGTTAGCAGAGATAAAGTGCACAGAATTCTATAGCTAGCAAACATGGGGTTTCGCAAAAAGGCTAAACATTTGGAGTAAACATTTGGAGTAAACCTGCAGAAAGGGCAAATTTCCAACATTTGTTTAATGTATAAAAGATATGTATATTTTCTTTTACATGCATGTGTTAATATGTTGCTGAAAGTGTTAAAATTACCTCTTCTGCACACGTTGTTTTGTAGTTACCGCACTTGAGGGAAAGGAGAAATCTGAGTGGTTACGGTTATTATTTTACCTATATATGGTGGCTTGGATGGGGTGGGGGTTTCAGTTCCTTAAAGTTGAGCATCCAAAATGATTAATCAAGTAACAGAGAATGTGGTGCAAATTATGGTAACTTTTAAAAGGAAACTCTATGACTGTCTTGATATATCTGAGCCAAATCAATTATGAAAAAATGTTGTCACAGACATTAGTAACTCCTTGGCAACTCAACGATCGCATTCCTTAACCAAGCCCGCGTGGGGGGGGGGGGGGGGGGGTTACAAAGTATTACTAAAGAGCAAGCACTTTGTAGTGCAAGATAAAATGCATGAACATGAAACCCGTGGCAGTTCAATTCTGCAAAGTGAAATAGACTCAAAGTCCTTTTGGTATGATAACGAAGAGGATATTTTGAGGTTAAAATCAAAATCAAAATCTTTATTGTATTCAGCCAAACTAGACTATGACAATTTCGAACACAAACAGAAAACACCTGCATTGTAATGAAAATGCACGATATGCGATGTGAACTCAAGAGATATAAATACAATTGAACAGCACATTTCAAATTAATAGATTATAAGAGAAAAAAGACCCAAAGTCATCTCTGGAATTATAAGGTAATCCTAGAGGTGCTAAAAGTGAATTTAGTTAAAACCGAGCAATTATTTACCAGTCTTATGCCCTGCTCTCCCAAGGAATAAATATTCTCTTATAATCTGTTCTCATACAAAAAGCTGAAGCTTTATTGCACAGTCTTATTTTTTGTTCAAAGAAAAGCAGACATCCTCAGAATTTCTGGATACCTACCATATGCTGACATAGCAACAAAAATGGATAATTGTTTCTTGGCCTCCCAGAGAGCAGTGGCACAAATCGGTTCCCTCAATAGGCTTTCTTGAATATTTTTTAACTGTTGATGCAAACGGTGAAGTTCATAGACATAGGGGCATATTTATACTCTGTTTGCTCTGAATTTGAATAATTTTTCAAGCAAATTCGGCGCAAACTTAACTCCATATTTATATTTTGACGCTAGACCCATCTAGCGTCAAAATATAGGAGTTAACATCATTTTTTGGATGCGTGAAACCACCTTGCGTCAATGAAATGCAAGGTGGCCGTTCCCATCCAAAAAATGACTGTAAGCTCGTAGCACCTTATTTATCCTCCCATGCAACAAAGGTGCATGGGTGGGCCTAAATAATAGTGATAAGCCTGCTTAGCACCAATATTTAATGCCTGGGTCAGACCAGGTATTGGGAAGCTGTGGACCCATTTCCATGGTGTTTGACCCATTCCATGGTCAAACACCATGGAATGGGCCCACAGGTGCCCACCCCAAGCCTCAGGAACACTTCCACCCACACCAGAGCGACATCAGATGATGGGGGACCCCATCCCAAGTAAGTAGGGTAAGTAAGTATAGCTCAGTATTTCTTTTTTTAAAGTGAGTGCCATTGCGGGCCCTGACATGGACCCCGCTGCATGGCACTGGGTGTTATGGCCATTCCCAGGGGACCCTTGTCCCCTGTGTTGGGCACTGGGGTGGTGAGCATGACTCCTGTCTTTAATAAGACAGGAGTCATGTGGTATGGTAGATTTAGTGTCAAGAAATGTCCCTAGGCTAGTTAGTCATTTTATTTACTCTAACCAGCCTAATGTCATTTTTGGGTGCAAAACACCCTTCTTCCATACTGCCACCCCCACCTGGCTAACGTAATTTTCCATGATGTTAGCCCACCCTTTGCGCCTGATTGTGCCATTCCATAAGTAAGACGTCTGGCCAGCATCTTGGAGTGGCACTAGCCGGCGGTAAACTTTCTCACGCAAAACTGCGGTAGCATAGTTTTGCGTGGAAAAGTACAAATTTGGGTCCAAATCTCCGTACCACAGTCCTTTCCCTAGACCAAACATCTTTAAACATTGCAAAGCCCTGTAATGCAAAGGCCCTGGAAAAATAGCCTGAATGGACGACAACAGTAGCCCAATCACATCTGCTAAATCTCTTAGTTTTACCTCCTGCTTCTTCTTCAATGACTGAACTTTCTGTCTTATTTTCTTCACTTTCCTTTCCAGAAGCTGTAACTGACATAACTCTGTATCCACTATGAAACCAAAAACTCCATTCTCCTCATCGGAATCAACACATGTTTCTCCTGATTTTTTATTATAAATCCTAAACTTTCCAATAAATCCTTCACAAGGATTAAATGCTCATTCAAATCTTCGACATCCTGATTCAAAATCAGTATATCGTCCAAATAAATGATCATCCTTACTTTTCTTTCTCTGAGAAAAGCACCTACCGGCCTCATCACCTTCGTGAAACACCAAGGGACCAATGCAACACCAAAGGGTAGTCTCTGAAACTGAAATAACAGTTTTTTCCATCTGAACTGCAGATATCTCTGACTGCTTTTGGCTATTGGAATCGTAAAGTAGGTATCATCGTGATCCAACTTCACCATCCAATACTTCTCCTGCAAAAGATCCCATAAAAGATTAATTCCTTCCATTTTGAAATGAAGGTAAGATACAAAGATTCAACTTCCTTAGATTTATCACTGGCTTCCATCCTTTGTCTTTCTTCTCAATGAGAAACAACATACTTACAAAATCTTTGTCTTGTTCCCCTATTTTCACAATAACATTCTTCAACAACATCTAAGTTATCTCTAATTGAACTATTTGTTCCAACTGCTTTTGAAATTCTAATTCCCTTGGATCTATTGCTTGGCTTGCATAGAATCTTGATGAAACTCTATTATATATCCCTGTACTGAGTGGAACACCCAAACATCTTGAGTGATCATCTCCCAATTTTCTTTGAAATACTTTAATCTTCCTCCTACACTTCTTGGGATGGAAGTAGAAATAATCTTCATATTCACCCTATTTTTGTATGTGTCCAAGGTTATTACCCCTTGCTCTGGCGATATGACCTTGCCTTCTTCCTCATTGGGGATAGACCTGAGATCCTCCTTGGTTTCCTCTGTAGTACCCCGTTCCTTGGTTCTGATTTAGGGCTCTAAAACCTGCTCAGCCAGTAAGTTGCCCCCTCCTACCAGCCGTCCATATAAATTACCATTTTAAAAAACTGTTCTCATAGAAAAATGAGCTTTATCTAAGCTCATAGACATACGCACATATTTTGTTAAAACTTTGAACATTCCTTCTCCAAAACGTAAGCCACAAGCTTCCTCTGAAGACTTCTTATTGGCCAGAGAAAATTTGGGAATAATATGCCTCAGGAGAGTCTTCCCTCTTTCTGCCAAAAGTCCTGCAATTGCACTCACTAAAAACCAAATAGCTCTCTGACACCAACCACGTAACAGATGCATTATGTCGTTTCCCTTTACATAAGAGTCTTCTACTGTATCAAATATCCTGGACAATGACCCAAGAATGTCAAGTAGTTTATCGTGACATTGCTTTAGGACTTCTCTAGTCCTTTTCTCAGATCTTTACATAGTTTAAATAAATATGTACTCCTTTCTAAATTTGTCAATGTCGAGTCTAGAATACTCCACCCTCATCACATTCCTTTCATCTTTTTCTAATGGCTTACGTAGCTTTAACTTTATGTCATCAGCAACATGATCCAAAGGCCATCATTCCTTCTCTCTTGGGTGTCTTATATCCTTTGGATCAAATAGCTTTTCACCAAATGGGTCAGTTATACTTATCTTACCCTTACTTCTAACATTACCATCTAACTCTTCCTCAAAAGCATCTTTATATTCCAGATTCAGGATATATTCATCTAAATTATTGTTATCTATGTCATTATCAAAATCTTTATTTACAATCCCTACTCTTCCATCCAAGTAAGGTTCTCCTTCAGTGTCAAGCTGATTTCCTCTTGTACCGCGTAGGGTACCTTTTGTTTTTGAGCCACTTTGGACTCCAATGCTATCTGACATCTCTTGCAAGTGTTTTATTTAAGTAAAACACTTTCCTCCTGGACCCCTATAGTGATCCTCTTCATCTGACAAAGGAAAAAACTCCTCCTCATCATTACCTTTCTTTTTTACCTAAAGCCTGTTTTACAGACTCCTGCACTACCGCTTATATTTCCTCACGAAGAACTTTCCTGATAATATCTTCTTGATTCCCCTCTTTTTTCACTATTTATTTCAGACATTATATATATATATGTTTGTTAATGTGCCTCAAAACTATGAAAAGACCTCTGCTCTGACTGATTTATCTCTGCACCGCAATGAACCACATCAACTGCGACTTGTTGTCATGGTAACAGCCTCACAGATCATCCCTCACTAAACACAACTATCGATAAGAATCAGGATTTTATTAAAGACAAGGAGGCTGGCACTACCCCACCCCCCTTCACTGGAAGTGGTTGAGAATAATATATCTTATAGAGTTTTATAGGTATAGCAGTATTGTATATGTAAAAAAAAAAAAGAAAAATGTACAAATTCTTTTTTATTTTTGCAGTGTCTTAAAAAAAGGATGATTTCAGTGTAAAGTGGATACATAATGAGAAGAGGAGATCGAACAAAAGAGGCAGAAAATGGAGGACACAAAGTTTATATGGGACTGAACATTCTTTTTTTTCTATTATGATATTGTTAAATTTCTCTTGGTCACTTTAAATGGTTTGCTGCTCAGGAGGAGTAAATAAAAGTTAATGCATAATGCTAGCCTCCTGTCTTGACATAAATTCAGCAAGGTAGAATGCAAGAAGTGTCTGTGTTAGACCTGGCATCCTTGGCGTGGTTTCCCCTGTCTTTGTGCCTCTGCCTCCTGTATTTTTGACTGTGTGTCTGATTTCTGTTTTGCTGGTTTTGGTACTCTGGGCACTTTACCACTGCTGATAAGTGTTAAAGTTCACATGCTCCCTGTGTAAATTGTGACTATGATTGGTCATCCATGATTGGCATATTTGATTTACTAGTGAGTACCTAGTATAGTGCACCAGGTGTGCCCAGGGCCTGTAAATCAAATGCTACTAGTGGGCCTGCAGCACTGATTGTGCCACCCACAAGAGTAGACCTGTAAACATGTCTCAGACCTGCCATTGCAGTGTCTGTGTGTGCAGTTTTAAACTGCAATGCTGACCTGGCAAGTGCACACCCTTGCCAGGCTCAAATATTTCCTTTTAGTACATGTAAGGCACCCCTAAAGTAGGCCCAAGGTTGCCCCATGGGCAGGGTGCCATGTATTTAAAAGGTGGGACATGTACTGATGTGTTTTACATGTCCTGATAGTGAAATCCTACTAAATTCAGTTATAACTATTGCAAGGCCTATCTCTCCCATAGGTTAACATATGAATTGCCTTCAAATATCTTTTAAGTGTAATGTCCTATTGGGAGCAGATAGAGATGTGGAATTAGGGGTCTCTGAACTCACAATTTAAAAATACATCTTTTAGTATAGGTGTTTTTTAACTTGTTTGTTTGAAAATGTCATTTTTTTAAAGTGAAATAATAGAAAAGGAGTATGGCCTCTAAGACTTTGAGGCTGATCCAACCTAAAATAAGCAAAAGAAACAAAAGCCAACAGTGTGAAATACTTGAGAAACAATTATTAGGAGGAGCTGACATTTGCACCTGAATAGGGTTGTGCCTGTCCTTACACAATGCAGTCTCCAACCCCTTAGAGTGTGTCTGGGACCAGGGTAGGAAAGGCAGGGACTTGTGCGCTACAAAGACTTTTATTTGAAGGTTGCCTACTTCAAAGGCAGAAATTAGTATTGGACCCAAAATACCAAACTTTTAGAACACTTCTGGATCAAGAGGAGACTCTGCCAAGGAGAAGGGCTGACGAGCTGTGAGGAGAAGTAGTGCCCTTTTTGCTGTGTGTGCTTTGCTGGATTGGCCTGCAGTTGCTGCTCCTGCTTTGGAAAGGACAAAGACTGGACTTTGCTCTGTATCCTGCTAGTGAAGTTTCTCTAAGGGCTTGGACTGAGCTTGCCTCCTGTTTACAAGTCTCAGGGACATCAAAGACTTCACCTGGCAGCCCTTGGGTTCTTTTGCTGAGGACTATTATGATATTGTTAAAGTTCTATTGGTCACTTTAAATGGTTTGCTGGTCAGTAGGAGTAAATAAAAGTTAATGCATAATGCTAGCCTCCTGTCTTGGCATGAATTCAGCAAGGTAGAATGCAAGAAGTGTCTGTGTTAAACCTGGCATCCTTGGCGTGGTTTCCCCTGTCTTTGTGCCTCTCCCTCCTGTATTTTTGACTGTGTGTCTGATTTTTATTTTGCTGGTTTTGGTACTCTGGGCACTTTACCACTGCAGATAAGTGTTAAAGTTCACATGCTCCTTGTGCAAATTGTGACTATGATTGGTTATCCATGATTGGCATATTTGATTTACTAGTGAGTAACTAGTATAGTGCTCCATGTGTGCCCAGGGTCTGTAAATCAAATGCTACTAGTGGGCCTGCAGCACTGATTGTGCCACCCACATGGGTAGCCCTGTAAACATGTCTCAGACCTGCCATTGCAGTGTCTGTGTGTGCAGTTTTAACTGTAAATTCGACTGGCAAGTGTACCCACTTGCCAGGCCTAAACTTCCCTTTTCTTACATGTAGGGAACCCCTAAGGTAGGCCCTAGGTAGCCCCAAGGGCAGGGTGCAGTGTGTGGTTAAGGTAGGACATATAGTAAGGTGTTGTATATATCCTGACAGTGAGATTTTGCTAAATTCGTTTTTCTCTGTTGCAAGGCCTGTCCCTCTCATTGATTAACATGGGGGCTAACTTTAAATCTGATTAAAGTGTAGTTTCCCTTTGGGAGCAGATTGACATATGGAGTTTGGGGTCTCTGAGCTCACATCTTTTAGTAACGTTGATTTTAAGATTGTGTGTTTGAAAATGTTACCTTTAGAAAGTGAGCCTTTTCTTGCTTATACCATTTCTGTGACTCTTCCTGTTCATGGATTCCCTGTCTGGGTCAGTTTGACAGTTGGGCTGGTTGCACCTCTCACTAGACAGTGACACAAAGGGAGCTGGGGTGTGGTCTGCATTTCCTGATGAGCCATCTGTGCTAGGAGGGAGGGGAGGAGTGGTCACTCACACCTGAAAGGGTTGTGCCTGCCCTCACAAAATGCAGTCTCCAACCCCTTGGTGAGTTTCTGAGGCCTGGCCTGGGCAAGGCAGGATTTCACATTCAAGAGAGACTTTGCTTTGAAATAGGCCTACTTCAAAGGAGAAATTGGGTATAAGAAGTGCACCCAAAACCACAGACTTTAGAACACTTCTGGAAACCAAGAGGAACCTCTGCCAGGAGAAGAGCTGAAGAGCTGAGGGGAAGAGCTGCCCTGCCTGTGTTTGTGCTTTGTGGAGCTATCCTGCAGTTGCTGCTTCTGCCAGAGTAAGAGGGCAAAGACTGGACTTTGTGTGCCTTCCCTTCATGTTGGCGATATTTTGTTGCTGTAAATGTGATAATATTTGCCTTTTGTAGTGTTGGGGGCCCTAGGCCCTCGTGCTAGTAAACTGAGGTGACGCAGAGACATGGTTACTGTTCTGGTAACTGGCCTCGGGCATGTGCGCCCTGCCCTTTTTATTGGCAGATCCACCTGACCGGAGATGACTGTGTTGGATGGGTGTGGGGTGTGTGTGTAAAGCCAGCCCTCAGCCGAGTGTCTCTTCGTGGAACACTAGAATGTGTCCAGCAGAACACTACACCTTTAAAGGCCTAAGCTTGGAAAGTGAAAATTTATTACACACAAGGTTTGTCTGCTTGTAAACGAGCCGAGAATCGTATAGGGCCAGAGCGGTCCTTGGGACATAGACCTGCATGGATTGAACAAAGCCGTCTTCGGAACAGACTGAGGAAGGCATGTAGTTGTATGTGCCACTATTTTTCCACAATAGAACAGTGTGACCCTGAAGAAAAAAAGAACATAATCACCGCCCACTGTGGCACAACAGTGATGAAAGTGGTGGTGTAACAAAAATGCGTGAACATGCTCATAAGACATTTGCTTGACTCTGGCCACACAATTAAAAACTTAACCTTTCTCAATGCCACAATCTAAAAGTGGCGTGCACATGTTTGCAAAAATAAAAGTAGGTAAAACATACTTATCACAAAATAAATAAAACAAAATATGCTATGATAGGAGTAATTAAATAAAATATTGCCCTAGGAGCTCTGGCACTGTAAGGTGTAATGTGGGGCCCTAGGCCCTCATGCTGATAAAATGAGGTGACGCAGACACGGTGGTAGGGTGGTACTGAACTGGCCTCAGGCACGTGCGCCCGGCCTCTTTTATTGGCAGGGTCACCTGACTGGTGACGCCTGTGTTGGGTGGGTGTGGGTTACATATGTAAGACCAGCCCTCAGCAGAGTGGCTGGCAGAAACACTAGAACGAGTCCAGCTGGACTCTACATCCCTCCCAAACTTTATTGAAGAACCAAACAAAAGTCCAACCTGTAAAAGAAACAATAACAAAGCACCACAATCAGTCTCTCGGCCTCGAACAGGCAGACTGCAGAATTGCAGTGGACATGGTGCAGCTGGGAGCACCCGGACACCTCCGCACGAGTCCATAATTTAACCAGGTACAGCTGGGCACGAACACTGTGTGGATGAAGTCCAGATACTTCAGTTGCTTGTCCATGACCTCACAGTTCGCTGGATATTGTCGATCCGGTCCTGCCTGGGCTCATGTGGTCAAAGTCTATTTACAGTTTCTGATGCGGGTGCACCTGGAGCAGTGGGGAGTCCACTGTACACAGTTCTGGACGGCATTCTGACTCTGGAGATTGTCTACCTCCTAAGACTGCAGATGACGTGACTGCCTGGGGCGCCTAGAAGTCCAGCGGCAGAGCAGCGGCATTCTTCCCTCTCGTGCCAGACCTCCATCAAGCAGGAGTCTCCTCGAGGCCCTTTCGCGGGCTGCTTCAGCCACGGGACTGTGTGGACTGTGCTTGCCTATCTCAGGCCCAGCAAAGACGTCTCAGAGGAACAGCCTACAGGACCACATCCTAGTTTCGCATGGAGCCATAAGGGTTGTTGATGCAGGGTCCGCTTGCTCGAGCCATCCGGATTCAGGTGCTCTGGCCATAGTGCAAAGTCTTCAGGTGACCAGTCTCTCGATATGAGACCTCCGTGCTTCCGGATGCCCGACGTGGAGCTGTCTCAGATGCATTCTCTCACAGCGATATTCCGCTCTCACAGGAATTTGTTGGAGGCCCTTGTCCCTGGATTGCGGCGGGACTGCGTGGGCTGTGCGGGCCAACATCGGCCACGCCAAAGGAGTCTCTCTGAACTCCCAACAGGGCCACGTCCTAGTCTTGTGCAACCCCAAGGGTGGATGATCCAAATGATCTGGTCTGTTCTCACCGGCAGGTGTCTGGTTCACGGAGCTCATGGCAGGTGTTCAGATGATAAGTTTCTACGTTGCCAGACATGCCTTGTCAGCATTGGTTCTTGTTGCTGACTGTCTCCACTCAGGTGGTGCTGTGCTCCTCCTTCGATGATTGGGCGATGCACCTCATCACGATGATGATGTTTTTTTTTTCATCCTTTTGCAGATCAAACAGGTGGCGGCGGCTTTGTCAGCAGAAGGACCACTTGATGGACGTAGTGGCCACGGCGGTTCTTGTGTGGCCTGTGCAGTCGGCGTCAGGGATGCCATCACAGCCAAGCAGCCGGTGACAGGTGACAGGACGGTCGTACTGGGAAGCGTGGGGGACCACCTGCATCGCTGTCTTCAGTGACGTCTGCTCACCCCGGTGACTGTCTTGTACTGATGGGTGCCTCCTCATCTGCTCGCACGAGTCCTCAGTTGTGTCACTCTACTTCCTTCCACTTTCACACCTGCGATGGAGTTGATCTGTGGTGTAACTGGTCTGTCACACTCCTCTCCTCATTTCTTGTTGGCATTGTGACACTCTCTCTTCTCCTTGGTGTGGCGTCGTGCCACAGGTCACATGTTGCGGCACATGGACCTTGCGCTGCACCTTTGCTGGTACATCTTCCTCTTTGTCCTCAACGTGGCGTGGTGCCACGGGTCGCATGCTGCTTCACACGGACCTATCACTGCACCTTTGCTGGTGCATCTTCCTCTTCGTCCTCGATGTGGCGTTGTGCCACAGGTCGCATGCTGCGTCACATGGACCTATCACTGCACCTCCTCTGGTGCATCTTGCTCGGTCGCAGCCTCTCACAGGCTGAGTCCTGTGGGTAGGACATGATCTGCTCTTCAGGCAGACCTCTCCCGGTATGGTCCGTTCCCGGATCCTCTTGGTGGACCTCTCTCTGGCAGGAGGGTCCCCGCTCTCTTCCTCCTTCTCTTCACTCGATGGTGCCATTCTTGCGCCTCGAGGCTGCGCTGTTACGGCGCTCACTCCTGCCATCTGCTCTGGCAGGGTCGGTCAGTTCAGATGACCTGCTCACTGATGGGCCAACAGTGGCCATCTTCCGTCGCTGTGCGGCCAGCTGACATGGCCTCTTGTCCCGTGCGTTACGTCACGCTCTCGGGTACTCTCTCCATCTTCACGGCCTTTTACCCATGTCGTCACATTCTCTGGCGCAGCTCTCTGTGCACGCTGCGCACGTGTCAGTCTCTTTTTTTTTTTTTGGGGGCGTTCTGTGGCAACGCCTGGCATGTCCCTTTCTTGTCCTGCGGTGATGTCCATCACTGATGGGGCATGTGACGTTCTTTCGGCGGTGGCGGCGGAGAGCCGCCAGGGGCTGCGCAGACCATGCGCGCTCTCTTCGTACCTCACGTGGCACTTGCGTCCGTTTCTCACCGTTGCAGCTTGGCTGGGACAGCTGCAGTCTTCTTCTTCCCTTTTGCAACGTCGCCCACGTCGCTTCCTTCTTCTTCGTCGTTTCCGTCTTCTGCGCCATTTCTGTCCGAGGGCGCACTCTTGGTGTGGAGCAGTCACTTTCTAAAGGTGCTGCTGTAAACTTGCCTTCATCCAAGCTTGTTTTAGCTTTAAAACAGAAACAGGGTGCAATACCAACTCTGGCCACTGGATGCCAGTAGTGCACTTTTTTTCTAGCTTCAAGACAGTCTTTCCTGTTACCGGCCTCGTTTATTTCCACAGATGCCGGTGAGGAGGGCATGCTGCTGGGAGGACTTCGTCATGCTGGTGGGGCTGCAGGTAAGTGCTATTTTATTTATCTTTTATCTTCTCTCCCTTTTCTCTTCTCTTTGTTTTTTTTTTTCTTTCTGTCCAATTTTTTTTTTTCAACCTGCACAGCCTCGTTTGAAGAGGCGTGTAGAGGGCTCCAACGTCAGTGAGGGGGGGCGTGGGGGCTCCGGGCACCGCTTGTTTTTCTATTTAGGTGCGTGTGAGCACCTCACTTCTTTATTCCTTTGTTGGAGGTGGGGGTGGCCCTGGGCACCTGTTGCTTTGGTGCGTGGATGCACCATTTTGTTTCAACTAGGTTTCGGTGCGTGTCTGCACCTCAATTCCTGCCGGGACAAGTGGGGGGCAGCCCCTGGGCATTTTCGTTTCTTTTGTGGCACCATCGGGGATCTCACGTTGCGGCCGCAGCAGTCCTCCGTGCTGCGGCCGTTTTGCCGGCATTTTTGGGGTGGGGGGCGGACCTGGGCAAATCTTCTTCAGTGCGCGATAGCACCATTCTTTATAATGAAAAGGGGCGACCGGGCCCGGCCACCCTTTGCCAACTTCTCCTCATGGCGCACGACAGCACCACTTTAAATGGAAAGAAAAAAAGGAAATCGGCCCGGTAATTGTCTTTATTCTTGGTGCCTGATCGCACCATGTACATCACACGCGGCTACAGCAGCCTGACACGCTGCGGACCGCCTCCTTTTCCTGGGGTGACCGGCCCCGGCCATTTTTGCCACTTTCTCTTCACTTTTTCCACGGCGCGCAACAGCGCCTTTTGCCCATCTACTGCGCGGACCCCGCAGCCCTGCGGGCGTGCTCTATCTGACTCGGGGGGGGGAGGGCTCAGGGCAATTTCTTCGGGGGGGGGCACCGGTAACCCAGCACTGGGCGCCTCACAGCGCTTTACTTATTTTCGGTACCGCAGCCTTTGGCAGCGCTGCGGGACGCTGTCATCGACAGCACTCACCCCCTTCTTTCCTACCGATGGGGCTGGGACTGCACGGCCTCACTTCTCCTCTTCACCAAGTTGAGTCCATGTCTGCGACCACGTGGGGTTTCAGATCCCACTCGTCGCCAATGTAATGTGGGGCCCTAGGCCCTCATGCTGATAAAATGAGGTGACGCAGTCACAGTGGTAGTGTGGTCCTGAGCTGGCCTCAGGCACGTGCGCCCGGCCTCTTTTATTGGCAGGGTCACCTGACTGGTGACGCCTGTGTTGGGTGGGTGTATGTTACATACGTAAGACCAGCCCTCAGCAGAGTGGCTGGCAGAAACACTAGAACGAGTCCAGCTGGACTCTACATAAGGGACGTCCTGCTAAATTGATGTAGACATTTTTTTTCTAGGCGGATGTAGACGTGTAAGAAGGAATGCCATACAATATAAGGAAGGGGGCTAAAGGCTGAAGAGGCTGTTCCATTGCCACATACTGTGGTCTGTAGTAGGTAAAATCAAAATGTAAATGACACTTGACCAGACTAATGGATGACGACGGCAAACTGATGTTTTTTTTTTTTTTTAAGAAAACAGAGTGGAAAGATAGGCAAAACCTAAAGATGCTAACAAATCATTTATTGAATTAAACTCACACCTCTTAAAAGAAGGGTGTCTGTGTAGGTACAGGAGGACTGGAATCATCCCAGATGTTTGGGCTAACTAGTAACTAAAAAGACTCCTTTTAAATTCATAGTATGGAAATCTACTTAATCTAATATTCTTAGAAATCTTTCATGGATTCGGCACATCTGTTCCTTCATTGGAGACACTTATACTATGAAAACTATGTATCATATAGTTCACTCTATAAAAGCAGATATGGAATACAATTCTCACATTTTTGGATACTTCCTATTAGTTCGTATGGTTTTGACTGTTTGGAATAGTTTCAAGTGTTTATTGTGCTTTACGTCCTAGAAGACTGCACAACTGAGAAGATATCACAATAATCTGATCAGTATAACTGGAGATTCAGTACACTGACATTATAAAAACATATGTTGAAAATCAGTTTCAAAATCATATGAGATGAAAGAGTTCAGCATGAACACGGAATTGCTGAAAAGGCAGCCAGTCTCGACAGGAAAATATATTTCTACACAGGCAATTTATAGTCTGACAGTGGATATTCTGGTAAAGGAGGGGTCAAAACATCAAGACCCTTATCTACTATTGATTGCCCAGGTGCTAGTGTGCAGTGCTACACACGGTAGCCTTTAAAATGATTAGTAAATTGACACTGTCTTTTGTATCACGTTGTGTCACTTGAGCCTCTTTTGCGAAGCAGCAGCATTCAATTATATGACTAGTTGTCCAGCCAAGTAGTTGGCAGCGGTTCGGAGGTGTTTAAAAAGTAAGATCGAAAATCATATTCTAGAAACAGCACTAATCTGGACGTTTAATGCAGGGCTTTTTTCACCAAAGATTGATGAGGCAAACGGGAGGGAAATTGTTAACAATCCATCAGCCCCTCAGATTTCAGGTATCAATAAGGCACCCCAGGGCCATTATTGCACATATGATGTACCTTTCCTATTTGTGCCATGGTGCACCTTTAACCCCTTGGGAGCCCGGATGTAACTGTTACATCCAGATAGGGGCCAACAGCGGAAGCCCTAGCGCTCCCCCAGGAGGCCTGGCACACCCCCTCCCCTGGGCAGGGATGGAAGTGGAATTGCTTCCCATTACACCCCCACACCCCCATAACCCATGTGGCGTCTGATGACGTCGGAGGCCTGCCCCTCGATCGGAGGACAAATGCAAACGCATTTCTCCTCCGATCACGTGGAGGGGGCGAGAGAGGCGTAAAAGGAGAAGAAAGGCCTTTTCTCTCCTTTCATGTATCTCTGTGCATTTCTGCTGGAGCAATGCCCACTAGACACCAGGGAATTTTTTTTTTGTAATTGAATAAGGGGAATGGCCCCTTGGGCAAGGGCCGCTCCCCAGGGGGGCAATTTATTTGTAGGCCATTTCTGCCCCCCATGGGGTAGATCGGCCTATTATGATTAGGCTGATCTGCCCCCGGGGGAGCAGATACTGTTAGACACCAGGGATCATTTTTTTAAATTCTTTTTTTATGTATGTGGAGAGCGACCTCTTAGGCAAAGGTCACTCCATTAGTGGCAAATTTACTGTTAGGCCATTTCTGTCCCCCTAAGGTGCATATGGCCATTTCTGTCCCCCTAAGGCAGAGGTCTTCAAACTGGGGGGCGGGCCCCCCTTGGGGGGCCTCAAGTGATCCCAGGGGGGGGCGCCAAACTCTGGCCAAAAGAAATATTATGCAGATAACATGCCTTTGTTTTAAGCAGAAGCATGTTATTGCAGTTTTAAAAAGGTAACAGTACTTAACTGCAATGTTTAAATAGGTTAATACCTATTTAAACATTACCATCTTTCTAAAATAATTGTGAAAAATTCTGAGGGGGGCCCAGTGATTTTTATTTTTCAACTGGGGGGGCGCGTCATTAAAAAGTTTGAAGACCACTGCCCTAAGGTGCATATCACCCTTTTTTATTAGGTCAATCTGCCCCCAAGGGGGCAGAAACCACTAGACATGAAGGAGTTTTGTTTTTTATTTATGTTTATACATAAGGGGAGCAGTCTCTTGGGCAAGGGCCGCTTCCAAGGGGGGTAAATAATTTTAGGCCTTTTCTGTCCCCCTGGGTGCAGATTGCCTATTATAATTAGGCTGATCTGCCCCTCGGGGGCAGAAACCCCTAGACATCAGGGATATATTTTTATAATGTTTACTTTTTTTTTTAAATATATGGGTAAATTCTAATTAGGCCATTTCTGCCCCCCTTTGGGGGCATATCTGCCTAGTTTTATTAGGCCAATCTGCCCTCAACGGGGGCAGAAACCACTAGACACCAGGGATTTTTTTTGGTCAGTTTCATGTGAGGAGAGCGACCCTTTAGGCAAGGGTTGCCCCCCTGGGGGGAGCAATTTGTTGTAGTCCATTTCTGCCCCCCCCCCCATGGGAGCAGCTCAGCCTATTGTAATTAGGCTGATCTGCCCCGGGTAGTTGGGGGGGGACAAAAAACCCTAGCCACCAGGTTTAAAAAAAAGAAATGTATATTTGGGGACAGATTGGCCTCTTATAATTAGGCCAATCTGCTCCCGGGGTGGGGGGGGGGGAGGAGCAGAAACCCCTAGACACCAGGGATATATTTTATTTCTGTTTCCTTTTTTGGGGGGGGAGTGACCCCTTAGGCAAGGGTCACTCCCCTGGGCGGCAAATTGTCTTTAGGCCATTTCTGCCCTTTGGGGACAGATCGGCCTATTTTTGTTAGGCTGATCTGCCACCCATGGGGACAAAAACCACTAGACTCCAGGGATTTTTTGTGTCAATTTCACGCAAGGGGAGAGATCCCTTAGGCAAGGGTCTTTCCCCTGGGGGGCAAATTTATTTGCTATTTCTATTAGGCCGATCTGCCCCCAGGAGGGCAGAAACCACATAGGCACCAGGGATTGGTGTGTGTGTATAAGTCTGTGTTTTGTTTGGGGGGACAGTCCCTTGGCAAGGGTCGCTCCCCATGGGGGCACATTACTGTTGGCCATGTATGTCCCTCTTGGGGGCAGATCGGCCTATTTTTGGAAGGCCCATCTGCCACCAAGGGGGGCAGAAATCCCACCAGAGACCCGGAAAGATTTTTTTTCTAAAAAAAGAGGGTGGACCCCACCCCAAATAAATGGGGCCAAAGTTGTTCTACCCACAAGTGGGGGGATGGGGAAATTAGCCCCGATCCACACTCCGGGGGGAGGGGCAGAAAGTCTACCAGATGCCAGGGAATTAAAAAAAAAGAAATAGTTGGGTGGTGGGTACCAACCAGTATGGGCCTGGTTATGCCCCCATCCCAACTGAAGGGGGTAACAGTCTTTCAGCTCTCCACCGGCACACTAAAATATCCCACGGAAAGCAAGAGGACATTTGATTCTTTTGGGTTTTGGTTTTACATTTGGGCCATGAGAGCTTGGCTAACTCTCAAAATCGACCCACCTGGAATGGTCAGGGAGGAACTTTTTGGACTTTGGGATGTTGCCATGTGAAAAAATCCACAAGACCTAGACACATCTGAAAACTAAACATCTGGATGATTTCAGGGTGGTGTGCTTCACATGCACCCAGCACCATTTTCTTACCCAAAATGCCCTGCAAACCTCCAACTTTGCTGGAAATCACATATTTTTCCCACATTTTTGTGATGGAACCTTCCGGAATCTGCAGGAATCCACAAAATTCCTACCACCCAGCATTGTCTCATCTATACCGATAAAAATTCTGCTGCACTTGTCAGCTTAAATTTTTTTTTTATCAAACTGCCCTTTTGGACCTGCTTTGGTTCCCCCTCAATTTCAACCACTTTTTGGATCTTCCCTGTCACAGGCACTTGGATCACTTACACAAGTGAGGTATCATTTTTACCGGTGATCCCACACATAACTGTGGAAAAATGTGATTTTTTAGCTAAATTTGAGGTTTGCTGAGGATTCTGTGTAAGAAAACCTTGGGGGATACACGCATGTCACACCTTCCTTGGCTTACTCGGGTATCTAATTTTCAGAACTGTCTGGGTTTGATAGGTTTCCCGTGATGGCTGCTGAGCCCAGGACCAAAAACGTAGTTTTGTATTTGATAATTTTGATGTGTCCAGATAGTGTTTTGTGGCATTTCCTTTTGCGGGAACTAGACCTACCCACACAAGTAAGGTACCATTTTTATCGAGAGACTGGGGTGAATGCTGGGTGGAAGGAAATTTGTGGCTCCTCTCAGATTCCAGAACTTTCTGCCACTGAAATATGAGGAAAAAGTGTTTTTTGGGCCTGATTTTGAGGTTTGCAAAGGATTCTGGGTAATAAAACCTGGTGAGAGCCCCACAAGTCACCCCATTCTAGATTCCCCTAGGTCTCTAGTTTTAAAAAGTGAACATTTTGGTAGGTTTCGCTAGGTGCCGGCTGAGCTAGAGGCCAAAACCCACAGCTTGGCACTTTGCAAAAAACAGCTCTTTTTTCTATGGGAAAATGTGATGTGTCCACAAGGCGCTTTGGGACATTTCCTTTCGCGGGCACTAGGCCTACCCACACAAGTGAGGTACCATTTTTATCGGGGTACTTGGGGGAACGCTGGGTGGAAGGAAATTTGTGGCTCCTCTCAGATTCCAGAACTTTCTGTCACCGAAATGTGAGAAAAAGGGTTTTTTTGGGCAAATTATGAGGTTTGCAAATGATTCTGGGTAGCAGAAAACAGGTCTGTTTTCTTTGGGAAAATTTGATGTGTCCACGTTGTATTTTGGGGCATTTTCTTTCACTGGCACTAGGCCTACCCTCACAAGTAAGGTACCATTTTTTTTTTGTCCTCATACACCTCAGAGGTAACTCACACCTTATTTCCACCAAATTCTTACTTGTATCCGAAACCAAAAGTGGACATACCTCCCAAGGAGGACCCTGTATCACCAGCTCAGCCCACCTGGGGTACCCCCAGTGGCTGGCCCAGATGTAAGAAGGGGGAGGATTTAAATCATCGGACAACGTGCCCCTACAGAGGGGGGGGGCATTCCAAAAGCGGAGCCCATAGTTTTCTTTTTTTCCTCCTCTGATCAGGACTGCCCACCTTAAGATCTAATTTAGCTGTTTTTACATACCTGTCCAGCCAGCTTCTATACAGTGGGGGGGCTAACATCATCCACTTCAAACATATCTCCCTTCTGGCTAATAAAATTCAACAATTTCCTGCTATTTCTCGACCACCCTACCGAATCGCCAGGTTTGCCAAAAATAATTAGGGGGAGACTTACAGTCAATTCCTTTCCTGTAATCTGTGATAGCGCACCCACCACTTCCGACCAAAAGGAGATAATCCCGGGCACTCCATAAACATATGAACATCTGCGGCCTTTGGAGCTCCACATTTAAGGCACTTCACCACTTCCCCTTTCTTTCTCTTCGTGAGTTTTGCTGGAGTGATATAAGGTCTATGTACCACATACAGATGGTTCTTCCTCAACTGGGCAGCCTTAACCACCTCAAAACACATTGTCATGGATTCTTGCCACCCCGAATGCGCCATTTCTTTTGTCATAGTGCCTTGCCACAGCTGCTCCGGCAACTTAAAATCACCGTCCATCAGCTCCAAAATGTCCCAATACCACTTTGCAACCTTACAACTGTGGGGGGAACCATTAAAGAAGTCTTTTGATAGAGGATTTCCCCCTAACCAGCTTCGTCAAGTAGACTGTACCCAGGCTGCCAGTTGGAAATATTTCAATCTAGACAAAGTGCCTCCTGTCATATTTTTCAGTTCTTCCCAGGAAAGTAACGCCTCATCCTGTATAAGATCACCCCAATATTCTAGACCGGCTTTTCTTATTGGTTTGGCCAAATCATATTTCAAGCATTCTGGAGTGCCTGAAGAATACCAAATAGGGGCTTGCTGATTATAATAATCAATCTTTATAGTGGATTTCACCTGATGCCAACACATTGCTGCCTCCCTCAGAACTTTTAATCTTATTTTCTTAAAGAATTTTGAATCTCCAAACTTAAAAAGAAACTGTTTTGCCGCCTCCTGAATATTATGTGTCATTGCTTTAAACATTACACCTATGGCTGAATCATCCAGGGAGGTAAATACCATTCTCGAATTTCTCAGCAGAAAGGCCCAAGCGTATAACTGTAATTCCGGCAGTGATAAACCCTTCTCTCTCCTCCTCCGCAGCTTTTTCAACGCAATCCTGGGACCCTTACATGCCCAGATAAAAGAAGTAATAGCCTGTTGAAGTTTATTACGATATCTACCATCCATATGTAGCATTCTGAATGAAGTTGACTTTTGGAAGAAGAAACATTTTAACCAGGTTTATCCTTCCCAATCCTGTCAGCGGGAGGCCCAGCCCTTCATTAAATTGGTACACTCTACTAGCAGTGCTTCTTGGTTTTTCACCACCAACTTCTCAATGTCATGTGTAAATAATAACCCTAAGTAATGTATTTCAGCCTTCTCTTGCCAATCCTAGTTCCATGCCATAATTTCAGACTTTTCTGAGTTAACCTGATAACCAGGGACAGACCCAAAATCATCAGTTAATCTTCGTAGGGCTGGGAGGGCGGTCGATAAGTCAATGGTGAATACCATTAAATAATCTGCATGAAGTGCAACTTTCCTCTCCCACTGCTCCCATTTAAAAGGAGCTATTTCAGCAAGCTGTATTATTCTCCTAGCAAAAGTTTTGATATACAGATCAAACAAGAGTGGAGAGAGCGGACACCCCTGCCTGGTTCCCCTCAATATCCTAAAAGAATTTGTTAGTTTCCCATTAATTAAGATTCTAGCAGAGGGGTCATAATAAATCTGTTTTTATAGCTTTACAAAAATTATTCCCCAAATTATAATTATTCAAAATCTGAGCTAAATAACTCCAGTTGACCTTATCAAAAGCCTTTGTAGCGTCCAAGGCTATAACCCCCAAGGGAATCCTATAAGCAGTTGACAGATCTATTGCACCAATTAGGGTGTGCGTCAACTCATGTAGATACCTGCCCTTAACAAACTGACCTGTATTAATTAGATCCTTTGCCACCGGATTTAACCTATCCGAAAGAACCTTTGCAAACAACTTGTATTCTGAGTTCAACAACGGAATGGGTCTATATGACTCACACCTAGTCTGGTTTTTACCTGGTTTCAGAATCAGTGAAATTACTGCCTCATTCCAAGATGCCGGAATGGGGGAGTCATTCGTAAAAACCTCGGAGAACAATTTTAACAAGAAGGGAATTAGTACCTGCTCCAAAACCTTATACAATTCTCCCGGGAGACCATCAGGACCTGGGGCCTTACCCCCCTTACTTCCCCTCAAAGCGGATATGATTTCATCTGAAGTAATAGGCCTATTCAAGCAATGCAGCTGCTCCGAGGCTAGACAGGGGAGAGTACTTTGTATTTTCCCCCAACCAAGTTTGAACAGCCCGTTCAGTAACCTCGATCTCTTCTGTCTAAAGTTGGGAAAAAAATTGTACAAAGGCCCTATTTATTTCCCCACTCTCTCTGGTCCTCTGTCCTTGTTCTGCCTCAATTTCCATCATCGAATTCCTTGCTTGATCCCTTTTTGCTTTCCAAGCCAGTAGTTTCCCTGGGTTTTCCCCATATTCAAAATGCGCCAACTTACTTGCCTCCCATCGCTTCATTAGCCTTGCTTGCAAAACAGCTTCAACTTGATGCTTCAAAACATCCAATCTCTGCTGCCTTACACGCTTCTCATCTTCATCTGTACTCCTCAATAACTGTTCTCTACAAATCCTCATTTCTCTTTCCAAATGCTCTAACTCCTCCCAATACACCTTATTCTTATAACTGGCAGTATTAATAAGAATCCCTCGTATCACAGCCTTATAGGTGTCCCAAGCCTCATGAAATGGGGCTGGACCCAGGTTCACCTTAAAAAACTCCTCAGTTTCTACAGGCAGCCTGGTTCCGACTTCTTCATCTAATAATAAGGAGTGGTCCAAGAGGTACCATTTTTATCAGGAGACTTAGGGGAATGCTGGATGGAAGGACATTTGTGGCTCCTCTCAGAATCCAGAACTTTCTGGGGAAAAAGTGTTTTTGTTTAGCCAAATTTTGAGGTTCGCAAAGGATTCTGGGTAACAGAACCTGGTGAGAGCCTCACAAGTCACACCATCCTGGATTTCCCTAGGTGTCTAGTTTAAAAAAATGCCCAGGTTTGGTAGGTTTCCCTAGGTGCCAGCTGAGTTAGAGGCCAAAATCTACAGCTAGGCACTTTGCAAAAAACACTTCAGATTTCAATGTAAAAATGTGATGTGTCCATGTTGTTTTTCCTGTCGCCAGCATTAGGTCTACCCACACAAGTGAGATACAATTTTTATCGGGAGACTTGGGGAAACACAGAATAGCAAAACAAGTGTTATTGCCCCTTGTCTTTCTCTACCTTTTTTCCTTCCAAATGTAAGACAGTGTGTCAAAAAAGGCATCTATTTGAGAAATGCCCTGTAATTCACATGATAGTATGGGCACCCCGGAATTCAGAGATGTGCAAATAACCACTGCTTCTCAACACTTTGGGGGTCATTCTGACCCTGGCGGTCAGTGTTAAAGCGGCGGCCAACCCGCCAACAGGCTGGCGGCCCAAAAAATTGAATTCTGACCCTGGCGGGAACCGCCAACACAGGCCGCCGCATTAACACTCCGACCGCCACGGCGGTACAAACAAACAGCGCGGCGGTCACCGCCAACAGGCAGGCGGCAGACAATGTACCGCCCACCCTATCACGACTCACCAATCCGTCACCTTTTCCGGGGCGGGAGCCCCGCCGATAAAAACACGGCGGAAACAGACATCTCCAATGGAAAACGCTTACCTCGACACACTCCACGTGGAATCGGAACAGAATGGAACCCGAACTCCACATCCTCCCAGCCATTGCCTTCCTGCTCTTCTTCCAGGATCACGACCTCGCCGCAGACGACAACGGTGAGTACTGCACCTACGACACAGGGGAGGGGGGAGGAGGAAAGGTTACGGGCACACACATATGCCACACCCCCACCCCCACCCTCACCCCCAACGAAATACCTACACACCTATGCAGATAAAAAAGTCAGAGTGACACCCCCAACCCCCCCCCCAAAAAAAACAAAGACAAAAGACAATGAATGTAAAAGTAGAACTATATTATTGCAACAATAAAGTATGGCGACCTTAGCAATATATGAAGAATTAATACACATCTAGAACTATATCCATACAAGTAGCAAAAGTCCAGCCCAGTCTTTCAAAGTCCAAATGTCCGTGGGCCAATGTGCAGCAACACATGGGCAAAGCCCACACACGAGATCGAGTCCATTGGAGAGAACACTGCTGGGGCATCACTAAAATAAAAAACAGGCACCTCAGGGGGAAGGGAAGGGGGGCACCTCAGCCACATGAGTCCACGACGCCAGATCCACGAAGGCCCTCCATGCCCACTGTGCCATCCTGGGGAGTGCAAAGCCACAGTCTCACAAGTCTCTACAGTGGGTGGATTGCCCACTGTGCCATCCTGGGGAGTGCAAAGCCACAGTCTCACAAGTCTCTACAGTGGGTGGATTGCCCACTGTTACATCCTGGGGAGTGCAAAGCCACAGTCCATCAGGTGGATTACAGAGACCACTGGTCATGGAGGAGGCATGGTGGGCAGAGTGCGTCGTGAAGGCCTGCCCGACACAGAACCGGGACTGCCAATGGGCCAGCGGTGCTTGACAGGAAGGGCCCAGCGGAGCGGTGCTTGACAGGAAGGGCCCAGCGGAGCGGTGCTTGAGACGGCGGTGCCCAGCGGAGCGGTGCTTGAGATGAAGGGCCCAGCGGAGCGGTGGTTGACAGGAAGGGCCCAGCGGAGCGGTGCTTGACAGGAAGGGCCCAGCGGAGCGGTGCTGGACAGGAAGGGCCCAGCAGAGCGGTGCTTGACAGGAAGGGCCCTGTTCAGCGGTGCTTGACAGGAAGGGCCCAGCGGAGCGGTGATTGACAGGAAGGGCCCAGCGGAGCGGTGCTTGACAGGAAGGGCCCTGTTCAGCGGTGCTTGACAGGAAGGGCCCAGCGGAGCGGTGCTTGAGACGGCGGTGCCCAGCGGAGCGGTGCTTGACAGGAAGGGCCCAGCGGAGCGGTGCTTGACAGGAAGGGCCCAGCGGAGCGGTGCTTGAGACGGCGGTGCCCAGCGGAGCGGTGCTTGAGATGAAGGGCCCAGCGGAGCGGTGCTTGACAGGAAGGGCCCTGTTCAGCGGTGCTTGACAGGAAGGGCCCAGCGGAGCGGTGCTTGACAGGAAGGGCCCTGTTCAGCGGTGCTTGACAGGAAGGGCCCAGCGGAGCGGTGCTTGACAGGAAGGGCCCAGCGGAGCGGTGCTCGACAGGAAGGGCCCAGCGTAGCGGTGCTTGACAGGAAGGGCCCAGCGGAGCGGTGCTTGAGATGAAGGGCCCAGCGGAGCGGTGCTTGACAGGAAGGGCCCAGCGGAGCGGTGCTTGAGACGGCGGTGCCCAGCGGAGCGGTGCTTGACAGGAAGGGCCCTGTTCAGCGGTGCTTCTCACGGCGGGGCCCTGTTCAGCGGTGCTTGAGCAGCGGGGCCCTGTTCAGCGGTGCCTGTCTTGTGTTTCCAGTGAACCACACCTGGCCAATACTTGCCGCTCAGTCTGCATCGGACCTTTCGGTTGCAGGGCCCTCCTGTGATGGAGTCCTGGGGCCCTGGGTCTCCTCCGATACCCCCGGAATGGGGCTGGTGGGGCCCTCATGGCCAGGTCGGCTGCTCCCTGCCTTTTGCTCCTTGCTGCCCTTGCCCTCCTTGGCAGACTGTCCATGGCCCTTGGCTCCCTTACCCGATGTGGCAGGTGACGGTGCAAGGCTACCCTCCTTGGGGGCAGGCGTATCAGGCCTGTCGCGCCTGCCCTTCAGTTTTTTGCTCCTCTTCCCAGGGGGGGGGCTGGCTGTGCCTTTGCTGCTGGACGATGTCCCAGCCCAAGGAAAGGGCGGACTCCAAAAACCAGGCACGACGTTCTTGGGAGTTGCTGGGCTGGTGGTGGCTGAGGTGTTTGTGGAACTCTTACGGGATGGAGGGGGTGGGTCAGGTGAGGAAAAGAGGTCCACTTTAGAGAGGAAAATTTTCTTTGGAGCCATGGGAAGGGTAGCTGGAGTGGGTATGGGAGTGGAGGAAGAGGATGTGGTTGTAGGAGAGTCAAGTGTGCTGTCTTTGGGTGCAGGTGCTTGGGCAGGAGGCTGACGTGAGGTGGATGGCTGTTGTTTGGGTGCCTGCCTGCGTTTGTGTGGTTGGGAAGCGGGGGTGACAGACACACTGGGAGAGGACACAGGGGACGTGTACATGGCAGTGGGGGTGGTGACTGCACGTGTGCGGACTGGTCTGGAGGGTGTGGTGGTGATGGAAGTACTGGCTGATGGTGGTGTGCTTGCAGGTGTGTGTGGAGACGTCACAGGGAGGGAGGAGGGAGACGAGGAGGTGGGGGACACAGAGGAGGTAGTGGCTGTTGGCATGTCTGCATCTGGATGTTGCTTGGGTGAATGCTTGTGTGATCTGTGGTGCTTATGTCTGGATGAGCTGCTCTTGGGTGTTGAGGTGTGTGCAGGCTGGTCTGTAGGTGTGGATGGGATAGGCAGAGGAACAGGGGAGTGGGACTGGGTGGAGGGAGTCAGAAGAGGGAGGCTGGAGACAGGGACAATCGCTGCCGTCAGTGCTGAGGCCAGAGCGTTGAACGATCGTTGATGGGCAGCCTGACCCGAATGAAGGCCCTCCAGGTATGCATTGCTTTGATGCACCTCCCTCTCCACACCCTGGATGGCATTCAAAAGGGTAGACTGCCCAACAATGATGGTCCTCAGGAGGTCAATGACCTCCTCACTGAGGGCAGCAGGGGTGACTGGGGCGAAGGAGATGGCCGGCTTCCTGGCCTTGCGGGCACGGGCCGAAGGCCGAGGGGCTGCTGGGAGGGCGGAGCTGGTGCGCTGGGTGGCGGCTGCACCTGTAGGATCGGTGGGCACGGATGTTGCAGCCACCGCAAGGGAGCTCCCTTCCGAGGATGTGTCGGTGTCGCTGACGTCTCCATGGGACCCCGTGGTGGAGCCCCCCTCGCCCTCCGTCTCACTGGTCATGTCGGAGTCCGTTGCATGGCCCTCCGGGGCCATGTGAGATGCAGCTCCCTCTTGCGCCGATACCACTTCTCCTCCGCCTGATGATGCTAATGCACACATTCACAGAAAAACAAAGAAAATGGGGAGGGTGGAAAACATAAAGACAAGTTGAGTGCATGCATTGGGGACACCGTTGGCGGAGAGGACAGACACAGAAGCCCCCTGCACTACGCTGCGCACTTGGGGTACACTACTCATTCACTGGGACATGCCCTACAAGCCTATGGGCGACAACTGCCCACACAGTATACACTGGTCATTGAATCGCGTTACTAGGCACCCTACAGAGGTGGGGGTGGGGGCACAGGACCATACCTCACGGACGGGCCTATCCTACAGAAATCGCCTTGGCCTAGGGATACCCACAGCCCTCCTCCCCCACCCAGGCACCTCCACTGAGCGCAAAATAGCTGAATGTGCTGGTACACACCCCCTTGTGTCTGCTGTGATGTCCTCAAGCGCCCATCTAAATCGGGGTAGGCCACCGCCAGGATCCGGGACATCAGGGGGGTCAAGGTACGACTGGCACCCCTCCTAGGTTGGGAGGCCATCCCCAGCAGAGCCTCCGCGGTCTTCCTGCTCCCGCGGCGGATGTCCTCCTACCTCTTGCGGCAGTGGGTGCCCCTTCTGTTGTGGACCCCCAGGGCCCGGACGTCCTTGGCGATGGCACGCCAAATGTCAATCTTCTGATGGGCGCTGACCTATGTGACATGTACAGGGGGGGAAGAGAAACATCATCACTTTTCTGCATGCTCGATGTGAGTGGCCCCCCCTCCCACAACTTCTCATCTGTCGTGCCATGCATTCGTCATTCGCTGCCCTCCCCTCCATCGTACATCCTCCCCACTCAGCCCAGGCATTGGGCACTATGCATTGCCCTCCGTGTACTCACCTGTTGGTCTGGAGGCCCGTAGAGTAGCGCATACTGGGGGAGGACCCCGTCCACGAGCTTCTCCAACTCCTCGGAACTGAAGGCAGGCGCCCTTTCCCCAGTCGCAGCAGCCATTGTCACTTCCAGACCGAGGTCACAGCAGCACTTGCAGTATAGGTCCTCTCCTGTGGATGCTCAGGTCTCGTGTGATCAAGCAGAGAGAAAATGGCGGTTACGGCCGCGGCGGTGCGTACCGCGGCGGTGCGTACCGCGACCGCCGGTGCTCACTGCCATTGGCTCCTGAAACCCATAGGGTTCAATGTTGTCCAATGCGGCTTTGCGCCGCGGACTGCGACCGCCTACCGCCACGGTGTGCCACGCTTGCGCAATGACCTCACTTCACATTGTCACACTTCACAGGTCAGGCAGTCGCCATTTCAAGGGCCCACATGGCTTAATTCCTACTGCGTCACACATGGCTAGGCCTTGCACCGACAATCATACTAGCCATTCAATGCCGAGAGATTCGTGTACTGTGCATGCTGTGGGCACTTACCTGTGGGTTGCTTGACTCTGTGCTCCATGTTGTCCTTCCTAGGCATCGTCCGCTGGGACTTGCAAGGAGACGGAGGAATCTTCCCGTGTACAGACCGCTGGTGGACCTGTCGACAATGGAAGAAAGACACGTCATACTCACCTACAGACTCAACCGTGCCACTATACAGGAACTGTGTGCCCAGCTGGAGCCAGACCTGATGTCACCCATCCGCCAACCCACAGGGATTCCGCCTCCAGTGCAGGTGCTGTCAGTACTGCATTTTTTTGCCAGTGGATCATTTCAAACTACCGTGGCCATTTCATCTGGGATGTCTCAGCCTATGTTTTCAAAGGTGTTGTCCAGAGTGTTGTCTGCCCTGATGAAATACATGCGGAGCTACATCATTTTCCCTGAGGTGGGTGACTTGCCTACAGTGAAGGGTGATATCTATGCCCTTGGGCACATTCCCAATATCATTGGTGCCATTGATGGGACCCATGTGGCTTTGGTTCCCCCAAAAGACGATGAGCAGGTGTACAGGAACCGAAAAAGTTATCATTCGATGAATGTCCAGGTGGTCTGTTTGGCTGACCAGTACATCTCCCATTTAAATGCCAAGTTCCCAGGGTCAGTGCATGACGCGTACATCATGCAAAATAGCAGCATCCCTTATGTGATGGAACTGCTACAGAGACACCGTGTGTGGCTAATTGGTGACTCTGGTTACCCAAACCTGCCTTGGCTATTGACCCCAGTGAGGAATCCCAGGACCAGGGCAGAGGAACGGTACAATGAGGCCCATGGGCGTACCAGGAGGGTGATTGAGCGGACCTTCGGCCTCCTGAAGGCCAGGTTTAGGTGCCTGCATATGACTGGTGGATCCCTAATGTACTCACCAAGGAAGGTGTGTCATATCATCGTGGCCTGCTGCATGCTTCACAACCTGGCTTTGCGACGCCAGGTGCCTTTCCTGCAGGAGGATGGTCCAGATGGTGGTGTTGTGGCCGCTGTGGAGCCTGCGGAGAGTGAAGAGGAGGAAGACGAAGAGGACGACACAGACAACAGGGACAGAGTGATACTGCAGTATGTACATTGACACACAGGTAATAATCTACTCCTGCATTGTATTATATCTGTAACTGTAGTGGCTCTCTACTGTCTGACCTTTCACCCCAATGTATGGTAACTTAGTTGTGTATATCACTTCCTATTTCAGTGATCTGATCCCCACGGAGTGCCCTCTGGTTTTTTTCCCCATGGACTACCGCTGTGTGACACTGTTTTGTTGTCATCACAATGTAAATAGAAATGTTTTGTTGGTTATATTGAATACATTTGGTTTAAATAAATAGATAGCAGAATCCAGTTGGTTTTTGTGCAATAATTGTGTTTATTGAAGTTTTCAAATAGGTGTATAGTTCAAAAAAGGTGATGGGTGATGGTGGAGGCATGTCCATGGCAGTGTCCAGACTGTCGTTCCTACAGGTCCATTGTCCATATGCCTGTGGAAGGTGGAGCAGAGGCAGTTCAAGGTTGGACAGGGTGAACAAGTGGGACAGTGGGATGACATCCGGGGGTTTCCGTGCATGGCGGGGGTCTTGACATCCTACTCTGTCTTCTTCCTAGATCAGGGCCTCCTGACCACTAGCGCCGGCGGAGGTGGCGGGCTGTTCTTCCTCCATGCTAGTGGCAGGGGCCCTTTGGGGGGCCACATGGTCCCGCAATGTGGTGACAATCTGGTTGAGTGCCACCACGATTGTACCCATTGCGGAACTGATGCTGCGCAGTTCTTCCCGGAACCCCATGTACTGGCCCTCCTGCATGGCCTGGATCTCCTGGTTCCCTAGGCCTGTCCTCCCTCTGTCGCACAGCAGCCCTCCCAGTTCCTCTTTGTTCCTGGGCCTCTGTCCCCTGGACGGTGTGCCCACTACCAGTGCCCCCAGGTCCCTTTTGTTGTTGGGGTTGTCGGTTACCCTGGGTGCCCTGTACTGGTAGACACCGCTGCTTGACCTGTCCTGGAGACAGAAGCATGGGCCCGCAGGGTGGGTGCTGTGCTGGTGTTTCCTGAGGGGGGTAGGTCTGCTGTGGCCTGTGGCTGACTGAGGGTAACCGACTGTCCAGAGGTCCCAGATGGTCCGGGCTGGTCATCAGGTTCTAGGTCGACAGAGCTGCTGTCATCACTGGGGGCCTGTTCTGGGGGTGGGATGGACAAATCTGGACTCTCCTGGCCGGTGTGTTGGCGTTCGGGCCCTGCAGGGGTAAAATAGTATGGTTATTGATTTTGTGTGTGCCATGGCGTGCGATTTGTGGGTGCCCTTGTCCCTCAGTGCTGGCAGTCCCATGTGGGAGGAGTTGTGAGGGTGGTTTGTGGGGGGGGATGGGTATGTGCAATGGTCATGCTTAGGTGATGGGTGTCCATGGTTTGTGTTGGCATTCAGGGGTTGGGGTTGGGTTGGGTGGGTTGTTCTGGTGAGACATTAACAGGGAGTATGTGTGCTGGGGGTTAGGGGTGAGGGTGGGGGTGTGGGTTGGCATGCTGGTGGTTGGGGGGGTGAAGTAGTTGAGATTAGACTTACCAGAGTCCATTCCTCCACCTACTCCAGCGAGGCCCTCAGGATGCAGGATGTTCAAGACCTCTTGCTCCCATGCTGTGAATTCGGGTGGAGTGGGTGGGGGTCCGCCGCCAGTCTTCTGCAAAGCGATGTTGTGTCTTGACACCATCGACCGCACCTTCCCCCGTAGGTCGTTCGAGCGCTTTCGGATGTCTTCCCGATTTCTGGGATGCTGTCCCACAGCGTTGACCCTGTCAACGATCCTTTGCCATAGCTCCGCCTTCCTGGCTATTGTGGTGTGCTGCACCTGTGTGCCGAAGAGCTGGGGCTCTACCCTCATTATTTCCTCCACCATGACCCTGAGTTCTTGGTCCGAGAACCTGGGGTGTCTTTGGGGTGCCATGGGGTGGTGTGGATGAGGTGTGGGGTGGTGTTTGTGGTGATGAGTGTGGTGGTGTGTGGTGTTTTGTGCGTAGATGTGGTGTGGGTGATGATGTTGGGTTCCTGTGCGTGTTGTGCTTTGCGTTCCCTGTGCTCTCTCTCTGTGTATTGCGCCTTGTCTCTGAATTTCGATTTGTGGGGGTTTGTGGGTGATGTGGGTGTGTGTTTTATATGGTGATGGGTGTGTGGGTGTGTTGTTTGTATGTGTATCAGGTGTGTGTATTTCGAATTGTCCAATGTGGCTGTGTTTTGTAAAGGTGTGTGTATTTTGAGCGCGGCGGTGTGTACCGCCAATGGAATACCGTGGTTGAAAGACCGCCGCGTGGATTCGTGGGTCGTAATGGCATGGGCGTGTTTGTGTTGGCGTGACGGTGGAGGTTTGGTCATCTCCAGTTTATCGCTGACCGCTGATGAGGCGGGCTTCAGTGGATGTCGGGTTTTTGGCGGTTTGGCAGTTGTGGGTCAGAATGACCGTGGCGGTTTACTGCGGCCGCGGCGGTATGATGGCGGTCTTCTGACCGGCGGTAAGAGCCTTTTACCGCCAGGGTCAGAATGACCCCCTTTATCTTGTGCCCATTTTGGAAATACAAAGTTTTTCTTGATACCTATTTTTCACTCTTTATATTTCAGCAAATGAATTGCTGTACAGTATACCCGGTATAGAATAAAAAGCCATTGCGAGGTGCAGCTCATTTATTGGCTCTGGTTACGTAGGGCTTTTGATCAAGCTACAATCCCTATATATCCCTACAACCAGCAAAGTCCAGCAGATGTAACGGTATATTGCTTTAAAAAATCGGACATTGCAGGAAAAAGTTACAGAGTAAAACATTGAGAAAAAAAATGGCTGTTTTTTCACCTCAATTTCAATATTTTTTTGTTCAGTTGTTATTTTCTGTAGGAAAACCTTGTAGGATCTATACGAATTACCCCTTGCTGAATTCAGAATTTTGTCTACTCTTCAGAAATGTTTAGCTTTCTGGGATCCAGCATTGGTTTTACTCCCATTTCTGTCACTAACTGAAGAAGGCTAAAAGCACAAAAAATAGTAAAAATTGGGTATTTCCCAGTAAAATGTCAAAATTGTGTTGAAAAATTGGGTTTCCTGATTCATGTCTGCCTGTTCCTGAAAGCTGGGAAGCTGTGATTCTAGCGCCTCAAACCCTTTGTTGATGCCCTTTTCAGGGAAAAAAACCACAAGCCTTCTTCTGCAGCCCTTTTTCCTAATTTTGTTTGCTGTATTTTGGCTAATTTCTTGGTCTCTTTCAGGGAACCCACAAATTCTGGGTACCTCTAGAATCCCTAGGATGTTGGAAAAAAAGGATGCAAATTTGGCGTGGGTAGCTTAGGTGAACAAAAAGTTATGAGGGCCTAAGCGCAAACTGCCCCAAATAGCCAAAAAAAAGGCCAGCCACCTGAGGGGAAAAGGCCTGGCAGCAAAGGGGTTAAATAGGTACACTGTGTGCAAACAGGAAAAGTGTGCCCTATTACGGAGAATGTACTGCCCTCAGGGCAGCTGCATACTCGTGTTGCCCAGGGGGCAGCGCATTCAAGTGAAATATGGGCGACTGCTTCAGAGCTGCCCTTGTTTCACTGTGTAGAGGGCAACCTGCCTGCACTTTGAGGAAGGGTAAAGATCACTTTGCAGGTGGGTGCAGTGAGTAATTGGTGGGACAAAGAAATTCCCTCATTTGCATGGGGCCACACCCCTATACAAATGATGGAATGCCTTCTTGAGGTAGCGCCGGTGCTACATGGACCCCAGCACTATCAGTATTAACGAAGGGTATTCACAAGTGTCTGCAGCCATTCTGTAGTAGAAAAGTGCCCTGGGTGCACAAAGTGGGCGCACATTCCCATGCACCCCCAGGACACTTTTTGTAATACTGCCCATAAATGTTAAACTCTAAGGCATTGGTGGCATTTGGGGTGTATTTTAAACTCTTTAAAGACATTTTATTAGTTGAGCTTGTGAATATCTTACTTAGGCTCATGATCTCATTAAAAATATTGATTCTTGGTAGAAAGCCAATATTATTGCATTCCACAAGAAAAATAAAGACCTCCTCTATTGTACTTCATATCAACTGGGTGTTAATAGTAAAATGTTTGCCAAGATTTGTCATAATAAGTTTTCCTGTTTTGACCCCTAAAAGTGCCTGCCATTCCAGTGCTTCACCTGTCAGATATATAATATATATATCTACATAAATACATTTATACGGGTGCCCAGTTTTCCAATTTATTTCTCAATTTTTCTTCTCAAAGGCCCTCATTACAACCCTGGAAGTCAGTGATAAAGCGGCGGTAATACCGGAAGCAGGCTGGCGGTAAATACCGCCAAATTATGACCATGGCAGAAAGAGCACAGACAGACAGCCACTTTACCACACCGACCGCCAGGGCGGAATCAACAGGCACCACAGCCATAGCCGCCAACAGCCATGCGGAAGCCAACGTTCAGCCCAATCCTCCATCTTTTCCTGGTGGTACCAACATCAAAAGCTTGGCAGAAACACTGCACAGAAGGGAAACAACTCACCATTGGAGACTCAAGAAAGAACCACACCGTCATAGAGCCCGAACTGCAGATCTTCCCAATGCTTTTCTACGTCCTGCTCCACCACGAACACCAACGACGGCGAGGACGACCACAGTGAGTACAGCCGCCTAGCACACAGGGGAGGGGGGAGGAAAAAGAGAGTGACACACACACATGCTACACTCCCACCCCCAACACCATAGACACAATCAGATGCAGTAACATTACATATTTACCCCGTGCCCCTCGGGAATAATGCAAGGACCACAGGGATAGATGAAGGTGAGTGTAATGATATAAATATAGTTGAAATATGAATATTCAATCTAAAAGTATATACATATGTACAAACAAGGGACACTGCCCAGTCCTCAATGTGCGTGGGCCACAGGGCCATATTACAAAGTCCAAGGTAGAACTTGACTCCTACAACAACACAGAAAGAATACTGCAGGGGCATCAGATTGAAAATAGGCAGGCACCTCACGGGGATGGGGAATGGGGGGGGGCACCTCAGCTGGCAGGTGGGACAACAACACTGGTCCTGGAGGGGGCACATGCCCTATGTTTGGTCCTGGGGACTGCAATGACACAGTCTCCCAAGTGGGTGATTTGCCTACTTGCTCTGGAGGAGGGCAACATGTCCTGTGCCTTGTCCTGGGGAGTGCAATGACACAGTCTCCCAAGTGAGTGATTTGCCCACTGGCTCCGGAGGGGGCAACATGCCCTGTGCTTTGTCCTATGGAGTGCAGGGCCACAGTCTCTCAAGTGGGTGATTTGCTCACTGACTTGTCCTGGGGAGTGCAATGCCACAGTCTCTCAAGTGGGTGTCTTTACCACTGGTTCTGGAGGGGCAACGTGCCCTGTGATCTTCATCCTGGAGAGGATGGGGTGAGTGAATGCAATACCTACTAGTTCTGGAGGGGGCATTGTGCCCTGTGATCTTCATCCTGGAGAGCATGTGGTGAGTGGGTGCCATAACCACTGGTTCTGGAGGGGGCATCGAGCCCTGTGATGCACATCTTGAGGAGTCACAGTCTCTCAGGTGGGTGTCATACCCACAGGATTTGTAGGGGGCAGGCCGCACAACAGTCCATGGACGCAGTATTACAGACTGTCCGCCGGCATTGATGGCTGCTCAGTGGTGGTGGTACTGCAACTGCTGGTGGTGGGGGGAGGCTCCTGCCCATCCCCTGGAGCCTCAGACGGCTGCCCACTGCTGCTGGTGGTGCTGGTGCTGATGCTGCTGGTGTTGGTGGTGGTGGGAGGCTCCTGCCTATCCCCTGCTGCCTCGGAAGGCTGCCCACTGCTGCTGGTGGTGCTGCTGGTGGTGGTGGAGGGGAGGCTGCAGCCCATCCCCTGCAGCCTCGGACGGCTGCCCACTGGTGCTGTTGGTGCTGGTGGTGGTGGTGCTGCTTCTGGTGGTGATGGGGAGAGGCACCTGCTCATCCCTTGCAGCCTTGGATGGCTGCCCACTGCTGCTGGTGGTGGTGCTGATGCTGGTGGTGGTGGTGGTGGTGGATGGACGCTCCTGCCCATCCCCTGCAGCCTCAGACAGTTGCATCACCATCGTTGGTGGAGGGGTCTCCGACTGAGTCCCAGCACCAGGCCCCTTGTCCTTTCTGCCTGCTGGTGCAGGCTCATTGCCCTTCCTGGCAGCAGCTGGGGATTCCTCCATGCCCTTCCTGGCAGCAGCTGAGGATTTCTCCTTGCACTTCCTGGCAGCAGCTGGGGATTGCTCCTTGCCCTTCTGGCAGCAGCTGGGGGTTGCACCTTGACCTTCCTGGCAGTAGCTGGGGGTGACGCCTTGACCTTCATGGCAGCAGCTGGGGAGGGCTACTTGCCCTTCCTGGCAGAACTTGGGGCAGGCACCTTTTCCGCGTGGCTGGCTGGTGTCCTGGATCCTTTACCACCACGAGTTGCTGTGGACACTACTGGGCCCGTGGACTGGGTGGCTGGGGTGCTTGCCTGAGTTTTAGCCACCCTGGCCAGAAGTGAAGGACGGGGGAAGGGTAGGAAAGAGGTCAATGGTGGAGAGGAAAAGCTTCTTAGGGAAATTGGGGCGGGGAGAGGGAGACGTTCTGGGAGTGGAGGAAAAGAGAGTGGGTGTAGGAGGTGTGTGTCTGCTGTGGGTGCAGGTGCATGGACTGGATGCTGTTGTGAAGTGGATGGCTGTTGGGTGTCTGAGTGCTGTTCTTGTGGAGGGGGGTGACAGACACAGTGAGAGAGGACACATGGGACGTGTGCATGGATGTTTGGGTGGTGACTGCCAGTGAGGTGTGTTCTGATAGGTGTGAGTGTAGACTCAACTGGGAGAGAGGTGGAGGAAGAGGAGGAGGAGGCCACAGTAGAAGCAGTGAATGTTGGTATGTCTGCATCTAGACGGTGTTTTTGTGAGTGCCTGTGGGATGATGTGTGGCGCTTGTGTTTGCCATGTCCACTCTTGTGTGTTGTCTTGTGTGATTGCTTGTCTGCCTATGGGCTTGGGGTAGGTTTGGGTTCAGGGGAATGGGACTGGGTAGAGGAAGTTGGAGGGTGGAAACAGGGACAATTGCTGCCATCAGAGAGGAAGCCAGAACCTGGATTGATCTCTGTTGGGCCGCCAAGCCAGTGTGAATGCCCTCCAGAAATGCATTGGTCTGTTGCATTTGGGCTGCCAGCCCCTGGATGGCATTCACAATGGTTGACTGCCCAGCAGAGATGAATCTCAGGAGGTCAATAGCCTCCTCACTCAGGGCAGCAGGGCTCACTGGGGAAGGGCCTGAGGTGCATGGGGCAAAGGAGATTCCCACCCTCCTGGGTAAGCATGCACGGGCAACTCGCTGAGCAGCTGCTGGGAGGGCGTGATGCTATGGGGGGTGGCGGCTGTACCTGTAGCTGGGGTGGTCACAGAGGTGTCCGCCACCACCAGGGAGCTTCCATCGGAGGAGGTATCCGTGTCCGAACTGTCCCCTTCAGTCTCTGCCATGGTGCTCCCCTCCGCCTCCGTCCCACAAGGTGCCCTCAGTGTCAGTGGACTCTGCCTCCAGGGTCCCGTGGGATGCAGCTCCCTCCGTCACCGGTGCCTCTGCTCCTCCGGCAGATGATGCTAATGCACATAAGGACAGGGTGACAAAACAAAAAGGGGGGAAGAGACCAAGGATACACTGGGTCAATGGTTGCACCAATACCACCATTGGCGTACACACCACCCTCACACACAGGGAACAGCCCTATGCACTATGCAATGCACTACCTGTAACAATGCTAGTCACCAGGGCATGGGGAGGGACACATACCTCCAACTGCAGCATACCTGGGACCCACACTGCCCTGCCCAGTAGTGGATGCCTACTAGCTAGGTTGGAGGAATTTCAGATCAGATCCATGCCCAACATGGGACCTACTCTGCAATGTCAGGCCTGGTCTAGGGCCACCCCACCCACAGACACACATCCGCCACACAGATACCTCCCCACCAGGCGTAAGTTGTAATGATGGCCACTTTACTCGCCCCCTTGTGGCTGCTATGATGCCCTTGAGCGCCATCCAGCTCCGGAGAGGCCACTGCAGGAATGCGGGCCATCAGAGTGGTCAGGGTTCGACGGGCACCCCTTCCTCGTTGGGAGGCCATCCCTGGCTGGGCCTCCCCCGTCTTCCATGCCCAGCGTCTCAGGTCCTCCCACAGTTTCTCAAAGTGGGTGCACCGCCTACCATAGACCCCCAGGGTCCGCACATCCATGGCGATGGCACACCATATACCCTTTTTTTGATGGGTGCTGACCTGCAGAGAAAATATACACAGGGAAAGGTAGCAGTTCGACTGTCCTGCCTGTTACACTCATGGCCCACCATAGCACCGTCCATCCCCTTTCGCACAGCCATGGCCCAGCATACATGCTGCACGCTGCCCAGAGCCCATCCACCAACCCCCCACAGGAGGCCTTCACACACAGCACTCCATGCATTCATGCCTATGCATCGTGCTCACAGTGTACTCACCTGTTGATCTGGAGGTGCCTACAGCAGTCCGTACTAGGGTAGAATCCCATCCACTAGTCTCTCCAACTCCACAGAGGTGAGGGCAGGAGCCCATTCCCCAGTCACATGGGCCATGGTAGGTTCCAGACACAGGTCACAGCAGCACATGGAGTGTAGGGCCCCTCTTGTTGAAGGTCAGGTAGCAAGCAAGTGAACAGATAGAAAATGGCGGTGACGTCCGCGGATGTGCATACTGTCACCGCCGCCGTACATCACCTTTCACCACTGTACCCCATAGGGCCCAATTTTATCCAAAGAGGCGTTACACAGCGGATCCTGACCGCCTCCCGCCTCACACATCAGCAGAATTACCTCACTTCCACCTGTCCCTCCATACAGGACAGGCGGATGCCATTTCGGGGGGGGGGGCAGTGCATGGAACATAACTGCGTCACAGATCACAAAACATTTCAAATTCACATCATGCATTAAACTGTAGTGGCTACAATGTACATTTTATGACCGGCTCCTCACTCTTTTGCCCCATAGATTGCTACCACAGTGAATGAATAGGAGATGGAGACATACCCTGTGTACAGACCTCTGGTGGACTTGGCAACAATGAAGAACAGGCACATTATCCTCACTTACTGTCTTGGCAGGGCCACAATCACGGAGCTGTGTGCCCAACTGGAGCCTGACCTGATATCTGCTATCCATCACCCCACTGGGAACCCCCCTCTTGTGCAAGTGCTATCTGTGTTCCATTTCTTGGCAACTGGTTCTTTCCAAGTGACAATGGGCTTGGCAACAGGAATGTCACAGCCAATGTTCTCAACTGTGCTGACAAGAGTGTTGGGTGCCCTGATTAAACACATGTGCAGCTACATTGTTTTCCCTCAGGTTGAGGATTTGCCCACGGTGAAGGCTGACTTCTATGAAATGGGACATATCCCCAACATAATTGGGGTGATTGATGGAACACATATTGCATTGACCCCCCCCAGCAAAATGAACAGGTCTTCAGAAATCGAAAACGTCGATGAATGTGCAGGTGGTGTGTCTGGCGGACCAGTCCATCTCCCATGTCAGTGCTAAATATCCTGGGTTGGTGCATGATGCCCTTATCCTGAGGAATAGCAGCAACCCAAATGTGATGGCCCAACTACAGAGGCACCGTGTGTGGCTAATAGGTGAGCCCTGGGTCCCACCCAGTGGATGTTAGTATATGGGTATAGTGTGGGCCATAAGGGATAGTGTGTGGCTAACAGCTGTCCAATGATATTTGCAGGTGACTCAGGTTATCCCAACCTATCATGGCTACTGATCCCTGTGAGGAATCCCAGGACAAAGGCTGAGGAACGTTACAATGAGGCACATGGGCGAACAAGAAGGATCATTGAACGTACATTCGGCCTCCAGAAGCCCAGGTTTAGGTGCCTCCATCTGAGTGGTGGATCCCTGTGCTACTCACCCAAGAAGGTCTGCCAGATAATTGTGGCATGCTGCATGTTGCATAACTTTGCCTTGAGACACCATGTGCCTTTTCTGCAGGAGGAGGAGGCTAGAGATGGCCATGTGGCAGCAGTGGACCCTGTGGACAGTGAAGATGAGGAGGCAGAGGATGAGGACAACAGATCTAAAGTGATTAGACAATACTTCCAATGACACACAGGTAAGACAGTGTTACTTCACATTTCATTGTCAGTTTTTTGTTTCACATTGTCACTGGCAGGCTGTGATATCCAACTTCTACGGCCACTCACTGTACCCTTTGGAAACTCTTTTTGCAGATGTTGGTTCTCCATTATCGCTCCTGATGTTGTCACTTCAGCCAACTAAAGGTCTTTCCTATGTTAACATTACTGTACAGTTGAATTGTAATGTTTGAACTTTGCTAAACGAGTACATACTACAATCATTTGACGTATTCCATACTTGTATTTTTTCAAAGTGTGTTTATTGCAGTGCTATGAAGAAAAGGGAGAAGTACAATGGGCTAGGGTGATGATGAAGGAAACTCCAGGATTTAGTTCCAGTCCATTTGTAGCACAGGTGCATTGTCCAAGGGGGCATAGGAAGGGGAGCAATGGCAGTTCGAGGTGGACAGGGTGATAGAGTGGGACACAAAGGTGATGTCAGACTTTCCATCCTTGGTGTGGTCTCCCCTAACTTTTTGCCTCTGTTTCCCAGGTTGTTAATGTGCACTGAACTCTGTTTTTGCTGTGTTTGTTACTCTGGGCACTTTACCACTGCTAACCAGTACTAAAGTGCAAGTGCTCTTTTACAAAATATGAATGTAATAGGCTTATCCATGATTGGCATATTTGATTCACTAGTAAGTCCCTAGTAAAGTGCGCTAGAGGTGCCGAGGGCCTATAAATCAAATGCTACTAGTGGGCCTGCAGCACTGGTTGTGCCACCCATATGAGAAGCCCTGTAATCAGGTCTCAGACCTGCCACTGCAGTGTATGTGTGTGCAGTTTTAAACTGTAAATTGGACTTGGCAAGTGTACTCACTTGCCAGGCCTAAACCTTCCCTTTTTCTTACATGTAAGGCACCCCTAAGGTAGGCCCTAGGTAGCCCCAAGGGCAGGGTGCAGTGTATGGTGAAGGTAGGACATATAGGGCCTGATTACAACTTTGCCGGAGGGGGTTAATCTGTCCCAAATGTGAAGGCTATACCGCCCGCCGTATTACGAGTCCATTATATACTATGGAACTCGTAATACGGTGGGCGGGATATCCGTCACATTTGGGACCGATTAACCCCTCCGCCAAAGTTGTAATCAGGCCCTCAGTAATGTGTTTTATATGTCCTGACAGTGAAATATTGCTAAATTCGTTTTTCACTGTTGTAAGGCCCGTCCCTCTCATAGGTTAACATGAGGGCTACCTTTAAATCTGATTAAAGTGTCCATTCCCTTTAGGAGCAGATAGAAATTTGGAATTTAGGGTCTCTGAGCTCACAGTTTAAAAATACACCTTTTAGTAAAGTTGATTTTAAGATTGTGTGTTTGAAAATGCCACTTTTAGAAAGTGAGCATTTTCTTGCTTAAAGCATTTCTGTGACTCTGCCTGCTTGTGGATTCCCTGTCTGGGTCAGTTTGACAGTTGGGCTGGTTGCACCTCTCACTAGACAGTGACACAAAAGGAGCTGGGGTGTAGCCTGCATATTCTGATGAGCTATCTGTGCTAGGAGGGAGGGAGGAGTGGTCACTTACACCTGAAAGGGCTGTGCCTGTCCTCACACAATGCAGTCTCCAACCCCCTGGTGAGTGTCTGGGGCCTGGCCGGAGCAAGGCAGGATTTCACAATCAAGAGAGACTTTGCATTGAGGTAGGCCTACTTCAAAAGAGATAGTGTGTATGAGAAGGGCACCAAAAACCACAGACTTTAGAACACTTCTGGAAACCAAGAGGAGCCTCTGCCTGGAGAGGAGCTGAGGAGCTGAGGAAGAAGAGCTGCCCTGCCTGTGACTGTGCTTTGTGGAGCTATCCTGCAGGTGCTGCTTCTGCCTGTGCTAGAGGATCAAGACTGGACTTTGTGTTGCCTTCCTTCTTGTAAAGCTCTCCAAGGGCTTGATTTAGAGCTTGCCTCCTGTTATTTGAAGTCTCAGGGACAACAAAGACTTCTCTCTGCCAGCACCTGGAGTCTCTGTAGAGACTCCTACTGTGCCAAGTGGTGCCCATCCAGTTCCTGGGATGTTGAAAGGAGAAGCTGGCAGCCCAAGAGGAAAAAATCCATGCACAGAACGCCGTGCAGGGAAAAGATCAACGCAACTCCGATCTCCGGCTGAAAAATTTACTTGCCGACGACTTCGCGGCTGAAGATCAACACTTGCCTGCAACGCGACCTGAAGATCAACACCTGGGGCTGGAGAAACGACTCACAGAATCGCTGACAGAGGCTGGGAGATCGCAACCCGTGCTGCGTGGTTTTCGGATCATCGTGTGGCTGGATTTCTGACGCAAACACCACTGGGCGTGTAAAACAGCGCAAGGCCTGCCCAGACATGAGAGTGCTGACCGGATCGACGCATCGCTGTTCTGCGGAGAGAAGAAAGGACGCACTCCGATCCGACTAAAGGAGAAACGACACAAGGTCTTGCTAGTGAGTGATATCAACGCATCGCAAGCCCTTTTTGATGCACACTCACCAGCGCAGTGTTATTTTTGACGCACCCAAGATACCTTTTCCCGCCAACAGTGTTAGTGTGTGTTTAAAAGTGCATGAATTCTCTTTTTGCATTTTTGGTGATAACTTGACTTGTGTATTGTGAATTTTTGTCGTTTTGGTCTTGTTTTGTTTAGATCAATATATTCTATTTTTTGTATTGTTTTCATTAAGTTGTGTGTGTTGATACAAATACTTAACACCTAGCACTCTGAAAGTTAAGCCTACTGCTCGTGCCAAGCTCCCAAGGGGGTAAGCAGGATTAAGCTGAGGGTGATTCTCTTTTACCCTGACTAAAGTAAGGATCCTTGCTTGGACAGGGGGTAACCTGACTGCCAACCAAAGACCCCATTTCTAACACTGATCAGCGGTTGGGATTGGACTTGTATTTGTACTTGACATTCAGTGATTAAGTGTACACTACTGTTTTGAGTGCAGACCACTACTTGACCACATACTGCTTGTCTTGTGATTTTTGCTTTTTTTCTTTTGCTTGGATTTTTCCCTACATCTATTTTTGTGATAATCTTTGATTGACTTCTGAACTTCATTTGGGAACTTGTTTTCTGCCTTTTGGAACTTTGCACTTTTGTGGACTTTTCATCATGTCCCAATCTGGAGAGGCATCAGTTGGAGCTGCTTGCGACCTAGCGAAATTGGAAAGCTACACCAAGGCTCAGTTAAAGCAGTTCTGTAAAAGGTTTGAGAGTCCCATTAAGACCTCATCTAAGAAGGAGGCGCTGCAAAAGGCACTGAGGGCCTGGGTGACAGCCAAGAGCACTGAAGGGCACACAGAGGAGGAGGAGGATGAGGATTGTGGTTGGGCCTGTTATGTCCAGGGAGAGGGTCTCCAGGGCAAGTAGCAGTGTCTCATCTAAGGGTCTTACCCCTGAAGAATTGCAGGACAGACAGGCAGAGAGGGAGCACCAGAGGGAGTTGGAGAAAATGAGGATGGCCCAAGAGGAGAAAAAGTTGTTGTTGGCTCATGAGCGTAGCTTTAGAGAGCTGGATCAGAGGATCCAGTCCAGTAGGGATGGTAGCAGCCACATCACAGTGCAGCCTGAAAGGAGGGTCAACATTCCAAAAGATCTTGTGAAGGATTATAAAAGGGAGGATGACATATACTTGTGGTTTAAGGGGTATGAGTCTGCTCTCCATATGAATCGGGTCCCTGAAGCTCATTGGGGGCGGGTCTGTGGAAGCACTTTGAGGTAGAGGGGAGGGATACACTGACAGCCCTAAGGGATGCTCAGAATCTCACCTACACTATCATGAAGGATGCCCTACTCACAAGGTATGGTCTCAACCCTGAGCAGTATAAGGATAAGTTTAGGTCCAACAAGAAGAAGGAACCCCAAACATGGTTGGAATGTGTTGATTCTTATTGCAGGTCACTGGATGGTTGGGTGAAGGGCAGTAAGGTAACTATGTTTGAGGGGCTTTACAATCTGATTGCTTGGGAGCACTTGTACAGTTATGTTTTCCAGAGCTGCGCCAGCACCTGATTGACAGCAAGCTGACTGACCCAGGAAGCTTGGGCCGAAAGCGGGCCGCTGGGAGAGCACCAGGGTCCAGAAGAGGTATGGGGGAGACCACACCAAGGGTGGGCGCGGTCCCTCTCAACAGAAAGGGGGGGTTAAGGATAAACGCGGAGAGTTCTCTAAAGGACCCCAAACTGATTCCCAGGGTAAGGATGCCCAACCCCCCAGTGAGAGGAAGCCATGGTTCTCCAAAGGGAAGCCAGTGGCAGGTGGTCCTCCACATAAGTGCTATGCATGTGACCAGGTGGGTCATGTGAGAGGGGGATCCCAAATGCCCCAGAAGTACACCGGCACCCACTGGTGCACTGTCCCAGGGTTTGGCCAGTATAGCGCTTGGGGAAGGGTTGATTCCAGGTGGGTGGGAGCCAGCTGAGATGACCCTTGTCTCACTAAGGGGCAGTGAGATGGTCCAGAGAACCCTCATGCCTGAGAACACTAAGAAGTACAGGCACTGGGTGACCATCAATGGACAAAGGGTGGAGGCTCTGAGAGACACCTGAGCCAGTGTGACTACAGTGAGGTGTCATCTGGTGTCTGAAGAGCAGATTGATCACAGGGTACTTCACCAGGTAGTTGCAGTGGACAACTCAGAGTGCCTGTGCAGAGTGGCGCAGGTTCCCTTTGAATGGGGGGGGGGTCTTAGGTTCCTTGAAGGTAGCTGTGAGTCCAACCATGCCCGTTGATTGTTTATTAGGCAATGACCTGGAGGATTCCCCTTTGAAGGAGGTGGAACACAGGTCTCACTTGGAGATGTTGGGTCTGTCTAGGCCGGTATGCATATCAACCCCGTCAATGGCAGCCCGTCAGGGTGGTCAAGAGCCCCTGGATTCTGAAACAGTGGCCCAGGGGACCGCCAAGAAGAGGAAGGGCAGGGGGCACGGGAAACCAGCCCCAGAAGTTCCCACGGTCCGGGAGGAGGCAGAGCCTGAGGGTGACGCCCCGGAGCCTACAGGGGAACAGGTGGCTGAACTGGGTGAGGTCCCTGAGCTGCCACAGTGGCAGCAGGAAGGGGAGCCCACCAGGGAAGCATTCTGTGCAGCACAGAGGACATGCCCTACTTTTGAAGTTTTGCGGCGGCAGGCTACAGACCAGGTGGCTGGCAAAGACCGCACCTGATACATTGGGAGGATCACCTCCTGTATAGTGAGCCTAAGGTTTCTGAGCCTGGGTCAGCCTGTGTGCTGGTGGTACCCCAGTTCTTCAGGACCTTCCTATTGGGGCTGGCTCATGATGTGCCTTCAGCAGGGCATTTGGGGCAGGACAAGACCTTTGAGCAGCTTGTCACACACTTTTACTGGCCCCTAATGCGCAGGCACTCAGATGCACATTGCAGGTCTTGCCAGACTTGTCAGTCAAGTGGCAAGATTGGGTGGAAATGTAAGGCTCCCCTCCAACCTTTGCCTGTTGTCAGTACTCCCTTTGAAAGGGTAGGGATTGACATTGTGGGGCCTCTGGATCCCAAGACAGCCATGGGCAACAGGTTCATCCTGGTCTTGGTGGACCATGCCACCCAGTACCCAGAAGCCATTCCTATGAGATCAATCACTTCACCTGTGGTGGGTCGTGCTGTGATGGGGGTTTTTACCCACATAGGGTTCCCCAAGGAAGTGGTATCTGATAGGGGTACCAACTTTATATCCACGTATATGAAGTCTCTGTGGAAGGAGTGTAGGGTAACCTACCAGTTCACCACCCCTTACCATCCCCAAAGTAATGGTCTGGTTGAGGGATTCAACCGCACCCCAAAAGGCATGATCAGGGGCCTGTCAGAGCCCTTAAGGCGGAAGTGGGATGTCCTCTTGCCATGCCTTCTGTTTGCCTACAGGGAGGTGCCTCAAGAGGAGCATGGGTTTAGTCCCTTGCAGCTCATCTATGGCCACCCTGTGATGGGACCTTTAAGTCTGGCAAGGAGGCTTTGGAAAAAGCTCCTAGTAAACCCCCCCCATGATGTATTCAGTTACATGCTGACTTTGAGAAACCAGACTGCCCGCTTCAGGAGTCTCGCACAGGAGAACATGGAAGCAAGCCAGGAGGACATGAAACACTGGTATGACCAGAAAGCCACTCTGGTCGAGTTTCAACCTAGTCAGAAAGTGTGGGTGATGGCACCAGTGGAGCCTAGGGAGATCCAGGATAAGTGGACTGGGCCATTTGAGGTGGTGAAGCGCAAAAGTGAAGTCACCTCCCTGGTGGACTTGCAGTCTCCAAGGAACCCTTTAAGGGTCCTGCATATCAACCACCTCAAGCCGGAATTTGAGCAGACTGAACTGTCCATGCTCCTTGCAACAGATGATGGAATGGAGGAGGAAGGTGAGCCTCTTCCTGACCTCCTGCCTGCAGGAGAGAAAGATGGATCTGTGGAGGGAGTAATCCTCTCCCCCTCCCTGACTGAAGCGCAGCAGGGTGACTGTCGCCATGTGTTGGGACAGTTTGCCTCACTGTTTTCCCTGATCCCAGGAGTCACACACTTGTGCACACATGATGTGGACACTGGAGACAGTACACCCATTAAACAAAACGTTTACAGGGTGACTGGCAGGGTCAGAGCTTGCATTAAGGATTGAGTATCCAAAATGGTAACCCTAGGGGTTATTGAGCACTCCAGCAGTCCTTGGGCCAGCCCAGTGGTATTGGTCACAAAGGATGCTGCACCTGGTGCCAATCCAGAACTCAGGTTCTGTGTGGACTACCGGGGACTCAATCCGGTCAGCAAGACTAACACACAGCCCATCGCCTGAGCTGATGAGCTCATTTACCGGTTGGGAGCTGCCAAGTACCTCAGTACGTTTGACTCAACATCTGGGTACTGGCAGATTGTCTTAACTGAGGGGGCCAAGTAGAGGACAGCATTCTCTACCCCAGATGCACACTTTCAATCTAAAGTCATGCCATTTGGGATGAAGAATGCCCCTGCCACCTTTCAGAGGATGGTCAACCAGGTGTTGGCTGGGCTGGACGAGTTCAGTGCCGCCTACCTGGATGACATTGTGGGTTTGGTTCCACATGGGAGGAACATCTGCAACACCTCTGGAGAGTGTTAGAGGCCCTGCAGAAGGCAGGCCTCACTATTAAGGCAAGCAAGGGCCAAATAGGGTAGGGTTTGGTGGTGTACTTGGGACACCAGGTAGGGAATGACCAGGTGGCACCCTTACAGCCAAAAATTGACACCATTCAGGCTTGGGAGCCTCCCACGACCCAGACTGAAGTGAGATTCTTCTTAGGTCTCAAAGGATACTAAAGGAGGTTTGTCAAGGGGTATGGTACCATTGTTAACCCCTTGACTGAGTTGGTTTCTAAGAAGCAACCCAGTAAAGTGATCTGGACAGAGGCTTGCCAGAACGCTTTTGATGCCCTGAAGGCTGCCATGTGCGCAGCACCTGTGCTTAAGGCACCTGACTAATCCAAGGAGTTTGTTGTGCAAACAGACACTTCAGAACATGTATTGGAGCAGTACTCTCACAGCTTAATGAAAAGGGCCTAGATCAACCCATAGCATTCATTAGCAGGAGGTTACTTCCCAGGGAACGTAGGTGGAGTGCCATAGAAAGTGAAGCCTTTGCTGTGGTCTGAACACTGAAGAAGCTAAGACCCTTCTTGTTTGGGACTCAATTCCGGGTTCAGACCGACCACAGGCCCCTCAGAGGGTTAATGCAGATGAGGGGTGAGAATCCAAAACTGTTGAGGTGGTCCATTTCCTTACAGAGGATGGACTTTACGGTGGAACGCCGGCCTGGTACAGAACAAGCAAATGCTGATGGTCTGTCCAGGTTCTTCCGCCTTAGTGATGAGAACTCCCATGAGGTTGGGTAGTTGCGCCCCACTTTCAGCTGGGGGGGACACCTGTTTGACTTTTCATCCTTGGCGTGGCCTCCCTTAACTTTTTGCCTCTGTTTCCCATGTTGTTGATGTGTGCTGGACTCTATTTTTGCTGTTTTTGTTACTCTGGGCACTTTACCACTGCTAACCAGTGCTAAAGTGCAAGTGCTCCTTTACAAAATGTGTATGTAATTGGCTTATCCATGATTGGCATATTTGATGTACTAGTAAGTCACTAGTAAAGTGCACTAGAGGTACCCAGGGCCTACAAATCAAATGCTACTAGTGGGCCTGCAGCACTGGTTTTGCCACCCACATGAGTAGCCCTGTAATCATGTCTCAGACCTGCCTCTGCAGTGTCTGTGTGTGCAGTTTTAAACTGTAAATTCGACTTGGAAAGTGTACCCACTTGCCAGGCCTAAATCTTCCCTTTTTCTTACATGTAAGGCACCCCAGAGGTAGGACCTAGGTAACCCCAAGGGCAGGGTGCAGTGTATGGTTAAGGTAGGACATATAGGCGGTCATTCCAACCCTGGCGGTCGGAGTTAAAGCGGCGGCCAACCCGCAAACAGGCAGGCGGATAAAAAAATGGAATTCCGACCCTGGCGGGAACCGCCAGAACAGCCCGCCACTTTAACACTCCGACAGCCACGGCGGTACAGACAAGCAGCGCGACGGTCACCGCCAACAGACAGGCGGCAGACAATGTACCGCCCACCCTATCACAACTAACCAATCCGCCACCTTTTCCGGGGCGGGAGCCCCGCCGATAAAAACACGGCGGAAACAGACTACGAACGGGAAAACGCTCACCTCTACACACTCCACGAGGAATCTGGACAGCATGGAACCAGAACTACACATCCTACCAGCAATTGTCTACCTGCTCCTCTATCAGGAGCACGAACGCCGGCGCAGAAGACAACGGTGAGTACTGCACCTACGACACACGGGAGGGGGAGGAGAAAAGATAACGGGCACACACATACCGGACACCCCCCCCACCCAACTACCTACACACCAATGCAGAGCAACAACTCAGAGTGACACCCCCGAAACCCCGCCGGAAGAATGCAAAGACTAAATAATATGTTATTGTAATACAAATATATTGTAAGGCAAAGTAAATAAGTAAGACGAACATCCCATAACTATATACACATATGTATATTGTCCCGTCAGAATTGGCTTTCTGTCATTGTACGTGGGCCAATGGTCCTCAACACATGGGCAAAGCCCACACATGAGACCCGAATCCATTGGAGAGAACACTGCAGGGGCATCAGATAGGAAAACTACAGGCACCTCAGGGGGAAGGGAAGGGGGGCCACCTCAGCCACATGAGTCCACGACGCCAGATCCACGAGGGGCCTCCACGGCCACTGTTCAATCCCGGGGAGTGCAAAGCCACAGTCTCTCAAGTCTCTACAGTGGGTGGCTTGCCCACTGTGCCATCCTGGGGAGTGCAAAGCCACAGTCTCTCAAGTCTCTACAGTGGGTGGCTTGCCCACTGTGCCATCCTGGGGAGTGCAAAGCCACAGTCTCACAAGTGGATGACAGACTCCAGCGGTACTGGAGGACTCTTGGTGCCCAGAGTGTATCATGCAGCCCTGTCCGACACTGATCCGGGCCTGCCCCTTCTGCCAATGTGTCAGCGGTGCCTGAGATGAAGGGCCCAGCGGAGCGGTTCTTGAGATGAAGGGCCAAGCGGAGCGGTGCAGAGAGACGGCGGTGCCCAGCGGAGCGGTGCTTGAGTTGAAGGGCCCAGCAGAGCGGTGCTTGAGTTGAAGGGCCCAGCGGAGCGGTGCCTGAGATGAAGGGCCCAGCGGAGCGGTGCAGAGACGGCGGTGCCCAGCGGAGCGGTGCTTGAGATGAAGGGCCCAGCGGAGCGGTGCAGAGACGGCGGTGCCCAGCGGAGCGGAGATTGAGTTGAAGGGCCCAGCGGAGCGGTGCCTGAGATGAAGGGCCCAGCGGAGCGGTCCTTGAGATGAAGGGCCAAGCGGAGCGGTACAGAGACGGCGGTGCCCAGCGGAGCGGTGCTTGAGTTGAAGGACCCAGTGGAGCGGTGCTTGAGTTGAAGGGCCCAGCGGAGTGGTGCCTGAGATGAAGGACCCAGCGGAGCGGTGCTTGAGTTGAAGGGCCCAGCGGAGTGGTGCCTGAGATGAAGGGCCCAGCGGAGCGGTGCTTGAGATGAAGGGCCCAGCGGAGCAGTGCAGAGACAGCGGTGCCCAGCGGAGCGGTGCTTGAGTTGAAGGGCCCAGCAGAGCGGTGCCTGAGATGAAGGGCCCAGCGGAGCGGTGCCTGAGATGAAGGGCCCAGCGGAGCGGTGCTTGAGATGAAGGGCCAAGCGGAGCGGTGCAGAGACGGCAGTGCCCATCGAAGCGGTGCTTGAGTTGAAGGGCCCAGCGGAGCAGTGCTTGAGTTGAAGGGCCCAGTGGAGCAGTGCCTGAGATGAAGGGCCCAGCGGAGCGGTGCAGAGATGGCGGTGCCCAGCGGAGCAGTGCTTGAGTTGAAGGGCCCAGCGGAGCGGTGCTTGAGATGAAGGGCCCAGCGGAGCGGTGCTTGAGATGAAGGGCCCAGCGGAGCGGTGCAGAGACGGCGGGGCCCTGTTCAGCGGTGCTTGTCTTGAAGGGCCCTGTTCAGCGGTTCTTGAGACGGTGGGGCCCTGTTCAGCGGTGCTTGTCTTGAAGGGCCCTGTTCAGCGGTTCTTTAGACGGCGGGGCCCTGTTCAGCGGTACTTGTCTTGAAGGGACCTGTTCAGCGGTTTCTGAGACGGCGGGGCCCTGTTCAGCGGTGCTTGTCTTGAAGGGCCCTGTTCAGCGGTTCTTGAGACGGCAGGGCCCTGTTCTGCGGTTCTTCACATGTGTCTCCAGGGCACCAGATCCGGCCAATAGATGGTGTTCACTCGCCATCCGACTTCTCGCTTGCTGGGCCCTCCTGTGCTTGTGTCCCGTGCCCTTGGGTGTCCTCCCTCACCCCCGGAATGGGGCTGGTGGGGCCCTCCTGGGCAGCTCGCCTGCTGCCGGACTTGTCGGCCGTGCTGCCCTTGCCATCCTTGCCAGTGGCACCCCACTCCCTGACGGTGCCAGGGTGGTGTCTGTGGAGGCTGCCGTCTCTGTTCTCTCGCGCCGGCCCTTGGCTTTTTTAGTTTTTTTCCCAGGGGGTTGGCTGGCTGTCCCTTTGCTGCTGGCCGATGTGGCTGCCCTCGAAGGTGGGGGACTCCAATATCCCTGGACTATGGTCCTTGTAGGTCCAGGGGTTGTGGTGGCTGAGGTGCAGATTGGATTTTTACGAGATGGAGGGGGTGGGTCAGGTGATGGAAAGAGGTTAATTTTGGAGAGGAAAAACTTTTTAGGAGCAATGGGAAGGGTAGGTGCAGTGGGTATGGGAGTGGAGGAAGAGGATGTGGTTGTAGGAGAGTCAAGTGTGCTGTCTATGGGTGCAGGTGCTTGTGACGGAGGCTGTCGTGAGGTGGATGGCTGTTGGGTGGTGGCTGCCTGCGTTTGTGTGGTTTGGAAGAGGGGGTGACAGACACACTGGGAGAGGACACAGGGGACATGTGAATGGCAGTGGGGGTGGTGACTGCACGTGTGCGGAGTTTTCTGGTGGGTGTGCTGGTGATGGACGTAGTGGCTGAGGAAGTGGTGCATCCAAGTGTGAGTTGGGACGTCACAGGGAGGGAGGAGGGATACGAGGAGGAGGGGGACACAGAGGAGGCAGTGGCTGTTGGCCTGTCTGCATGTGGATGTTGCTTGTGTGAATGCTTCTGTGATGTGTGGTGCTTATGTTTGGATGAGCTGACCTTGGGTGTTGAGGTGTGTGCAGGCTGGTCTGTAGGTGTATCTGGGATAGGCAGAGGAACAGGGGAGTGGGACTGGGTGGAGGGAGTTGGAGGAGGGAGGCAGGAGACAGGGACAATGGCTGCCGTCAGTGCTGAGGCCAGAGCGTTGAACGATCGCTGATGGGCAGCCTGACCCGAATGAATGCCCTCCAGGTATGCATTGCTGTGATGCACCTCCCTTTCCACCCCCTGGATGGCATTCAAAAGGGTAGACTGCCCAACAATGAGCGTCCGGAGGAGGTCAATGACCTCCTCATTGAGGGCAGCAGGGGTAACTGGGACAGGGCCTGAGGTGCCTGGGGCGAAGGAGATGCCCGCCTTGGTGTGTGAGCAGGCACGGGGCGAACGCTGAGGGGCTGCTGGGAGGGCGAAGCTGGTGCGCTGGGTGGTGGCTGTACCTGTTGTTGCGGTGGGCACGGATGTTGCCGCCACCACAAGGGAGCTCCCTTCCGAGGACGTGTCGGTGTCGCTGATGTCTCCACGTGTCCCCGTTGTGGAGCCCCCCTCGCCCTCCATCTCACTGGTCAAATCAGAGTCCGTTGCATGGCCCTCCGGGGCCATGTGAGATGCAGCTCCTCGTGCTCCAATGCCACTTCTCCTCCGCCAGATGATGCTAATGCACACATGAACAGGAAGAGCAGACCAAAAAAGGGGGGAAGGGGGGAAATAAATACATGTTGAGTGCATGCATTGGCAACACAGTTGGCGGAGAGGACAGACACAGAAGCCCCCTGCACTACGCCGCGCACTTGGGGTACACTACTCAATCATTGGGACTTGGCCTACAAGCCTATGGACGACAACTGCACACATAGGTGACACAGGGCCATGGATAGCTGTACTTGGCACCCTACAGAGGTGGGGGGCGGGGGCACAGGGCCATGCCTTATGGAGGGGCCTAGCCTACAGAAATCGCCCTGGCCTAGGGATACCCACAGCCCTCCTCCCCCACTCAGACACCTCCACTGCGCGCATAGTCAGCAGAATGAGAGTGTACTCACCCCCTTGTGTCTGCTGTGATGTTCTCACATGCCCATCCAAATCTGGGTAGGCCTCCGTCAGGATCCGAGACATCAGGGGGGTCAATTGACGTGTGGCACCCTTCCTACGTTGGGAGGCCATCCCCAGCAGAGCCTCCGCGGTCTTTCTGCTCCCGCGGCGGATGTACTCCCACCTCTTGCGGCAGTGGGTGCCCCGTCTGTTGTGGACCCCCAGGGTCCGTACGTCCTTGGCGATGGCATGCCAAATGTTGACTTTCTGATGGGCGCTGACCTATGTGACACGTACAGGGAGAGAAAATACAATATCATCATTTTCTGCATGCTCGATGTGAGTGTCCCCCCATCCCCACCCTTGCCATATGGCACATGCTGTCATCTGTCGTTTGATGCATGCCTCATACGCTCCCCTCCGCACCATCGTTCATTCACCCCACTCAACCCAGGCATTGCCCACAAAGCATGGTCCCAGTGTACTAACCGGTTGGTCTGGAGGACCGTAGAGTAGCGCATACTGGGGGAGGACCCCATCAACAAGTTTCTCCAATTCCTCAGATGTGAAGGCAGGGGCCCTTTCCCCAGTCGCAGCAGCCATTGTCTCTTCCAGACCGAGGTTACAGCAGCACTTGCAGTATAGGTCCTCTCCTGTGGATGATCAGGTCTCGAGTGATTAAGCAGATAGAAAATGGCGGTCAAAGCCCGCGGCGGTCACGTCCGCGGCTGTGCGTACCGTCCCATTTTCACACTTCACAGGTCAGGTAGCCGCCATTTCAGGGGTCCCACATGGCTTAATTTCTACTGCGTCACACAGGCCTAGGCCTTGCATTGCCACTCATACAAGCCATTCAATGCATAGCGAATTGTGTTCTGTGCAAGCTGTGGTTACGTACCTGTGGGTTGCTTGATTCTGTGCTCCATGTTGTCCTTCCTAGGCACCGTCCGCTGGGACTTGCGAGGAGATGGAGGAATGTTCACGTGTACAGACCGCTGGTGGACCTGTCGACAATGGAAGAAAGACATGTCATACTGACATACAGACTTGACCGAGCCACTATACAGGAACTGTGTGACCAGCTGGAGCCAGACCTTGTGTCCCCCATTCGCCAACCCACAGGGATTCCCCCTCTGGTGCAGGTGCTGTCAGTACTCCATTTTTTGGCAAGTGGATCATTCCAAACAACAGTGGCCATATCATCAGGGATGTCTCAGCCTATGTTTTCTAAGGTTTTGTCCAGAGTGTTGTCTGCCCTGATGAAATACATGCGGAGCTACATTGTTTTCCCTGAGGTGGGCGATTTGGCTACAGTGAAGGGTGATTTCTATGCCCTTGGACATATTCCCAACATCATTGGTGCCATTGATGGGACACATGTGGCTTTGGTTCCCCCCAGTGAAAGTGAGCAGGTGTACAGGAACAGAAAAAGTTATCATTCAATGAATGTCCAGGTGGTCTGTTTGGCTGACCAATACATCTCTCATATAAATGCCAAGTTCCCTGGGTCAGTGCATGGCGCGTACATCATGCGAAATAGCAGCATCCCTTATGTGATGGAACAGCTACAGAGACATTGTGTGTGGCTAATTGGTGACTCTGGTTACCCCAACCTGTCGTGGCTACTGATCCCAGTGAGGAATCCCCGGACCAGGGCAGAGGAATGGTACAATGAGGCCCATGGGCGGACTAGGAGGGTGATCGAGCGGACCTTCGGCCTCCTGAAGGCCAGGTTTAGGTGCCTGCATATGACAGGTGGATCCCTAATGTACTCACCAAAGAAGGTGTGCCATATCATCGTGGCCTGCTGTATGCTTCACAACCTGGCTTTGCGACGCCAGGTGCCTTTCCTGCAGGAGGATGGTCCAGATGGTGGTGTTGTAGCAGCTGTGGAGCCTGTGGAGAGTGAAGAGGAGGAAGACGACGGGGATGACACAGACAACAGGGACACAGTGATACAACAGTATTTTCAGTAGCACACAGGTACGAATCAACCCCGCCATTTTACATTTACTTAAAGTCTCCTGCCTCTCTACTGTCTGTGTTTCCCCCCAGTTTATGTTAACTGAGTTGTGACTTTCCCTTCCGTTTTCAGAGCTGTGGGCCCCACTGCGTGACCTCTGCTTTGTTTGCCCATGGACTACAGCTGTGTGACAGTGGTATGTTGTCATCATAATGTAACTGAACATTTTGGCACCGTTATGTCTAATACATTTGTTCAAAATACAAGCAGACTCCAGATATTTTAAGTGCAATAAGTGATTTTATTAAAGTGCTAAATTTAGGGACATGGTTGAAAAACGGTGATGGGTGATGGTGGAGTAATGTCCATGGCAGAGTCCAGATTCTCAGTCTCACAGGTGCATTGTCCATATGCCTGTGGAAGGATGGAGCAGGGGCAGTTTAAGGTTGGACAGGGTGACAATGTGGGACAGTGGGATGACATCAGGGGGTATCCTTTGCTGGCGGGGGTCTTGGCATCCTACTCTGTCTTCTTCTGAGATCTCAGGCCCCGCTTGCGGGGTGGTTCCTCTTCTGCAGGCAGTGGGGTTCTGGTGGCCTGTCGTTGTGTGGGGGCCTCCTGTCCACTAGCGCCGGCGGAGGTGGTAGCCTGGTCTTGGTCCATGCTAGTGACAGGGGCCCTTTGTGGTGCCACATGGTCCCGCAATGTGGTGACTATCTGGTTAAGAGCCACGACGATGGTCCCCATTGCGGAACTAATGTTTCTCAGTTCCTCCCTGAACCCCATGTACTGTTCCTCCTGCAGTACCTGGATCTCCTGGAACCTGGCCAGTACCGTAGCCATCGTCTCCTGGGAGCGGTGGTATGCTCCCATGATGGAGGAGAGGGCCTCTTGGAGAGTGGGTTCCCTGGGCCTGTCCCCCCCCTGTCGCACAGAAGCCCTCCCAGTTCCCCTGTTTCCCTGGGCCTCTGTCCCCTGGACTGTGTGCCCACTACCACTGCTCCCAGGTCCCTGTTGTTGTTGGGGTGGTGGGTCAACCTGGGTGCCCTGTAGTGATGGACACACTGCTGATTGACGTGTCCTGGAGACAGAGGCATGGGCCCGCTGGGTGGGAGCTGTGCTGGTGTTCCCAGAGGGGGTTAGGTCTGCTGTAGCCTGTGGCTGTCTGTGGGGAACCGACTGTCCCGAGGTCCCCGATGGGCCGGGCTGGTCATCTGGGTCCAGGGAGACAGAGCTGCTGTCATCACTGGGGGCCTCTTCTGGGGGTGGGATGGACATCTCTGGACCCTCCTGGGCGGTGTGGTGGCGTTCAGGTCCTGCAGGGGTATAAGAGTATGGTTATTGCTTCTGTGTGTGCCATTTCGTGAAATGGGTGGGTGGCCGTGTACCCCAGTGCTGGCATTCCCTTGTGGGGGCTGTTGTGACGGTGGCTTGTGGGGGAGATGGGGATGTGCAGTGGGCATGCTTTGGTGATGGGTGTCCATGCTTTGGGGACGCATGCAGGGCTAGGTGGTGTGCTGCACCTGTGTCCCGAAGAGCTGGGGCTCTACCCGAACTATTTCCTCCACCATGACCCTGAGTTCTGCGTCAGAGAACCTAGGGTGTCTTTGGGGTGCCATGGGGTGGTGTGGATGAGGTGTGGGGTGGGATATGTGTTGTAGAGTGTGGTGAGTGTGTTGGTGTGTGGTGTTTTGTGCGTGGATATTATGTGGGTGATGTAGTGATTTGCCTCTTTGTGATGGTCTACTCTATTCTGTGCTGTCACTCTCTCTGGCCTTCAGTCGCAATTGTGGTCGTAAGGGTTTGTGGGTGATGTGGGTGTGTGTTTTATATTGTAATGGGTGTGTGGGAGTGGTGTGTGTATGTGTATCAGGTGTGTGTATATTGAATTGTCCAATGTGGCAGTGTTTTGTAAAGGTGTGTGTATTTTGACCGCGGCGGTGTGTACCGCCAATGGAATACCGCATTTGAAAGACTGCTGCGGGGATTTGTGGGTCGGAATGGCATGGGCGTATTTCTGTTGGCGTGATGGTGGAGGTTTGGTCATCGCCAGTTTTTCGCTGGCCGTTGGTGTGGCGGACTTTTGTTGATGTCGGGATTTTGGCGGTTTGCCAGTTGCGGGTCAGAATGACCGTGGCGGTTTACCGCGGCGGTGTTATGGCGGTCTTCTGACCGGCGGTAAGCGCCTTTTACCGCCGAGGTCAGAATGACCCCCATAGTAATGTGTTTTAAATGTCCTGACAGTGAAATATTGCTAAATTCGTTTTTTACTGTTGTAAGGCCTGTCCCTCTCATAGGTTAACATGGGGGCTACTTTTAAATATGATTAAAGTGTAGATTCCCTTTGGGAGTGGATAGACATTGGAGTTTGTGTTCTCTGAGCTCACAATTTAAAAATACATCTTTTAGTAAAGTTGATTTTAAGATTGTGTGTTTGAAAATGCCACTTTTAGAAAGTGAGCATTTCCTTGCTTAAACGATTTCTGTGACTCTACCTGTTTGTGGATTCCCTGCCTGGGTCAGTTTGACAGTTGATCTGGTTGCACCTCTCACCAGACAGTGACATAAAAGGAGCTGGGATGTAGCCTGCATAGCCTCATGAACCATCTGTGCTAGGAGGGAGGGGAGGAGTAGTCACTTACACCTGAAAGGGCTGTGCCTGGCCTCACACAATGCAGTCTCCAACCCCCTGGTGAGTGTCTGGGGCCTGGCCTAGGCAAGGCAGGATTTCACAATCAAGAGAGACTTTACTTTGAAGTATGCCTACTTCAAAGGAGAAAATGGGTATCAGAAGGGCACCCAAAACCACAGACTTTAGAACACTTCTGGAAACCAAGAGGAACCTCTGCCTGGAGAAGAGCTGAAGAGCTGAGGAAGAAGAGCTGCCCTGCCTGTGACTGTGCTTTGTGGAGCTATCCTGCAGTTGCTGTTCCTGCCTGTGCTAGAGGACAAAGACTGGACTTTGCGTTACCTTCCTTCTTGTGAAGATCTCCAAGAGCTTGATTTAGAGCTTGCCTCCTGTTATTTGAAGTCTCAGGGACAGCAATTGCTTCTCTCTGCCAGCACCTGGAGTCTCTGGAGAGACTCTTACTCTGCTAAGTTGTGCCCATCCAGTTCCTGGGACCCTGAAAGGAGAAGCTGGCAGCCCAAGAGTAAGAAATCCATGCAAACAACGCCATGCTGGGAAAAGATCGACGCAACTCCGATCTGTGGCTGAAAAATCGACACACCGCCGGCTTCGTGGCTGAAAATCGACGCTTGCCTGCAATGCGACCTGAAGATCGACACCCAGGGCTGGAGAAACAACGCACAGCAGTGCTGATGGAGGCTGGTGAGATCAAAACCCACGCAGCGTGGTTTACGGATCATCGTGTGGCTGGATTTCCAACTCAAAAACAACGCAAGGCCTGCCCGGACCCGAGAATGCTGACCGGATCGCAGCATCGCTCTCCTGCGGAGAGAACAAACAACGCATGCCAACCCGACGAAAGGAGAAACAACGCAAGGTCTCGCTTGTGAGTGCTATTGACGCATTGCAAGCCCCATTTTTTGTGATAACTTGACTTGTGTATTGTGGATTTGTGTCGTTTTGGTCTTGTTTTTGTTTAGATAAATATTTTCTATTTTTCTAAACCTGTGTTGTGTCAATTTGTAGTGCTTTCATAAAGTTACTGTGTGTGTTGGTACACAATACTTTACACCTAGCACTCTGAAAGTTCAGTCTACTGCTCGTGCCAAGCTACCAAGGTGGTAAGCAGGGGTTAGCTGAGGGTGATTCTCTTTAACCCTGACTAGAGTGAGGGTCTTTGCTTGGACAGGCTGACTGCCAACCAAAGACCCCATTTCTATCAGGTGACAATCAGGAGAGTCTCATTTCCTGGCAGGGGTCTTGGCAATAGTCTCTGGCTTCTGCCTGGATCGCAGGGAAAGTTTGTGGCGTGGTTCTCCTTCTGCAGGGGGGGTGCTGGTGGCCTGTTGGTCTTGTGGTGGGGCCTCCTGTCCACTAGCGGCAGCAGAGGTGGATTGCTGTTCAGTTGTCTGGCTAGTGGCAGGGGCCCGTTGGTGTGACACTGTCTTCTTTATAATATTGGCCATGTGTGCCAGCACCCCTGCAATGGTGACCAGGGTGCTGTTAATGGCCTCCCTGATCCCCTGGTACTGTCCTTCCTGCAGCCACCTGTTCTTCTGCACGTTGTCCAGGATCTGGCCCAGCGTATCCTGTTGGTATGCTCCCAGGATCTCAGTCAGTGCCTCCTGGAGAGTCGGTTCCCTGGGCCTGTCCTCCCCCTGGCGCACAGCAGTCCTCCCAGCTTCCCTGTTGTCCTGTGCCTCTGTCCCCTGAACCGTGTGCCCACTGCCACTGACCCCAGGTCCCTGATTGCCTTGGGTTTTTGGTGTGCCCTGGGGTCCCTGTAGTGGTGGACACACTGCTTATTGGGGACAGAGGTATGGGCATGCTGGATGGGTGTTGTGGTGGTGTTTCCTGAGGGGGGATGCTCTGTGGTGGTGTGTGACTGTGGCTGGGTAACCGACTTTCCGTAGGTCCCTGATGGGCCAGGTTGAACATCCAGATCCAGGCGAGCAGAATCACTGTCATCACTGTGGGCCTCTTCTGTGGGAGGACTGGATGTTGCTGACACCTCTTCTCCGGTGGCATTGGCTGGGATGCCTGTGGGGATGTAAATGCAGTGTTATTGTTTCTGTGTGTGACATATTGGGCATGGGTGGGTTGCCCTCTATGGTTGTTTGTGCCCTGGCAGCTTTCACTTGTGTACATTGGTGTATGGTGGGATGATTAGTTCTCTATAGTGTGCATGCTTTAGAGATAGGTGTCCATGCAGGTCTGTGAGTGGTGTCCGTGCATTGGTATGACATGCATGGCTTGGCATTGGGATGAGCGAGATGGGATGGTGGGGTGTGTGGGATGTGGTGGAGTGATGGGAGTGAGGGTGAGGGTGGGGGTTTGTGATGGCATGGAGGCAGGGGGTAATAGTAGTACAGAGTTGACTTACCAGAGTCCAGTCCTCCTGCTACTCCAGCCAGGTCCTCAGGATGCATGATTGCCAAGACTTGCTCCTCCCATGTTGTTAGTTAAGGGGGAGGAGGTAGGGGTCCACCACCAGTCCTCTGTACAGCGAGTTGGTGAGTTGGTGCCTTGCTGAAATGGAACGTACCTTCTCCCGTAGGTCGTTCCACTTCTTCCTGATGTCATCCTTTTGCTGGAGTACTGTCCCACGGCATTGACCTTGTCCACTATCCTCCGCCATAGCTCCATCTTCCTAGAAATGGATATCTGCTGCACCTGTGCTCCAAATAGCTGTGGCCCCACCTGGAGGATTCCCTCCACCATGTCCCTTAGCTCCTCCTCAGGGAATCTGGGGTGTTGTTGTGGTGCAATGGGTGTTGTGTGAGTATTGTGGGTGAGAGTGTGTAGGGTGATTTGTTGGGGTGTGTGTTGTGAGGTGCATGGGTGGTGTATAGGTGATGGTGGTATGTGGCTCTAGTTGTGTGAGTGGCCTTGCTGTCTCTCTCTGGTGGCAATTGTTTGCATTCATTAAGGGTTGTGGGTAGTGTGGGTGGCTGTTTTGTAGTGGTGTGGGTGTGTGGGTGTGCTGTGTTCATGGGTGTCAGGTGTGTGTAGTTTGAATTGACCAATGTGGTGTTGTTTTGTATGTGTGTGTGTATTTTCAGTGCGGCCGCATGTACTGCCAATGGTTTACCACCATTAAATGTCCGCTGTGGGGATTCGTGGGTCATAATGTGGTGGGCGTTGTTCTGTTGGTCTAACGGTGTGGGTTTTGATACCGCCAGTTTATTACTGACCTTTGGTGTGGCGGAGTTGTGTGTATGGCTGAATAGTGACAGATTGGTGTGTGTGTGTGTCATAATATGGTAAATGGATATCCGCGGCGGTATGTTGGTGGCAGTCAGCATGGTGGTAAGTGGGATGTACCACTAATGTCATAATGAGGGCCAAAATGTCATAACTCACTTACACTATGAGTGCGGCCTACTTTCTGCATGTTGTGGTCCCTTCCCACTACTGTTGCCTGCATCATCTCTACACCTTGTCACTGCTGTGCTCTCTAGCTCCTTTCATGTCTCTATTATCTGTCTCCACTCCACTTTACCCCTTCTGCCTTTTCTTGTCACCCCTGGTCTGTTACTTGCCTCCTTCTATTTCTGTTTTTCTCTCTTGTCTTCTCTTCTGTTTCTTTGTTGCTAGGTGTGTGCTAGGTATTTAGGGATGCCTAAGTGTACCACCATAAACGTGAATGCACATTTGCAATAATCTGCACTACATAACGATATATTGGGCCATATTTATACTTTTTGACGCACAACTGCGCCAACGCAGTTGTGAGTAAAAAATGTTAACGCCATTCCAAAGCACCATGCAGGCGCCTTATTTATGGAACGACGTTTGCCGGCGGAGCTGACTGGTGTGCGTAATGACTTACACCAGGCAGCACCGGCGTAGGGGAAAATGGAGCTTGGGCGTCAAAAAATGGGGCAATTCAGGCTGAGGCAAAATTTTGGCCTCAACCCGATTTGCGCCATTTTTTTTTACTCCCAACCCCCATTGAAATGACTCCTGTCTTAGCACAGACAGGAGTCATGCCCCCTTGCCCAATGGCCATGCCCAGGGGACTTATGTCCCCTGGGCATGGTAATTGGGCATAGTGGCATGTAGGGGGGCACAAATCAGGCCCCCCTATGCCACAAAAAAAAAAAAAATTACTTACCTGAACTTACCTTTCTTTCCCTGGGATGGGTCCCTCCATCCTTGGGCGTCCTCCTGGGGTGGGCAAGAGTGGCAGGGGATGTCCTTCCGAGCCCACAGGTCCCTTAACGCCTGCCCTGACCACGCGTTAAAAAATGACACAAAAGCGGCTGGACGTCCTTTTTTTTGACCCGCCCACTCCCGTGCGTCATTTTTGCACGGGAGTGTAAATACGGCGCACATGCCTCGGAGTCATTTTTTAGAATGGAACGCCTACCTTGCATATCATTAACGCAAGGTAGGTGTCCACGTTAAAAAATGACGCAAACTCCAAGATCTTTGGCGCTAGACGGGTCTAACGCCAAAGTATAAATATGGAGTTAGTTTTGCGTCGGATTTGCGTAAAAAAAAACGACGCAAATCCGGCGCAAACAGAGTATAAATATGCCCCATAGAGTATGATTTTCACATTAAAGTTGACCATAGTTAATGCAGGCAACAGTTTAAATAAAATGATTAATGTTAAGTTGAAATCCTTTTTCTTTCTCTCATTTCAGGAACCAATCTGCATCAGCCCACATTAATTGAATGCAGCATATTGTTTTTGGTTTTTCTGTGAATGTTTATCTGTGTATCTTCCTTGGGAGCAAAATAATGAACACCTACAGGTCATACAGCAGAGACTCTATAGTTTGTTAGCTGGGAAGAAGACCCACACTGTGATATAATTAAAAGATCAATTTTGACTGGTTCTCTTCATGGAAACCGTAGGAAGTTGCTTTCCACTGTGACTGAAATGGTTTAATATTGCATTGCTGAGTTAGTTTCAGATGCCTTTCCACTCTCCTCAGAGGAGACAACACTTACTTTGTTCCTGCCCGAAAGAGTTGGGCTCCTGGGCAAATCCATTCTCGCTTACTTGACTGAATCTTCATTTGATTCTGCCGTTGGAGGGTTTACTTTGCTATACCTTCTGCCTAACTTCTCCTCAAACCCCAAACATGCTTGACATTCCAAAGGTTCGCAAATTAGGGATTTTTGCTTAATGGGAAACTGTGCCTGCGTCAATTTGTTTTCTGACTACTTTAAAACGTTTGTCTTGATATTTGTTGTTTTTAACTACTTTGAATTATAGTGACTAATACCTGTATGCATTGATTACTGATAGTACAACTACTTTGAATGATTCGAGCTTTTAACTTTGCTAATCTGTTAACAAACTTTTATGGTTTGCAAGTCTGCCACTCTCTGCCATCATTGTGGGGCCTAATGTTCTTCACTGTAATTATTGTATTTCATTTGTTGAGTCACGACTCAGGTCCATCTACTCGAGTACAGCTTGTACTTGAGTTTGTGTCAAAGATTTGCACAATGCAAATCCTGCTGCAACAAGTGTCATGCATGTGATTTTGAGTGAACATCTGGCTTTAATGAGGGCCACTGTATGAATCCTGGGGAGGGAGTGAAATGGTCACATTTTCTCGATCCGGTTACCAGTCTTGTAGCTGCATTGCCTGTTGCCTTGAGAGGGTGGGTTCATTTTGGGTGTTTCAATGAGGTTGGCAATGCTGTGGTCTGTTCTTGTTAATAACATGTCTTACCTTTTCAATTTCACATCACCAAGTTGGGTGTGATGCACCATGGTCAGTACAATTATGTTCTTAGTCTACATACTTCCCATTTTGTGGGCTCCAGCAACCTGGTATAAGTCATTTGCTGATCTTGCTGTTTACTTAGCTAAGTTTCACTATGAAATAAAATCTCACAAGGTCCGTGCAACCATCTGTGAGTTCATTTCAAAATGAAACTGAGTTACAATGTCAAACCACAACTCAGCCAACCATATAGTCATTTAAGATAAAGGCCCTCATTCCGACCCTGGCGGTTTCAAACCGCCAGGGTGGAGGGCAGAGGGGAACTGGCGGTTTCCCGCCGGTTTTCCCCTGGCCCAGGGAATCCTCCATGGCGGCGCTGCTTGCACCGCCGCCATGGGGATTCCGACCCCCTTCCCGCCAGCCTGTTCCTGGCGGTTTACACCGCCAGGAAGAGGCTGGCGGGAACGGGTGTCGTGGGGCCCCTGGGTGCCCCTGCACTGCCCATGCCACTGACATGGGCAGTGCAGGGGCCCCCTAACAGGGCCCCACAAAGATTTTCACTGTCTGCTTAGCAGACAGTGAAAATTGGGACGGTTGCCACTGCACCCGTCGCACCCCTGCAAATCCGCCGGCTCCATTCGGAGCCGGCTTCCTCTTTGCAGGGGCTTTCCCGTTGGAGATCGCCCGCCGGCCCAGCGGGAAAGTTGAAGTGACCCCCGCGGTCATTTGACCGCAGTGCGGTCTTTGGGCGGTTTCCACCCAGCGGGCGGTGCCCGCCGCCCGCCGGGGTCGGAATGACCCCCAAAGTCTACTATGCTGTACTTGTCTGCTCTGTCCCTTTTGGCGTGTGCCCAGGTCGATAAATTTCTATCTATCCTGGGCCTGGGTCAGAGAAGTGCCATAGATGCCAAAATAAAAGTGCTGGTGGTTAATCACTGTATCAGACAACGTGAATTTATCCTGCAGCACAAAACAACTGGCCATACAAATCAGGCAATTGTTTTGTTTAATGGAATCCATTCAGAAACTCAGTCTTGGACCTGAATTTTATAGATATGGAGAAGGCATTTATAGAAATCTGGTAGCAATATATTTGAACACATGTAGAACTGTTTGGCTTTTGTTCTAAGTTTTTACTGACTTGATCAAATGTGTATTATGTGCACGTTGAGGGACTGTCATGTGCCACCACAGTTGCATGCCTTATTGGTTATTTGCCTGCATACACCACATCACCAAGACAGCAGTAGATGAATAGGCAAGAGTGCAATGCTTTGGTCGGTAATCGTCTACAAACAACATGTAAACAAAATTGTTCTATTGCTACCGTTGAAGTCTACTATACTAATTAAAAAACCCAACTTAGTATGTTAATATCTGAGGGTCATAGGTACAGTTGACTGAAATGAAATCTAGAAATTGAATCATTAACTCATAATACTGCAAGCACAGGTGCTCCTTCGTGGTGGGCCTAGCTAACGTTGGCACAAATCTGCAGGTCAACTTAATTAAAATTCTTATTATACCTAAACCACTATATTAGTTGAGAACACTACCAAAGTCTAGATGCAGCCCGTATTTCGAACAGATTTGATCAACGATCATTAATGTCCTATGGGCCAATAAGGAGACGGTTAGAAGAATTTCTATATAACATCTGCAAATGTTATACATAATTGGTGCTACAACAACTGATAAAACATTATTGGACTGCAATATAAAATTGCTTTGTAAACTCAGGGATTATCCTTATCAAGGTTCTCAATTTCCACATTTCCCGGCTCCAAAACATACTGCAATCATTATTTTTTTTTAAATTTGACTTTCTGATTGTCTTAACAACTTTTATCATTTATTGTCATAAAAATGGAAGTGTCACACTTTCATTTATACTGTGGTTTTCAAAAGTGGATGTGGCATTATAGGTGGGAGGAAAGCAAGGTTGTAGGAAACATTCCATTAGGGCTGAGCTTACCAGTTTTGATGACTGCTGTGTTTGGACATGAAGTCAGCAATCCCATATTGTAAAAACCATAGTGATGACATATATTGTTCATATACTGCCTCTTGGACAGAGGTGGACTAAGCAACTGCCATTCCTTTTTATCGGGAAAATGGTCCTCTATAAAGATGGCTGGGTGTGTTAGAAAATAAAACTCGTTGTAGCTGAAATAAAGAAGAGGAGATCACATGGTTTTAGAAAACCAACCTTTTTAGAATACTTTTAAGGAAGAACGAAAATTATTTCATATACAAAAAAACTGGCAACAGAACATCTTCAAATATTTGAAGAGCATGCACAACCCTGGAATAGCAAGCATAGACTCTTATCAAGTAGGGTTACTTTTCAGGATGTATGGATCCCCATTTTACAATTAAGAAATGGCCACTGAGTAGAAAGTGTTTCTATGGAAGCCTTACTGAGTATGGAATTGAATAAGAAATTTGTTATTATCACTGAATATCTGTCTTTTCTTGGTGAGAAATTAGATTTACTCTAAGGTCCTCTTTAAGGGTATTACCAAATGTGATGCGGGGAGGCCAATACCAGTGGGCTGAAATGTACGATTTGGGTTGGTATCCCTGCACCACATTCTGACGATTAAGAGTATTTTCCCTGGAATAAGGAATAAGTAGTCTGACTTGGTTATTTTGTAGCCAGTGTCCCCAGATTCCAGGAGGAAATCAGTGACATTTTACACCTGCTTTCAGCAGACAAAAAGTGTCAGTGAGAAGGTCAGTGGACTGACAGGTGTAGTGAAAGGACAGGGTTGCACAGCAGATGTGAACCTTTCTAGAAAAAAACGTCGCTTGTACCACTGTAGGGGTCAGACTGCTTTGTTGCTCAAAGCCCCTGTACGCCTGCAGACAGGCATTGTGCCTCCGGGCCTGGAGTTATCAGGTCCAGAGTCTGTGGACCTGATTATGATGGGTCTGGAGAGACTGGGACATTCATTCCTGGTGATATACCACAACTCATATTGAGGGCTTTGGATGAACTACTAAACTAGTATATTTAATTCTTACTCATTACATGCCTTAAAATTATTCATCATTGGGCAGTAGTCCATATGCTGCTCTGGTATTTTTTACTCATTCGTGTACTTCTCTGTTCTCTATGAATATTTCTGGCCAGTACAATGAGGGAAATAATTCTGTGTTTCTATGATTTCTTGAGGTCTTATTGAGTGAAAGAGTTGGTGGAGGTATTTCATAATAACTTGGTTTAACTAATAAAGAGATTTTAACTATTGCCAGATTTGGTTTTAATGGTTTCATAAATCTTCTTCTTTATTCAATTTCCTCACAAGACTGAAATGCTGGCCCATAGTCATGTATGTTACAATGCCTAGTATTCATTCTCCAGATGAGCAATTGCTTAATATATTTGTACCACTTATATATAGGCACACAGTTTCTCTTCATCATCATTTATTATAACAATAGAGTAATATAAAAGCATTTTTGCAACACAAAAGAACACAAGAGCTCAGGTGAAACATGACTGGGTCTAGGAGAAAGCCATACAATTTGATATTTAAAGTGCTATGTGCTACAATACTTTTCGCACAGTAAAATTAATTTCTCACTATGGTGACGTATAGTAGACAACAAACTGTGACTTAACCGAAGTGTGACAATGTCTAGTAGAGGACTACTTCTAATAATTATCAATTATAGATCATTCCTTCTATCTACACTGCCCTCATGTTCTACTCCTTGAAGCCTCAACATGATTTTTATGGATCTGGTATGGAGTCTTCCTGAAAGCCTCTCATGGCCTCCATGAGTTTAAGAATATCAAGATGCCTGTGGTGCCTGAAGGTGACCTTCATTCAGCACGTGACACAGTGGTGGCAGAAGCAGAGGTAGGTGTGTGGTTCTTTCCCAGTGGCATGGATTGACTATACCACTCTAGTCCGCCTCCATACCTTTCTGCATGGAATTGAATTGCTTTATGTGTGCAGGAAAGTTGGAAATGTCTTCTTTTCGAGCTGGAGGACCAATGTTGGTCCTCATTTCCTTGCACTTGTCCAGTTTTTAGGCAGTTGTGGTTTGACAGAGTGCTCAAAGTGTTAATGCCTTGTTACATTAATGACATTCGGTAAAGGAAGACATTAACCATAGCCGATTTGAAACTGGTAAGAAACCACAATGGAGTAGGAAGTAGGAAACTACAAATTTACTGAATAAACATGTTTCTTAGTACAGAGATTCCTTATCAGGCTGTAACCTTTCATTAGCTTGCAACCCTATGCCCTTTTCCCAGTGCCAAGTAGTCTAAAATGGAGAAACCAGAGGCAATGTCTCTAGAATGTAAACTCCCAGGTGATAGTGTGAAAAGTTATGAAAGAAAATGATACCACTTCCAAAATCAGACAGCCTGCAACACAATCATGCTTACACAACTGACTATATTATATCAGTATGGATCTCTCAATATAAAAATGGCAGAACTGCAGACTAGAAAGGAAAACTTCATTAATGATTTGGAAATATGAGTGATATGATTTCTAAGAAAAGATACAGCACGTTTCAAATTCTGGAGAAATTGTGTACACTTTTTAAAATCCTTTTTCAAACTACAAAGATATTGTGTTCTTGTACTGTGGTAAATTAAATGCATTTTGTGGTCTGCATGCTAAACTCTTTGGTGTCCAGTCATGATAAATCTTATCCAGTTAATATACTGAAATAGTGAGGGGAAGTTTGATAACGCGTCCCACCTTTGATAGTTTACTTACAAGGGGACTCGTTTTAGGCCAATGAACCTTTTGACCCTGATTGGAGACTCCTCAGGATGAGATATCCATTTAACATCTCAATCCATAGACCGATAATCAAATCGATATTCACAGTAACTAATCAATAACATTTAATGAGAATGAAACACACCATGACCTTTCGGCCATTGAATAACCACACAAATCTAGTCCGATTTTGGATATTTATTCCCTATTAGTTACAACCTACTAGCATATTCATTAGTCTCAATACCAATAAGCAATAAGCACATTAACAAAACTACAATATGGCAACTCAAATAATATTTTTTCAATGGAAAGATCATGAACATTAGCACAAAGCACGAAGTCAACATGAATCAACCTTTAGCAAAATATTATTAGTACATTATTCAACAAAGCAAAGATTCAGTCATTTGTCTATTCGCACCCGATTTTGGTGAACTCCTTAACTAACCTCTAATTAGCATCAGCATGTTGGGCTTCATGCAAAACATCTAATTATGGCCTCTGTCAAAAGAGCAGTTGGTACCTAGAAAGCAAAGGCAAACAGACAATTACAATTTATCATCAGATAGTTACCCATCCAAACGGGGCAGCATACAGTGAAAGTCTTCGTCCTCAGGACTGCAGTCGATTCGCCATCAGCCAGGATAAGCTGGTAAGGCTCAGCAAGGTATAGCAAAAGGGCTCTTCCCTCATAAGAAGGAGAAGTGCATCTCGGACAAGGGGTAAGGTAAGGATGGATTAGGGTATCAAACAGCTTAAGGCAAAGGTGGTCATTACAGCCCTGGCGGTCGGTGTTAAAGCAGTGGTAAGACCGCCAACAGGCCGGCGGTAAAAAAAATGGAACTACGACTGTGGCGGAAACTGCCACCATAGACATCCACTTAAACACTCCGACCACCACGGCGGTACAAACAAACACAGCGGCGGTCACCGCCAACAGACAGGCGGAGGACAATGTACCACCCACAGAATTACAACCCACAAATCCGCCACCTTTTCCGGGGAAGATTCACTGCGAACAAAAACACGCCGTAAACACGACTTCAAAGGGAAAACGCTCACCTCTACATACCCCATGAGGAACCAGGACGCCATGGAACCAGAGCTCCAGATTTTTCCAGCCTTTATCTTCCTGCTCCCCTACCAGGAGCACGAACGCGAAGACCACGGTGAGTACTGCACCTACGACACAGGGGAGAGGGGAGGGAAAAAACTGTGACACACACACGCAACACCCCCACCCCCACCCCCACCCTCACCCACTACAACACACACGCTAATACATCATGATACATCACAGTTACGCCCCCCAACCCCCCCTGCAAGGACAAAAGGAAATGAGTAAAAAAATTGTGATATATTCAATTACATACATCCAAAATATTTACAAATATATACATTTATACTGTATACAATTAAATACACCAAGAACACAAGTCCAAGGGAGTCCACCATCATAGTCTGTGGGTCACTGGCCCAAAAGGCATGGGCGAGGCCCACACAAGATACCCCAACAAGACTGAGAGAACACTGCAGGGGCATCAGATAGAAATAAAACAGGCACCTCAGGGGGAAGGGAAAGGGTGGGCACCTCAGCCGGTTGAGTGAACGAAGCCACATCCACAAGGGGGTCCCATGCCCACTGTTCAATCCTGGGGAGTGCAAAGCCACAGTCTCTCAAGTCTCTACAGTGGGTTGTTTGCCCACTGCCATATCCTGGGGAGTGCAAAGCCACAGTCTCTCAAGTCTCTACAGTGGGTGGGTTGCCCACTGTTCAATCATGGGGAGTGCAAAGCCACATTCTCTCAAGTCTCTACAGTGGGTGGTTTGCCCACTACAATATCCTGGGGAGTGCAAAGCCACAGTCTCTCAAGTGGATGTGCATACAGTGCTCCATCCTGCCAAGGACAGAGGTAGTGGATGTCTTTCTCCACTGGTTCTGGAGGGGGGCTTGTGCCCAGAGTGCTTCATCCTGCAAAGGACAGAGGTAGTGGATGTATGTTTCCACTGGTTCTGGAGGGGGCCTTGTGCCCAGAGTGCTTCATCCTGCCAAGGACAGAGGTAGTGGATGTATCTCTCCACTGGTTCTCGAGGGGGCCTTGTGCCAAGAGTGTTTCAACCTGCCAAGGACAGAGGTAGTGGATAACAGTCTCCACTGGTTCTGGAGGGGGGTTTGTGCCCAGAGTGCTTCATCCTGCTCGTGGGTGCCTCAGTAGCGTCAGAGCTTTTGGCGCTCATGGGCCTGCGGTGCTTGTGGCGGCAGTGTCCTTGGCAGCGGTGCTTGTGGCGGCGGTTCTTTGGCAGCGGTGCTTGGGGCGGCGGTGTCCTTGGCAGCGGTGCTTGTGGGGCTGCTGGCGGTCGCCTCCTGGGCAACGGGGCTGCTGCTGCGGTCTTCTCCTGGGCAGTGAGGCTGCTGGCGGTCACCTCCTGAGCAATGGGGCTGCTGCTGGCGGTCTTCTCCTGGGCAACGGGGCTGCTGCTGGCAGTCTTCTCCTGGGCAGTGGGGCTGCTGGAGGTCACCTCCTGGGCAACGGGGCTGCTGCTGGCGGTCCTGTCTGTGGCAGTGGGGCTGCTGGCGGTTGCCTCCTGGGCAACGGGGCTGCTTCTGGTGGTCTTCTCCTGGGCAATGGGGCTGCTGCTGGCGGGCCTGTCTGTGGCAGTGGGGCTGCTGGCGGTCGCCTCCTGGGCAACGGGGCTGCTGCTGGCGGTCCTGTCTGGGGCAGTGTGGCTGCTGGCGGTCACCCCCTGGGCAGCGGGGCTGCTGCTGGCGGTCCTGTCTAGGGCAGTGGGGCTGCTGGCGGTCGCCTCCTGGGCAACAGGGCTGCTGTAGGTGGTCTTTCCCGGGCAGTGTGACTGCTGGGGGTCGCCTCCTGGGCAGCGGGGCTGATGACGGTCTTCTCCGCCGTGCTGATCTTCCCAGACTTGCCAGTTTTCTTGTGCCCCTTCCCCACCTTGGAAGGTGTAGCAGCTGACGCCACAATCCCAACTGTACCCCTGTGAGCAGCTTTGGTGGCTGGTGTCTTCCCCCTCTCTGGCCAACTTTTGATGCTTGACAGGTGGGGGACTGTCCGTGCTGTGGCTCCATGCCACACTGCCTGCCCTGCTGCCTGGTCCACTCCATAAACCAGTGACTACTGGCACCACTGGTCCCGCCGATGTTGTGGCTGAGGTGCTAGGTTGGGACCTGGAGAGTCGGGCCCTAGGAGACTGACGGGGTGGGGGAGGTGAGGGAAAGAGGTCAAGGGTGGACAGGAAAAGTTTCTTAGGAACACTGGGACGGGTAGATGGAGGGGGTTTGGGAGTGAAGGAAGAGGTAGTGGTTGTAGGAGGTGTACGTTTGGTGACTTTGGGTGAAGGTGCATGGGCTGGAGGCTGTCGTGAGGTGGATGGCTGTTGGGTGGGTGTGTGATTGCATTTGTGTACCTTGGGAGGTGGCCTCACAGACACACTGAGAGAGGACACAGGGGACGTGTGAATGGTAGTGGGGGTGGTGACTGCACATGAGGGGGGTGTGGTGGTGGGTGTGCTGGTGATGGATGTAGTGGCTGAAGATGTAGTGCATGCAGGTGTGAGTGGAGACGAGACAGGCAGGAATGAGGGAGACGAGGAGGAGGGGGACACAGTGGAGGCAGTGGATGTTGGTGTGTCTGCATGTGTGTGATGCTTGCGTGAGTGCTTGTGGGATGTGTGGTGCTTATGTTTGCCAGAGCTTCCTTTGTGTGTTGACGTGTGTGCATGCTGGTCTGATGGTGTGCTTGGTATAGGCTGAGGTTCAGGGGTGTGGGTCTGGGTGGAGGAAGTTGGAGGGGGGAGGCTAGAGACAGGGACAATGGCTGCCATCAGTGCTGAGGCCAGAGTCTGAAAAGCTCGCTGAAGGGCTGCCTGACCAGAATTAATGCCCTCCAGGAATGCATTGGTTTGTTGCAACTGCCTCTCTACACCCTGGATGCCATTCAAAATGGTAGACTGCCCAACAGTGAGGGGCCTGAGGAGGTCAATGGCCTCCTCACTGAGGGCAGCAAGGGTGACAGGGGCAGGGGCTGAGGTGCCTGGGGCCAAGGTGATGCCCACCCTCATGGGTGAGTGGGCTCGGGGCAAAGGCAGAGGGGCTGCTGGGAGGGCTGTGCTGGAGGAGGGGGTGGCGGCTGTACCAGTAGATGCGGGGGCCACAGATGGGCCCACCACCTCAAGAGAGCTCCCATCAGAGGAGGAGTCCATCTCTCTGGTGTCAGCTCGTGTCCCCGCTGTGGAGCTCCCCTCACCCTCCATCCCACTGGTGCATTCGGAGTCCGTAGTCTCGCACTCCAGGGCCATGTGGGATGCAGCTCCCTCCTGCTCCGATGCCACTGCTCCTCCGCCTGAGGATGCTAATGCACACAAGGACAGGGAGACCACAAAAAGGGGGGGGGGAAGCAGAAGAAAGACATGTTGAGTGCATGCAATACCGCTACCGTTGACGGACATGACAGACACAGAAGCCCCCTGCACTACGCCGTGCACTTGGGGTCCACTATTCAATCCCTGGGACATGGCTTACAAGGCTATGGCCGATTTGTGCACACATGGATGTCACAGGAGCCTGACTAGGTGTAGTTGGCACTGTACCCAGGTGGGGTGGGGTGCCACAGGGTCTGCCTGAAAAAGGGGACTTAACTAGCAAACTCGCCCTGGCCTAGGGGAACCCACAGCCCACCTCCCCCACCCAGACACCTACAATGCGTGCTGAATCAGCTGAATGAGAGTGTACTCACCCCCTTGTTGCTGCTGTGTTGCCCTCAAGTGCCCATCCAACTCCACCGCCAGGATCCATCAGGGGGGTCATGGTGCGACGGGCACCCCTCCCACGTTGGGAGGCCATCCCCAGCTGGGCCTCCACCGTCTTCTTGCTCCAGCGGTGAATGTCCTCCCATCTTTTACGGCAGTGGGTGCTCCGTCTGTGGTAGACCCCCAGGGTCCGGACGTCCTTGGAGATGGCACGCCAAATATCCTTCTTCTGGTGGGCGCTGACCTACAGGAATTGTACAGGGGAAAAAGAGAAGTTATTACCAACTGCACCATCACAGTCATTGGCCCGCATCCCTACCCTTGCCATGTGGCACATGCACTCACTGTCGTTTCATGCACGCCTCACTCTCTTTCATCCACACCACTCCACACAGGCATTGCCCATACAGCATGCTCCCAGTGTACTTACCTGTTTGTCTGGAGGACCGTAGAGTAGCGTGTAGTGGGGGAGGACATCATCCACGAGTTTCTCCAACTCCTCCGTGTTGAAGGCAGGGGCCCTTTCCCCAGACGCACGAGCCATTGTTTCTTCCAGACTGAGGTCACAGCATCACTTGCAGTGTAGGTCCTCTCCTGTCGAAGATTAGGTATTGAGTGATTGAACAGATAGAAAATGGCGGTCACGTCCGCGGCGGAGCGTACCGTCACCGCCGGCGTACATCGACATTGGCTCCTGGGACCCATAGGGTCCAATGTTAACCAATGCAGAATTTCGACGCGGTCTTCGACCATCTACTGTGACGGTTTACAACGCCGGCGCAGTTACCTCATATCCCATTGTCCCACTTTACAGGCCAGGGAGCCGCCATTTCAGGGGCCCACATGGCTTTATTTTTAACTGCGTCACACATACCTAGGCCTTGGCTCAACACACATGCAGGCAAATTTAGTTATATGAATAGTTTTCTGAGTAAGCTGTGTTTATGTACCTCAGAGTTGGTGGACTCTGTGCTCGCTGTTCTCCTCCATAGGCACCATCCGCCGGGGCATGTGATGAGATGGCGGCATCCTCCAGTGTACAGACCGCTGGTGGACCTGTCGACAATGGAGGAAAGATATGTGATTATCACCTACAGGCTTGATCGTGCCACAATCCTGGAACTGTGTGCCCAGTTGGAGCCAGACTTTGTGTCAGCTATCCGCCATCCCACAGGAATCCCCCCTCAAGTGCAGGTGCTGTCAGTACTCCATTTACTCGCAAGTGGGTCATTTCAAACAACAGTGGCCACAGCATCAGGGATGTCCCAGTCTATGTTTTCCAACGTGTTGTCCAGAGTGTTGTCTGCCCTGCTGAAACACATGTACAGCTACATCGTTTTCCCTTAGGTAGAGGATTTGCCTACAGTGAAAGGTGATTTCTATGCCCTGGGACATATCCCCAACATCATAGGTGCCATTGATGGGACACATGTGGCCTTGGTCCCCACCCCACAGGAGTGAACAGGTGTACAGAAACCGGAAGAGATATAATTCGATGAATGTGCAGATGGTGTGTTTGGCAGACCAGTACATCTCCCATGTTAATGTCAAATTCCCTGGCTCAGTGCATGATGCTTACATCCTGTGGAATAGCAGCATCCCTTATGTGATGGGTCAGCTCCAGAGGCACCGTGTGTGGCTATTAGGTGAGCACCTGGAACTAAATCAGTGGGAATAGTTGTCTGGGTCAGGGGATATTCCTAAGAGTTAGTGTGTGTCTAACAGTTGTCCCTCACCCGTTGCAGGTGACTCTGGTTACCCCAACCTGTCATGGCTACTAACCCCAGTGAGGAACCCCAGGACAAGGGCAGAGGAACGCTACAATGAGGCCCATGGGCGAACTAGGATTACAGAGCGGACCTTCGACCTCCTGAAGGCTAGGTTACGGTGCCTCCATATGACAGGTGGTTCCCTATTCTACTCACCAAAGAAGGTGTGCCAGATAATTGTGGCCTGCTGTATGCTTCACAACTTGGCTTTGCAACAACAGGTGCCTTTTCTGCAGGAGGATGGTCTAGATGGAGGTGTTGTGGCAGCTGTGGAGCCTGTGGACAGTGAAGATGAGGAAGCAGAAAAAGAGGACATCGACAACAGGAACTCGGTGATCCTGCAATACTTCCAGTGAGGCACAGGTAAGAAGACAAACCTGCCTGCTACATGTACTTTAACACTACTACCGCTCTACTGTCTGTCCTTTTCACCCAGTGTATGGTCACTGAGGTTTAACTTTCCCTTACGATTTCACAGATGTAGCTCCCACTGTGTGACATCTGCTTCGTTTCCTCATGGACTAGAGCTGCGTGACATAGGTATGTTGACATTCCATTTGAAAGAGCATTTTGTCACTGTAATTGCTAATACACTAATTCGAAATCACAGACAGACTCCAGATTGTTTTGTGCTTTAAGGGTGTTTATTTAAGTGCTCAATATTGGAGGGGGTTGTAAAATGGTGGAGGGGTGATGGTGGAGGAATGTCCAAGCTATTAGTCTCACAGGTGCATTGTCCAAAGGAGCATAGGAAGTGGAGCTGGGGCAGTTTGAGGATGGACCGGGTGACAAGGTGAGACAAAAGGATGACAATCAGGGTGGTCTCATTTCTTGGCGGGGGTCTTGGCATCGTTCTCTGTCTTTGTCCTGGATCTCAGGGACCGTTTGCGGGGTGGTTCTCCATCTGCAGAAGGTGGGGTGCTGGTGTGGTGGTCCTGTGGTGGTGCCTCCTGTCCACTAGCGCCGGCAGAGGTGGTGGGAAGTTCATCATCCAGGCTAGTGTCAGGAGCCCCTTGTTGTGCCACAGAGTCCCTCCTGGTGTTGAGGACTTCCTTCAGCACCCCTACGATGGTGCCCAGGGTGGAATTGATAGATCTGAGTTCCTCCCTGAAGCCCAAATACTGTTCCTCCTGCAGCCGCTGGGTCTCCTGAAACTTGGCCAGTACCGTTGCCATCGTCTCCTGGGAATGATGGTAGGCTCCCATGATGTTGGAGAGGGCCTCGTGGAGAGTGGGTTCCCTGGGCCTGTCCTCCCCCTGTCGCACAGCAGCCCTTCCAGTTCCCCTGTTTCTCTGGGCCTCTGTCCCCTGAACCGTGTGCTCACTGCCCCCAAGTCCCTGTTGTTGTTGGGGTGGTGGGTTAGCCTGGGTTCCCTGTAGTGGTGGACACACTGCTGCTTGATGTGTCCTGAGGACAGAGGTATGGGCCCGCTGGGTGGGTGCTGTGCTGGTGTTTCCAGAGGGGGGAAGCTCTGTGGTGGCCTGTGCCAGTGTGAGGGGAACCGACTGTCCGAGGTCCCAGATGGACCAGGCTGGTCGCCTAGATCCAGTTGGACAGAGCTGCTGTCATCACTGTGGGCCTCTTCTGTTGGTGGTGTGGACATGTCTGGACCCTCCTGTCCGGTGACGTTGGGTAGGGGTCCTGCAGGGGTGTAAAAGCATGATTATTGCATGTGTGTGTGCCATGGTGTGCAATGGGTGGGTGACCGTGTACCCCAGTGCTTGCATTCCTGTGTGGGACCTTGTGTGATGATGGTTTAGGGGGGTGTATGGGTATGTGCAGTGGCCATGCTTTGGTGATGGGTGTCCATGCTTTGTTGTTGCATGCAGGGCTTGGTGTTGGGATGTGTGGTTTGTAATATTGTGACATTTGTGAGGAGTTGGAGTGATGGGGGTGAGGGCGAGGGTGGGGGTATGTGATGGCATGCAAGTAGGGTGGGTGATGTAATAGTAAAGATTTGACTTACCAGAGTACATTCCTCCAGCTACTCCTGCGAGCCCCTCAGGATGCAGAATAGCCAAGACTTGCTCCTCCCATGTTGTTAGATGTGGGGGAGGAGGTAGGGGTCCGCCGCCAGTCCTCTGTACCGCGATGTCGTGTCTAGAGACCACGGAACGCACCTTCCCCCGTAGGTCGTTCCACCTCTTCCTGATGTCATCCCTATTTCTTGGATGCTGTCCCACTGCGTTGACCCTGTCCACTACTCTTCGCCATAGCTCCATCTTCCTAGCTATAGAGGTGTGCTGCACCTGTGCTCCGAATAGCTGTGGCTCTACCTGGATGGCTTCCTCCACCATGACCCTGAGCTCCTCCTCAGAAAACCTGGGGTGTCTTTGCCGTGCCATGGGGTGGTGTGGGTGATGTGTGGGTTGGTGTGTGTTGTGATGTGTGGGATGATATTTAGTGGTGTGTTGTGTGAGGTGCGTGGATGTTATGTGGGTGCTGGTGTTGAGTGCCTGAGGATGCTTGTTTGTAGATTGTGGTGTCTCTCTCTGGCCTTCTTTTGGAATTTTTGGTAGTAGGGGTTTGTGGGTGATGTGGGTGTGTGTTTTATATTGTATTCGGTGTGTGGGAGTGGTGTGTGTATGTGTATCAGGTGTATGTATTTCGAATTGTCCAGTGTGGATGTGTTTTGTAAATGTGTGTGTATTTTGAGCGCGGCGGTGTGTACCTCCAATGGAATACCGCGGTTGAAAGACCGCCACGTGGATTTGTGGGTCGTGATAGTGTGGGCGTATTCCTGTTGGTGTGACGGTGGAGGTTTTGTTTTTGCCAGTTTATCACTGACCTTTGGTGTTGCGGGCTTGTGTGGGTGTCTAAATTTTGGCGGATTCCGAGCTGTGGGTCATAATGACCATGGTGGAATTCCACAGCCGCGGCGGTGTGTTGGTGGTCTTCTGATCGGCGGTAAATGTTGTAATGACCCCCAAAGTCTCTTCAAGAGTAAGGATAAGTAACAGCATCAAAGTGGCGGGAGGGTGGCTTAGAATGGCTAATTTCTCCTTGTGTCACGCCGTTATATTATACTTGTCAAACAAGTCTCTAATTTCCAATTGGGCAATATTTGGTGCATCGTTATCTCTGTCCAATAATCCGTCGCTCACCTTACTAGAATCTTCACCTAAGACAGTTCTCATGCAGTTTATTGGCTCCTGTGATTGACGTCTTCAATGGGTAGAATGTCAGGTAGGAAACATTAAACTAGTCATTCCAGTCAGTAGTTCCATTGTCTTCCCTTGGTTTAGGCGACCTTGTACCTGTTGCTAATTACACTTTTGAATTCAGCAAGAATGTCTCCTTGAGCAAGTCAGGTCTCATGAGAAAGAATTTACTACGGCTACACACACATCTCTCTAGCTTCTGGAAAAGTACAGCTTCATGTCCTTCTGGAAAGCAGCACATTGCACGTTAGAAAACACGGGTAATATGAGAATAAGCAGCTAGGCCCGAACCCTTGCTAACTAAGGCCTAGTGAGTAATTTAGCAAACTTTAATACATAACTCTTAATGCTAATATAAAACCATACATGAATACATTATTAATTCATCATTAATCAGTTTCATTAGTCATCGTATACATTCATGGCCACTCCCCGTGGGCACATTTCAAACGCGTGCATTAATATTATTGTAACACATTTTCTATGCAGCTTCATTATACATTCATTTGCAAGCTTTTCATGGTAATATTGATTGTAAAAGGTCACACTCCAACAATCCCTCCTCTGATGACTCTTGTCATCACACAAATCCCTTTCCTTCACAATTTATTAATCTTCTAAGTTCTTTCATCTCAATTTCTTCCCCCACCTTTGCCTTTCCATATTTTGCTCTGAACATTTTCTCCCTTTTCTTTTCTTCCCTCCTCGTATTATGTTTTGCAAATTTTGCTCTAATTCTTTTACTAATTTTGCATGATAGCCATAACCCAAATAAACAAGCTAAAACAATCAATATGCCCTGTATTATTTTTGCCAATATCCCAGGCCAAATGTTACTAAGCCAACTCCCCAAGTTAGCAAGTCCCTTTCCAATCTTTTCCCAAACGCCTGGTTCTTTCAGTTCCTTTAAATCAGTACTATCTCTTGTTAGGTTAGTAAGCATACTTCTAATCTCATTACTATTGTCAGGTATATAGGCACAGCAGTGACGCTCATTAAGCATCTTACAGACTCCGCCATTTTTTGCTAAAAGAATGTCTAAAGCAAGCCAGTTTTGAAGAGTCATAGCCCTCTCCACAGCAAGTTCAGTATCCATCAGTTGTATAGCTGCGGTAAAATTTGTCAGCATGTTATCCACAATTGTAGACAACTTTCGAATCTTTATGGAGTTCAAGATAACTCCCACTGAAGAAATTATTGTTCCAAATATGTCTCCTACCACACCAGCAGCAGTCTCTGTACGATGTAAGTCAGACAATTTCAGAAACTTCCTCAAATCCTCTAACTGATATATCTCTGGGAAAACTATCCCCATATAACATGTCCCATACCAGCCCTTTGGAAGACGGTAATAAGCATTAAGTCCACATATATAATAGATCCCAGGGAGCGCTGGATCCTGTCCATTTAACTTGAACGTCCACTTACTCTGAAACAAAAACACATGCTTACATTCACTCGTTCCCACAAACACATTATCATAATATGACTTAGGTCACGTTATGCAAAGCTTACCTAGGTGTAGTGCATCTAAAGCTAATTTCCCTTGTTCCCTAACTGCACTACAGCTCTCACTACTATCATAGGAACGTTGTTGCAATCCCTTCTATAACTTCCCCTTCAGAGCCCTTCTCCTATCTTCCGCATGATCTAAAAAGCTTTTCTCCACAGGTGTAAGCAAAGATGTCAGGTTATTGAGGTGTGCATAAGACGTACTAATAGCTAACGTGGCTTCAAAGAACCCTTTAACTAATTTTATGGCATAGTATTTCACTACACTATTCAGATCTTCTATGATAGGCACATAAGAAAACACAAGATCATGATTAGAGTAAAAGTACTGTATCTCTTCCTGGTTATAGAATCGGGTTAGTAACAGGCTACAGCTGATCCCATAGGTCAAAGGTAAACTATGGTAGGTAACTCCCTCTTGTACCGAAACAGGAATTTGTGTACACACATAACAATTTTTCGCATCCATAGTGTCAACATACTCACTCAGCAAGCGATAGAAAACATTAGTAGATAGTTCCCCTTTCGTGTTAGTCCCCTCATGCAAATATCTTGTATCTTGCTCGAACCTCTCCCAAAGTGTTATTGTAGTAGTCTCAGGAATTGTAGCATTGTTAGTTTTGTTCCTATCTATAAAAGGCTTACCCACAATCAGAACTATAATAAATATCACACACACACAATACCCAGAACAACACCCAAACATTTACAACACCTACTTCCCCTGTCACCATCTCTAGTGCTAGACAAGATCTGTAAAGAACCAGAAAGCAGAGTGCTATAAGTGTAAACAACCAACTGAGGATGTTTTAACTTTTTTTTTCTCTCTTTTTTTTTCTCTTCAGCAAGTTAAAACAAACGAAGTCTATCTGCAGCAATTATTTACAGCTTCCACATTCACTCCCAGGATCTTTGTCAATTCCGGTTAGCAGCTTGTCAACATCAGTTCTCAAAAGTAAATTCAGGTTAACAATGTCACATCCGATAACTAATCAGTGTCTTTTCTCAGATTTCTTTTTTTAGCTCAATTTCACCTTCACACAGTCTCTTTTCTTTCTGGACAAACTCAGGTACCATAGTATTGACCTGGGATTTCTCAATCAAAATAGAACACCAAGAACTCTTGTTGCCACTCAGCTGATGTTGCATAAGGCCATTCAGGACCCACGTACCTTCTGTTTGCTACTCTCTTTTTTTTTCAATTCACGCTCCCCTGTAATTCTCCTTCACTGAGATCTTCTTTCCTTGTAGTATCAACTTCTTCCTCTATCGTTTCATCAACAACCACCTTTCCTTTTGTCGCTTGCGATTCTGGCCACTTATCTCCTTTCAGTGTCTCCTTGACCTTTGATCTTTCTTATGGCAGCTCGTGGCCCTCCTCTGACTTTATGGTGTTCTCTCTCGATGGACCTGCAATTTTCTCAGGAGGAGTCTGGACACTCTGACTTTCTTCTGCCTCATCTCCTTCGCCTTCTGGGTCTGTCAGGGGATCTACTTCAAACCCATATCCATCTGCTTCTGGGAGAACCTCTCTTTGGGTCGGTCCTCCTGGAATCTCAGTTGAGATAGACTCACTGTCACCCCTCTGGGTCTCGTCTCTTACTGAAGTGACCAAGCCGTCCTCAACGGGCTCTCCTTCTGTCTCAGTTCCCCTTTGATTACTCTCCGACCCTGAGACTTCCTTTTCTGTAGCTGTTATTTTCGACAATTCAATTTCCTCATCAGTTGGGCATGTCACCTTTTTCGTGTGACTGGCATGGATCCAGTTAGGAATTCCCGCACACTTCGCAGCAGTAGTAGTCATTAGTATTACTTGATATGGCCCCTTCCAACGTGGCTCCAAACACGACTTCCTCACATGTTTCTTGACAACAACCCAGTCACCAACTTTCAGATTGTGACCTGGATAATTTATCGGTGGCAATGTGGTAGCTCCCACCTGGTAAGAGAAAGAGCGGACCACGTCAGCCAGACCCTTGCAGTAGTCCAACACCATATCATCCGTGATATTCACAAGAACATCTGCAGGCACTGCGTGCAGTCTCATAGCTCGGCCCATGAGAATTTCATAAGGACAGTCCTGTTTTCTTGTTGGGTGTATTTCTCATTGACATTAGCACTAAGGGCAATGCATCAGGCCACTTCAAATTCGTAGCTGCACACATCTTTGCCATTCTCGACTTCAGGGTACCATTCATCTGCTCCACTAATCTTGAGGCTTCAGGGGGGTAACTACAATGCAACTTCTGCTCAATGTTCAATGCTGCACACAAGAGCTTGACCACCTTGTTGTTGAAGTGACTTCCTCTATCTGATTCTAAAGAGATCCGAAACCCGAAACGTGGAATCAATTCCTTAAGCAGCAGCTTCGCTACTGTGAGACTGTAATTTCTGTGTGTAGGGTAAGCTTCAATCCAATGACTAAAGATACACACAATCACCAACATGTATCTCAGACCTCAACACACAGGCATCTCAATAAAATCCAATTGCATTCTGCTAAATGGACCTCCTGCTCTCCCAATGTGGCTCAAATTCACCACGGTCCCTTTCCCCGCATTCATCTGCTGACAGATGATGCACCGGTGACAAATCACTTCTGTGGCTTGTCTGAACTTCGGGTTAAACCAGTCAATTTTGAACAACCTGATCATGGCATCTCTCCCAATATGTGCTTGCCCATGGTAAAACCTTGCAAATTGTGACAGAAGACTGTTTGGCAAAACAATCTTCCCCTCATCTGAAACCCACAAATCATCTGGTCTCTGTACACATTGCATCTTCACCCAAGTGTGTTTCTCATCTCTGCTGGCACGTCCCTGTAACAATTTTAATTCCTCCAACGTGTCAACCACCCTTTAGGCATAACCTGTGCATGTCTCATTTTCTGTTTCAGGTGACAATTCCCATTGATCCTTAAAGGATATACAGTTCAATGCGCAAAACCTAGCAACTTGATCTGCATATCCATTTCCCATTGAAACGAAGTCTTGTGATTTCACATGAGCATTGCATTTTACCACGGCAATTTCCTGAGGTAACTGAATCGCGAGCAACAACTCCTTAATTCTTTCAACATTTTTTATAGGAGAACCAGAAGAGGTCAGGAAACCCCTCTGAGACCATAGCTGGCCAAAGTCATGAACAATTCGAAATCCGTATCTGCTGTCGGTATAGTGACTTTCAGTTTGTCAGCGGCATGACATGCCCTGGTAAGAGCGACCAATTCAGCCACTTGAGCAGAGTATACTCTTTCAAGCCAGGATGCCTCTAGGATACCAGTGACTGTACACACAGCGTACCTGGCTCTCAGTACTCCTACTGAGTCTCTCAAATATGAGCCATCGACAAAAATAATGTAGTCATTTTCTTCCAATTGGGTATCTTTAATATCAGGTCTCGGTTTGGTGCACAGTTCTGTTACCCCAAGACAATCATGTTCTACATCATCAGCATCCTCAACTTCTGTATTCTCATTTGGGAGCAAAGTTGCCGGGTTCAGCACTGTGCATCTTTTTAAAGTCACATTCGGTGATCCCAATATAATGGTTACATATTTTGTCAATCTGGCATTTGTCATGTGCTGCGTTTTGGTACGGGTTAACAAAATCTCAACTGAGTGTGGGACCATAACTGTTAAAGGATGTCCCACCACTATGCCTTCACACTGTGTGAGGCTTTGACCAACTGCTGCTATTGCACGCAGACAACCTGGTAAAGCTGCTCCGACTGGGTCCAAAGTAGCTGAAAAATATGCTACTGGTCGGTTTGCACCTCCATGGACCTGTGTCAGGACAGACAATGAACATGCATCACGTTCATGACCAAACAGGACAAAAGGCTTTGTGTAATCAGGCATACCTAAAGCTGGAGCCCTGCACATACACTCCCTCAGCTCGATGAATGCTTTAATCTCTTTCTCTGACATAGCTACTGTATATGGGTCGTCCTTACCCTCTTTAACTGTCAGTCTTACCAAGGGCTTGGAGATGACTGAAAAGTTCGGGATCCACTGACAACAGTAGCCCACCATTCCCAGAAACATCCTAACGTCTCTCCGTGTTGTTGGGGGACTCATCTGCAATATGGCGGTCACTCTTTCCTTGGATATTTTCCTCGACCCCTTCTCAATTAGATGACCTAGGTATTTGACCTCTTTCTGGCAATATTGCAGCTTCTTTGGGGACACCTTATGCCCATTCTTTCCCAAGTGGTTCAGTAAGGCAATAGTATCGTACTTGCAATTATCTCTGGTTTTGGATGCAATCAAGAAGTCATCAATGTACTGCACTAGAGTCAGTTGAAAAGGAAATTCCAATGACTCCAAATCTTTCTTCAGTATCTGATTGAAGATTGAAGGTGATTCCAAAAACCCTTGAGGGATTCGACACCAACTGTAAACCTTGACCAAGAATTTAAAACTGAAGAGAAATTGGCTGTCCTTATGAAGAGGCACCGAAAAGAATGCTTGGGACAAATCAATAAGTGAGAACCATTCTGCATTGCATGGAACCTGGAACATGATCACAGCTGGATTTGGTACCACTGGACAACACTTCACCACTATGTCACTGATCTTTCTCAAATCTTGGACAATTCAAACTTTCCCACAAGGCTTTCTCAGTCCCATTATGGGTGAATTACATGGACTGCTCATCACTTCTTTCAGGACTCCTTGCTTCACAAAGTCTGCAATTATTTGTGTTACCTCTATGAGGACATCTTGCGCCATGTGGTACTGCGGTACCTGGGGAAACACAGCATTTGGTTTCACACTGACCTTAACTGGTTCTACACCTTTTATCAGTCCCACTTCCTTTCCTGTCAAATCCCACACATTTTCCCATACTGTCCCCTGCAAATCTGCTGGCAGATCAGTCACTGTGAACATTGGGAAGAAGCTTATCGGGGGGTACTCCTCATCTGTTGTCTCTGTCTCAGGCTCTGAGATCTGTCCGTCATCCCCTTCATCATCACTGTTTGTCTGCACCTCAATCCCTTCATTGGAACAGGTGATAGAACACCTCGTCTTGCACAGTAAGGGCCAGATGTAGGAAGTTTCGATTTTGCGAATCCGAAATTGCGAGTAAGTGCGACTCGCAATTTCCGATTCACAAAATCGGATGCAGAATGGTGTCTCAGACACCGTCTGCGATTCGCTATGGGGTTGCAAAGACCCACCTCATTAATATTAATGATGTGGGTCGCATTTTGCGACCCCATAGCGAGTCCCTGCACTCACAGGGATGGTGGCCTGCTGAAGACAGCAGACCTCCATGTCTGTGACTGCTTTTTAAATAAAGCAGTTTTTTTTCTTTCTTTTGCAGAACGTTTTCCTTAAAGGAAAACGAGTTGCAAAATAAAAAAAATGACGAAACCATTTGGTTTCGTTTTTTCAGAGTAGGCAGTGGTCCATTAGACCAATGCCTGCCCTGAAAAAAAAAATTCCCCAACATTCACAAAGGGGAAAGGGTCCCCTTCCCTTTTGCGAATGGGTTACCACCAGTGTGACACTGGTGGTAACTGCGAATTGCTTTGCGACCGCATTCATGGCAAAAAGCAATTTAGCATATCGATGAGAGTCACAAATAGAAAGGGGACACCCCTTCCTATTTGCGAGTCGCATCACAATTTGCGAGTTGGTGCTGACTCGCAAATTGTAAATGAGCATCGCAATCGGCATTTTGCATGGTGCAAACTGCGATTTTCGCAGTTTACACCATGCAAAATGCTTGCTACATCTGGCCCTAAGTCTCTTCCTAGTAGGGATAAGGGACTTGAGCGCAAACCACAAATCTGTGCAACCCCTGAAAAGTACCGATCTCAACCTGAACCGGATTTGTGATCGGGTTAGTCAAAAGCTGATTCGCTACTCCTACCACCTTTATCTTGCATCCTGAAAAGGGCAATTTCGGAACCTCTGCACGTCTGACTGTAGAGCACGTAGCTCCTGTGTCAATCAAGAATGAAAACTTGTGACCCATCACTTTCCCTTGCACATAGGGCCCTCTCTGACCTACTTCTAGGGACGCTGCAAGCCTGCACCCCTCGCCATCTGAATTGTCATCCGACCATTCATCGTTTATTCCATTCTCACCACGCAATGGGAACTGTTGTACTGTGTTACTTTGACTCATTCCTTGACCTGTGACCTGTTGAGGAAGCATCACCTGTTGCTGTCCCATTGGTGCTAAGGGCAACTGCATTTGCTGTCTAGGTACCACAGGAATCTGCTGTTGCATTTGCTGCATCTGTGCTGGTTGTACGCGTGGCATCTGCACTTGTTGCATGGGTTGAAGACCCTGCATCTGGACCATGTTATTTTGGAAGTTTGGATTCTGACCCCTCATTCTTGGACCATTAACACTTTGGAATGCATTGACATCATTGCTTTGTTGAACAACACCCTCTTGCACCATCATCGGGCATCATCACCTTATAGTAGTACCTCATTACATCAGGAGACGGTGCTCCTTTCGTTCTGTCCCTTGCCGGTTCCGCTGTCGGCCAGTCAACACTCCTTTTGCACTCAAGCCACAAATCAGCTGGAACTATAATCTCAAACAGCGTGTTCAAGTCTTCCCAAAGACACTTCGCAAGCTTCACAAACCTGTCTGTCTGCTGATACCACTCTATCGGCTTCTCACTCAGCCTGGGGAAGTCATTTGTGAAGGACAAAATGACACCTCTGGACCATGGTACGTGGACAAGAACCCCTCCAGCTGTCTCTCTCATGGGGTACACTTTTATTGTACCAGTGTCTGGCACTGATTTCGCCTACTGCTGCTCTGAGCAGTCGCTTTTCCTTCTATCTCTCTTCTTAGCCCATCTGCCTTCCCACTTTTCCAATGCTCCCCAAACTTGTGCGCTCTGCAGTATTTCTTTAAGGTGCGCCTTCATCCCAGTAGACCTCATGTGATCAAAATCCTTCGGCTCAAAATCTAGCCTGTAATTTCTCTTCAGATGTTTAGTATTGTCTAGGTCTATGCCGTATTTATCTGCTAGGTTCGCCAGCCTCTGGTGTACTTTGCTCACTTCTTTAGTTATCTTTGGGCACAGATACCTCAACTCTGCTTCAGTGTAGGACTCTAGTCTGTTCACTCCCATGCTCCCTTCGACTAGCTCAGCTGCTTCCTTGTCCAAACTCACAAAATTCAGGTACTCCTCTTTTTCCGATCGCTCTGCTGTTGCAGGAGTAGTCTGTGGTGTGTTTAATTTGTCCAACCATTCATTCAGTTGTTGCGCTGTTAGGCCCTGCAATGAGATATTACCAGCCTGCATCATCGGTGTCTGTGGTACATTCAGACTTAAGACCTGCGCAGTCAGCAGACCCAAACCTGATTGAATCATGGCATCTGGAGGAACACCAATCAGACTGAAGTCTAACAAAGATCTAGAACTCTCTATTGTCTGTTCCACTGGAGTCATCCATTGAGAGCTCCCTACGAACCCTCCTCTTGTCATATCTTGGGTCATTACTCCCTGATCACATACACTAGACTTTGCCTGTGCATACAACGGTACTGGCGGACCAACTGTAATAGGTAAGGATATAGCGGCTGGCGACTGCCTGCTTTCAAAAGCCTGTGGAGCATTTGCCCCCATATTCTGATTCCTTATCGATGCTGTAGCTAACTGCGGTACCGCGCCTGAGGCACAATTCGGAACCATCTGCTGCTGTGCCTGAGGCAGTAAAATTGGAGTCGGCTCAATCTGCACTAACTTTGGTCTCGTATATGCCGGATCGGACGGCACCATCAAACTCATAGTTGTCTCTAATATTGGAACGTCAGGATAAAGCCTCTGAAATGGCTGTGGCTGCAATTGCGTCTGTATCTCTGGAGCAGTAGACACACTGACCCTATTCTGTACCGGAGCTGGTGTTGTTATAGTAGGTACCTGTGCTGTATTTGTTGTTCCCTGATTCTGTGTTGAATTTAAAGGACCTGCACTAGTACTTGGTCTATTGTCATCTATGGCATATGGCGGTGGTCAGTCATGTAACACCTGATTAAAGAACTCATCATCATCGGAGTCATTTGCATCTACCCAGGATTTTTTAGTCTCCTTTTCTTTGCTAGACCCTTTATCCGTCTTACAAGTGGCTTTTCTCCCTTGTGTGCCGGCTTCTTGAGTTATTGCCGGAAACATCCTTACTCCATCTATTATCTCCCTTCTCCACATCCTGTGCTCACTATCCCACCTAGCCTCCGCTAGTGTCTTTTCTGCCTTCCTCATTCTCCTCTCAAACTTTTGTTGCCGTTGACGTATGGCCATCAGCTCCCAAATTGCTAATGCCTCATACTGTGCTGGCCTCGGAGGCGGCTTTTGCTCAGTTAACGCCTCCCATCCTTTTCTGTTAATTTGCACCATTGCCTTAGCCAAAGACATGGCGTGACTCCCCTCTCCTCCATTACGGCAGAAGCCGGAGTATCCTCTGTTGGTGTAGGCTCCCCCACACTTGCGCTAATGTACACATCTCCCCTCAAAGCGCTCCTTAGAGCCTTTAAAAACTTCATTTTGCATCTTTTTTTTTGTTTACAATTGAATCAGCAAGTGACTTTAATTCCCAGCACTCTCTTCACCTACCTTCTCAACCAATTGCCTCTCACGGACCGCTGCCAATCCGTGCGTGATCCTTCTCACTAACTGACCTATCCCAGCGTGGCTCCAATGACGTCACACTCACACACACTGCGGCTGACAAAGTCTTGCAGCTTGTCTCCCTCACTCTCGATTCACACAAAACTAATGCAATATATTGCTAGCACTAACAAACTCAAATTTGCCGGTTTACTACAGGAAAGATAACACAATCGCTTCAGAACTTTACAGAGATTTCCCTTTAAGCCTCGGCCGCTACTCTCTCTTTCTCGGCTCCCGCATTCGCAAGCAAAATTTGACCCCCAAATTTTATTCTCGACTTGTCAATGGTTCATCCTAGTGCACTTTAGAACTTCCCAAATCTCCATCGAAGTTTTCCTTCACTCACTATGACTCAAACTCAACTCGTCAACCACGCCCGATTCACCTATTAAATCACACAAATTACAACATAAGCCAAGTGTCTCATACACTTATCAATATACTTCGGAGTCTTAGACCATGCAGGGTCCATACATCACCAACAACCACGTGGGCAATTTTGAGTACAAAGCGCCACATTCACATGAAGTTCGCCGACTTCCCTACTCTCATACTGTGGAGTACGCAAACTCCTACTAAAACATCACCTGGCCTAAAATTCTCACAAACCTCACAATTCACCTGCGGTATGCATAAGCTGTGCAAGCACAAACCCTACGTCACTCACACTATCACTAGAATGCCGAGAACATACCCAACTCACTTCGGCAAACTCCGAGATTCTGGGAACGTCATTTGGGACTTAGGGTCACATTATCTCTCCCATTTGCATTATCGCAAAACCTATTTTCAAACAATGGTCCCTCGTCCTAGGGACCCAAACGGCCTGAACCATCCTCTGCTACCAGAACTGATAACGCGTCCCACCTTTGATAGTTTACTTACAAGGGGACTCGTTTTAGGCCAATGAACCTTTTGACCCTGATTGGAGACTCCTCAGGACGAGCTATCCATTTAACATCTCAATCCATAGACCGATAATCAAATCGATATTCACAGTAGCTAATCAATCAAACTAATCAATAACATTTAATAAGAATGAAACACACCATGACCATTCGTCCATTGAATAACCACACAAATCTAGTACGATTTTGGATATTTATTACCTATTAGTTATAACCTACTAGCATATTCATTAGTCTCAATACCAATAAGCACATTAACAAAACTACAATATGGCAACTCGAATAAGATTTTATCAATACAAAGATCATGAACATTAGCACAAAGCGGGAAGTCAACATGAATCAACCTTTAGCAAAATATTATTAGTACATTATTCAACAAAGCAAAGATTCAGCAATTTGTCTATTTGCATCCGATTTTGGTGAACTCCTTAACTAACCTCTAATTAGCATCAGCATGTTGGGCTTCATGCAAAACAATTTATTGACATGAATTCGGAAAACATCTAACTATCGCCTCTGTCAAAAGAGCAGTTGAAAGAAAAGAAAGAAAAGGCAAACAGACAATTACAATTTATCATCAGATAGTTACCCATCCAAATGGGGCGGCATACAGTGACAGTCTTCGTCCTCAGGACAGCAGTCGATTCGCCATCAGCCAGGATAAGCAGGTAAGGCTCAGCAAGGTATAGCAAAAGGGCTCTTCCCTCATAAGGAGGAGAAGTGCATTTTGTACAAGGGGTAAGGTAAGGATGGATTAGGGTATCAAACAGCTGAAGACAAAGGCCCTCATTACAATCCTGGCAATCTTTGACTGCCAGGCTATTTCGTTGGATTGCACCGCCAACATGCTGGCGGTGCAATCCTGTGTATTACGACCGCGGCGGAAGCGCCACGGTCACACCACTGGGACAGACGGTTTACCGCCACGTTGGTCCCGGCGGTTGTAATCCTCCAGGGCAGCGCTGCTTGCAGCGCTGCCCAGGGGATTACGAGTCCCCCTCCCACCAGCCTTTTCATGGCGGTAGGAACCGGCATGAAAAGGCTGGTGGAAAGGGGAGTCGCGGGGACAACTGCCACGGCCTCATGGAGTATTTTACTGTCTCGAGACGGCACCCGTCGTACCACCGCAACACCGCCGGCTCCATTTGGAGCCGGTTCCCGTGCTGCGGCTGACATCACCCTGCTGGCCCGGCGGGCGGAAACTTGGTTTCCACCCGCCGGCCCAGCGGAGATCTTGTAATGGCCACTGGGGGAGTGCAGCCACATTGTCGCCGCACGACGGTTACAATTTGGCAGGCGGCGGTTGCCGCCCGCCAATGTTGTAATGAGGGCCAAAGTCTCTTCAAGAGTAACGATAAGTAACAGCATCAAAGTGGCGGGGAGGGCGGCTAAGAATGGCTGATTTCTTCTTGTGTCACGCCGTTATATTAAACTTGTCAAACAAGTCTCTAATTTCAAATTGGGCAACATTTGGTGCATCGTTATCTCTGTCCAATAATCCGTTGCTCACCTTACGGGAATCTTCACCTAAGACAGCTCTCAAGCAGTTTTTTGGCTCCTGTGATTGACGTCTTCAATGGATAGAATGTCAGATGTCAGGTAGGAAAAGTTACACTAGTCATTCCAGTCAGTAGTTCCATTGTCTTCCCTTGGTTTAGGTGACCTTGTACCAGTTGCGAATTACACTGTTGCATTCAGCAAGAATGTCTCCTTGAGCAAGTCGGGTCTCATGAGAAAGAATTTACTACGGTTACACACACATCTCTTTAGCTTCTGGAAAAGTACAGCTTCATGTCCTTCAGGAAAGCATCACATTGCACGTTAGAAAGCACGGTTCATGCGAGAACAAGCCGCTAGGCCCGAACCCTTGCTAACTAAGGCCTGGTGAGTAATTTAGCAAACTTTAATACGTAACTCTTAATGCTAATACAAAATCATACATTAATACATTATTAATTCATCATGAATCAGTCTCATTAGTCATCGTATACATTAGTGGCCACTCCCCGTGGGCACATTTCAAACGCATGCATTAATATTATTCAAACACATTTTCTATACAGCTTCATTATACATTAATTTGCAAGCTTTTCATGTTAATATTGATTATAAAAGGTCACACTCCAACAACTTCGACAACAAATTGGTCTCATAAAAACAACAGCATTACCACAGTAAAACAGCTTTTTATTAATCTCTTAGCTGGCTTGAGAAAGGCAGTATGATGCCATATAGATGATGCAATAGTAGAAATCTACAGAAATTGTCCGGTAATTTGACATTTTATTAGCATTTGACATACACATGAGGAAAAAGAAAACTGCAGCATGTAGGTGTGCATGATTCTCTCAGGCGAATGAACGTATATCAATTCCGTTCTAAGAAATACAGTGGGACCTATACTTTTGCGATAATCGAAAGACCACATTTCTCATTTGGAAAAGTCATAGCACACTCTAGAGAATGTTATCCAGCTTCAAATAAAACTATTTAGATTGTGTAGCTAGGAGGTAGGTAAACCAGAGTAACTGTTATCCGAATATAGGTTCAAGGTTATTATGTCAGGCGCTACTGTGTGTGACGCATCCGAATTTATTGTCAGTACTATTATTTTTAATAAGCATTACAAACATTATTTTAAAGACTGTACATCCACTTAGACCTGAAATGTGCTAAACGTCCTTCTCGGTTAGGAGGAAGTGAATAGTTTAATACAGAGGAGGAAGAAAATGTCAAAACATAATTATAACTGGTATATATATGTGCCTGGTTTCAGATTTTCACAGTTTAATGTTATCACATTCTTCATTGAAAAAGGCAGGCTGTCGTGTGGGGAATCTTGACATCCTCAGAGGACACTTGCTGGCCAAATGTCATATAATTAATGATGGGATAATCCATAATACAATATTCATGTCTCAGCTCAGTTGGGTGAACGCATCATTGTGCAGCTAATAGTGTAGCCTCATCCTAGTCTTAACACCAGAGAGCTGAGTATATGAACAATCTTGACAAAATAAGATGATATTGGAAAGGACTTATAAAATGTAAATGTAAGGCCCACCTACTCTACCCTTGATTACAGCAACATCCCTTACATATTCAAGAGATTTCAGAAGAAGAAAGTAAATCACTATTTGGAATCAAGAACATCAATCTTTTGACATTTTAAACACATTATAAAAACACTTAAATCAAATATCCTCTTGAGAAAGCGTACATTTAGGGATACACTATGGGAAATAAAGAGAAGGGTGTCTGTATTGGAGATAGGTTTGTATCAACAAAGGGTTCGAACAGAAAATAGTACAAAAAAGAAAAGTCAGTTGAAGCAAACTAAACAGAATTATAAATATTTGAAATGATGGAAGTACATAACTACGCTTATGTGCAATGAAACAAGAATTTATTGTTTACAACTATAAAAGAGGAATGCCAATTTAGTTAGCTATGGAGAAAACTGAATCACTCCTAGTTCAAATCACATGGATTTTCCAGTGATTCAAAGTTCTCAGATTTCCAAAATGTATTTGATATTAAAACTTTGATGTTTGAGATCCAGCATGAGATTTATTGTAACCTCTAAATGAGTCTGGGCGCAACTGCAGAGAAGGTTGTTTTATGTGCTGTCTGGAGGATTTGCTTTGGAGAAAGGTATTAATCCTGGCATTTCCAGGGCTATTTTCTAAGATTGTGTGTGGGTGAATGTGTGGTGAAAAACATCAAAAAGCCTTGTCTAAATTTACACACTATTATAAAAGCCTGTGGGTACACCAAATAAATGACAAGCACAACCCTTAGCACATCCAGGCTTTAGTTTGATACGTACTCTGTTTGCTAGAAAAAAGTGTTTGAAAGTATTTTCATGTTTGTGTTCTCTGGTGTTTAGAAAAATGAAAAACAATTTCAAGGTGTATCTAAATGTATTTATTTAGTCTGGACCCGGTCTTGGAGAAACTGCTGGTGCTTGAGAAAGCAGTTTCCCGGATATGTGGGCAGGAGAGGCCTAGCCCAGTTATAGTTGAGGGTGGTCCGGACTCTAGACATCAAATTCAACCACCAGAGGGGGAGTTTCCTTGCGAGGGCTACCCCATGAAAGCGAATGGAGCCATACGACAACCTGGAAATTTTGTAAAATCCAGGGGCTCGTGGTATTTCTGTGGAGGCTGCTCCACCCTCGATTGCCCTAGCCGATTTGCAAAAAGTGCAGGAGGAAAAAATAGGCTACAAGGTGGAAAGCCTTCAGGGAGTGAGCCTGTGGTATTTGGGAGGGAGCAGTTCCAAAGTGATGAAGCACAAGATTCCTATTTGGAAAAAAATGCCTTGCTTGTTTGTTTGGAGCTCCCTCTGGCATGTGCCCCCATGTGGTGGTACTGATAGATGTCCCGGCTCTTGCTCCGGGTACTAGTGAATCTACAGATCAACTAAAAAATAAAACTGACCAATGGCTGAGTAAAAATTGTGACTTTTCTTGCAAGGATCTTAGTGATGTCCTCTTTGTTAGAAGAATTGATTGGGTCGGGCGCGAGCAAAAGTGGGGAATGGGGATTGTATTATTATAGATTACAGGTATCCTGATCTGGCCCAGCAACTCCTTTCTACACAAAGTTTGGCTTCCCAGAGAAAGGGCAAAATTGGCATGGTCCATTTGAAGTTTTTTTATGTTCATACACCACAGCCTGCTGGGTATGGTGAGATCTTGTCTGGGAATCTTGGGAATCTACATCAAGGACAAGGTGCTTCACAGAGAATCAGTATGAAGAATGATATCACTAGTACCCTGGATTTGGAGAGGGTAGACTGATGCTATGTAGGGAAATACAGTGCGTTTATAGCAGATCTCTCGAATGCTACTATAACCATGGAGGTCCAGGGTGGAAAGTGTACAGATTGTGGTCTTATTTCTTGGAATGTAGCTGGGTACAACGCTAAGTTATTAGAGCATGAATGGACTAGTTGCCTGGCTCAGTATTCTACTGCAAGAAACCTGGTCGGATGGGCTAGCTGCTGGGGTGGTTATTATAGGTTTGCAGTCCCGGCTATTCACCCTCAAGGAGGCCACCCCAAAGGGGGTCTAGTTACTTTGATCCGATTTTCCAAAACAGGAAGAGCGTTTCAAATCAATGGTAACCATCAGGGTTTATTGATTGTGTGGGTAGTTTTTCCTAACAAATTTAGGGGGTCATTCTGACCCCCGCGGGCGGCGGTTGCCGCCCGCGTGGAGGGAGCCGCCATATGGCCGCTCCGCGGTCGAAAGACCGCGGAGGCCATTCTGGCTTTCCCGCTGGGCTGGCGGGCGACCACCAGAAAGCCGCCCGCCAGCCCAGCGGGAAACCCCTCCCCACGAGGAAGCCGGTTCCGAATGGAGCCGGCGGAGTGGGTATGTGCGATGGGTGCAGTGGCACCCGTCGCGTATTTCAGTGTCTGCATACCAGACACTGAAATACAAAGTGGGGCCCTCTTACGGGGGTCCCTGCAGTGCCCATGCCACTGGCATGGGCACTGCAGGGGCCCCCAGGGGCCCCGCGGCACCCCCTACCGCCATCCTGTTCCTGGCGGGAGACCCGCCAGGAACAGGATGGCGGTAGGGGGTGTCAGAATCCCCATGGCGGCGGAGCGCGCTCCACCGCCATGGAGGATTCACAAGGGCAGCGGAAAACCGGCGGGAGACCGCCGGTTTTCCTTGTCTGATCGCGGCCAAACCGCCGCGTCAGAATGCCCTGCGGGGCACCGCCAGCCTGTTGGCGGCGCTCCCGCATCCCCGGCCCCGGCGGTAAGGAACCGCCGGGGTCAGAATCAGGGCCTTAATGTCCTGTTGGTAAACTTTTACAATGCTGTTTGGGACTCTGGGTGTCAAATTAGTGTCCTCTTTTCAGTTCTCCAGACACTGAGTTGCAGAATGGAGGAGTTTGGTGTGGAATTCTGTGCCTTTGTAGCAGGAGTTTTTAATGCGAAGATAGGACGGTATAGTACAGTGGTGAATCCTTTTGAGGTGCATCAGGAGTTATATATAGCCGATGGATCTCAGGGACAGAAATCTGATCAAGGGCTTACGTAGTCTGGGCGTTATGAACTTCTGCGATATCGAAGTTGTGGGTACTTATCAGGTTCTAACTTTTGTAGGTAGAGGGGTAGGCACAACACTTGATTATATTTTTCTCCATCTTTGAAGAATTTGGTTAAGCATGTGGAGGTGGGTGAGAAGTTTTTTAGTGGCCATAACCCCCTCACAGTCCATTTAGCTTCCCAGAGATTTCACATAAATCAGGAAGGGGAGGGCCAGTTTCGGTAAAGACAAAGGATCCGGGTAGGAGACTTGGCTGAAGGCAGGTAAATATCCAGCAAGTAGTAGAAAGGGTGGTGGGTGACAACCTAAATCTGATCAAGGGTATACTTCTGGCAGAAACCCCCAGCCCAGTGGAAGTTATGGATGCTATGCTTAGAGTAAATAAAGATTTTAAAGATTGTCTGATTGAGATTGTAGCCACTCAACCCTCTAGTAAGTATAAGGGTGGTTGGTTTGGTAAGCCCTGTTATGAGGCTAGGACATTTCTGAGGAAGGACTTAAAAGAGCACCCAAGAGATAAGGCCCATGTTAGAGAAGCGAGGGCTCAGTATAAATCTGTCCTGAGGGCAACGAAGCTAAAGCTTAAGGAGCTAGCCTGGGAGAGACTGGAATGTGCAGTAGATTGTAAAAACCCTGGCCTGGTTTAGAAGGTTGTTAATAGGGGTCTTATTAAATCTGAAACATCTGAGGGCCTGGGCTGCAATATCGCCTCCGAGGCTTGGGTCAGCTATTTTTGTAGTATTTTTCAGGGGAGTTCTTTAGGAGGTAATGGGGGAGAAAATATGAAGGGCACCCTAATTTAGCTATCAGGTTCACATTCCAGGAGGTTAAGGAGGCGTTGCATGATAGTGCTAGTAATAAAGCTCCTGGCCCAGACTCTATCCCAATGGATCTTTATGAATCTTGCCCCCAGATATAGGTGCCCATTTTGCTAAATGTCCTTAATGCCGCAGTGAGTGTGGGTATCCCCGATACCTGAAGATCGGCGTGTATTATTCCTGTCTATAAAAAGGGGGATCAGAAGTACCCCAAGTCGTCCAATTTCTCTTCTTGAATCTTCAGTCAGTTATTCTGAGGCGTATTGAGGCTTGGTTGGCCCAGGTACAATATGGTTTTAGGGAAGGGCTTGGTATCCAGGAACAGTGCCTAAATTTGCTGATGGTGATTGGTAAATATACTCAAGCTAGGATAGACACTTTATATCTAGCATTTATGGATCTTAGTTGTGCCTTTGATAAGATCAATAGGTCTAAGCTGTGGGAGAAGCTTACACTGCTGGCAATGGACCCCTCAATTGTAGAGTTGCTTCAGTACCTCCATTAAGTGATGTATGCAAATGTGAGGGTTGGGGTAAATGGGGAATGCTTGGATGCTTTTGAGCTCGGTAGGGGGGTGCGCCAGGGATGTGTCTTGGCTCCTACCCTTTTTCTTCTGTACATAATGGGCTGTTTGACTTTTTGGTAGAATGCTGTAAGGATGCCCCTAAAATTAATGGTAAGAATGTCCCAGTATTGATTTATGCGTGTGATGCAGTACTTATGACTCGCACTATGAATGGCCTTCGAGAGGTGGTCAGAGCTTATGAAAAAGTCCTGGATTTAGAGATAAATTGCAATAAATTGCACTTTATGGTGTATGGGAAACCATTCAGTAGGGTGGGGGGGCTGAAGATCAACGAGCAAGCAATCAGTACGGTTCAGGAATTACCCTATTTAGGGGTTAATTTAGATGACAAGGGTTCCTGGAAATCTTGTATTTCCAGGAGAGGGGCACTTTTTAATGCAACACTAGGTGCCACTTTCGAGTTTGCTGCATGGGTGGGTAATGAACCTGTGAAGGCCCTGCTTGAAATATGCAGGTGAAAGTGTCTCCCAGTGTTGCTGTATAGGGTGTCACTGTGGGGGCATACAGAAAATAGGGCCCCTGCCATAGAGGAAAATCGCTTCCGCAGGAGGTTGTTAGGAGTTGGTCAAAGCATTTCCAGCTTCTGTCTGTATGTCGAATGGGCCCTAGACTTTATAGAAAATACCATTAAGATTACTCCCCTTATGTTATGGATCTCTATCTGGTCTAACAAGTTTGCCGCCTTCATTAGAGATATTTTGCGGGATTGCATGGCAAGTGAGCGTGCAAAAGATATTCCCTGGCTGATGTATATTAGAAAAGTATCTTTCGTACTGGGGCGGCCGGATATGTACAAGGCTCCAGAGAGTCTAACCAAATCTGATAAACGCCGGGTTAAGGAGAATTTCTCCAAAATGTTGGGGGCTAAGAGGGATGTGGAGGAACTAAGAAAAAAATCAGTTAGGGATTTTATAATGTTAAAGATGGGGGTGGGTCCTGAGGCTTATCTCTTGACGATAAGAAAGGTGAGGGAAAGGACTCTTATCTCGTGATTCAGTTTAGGGGTTATTAGAAGCAATCTTTGTTTTCTGCTAGGTCAGTTTTATGAAAAAACATAAAACCATGCCCTTGGGATGGAGTGTCTTTACAGACCTTGATTCATTTTACTCTGTTTTGTGGTTGTTATGCCCCTTTTAGGTGTCAATATTTACTTCCCATACTGAAGGCTAGGGGTTTCTTGCAATACCGTTGAGCCTTCCTGTGGCTGCGTATGGCCTCAGATGCGTTATTATGGTGGGGGTGGGGTCTTTTCTAAAGGGAGCCATAACTTGGCAGAATAATATAGAGGTTTTTTTTTTTATTAAGTCTTAATCTGCAATTTTATTGTAATATTTTATACTTTTATCGAACTTTGAAATGTAATTTTTATATGTGTAAACTGGATAATAGGACATTGAAACTGGTTTAGTGAACTGTTCTTAATTTTTCTTTTAAGTATTTATTGGGTAGGGCAGGTGTAGGAATGATAGTGTATTGTATTCTGTTGTTGATTTATTTGTATGGTTGATCATTTTCATACTGAATAAAGAACATTACACTTTTGAAACATTAATGCATTCATTGATGACAATCAGATAAACAAATATAAATAGAATCGTAAAGATGTGTTGTGAAATGGTATTGCTCTGAAGGTGTGGATAATTAGGTAGAGAAAAGCATGAGCAATTGGGAGAAGAACAGGTGGGTTGTGAGTTTGTTAAGTAGACGTCAGGCAAGAGATTAATTTATGGTGTGACTAGGTGGAAAAATAGGAAATCTGATATTAGGAAAGGTCCAATGTGCATGGTTAAGTAAGTTGTAAAGGAAGGATTTAGGGCCTGTTTTAGAGTTTAGTGGATGGGTTACTCCATCACATATATGATTGATATCCCATTTATCTAATTATAAGTGCCTGTGGCACTTGTAATACAGTGGATGGGCTAGCTGCCAAGTTTTTGACTGAACACCTATTCATCAAACTCTAAATCAGGCCCTGTGTCATTTTCAAAAATTCATTGAAGAGTCCGATTTTCTGATCCTGCATGAAAGTGAGTTCTAAATTGTAGTGGTAACACCAGAGAAGTATTGTGTGGTCACTTTATTATTATTGAATTTCTTGCATGTAATTGAGTGTCAGGGTGATGTGATAATTGTTTTTCCTGAAAGAAAGCCTTGCTGTGGAAGTTAGATATTTTAAAGGAATGCTAGCTAACGCACAGGTTTCATCATTGAATTTTGGAGAATACTAATGATTGAAAACAGTTTTGAAACCATTGAGCCAAAGAAAGAGTTTCAAATGTAAAGTGGGTGGTTGATGGTTTTGAGGCATTCCATAGAACTGTAGCTTTGGGACAGTTTCAAATCAAGCCAGATTCCCAAAGGCCTTTACCTTTAAGGCAACTACAGGTGAAAATTCTTCATGTGTGACTTCAGATAGCCATTCTTCATAAGTTTTAGGATCTTGTTGGCATCTGATTAGGACTCAGGTTTTCTGTTTTATCAAGGTTTAATGAACGCAAATTGGTGGTCACCTTTAGACATATCTTCCTGTGGCTAATATCTTGAACAAAAAAGATTTTCAAGTATTAAAGGGTTTCATCAGCAAATTAGTAAATGACCAACACTTGTGCCTGTATCAAAAATCTTGGTGGTTCCATATACATGATTAAAGAGGAATGCAACTAAAATCTAAGGTTGTGGTACTCCACAGGCATCAGAGGCAGACTTTGATGGGTAATATCAATCCTTAGCTTTAGGCCTGACCTTCTCCACACCCTACTGGGGAATGCCTAATATTGTTGTGTTGCTCTTTAGGGTTGGAAAGACTACAGGACACTCCTTAGGGGTTGGGCCAACTCAGGTAAATGTATTGATATTGAGTGTCCAATTTTCCTGTCACTTTTTTACAGAAATACATTTTTAAAATCAATCATCCACTTTGTCCTATGTCAGAAACAACCTTCCATATATGAGATACTTGGTTGATAAGTTTAAATTTCTTTATTTTTTATGAGTCACCATTTTAAGATACACTCATAAGTCACCTTCTCCATTGGGCGCTTCCTGGTATACTGTAGCAAGGGTTACAGTATACCAGGACGTATTTCTCAAGGCTAATAAAATTGGACAAATTAACAGTTTCATTATATTATGCCTTCTGTTCATGCAATATACACCTCCTATGCCAAATGGTGACTCTGAAATGTTATTAAAAAAAATTGATTATTTTGTTTTTGTGTACTGCATGCTCAAAAAGAATAGCGATGGTTCCGCTAGGTTCCCTTTTCCATAGGAGATTGTTTATTTCACTGATAAACACCAAGCAGCAAGGAGAAAAAATATGGCAAATTTAGTATAGTCCTAAATATACTGGTTATATAGATCATTTTTATACTTTGATTACAGGGGTTCCAAGTGAACATCTACTATATTCACTGGTACTTTACAATAAGTAGTTCTCAGTACCTTATTACTCCTAAATAGCTCTTGTTCCAAATCTTTTTCTTCCTTTTTATGGTTCCTTTTTCCTTTTGACGCAATAGTGAGGGTACTGTGATGACCAACTGGGTTAAAGACCCTTGATACATTGTGATTCATGCAGCACCGTTGGACCCTGCCAGTGTTCCGTTAGAGAAAGCCAAAAGCTTTGCATTTATTTTCTGACACAACAAAGTTCAAATTGAGAATACTGTAGCCAGAACTACAATTGTATTGAGGCATTTCTTTCCAAAAGACTTAGGGCCATATGTACGAAAGCTTTTTCCCATAGACACAGAATGGGTAAAATCCTTTCGTACATCTGGCCCTTACATCCTGATTTATTGGTTTGCGGACAGATGTTAAACCATTGGAATAGTGGGGTACTTTATTCCTGCCATACACAGTGTCCTGTGCCCACCAAGTTTAGAGATGTTGGTGGCTCAGCGGAAACCTCTTAACATTTGAGGGAACCATGACCAAGGAGGTTCCTGTCAATGTACGAAATATTTGATGGTCAGCTCCATTAAACATAACGGTACTGTTCACCAAACTTTTAACATATTTTTTAATTTTAAAAAACAAAATCCCAAAGCAGGAATAAGCTGTCATATCATCAAAAAGGCCTGTCTGAATTTCTAAAGTGGCCTCTCAATCACATATCTTAGTGAAACAACAAAAGTGTTGTCCTCAGAAACAAAAGTTGTTGTCTATCTCTCCTTGGTAGCTATGGCATCTCGGTAAAACTATAAGGCTCAGCTGGCTCCAGGTGGACTGCCTGTGGTTTTCCTGATCGCTCATTCTAAGAGTCTTCAATGAAGATGAAGATTTTCTCTCTGCCCTCTATTTGTCTGTATCCAACTTAAATACACTTTTCTCATTGTTGTGAAAAAGACAGGCATCGCATGAAAAATCAATTTTGTTGCACTTTAACTAAAATCTAGAAAGTGTTTACATCATGTGAATGCACATATGATTTTTTGCTGGATTATCGATGTAGCAGAGATCTCATCATTACCCTTGATGTCACAATGATGCTCTATAAGTGACAAACTTAACATTACAATGTGTGAAGCTTTAACAAGTTAACTGTGAAATGGTACACTTAAAGCCATGCCAAAGTGTATTCACTGTGGAGTAGAGGTCGAATGTGATGTTATAGCGGGGTTTTGACAAAAGTATAGATATATATTTTGATTTAATGTTTCCCTAGGTTGTTAAGAAATAGTTTATACAAACAATAATTAAATCCTAAAAGGAAATGTTTTTAAAGTCACATGTTATGTCCAAAAGGTAGTTTCCCGTTATAGTTTTTGAGATGTATTAACAAAGGTATTTCATTTTAAATCTACTCTAACATGAACACTGCACAATATTATTAATGATGAATTCATAAATTAAATGTTATATGTGCATTACCCAGCACAGCTGTTAGACACTGGGTCTCTGTTGGAAATTACCTTTCTACAGGGTCACCCCCAAACTTTTTGCCTTCCTCCTTTTCTTTTTCTGACCTCATTTTTGCTGGCATTAGGACTCTGCACCCTTTACACCTGCTAATCAGTGCTAAAGTGTATTTGCTCTCTCCTTAAAACATGGTGACATTGGATCATACCCAATTTGCTTATTTAATTTACTTGTAAGTCCCTGGTAAAGTGCACTGTATGTGCCCAGGGCCTGTAGATTAAATGCTACTAGTGGGCCTGCAGCACTGATTGTGCCACCCACTTAAGTAGCCCCTTAACCATGTACAGGCCTGCCATTGCAAGGCCTGTGTGTGCAGTTTTACTGCCAATTCGACTTGGCATTTGAAAGTACTTGCCAAGCCTTAAGCTCCCCTTTTTCTACATAAGTCACACTTAAGGTAGGCCCTAGGTAGCCCAAATGGCAGGGTGCTATGTAGGTAAAATGTAGGACATGAACATATGTGTTCTATATGTCCTGGTAGTGTAAAACCCCTACATTCGATTTACACTGCTGTGAGGCCTGCTTCTTTCATAGGATAGCATTAGAGCTACCCTCATATACTGTTTTTAGTGGTAGATCCTGACCTGCAAGGAGTAGCCAGGTCATATTTAGTATGGCAATAATGGTGATACAAAATCCGGCTTAACAGTGAAGTTGGACTTTTAAAAAGTGAGCATTTCTCTACACTTACATCCTTCTGTGCCTTCCAATCCACGTCTGGCTAGGTTTAGTTGACAGCTCCCTTGTCTATTCACTCAGAAAACCCCAAACACAGGGTGCTCAGTTACACTTGCACACATCTGAATATTGAATGGGTCTTCAAGGGCTGGGAGGGTGGAGGGCCTGACACTTACATGTCAAAGGGCAGTAGCCTGCCCTCACACAAAGGACTGCCGCATCCCCTACTGGGACGCTGGCAGACAGGATGGATCTGAAAGTGGAGCTTGTGCACTTTTAAACCACTCTTTGAAGTCTCCCCCACTTCAAAGGCACATTTGGGTATTTAAGCAGGGTCTCTGACCCTACCAACTCAGACACTTCTGAGGTAGACACTCTACTTCATCAAGACACTTCTGGGAGAAGAAAACTTGAACCAGAACTTGCAACCTGCCAAGAAGAACTGCCTGGCTGCCCAAAGGACTCACCTGACTGCTTTTCTGAGAAGGACTGCTGCCTTGCTGTTGCCCTGCTGCCTTACTGCTCTCTGGCTGTGCTGAGAAGTACTCTCCAAGGGCTTGGATAGAGCTTGCCTCCTGTTCCCTGACGTCTCAGGACCAAAAAGACTTCATTCCTGCAAAAGAACTCCTTGTGCTGCCAGAAACGACGCACAGTCTGCATCATGGTGAGAAAATCACTGCACGCCGAACCGGAACTACGCAGCCCTAATTCGCAAGGAGAAGATTGATGCAGTGCCATCTTTGCAACCAGAAATTCGACACATGGCCCACTGGATTGAAGCAAAGCTGAGCTGGAACGATGCAGCCCGACTTCCTGAGAGAAATGGACACAGCGCCTGCCGTGCAGTAGAAATTTCCACGCATGGTCCCTGGATCAAGGCAGCCCCTGTGACTTCGTACTGCAAGTGCCGGATTTCCATGCATCATCCCTAGGGCGTCCGAAAACCCTGCAACCCGAAGAGGATCCAAGTCCGTGCAGCGGAAGTTGACGCAAAGTCTTCCCTGCATGGAAAATAAACGAAACATCGTCTGTGTGCGGCCAGAGAAATCAATGCACACCTCCCCGTTTTCCACACATCTCCTCCTCTCCGGTCCCTTGTGGAGAATTTGAATACAAACCAGGTACTTTGTGCTTGCATGAGACACTTGTTGCTTTTTAAGAGACTAAACATACTTTATAACATTTTACAGTGACATTTCAACGTGTACTTATTGCATCTTGATCGTTTTGACTTGCATCTCATCAGATAAATATTATGTATTTTTCTAAACACTGTGTGGTGTACTTTTGTGGTGTTATAGTGTGTTATTGCATGATTGATTTGCCAAGCTACCAGAGGGTGGGCACAGTCTAGTTTGGATTGTGTGTGACTTACCCTAACTAGAGTAAGGGTCCTTGCTTGGACTGGGGGTAACCTGACTGCCAACCAAAGACCCCATTTCTAACAGTCTCTAATTGGCAGAGGTATGCACCCTGTCCAAGTAGGGACCACAATCCTAGTCAGGGTAAGTCACAACATAATCTAAATGATCCTGTGCTCACTCTCGGGTAGCTTGGCACAGAGCAGGCAGGCTTAACTTAGAAGGCAATGTGTAAAGTATTTGTGCAATAACTCATACAGTAACACAGTGAAAACTCTACAAAAAGTATTCCACACCAGTTTAGGTAAGTAGGTATTATTTATCTGAATAAAATAAGACCAAATGACAAGAATCCAATATGCGCAAGTCAAGGTATCACCTTTTAGAGGTTTAGGTAAGTCTTAATCCATAGGAATCAGTGGTTGTATCTTTTTAGGAGAAAGTACCTGGGATGCTGCAAAAATAACATCATGGAGGGCTGCAGAGGAGGTGATGTGTTTTGGAAAGTACTGCAATGTGTAGATTTTCTGGCGCAACGGAGGTGCGCAGCCTCTCCTTCTTAATTCGTTGTGGGAATATTTTGATACCCATGGATGATGCATGAAAAATACAAAACATGCTGCAAGGATAATAATTATGCTGCATCGATTCAGTATACGTTGTGGTGATTTTCCAGCCATGAGTCAGGTGCTGCGAAGATTGTGCATGTAATATGAGGATTTTTGCAGGCATTGCATTGATTTTCGGAAGCAGTGGATTTCATCTCTCTCTGGTGAAACCTTTGATGGCCCAGAGAATTCTTAACAGGAGGCAAGCTCTATCCATGCTCTTGGAGATCACATTTGGGGGAAGGCAAAATCCTTCCAGCAGAGTCAGGGAGCAGAAGGCAGCAGGGCATCAAGCAGGAGTGCATTCATTCCAGAAAAGCAGTCTAGATGAGTCTTTTGGGCAGCATGACAGTCCTTCTGACATAGCCTAGTTGCAGGTCCAGAAGTGTCTGATTTTAGGGGGGTGACAGACCAGTATATATAAATAAATGTGCCTTTGAAAAAGTGGAGGACAACTTCAAAGAGTGTGTTTAAAGTGCACCAGTTCCCCCTTCAACCCAGTCCTGTCTGACAGGAGATCTGTGGGGCTTATTATTCCTTTGTGGGAGGTCGAGAAACTAGCCCTTGACATGTAAGGGAGAGCCCCTTCCACCCTCCCTGCCCAGGAAGACCCATGAGTATGCAGATGCAGCTGAGTGTCATGTGTTTATGACTGTCTGGGTGGAATGCACAAGGCAGGTCTCAACCAGCACAGGCTAGAAATGGATTGAAGACAGTCTGTAAGGCACAGAGAGCAGTAAGTGCAGAGAAATGCCTACTTTCTAAAAGTGGCATTTCTAAATAATAATGTTAGATCCAACTTCACCGGTAAGAAGGATTTCTCACTACCATTACAACCATACCAAACATGACAATGCCACTCTTTTCAGATCAGAAGTTACCATTTAAAAGTATATAAGGGAATTTCCAGTGCTGGCCTATCCGAGAAGCAGGCTTCACATTGGTGAAAAATGATCTTGGGAGTTTTTCAATACCAGGACATGTAAAACCTATCCTACCTTTTACTTCCATAGCAGTAGTGATGTTATGTTTTGACCACTGACTCCATGTTGCACTTAGCCTAGCAGCACACTGTCACATTAGTGACCACCAGCTTTATTATGCCATCAACTTTATTTTAGCATTAGCCACTGCCAAGTTAAAAGCTGCAAGTAGTTTTCCACATTGTACAATGTGCACAAGTTTTTATTTTTTGTGTACTTTCACACCAAGGGCTTAGGCTGATAAGAATGTACTAATGCAGTAGGGAACGGTCTTGTTTTGAATTGGCACCTTGGGATTGTGGCCTAGTCCTGACGTGTTATTTTCAAAGCTGGCCTAAAGCAATCAGCATTTTTCAATAATAAACTTCTGCAGTGAGAACAGGTTCTAGAATTTTCCTCTCTTGTTTGTTCAAAGTATAAGAGGCCGAGACCCGATGGACTGGGGACAGAGAGTGTTTGCAGATATCCAGGATACTGGAGTCATCAGTCCCGTTAAGATAATTGATCTCTCTCTCCTCCATCGATTGTGGAACCTGGCGATCTGATGGTGAATACGAGGGAGATGAAGCAGTGATGCCCTTGCCTCATGGTGATGCATATTTTTTTATTCATTATTTGCTTTGCATTATGATATAGATACATATATTTGCTGTGTACATTGCAGTGTAGAATAATTTGTACATCTTTTCATTTCATTACTGTGACCATTTTTAATGTGTGCTTTCAGCACGCTAATCTCATTTTACGAACCTTGTGTAGTGAAATAATAAATGTCTTCTTTGGACTAAGAAGCGGATTCCAGAGATTTTTGTCAGTGCATGAGTGTTTCAGCTTGGTCATTAGTGCAGCAAAACAATAGCACCATGCTCTAAGGGCTACCTAGGGCCTATCTTAGGGGTGACATATGTAAAAAAGGGGAGTTTAAAGCTTGGCAGGTAGCTTTAAATGCCAAGTCAATGTGGCTGTAAAACACCACACACAGACTTCGCAATGGCAGGCCTGCGACAAGGTTAATGAGCTACTTATGTGGGTGACACAATCATTGCGTCTGACCCACTAGTAGCATTTAATTTAAAGGCCCTGGGCACATGTAGTATACTTTACCTTTGACTTACTAGTGAACTAAACATGCCATTTGGGGTATGAGCCAGTGTTAGCAAGTTTAGGGGAGGGAACACAAGTTCTTTAGTGCTGGACAGAAGTTGTTAAGCATGCAGAGCCCTAAAACTAGCAAAAGTGAGATCAGAAAAATGGAGGGAGGCAGGCAAAAAGTTGGGGGAAGACCACCCTAAGGCCACCAGGTCTCACAATATCGGAATGTGCCACTTTAATTTGCTTTAGTTAGCCTATGTAAGGCCTACAAGGCCCTGTTTCATAAAATGTGTGAAAAATTGTTTTTCATTTTTGCTAACGTCATTTATTTCAGACTTCATTCCCACTGAATGTAAGTTTACAAATAGATGTCCTATTGTTTTATACATATTGAGCTTGAGAAGGCAACATTGAAACTGGCACACTGAGGAACTAAGAACATGGACAAAGTACAATTGTTGCAAAGTCGAACAGGAGACCGAAAGATGGATGCCTTCAGATGATCGTAATAGGAATCTGTCCTAATTTTGCAAATGACTGTCATATGATGGATTATGATTGGGCAATTAAAACTTCCGGCTAATGTGGTGTGATGGATGGACAAATCATCTTTCACTTTGGACTTTAATTCACTTTTTTCCAGTTGGATTAGCGGCAGACCCCATCTGGACTTTTAACAGATCTTTTCTGGATTTTGAGAGGTATGGACCTCTTTGCTCTTACCCCACACTTTCCTAAATGCTGCAAACGAAAGGACTTAGATTTTCCTTTTCACCCATGAGAAGATTCTTGACTGAGCTTCTGACATGCTGACACCTTCCCTTTTTACTTACTTTTTGCCAACTTATTGTCTTGTCCTTTATTTCCTTTTTAACTTTTTCCCCCAATCTTTGTAGATCAGCACAGCAGAAATTGGAAATGTGTCCCTTCAAGAGATTCCCATTTGATTTAAGAACTAAATTAGGAAATTCATATTTAAGCAACTTAATAGAAGAGATTACCAAGGCTTATTCTCAGAACACCAATTCTTGGTACTTTTGTTCTGTATTGCATTGTTAGAATGCATAATCTGTTAGATGTTAATTAAGCTCAGTTGTTTCAGTGTCTTTGACATCCTATGGTAATTCTGTCACTTTTGCTTTGTCTTGAGAATTGTCTATATTAACCTGAGTTGTCTGTAATACAACTCTTTAACCTTACTGCCGGTTTGGATTTTTTTCTTCGGTGGGCAGTTTGGTCATGCTGTAAATTTTAATGTTGATTGATTGTGATCTTAATTTCTATCTTACCTCTCAGCTAGGGTGAAACGATCCATTGACCTGGTTTAGAGCATACCTGAAATGCTCCAGCACTATCAAATTAAGTAAATGCTGTAAGGTATACACGTGCAAATAGTACTAAAGGCAGTATATAGCTGACAAATTTGCACTTTATCAAATGAATATGTGAAATATATGCAATGCAATGGGGTATGTAAGCAGAACATTTTGAAAACTATGTCATCAATGGAGTGACAGTGAAGCAAATTTGATGAATATACATGTCTATGTGCACTGATAAATGAATGAAAAAGCTAGGCAAAATACTATGTGCCCAGTTCAACTATGTGGCTTGGGGCTATGCAGCAAAACAGCAGCTTCTAATCATATTTCTCATGCTTTTCTCAGTTCGCATTATTATGAAATAGAGGGGCACTTTCAATCTTGCAGCACCAAAAAGGAAAAGCACAGACTGAGACAATGATGTTTTTCAAGTCCCACTTGGAAATAGAAAAAGTCAGAAATATGAAAGCTATGTGCAGCGATACGGGTACTTGCAAATTGTTGATGATTATGAAGCTATAATACGATTAAAGATCGAAGAGGTTGACTTTGCGGAGGAGTATGGAATCAGGGACTTCTGAAATTTCTGATACTGCAAGTTTCAGAAAATTGGGAGATTGTAGATCCCATGCATGTTGGTACATGTGTGAGCACGGCAAAGTGTCAAACACAGCAGCCTGATTATAGGCAACTGCATTACACTGAGGAATGCTTGTGCTTTTTAAATAATCAACTTACTTCCCAGCAATTGACCAGAAGTACAGCTTGTTTTCCCAAAGGAATGTTCAAGGCAACAGTTTGAAAACAGCTTGAGCATTGAAACATAGGTGTCTTTTGACGAGGTTGAAATTTATGGAAACATAAAGTTCAGTGTGCAGTTAGCTTAGCACGAAGTTCTCCTTCTAGACAGAATGCAATTGTCTTGAGGCATTTTTATACAGTCTGGTAGTGTGCGTTCCCATCCATGTTTTTTTACAGTAAGGAAATATAAAAATTGCACAACCCACAATTAGAAGAGTAGCTGATTTGAAACTAAAGAACTAAAAAATGAAGGAATGTATCTAAAAGTAGTTTTAAAGACAGCAAGTAGAGAGGAATGCGAATTATGTTTGAAACATGAAACACAGTGTGGGATAGATCAGCAAAATATGTTGAAAATCAGGTCTGAAGTATGTGCTGGATCTCAGATGCAGTTGACTGTTTGAAGAGCAAGGTACGTCTCGTTGAGGTAAATCTTAATGAATTTGTTTCATAAATGAAAGTGCACATTTATCGCGTTAATTTTCAGCGACGAGCATTTTCAAAAACCTCTATGGAGGAGTATAAAATGCAATACCACAACTTTTTACTATCCTTTGAAAAGGTAGCGCGTAGATGAAGGCCTTGGCCAACCTCAACAGGATTTATTCATTTGAGGTTATGTAGAATTAATTTCTTGAAAGTGCACGATCAGTAGACATGAAAGAGGCAGATGTTTTGAAAAGCTCATAAGCTAGGGCAGTATTAAAAGGATTTGAGTTGCAGTGAATAGTTCCTATGCAGACTACACCAGTTGTAATACATTAGATAGAATTCTCCAACAATCAATTCCAAAGACCAATGCATCATGCCATATCTTAACAGCATTAACACAGGTCTAACCATACTACTGACTTAAAAGCAAGGAATGAGGGGGTGGTAAAATAACACAATATTTAAAGCTACCTACATAATTCAAGTGGTATTATAAACCAGTCATGTTTACTTTGTTCAAGAATATTCTTTAAACAACAAAACTATTAAAACAAACCACCTGGTAACAGCAGGCATGCCACCACAAACTAATCACAAAGATCAGCTCCCAGGCTGAGGGAACACACTCCTTCTGCTTAAAAGACAAGGGCTTGTTTTAGTCCATAATGCAGAGCTTAGTGTTTTTCCTTCATGATGCAGTTTATGATGGAGAAAAAGTGCACATTGTCACTTGTAAAGTGTGCCAAGAGACTGAACACTATATGAAGCCACAAATATGGTTTGGTAATGAATTACAAATCTGTTGATGCTTGAAATCAATTAATTAGATGGGTCTATATGGTGAAATGCGATTATCTGAGTTATCATAAGACTGAGAACAAGACAGGAAAGATAGATATATTCTATCTTTTTATGTGCAGTGTTCTACACCCCAACTACAAAGTTTCCTTAGCTGTAAACATACTATTAACTAGTTGTTTGTGAATACCAAGTTTATATTTGTGAATAAGGGCCATAGAGTATACCGAGAAGGGAAAGCCAGGAAAGACTAAATATATCAAATCACAGACTAACAAAGAGTCTGCATAGTTAGAAAGTCAAAGAAGGTCTGGCACATATCCTTAAACCATCATCTTTTATAGAATTTTAGTCAGACAAGCCATACATATCCAGTGGTGCAATGTGACATAATAGAGTTGAATTGGCAATGTATCATTCTAGTAAACATATAAATAGTGTAATACATAAGATACATTCAATAAGATACATCTAGAAATACCTACTATGGCATAATAATAAATGAGATGTGCATAGCAACTGAAGGAAATGACATGACATTTACGTAATACTGAAATACAATAGAAGAAACAATGAATGGTCCATAGGAAAGGCTTGAGCATAGAACCCTGAAAGTTGCAGAGACAAGAGAATCCTGGACATTGATTCCTCAAGAAGAACACAAATTAATACAATGTAATAATAAAGAGACCATGAATTAGGCTTCTATATGTCTGAATTTCTGAAATAGAAAAAGATACAGAGAAAGATATACACATGAAAAAGCTTTGCCACATAAAATAAAAGTACACATTTCTTTCTGCAAATATGAATAGATGTCAATGCAAGCTGACTATGGCTTAGGCATGCTAATTTAGGCTTATCTGATTTTTTTCTATTGCATGTTATACAATCTGGCATGTAGGGCAGCAATGAAGGACCTTCACTTTTGTTTGTATTCAGCAAGTTTCTGTATGGTACACAATCAGTGGTTGAGGCCTTCATTTCTGGGTGTTCCTTGATCTTTGGCCTTCCTTTCTTTTATCTGCCTTCTGGGGTCCAGTGAAGAGCTGTTCCTGTGATGGAGTCTTGCTCTCGTCTGATGAGGTGTCCTATCCATTTCCATCTTCTTCTCATAATGATTGTTTCCATGCTCGCTTGCTGGCATCTGCTGAGCAGTTCCTGGTTGGAAATGATGTCCAGCCAGAAAATGTTAAAGATTTTTCTCAGATTACTGGATTGGAAGGCTGACAGTTTAATGATGCCACTTGTATCTAAATCAGTCATTATTTTTCTAATTAATAAAAATAACTCTACCACATGCATTTGGGCAGGACATGACTGACCTACCAAGAGGTGCTGGCGACAGTGAACCCCATCATCTCAGAGAAGATTATGGGAATCCCCATAACCAATTTAGAGGTCAGCCGTACCTCCTTACGGGCACATGGTAGGAACAACATCAATGTGTACAATCTGAACTGTGACAAACCAACATCTATTTCAGTGTGACAGGACAGTATAACAAAGGCATTTCAGCAGGGCCAAAAATGTCACAAGTATCAAGACTGAACATTCTTTTGTTATTCCAAACTAGCCCTGATCTTGTCAATGGTATTCCTGTAATTTTCCTTTGCACAAAGGTTTTAGGATCCAGGTGCCAGTTTTAGGTGCAACAGTAGAGAAATCAGTCGCTGCTCCTACTATTTTAATCAGTTATTTCAGTATGGTATTTCAATGCTAAAATCACAAGATAAGTGTTTAGGTCAGAATTGTTCACTTGACCTCAAGCATATAGGTTAGTTGTATGATCAATGACTGCACAGATGTAACATCTCATTGGTTCATATACATTTCATCTGCAACACAGCCAGAGTCTCGCTAAGATGGGCAGATGGTACTACATCAAGTTCAGTCTTTTTGTTTGTCAACACTGGGATTTTACAAATAGTAAATCCACCTAGGAAATTACAAATGGGATAAGTTTGAGTTGGCAGTATGACAAAGGCTAACATCACATCAGCTTCAAATAGCACAGCTTAGGTGCATAAAGCAAGTACCATGTTTAGACCATGTTTTCCATTTTTAGGTTGCATAGTTTGTAATCTACTGTATGCATGTCAGCAAAATAAATGGTATTGCAGAGAATATTTGCTTTAATTTCAAACTGCCATACAGTGCTAAAATGAATTAATATAACAGGCATCATAATTTATGATGAAACCAGCTACATGTGTGATTTCTATATTACATACCGGAGATCAAAGACTGGCAATAAGCAAGTACACCAACAGTTTCAACTCCACAATAAAAGTGGTTTTCTTTACACCTAAACTGCTGAATTCTTACTGTTTTAAGAATTCTAAGGTATTTTTACTTCATTGATCTTTCTTCTTGACCCCAGGATTTGATACCAATACATGTTTATACAAAAGCAGCAGGGTTTGATAATTCACAAAGGTGAAGACTCATTATTTTGGGTGTTGTTAGACTGGCAATCTCCAACTTGGTTGACCCCTAAATTAAGAACTCATGGACATACCACATTCCATGGGATATTCCCAGTAAGGCCCTCTGTTGTGTGATCATAATCAAGTGAGTCCAGCAACTGGGCAATGGGGCAGTAGCTTCTTCTGAAACAATGGAGGATGGTCCTCCAAGGCACCCATGTTAACCTCCACTCCTGCAGTATCTGCATGGCCTCTGATCGAGGTAGAGACATGGAGCAGTTGACCTGGTAAAAGGAACCGTAAAAGGTTTACATGTTTGAGCCACCACATAGGACTACCAATTCTCTGGGAGGGATTGGCTTTCTGGTGCATCTGCCATATCTTCAAATGGAGCTGGCCACACAGAAACTGCCAGTAGTGCAATAAGTGCACCCAGAGTTCCTTAGCTAAGCCTCATAAAATCCTAACTTGTACATTATTAGCAAGGGCAACATTTGCATCCAAGTCCCTTCAGTATTTAAAAAGGTACACATCACTAAATAGTGAAATCCAAAAGTTGGAGTGCACCAATGAAGCAAAGAGCCAAATGACAAAGCCCAAGCAAAAAACTTGCAATTATTGACAACAAATGTGAAATAAATGTATGGAACCAGGACACATTCACAAACACTTCCCTCTGAATACATTACAAAACTCCACAGTGTACAATAAATAGGTCTTGGAATAACATATTGGATCTGAAAGGAACTAAACACACAACTGGCTGCAAATGACAAGCACAATGTATAGGTGAACAAGTATGAATAATGTGTACTGAAACTAATAAAAACACATTTATGTCATATCAGCACCTTTACATTATTATTAACAGAACTCTCATTCCAGGAAGCCTCTCCCTGCTCCCTGTGAACATATGCATATGTCTTAAAGATGTCTAAAACTCTGCGAGTAAGTCTCACATCCCACATAAGACCAAGATAAGTTCCAGCTTATACAGCAACACACATTGTCGACAAAGTGCTAGAAGCAAAATGGAACGAACCACTCAGATCTTTAGCCTTGATAGAGTCACACCTACCAGAATGAGAGAAAACTGCCACCAGCAACACACATTTTGGTAATGTAACAAAGATACTGATACTACAAACCTTTCATGAAACAGTGGCCATGTATGTGGCCATTACTGACTCCTACAAGGTAACTCCCCTGCAAACAAGATTATCTACATAGTATGTCAAATGAAACACCATAGCAAGAGAATGTGCTACCTACAAGGACCAGCAAAGCAATTTCACAAGCACTCAACATTTTCTTTTTACAGGAAACTACTCCTTCTCAGGGGTACCAAGGGCATGAACCTTTACACAACCACTTTGGATAAAATCCCAAATTCGACACCCTCTTTCCTTCATCCAGTGCTAATCCTGCACACAATAACAGTTGCAAATCATAAATGAATCAGAAAGTCATACCATACCTCAGCCAACCTGAGTCATTGCTACTAATACATGCTGCTCAACACTGAGAGAATATCCCATGGAGGATTGCTCTTGAAAGATCATTATGCAAGAAGGCCCAGGTATAACTGTATCAAATGAAACTGTGCAATCAAGAAACAGTGAACCAACTCAGAGAAAAGCCAATGACTCCACAAGCTACAGCCGTTAATCTGAGCCACCCAGTGCCCTGCGCTGACAGTGACTGGAGAAGCGGGATTGCACCCTTACAGGGTCCCTCAGCAGATGCTAAGAACTCCTCATCCTCCTCTGGACAGTTGTCCAGAGGTAGAGACTCCATACATAAAGAAAAAGGTCTTGCAGGATGTGGGCTGTGGACAGGGTTCAAGCCAGGCCTGCCACATTGGAAGAGCCCTGAATCCATCTTTGATACTGAAACTAGCCCCTCCTCATTGTCACCAATCAAAGTAGCTTCTGCAGCCTCGGTTTACTTTAATTATCTGTCAGGGATCATTAGGGCAGCAGCAGAACATTTTAAAGTGTTTTCTTCTAACTTTTACTGTTTAAAGTATGCACTTATACTCACCACCAGGCTCTGTTGGCATGTTCCTAAGAGAAATCTGAGGTCTTCCAAAAGCCTACAGAATCCAGGTCCCCCGTACTTACAAAGCTAAATGGGGTGATAAAGCCTTCACTGTAGTTTCTGCAAAATGCTGGAACTCGTTGCCTTTGAACATCAGGCAAGAACCCAGTTACTTAAGGTTCAGGAAATTGGCCAAAACATGTCTCTTTCCCCAATAGCCTCTGTTTGGCTCTCGCTTTGCTACCCCAAGTAAGTTTTCTCGCTTTCTACCGTCTGTTCTTCTGCGGGGTTTCCTTGCCTTTGTTCTTCTACACCAGCGCTTCGATGCTCTTTGTGAGTCGGAATGCGCTTTACAAATACGATATACATACATACGTACATACATACATACATACTTATAAGGGGGGAAAATACCCACTTTAGGTGATTTTTCTGATTTTTGTACCAGCAAATATTAAAATACCTGTCATAATGGTATAAAACCAGCCCAGTGGCACCCTATTCACTCAACAACTCAAAGATACCTTGCCTTGAGTAAATTGAAGATGAACACGGCTAGAGCCCAGCTATCTAAAGAGACAGCGGTCTCTATAGAGATAGACGTTAATTCAGCAGCATCAAATAAATTACACAAAATTCTAGCAGCCATCGAGATGGCGAGGACATTACTGGAGGCCAAAATAGATGTCATAGTCATCAATGTCAGTTTGCTGTGTGATGACCACGGAAAACTAGTACACTCATGCAGACTGAGCAAATGTTGCATGAACTTCAGCTCCCAACCACTGAATTGTGGCAACACCTCACAGACAGAGTTCAGTTTCTTGAGGACAGAGCCAAAGATGTGGAGGGGTGTTCCCAACAATATCAAACTGGTAAGAATGTCAGAAGGGGTGGAAGGCTGAACCATAATACAATTCCTTGAATCCAGGATCAGGGAGTTTGCCCCCCCACGCACTCCCCAAAAAGCCTTGCTGCTTTCTTCTCAGTGTAGAGAAAACCCATTGGGTTTCAGCCCACCATCCCCTGTAAAGCCCTGCTACAACTTGCAAAAATCCTTTACTATTAGTATCATCCAGGCAATAGCCCTGGACAGAGATAATGATTGGCTGTTGATCTTTCCAGAGTACACCTTAGTCGTGCAGTGCCAATGAACATCCTTCAGTGGAGTAAAAATGAAACTACACAAATTCAACCCTCAAGACTCCTTATTGTTCCTAGCCCACCTCAAGATTATATTAGATCAAAAAATGTACTTCTTGAAAGAACCTGGAGATGCCTGAGATTAAGTCGAAATCCAGCGATCCTTGCTGTGCCCAGAGGCTCAGCTGCAGAACCCAAGCTCAAGAACCAGCGTCTGAGGACGACCTATCAGACCCTGTGAAAACTGACTACAGTCCTGAAAGTCAACTACTTTGTAAGAACAAGCACAAAATGAACAGAAATATTCACTGACGATGGTGGCCTTCTTCCAGGGCCCGGCAAGAATGACTATGGCCCTTTCCTCTGACTACCCTATGATGACGACTCATGTCCTTCATTTGGGACACAGAATCAACACATCAAGTGACTCCCCAGATAGCAGATAACCTCCTGTGACCATCAAAAGAGCACCAACATGACGTATATAACCGAGGGCTCTTCCTCCACTTGGCTGGCACAGTCTTGGAACCTGCATACAGAAGGGTAGGCTTTTTTTTACACTGATTATCTACCCACCTGATGATAAAATGGACAGATATCGTATGGTGTTAGATGTAGACTTAAATGCAGTGCTGGTTATGTCACTAGATACATCCCATCCACCCCTCGTATGCTTACACAATCCTACAACTTCTTTTTCTCTCCCACCTACAACGTATGTGTCAGGCTACAGAAGGTAATCAACTTCATGATCCTCAACCCCTCAAATATCTTCATCTGACTATTTAGGCAGGCGCATTTCCAATCATAATCCTCAGCTGATTTGCTTAGGGTGGGGAAACACCCTCCCACCTATATGTGCAGCAGAACAGGGTTTGTACAGCTATATTACATTAGGTAGCGCTGTGCTCAACAGGTTGCTATAGCTTTTAACTAGTGTGTTTGATATTATGACTCTCCCCAAACTTCAACTGGAGACAAAGGTCAAGCTAGACAGCCCCATTACAATACAAGAAATTAGAGAAGCTATGTATGAGCTACCATCTGTGAAAACTACTGTAAATGTTGGCCTCCCTATCGAATTTCATAAAGCTTCTGAACAACTCTTGACACCATGCCTAGCTCTACTGTTTATTGAGGTGCTGGCAGAAGGTCATCTGCCCACCACCTTGTGCAAGAACTCTTTGGTATGAGTTCAGAAGCTGGGCACCTCAACTTCCCACCCCCACCTCTTACAGGCTGATTGCCATCCTAAATACTGTTTATTTGATCCTCATTAAAATGTTAGCGAGCAGCATCCATCTGGTCCTTCCACAGTTAATCCTTTCAGATCAAAACAGATTTCTCCCGGGATGTAGTATATCTCTTAATATAAGGACTTTCTGAATCATAGAAACATTGCATCCCATTGGCCACACACAGCCGCACCAGCTTTAGACTTGAAGAAGGCCTTGGACACTTTATCAAAGTAATACCTATTTCAACTATTGATCAAATTTGCTTTGGAACTGAAATTATGTGATTAAACCTGCTCTGTAAAGATCCCATGGCTAGGGTCCTGCTGGACAAATCCATTTCCTTCCTTTCAAGGTTGGTAGTGTCAGGACTCTGACCTACAATGTATAACTATATGTGAAAAACACTTACTTGCAATCAGAGAGAGGACATGCAAGATTGGAATCACACATGATTGTTGCCTGAACACATATTTCTGAGCATTCAGTTCCCCCAATCACTTTAGTATCCATTCAGAATACAAGAAACGACTCATCATAATTGAAAATTTACACAGGCTTGGCAAACATGTTGTGTAGTCCTTCCAATCTGTGGTCTGGTGGTTCAGACTAGTCACATGCAAAACTGTGGTGACTAAACAGACTCTGAACAGAGATCTGTTCTTCACAACTGTTGTTGCTGTAGGAGTTGCTGAAAGAGGATGCCATAATCTCTACCTTTCATGATATCTGTTTCTAGTACTTTTAACTGCTCCTCTGGAAGAAAACAGGTTTTGTTCCTCTGATAATCTCTTTAATAGTTGCTGCAGGTTTACTGAAGCCCATATCCTTTGTTTTTAACTTGCCTGATTTGAAGAGGCTGGAGCTCATAAGTGTGTCTGACACAAGTTGATTCTATGGAGTTTAATGAAGAATTAGCATTGTCGTCTGGTGGTCAAAAGCAGAACTTCTGAAGAATTACTTAATTGAACTTAAAAGTCAGCATTATGTCTATTTAGTTTGAAAGAAGAGTCTATGGCAGAATGTGAAGTATCAGTTCTGCAATTATTGTTGACATGAAAGAAATGTCATGGATTTAGATTATCTATATCCTAATCCCAGGTACTCATACCCAATAATTATTGGTATACATGCTGTGAATGAGTGTATTATCTTCTTGATGAGGTACTGGCCATTGTATCCATTACCTGCTGCTGTCTTTCAGTTCCTTGCCCCATTTCCTCTGTGAGTCTATGTTATCTATCATAGTTATTAGAGGTTAAAATTCAGTGGGGAAAGGTGTGAATATTCTTTGACAGTCCATGCTTCCCCTGTGATGGTATTCAGGTACAATGGTATTTAAACTTTTGACAGTTAGAGGAGCGAGGCAGGGATGCCATCTCTCCCCTCTTCTATTCATCATGGCCATGGAGCCGTATCAAGAACAAATGAGGATTGATGGATAGATCTGAAGAATCTCTGTCTCCGGTACAGTCCACATATCACTTTAGACAAGTGATGTCATGCTTTTCCTCAAAGTTATACGATATGATCATTCTGGAATAGCCAGGGCTCCTGAGGGATTTGGAAAGGCCTCTGCTTTCCATGTCAACTGGGCTAAATCTTATCTATTTCCCCTAGGTCCTAATATTCCTCTCCACAATAAGAACATTGGTGGATATCAGATTTGGTGGGAGAGCCACTCCTTTAGATACCTTGGGATATGCAAATATCATTCATGACAGGATCTACTGGAGGGCAACCTCACAAAGTAACAGTTTCTTTCGGAGCCCCGGTGCATTCTGTGGGACGCTGCCTTTCTGCTTCATTTGGCCAATTGGCGTCTCCAAAATGGTAATGCTACCTTGTCTGCTGTATTATTTTGTGTATCTCCTGATCTTTCTAAATCATACATTCTTGTGGGAGTTTGACACCTTATGGGGGATCTCCTTTAGATTATGATCAGTCGTAGAGTGATGCTCACCAAGCTGCATCATGTGGTCAAAGAGGGAGGCTTGGGGGCCTCTGACTTTGAAAACTATTACCTAGTGGCTCAATTGCAATGGTTGGCCTGTTGGCTGGTGGGTCTTTCACTCAGGGAACTTGGAAAAGGCTTTCTCCCTCTGTCTCTTACAAAAGTTTACAGCATGACTCCCCCAAAAGTATACCCAAATGCAGGGCCCCTAACCTTGCGTCAGTGGTGCAATGTTGCCTCTCCCACAGCCTAACAATTACAAAACACGCTGTCTCTTATGTTCAACTATTTCTTTACTAGGCCTCCCGAAGAGTGTAGTCTTCCATGAGAAATCAGACCTCCAACAGTAGGAAAGAGTTTGCTTTGTGACTCTATGATATGTATTCCAAAATAGGCAAGTACTACCCTTTCCTTCACTCATTGACCAATGTACCCTGAATAAAACTGAATTTCTCAGACATGGTCAACTTCTCACAGCCCTTAGATTCAAATGATAGAGAACAGATGTGAACATGGCAACGCATTCTCTTGTACACTAAATCTAGACAATTGGGCCGGGAAAGCGATATGTTTCTTGGCTGTACAAAGCTCTGCAGAGCCACACCCTCACATCATTGCACAACTTGCAGAAACATGGCAAGCCGAATTTGATAGAGCACTCCATGACAAGGAATGGACCACAGCATTTTTTCATTTTTCAGAGCATAATTCACTCGAGCTAAACTACACAAAATTGTCACGGGGCCAATGATCTTTGTCCGCAATGCAGATTTCCATAATATATTCTGGAGCTGCCCATCCCTGGAAGTATTCTGGTGCAGTAGCTGACACTTTGGTCAGATGCACATGATTATCAGCCACAATACCTGGGAATTCTGTGCACTGGTCTTCTTTCGGAGACCCAAGCAATGTAAGGAGTGACCCAGGTTCTGGGGTTAAGGTAGCTATTAGCTAAAAGGACCAATGCATAAAATGGAGAGTGACACTCCAGCCGCTGGACACAATATTTCACTATGTGCTAAAAAAATGGGCCCAGCACGAAAGCAATGCATTGTACAGGAAGAGGATTCCAGAAATGCCTGATTGATAAAGATTGAGATAAGATATGGGAGAACCTTGAATCACAACCTAGAGATAACATGATGTCCCCATAGGTAGCCAGGTTGCTATCTGATTTCAGGAATAGTTGCAAATCTATTGATAGGCAACGGTGGTGAATCTGAGACAACCCACTGCCCTTTCTAACTACTAAGAGTAAAGCCCTCTAAACGTCCAGGGTTCTGTTCTCAGTCCTCATCACTATCAGATTTCGATCCTTAACCCCCTGATTGTCAGACCATGCATGTTACTCCTCATTAATCTTACCCCTTACACCTTGCTTCAGCCATCACTATCAGTTTTTGTTATACTCCTGTACTGAATATGTCATATTTTCCAAAATCTCCTTCCCTAAAGTTCGTAAACTTCTGATCAGTTCAGGTAAAAAACACTGTTTAAGGTAATTGAGCATTTCATCAGATTAAGGACATATCTGAGGCAGTAAAAGTTTACCATCATTGCAACAACTGGCAAGCAGGGAATCTGGGGTAAAGAGGAAGAAAGAGAATGCAATTTTCTGCCAACCCTGGAGTCCCCATGAACGGCTGGTAGGTCCTGACACAAAGAGGACCTGTTTTCCTCCTCTCTTCAGATTACCAACAATGGAAGGAGTGAGTCAATGTTTTATAACTGATGTTTTTTCATCTTCGTTAATAGCTACATAATATGTTTATTGACAAAGGTATTGAATATCTTTCAGATGTCTGGAGCTTTGTGTAAGGCCCTGGGAAATGAACAGAGCAGAATAATCACATTTTCAGCAATAGATGTGGTGCTACAGTAATGCAACTCAAGAACATTTGGGCTTCCTATTTACAAACTTGAAGAGTTTTTCCATTTTCTCCTCATGTTGATTCTTTGGACCTAGCACCTCTTAATTGTTTATATAAGTCCAAAAGCATAGGTAGCGTATTTCTTTTTCTTTTTTTGTTCCAAACATGTTATTGTTTTTATGAGAAACAAGTCATACGAGAGAGAAAGACAATCAGTGAAACATGAAAGATAGCAATCAGCTACTCACTGTAAGTCCTGATTGCATAGGGTAAATTTGGTGATGGGACATCGTTATTGGTGCATAAGATACAGGTCTGGTGAAAAAACAGGTGTTTAAGGTGTGAGTACCAAAACTGACAGTGTTAGGTTTTACCATATGGGACACACATGAGTGTATCGCCTACTAACAATATATCAGAAGGGGGATGAGTAGTAAATGTGGGGGGTGAGATGGGTAGTTGTAGTGGAAGTAGGAGTTGTAGGATAAAGTAATCCGTTGTCTAGGCATCCCCTCAAGAGTCTACAGGGATGAGTTCCCACCAGATTGTTTCAAAAAGTTGTCATATGGCGTTAGATAACTTAGGGGTTTGTGGATTTGTGTCATTGGATTCATGTGACCTTCTGAGGTAGGGGATCCATGCCCACCGTGTGTGATATGAAATATATTTGAAAGACTTCCATTCAGAAAGAATGACTTTAACTGCAATTTATAACAGTAGGTCCAACAGGGCTACATCATTATGTGTAAGCCATGGTCCGAGTGTTTTCACTGGTATATTTAAGGGGCTGTGGAGACTAAATATCGAGGATAGTTGTTTCTGGATTGAGGATATTAATTATTGAGAAGTGTATTCAAATAACATGTGTTCGTATGTACCAGAGGCTGATTCACAATTCCTGCAAGTATCTTTGTCCTGTAGCTTCAGTTTGAAAAGTCTGGAGGGGGACAAGTGCAAACAATTTATTGTAAGGAACTTGGATTGTCTTAATGAGGGGGCAATTTTGTCACAAAGGGCAGATTTGCCATTTTTTAGCCATTCCTCCTATGAGATCTTAGCGATGGCAGCGGGGTCAAGGTGTGTGGACCATTTTTTAAATACAATTGAGTTAATTGGGGCTTGGGGGACTATTGTAGTTTTGTACATTCCAGAGGCTCTATGACCTGATAAATACCAAGCATTCAAACAATGTACAATGTGTGCATTTTTGCTGTAAGAGAGTTTAGATAGTATTAACTTAAGTTTTAAGAAATTATAAAAGTCTAAGTTGGGCAGAATATGTCTGGATGCAAGGTCTGAAAAAGGACATGGTTCTTTGTTGTTATCATAGATATCACATATTGAATTGACACCCTTAGAGGTCCAAGGGTGTGCCAATAGTAAGGAGACATCTGATTTTATCTTGGGGCTGTGCTAAAACAAAGCTCACATAGAGTTGTAGATGTTGACCAGCATATATTCATCAAGGAGTTTTGGTGTGTTTGCAGTGTCAAAAAGAATGTATAAGGAGTGTGGAGGTTTGGATCTCGACATAGTGATAAAGTAGGAGATACTAAAGGGGAGAATATTGTATGTTCAATATCTAGCCATTGAGGGTGGTCAACCAGGTCTGATAGGAGCCAGACAGCACTGTGCACTGCTAGAAAGGCTGATTGATAGATACTCCAGTTCGGGAGGTTGTAACCGTTATCAGACTACTGACGTCTAAGAGCTTTATAAGAGATTCTAGCATCTTTGTCCACTCTATAGGAAGCTAGATGTCAGTCTGTCTATTATGTGAAAGAAAGAAGCAGATTTCTCATAGGCAGCATGAAAGAGACAAAGTTTACAATTGATGTGATCATCATCTTTTGAGTTTGTAATCTGCCCCACCGTGAGATATATTTCGGGGACCATGAGGTAAATAATTCCTTAACTTTATTGATGATTTTAGTGTTGTTAAATTGTATTGTACCAACTAGATTGGTGGTGAATCAAATCCCCACATATTTAAGGTGTGTTGGTAGCCTTTGGGGCCCAGAGTTTCCAATATGTGCAGGGAAACAAGAGGAGATGAGAGGGAACTCCCCAGTTTTGGCATTATTTAATGTAGATCCGGATACCTGAGAAAACGTGCATATTATGTTTGTGAACGCTGGAATCAGGGGCCAGATGTATGAAACTTTTTTGCACTCGCAAACGGTGCGAATCGCAAAATTTGGCCGAGTGCAAAAAAGTGGTCTGTGATGCATGAAAGGCATTTGCAGACCAAAAATAAGAAATCCCCCCAAAAAATTGCACATTTTTGCGTTGCGACCTGGTTGTGCAAGTCACATTTTGCGATTCGGTATTTCCAGTAGGAAATTGCGAGGCGCAAATTGCAAGTCGCAAAATCCAAGTCACAAAGAGATGCATCAGAAAATCGCAAATTGCGATTTTTCGCAGAATGGCATTTTGCACATGCAAAATACCACTAAGTGAAACCAGGTGGTAACCAGGTGCAACCTATATAAAGAGGCCCAGAATGCCTCAGACTCTTTTCCACAATGGCTGCACTCTACGTCATGGCAAGGAGGATGAGGATCTTGGCAGGTTTGAGGGGAGGGAGGAGGAGACAGGAGCGCATTTTCAGAGTGCGCATTACACTTTTTAACCTGACAGAGGAGGAAATATATGAGAGGTATAGGTTGAACTCATCCATGATACTTGATCTGATAGCTGATCTACAACTCATACTGTAGCACAGAACACTAAGGACTCACAGCATACCCACCCATGTGCAGGTATTATGCTCCCTCCACCTACTCACCTCAGGGAGCTATCAAGGGGTCATAGCAGCAGCTGGAGGGGTCTCACAGAGTACCCTCTCCAGATGTTTCAATGCATTTATCAACACCATGCTGAGCAAACTACACCAGTACATCAGATTCCCCCACACCCCACAATATATACAGCAGACAAAAATTGATTTTTACCAGATTCCCCCACGTCCTAGGTGCCATAGATGGGACACATCTGTCCACCATCCGCCACAGAGTATGTGTACCACAACCGGATATACCAACATTCAATGAATATACAGGTGATATGCAATGCCTCCTACATCATAACTGATCTCGTGGCCAGGTACCCAGGCACACATGATTCGTACATCTTTCGCCATAGCGTCATACACACAAGACTGCTAGCTGGGGAGTTTGGTGAAGGATATCTACTAGGTATTGTCCCTCTATACAATGGCGCATTGATGGCATGCTGATGTCAGATGGCCCACTTCTTACCATACCCTCTGTCTCTTCCAGGAGACAGTGCCTACGCAGTGCGCACCCACATGATGACGCCCTACCTCAATCCTGCAACACCTGCTGAACGGAGATACAATGCAGCACACAGGGCAACCCGCAATGTGGTGGAGCGCACATTTGGACTGCTGAAGAGTCACTTCCGGTGCCTCCACAAAAGTGGAGGGGCACTACAGTTCAGTCCAGAGACGACATGTAGAATAGTGGCTCCTTGTGCTATCTTGCACAATATAGCTGCCACCAGGGGCATACCTGTAGAAATATGTGATACTTAATCTGATGAGGATGATGATCCCATACCACCCCTACAGCCAGCAGACAGGACCAGTGCAGCAGAGGGAAGGCAAAGGCATGCTGACATCACACACAACCATTTCAGACATAAGTATAAATGACACAAATCCTCTGACAACTGTACCTGTAGTGAAATAAATGTATTACCTTAAGTCAGGTAACGTTTGTTTGAGGAATTGCAAAAAAAGGTTAAGTGATAAACTAGAAACAATGAAGGACCTGAGTAATGCACTATTACGTCATAGTGAAAACATAAGTCCACTGGCAGCTACAGTCATTTTTTGCGGCCACGCACACCACTCGGGTGCCCAGTTACCTCACTGGCACCTCTATTGTCCGCCTCAGTGGCAGTGCTGTGCCTGGCACTGCGCCGTCTGGTGTCCAATGCTGGTACAGCTACACTGCTGAGGCTAGAACTGTCCTCAGTGTCCCCCAGTGCAAGCTCACTCGGTGTGGCTGACTTCTGTCCCATTATGTTGTCGATCACATTGGTGATCTGTACCAGTCCATTCGCAACATCCCTGCTGCTGTGTGCTGCCTCCACTTGTGCAGCCACTGCACGACGTGCAATCAGTGACGTTGCATTTGCCACCCTGTTCACAGAACGACAGAAGCTGCCAAACATGTTCATAAATCTGCGCTCCTGTCTGCCCTGGCTCACCCTCTCATGGCGCAGCTCCTGGCAAAGTTCACGGACAGCACTTTTGAGGTCTCTGGTGTCCTGTGATGCCTGCACCTGTCCCTCATGCAGCAGTTCTATGTTAGAATTGAGGGACTCAAGCTGGCAATGCAGGCCCACCATGTTGCTGTTATGTTGGCGCAAATTCTTTTGTAATCCCAGGATCCTCGTTTTGTAGGCGCTGCTGCTGCAACATAGCAGCTTCCAGCCCACCAAATAAGTTGGGACTCTCACCTGCCTCATGCTGCTGTGCCCAGGAATTTGTTGCCATCCTGCAGGGTGCTGTGGTCTGCTGACACCTGACCTCCTGCATCTGGCTGCGCCTGCCTGTTGGTAATGGGGAAATTGGCCCTTCCTGTTGCTCTTCTGAGTCTGGGCTGAGCTCTGGCAGTGGCAGTGCCCTGGGCCTGCGTCAGACAGGAACAATGGTGAGAGACCCACTGGTGTTGGAATCAGAGGCCGGATGGGTGTCAGTCTCGCCTACGCGTGCTGATGCTGTGGCTGCTGGGCCTGGCCCACCTGCAACGCCAATATGCAGCATGTCAGTTATGTTTGTTACAATTACAGTCACACAATGGTAATAAAGGTACAGGTACTTCTCTACACTGTGTTGTGTGTGTTGTGTTCCTCTGGGTGTCGCTCAACTTAAATACATTGTATGTGCTACTTTTAGCTCTGGGTTATGGACTGCCACTCCCGTAATGCATTGTTGTGCTGCTTCTAAGATGTGGACTGGACTACATCTCACAATGTTTAACATTACTTGCTAATTCCTAACAGGATTTTGTGCATACACATATGGGGTTACAAATCAATATTGCACTTACCTTGGCTGGTACTTGGTGTGCCAGAGGTATCTATCTCTGTGACCCCTGTCACAGCTTCACGGAGGAGTGTGGACTCAACTAGGTTCTCTAATGGGGTGGATGGTGCCTCTGTGGGTGGACCGCCTCCTGTGCCCCTGGCCTCCTGCAGTCTCCTTTCCACCCTCTCCTTCGCACAGGACCGCAGGTCATACCATTTCTTCTTAATTTCTTCTACGGAGCGCTTTGCCACTCCAATAGCGCAGATTTTTGATTGGATATCTGCCCATAGTCTCCTTTTCTCACTCTCAGGCACCTGGAGTGAGCTTTTGCCAAAAAGGCGGTCATGGCTCCTCTGTCAGCACCTCAAGCTCTTGCTCGCTGAATTTGAGCTTGCGATTTCTTTCTCCCTTCTCCTGTCCTTGGGCTGAGGTGTCCATCCTTGCTCAGGTGTGCTGCCTCCTTCAGAGTGCTGCTCTGTGTGGCTGGGCTGCTCTTCCTTAGGATGCTGGTTTGGGTGTGGCACCTGAAACTGCCTGGGATGACTCACTTCCTGCTTGTGATGTCATCAGGCTTCTCCTGGTGTGCTTTGTCGAAACGTCTCGCAATTTGCGATTTTTTACCGAATCGCTAAAAATTTGCAATTTGCGAAAATGCTAATTGTGATTCGGTAAATGGGCCTCGCAAACCACAAATAGCGATTTTTAAGAAATCGCTAATTCCGAATCACAATTTTGTTACATGGCCAATTGCGACTCGGAAATAGCGATTTCTTAAAAATCGCTATTTGCCATTCGGAAGGCTATTTTTTCATACATATGGCCCCACATTCTCAATGTCCTCCGAAAAGATGAGCATATAAGCAGTAGTTTTATAGGTTTTGGTGTCGAATTGGAAGCCTTTGACGGCTGGAGAGATATTTATAAGTAGTGGGTTGATGGCAAGGAGAAAGAGGAAAAGGGAAAGTGTGCATCCCTGTCTAGTGCCTTGGTGGAGGTCAAAAGAGAAAGACAATTCCCCATTTATTCCGATATTTGCTTTGGGGTCCGCATATAGGGCCATGGTCATATTGCCAAATGTTTCACATAATTTATGGGCATCGAGGACCACATTAAGAAAGGGCCAGGACACCTTATCAAAGGCTTTTTCAGCATCCAGTGTGAAAGCTGCTGCAGGTGTACTGGACTGTTGTGCCTTCTCTATAATACAACAAAATGTTTGGATATTGTCTCTAGCAAGTATCCCTTTGACAAAGCCTGTTTGTGAATTGTGGACATATATGGGAATAAATGATTCGTACCATTTTGCCAATATTTTCAGAAAAAAGGTTGCCTCCCATATTTCAAAAGTGAAATGATGTGAATTTTTTTTAGGTTTGATGACTTAACCTCTCATGGCACATTTAAATGCATCCCATAAGACTAGGAGGGAAGAGACCGAATGTGAGTTTTCATTGAAGAACAAAACAGTTTCTTTCTTTAGGCTTTCCCTGTCTTCTTCATTCTTCATTATCCAGAATTTTGGTATTTAAATGCCAAATTAAATTTTACCCGTTGTTAGAGAAGTTCAAAAGGGTCTTTGAAATTCCGGCATGATCCGAGATAATGATACGATGAATTTTGGCATCAGAGGTGGATTGCAGGAGGGGGGAAACTACTAATAGCTAGTCAATGGCAGAGAAACGTGTGTGTGCTAGGGAGAAAAAAGTTAAATCATTGCTTGTTGGTTTGTGGAGCCTCCAGACATCAAGTAGGCTATATGTGTTGCATTATTTTAACATTTGTTTTTGTGATTTGGAGATCCTAAAATTGAAAGTCGAATGGCAATTCAAAATAAGATCCATTGGAAGGTTGAAGTCGCCTCCCAGTATCACTTTGGAGTGTTTGGAGTATCAGCAAGATTCTTATTGACTGTGTGCCAGAAAGATGAGTTATCTGCATTTGGGGCAGATATGTTCATTATATATATAGGTCCTGGTCATCGTTGGTCAGCCTGGTGAGTAGCCTTCTGCCCCCTGTATTGTGTTCTGAAGATCTAACAGATAATCCTGAATCTTTGGAAAAAAGCGTAAGCACACCATTTATTTCCTACAAGCTTTAGAACATATTGCATCTATTGCCCAGCCCTTTCTCATTATTAAGGCTTCCTTGAAACCTATCTTGGTCTCTTGAAGAAGGATTAAGTCTACAGATAAACCTTTGCAGTAATCTAGGATCTGGGTCCTTTTTACTGGGTGATTTAGCCTTTTGAGGTTTAGTGAGATAACATTTAGGGAAGGCCTTAATGGCTGTAGAAACTGATTGGGAGATAATCTGGTCTTTCAGGCCTTAAGTCGGCCAACGGTTGCTAGGTAAGCCAGAAAGCTGGAGTCAAATTCCCACTGCAGGAGGTTGGGAGGCATGACAGGGAAGGAACGTGTGGGCCACAAACAACATATAAAACTAACAGTAAGTATGGGGGTCACGTTTGCAAGAAAGTGTTCAGACGGTACAGTGCTGCAGGGGGTGTGTATGTAAGTCTGCATTGATAACCATGAGTGAGTGAAAAACATTTAAGTGGCATATCAACCATAACAAGGTATGTGGGGGAGAAAGACATATCTTAGGGATACTAGTAACTCCAGAGTGTGTATCAGAGACATGTAAGGTGTGATCGCAGTTAATAATTCTGGGAGTATGCGGAGGAGTCAAGATCCACATAAACCGATAAACAATTTAACCATCATAAGAAATATAATACCATACTATTGTTTCTACTAGTAAAGTTCCAGTGCCATTGATAATCATTATCACGAGAAATCAAAAGACCACAAGCATTTAAATCAAGTTATTGCAATCACAAGACATCCTATTGACGGGGTCAGAACATTTAATAAAGTTTGTATAAGCAGGACTCTAGGAAGGAAATATCAAAGGCGTCACTTGCAAGCAATACCATTTTGTAGGCTGTGCAAGGCAACGGTAATCAAGGAGAGACAAAGGATCTCTGGTCAATATAAGTAAGAGGCTTACAGTTCAACATGGAGATGTTCCTACTTTGGCAAATGCAAAAGGCATCTTACTACAAAGCAAAAAGAATATGGTACAAACTTTAAAGATGTTTATAAGTGTCTTGGATGAGTCCTCATTCAGCAGGTTTCACTGGCTTATTCAGTGTTAGGTCAGATTTTATCCATGATTCAGATTTATTGTTAAGAAAAGCTGCCAGTTCAGTGGGGTCAGTGAAGGTCTTGGTCTGTTCCCTAAAGGTGATGCAAAATTTGGAGGGGCCAGAAGAAGTGTATGGAATTTCCATGTCCATTAGTCTTTTCCTTAAAGCCAGGAATCCCTACCGGCGGACAACAGTTTCCTAGGCATAATCCTGTGAGATGGAGATTCTATGATTCTACCACATGAGTGATCTGATTTTCCTCACATAGGCTACAATTTGTTCTGAGTGTTGATGTGAAAGTGGTTTGAATATCAGAGGACGTGGTGTAGTCGAGTGTCTTGGTTTAAAAGTTGGGACCCGATGGGCCAGTTCAATTTTGAAACCTTTGAGGAAGGTAATCTGCAATGAATTTGGAATCCAGGTGATTAGAAAGTCCACCACAGATCTAGATTAATCCTCAACGCCTTCCGGTAGTCCAAAGATACGGAGGTTGCGCCTTCAGTTTGGATCCTCTTGCTCCATTAACTGTTGTTTTAGAGCAGAAATAGAGCGCTCCAAACCATGCAGTTGTTTCAAGTGGGTATTGCTATAATCTTCTATCATGTTGATCCTAGATTCAGCAATAGAAATTCTCATTGTTAGGTCTTTTAAGTCTTTGCACATCCTAGTGACTTCAACTTGAAGAAAATCTGTATTTGTTTTGGTTCTTTGGGCAATGTCATGCACTGTATTTAGCTTGTGTTGAACTACATCTAACGTGGAGGAGCAATTCTGTTTATCTTTGACTGGTGACTCTGGAATAGGGGGGGGATTGCTTGGTGCGTTTCAGACTACCTTTCAATTCCCTTTCCTTAACAGTGGTTTCTCTTGTTTCAGACATATTGCAAATTAGATACATTCCACAATCGTAGCATGAGCAGCAACTGGCAGAGACAATAGAGTACTGTGCCTCTTGTTGAAAGACAGGGTAGCACCAAGGATGTTTGACATGCGCTGACAAAAAGACTTAGCAGGTGTGCAGAGAAAAACTATTGATAAGTGAAGGGAGCATTTGTTAAGGTGCACCCTAGAGGAAATTCAGGCCAAGGTCTATTGTAATAATACCAGAGAAACAATTCTGCAGGCAAACACTCATGGGTTAATCCTCACCAAGATGAGAGAACTTTCCTCAGTAAACCACGGATGGATTCTGCCACACTTGTGTGATCAAGACAAAGAGTAAAACAAAAATCCCCAGGGTGCAGAGTCTTAAGCCTCTCTTATAGTGCCTAGAGCATGGATGATTTCACAGATGTGGTGCACTGAAGGGCGGGGAGGCGCGTAAACAGTGTCAGTATTCTGGAGAGACCAGTCGGTATTCTCCTGTAGCCACGCCAATCCTCCCAACAGTACGGACCCCTTCATAATGAATGGCTAGGTAACGCCAGTCCACTGCAATGAAGAATCAGGGGTGTCACCATCTCCTAGACAGGACAAAAACAGAGCTGAAATCACAGGTAAGAGGAGTGTGTGGGTGGTGGGCATGCAGAACTCAAAAGGCCCAGTCAGGGGCACTGAATAAGGAGATTGCGGCCTTGCTAGAGAGTAAACTGCAATCAGAGTGATTCCGACGCACGGACTCCGATGCCTAATGCAGCGCTTGCCACTTACTGTCTCAGATGTGCCTTCTTCCTTCCATGAGATTTCTGCCTCTGTACATCCCTGACTAGTCTTGTAGCCTCTCCCACATTACTTGCCACAGATCACTTTTCTAGGTGTTCTGTCGGATTCGGCTGGGACCTCAGGCTGGGGTCACCATCCTGTGAAGACATGTGGGCTGCATCTGAGTGCAATGTTGTGGTCCAGAGTGTGGGAAAGTGCATGTTGGGGGGTATAAAAGCACTCCCAGTATTGGGACAGAGCTGTCATCACCTGTATTCACGCATCACAGGGGTCAAGAAGTCGTTTAGCCCAACACACGTGCCAGGGGCTCACCGGAGCTCAAGAGAGAGCCGAGATCTCCATCACCTGCCAAACCACGCCCCCGATAGTAACTTATTTCTGAAAGCTTACACCATTCAGAGGTCTAAATTAAAGCAATGCAGATAAAGAAATCAAGTTCAGATTCTTCTCTGTCTTCTCGTTTTTCTTCTTTTCATGCATTTCCAGTTAAATTTCAACTATGGATATTTGGCAATTTGTGATAGCTCAACAGATCAGCCCTGGCAAAATCCTCTCTGCTTTTCATTCAACACCAATGAGGCCGTATGTCCCTGCTCCCTATTATCGGGTTCCATCTGAACCTACACCAGGTATGGTACAAGGCACCAGCATATAAGAGTAAAGCAATGTGTGATTCTGACATTTCAAGGTTGTGATTTTCTAATTAGCCTTCCTGGGAAGAAGGTTTTTCAGTTCATGCTTCCATGTTAGTATGTTCATATTTTTCAGTGGCACCCTGATAAGCCTGAACTTCAGGTGGTAAGTGCTTGCAGGCACCTGAAGACATGTTACATGAGCTGTCTTCACTGTGAGTCATTAAGAGGTGGATGGCAAGACAGCAAATTCAGCAATAGGCAATGGATGTCTAACTTGAGCTTCTTTGTGATCTAAACAAACACCATGGATTTCAGGAAAGGGTCTTGGACAAGCCTTAGAAACTGCCCTTTCCAAGATAGTGGTTTGTTCATTGCATGTTATTTCAAGTTCCGAATCCAAAATGAAGGAGAGTCTTCCTTTTCCTGTGAGCTCAGTTCCTGTTGAATCTTATATAAGGAGGAATTTCCAATTGAAGGATGCATCGAAAATCATTTCTTCCCTTATATAATTTGTGTTTATCACCCCTTTCTTCTATTTGTGTTTCTGAATTTTGCTTGTAGCAGCATATTCCTATAGCTGGATGTTCGTGCTTGTCTCTTGTTTCTTTCCTGATGTCAGGCATAGTTTGGTTCCTTGCTTATTACTTCAGTGTTCATCGTCAATCAAGAGCTACAAGCTTACAAAGGATTTTTTTTTTTTTACTGTTGGAGCTTTAGTCGGAGAGAGGCTCGTACCTCTCAGGCTGCAGGTGTCATTTGCGAGGCGCTTTGCAGGGGGCGATCTTATATTGATATATACTATACACTACTGAGACACCAAACAGTAGAGGCATTTATGATAAGCTCAACATGTAAATCATTTTCGAGATTCATGGCAGGATAAATGGCTCTGAATACTACATGTTGAATTAACTTAAAATCCTTATGTAAAATATGAATTGCTCACTGACAGTGTTTATTGAAAAAGACGCTGTACGGATACCATAGAACACTGTTAAGATTGAAGAATAAGATTTTCAGAAACAAAAATTATTTTATTATAAAGTAAAGAATGTGTCACTTCAACATGAAGGGTTTATTTCTTGAGCTACTTCTGATAAGGATGTTCCTGACTGAATTTAAACCGTTGTAGTAATTTTGGTTTCTTACCTAAATTGAAATTGGGTACAATTTCCATCAAATCTTCCTGCTCCCCACGTGCTGTCCAAAAGATGCCAACTTCCATTCAAAAGAACAGCATTCCACGCGTGGTATATCCCCATAGAAGAGCTCTGACCTAATCTGCAACCGAACTCTTTTACATATCCCAGGAGCAGCACACACTGTGTTCCAGCAGCACTTGAAAAGAGAAACATGAGGCTATATGAGTAAAAAACACTTAACCTCTCCCTGTCCGCCGTCACCATAACTTATTACCGAAATACTTTAATAGAAAGTTATGTTTTTCACTTGCAACACTGTTAGAAACCCCCGCGTTCTTTTAAACACCAAAACCTTTAAATAAAGTTTTCTTCTATTATTAAGAAAACCATGTTTTAGACGTGACCATTCTGAAATTGGTGAGGGAGATATTCTCTGAACAAAAACATCAGATTAATACATTTAACAATATATTTTATCTTGTTAGATTGCAGAGCAGAGTAACCAACTGTGTATGACAGTAAATATATGCAGTCTGGAAGAAAATAAGAAAATACAGAGTATGTCCAGAATATATTTTATTAAAACAAGTGAATGACTGAACCTGTTAGAGGAAATTGTTAACATTTCCAAGTTAACAACCAAGTGACTTGTTAATCAAATTTGTATGTTTTTAAATCACTTGACATGAATGAATACCGTAGCAACCAATGTTAATAATGTCACATCACCCGAGCCGAATGCAAACGTTATTACAAGCAACTCTATTTTCAAGTCACTCAGAAATTATATAATTGGGATGGTCTCCCTAGTACCAAGTTAATGAGTGGAGAGTCTAGGGCACACATAGAAAAAGATTGTAAGTAGTTACTCGATTGGAAAAAAGGACTCCTGTGTCATACTCGCATGCCAGAGACAGATGGCACAGAGGAAGGCTTGATTGTCTAATTTGTTGAGTGTAGTTGAAGTCTCGATGAAGGCAACCCACGATTTCTAATAGACCTAAACAGCATTTACACTTGAAATATTGTTTAAATCTCACAAATCATCTTTTGATTAATTGGTGGCCTGAACAGGGCTGAATATAAACAGTGGCGGGTCTTCCGCTATGGCAGAGTATCATCGCCCCCCCCCCCAAGCAGCGGAAGCTGCAAACTTTTCACAACAAAGGGATAAACTATGGTTATTATCCCTTCAGTGTGAAAGGGGCGAGGCCATGGGAGTGACGAGTAGTGATCGGAGTGCACTATGCACTTCCCTCAGTGCCCTTATATGTTTGGCCGGCCGTCTCGGGCCGACCAACACACATGCGCAGTGTGCTCTCTCCAGCCCGGCACTGTGTTGCTGGAGAGAGCATGCACAGGCTCCCAGTCTGCCTGGGAGCGCCCTCGCTGGTCGCTTCCAGGCAATCCTAACGCTGTTCGGACAGCGTCAGGATTGGCCGCAATGCAGGCTGGAGCCTGTGCCTGCCCTGGAAGCCGGAGGAGCGGCGGCACATCGAGAGGTGGAGCAGAGGTAAGTTTATAAAAAAATCCCCCCCCCCCAAATCCCGTCCCAACCTCTGTAGCCCTGCGAGCCGCAACTGAACAGAAATAATGATGGGTTTTTATAGATAAGACGACTTTAGGGATATGAGTTGGTATGAATGCCTGTTTGCTAGTGTTGATGTGTTGAAGAGTACAGATTATGACAGAGCTCTGAAATGTTGCAGAAATGTCTTGTAAATAGTCCAGTACTACGAATTCATGTTGTAAGTGAAGCATAATATTGAAACATGTTGTAATTTTTTTTAAATGTAGCTGTCTGCAGACTTGTGGTGTGAAACAAATAAACATAAACATGAAAACTAACAGAAAAGTTATAGAAATCTACAAAGTAGAACAACAAGCATTATTATTTACAATAAGAGTATAGAATGTCAGTTACAGCCCAGAACACAACCAGCTTATAAAAAGTAACAAGCATTGGCAAAGCCAATAGGTCTCGCCTAGGCAAGAGCTATTGGCTTTTCCAGTATGTTTTTTGTAAACCAGCTTGGCAATTGCTCAGCATGTCTAAAGTTAGTTACATAAATAGAGTGGAGAGTCCGGAAGTAGCGTGTTGTGGAGTAAAGTGGGGTGTTATGGAGTGGCATAGAGAGTTGTGGAATGGTGTAGAGAATTGATTTGGAGTGAAGTGGAGTGGCATGGAGTAGAGTGGAGTGGCAAAGTGTTGTGGAGTGTCATGAAGGAAGTAGGGCATCGCAGAGTGGAAGGGTGTAGAGTGGAGTAGAGTGTCAGAGTGGAGTACAGTGTCATAGAATGGTGTGGCATAGTGCTGTGGAGTAGAGTGGTGTAGAGTGGAGTAAATTGTCAGAGTGGAGTGGCATAGAGTGTAGTAGTGTAGTGGAGAAGGATGGCATAGAGTATCATAGAGTCTCGCAGAGTGGAGTGGCATTGAGTGTAAGTGGAGTGGTACAGAGTGATATGGAGTGGAGGGTGTAGAATGGAGTACTGGAGTGGAGTAGAGTTGAGTAGTGTGTCAGAATAGAGTGGAGTAAAGTGGAGTGGTGTAAAGTAGATCAGAGTGGAGTGACACAGTGTAGATTGCAGTGGCATAAGGTGGAGTAGTGCAGGATGGAGTAGAGTGCAGTGGCATAGACTACTAAATTGTTTCAGAGTAGAGTGAAGTGGTGCAGGGTAAAATGGAGTGGTGCAGGATAGAGTGTAGAGTAGAGTGGAATAGACAGCAATGGTGTAGTCACATAGAGTACAGTCGAATGCACTGAAGCAGAGTAGATGAGAGTGGCGTAGAGTGTAGTGGCATAGCGTTTATTGGCATAGAGATGAGTGGTACAGAGCAGAGTGCAGTGGTGCAGAGTAGCTTAGAGTTCAGTGGTGGAGAGTACAGTGTTGCAGAGTACAGTGCCTTAGAGTGCAGTGTTGTAGAGTGGCACAGCATGCAGTGGTATAGAGTGCAGTAGTGTAGAGTGCAGTAGTGTAGAGCGCAGTGGCATAAAGTAGAGTGTTACCCAGTAAAGTACTGTAGAGAGCAGTGGCATACAGTACTGTGGTGCAGAGTAGAACAAAGTGGCATAGAGTGCAGTGATGTAGAGAACAATGGTGTAGAGTTGTGTAGTGTGCAGTGACTGAGTGCAGTGGCTTAGAGTGTTGTAGAGTACAGTGGCATAGAGTACAGTGATGCAGAGTAGTTGGCATGGAGTGCATTGGTTCTGAGTAAAGTGGTGTAGCGTACACTGGGTAGAGTGCAGCAGTTTAGTGTTGACTAGAATGGTGTAGCGGTCGCAGCACAGGGTAAAGTGACATAGAGTGCAGTGGTGTACAGTAGATTATTTCAGACTAAAGTGAAGTTGCGCAGAGTGGAGTGCTGCAGGGTAGAGTGGAGTGATGCAGGGAAGAGTGAAGCGGCATAGAGCAGTAGTGTTGAATGCATTGGCACAGAGTGGAGTGGTGCAAAGTGCAGGGGAGTGGCCTAGACAGGAGTGGTGTAAGGTCCTGTGGTGTAGAGTGCAGTGGTGCCCAGTAGATTAGAGTGGCATAGAGTGCCATGGTATAGAGTAGCATAGTGTAGGGTGGTGCAGTGGCATACAGTGCAATGGCGCAGAATAGAGTGGCATGGCACAGAGTTTAGTGGTTGAGGGTGCAGTGTTGCAGAGTAGAGTATCGTAGAATGCAGTGACAGAATACAGTGGCGTAGAATAGAGTGGAGCAGAGTAGAGAGGTGTAGAGAGAATTGGCATAGAGTACAGTGGTGCATAGTAGAATAGAGTGGCGTAGAGTTCAGTGACTTGGTATAGAGTGCAATGGCATAGAGTGCAGTGGCATACAGTTGAGTGTTGGAGAGTAGTATATAGTGGGGTACAGTGCTGTGGCATAGGGATTATTGGTTTTGAATAAAGTGGCATAAAGTGCTGAGGCCTTGAGTGTTGTGGCCTAGAGTGGAATAGTGCAGAGAGGAATACATAGGAGTAGACTGCAGTGGCATAGAGTAGAGTGAAAAGGTGCAGAGTAGATTACAGTTGATTGGCAAAGAGTGCAGTGGAATAGAGCGGAGCAGTGAAGAGTGGAGTGCAGTGATGTAGAGTGATGCAGAGTAGTGTGTAGTGCCATAGCATGCATTGGCATAGAATGGACAGAGTAGACTGCAGTGGCATAGAGTACAGTGGCATAGAGTTCAATGGCAGTGAGTAGAGTGTTGCAGAGTAGACGGTTGTAAAATGCAGTAGTGCATAGCAGATTACTGCAATGTAGATTGGGGCAGAGTAGAAAAGAGTGGCGTAGCGTGCAGTGGGTTAAAGTAAAACAGATTAGAGTGCAGTGGCATAGAGTGTTGTAAAGTATAGTGGTGTAGATTGCTGTTTAGAATGCATATAGTGTTGTGGCCTAGAGTGGAATAGTGCAGAGAGGAATACATAGGAGTAGACTGCAGTGGCATAGAGTAGAGTGAAAAGGTGCAGAGTAGATTACAGTTGATTGGCAAAGAGTGCAGTGGAATAGAGCGGAGCAGTGAAGAGTGGAGTGCAGTGATGTAGAGTGATGCAGAGTAGTGTGTAGTGCCATAGCATGCATTGGCATAGAATGGACAGAGTAGACTGCAGTGGCATAGAGTGCAGTGGCATAGAGTTCAATGGCAGTGAGTACAGTGTTGCAGAGTAGACGGTTGTAAAATGCAGTAGTGCATAGCAGATTACTGCAATGTAGATTGGGGCAGAGTAGAAAAGAGTGGCGTAGCGTGCAGTGGGTTAAAGTAAAATAGATTAGAGTGCAGTGGCATAGAGTGTTGTAAAGTATAGTGGTGTAGATTGCTGTTTAGAATGCATAGATGGTGGTGGTGTAGAGTGCATTATTTTGGAGTAAAGTGGTATAGAGTGCATTGGCACAGAGTGCAGTGGTTAAAGTAGAGTGCACTAGGGTAGTGTGATGCAGGGTAGGGTGATGCAGCCTAGATTGCAGTGGCCTAGAGTGGAGCGCAGAGTAAACAGTTTCATAGTAGAGAGAAGTGGTGTACAGCGGAATGATGCACAGTAGAGTGGAGTGGTGTAGGTTAAAGTGCAGTGGCAAAGAGTTCAGTGGCATAGAGTGCAGTGGGACAGAGTAGAGTCTAGTGGTGTAATACAGATGGCATGGATTGCACTAGTGTATAGTGGAGTGGTGCAAAGTAGAGTACGTTGTCATAAAGTGCAGTGGTATACAGTGCAGGATAGCAGAGTGGAGTAGCATAGAGGAGTGGCATAGAGTGCTGTAGAGTGAAGTACTGAAGGGTGCAGTGGTGCATAGTACAGTAGAGTGGGGTAGAGTGCCTTGACATAAAGTGGTGCAGAGTAGAGAGGCATAGAGTGAAGTGGCATAGAGTGGAATGGTGTAGAGTGCAGTGACACTTTTGGAGTGGTGCACAGTGGACTGGCTTAGTGTTAGTAGTACAGAGTAGAGTGCAGTGGTGTGAAGTGATGCAGAGTAGACTGGATTAATCTAAATTGATTAAGTGAAGTAAGCATGGTGTGGTAGCGCACTGCCATTATAGAAAACACATCTTCAATTGAAATGTCCATTACATTTGTACAGACATACAGTTTCACCGATAAAAGTATACAGCACACATATTATAATTTGTGGAAATGTCATCACCCAGAGTATTGATTTGTTTTTATGGTAATAAAATATGTTTCCACCACATTTTAGATCAGAACTAAGCCCAGTAGCCAGCATGTTTGTCACATTAATCCTCTCCCTTTGAAGTCATAGAAAGAAAAGTAAACCTCAAGCTCCGTCAAAGAAGGAGCCTGACAACTAACCTCTGCCTTTGAATGCACAGCAAATTTGACAAGTTAAGAACAAGATTTAAATGCCTTCTTTGCAGAAAGAGAGCACTTTGAAGGATACTGTAAATAAGTTTTGGGCAACAGGAGGGACAAACTCAAGCTGGACAGCCTGAACAAATAAAGCCATCAAAAAGAAATCCCAAAAATGTGAGTTACAAATCACACAGCTAATAGAAATCAACAGGCAAAATTAAGTACTAGATCAGCTTTCTGTATGGCCCCAAAATGTCTTTAGCTGTAGCTAACCAGGCAGCTGTGCTGTCTAGTAGGCTGCGACCTAAAAAGCATGAAATTCAATATATATAAACTTTGCTAGATAAACAGACATTTGAGGTGAGCAAATCTAGAGTGTCGCTGGTGTTGCAGGGTGCTCCTTACTAGAGCTGCTCTCCACCTAAATTTGGGAACTACCCAGAGTTCTCTATTCTTTTTTGCATAATTTATGCATCACTCTAACCCTGAAAGGGATTTGTTTTGACTTATACTGGGTGCTCCCTTGTGTCTGTACAAAGCTAAACTTCTCAGATGAGCTCTAATTAGAGCGAAACACGTGTCAGGGGTTGCTTTTACTCATTCCAGGTTGGCTTGGATGGTATATTACCAGTCCAAAGCTGTATTACTGTGCCTGGAGTGGTAAATGGCTTTTGTGATTTTACAGCTTGGCAAGTTTGACACTGTGTCAAACCTATGCTTAAAGACTTTGCTGTACAATTGGCAAAAAACTTTGGGGGTTGTTACAACTTTGGAGGAGGTGTTAATCTGTCCCAAATGTGACGGATATACCACCAGCCGTATTACGAGTTCCATAGGATATAATGGACTTGTAATACGGCTGGTGGTATATCCGTCACTTTACCGTCACTTTTGGGACGGATTAACACCTCCTCCAAAGTTGTAATAACCCCCTGTGTCACTATTTAAAAACGTTGCAAAATAAACAGACATTTGAGGTGAGCAAATCTAGAGTGTCGCTGGTGTTGTAGAGCTGCTCTCCACCTAAACTTGGGAACTACCCAGAGTTCTCTATTCTTTTTTGTATATATATATACATATATATATGTACACACACACACACACATACATACAGTATTGAACAGCATGTGAGGCGCCTTGGCTCTAAGAGACTGCTGTATGTATTAGAATGAGGTTCCGAGGTAGAGGCTTTGCCCAACCTGGCCCATTCGTTGTGTGGAGACTTTGAGGATACAGGATCATCCTTCTATCCATAAGTCTAAAAAATTCTATTTCCTGGCAAGTGTCACACTTCTACACTTTTACAGACAGGTAATTTAATACAATAGCCAGACTGTCTAGATTGACGTCCACCATGCGGGAAGGTTTCTTTGCGAGGCCGCCAGAATCTAGCACCCTTCTAGACCTACTGTCTTTGATTCAGAGGAGCTAACCCTTCTTCCCTTTATACAAGCCAATATGTGGTGAGGCAAGAGTTATAGATCAAATCTAAATGGGCTAAAGACTGTAGAGCACTGCTAATGGAAGCAGACTGGAATAGGTTCAAAAAATGTAAAAATCTCCATTTCTGCCTCATCCATTTCAAATATCTCCATTGTATATATTCACTCCTGTCGTGCTGCAAAAATATATCCAGTTATGTCTACAGGTAAATTTGATGAAGCTGACTTACTTTATATGATTTCATTGTGTAGGATAGTGATATTGACGGAAAATAATGTTTAAACTCTTGTCTAAAGAACAGATAAGAGGAATTCCACCTGACAGCAATGGGGCACATCTGTCCAACAACATATAGTACATCTCATAAAGCAATCCACTGGAAATAAGACATGGGCCTCATATTAGAACTATGGTACAAAGGCATCATTGAACGCATGCTGGAAGAACAAACATGCATGAATGGGGTACGAGCTGGTCCAGATTGTGAGATGAGAATGGAGAGCAATATTTAACAATGTACGCACACACAATGGTACAGGTGAGCCTGGCTGAAAGAGACTGGAGTTCATGTATTAAATGTTATTTAGATGTGTGGTCTCTCCATAATGCCTACTGCATCTCGCCAAGGGATTCTACTCAACACCACTAAGTACTGCATGCAATAATCAGTCTCTGCTGTTTAGATGTACACTCCTGTTTTTCATTGTTGTAAAAGAGAAATAGAAAAAAAACAAAAACAATAAAACGATTGCAAACAAAACAATAATTCATAAAGTAGAACTATCCTTTCAGTAATTTCCCCACACAGCGTAAAGAGCTGGAATTGGACCGAAAGGCATAGCTGAGAAAAATAAGATGGCAGACACTATTTGGAATAAAAAAGTGCGGTAATTTAAACGCAAAATGATGTTGTTAGCTTGAATGTTTTTTGGGCTTTTTGCGCGACTACAACCAGGCTGGCTTCAGACTGGATGATTCATGCTTCTGGAAGGAGAACTCGCTGTCAAGCCGGACTTGCCAACACAGGCTTCATTGTGTTCGCAGTCAGACACAGAGTGTAATTGTAATTATATTTATATAGCGCTTACAAGCCCTGATAAGGCATCAAAGTGCTTTTCTGCAAGTAACACACTATTTCAGAACCAAAAAGGAGTAGTGGTCGATTAGTATAGGAAAATATGAGCGGTGGACATGCAAGTCTGTTAGTTGGATTGAATGGAATGATGGAGAAATAGAAGAGGAAGAATCTATAAAGTATTAATTGAGAGAGCATAGTTGTAAGATGAGGTTCGGGATGAGAGAAAGGAAATGGAGGACGGAAGGTGGACAGTCTGATGATATGAAATTATATACCAAGGATCCATCATACAGGGTTTTGACGAACATCATAAGTGTAAGAAGTAAGGGCCAGATGTAGCAAAAAAATATTTTGCGACTTGCAAATTGCGAGTCATAGCGACTTGCAATTTGCAACTCGCAAAATATTATGCAGAAAGGTGTCTCAGACACATTCTGCGACTCGCTATGGGGTAGCAAAGACCCACCTCATGAATATTAATGAGGTGGGTCGCAGTTTGCGACCCGATAGCGAGTCTAGGCACTCACAGGGATGGTGGCCTGCTGGAGACCGCAGACCACCATGTCCGTGAATGCTTTTTGAATAAAGCAGTTTTTTTTTTTCTTGTTACAGCCCGTTTTCCTTAAAGGAAAACGAGCTGCAGACAGAAAAAATTCCAAAACCATTTGGTTTCGGTTTTTTCAGAGTAGGCAGTGGTCCATAGGACCACTGCCTGCTCTGAAAAAATATTTTTATTGACATTCACAAAGGGGAAGGGGTCCCATGGGGACCCCTTCCCTTTTGCGAATGAGTTACCATCCACTTCAAGTGGATGGTAACTGCGAGTTGGTTTGCGACCGCATTCGCAGTCCCAAAGCAACTCTGCATGGCGATGCGGTCGCAAATAGGAATGGAACACCCCTTCCTATTTGCGAGTCGCAGCCTCAAATTGCGAGTCGGTACCGACTCGCAATTTGCGGTTGTGCATCACGTTAGGCCTTTTGCGCCTCGCAAACTGCGTTTTTCGCAGTTTGCGAGGAGCAAAAGGCTTGCTACATCTGGCTCTTAGATCCATGCAAGAATTGTAGGATATTCAGTTTTACATACAATGGAAGATATCCAAATTAATCTACTGCAATGTGTTTTACCTATGAAGTGGTACACGTTAAAATCTGACATGGATCACACCCAACTGATTTTACAATGGATGACATCTCTCTAAAGACAGACAGAGAATGAACACTTGCAGTCTGTGCAGTCTGTGCAGTCTGTGCTTAGAAAGTTCCAGACTTGTAGTTCTTCTCTCTGCCTGGTAACAGCTTTACCTATGTCAATAACGCAGTGCAGATGAAGGGTGTGAAAGCAAACCATTCAGAAAGCCATTCCTATTGTTAGCATGGTACCTAATGTGGATTAAATCATTGTGAACCACTGAAGCATTGAAGTAAGAAATTACCCTTTTTATCCACAATAACCTTGCTGCCAACTAAAAGTGCAAATATAAATACTTTGTTGCTCCTTTTACATGTACAAGGCATCTTGCTGGTGAGATAGCACAAAAACATTGCTAAGCTTGAAACGCATAATGAACTTACGTCTTGTAAAAGGTGTATGCGAAGCAGTGGATTTTATTTACAGAGCTAATGGTGGCTGTCAATGGTGTAAACGTGAGAGTCAAAGAGGTCACAGAGAGTCAAAGACAAACCAGGACTGAGAGCAATTCTCCTGGGCCTGGTGGTGGCATCATCCATGCACCCTGGCTCAATGTTTCCACAGAATCCAAAAAGTAAAAACAGGCTACTTTCCAATGTACTGTTTCAAAACGAGAAAGGGTAATACACTAATGTGACTGGTGGGATCCAGGTAGGAGTATAGTCCGCGAAAAATGAAAACAAGTTCTTGCCGTTCCTGATCATATGAGTTTGATGTTTTACTACTTCAGTCATGGGAATTCAGAGTCGAACGGATGGTTTCCCCAATTCTTAAAATTGGAATTTTCCCTAAAGTATCGATGCAATCTTTTGAAACCTCGTGCCAATTAACAATCTAACATCAGCTTACAGTTCACAAGTGTGAGATTCCCTTAAGGAGCTTTTCAAATCACACTCTCCCACATTTGTTCTAAATCTGCAGTCATGCTTAGCCCTCAGCCTTTCTGCCTTTTCCAACGGAAAAGGTTTTTAAATATTACTGAGCTTATGTGATTGCCATGCCATAAAATGTCAGAGCAGTAAAAACAATAACCAAATCAAGCTACCCATTTCTATACGTAATATTATAGCGACAGCCAATCCGCTCCGTCCTTTCAAGATCCATTTCAGAACCCTTTTGGTTGAGTTTTACATAGGTTGTCTGCTGAAACATATATTACCAGCCTGCCAATGGTGCTAGGGTGTGTAACAATACGGGCATTTTCCACGTGGGAATGACAGAACGAAAGAATGAATGAACAGATGAACAAATGAATTAATTTTGGTTGCAATGCAGCCCTGTAAACTGAATCCCCTTCAACCTGTCTGGAGAATCGATAATCATCAAGGCAACCAGTTCGATACTGACCAAATCACAATAGTAGTTCCAAGTGGCAGTTTCCCAGAAGAAAGAGATTTTCCCTGGCCCCTTTGGACGTAAAGTGTTTTGTCCAATAAGAACAATGTGCCACATTTAGGCTATCAGGGTCATGCCAGATCAGATGGCAGCCTTTGGGAAGTGTCGCAATGAAACTTGAGGAACTTGAGGAAGCCCCCCTGCGAGCTGCACATTGCCAACTAGTGTCCTTGGTTTACCTTGGGTGTACACAATTATTCATTTTCCCAAATAAAGCTTTCTCAGCAGGGATTTTAACAGGGACTGGATGGTGATGAGCACCTCTCCTTTAGGGTGCATTGACTCGCAGCACCTGGCAGTTTATTTAAAACCAAACCACAAGCCTAATGCTGTGGTCTAGACAGCAGAACCATCTACTAAGTACGCCCGCCCACCCCACTGTGCAGAATGCCAACATAGACCACAATGTCATCTGTCAGCTGCCCTCCCAGCCCCGAGGTACCACAGCCCAGAACCCCAGATGGCACACTGGCCTCTCTGATTGCACATCAGGAGAGAGTATTTGGCTTAATGGCCAGGGCTGTTGTCTCTGAAATTGGGGAACCAGGCTCAAGTCTTGACGTCGCCTCAACATGCCTGTGATTTCTGGGCACATCTCTTAATCTCCCTCATGTGAAAGAAACTAAAATAAATATGTCCTTGTGTAATGCAAGTGGTATTCAAGTACAGCGCTCCAGGATCTTTGAGTCAGGTTACCCCTATGTAATATAAAAACATCCAATACATATCAATTTTCAAAGTGGTCCCAGTTAACGTGTCATTCCAAACACTGTCAGCAAAGGATTTAATTTTGCCTCAGTCTCCTGTGGAAGATATATCAGGGTGGGTGCTATGTAGATGGAGAAACATATAAACTGCTTGAGTGATAGGGCCGGTATGACTCCACTATTAACTGAAGTTCTAAGTGCAAACTATACGGATGGAGCAGCAAGCAAGGAAGTGGTAGGGCAAAAAATAGTACCTAACTCAAGTCAGAAGCAGTGGATGGGCACAGATTAAGTTGAATCAATCTGTGCTTGGTCCCTGCTCCACTTTAAGGGACAGATGTGATTTTGCAGTGGGCCGGTCAAATAGAAGGCTGCAAAGAACAAGGGCACTGATGCCAACAAATGGTAAGCAAGGGTGGGCTCCACGCCCTTTTTTGTAAACAAGAGAGTCTCACAGATGAGACAGAGGCAGTGTCTGGATGATAAGGCATAATTGGTACATTGTCCAATATTTAGGATCAAGCTATGGGTATTATAAGTTACGAGGCATGGAATAACATGCTTAAATGGACAGTTTTCAGATTTTCAACAATTTCTTCCCAAAACACAGTAGTTCTTTCAGTCCACCTCATGCAGGAAGATATCTTTGTCAAGGCGTGACTCACAGTTGTGTTCCCCTGGTTCTCCTTAGTGTCGGGGTGCCAGATATGTATGTGCCAGAAAGCTTTTTGAACAATGCTCCACTAGAGAACTGGGAATGTGTTTGCTGAAGGTAGTTTCCATGGTGATGACTGAAGTGTTTTGGGCCTGGAATCCAATGATACCCATTAAAAACATATCTAACGCAGACATTTCAAAAAATTAGAAACACATGGTATTTCTAGTATGAATCCTAGCACATTTTATTATCTAGAAGGTCCTGCAAATGCAAAATGTTGGTAAGAGAAATTACATTTTTTTCATGTTTTTGTGGTTGAAAAGCAGCTCAAATGGTGTGTCAAGATCATTGCTGGTGTTACAAACTTAGACAAAAATGTCACCAACTACAATATCAAGTATTAAAGATGAAGACGGTTATGAAATATCGACTCCCATGCTATAGTTCAGAAATGTTGTTCAAAATTAAATCAGGTGAACCAAGAGGAAGGGGAAGAAAAACATTTGAAAGAATGCAAGGGTATGTATGGGTAAGGCTATATTGCCCAGGTTAGAGTTTTATGGCAAGACCAGTGGATCCTATTATGCTTTTCTTTTCTTGTTTAATTCAATAGCAGCAGTCAAGACAGAAAACTACAACTCCCAAAAGGCAAACGAACATGGCCAATCACGAGCCAGAATACCCCTTAATACTCATCTTGACTGTGAACAGCCCTCTTTTCTTGCTGCTCGCAGTCAAGATAAGTATATATGAGGAATTTATTTTATTATTTTATATGTATTCTACAGTGTATTTTTATGCTCGGGCCCTTCTCACAATTATTATATCTATAATTGCACCCAGAATGGTTTGTAGCTGCTCCCTTTAATTGCGCCTCCCTCTCGTGCGCGCTTCACCTTCTGGAACCTTCAGCTTTTTCTCTCACAACAGTCACTATTTCCAAACGACGGTTGGGAGAAACATCAAGTTCCTTTGCAGGCTCCTTCACTGTTTGCCTTTCTGCTTAATTTCCTCTGTGCTTTATCAGCCTCCAGCCCACGTTCTTTCACAGGAAGGTTTCCTTTTGCTTGTTTGCCTTCCCTCTTGCTGAGCCCTCCCTTTCCTTCACCCATAGGTGGAGCTAGGCTAGTTTTTCCTCCGGCTGAGGAAAATTATCCCTTTCCCAGTCAGATATTTATGATTATACAGTTTGTCTGCTGTTTATTATGGAGATTGATAGTTCTCCTATTTCTAGGGCCATGAATGAGGAGGAGGAGGTTATGAAGGAACATTTAAGTGAATCTATTCAAAGTTCGGTGGAGCAGGCTGTTCCTGCCTCAAAAAATAAACTTTCATAACATTTGGAATATTCAGTTTTAAGCTTGGTATCTAAGACGATTTTGGCACAGAAAACACCCATTATCTAAAAATCTTCCCAAAGTGGCATTATTGGTCGGTGAGGGTTCCTCACAAAAGGCAGAGGATGCGGCTCCTCATAGGCCTCCCTTACGGGAACGATCTTTAAAATACAATAAGTCGTCTCTCAAATGTACAAAAAAAATCCAAGCACATTTCTTCTCCTATTGTTATATCAAACATTATGGATACTGATGATGACATCCAAGATGCTGACTCAGATGCAGACAAATCTGATATCGATAACGGGGACATTTGTCTTCCCCCTCCTCCAAAGAAAGCTTAACTTTCTGCACAAGAAGCTTCAAAATCTATAACAATTACTGGCATGGAAGGGGTCCCTATGTTTGACCCAAATGATATACACCATCCACACTCCACGGAATGGTTTCCTGCAGATCATGTTGGGGATTACATTGCTTCTAGACTACGCACTCCCCTGGATAAACAAACTATGGGAAACTATGCTCCGAGTGCCCTCGTCCTTCCCTGCACTCGAAAATTACTACTATTCCCTCCATTCATCCTTCCCTTCTTACCTTTTTTACCAAGTTTGGTAAGGATCCCTCCAAGGTTGTGGATAAGGCATGGTCCACATGCCAGGATAAGCTTTTGGACTTTGTGGGTCTGTGACTTGCATTTTTGATTTGGTAGAGGCAGCTCGTTTGGACAACTCTCCCATTAACCCAGTTGATTTGTCTTTATGGGTTCAACGTTCCATATGTCTTAGGGAATGTCAACGCTGCAATCGCACAAAACCGCAGAAAAGGACTCCTTCTCATGGTTGACCCCAGACTGGTAAATGTGACTGTTTCGGATGCTGGCATCAAAGCGGAAGGTCTCCCTTTTGGGGAATCCTTTATAAAGGAACTTAGCACATTTGTGGCAACTTTTGCTTCATCAGACAAAGCCCAGCAATCCCTTAAAAAGATGTTTGCCAGTCAGGTTTTTGCCAGGGCCGGCAGAGGCAGGAACTGCTTTGCCGGCCACTCATACAACAACCAGGGTTCCCGTGGTGCATACAACACCTCGTACCAAGAGTACGGACCGCAGTTCTACCCACAGAAAGGCACTGGTTTCTGCAACAAGGGCAACAGAGGTTCCAGATACTCATCCCAACCCCGTAAGTACGTTTCTGGCCTTCCTTCTGTAGGAGGTAATCTTTTATTGTTTCTACCAAAATGGCAGTTGATTACTGTGGATCCATGGGTTCTAAACACTGTGCAAGGTTATGCTATTGAACTTTACTCAATGCCTGTTCAGTTGGTGCTTCCTCACCTTCCCCAGTTCTCTGTGGAAATGACAAACCTAATTTTGACAGAAATCCAGTCTCTTCTTCAAAAACAAGCTATTGTCCCTTGTCATCTCAACCCTTCAGGTTTCATCAGTTACATTTTTCTAGTTCAAAAGAAAAACAAAAAGATTGCCCCAGTCATCAACTTGACATATTTCAATAATTTCTTTGTTTATCGCCATTTCAAAATGGAGACCATATTGCATCTCCGGGATTCTCTCCTTCAGTGCGACTGGATGGTTTGTTTGGACCTTCAGGATGCATATCTTACCGTTCCCATGCATCCAGGTTCCAGGAAATACTTACAATTCCAATGGCTAAACCAGACTTTTCATTTCTCCTCTCTTTCTTTTGGTCTCTCTTCCGCAAAGTTCATGAAGCCGGTTGTAGCCTTTCTCAGAGCTCAAGTAGTCAGGTTAATAATTTACCTTGACAATATCCTCATCATGGCCCAAAACCTTTCTTCTCTTCAATCTCATGTCCAACTAGCTTGTTCTCTTCTATTAGATCTTAGTTTTCTCATCAACTACGAAAAGTTGTTTCCGGTTCCGGTTCAACAAATAGATTTTGTAGGTTTTCTAGTGGACTCCGTCTCTGCTACTCTACATCTTCCTTCAGCAAAAGTAAAATCCATAAAATCTGAAACTCTTCAAACTTTGCACAAATTGCTCATATCCATAAGAACCTTAGCAAGGATAGTAGGCCTCCTTTCTTCTTCAATTCAGGCCATTTTTCCAGACCCTCTTTATTACAGAGCCCTCCAAAGACTGAAAATACATCATCCTCAAAAGGGTCTTGCTTACTCAGCCAACATCACTCTAGATCACAAATCTCGCACAGAATTACAATGGTAGATAGACCATTTAGATGCCTGGAACGGCAGGACTATCTTTGCATCAGCCCCAGATCTTGTATTAGAATCAGATGCACGCCATTCCGACTGGGGAGCTTGGTGTAGTCCAGTCACGACTGGGGGTACATGGTCTCTAGAGGAGTCAAAGTTGCACATCAACTGTCTCGAGATGCTTGTCGGCTCCTTTGTGATAAAAAAAGCCTGGCAAAAGACAGAGGGGGTCATTACAACCCTGGCGGACGGTGTTAAAGATGCGGTAATACCGCAAACAGTCAGACGGAAAAAAAAAGGGAATTATGACCCTGGCGGAAACAGCCAACAAAGACAGCCACTTTAACACACCGCCCGCCACGGCGGTACAGACAAGCAGCGGGGCGGTTACAGCCAACAGACAAGCGGGAGACAATGTACCGCCCACAGTATCACAACAGGCCAATCCGCCACCTTTTCCGGGGCGGATTCACCGTGGATAAAAGCACGGCAGAAACAGCTTTTGCAATGCGAAAACGCTCACCTTCTACACATCCCACGAGGAACGACAACTCCATGGAGCCGGAACTCCAAATACTACCTGCCCTTGTCTTTCTGCTCCTTCACGACCAACAGCGACGTAGGCGCAGAACATACCAGTGAGTACTGCATCTACGACACAGGGGAGAGGGGAGGCAAAAGTTAGGGGGACACCCACCAAACACCCCCACCCTCGCATAGTACAACATACACAACAATGCAGTCAAAAATATCACATTAACAACCCACTATCCCCCCGGAAGAATGCAAAGACAAAGCGAATTTCGGTTAAACATTATAATGTGCCAATATACATGTCATACAAAAATATACAAACATATGTATTCCAAAATCACTCTTATTTACATTAATAATCCAATAAGTATTGCAGATATGTACACAACAATGTCCGTGCACAAACAGTCCAAAAATGCATGGGCGAGGCCCACAATAGATACTTGACCAAAATCCGAGAGAACACTGCCGGGGCATCAGATAGAAACACTACAGGCACCTCAGGGGGAAGGGAAGGGGGGACACCTCAGCCACATGAATGCAAAGCCAGATCCACGACGGGGCCCCATGCCCATTGATGTATCCTGAGGAGTGCAAAGCCACAGTCTCTCAAGTCTCTACAGTGGGTGGCTTGCCCACTGTGCCATCCTGGGGAGTGCAAAGCCACAGTCTCTCAAGTCTCTCCAGTGGGTGGGTTGCCCACTGTGCCATCCTGGGGAGTGCAAAGCCACAGTCTCTCAAGTCTCTACAGTGGGTGGTTTGCCCACTGTACAATCCTGGGGAGTGCAAAGCCACAGTCTCTCAAGTCTCTACAGTGGGTGGTTTGCCCACTGTACAATCCTGGGGAGTGCAAAGCCACATTCTCTCAAGTCGATGCAGGTCCATACTGGTACTGGGGGGTGACTGGTGCCCAGACTGGTTGAGTCTCCCCGTGAAAGGTAGTGTCCTGTCACTGTCCCAGCTGCACATGGGATAAGGATGCCTGATGTGGTGGGCCATTCATTCCTACACGGTGCATTGCCCTGTTCAGCGGTGTTTTGCCATGGCGGTCTTTGCCCTGTTCAGCGGTGCTTTGACATGGTGGTTCTGGACTGTTCAGCGGTGCTTTGACATGGCGGTCTTTGCCCTGTTCAGCTGTGCTTTGCCATGGCGGTCTTTGCCCTGTTCAGCAGTGCTTCAACAAATAGATTTTGTAGGTTTTCTAGTGGACTCCGTCTCTGCTACTCTACATCTTCCTTCAGCAAAAGTAAAATCCATAAAATCTGAAACTCTTCAAACTTTGCACAAATTGCTCATATCCATAAGAACCTTAGCAAGGATAGTAGGCCTCCTTTCTTCTTCAATTCAGGCCATTTTTCCAGACCCTCTTTATTACAGAGCCCTCCAAAGACTGAAAATACATCATCCTCAAAAGGGTCTTGCTTACTCAGCCAACATCACTCTAGATCACAAATCTCGCACAGAATTACAATGGTAGATAGACCATTTAGATGCCTGGAACGGCAGGACTATCTTTGCATCAGCCCCAGATCTTGTATTAGAATCAGATGCACGCCATTCCGACTGGGGAGCTTGGTGTAGTCCAGTCACGACTGGGGGTACATGGTCTCTAGAGGAGTCAAAGTTGCACATCAACTGTCTCGAGATGCTTGTCGGCTCCTTTGTGATAAAAAAAGCCTGGCAAAAGACAGAGGGGGTCATTACAACCCTGGCGGACGGTGTTAAAGATGCGGTAATACCGCAAACAGTCAGACGGAAAAAAAAAGGGAATTATGACCCTGGCGGAAACAGCCAACAAAGACAGCCACTTTAACACACCGCCCGCCACGGCGGTACAGACAAGCAGCGGGGCGGTTACAGCCAACAGACAGGCGGGAGACAATGTACCGCCCACAGTATCACAACAGGCCAATCCGCCACCTTTTCCGGGGCGGATTCACCGTGGATAAAAGCACGGCAGAAACAGCTTTTGCAATGCGAAAACGCTCACCTTCTACACATCCCACGAGGAACGACAACTCCATGGAGCCGGAACTCCAAATACTACCTGCCCTTGTCTTTCTGCTCCTTCACGACCAACAGCGACGTAGGCGCAGAACATACCAGTGAGTACTGCATCTACGACACAGGGGAGAGGGGAGGCAAAAGTTAGGGGGACACCCACCAAACACCCCCACCCTCGCATAGTACAACATACACAACAATGCAGTCAAAAATATCACATTAACAACCCACTATCCCCCCGGAAGAATGCAAAGACAAAGCGAATTTCGGTTAAACATTATAATGTGCCAATATACATGTCATACAAAAATATACAAACATATGTATTCCAAAATCACTCTTATTTACATTAATAATCCAATAAGTATTGCAGATATGTACACAACAATGTCCGTGCACAAACAGTCCAAAAATGCATGGGCGAGGCCCACAATAGATACTTGACCAAAATCCGAGAGAACACTGCCGGGGCATCAGATAGAAACACTACAGGCACCTCAGGGGGAAGGGAAGGGGGGACACCTCAGCCACATGAATGCAAAGCCAGATCCACGACGGGGCCCCATGCCCATTGATGTATCCTGAGGAGTGCAAAGCCACAGTCTCTCAAGTCTCTACAGTGGGTGGCTTGCCCACTGTGCCATCCTGGGGAGTGCAAAGCCACAGTCTCTCAAGTCTCTCCAGTGGGTGGGTTGCCCACTGTGCCATCCTGGGGAGTGCAAAGCCACAGTCTCTCAAGTCTCTACAGTGGGTGGTTTGCCCACTGTACAATCCTGGGGAGTGCAAAGCCACAGTCTCTCAAGTCTCTACAGTGGGTGGTTTGCCCACTGTACAATCCTGGGGAGTGCAAAGCCACATTCTCTCAAGTCGATGCAGGTCCATACTGGTACTGGGGGGTGACTGGTGCCCAGACTGGTTGAGTCTCCCCGTGAAAGGTAGTGTCCTGTCACTGTCCCAGCTGCACATGGGATAAGGATGCCTGATGTGGTGGGCCATTCATTCCTACACGGTGCATTGCCCTGTTCAGCGGTGTTTTGCCATGGCGGTCTTTGCCCTGTTCAGCGGTGCTTTGACATGGTGGTTCTGGACTGTTCAGCGGTGCTTTGACATGGCGGTCTTTGCCCTGTTCAGCTGTGCTTTGCCATGGCGGTCTTTGCCCTGTTCAGCAGTGCTTTGCCATTGCGGTTCTGGACTGTTCAGCGGTGCTTTGACATGGCGGTCTTTGCCCTGTTCAGCGGTGCTTTGCCATGGCGGTTCTGGACTGTTCAGCGGTGCTTTGACATGGCGGTCTTTGCCCTGTTCAGCGGTGCTTTGACATGGCGGTTCTGGACTGTTCAGCGGTGCTTTGACATGGCGGTCTTTGCCCTGTTCAGCAGTGCTTTGACATGGCGGTTCTGGACTGTTCAGTGGTGCTTTGACATGGCAGTCTTTGCCCTGTTCAGTGGTGCTTTGCCATGGCGGTCTTTGCCCTGTTCAGCTGTGCTTTGTCATGGCGGTTCTGGACTGTTCAGCAGTGCTTTGACATGGCGGTCTTTGCCCTGTTCAGCGGTGCTTTGCCATGGCGGTTCTGGACTATTCAGCGGTGCTTTGACATGGCGGTCTTTGCCCTGTTAAGCGGTGCTTTGACATGGCGGTCTTTGCCCTGTTCAGCGGTGCTTTGACATGGCGGTCTTTGCCCTGTTCAGCGGTGCTTTGCCATGGCGGTTCAGATACGGACATTGGTGTGTGGCATGACGAACTCCACACTGGACATTGGTGTGTGGCATGACGATCTCCATACTGGACATTGGTGTGTGGCATGACGAACTCCACACTGGACATTGGTGTGTGGCATGACGAACTCCACAATGGACATTGGTGTGTGGCATGACGAACTCCATACTGGACATTGGTGTGTGGCATGACGAACTCCACACTGGACATTGGTGTGTGGCATGACGAACTCCATACTGGACATTGGTGTGTGGCATGACGTTCCATCATTGCCCATTGGGGCTGTGGCATCCTGGCCCCGCCTGGGCTGTGTCTTGTGCGGTGGTCTCAGGACCAGTGACGATACTTGTGCCCTCCTGGGCTGTGTCTTGTGCGGTGCTCTCAGGACCAGTGACGATACTTGGGCCCTCCTGGGCTGTGTTTTGTGCGGTGCTCTCAGGACCAGTGACGATACTTGGGCCCTCCTGGGCACTGACTCTGGCGGTGGTCTCAGGACCAGTGACAATACTTGGGCCATCCTGGGCTGTGTCTTGTGCGGTGGTCTCAGGACCAGTGACGATACTTGGGCCCTCCTGGGCACTGACTCTGGCGGTGGTCTCAGGACCAGTGACGATACTTGGGCCCTCCTGGGCTGTGTCTTGGGCAGTGGTCTCAGGACCAGTGATGATACTTGGGCCCTCCTGGGCACTGACTCTGGCGGTGGGCTCTGTACCCGTTACGATACTTGGGGCCTCCTGGGCACTGACTCTGGCGGTGGGCTCTGTACCCGTTACAATACTTGGGCCCTCCTGGGCACTGACTCTGGCGGTGGGCTCTGGACCAGTGACGACGGTGCTGGCGGTTGTGTCTGGACCGCCAGAAATGATGGCGCACTTCTCCGCCGTGACACTCACAACAGGCAGGGCAGACTTCCTCTGGACCTTCCCCACCTTTTTTGGAGTTACAGTTGACTCACCAATCACCTTCGAAACCATTTCACTTGTTGTCCCACCAGGAGTCTTGACACGGTCCCGTCGTCCACTCTCCAATTTCGGAGCCTTTACAGGGGGTGGGCTGCCAGTGCCTTGGCTCCGGGTCCCACTGCCTGCCCTGGTGGACGGTGCACTCCAAAAACCTGGAACACGCACCACTGGTACTGGTGGCTTTTTGGCTGAGGCGCTACGACGGGACTGATGAATTGGAGGGGGGGGGTGGGGGCAAAAAGGGCAATTTGACAGAGGGACAGTTTCTGACGAACACTGGGATGGGTAGCTGGAGGGGGTCTGGGAGTGGAGGAAGAGGAGGTGGTTGTAGGAGGTGTCACTTTAGCTGTTTTGGGTGCAGGTGCAGGTAGTGGAGGCTGTCGTGAGGTGGATGGATGTTGGGTGAGTGATTGCCGGCGTTTGGGTACTTTGGGAGGGGGTGTCACAGACACACTGGGAGAGGACACAGGGGACGTGTAAATGGTAGTGGGGGTGGTGAGTGCAGGTGAGCGGCGTGTGGTGCTGGGTGTCCTGGTGTGAGTCCTAGTGGCTGTAGATGTGGTGCATGCAGGTGTGTGTGTAGACGAGACTGGGAGGGAGGAGGGAGAAGAGGAGGAGGGGGACACAGTGGAGACAGTGGATGATGCTGTGTCTGTATGGGTGTGATGCTTGTGTGAGTGCCTGTGGGATGTGTGATGCCTATGTTTGCCTGAGCTACTTTTGTGTGTTGACTTGTGTGCATGCTGGTCTGTAGGTGTGCTTGGGATAGGCTGGGGTACAGGGGATTGGGTCTGGGTGGAGGAAGTTGGAGGGGGGAGGCTGGACACAGGGACAATTGCTGCCATCAGTGCTGAGGCCAGAGATTGCAGGGTTCGCTGAAGGACAGCCTGACGAGAATGAATGCCCTCCAGGAATGCATTACCGTGTTGCAACTCTCGTTCTACACCCTGGATGGCATTCAAAATGGTAGACTGCCCAACAGTGAGTGACCTGAGGAGGTCAATGGCCTCCTCACTGAGGGCAGCAGGGGTGACTGGGGCAGGGCCTGAGGTGCCTGGGGCGAAGGTGATGCCCACCCTCCTGGGTGAGCGGGCACGGGGCGAACGCTGAGGGGCTGCTGGGAGGGCGGTGCTGGTAGGGGGGGGTGGCGGCTGTACCTGTAGAAGTGGGGCGCACAGATGGTGCCGCCACCACAGGGGTGCTCACATCGGCGGACGAGTCTGTGTCGCTGGTTGGTGATCCGGTGGCCGACGTGTAGCTCCCCTCGCCCTCCGTCCCACTGGTGTACTCAGAGTCTGTGGTGTGGCCCTCCATGGCCATGTGGGATGCAGCTCTCTCGTGCTCCGGTGCCAATGTACCTCCGCCTCTTGATGCTGATGTACAAAAAGACAGGGAGAGCAGGAAAAGGGGGGGAGACAGAAGAAAGAGAGTTTTAGTGCATGGCATACCGCTACCGTTGGTGGACAAGACAGACGCAGCAGCCCCATGCACAACGCCGCGCTCCTGCCCTCTGCACATGCAATTTCTGGGATATGGCCTACATGGAATTGTTGGAAATCTGCACACATAGATGCCACAGGGGCAATTATACCTCAACTTGCTAATTTACTGAGGTGGGGTAGAGTGCCACATGGCCTACATTACAGAGGGGCCTTGCCTAACTAACTCGCCCTGGCCTATGGACACCCACAGCCCACCTCCCCCACCCAGACACCTCCATTGCACGCAAAGTCCGCAGAATGAGGTTGTACTCACCCCCTTGTGTCTGCTGTGATGTCCTTAAGCGCCCATCCAACTCCGGGTAGGCCACCGCCAGGATCCGGAACATCAGGGGGGTCATGGTACGACGGGCACCCCTCCCACGTTGGGAGGCCATCCCCAGCTGAGCCTCCGCCATCTTCTTGCTGCAGCGGTGAATGTCCTCCCATCTCTTACGGCAGTGGGTGCCCCGTCTCTGGTGGGCCCCCAGGGACCGGACCTCCTTGGCGATGGCATGCCAAATGTCCCTCTTCTGGTGGGCGCTGACCTACATGACATGCACAAGGAAAGAGGAACAGTCATTACCAACTGCACCATCAATGTGAGTGGCCCCCTCCCTACTCTGACCATGTGGGCCATTTATTCCCATGCTTTACTGTAGTATGACTTCCTTCCCTCTTCCACCCAGCCCTGTCCACCCAGGCCTAGCCCCTACAACGTGCTCCCTGTGTACTAACCTGTTGGTCTGGAGGACCATAGAGTAGCATGTACTGGGGGAGGACCCCATCCACAAGTTTCTCCAACTCTTGTGCAGTGAAGGCAGGGGCCCTTTCCCCAGGAGCAGCAGCCATCGTCGCTTCCAGACCGAGGTCACAGCAGCACTAGCAGTGTAGGTCCTCTCCTGTCGAAGGTCAGGTATCTAGTGATTGAACAGATAGAAAATGGTGGTGACGTCCGCGGCGGTGACATCCGCGGCGGGGCGCATCATCACCGCCGGCGCACCTGTTCATTGGCTCCTGGGACACATAGGGTCCAAAGTTAACCAATGCAGCATTGCGCCGCGGTCTACGACCGCCTACCGCGACGGTGTGCAACGCCAGCGCTGTTACCCCACAATCCCATTGTCCCAGTTTAGAGGTCAGGCAGCCTCCATCTCAGGGGCCCACATGGATTCATTTTCAACTGCGTCACACATACTGAGGCCTACACTCAACACACATACAGGAAGGGTTTTGTGTCTGCTGTAGTCTTGTGTGTAACTGTGGGTACATACCTGGAGGAATAGTGACTGGTTCTTCGCTGTTGTCCTTCGTAGGCACCGTCATCTGGGACATATGAGAAGATGGCGGAATCCTCCGGTGTACCGACCGCTGGTGGACCTGTTGACAATGGAAGAGAGACAATTTAATCGTGACCTACCGGTTTGACCGTGCTACAATCCACGAACTATGTACCCAGTTGGAGCCAGACCTGATGTCACCAATCCGCCATCCGACTGGAATCCCCCCTGACGTGCAGGTGCTGTCAGTGCTCCATTTCCTTGCAAGTGGGTCATTTCAAACAACTGTGGCCATGGCATCAGGGATGTCCCAGCGTATGTTTTCCAACGTGTTGTCCAGAGTGTTGTCTGCCCTGCTGAAACACGTAAGGAGATACATCATATTCCCTCAGGTGGAGGATTTGCCTATAGTGAAAGGTGACTTCTATGCCCTTGGACATATCCCCAACGTCATAGGTGCCATTGATGGGACCCATGTTGCTCTGGTCCCCCCCGCAGGACTGAAAAGGTGTACAGGAACAGGAAGAGTTATCATTCAATGAATGTCCAGATGGTCTGTTTGGCAGACCAGTACATATGGCAGGTAAATGCTATGTTCCCTGGCTCAGTGCATGACGCCTACATCCTGCGGAATAGCAGCATCCCTGATATGATGGGTGAACTCCAGAGGCACTGTGTATGGCTATTGGGGGACTCTGGTTACCCCAACCTTTCCTGGCTATTGACCCCAGTGAGGAATCCCAGGACCAGGGCAGAGGAACGGTACAATGAGGCCCATGGGCTGGCTAGGAGGGTGATCAAACGCACCTTCGGCCTCCTGAAGGCCAGGTTCAGGTGCCTCCATATGACAGGTGGGTCCCTATTCTACTCACCGAAGAAGGTGTGCGACATCATCATCGCCTGCTCCATGCTCCATAACTTGGCATTGCAACGCCAGGTGCCTTTTCTGCAGGAGGATGATCCAGATGACGGTGTTGTAGCAGCTGTGGAGCCTGTGGACAGCGATGAGGATGAAGCTGAGGAAGAAGAAAACGACAACAGGGAGTCAGTCATACAGCAATATTTCCAGTGAGACACAGGTGAGAACATTTTCATTTTTACCATTACATTAACTTTCACACATCTACCTCTATCCTGTAGCTCCATTTCACTCAGTATTTGTTAACTGAGTTGTCCCCTTCCATTTCAGTTTCACAAATGTGGTAACCTACGTGTCAACTGTTTGCATCCTTGAAGGGCTTGTGATGTGTGACATAGGTATGTTAGCCTTCCAATGGGTAACCCATTATGCAACTGTAATTGATAATAAAGATTTACAAATCATAGACTGACTCCATTTGTTTTTAGTGTTTGTTTCAAGGGTGTTTATTTAAGTGCTAAAAAAAAGATGGGGGGTTGTAAACTGGTGATGGGTGATGGTGGAGGAATGTCCATGGCAGAGTCCAGTCTATTAGTCTCACAGGTACATTGCACATCTGGGCATTGGAAGTGGAGCTAGGTCAGTTCCGATTTGGACAGGGTAACAAAGTGGGACAGTGAGGGGACAATCAGGGTGGTCTCATTTCCTTGCAGAGGTCTTGCCATCTTGCTCTGTCCTGTTCCTGGATCTCAGGGCCCGCTTGCGTGGTGGTTGCCGTCTGCAGGGGATGAGGTGCTGGTGTGTTGGTCCTGTGGTGGGGCGTCCTGTCCACTAGCACCGGCGGAGGTGGTGGGCAGCTCGTCGTCCTGGCTAGTGTCAGAGGCCCCTTGGAGTGCCACGGTGTCCCTCAAGGTCTTTTGAATGTCCGTCAGCACCCCTACGATGGCGCCCAGGGCGGGCCGATGGTCCTGAGCTCCTCCCTGAACCCCAAATATTGTTCCTCCTGCAGACGCAGGGTCTCCTGCAACTTGTCCAGGACCGTGGCCATCGTCTCCTGGGAGAGGTGGTATGCTCCCATGATGGAGGATAGGGCATCGTGGAGAGTTGGTTCCCTTGGCCTGTCCTCCCTCTGTCGTACAGCAGCCCTCCCAGTTCCCCTGTGTTCCTGTGCCTCCGTCCCCTGGACCGTGTGCCCACTACCACTGCCCCCAGGTCCCTGTTGTTGTTGGGGTGGTGGGTTACCCTGGGTGCCCTGTAGTGGTGGACACATCGCTGATTGACCTGTCCTGGGTAGGGAGGTTTGGGCCCGCTGGGTGGGTGCTGTGCTGGTGTTACCAGAGGGTGTAAGCTCGGTGTTGGCTGTGGCTGGGCAAGGGGAACCGACTGTCCTGAGGCCCACGATGGTCCGGGCTGGTCATCAAGATCCAGTAGGGCAGAGCTGCTGTCGTCACTGTGGGTCTCTTCTGGGGGTGGAGTGGTGTTGTCTGGACCCTCTGGTGTGGTGACGTTCCTTCGGGTTCCTGCGGGGGTATAAGTACATGATAATTGCATGTGTGTGTTTCATGGAGTGCAATGGTTGGGTGTTCGTGAACCCCAGTGCAGGCATTCCTGTGTGGGGGCTTGTGTGCTGATGGTTGGGGGGTGTTGTGGGTCTGTGCAGTGGGCATGCTTTGGTGATGGGTGTCCATGCTTAGTTATGTCATGCAGGTCTTGGGTTTGGGATGGGTGGTTGGTGTCATGGGTAGATAGGTGAGGATTTGGGGTGATAGGGGAGGGTGTGATGGTGGGGGTGTGTGATATCATGCAGGTAGGGTGGGGTTTATGATGGTTAAGATTAGACTTACCAGTGTCCGTACCGCGATGTGGTGCCTGGATACCGTTGAACGCACCTTTCCCCGTAGGTCGTTCCACCTCTTCCTGATGTCCTCCCTATTTCTTGGGTGCTGTCCCACTGCGTTGACCCTGTCCACTATTCTTTGCCATAGCTCCATCTTCCTGGCTATGGATGTGTGCTGTACCTGCGAGCCAAATAGCTGTGGCTCTTCCCGGACGATCTCCTCCACCATGACACTGAGCTCCTCCTCGGAGAAGCGGGGGTGTCTTTGGCATGACATGGGGTGGTGTAGGTGATGTGTGGGGTGGTGTATGTGATGATGAGTGTGGTGAGTGTAGTGGTATGTGGTGTTTTGTGCTTGGATGTTGCGTGGATGATGGTGTTGTGTGCCTCTGTGTGATGGGGTTGTCTGTTCTGTGCTGTCCCTCTGGCCTTCTCTCTGAATTTTTGGTCGTAGGGGTTTGTGTGTGATGTGGGTGTGTGTTTTATATAGTATTGGGTGTGTGGGAGTGGTGTGTATATGTGTGTCAGGTGTGTGTATTTCAAAATGTCCAATGTGGCGGTGTTTTGTAGATATGTATGTATTTTGAGCGCGGCGGTGTGTACCGCCAATGGAATACCGCGGTTGAAAGCCCACCTTTAGGATTCGTGGGTCGTAATGGCATGGGCGTGTTTCTGTTGGCGTGGAGGTGGAGGATGTGTTTCCGCAAGTTTCTCGCTGACCTTTGGTGTGACGGTATTGTGCGGGTGTCTGAATTTCAGCGGATTCCGTGATGTGTGTCATAATAGCTGTGGCGGTCTACCGCGGCGGTGTTTTGGCGGTCTTCTGCACGGTGGTAAGCGCCTTATACCGCCAATGTTGTAATGACCCCCAGAGTTTGTTGTTCAATTCTTCTCAGGATGGACAACATATCAGCGGTCCATTATATCAATCATTTGGAAGGCACAAAATCCAAATGTTTAACGGAATTAGAGAAAGAGTTTTGGGAATTTTGCCTCCTAAGAAGGATTTCTGTTCATGCAGAGTACCTGCTGAGCAATCTAAATACAGTGGCAGACTGGCACTCCGGATATCTTCAGGATTCAAGCAATTGGAGACTTCATCCCACGATTTTCAAGGCTATTTTTCGGAAATGGGGTCCTTTCCAGATAGAACTATTTGTGCCTCATCTCAATGCTCAACTGCCCCAATTCTTCAGTTGGAGTCCAGATCCCTTAGCGTTAGCCTTCAATGCCTTCTCTCAGGATTGGACAATCTCTCTCAACTACGCTTTCCCTCAGTTTATCATGATAAGCAGACTTTTGGCTCAGGTAAGATATCATCGGGCAGTGGTGGTTCCCCTAGCCCCTTTCTGGCAATCCCAAGTGTGGTTCCCTTCCTTTCTGTCAATAGACTTCCCTTTTCTGCTCCCGTCGTTTCCAGATGTCCTCTCCAATTCCCTCGGCCTTCCTCACAACTTGATTCTAGAGAATCTTCTCAGCATGGAAATTATCAGGGATTCCCAACCAATCCCTTCTTTTTTGGCAGAAGCTTCAAACTTCATCAAACACTCTAGGGCTCCAGGTACAAAGAAGGCATACAGGGCAGCATGGTCCTTATGGCATAGCTGGTGCATGGTAAAACATATAGAGTCCCTTTCAACGGATGTAACTTTTATCGTTAATTTCCTTGCGGCGGAAGCTATAAAAGGTAAGACTTATCGTACTATCAGTTTGTACAGGTCAATCATTTCCTCTTCTCACTCAATGGAAAACCGGTTGGCGAACATCCTCCGGGATGTCATTTGTTAAAGGGAGTAAAGTTTTCTAATCCTTCTCTACCAAAAAACAGTTCTTTGTGTGATGTCAATGTTTTTTTTCAATCTTTTCTTATCTTGGCCAGATAATACCATGCTTACTTTAAAAAGGTTATCTGCTAAACTTGCCATGTTACTTTGCCTTGTTTCTTTTAAACGTCTTTCAGATGTTAGAGCCCTCTTATTACTGCTCGCCATTTTACCCCATCAGGTGTCTTATTTAATGTTCATAGATGTACAAGACTAATCCGTCATCAGTTTTGTATCCCTATTTTCCTGACCATCCTAAACTATGTGTAGGTCAATGTCTAAAGATATACGAACAAAAGACAGCCGATTTGAGATCTCCCTCAGCATCCCAACTCCTTATTTCTTTTAAGAAACCATTTAAGCCTGTTTTCTCCCTTACTCTAACTCCCTAACTCTTGCTCCCTGGGTTAAGTGGGTTATGTCCTTGGTGGGTATTGAAACCTCCTCCTTTAAGACCCATTATTCCAGGGGTGCCATGGCCTTGAAAGCTTTTTGGGCTGGTTCCCAGCTCAAGGACATTCTCAAATCAGCTGACTGGTCTAATGATAATGTGTTTAAAGTATTTGATAGTAAATGTTGACCCTTTCATATTTTGGGCCTCATCAGGACCAATGGAGACAACAATGCCTGATAAAAATAGATATTGAGAAATAGTGATTATCATAAGCTGCTAAAAACTAGTTGTGTTACCTCCGCCTAATGAGTGCTGGTTTAAAATGAGATAATATTAACTTTAAAAGAGGTATGTGATATGGCACCTCAATGTGCATTGTCCACAAAAACTGTGTCAACTCAGTGTCAAGATACTGCTCATGCACTGGTGCTAAAAAAGCAAAGCAGTGTAATTTATCTGTGAATTATACATATCACTTACTTGGATTTATTAGGTGAGTATTTTCAAGTCACTTAGGGCCAGATGTAGCAAAGGGTTTTACCCATTCTGTCCTTATGGGAAAATGTGTTCGTACATATGGCCCTTACTCTCCAGGAGTCGAAGAGAGTCACAAAGTCTAGCGATTTCATTTAGCTTGCGTTCTCTGTGCAACATACGGGCGTACCTGTTCTGACCTGCTCAAGTTTGTGTAAGCGGCCATAGCGTTTCCTTGACAGCAAGTGCCATGGCTGCGTTTTTTTTGAACGCGCATATCAGCGTGGCGACTATCTTACCTTGCCGCATTTAGGCAGAAACATTAAACAAGAGACCTGCCATCTTGTAGTTATAGTGGGCTCCGCAAGTACTGCCGATAAAAGTGCTAGTGGATCAAAAGTAAATTGATCCCTACGCAAAAGACCCTTGTCTCTAACTGGCAAATTTAAATGCCATGTTAGCCCGACTATTTTCCACATGCATCCTTTACTAGACTGGTTTTAGTACACTTACATGCGTGAGTGATATATTGCTACAGCCCAAGCAGGTGAAATCTTGTGCTCAAAGCATATTGAAGCAAAAACTATCTATATCCTTCACAGACTAGAGATAAACTTCTTGTACATCTCTCATTATCTATATGTAGCCTCTCATAGTTATTTTAATGCTATAACCTAACCCGCCCCAAGCAAGCAATTAAGACTAATGCAAACAGTACCAATCTCTTTATCGAAGAGACTTCAATGAATTGAGAAGTTTTATATTCTCTAAACAAATGTATATATGAAACATATAGTTATTTGGCGGATACTGAGGAATAGTGTCCGGGATAACCATGTTTACCTATTTTCCGACTAACCAAATCTAAGCATATGTTGATGCTTTAGAAACAAATCTATATTATTCATCCATCGAATTGAATACTTGTTGTACAGTGCTTGCATACATTGAAAAAGTCATTTCCAGAGACTATTCAATACATTTCTTGCACAAATTTTACAATAGTAGTCAAAGATGAAAATGGAAGAAATGGAATTACAGAACATGGATGAACTGTTGTTGAATGGGATTTTTAAAACTATTAATAAGCAACAAAAGGAGTTTAATTTTTCAAGGACAGATTTTTTTCAAATACTTACAAATCAGGGATTTTTTGAGTAAATTGCAAAAGAGCCAATTACAAATAAAAAAATAATCTATTTTAATCAGCAGTACAAAATGGAGAGCGATGTTAGAATTGAGGCAATATATAAATGATTTTAAACCGCATGGATGTTGACATAGCCCACATGGCTGAAATGCAGTTGAGAAATTTGGTATAGAAATTCTTATGTACAATACTAAGGAGGGGCAGAGAGGAATTCTGATCCAGCACACATTCCCTCTTTGTAAACTGTGTCAAGACAAGTGTTATGTTCTCTATCTAGCTGGCAGGTTATCGTGAATCGTGTGAGGAAATCTGAGTAAGGTGAGTGATAAATAATACAAAACACGCAGTGGTAAGCTGTGGGGAACTCCCGTTCTGGCGCGAACACCAGAACCTTTATTAACTTGCCCCATGACGTCAGGAGCCAACCAACCGGAACAAACATTGAGAGGGGTTTCTACGAGACCGCATACCAGCGGCTCGTGTAGATTACCCCTGGCCAAATAAACCCATCGGTAGCAACATAACATTCCTCCTCAACTCAAAAATGAAAATAACAAATTGACAAAAAAACAAAACACAACACAGCCTCACGCCAACAACATGACTCATGGCAATGTCCATAAAAAAAACACTGCATGCATGTCAAAACTCCTAAATACTCTAATGGCACACATAGGCGGTCATTCTGACCGCGGCGGTCGGCGGTCGCCGCCCGCCAAGCGGTTCCCGCCGAAAGACCGCTCCGCGGTCAAAAGACCGCGGCGGCCATTCCGGCTTTCCCGCTGGGCCGGCGGGCGACCGCCAGAAGACCGCCGGCCGGCCCAGTGGGACAGCCCCTTCAACAATGAAGCCGGCTCGGAATGGAGCCGGCGGAGTTGAAGGGGTGCGACGGGTGCAGTGGCACCCGTCGCGATTTTCACTGTCTGCACAGCAGACAGTGAAAATCTTTGTGGGGCCCTGTTCGGGGGCCCCTGCACTACCCATGCCAGTGGCATGGGCAGTGCAGGGGCCCCCAGGGGCCCCACGGCACCCGTTCCCGCCATCCTGGTTTTGACGGTGGACACCGCCAGAAACAGGCTGGCGGGAAGGCGGTCGGAATCCCCTTGGCGGTGCTGCAAGCAGCGCCGCCATGGCGGACTCCCTGGGCCAGCGGGAAACCGGCGGGAAACTGCTGGCTCCCCTTTTCTGAATTGCCCAGGAAGCACCGCCAGCCTGTTGGCGGTGCTTCCGCCGCCCTCCGCCATGGCGGTCATGGACCACCAAGGTCAGAATGACCCCCATAGTCTTTCATTTTAACAGGAGCTGATATTCGGGAACGCAAAGTATATCTATCCCTGCCTCTTCTCAGCACAGTGCCAGTCAGGGAAGAACTGTCTAAAGACTTGCTAGTAGGCCTCTCTGTAACGACAACATCATCTGATGGTTCAGTCTCACCCAGGGGCAAACACAGGTCCTCAGCAAGGAGCCTGTCCTGTGCTGGAGAACCCTGATCCATACATCCCTTCGGCAGGATAATCGGTGTACCCAAACCTGGCTCCAGAGAATCATGTGTGGGCAAATAATAGGGTTTAAAGAAAGATACATTCCTAGTCACTATCTCCTTATCTCGTTGGGCAGTGACCATCGTGCCTTTCACATTCACCACTGTCCAGGGGCTAGCTTCAAATGGGAGCTTGAACTTGCCTCCTGCATGTCTATTTTTTACCAACACCTGGTCTCCCACTCTCAAACATCGCACCCGGGCTCGCCTCTTCTGAGACATCCGATCATTCAGTACTTGACGACTTCGCAAACGACTAGAGACTTGATCATGAAGCCCACTCGAGGTATTCACTTGGGGCAACGTATCTCTCACGCCCTGTACACGACACACTTCGCTGGGAATAGCGCCAGTGGTGCCATGGGGAGTCAGGCGGTACTCCCTCAGAAACTCAAACAGAGCACATTCCACATCCTTGTCCTGAGAAACCGCAATTCGCAGCACTTTATTTAAAGTCCTCATAAAGCGTGCAGCTTCCCCATTAGCTTGAGGCCGGCGAGGGGTGATTTTTCGATGATAAATGTCATGTGACGCTAGATATTCTGCAAACTCATTGCTCGAAAAAGGAGGCCAATTATTCGTTCTCAGTTCTTTGAATATGCCATGGGTGGCCATGATCTTTTCCAAGCATGGCACAACTCGATCAGTAGTGGTAGAGGTCAGGACCTCCACCTCTGGGTATTTGGAGAAATCGTCTATGGCAACCAACATATGGCGCCCATCAGGAAGACTGCCTAAATCCACACTCACTCAATGTCATGGAGTGGGGGAATCGGCTCTGTTATGATCGGAGCGGGCAAATCAGCAGGTCTGAGGATCTGACATGTATGGCAATGTTGAATCGTCTGTTCTACCCTGGCATCCATACCAGGAAACCATACTTTACTCCTCAGTCTCGCTTTGGTCTTTACAATCCCCTGATGGGAGACGTGAGCTAAATCAATCATTCGTTGCTGCAATGCTTCAGGAATTACCAAACGATGACCTCGCAGTAAGCACTCTTCCGGTGACACCACCAACTCTTGTCGAATATTGTGCAGGGAAGACAAGGTTACTTTGGCTTCTGTCGTTCTACGATCCATGTCTTGTTTTAGTAAATACCACTTCCCATCACGAACACACGATATGGCTAACTGCAGCACTTCGTCTGCTTGGGTGGCCTCTTGAATTTCCTGGACTGAGATGGGACGTGGTCTTGACCGTTCCACCACCAATCTTACATACTCTTCCACATCCTCCGACTCCTTTTCCTCCTGAGTATTTAGGGGTCTGGTGTGTCTGGACAGATAATCTGCCGGGTTTTGGGCTCCCGGTTTATACAGCACCACGAATTGATATTCCTGGAGTTGGAGGATCCACTTTTCTATCCTAGGTGGGGGTTGGGATGTGGATTTGTTGAACAGGGGTATCAAAGGCTTGTGATCGGTATTTACTGTGAACGGATGGCCGTAGATATACAAATGAAAATGACGACAGCCCCAATGGACCGCCAGCGTCTCTTTTTCTATGTGTGAGTAGCGTTGTTCTGTGGTCGTCAAAGCCCTACTCGCATAGGCTACCGGAGCCCATTCACCATTTGTTCCCTTTTGAGATAAAACTGCTCCCAGACCTACGGGACTGGCATCCACAGATATCTCAGTGTCTTTAGAAGAGTCAAAATACACCAACGTGGTGTCTGCCGACAACGCCCGTTTAGTCGCTTGAAAAGCCTCATCCTGGAGAGCCGTCCACTCCCACGGAGTGTGAGTTTTCGTGAGTTCTCTTAACGGCGCCGTGAGAGATGTCAGATTAGGAATAAATCTTCTGCAGTAGGTCACCATTCCTAGAAAACTGCGAACACCTGTGACGGAGGTAGGAGGATGTGCCAACTGTATGTCAGCCACTTTTTCTGGATCCCTTGTGTCGAGAAATGGTAGCCAAAGAATGCGATATCTTGTTTCAGGAATTCGCATTTCTCCCTGTGTAGCGTCAGTCCGTTTTGTCTAAGTCTGTGGAAGGTAGCGCGGAGTCTCTTGAGATGCCCTTCCACAGTGGGGGCATGCACAAGAATATCATCACTCACGTTGATGACCCCTTCGAGCCCGGCTAACACACCACGAATCGTGTCCTGAAACACTTCTGCAGCACTGGCAACGCCAAAACTGAGACGCTTGTACCGCCTCAGCCCCACATGAGTTGAAAATGTGGTTATGGCCCTTGATTCAGGAGCAAGCAACAGTTGGTGATATCCGGCCCGAAGGTCCATCTTAGAGAACCACCGTGACCCACTTACCTCCGCCACAATGTCATCCACCGTTGGTGTGAGGTGCCGCTCCCTTCGAATGGTCATATTTGGCAACCTCATATCCACACATATGCGCACCTCACCTGGTTGTTTTGGCTTTCGAGTGACGACTATGGGCGACACCCATGGTGTCGGCCCCTCAACTTTTTCAATAATGCCAGCTTTTTCCAATTTGGCCAATTCCTCTTCCACCTTTGGCCTCAGGTGAAATGCTATGCGTCGATGTTTCAGGGCTACAGGTTCAATCTTTTTGTCGATGTGTAGTTTCACCTGTCGTTCCTTCAAACAACCAATGCCTTGGAAGATGTCTGCATATTCTTCTTCCAGACTTTCTACGGCACCCACATGGACACTGAAAGCGAAAGTGACTAGTTCCAGTTCCTCGGCCGTGCGACAGCTCAGTAACATCCCTGTTCCAGTTTTCGTGACATATACCTTTGCTCTGGTGGCAATGTCCTCATGTACGATGTCTGTCGTGAACACACCTGCCAGAGGAATTGGGGTTGCCGACCCAAATGCATATACCTGCACGGTGGTGGGCCGAAGTTGGGGACGAGTGGGAAGCTGCCGGAATACCGACTGTGCCAGTATGTTTATCGAGGCCCCAGTGTCAATGAGGGCAGGCACTTGATGACTATCAATTTTCACGGTGCACATCGGAATTCTCTTCCCCGACCATTGCCTGGTTGAGTGGTGTGAATAACATACACTGTGCCTTCCGGTTCGTCATCATCATCCATGTCTCGAACCTCATTCTGTTGTTGGATGGTTTGGGCTTCATGTATCACTTTCCGTCCCCCTGACTTAGGCTTCTTGGCCGACCTGCAGACTTTCGCAAAGTGGTTGAGACGTTGACAGTTTGTACATTGCTTCCCCATTGCTGGACATTTTCCTTGGTGCGGATACACTCCTCCACACATGTAGCAGGTGCGACCCCCTCCCTCAGATGCGCCCCATTGTAGGTATGTCCACCATTGACATGCCTGGGACTTGTAAGATATGTTCCCTCAGCTTGGTAGAGTGACAGCCTTGAATAAACTGCGCACGGATCTCGTCAGCCGTATCAGGTAATGTACATGTGCTTGCCAAATCCCTGAGTTGGGCATAGAAGACATCTTCAGACTCTTCCGGAAGTTGCCTGGCTTGCCTGAGAAGGAAACGCTCATAGTCTGGATTCGCCAACGGCTCGAAATATGCTGTGATTGCACGTTTCATAGTTTGATATGTGAATGGGGGACCATCTTCTACCACCGACTTGCTAACCTTGTGGACCGCAGGCCCGCCCAAATGCAAAAGCATCGGCCTTCTCCTTTCAGGTTGTATTGCTGCTGCCTCGAAATAGTTCTCCAAACGCTCCACCCATGTTTTCCATTTGGCAGCATGTGCTGATGGAGGACCATCGATTAGGAACGGTTCCAATGCCGGGAACGAATTAATGTTGCTGACAGGGTGTGCTTGCCAATAGGGGCCACTTGCAACTAGCGTTGACGTCCGCTCAATGAACTAAGGTGTCCCAAGTACTCTGTGTTGGCTGTGCAGGCACCCAGTTATTTATCCACCTAGCCAATGTGCAGTCCTACTGCCACCCCACGAAAACCGTTAAGATGGGTTTATTTTTCGCTTTCCTCACCTGCACTGCCTTCCTTGGGTGTCATAGCAGTCTGCACTGCCTCAATGTTGTGTCTTCTCCCTGCTCCTGTCACTCACCAAGAGTCCAGTGGCTGCAGCCTCTGCCTGTATGTCTTGAATAGCGCTCCCCACGCGCTTTTCTCTAATCTCCTGATGGGGGCGTGGTTGTTTCCAACTACCTCATCTGCCCACCAGCCGGTTGTTTTTTCCTTCCTCTCTTCTTTTTTTTTTTTATTATGACGATTCTCCTCATACGCCGCTGACTGGTGTGAGTGCAGCCACCAAAAGACAAAACGGCGTCTTCCTGACTGGAGTTGGACGCACGTCAGCTCCTTCTGCCGCTCAGCCGCTCAGAACGCGGCCGATGCCCGTGCTTCCACGGAGTCTACCGCTTGGGAGACTCACCGTCGGAGTTCCTGCTCAGCCAACGCATCGGACGATGCCACCCAGCCAGATCACAGGTACACGTTGTGCTGCGCACCTGCTCGTCACGCCAGCACCGCGGGCCACTTGAGGTGAAAAAAATAAATAAACTGGCAGTAAACTGGGGTGCGAGGGCCGTCTCCCAGTCTCGTCGCCACTTTGTTATGTTCTCTATCTAGCTGGCAGGTTATTGTGAATCGTGTGAGGAGATCTGAGTAAGGTGAGGGATAAATAATACAAAACACGCAGTGGTAATCTGTGGGGAACTCCCGTTCTGGCGCGAACACCAGAACCTTTATTAACTTGCCCCATGACGTCAGGAGCCAACCAACCGGAACAAACATTGAAAGGGGTTTCTACGCGACCGCATACCAGCGGCTCGTTTAGATTACCCCATGCCAAATAAACCCATCGGTAGCAACATAACAACAAGAAGGCGTGCTGTTCCACAACACAGTGGGATTTCAGCGCCCACACTATGGAACTGGACTCATCTGGTCATCAGAGGCTCCTATTAGGAGCACAAGCCCTGAACCATCAATAGTGGCATGCTTCATCATTAAGCCCTGATCCTTGTAGGGCTGGCGCTGCAATGCCCAATGGCCTCTCAAGACGGCACTTTGTGGCAAATCTTTTTTGAATCCCCTCTGGGTCAGGAATACTAGCCTTGTTTAAAAAGTGAATCAAAACAAAATTCTCGCCGTAAGTAGACTGGCATGGAACAATTAATTCCTGGGTCTCTGTTAAACATAAAAAACAATGAAACTATATGATTTCTAGAACACTTCACCTGCGTGCAAGATGTTTCTCATCTTGTAAGCATTAACAAATCAATGGAATTTCATCAGGACCTTCGTTTAACCTAATGTACCAAAGTAGGCAAACGTGATATGTCAGTGATACTGTCCTACCTATTAACCTATGTTATGTGTCATAGGGAAACATCACTAACAACGCGGTCAATGCACTGCTATGCATTGACCACGCTGCCATTACCACACATATGCGTTTACTAAGCATGCGTTTAGCACGCATGTCTTTACCATGCATATGCAGGGTAATGGAAAGGAGAGCAATCCAGGCCGAACAGGAAGTAGCAGTGACCAGAGGAGAGAGCTAAGTGGTGCCCAGTTTGGGAGGGGGGTGGGGTTGAGTCGTTTTTAGGACAAGTTTGGGGTACTTTTTAGGACAGGGTGGAAAAGGTTTTAGGGTTCAGGGTGAAAGATCAGGAGTTGGGGTAAATTTTAGGACAGGGTAAGTGTTAGGGATTAGGGTGGGGTGGGGGGGTTAGGGTAGTTTTTAGGACAGGGCTGGAAAGCTTTCAGGAAATGGGTGGGTAGCTTTTAGGGTACAGGCCGTGTAATTTTTAGGACAGGGCAGGGTAGCTTTTAGGATTTAGGGCGGGGTGGAGGGGTCAGGGTAGTTTTTAGGACAGGTCGGGGTAGGTTTTAGGACAGGCAGGGTAGTTTCTAGGGTTTAGGGTGAAGGCAGTGGGTCGGAGTAATTTTTAGGACAGGGTAGGTAGATTTTACGGTTCAAGGTGGGGGGTTGGGGTAGTTTTTAGGACAGGGTTGTGTAGTTTTAAGGACGGGTAGATTAAGGGTTTAGGGTGGGGTTCAGGGTAGTTTTTAGGACAGGGCATGGTAGGTTTTAGGACAGGGCAGGGTAGCTTTTAGGGTTTAGGGTGTGGGCACGGGGTCTGGGTAGTTTTTAGGACAGGCCAGGGTAGGTTTTAGGGTTCAGAACAAGGTTGGGATAGTTGTAGGACAGGGTGGGGTAAGTTTTAGGGCAGGGCAGGCTAGATTTGAGGGTTTAGGGCTGGGCTCAGGGTAGTTTTTAGGACAGGGAGGGGTAGGTTTTAGGACAGAATGGGATAGGTTTTAGGTTTCAGGGTGGGTGTTGGGGTGCTTTTTTGGATAGGGCGGGGTAGGTTTTCAGACAAGGCAGGGTAGCTTGTAGGGTTTAGGGCGAAGGCAGGGGATCAGGTAGTTTTTAGGACAGGGAAGGTAGGTTTTAGGGTTCAGGGTGGGGGCAGGAGGCTGGGTAGTTTTTAGGACTGGGTAGAATAGTTTTTAGGACAGGGTATGTTTTAATGTTTAGGGCGGGGATCAAGGTAGTTTTTAGGACAGGGTGGGTAGGTCTTAAGACAGGGCTGGGCAGCTTTTAGAGTTTAGGGTGTGGGCGGGTGGTTGGGGTAGTTTTTAGTACTGGGCAGGGGAGGTTGTAGGGTTTAGGACAGGGGGTCAGGGTATATTTTAGGACAAGGTGGGGTAGTTTTTAGGGCAGGGTAGGGTTTAGGGTGGGAGGCCTGGGTAGTTTTTAGGACATGTTGGGGTAGTTTTTAGTACATGGCAGGGTAGCTTTTAGGGTTTAGGGTAGGAAGGGTTAGATTTTAGGACAGGGAAGGGGAGGTATTAGTGTTTTATGGCAGAGATGGGGGGTCAGAGTAGTTTTGAGACAGGAAAGGTTTTAGGATTTAGAGCAGGGGTCAGGGTAGTGTTTAGTGCAGGGTGGGGTAGATTTCAGGACAGGGTAGAATTTAATGTTTAGGGCGGAGGTTTGGGCTAGTTATTAGGACAGGGTGGGGTAGTTTGTAGGACAGGGTAAGTTTTAAGGTTTAGGGCCAGGGGTCAGGGTAGTTTTTTAAGACAGGTCGGAATAAGTTTTGGGACAGGGAAGGGCAGCTTTTAGGGTTTAGGGTGGGGATCAGTAGTTTTTAGGACAGGAAGGGGTAATTTTTAGGACAGGGTAGGTTTTGGGGTTTAGGGTGGAGGCGAGGGGTCAGGGTAGTTTTTAGGACAGTGCGGGGTAGGTTTTAGGACAGGGCAGGGTAGCCCATAGGTTTTAGGACAAAGGCAGGGAGTCGGGATAGGTTTTAGGACAGGAGGTAGGTTTTAATGTTCAGGGTGGGACCAGAGGGTCGGGGTAGTTTTCAAGACTGGGTGGGGTAGTTTTTATAACAGAGTAGCATTTAGAATTTAGGACTGGGGGTCAGGGTAGTTTTTAGGGCAGGGCGGGATAGGTTTTAGGGTTTAGGGAAGGGGTCAGGGTACATTTTAAGACAGGGTGGGGTAGGTTTTAGGACAGGGCAGGGTAGCTTTTAGGCTTTAGGGCGTGGGAGGGTAGATTTAAGGACAGGGAAGGGTAGGGTTTAGGGTGGAGGTGGGGGTCAGGGTAGATTTTAGGAGGGTGGGGTAGTTTTTAGGGCAGGGTAGGTTTTAGGGTTTAGGACGGGGTCGGGATAGTTTTTAGGATAGGGTGTGGTAGGTTTTAGGACAGGCAGGGTAGCTTTTATGGTTTAGTGTGAATGCATGGAGTTGGGGTTGTTTTTAGGACAAGCGGGTAGGTTTTAGGACAGGGTAGGTTATAGGGTTTAGGGCGAGGGGTCAGGGTAATTTTTAGAACAGTGCGGGGTAGGTTTTAGGACAAGGCAGGGTAGCTTGTGGGGTGTGGGGCTAACGGGTAGTTTTTAGGGCTGGCAGGTTTTTAGGGTTCAGGGTGGGGGGTGGGACGGGGTAATTTTTAGGACAGGGTGGGGTAGTTTTCAGGACAGGGGAAGGTATACGGTTTAGGGCAGGGATGGGTAGTTTTTGGGACAGGGAACGGTAGGTTTTATGGTTTAGGACGGAGGTGGGTGTCAGGGTAGTTCTTAGGACAGGGCGGGGTAGGTTTCAGGACAGGGTTGAATTTAATGTTTAGGGCGGGGTTTGGGGTAGTTATTAGAACAGGATGGGGTCGTTTTTAGGACAGGGTAAGTTTTAGGGTTTAGGGTCGGGGTAGTTTTTTAAGACAGGGAGGGATAAGTTTTAGGACAGGGAAGGGTAGCCTTTAGGGTTTAGGGCAGGGGTCAGTAGTTTTTAGGACGGGAAGGGGTAGGTTTTAGGACAGGGTAGGTTTTGGGGTTTAGGGCGGAGGCGAGGGGTCAGGATAGTTTTTAGGACAGTGCAGGGTAGGTTTTAGGACAGGGCAGGGTAGCCTATAGGGTTTAGGACGAAGGCAGTGGGTCAAGATAGTTTTTAGGGCTGTAGGTAGGTTTTAGGGTTCAGGGTGGGGCCGGGAGGTCAGGGTAGTTTTCAGGACTGGGTGGGGTAGTTTTTACAACAGAGTAGGTTTTAGAGATTAGGACTGAGGGTCAGGGTAGTTTTAAGGGCAGGGCGAGATAGGTTTTAGGGTTCATGGAAGGGGTCAGGGTACTTTTTAGGACAGGGTGGGGTAGGATTTAGGACAGGGCAGGGTAGCTTTTAGGCTTTAGGGCGGGGAGAGGTAGATTTAAGGACAGGGAAGGGTATGTTTTAGGGTTTAGGGTGGAGGTCGGGGTCAGGGTAGTTTTTAGGACGGGGTAGTTTTTAGGACAGGGTAGGTTTTAGGGTTTAGTGCGGGTCGGATAGTTTTTAGGATAGGGTGTGGTAGGTTTTAGGACAGGGCAGGGTAACTTTTAGGGTTTAGTGTCAAGGCATGGAGTCTGGGTTGTTTTTAGGAGAGGCGGATAGGTTTTAGGGTTCAGTGTGGGGGTGAAGGTAGTTTTGAGGACAGGGTGGGGTGGTTTTTTTGACAGGGTAGGTTTTAGGGTTTAGGCTGGGGGTCAGGATAGTTTTTAGGACAGGGCAGGGTAGGCTTTAGGACAAGGCAGTGTAGATTTTAAGATTTAGGGTGTGGGCAGGGAGTCAGGGTAGCTTTTAGGACAGGGCAGGGTAGGTTTTAGGACAGGGTAGGTTATAGGGTTTAGGGCTTGGCGAGGGGTCGGGGTAGTTATTAGGACAGTGTGGGGTAGGTTTTAGGACAATGCAGGGTAGCTTGTGGGGTTTTGGGCTAAGGGGTAGTTTTTAGGGCTGGCAGGTTTCAGGGTGGGCGTATTGGGGCGGGGTAATTTTTAAGACAGGTTGGGGTACTTTTTAGGACAGGGGAAGTTTTTAGGGTTTAGGGTGAGTGTCAGTGTAGTTTTTAGAAAGCGGTAGGTTTTCGGACAGGACAGGGTAGCTTCTAGGGATTAGGGTGAGGGCAGGGGTCTGAGCAGTTTTTAGGAAAGGGTGGGGTAGTGTTAGGTTTGAGGGTTTAGGGCAGAGGGTCAGGGTACGTTTTAGGACAGGGCATGGTAGCTTTTAGGGTTTAGGGCAGGGCAGGGTTAGTTTTTAGGACAGGGAAGGGTAGGTTTTAGGGTTTAGGGCAGTGGTGGGGCGGTCAGGGTAGTTTTTAGGACAGGGTGGGGTATGTTTTATGACAGGGTGGATTGTATGGTTTAGCGCGGGGGTTGGGTAGTTTTCAGGAAAGGGTGGGGCAGTTTTTAGGACAGGGTCAATTTTAGGGGTTAGGGCAGGGGCGGGGGGTTTGGGGTAGTTTTTATGACAAGGCGGGATAGGTTTTAGGTTTTAGGACAGGGCAGGGTAGCTTTTAGGGTTTTAGGGCAGGGTCAGGGTAGTTTTTAGGACACAGCAGGGTAGGTTTTAGGACAGGGGAGGGTAGCTTTTAGGGTTTAGGGCGGGTCGGGGTAGTTCTTAGGGCAGGGCAGGGAAGGTTCTAGGTCTCAGGGCAGGGGAGGTCACCGTAGTGTTTAGGACAGAGTGGGGTAGGTTTTAGGACAGGGCAGGGTGGCTTTTTGGGTTTAGGGTTGGGGCGGGGTCTTGCTAGTTTTTAGGACAGGGCAGAGGAGGTTTTAGGGTTTAGGGTGGGGGTGTGGATTCGGGGTAGCTTTTAGGCTAGGGTAGGTTTTAGTGTTTAGGGTGAGGTGGGATGAGGGGTCAGGGTAGTTTTTAGGAGGGGGTAGGGTAGGTTTTAGGACAGGTTACAGCAGGGTTAGGGCTCAGGCAGGGGGCTGAAGGGGCAGTTTTAAGGGCTTGCGCAGGTGGAGTATGGTGTCAGGTGTAGGGGGCAGGGTAGGGGAGAATTTACCACTCAGGATCCATCAACATTCTTTTACTTTGAAATTTGTTGTAAAGGCATGAGTGGTAAAGACTCTGTAGTTGTAGAGACTGCGTTGTAGAGACATACATGAAATATGCGTGCCTTGTTCCATCATACATCCTGTGTCAAAAGTTAATCCATATGAACTTACACCCTGAATATATACGTTTTTTTTTATAGCACATTGATGACCCTAATCAGGAAGTAAAAGGGCCCCTTATCAATGGCACGATACTTGACCACACAACTAGGTACGGAGTAGATATATATAGACCAGTGTCAGGGACCACTGGAAGGTCAAATTACCAGTGGGTGGTCAAAGATTCTGCTATTCTTAAGGTTTCCTTCAAGTTTAATGAAGGAGGAACATGTTTTTTTAACTTATCCATTGCCATAGTTGTTTTCGTACAAACTTAGACAGTATACTTGATCCCATGAGTTATACCTTGCTGAATGAAGGGGGCTCTTTGAGGAGTTGTGTTATCGCCTTCTCGAAGGCAGTGTATGAGTGTGTTGCTCTAAGTGTGGCAGGGTCAAGTATGTGATGCATGCCATCCTAAGGTATGTAATTTTGTGACTGGTGACATGTGATCCATCTTTTATGTTTTATAGATAGTCCTCACAGAAGGGATCAAGACAACTTTAAGGGGTGAAAGGATAGATTTGTGGCGGTCTGTATGAAGAGCTGTTGCATTGTCTAGCCAAGACTCATAATTGTGCTAAGGTTTGAGTTGTTACCAGGGACTTTCTATTGTGTAATGTGAAGAGTTACTATAGAGCCTTCTTGGTTATGTAGCTTACGTCATACTCTGACCAGGGCTGTGGTAAATAATGTGAAAAGTGATTGGAGTAATGTTGTATGTTCTGGATTTGTATACGAGACATTTGAAGTGTCGAAACTTGAGCCCTTGAGTAGACTTGCAGTTGACTGTGACCCAATTAATAATTCCTATTCCCTCTCCTGTTGTATTCTTTCTGTTCAATCAAAGTGTAGAATATCAGTGAGGCTGCAACAGATCAATCATCAAGCAAGAGCGGATATAAAGATAGTTTGTGTAAGAAAAATCATTTTCACTTTATAGAGAACCAAAGTATCCCTAATTTCCATTCTGTACATCATAGCTGATCTACAATTGTGCAACATACATTTTGGCGCGTTATTTTTGTCTCTGTTGGTTGAGTATTTATTTTAAATACGTAATTTGTATTCAGAGTGATAACTTTGTGGTGGCTTCCTCTTACCTAGAGAAGGTATCTGGGACAATATGGAGTTTGAATTTATTGGTATCGGATATCATAATTTTTGTTCCTTTGCTCTCATTTCTATTTTTCATAGGCTCTGTCATTGCTAGTTATGGTTAGAGGCTCGAAATATTTGTTGGTTGAGTGACTAATAGAAGAAGAGTTATCATTTGTATAAAATGCCCTGTGGCAACCTACGAGTTCTTAGGGACATTAAGCAGAACTTGATTTTCTACAGCAAGTAGCATACATGTCATTGTTTAGTCTGTGAATGAGGAGTTGTAGTACTGTTTCTAGAGTTATGATGAACTTATAGTTTGAATTTGTGTTGACTTAAAGTACTCGGCAATAGGTGTTATAATAACCCATCTGTTTTTCACCCTTCTGCATATCTGTATCATAAGGGGATGTGAATACGTTTCCCAGTCCCCAATTTAGGCTGAGTTTATCATTTTTAAGTGGTGGTAGCCTTGTAATTTTCATTGTCTTTAAATTATGGACATTTTCCTAGTCTTATGTCTCTGAGCATGTGGCTCTTTCCAAACTGCCGTAATGAGAGCGGAACTAATTAAGAGCTTCTGAAGTATTATAATTTTGTAAACTTTCATTTACTTCCTAGACTCTCATTTACTTCCTAGACTCTCACTAACTTCCTTCACTGTCGAACAATGTGTTTCCACGTTCTTGTTTTCTTTCACTGCACACAGCAGTCTCTCCATAGTGTCGTTTGTAGACCAGGGTTTCTCTGGAGGCGCAGTTGTCCAATTATTTGAAAGATTCTCGCTGACATTTGAGCATGTTAGTCTATGTAAGTTGTTATCTGAGATGAACTGATTAGCAGGTATGTCTACTTTTGCTTCAGAGAACTTCTCATTTACCTTGATTACGAGCATGTTGAAATTTTTGTGGTTTTTTTTCTTAGTGGGTGTCGACAAAGGCATTCTTTCAACTTACTTTTAAAGAGTCATTCAAGTGAATTGCCAATTACCAATTTCAATCCTTATTCGGTATCAATGCCATAAAAGTTACAAACAGGTGTGAGATATAGAAACATCTTAAAATAACATTAACATCGCTTTAAAATATACCAACAAATTTATAAAGCCCAACTATCCCAAGACTTCATACAATTTCTCAAATTTCTCTCAAGACATCACACCACCGATGCAGGCAAAATTGCAGTCATAAAAATAAACAGTTAGCAGAAAAGACGCATCATTGTTAACAGTAGTCGACCACAAAACTGGTCAATGAAGTGCCTTAATTTAAAGTGCACTGTACATTTTCTTGCGGTGAGCATGAGTGGGCTCAAAAGGACAGAGCTTGGGAAATAGTACCCAACACAGATACAAAATGCGAGGTTAGCATAATAATATCGGAACTGGAACTGGTCAGCTAAACATGCAGTGACCACACATCGCACACACATTTGTCGCTGAGCATCATGCTTAGAGAGTGGTGCAAAACGTACTATAAAATGCAAAGTCAACATATTAGTCTCAAACCAGGAGCGAATCTGCTAACCTTGTAATGAAGCACATCATACAGTTGCATGCATTAAACGCTATGCAGTGCACAGTTTCCTCAGGTAAAATGAAGCAACTCCAAAGAGCTTTTGTTAGGTAATAAAGCATAAATAGCAACATTTAAAATGAAAAATTGACATGTTAATCTCGAAAGTGTTAATGCTGAGTTTATTAATGAATATAGCTAATGAATATTCATGTATTCTGAGTGTTGAATTCGCATAGAAAATGTATTAACTTAGAGGAATATAATGCACGCATATGATGTTGCACTAATTTGATGTTGCGCCCATTTGAGTGGCCGCCAATAGTCACGAAGTGTACTTATTAATGGCTTATTAATATGAAATGTTGAGCCTATGTTTGATTAATGTAGTAATATCTTCTCATGTTAAGGGTTATGCATTGTTTATTAGCTTTATTATTTTGTAGACCTTAACTTAGCGAGGTCTGGGCCTAGTTGCATGGCCTCATGTCAATCTATCTTTCTTAGGCGTTTTGTAAAATGGTTGCTTAGAGAGTTAAATTGTGATTTTCCACTGTACTGACCATGTGCTCGTAGCTGAAGTTAGTTCACATGAGAAACTGCTTGCTAGAAGATGTTGTATTAGCTAGGGAAACATTGTATATTGTGGTGTGTGTAAGACTGACCTTCCCAGGAGAAGACAATGGATGCACTGACTGGAATAAAAGTTGCAGCAATATTAATACCTGATGAGCTGAATGATGGGAACAAGAGAAGAGGAGCCAATCATCGACATGTCAACCATGTAGTAGTAATACTTTAGATACGGGGTTTTATTTTAATTGGACTAAATGTAAACATGCGATTCTTTGACCAAAAGGGGCATGGGAAGTAGTTTTAGGAAATCTAACATAGCCGGACTACACAGGGAAGAGGACACAATTTTTTCCATTTGCTACTTCGTTATTATTTTCTTGACCCTCCTGGGAAGAGATGTGCTTCACTCTATTGCTTAAAGAGACTTTGGTATTACGACCATGGCGGAAACCGCCAACATAGACAGCCACTTTAACACTCCGACCGCCACGACGGTACAAACAAACAGCGAGGCGGACACCGCCAATAGACTGGCGGGAGACAATGTACCGCCCACCCTATCACAACACGGCTATCCGCCACTTTTTCCAGGGCGGAACCAATGCAAATAAAAGCACGGCACAAACAGTACACAGAAGGGAAACCACTCACCTCTCCATGCCCCATGAGGAACCAGGACTCCATGGAGCCCGAATTGCAGATCCTGCCGGCGTTGGTCTTCCTGCTCCTCTATCAGGAGCTCCAACGACGGTGGCGACGGCCATGGTGAGTACTGCACCTACGACACTGGGGAGGGGGGAGGGAAAAGAGATTGACACACACATGCAACACCCCCACCCCCACCCTCACCCACAACACCATACACACAAACACATGCTGCAACATTACATATACACCCCCACCCCCCCTGGAAGAACGCAAGGACAAAAGGAAATGATTGTAATGATTGTAATCAATAAAATCCATTAGTCAAAAGTCAAAATCCAGTATATACAAATATGTACCCAAACTACACAAGCCCGGATAGTGCACCAATCATTGTCCCAAAATGCATGGGCGAGGCCCACACATGATACCTGACTCCAAACGGAGAGAACACTGGAGGGGCATCACATAGAAAATATACAGGCACCTCAGGTGGAGGGGGGGTGTCGCGTGGGCTCTCATTATCCTAAATGAGACTACTGGATTTCTAGGCAGCAGGATCGATAACGGTGTGGGGAACTGAGTCTGACCCACGTGTAAGGAACTCTGTCACCCTAAATCCGGTTGTTGCTCCGGCTAACTAGCAGTGCCTCATTTCTCCCACGGGGAAGAAATGATTGGGCAGCCGAGCGCATGACATCTTTGGAACTTCTCAGGGAAGTCGTGGTCACTCAGATCCAAACCAACTCTCTCATTCACTATATGGTATCATATACAAATGACAAAGACAGTATAAGTTTTATATAATGTTTTAATAAAACAACTGTATTTTAGATATTAAGGCATGAGCCGCAATAACCAGAACAATACAACATAGTAGGATTGATATAGTAACCAGGAGAGTAAAACATAGAAATAAAGCTATCATAATTCCTAACCGTTTCTACTCTCCCTCTGCTTGTTCTATTTAGAGCACAGCATGTTAAGCTTTCAGCTTGCCTTTCTGTATCACTAGGGAGACGGACACACTCATACCTGAGCAAAGGCCTGTGATCTGGTTCAGCATCTGCAACGAGGCAGTCAGCGTCTAGTTGTGGTTCCCTGATCGGAATCTCCCTCTGCATGTATTGGGACAAGGAAGTGATTTTATAACTAACATGTCATTGTGATCACAAAATGTTCCTGCGCAGGAATGGCAAGTCTAGACTCCTACCACGTCTATCGGCAATGTACCAGACTGTATCCTTGACTAAAGCACAGAGTGAATATGTTATGAAGAACTCCAGTGCTGAAGTAGGCAAAACAGTGTGATATGAATAAAAAACAACACCGTAGAACTGGCTATTCTGTAAAATAACAGTACGAAGCCTAATAGAAAGCATTTAGAGTAAAGTGCACAGAGGCTCTAAGCTGTTAGCAAATGAATAAAATATATTTAGCGCAAAGTGCACAGAGGCCTAAGGCCTGAAGCTAATGCGCAAAATATACGTAAAACTGACCACACTACAGGGGCACCTCAGCCGGATGAACGCATGATGCCTCTGCTCCACGAGGGGACTCCATGCCCATTGATGTATCCTGGGGAGTGCAATGCCACAGTCTCTCAAGTATTTTCAGTGGGTGGTTTGCCCACTGCTTTATCCTGGGGAGTGCAAAGCCACAGTCTCTCAAGTCTTTTCAGTGGGTGGTTTGCCCACTGCTTTATCCTGGGGAGTGCAAAGCCACAGTCTTTCAAGTGGATAACAGTCTCCACTGGTTCTGGAGGGGGCTTTGGGCCAGATGTAAGTAGCCTTTTGCGAGGCGCAAAAGGCCTCACGGATGCAGAAACACATTTTGCGAGTCGGTACCGACTTGCAAAATGTGTTTCCAACTCGCAAATAGGAAGGGGTGTGCCCTTCCTATTTGCGACCGCATCGCGATGTAGAGTTGATTTGTGACTGCGAAAGCGGTCGCAAATCAACTCGCAGTTACCATCCACTTGAAGTGGATGGTAACTCATTCGCAAACGGGAAGGGGTCCCCATGGGACCCCTTCCCCTTTGTGAATGCAAACAAAAATATTTTTTCAGAGCAGGCAGTGGTCCTATGGACCACTGCCTACTCTGAAAAAAAATGAAACAAAAAGGTTTCGGTATTTTTTCTATTTGCAGCTCGTTTTCCTTTAAGGAAAATGGGCTGCAAAAAGAAAAAAAAAAACTGCTTTATTCAAAAACAGTAACGGACATGGTGGTCTGCTGTCTCCAGCAGGCCACCATCCCCGTGAGTGCCTAGACTCGCTATGGGGTCGCAAACTGCGACCAACCTCATAAATATTTATAGCGAGTCGCAGAAGGTTTCTGAGACACCTTTCTGCATAACATTTTGCGAGGTGCAAATTGCGAGTCGCTAGTACTCGCAATTTGCACCTCGCAAAATGTTTTCTTCCTTCTTCTGGCCCTTTGTGCCCAGAGTGCTTCATCCTGCCAAGGACTGAGGTAGTGGATGAGATACTCCACTGGTTCTGGAGTGGGCCTGGTGCCCAGAGTGCTTCATCCTGCCAAGGACTGAGGTAGTGGATGAGATACTCCACTGGTTCTGGAGGGGGCTTTGTGCCCAGAGTGCTCCATCCTGCCAAGGACTGAGGTAGTGGATGTATCTCTCCACTGGTTCTGGAGTGGGCCTGGTGCCCAGAGTGCTTCATCCTGCCAAGGACTGAGGTAGTGGATGAGATACTCCACTGGTTCTGGAGGGGGATTTGTGCCCAGAGTGCTTCATCCTGCCAAGGACTGAGGTAGTGGATGAGATATTCCACTGGTTCTGGAGGGGGCTTTTTGCCCAGAGTGCTTCATCCTGCCAAGGACTGAGGTAGTGGATGCCTTTCTGCACTGGTTCTGGGGGGCGCCTGGTGCCCAGAGTGCTCCATGTGCAGTGTGGCCGGTACAATTCCCTCACCTGGGTGTGTGTGCCATGAGATTGCCGATGTACAGATAGCATGATACGCCATGGAGGCAGCGACATACCCCAACACTGCTGCGGCTTCGTATTCCATATGCAGGTGACAACTGTGATGACAGTGATGCTTCATGGAAGCTGCCCAGGGTCCTGGAACTCAACACCACCCTCGGACGACTGACCACTGGGGATGGTAGCCATGTCTGCAGTAGTGCCACTGGCTGAGGATGTCGCGGGGCCGCTGGCGGTGCTGTGCTTGCTGCAGTGGCAGTCGCGGCGGTGCATGCAGCGGTGGCAGTCGCGGCGGTGATGGCTACGGGGTCTGTGGCGGTACAGGTGGGGGTGCAGGTGGCGGTGTTCTCCGCCGTACAGGTTGGCGTCGACGTGGACAGACGGTGTGACACTGGTCCCTCAGTCGGTGCCACCATGCTCTCTCCTGACCTGCTCTTCAGTTTTTGCCCCATCCCCACCATTGAGGGAGCAGCTGTCTTGCCACTATCCCCTTTAGTTTTCCCTGACCCCTTGGTGGCAGGTGTTTTTGGCTTCTCCCTCCGGGATGTGGGCACCTTTTTTACCTTGGCAGGTGGCGGAAGGTCCTTGCCCTCGCTCTGTGGCACACTGGCAGCCCTGATGGTTGGCGCACTCCATGACCCCGCAGTTGCTGGCACCACTGTGCCTGGGGATGTGGTGGCTGAGGTGCTGGGCTGGGACCTGGAAAGCCTGGCCCTAGGGGAAGGACGGGGGGGAGGTGGAGGGAAGAGGTCAATACTAGCCAGGAAAAGTTTTTTAGACACACTGGGATGGGTAGATGGAGGGAGTTTGGGAGTGGAGGTAGAGGTAGTGGTTGTAGGAGGTGTACATCTGCTGAATTTGGGTGAAGGTGCATGGGCTGGAGGCTGTTGTGAGGTGGATGGCTGTTGGGTGGGTGTGTGCCTGCGTTTGTGTACTTTGGGAGGAGGGCTCACAGACCCACTGGGAGAGGACACAGGGGATGTGTGAATGGTAGTGGGGGTGGTGAGTGCACGTGAGCGGTGTGTGGTGATGGGCGTGCTGGTGATGGAGGTAGTGGCTGAGGACGCAGTGCATGCAGGTGTGAGTGGAGATGAGACTGGGAGGGAGGAGGGAGACGTGGAGGAGGGGGACACAGTGGAGGCAGTGGATGTTGGTATGTGTGCATGGGTATGATGCTTGTGTGAGTGCCTGTGGGATGTGTGGTGCTTATGTTTGCCTGAGCCACCCTTGTGTGTTGAGGTGTGTGCATGCTGGTCTGATGGTGTGCTTGGGATAGGCTGAGGTACAGGGGATTAGGTCTGGGTGGAGGAAGTTGGAGGGGGGAGGCTGGACACAGGGACAATGGCTGCCATCAGTGCTGAGACCAGAGCCTGAAATGCTCTCTGTTGGGCTGCCTGGCAAGAATGAATGCCCTCCAGGTATGTATTTGTTTGTTGCAAATGCCTCTCAACACCCTAGATGGCATTCAGAATGGTAGACTGCCCAACAGTAAGGGATCTCAGGAGGTCAATAGCCTCCTCACTGAGGGCAGCAGGGCTGACTGGGCCAGGGCCTGAGGTGCCTGGGGCGAAGGAGATGCCCACCCTCCTGGGTGAGCGGGCACAGGACACATGCTGAGGGGCTGCTGGGAGGGCAGTGCTGGTAGGGGTGTGGCGGCTGTACCTGTTGATGCGGGGGCACAAAGGGGCCCGCCACCGCAAGGGAGCTCCTATCAAGTGAGGAGTCGCTGTCACTGCTGTCTGCTCCTGTCCCCGCCGTGGAGCTCCCATCGTCCTCCGTCCCACGGGTGGCTTCAGACTCCGGTGTTTCACCCTCCAAGACCAAGTGGGATGCAGCTCCCTCCTGCTCTGGTGCCAATGCTCCTCCGCCTCATGATGCTATTGCACACAAGAACAGGGAGACCAAAAACAGGCGTGGGAAAGACAGAAGAAAGACATGTTCAGTGCATGCAACACCACTAATTTTGGCAGACAATACAGACACAGCAGCCCTCTGCACTACGCCATGTACTTATAGTTCCTAGTTTAATCACATGCCCACGGGGTACAAGGCCCGATTGCTGCACACATGGAAGTCACAGGAGCCTGACTAGGTGTAGATGGCACTAACCACTAGTGGGGTTGGGGTGCCACTGAGCCTGCCTCACAAGGGACCTTGCCTACCAAGATCGCCCTGGCCTAGGGGAACCCACTGCCCACCTCCCCCACCCAGACATCTCATAATGCGCGCAGAGTCAGCTGAATGAGAGTATACTCACCCCCTTGTGGCTGCTGTGATGCCCTCAAGCGCCCATCCAACTCCGGATATGCCCCGCCAGGATTCGAGACATCAGGGGGGTCATGGTGCGAAGGTCACCCCTCCCACGTTGGGAGGCAATCCCCAGCTGGGCCTCCGCCGTCTGCTTGCTCCAGCGGCGAAGGTCCTCCCATCTTTTCCGGCAGTGGGTGCTCCGTCTGTGGTGGACCTCCAGGGTCTGGACGTCCTTGGTGATGGTACGCCAAATAGCCTTCTTCTGGTGGGCGCTGACCTAAAGGAATAGTACAGGGGAAAAGGAAAATCTTTACCCGTCCGGACCCTCATACTCATTGGCCCACGTTCCCACCCTTGCCCTGACGCACATACACTCACCGTCCGCACATGCAGGCCTCAGTCCCCCCCCCATTTATCTTCCATCTACACCACTCCAAAGAGGCATTTCCCATGCAGCATGCTCACAGTATACTCACCTGTTTGTCTGGAGGACCATACTGTTGTGTGTACTGTGGGAGGACCCCATCCACTAGTTTCTCCAACTCCTCCGAAGTGAAGGCAGGGGCCCTTTCCCCAGACACATGAGCCATCATCGCTTCCAGACTGAGGTCACAGCAGCACTTGCAGTGTAGGTCCTCTCCTGTTAAAGGTCAGGTATCAAATGAGTGAACTGACAGAAAATGGCAGTCACGTCCGCGGCGGTGCGAACCGTCGCTGCCGGCGTACATCGTCATTGGCTCCTCAGACCCATAGGGTCCAATGTTAACCAATGCAGGATTGCGCTGCGGTCTTCGAATGCCTACCGCGACGCTGTATAACGCCAGCGCAGTTACCTCATATCCCCTTGTCCCACCTTACAGGTCAGGCATCCGCCCTTTCAGGGGGCCACATGGCATTAATCTTAACTGCGGCACACTAATGTAGGCCTTGAATACACACAGTAACAGGCACATTGCGGATTAACAAATGTATGCAAATTACATGTTGTGATACCTCAGTGTTGGCTGACTCTCTGCTCGCTGTTCTCCTCCATAGGGCACATCTGCTGGGGCCGGTGATGAGATGGCAGCATCCTCCGGTGTACAGACCACTGGTGGACCTGTCGACAATGGAAGAGAGACACGTAATAGTCACCTACAGACTTGATCATGCAACAATCCATGAACTGTGTGCCCAGCTGGAGCCAGACCTGATGTCAGCAATCCGCCATCCCACAAGAATCCCCCTTATAGTGCAGATCCTGTCAGTACTCCATTTCCTGGCAAGTGGTTCCTTTCAAACTACAGTAGCCATTACATCAGGGATGTCCCAGCCAATGTTCTCTAAAGTGTTGTCCAGAGTGTTCTCTGCCCTGCTGAAACACATGCGCAGCTACATCGTGTTCCCTCGGGTGGAGGATTTGCCCACAGTGAAAGGTGACTTCTATGCCACGGGACATATCCCCAACATCATAGGTGCCATTGATGGGACACATGTGGCCTTGGTACCCCCCTGCAGGAGTGAACAGGTGTACAGAAACCGGAGGAGCTACCATTGTATGAATGTGCAGATGGTGTGTTTGGCCGACCAGCACATCTCACATGTGAATGCCAAATTTCCTGGCTCAGTGCATGATGCTTACATTCTGAGGAATAGCAGCATTCCTTATGTGATGGGGCAACTCCAGAGGCACTGTGTGTGGCTAATAGGTGAGGACAAGGACCCTATACAGTGTGAATAGATGTCTTTGTATGGGGTTGTCCGTACGGGTTAGTGTGTGTCTAACAGTTGTCCCTCGATATTTTCAGGTGACTCTGGGTACCCTAACCTGTCATGGCTACTGACCCCAGTGAGAAATCCCATGACAAGGGCAGAGGAATGCTACAATGAGGCACATGGGCGAACTAGGAGAGTGATTGAACGCACCTTCGGCCTCCTGAAGGCCGGGTTCCTGTGCCTCCATATGACAGGTGGTTCTCTCTACTACTCACCAAAGAAGGTGTGCCAGATCATCGTGGCCTGCTGTATGTTGCACAACCTGGCTTTGCGATGGCAGGTGCCCTTTCTGCAGGAGGATGGTCCAGCTGGTGGTCTTGTGGCAGCTGTGGAGCCTGTGGACAGTGAAGAAGAGGAGGCAGAAGAAGAGGATATCGACAACAGAAACAACATACTCATGCAATACTTCCAGTGAGACACAGGTAAGAAGATGTCACTGCCTCCCACATCTCATACTACAGTATTGTTGGAGCTAGCATTAGTCCGTCATTTTCACTCAGTATATGGACCCTGACTTGTCATGTTGCCTTTCCATTTCACAGATGTGGTTCCATTTTGTGCTATATTTCCTCCAGCCCTACAACCGTGTTACATCGGTATGTGAACAATTTAATTGACATCGCTATATTCCATGGTTATTGCAATTACACGTTTGTGAAAGCATAGACTGACTCCAGATTGTTTTGTGATTGAAGTGTGTTTATTTCTGTGCAAATAAGTGGAGGGGGTTGTAAAATGGGCAGGGGTGATGGTGAAGGAATGTCCATGGCAGAGTCCAGTCTATTTGTTTCACAGGTGCATTGTCCAAAGGGGCATAGGAAGTGGAGCAATGGCAGTTGAAGGATGGACAGGGTGACAAAGTGGGACAGAAGGGTGACATTCAGGGGGGTCTCATTTCCTGGCAGAGGTCTTGGCAATATTCTCTGTCTTGTTCCTGGATCGCAGGGACTGTTTGCGGGGTGGTTCTCCATCTGCAGGGGGTGGGGTGCTGGTGTCGTGTTCCTGTGGTGGTGCCTCCTGTCCACTAGCGCCGGCAGAGGTGGAGGGCTGTTCATCATCCAGGCTAGTGTCAGGGGCCCCTTGTTGTGCCCCAGTGTCCCTCCTGGTGTTGACAAGGTCTTGCAGCACCCCTACAATTGTGACCAGGGTGTTGTTAAGGGACTTCAGGTCCTCCCTGATCCCCAGATAGTGTTCCTCCTGCAGCCGCTGGGTCTCCTGAAACTTGGCCAATACCGTTGCCATCGTCTCCTGGGAATGATGGTAAGCTCCCATGATGTTGGAGAGGGCCTCATGGAGAGTAGGTTCCCTGGGCCTGTCCTCCCCCTGTCGCACAGCAGTCCTCCCAGCTTCCCTGTTATCCTGTGCCTCTAATTCCTGTGACTCTGTCCCCTGAACTGTGTGCCCACTGCCACTGCCCCAGGTCCCTGATTGTCCTGTGTTAGTGGGGTTCCCTGGGTTCTCTGTAGTGGTTGACACACTGCTGATTGATGTGTCCTGGGGACAAAGGGATGGTTCACTGGGTGGGTGCTGTGCTGGTGTTTCCTGAGGGGGAGGTTCAGTGGTGGTTTGTGACTGTGTCAGGGGAACCGACTGTCCAGAGGTCCCTGATTGGCCGGGCTGGTCATCTTGATCCAGGCGTGCAGAGCTGCTGTCATCACTGTGGGTCTCTTCTGTGGGGGGACTGGATATGTCTGGCACCTCCTGTCCGGTGACGCTGGGTATGGGTCCTGTTGGGGTGTGAATGCATAATGTTAGTATCTGTGTGTGCCATCTTGTGCAATGGGTGAGTTATCCTCTACTCCTGTGCTTGCATTATTGCCGTGGCCCTTGTGTGATTGGTGATTTTGGGGCATGAGTGAGTCTCTCTACTGGACATGCTTTGGTGATGGGTGTCCATGCATTGGTGTTACATCCAGGGCTTGATTTTGGGATGTGTGGGTTGTGTTAGTGGGGTATCTGTGGGTTGTTGGGGTGATGGGTGTGAGGGTGGGAGTATGTGATGGCATCCAGGTGGGGTATGGGGGATAAAGTAGTAAAGATTTGCCTTACCAGAGTCCAGTCCTCTTGCTACTCCTGCAAGGCCATCAGGATGCATTATTGCCAAGACTTGCTCCTCCCATGTTGTTAGTTGTGGGGGGTGGTGGGTCCACCACCAGTCCTCTGTAGAGCAATCTGGTGTCTGGATACCACGGAACGTACCTTCCCCCGTAGGTCGTTCCACCTCTTCCTGATGTCATCCTGTGTTCTTGGATGCTGTCCCACTGTGTTGACCCTGTCAACAATTCTCCGCCATGGCTCCATCTTCCTTGCAATGGACGTCTGCTGCACCTGTGATCCGAATAGCTGTGGCTCTACCCGGACGATTTCCTCCACCATGATCCTGAGCTCCTCCTCAGAGAACCTGGAGTGTCTTTGAGGTGCCATGATGTGGTGTGGGTGATGTGTGAGGTGCTGTCTGTTGTGATGTGTGAGGGGATGTGTTGGTGTGTGTTGTTTGAGGTGCGTGGATGTTGTATAAGTGATGGTTTTGTGTGTCTGTGGATGCTGGTGCTGTGTTAGGTAGTCTCTCTCTCTGGCCTTCTTTCAGAATTTTGGCTGTAAGTGTTTGTGGGTGATGTGGGTGTGTGCTTCATATTGCATGGGGTGTGGTGTGTGTATGTGTGTCAGGTATGTGTATTTTGAATTGTCCAATGTGAGGATGTTTTGTAAATGTGTATATTTTGTGCGCAGCGGTGTGTACCACCAATGGATTACCGCGGTTGGAAGACCGCCGAGTTGCTTCGTGGGTCGTGATACTGTGGGCGTATTCCTGTTGGCGTGACGGTGTAGGTTTTGGGATTGCCAGTTTATCACTGACCTTTGGTGTGGCGGACTTGTTTGGGTGTCTGTATTGTGGTGGATTCTGAGCTGTGAGTCGTAATACCTGTAGCGGAATTCCGCTGCCGCAATGGTATGTTGACAGTCTTCTGCACGGCGGAAAGCGGGATTTACCGCCAGGGTTGTAATGAGGGCCTATGTGTCTTTTCTGCAGGAGGGGGAGGCTGGAGATGGCCGTGTGGCAGCAGTGGACCCTGTGGACAGTGAGGATGAGGAGGAAGAGGATGAAGACCCTGTACTCCAGTGTTTGCATTCTTGTCTTGGTCCTTGTGTGATATTTGGGTTGGGGTCTGTGTGGGTATCTATAGTGGACATGCTTTGGTGATGGGTGTCCATGCTTTGGTGCTGCATACAGGGCTTGGTGTTGGGATGGGTGGGTTGTGATAGTGGGGCATATGTGAGGTGTTGGAGTGATAGGGATGAGGGTGAGGGTGGGAGTATGTGATGGCATGCTGGTAGGGTGGGGGATAAAATAGTAAAGCTTTGATTTACCAGAGTTCGGTCCTCCTGCCACTCCTGCGAGGCCCTCAGGATGCAGTATTGCCAAGACCTGCTCCTCCCATGTTGTTAGTTGTGGGGGAGGAGGTGGGGGTCCACCGCCAGTCCTCTCTACAGCAATCTGGTGTCTGGAGACCACAGAACACACCTTCCCCTGTAGGTCATTCCACCTCTCCCTGATGTCATCCCGTGTTCTTGGATACTGTCCCACCGCGTTGACCCTGTTGACGATTCTGCACCATAGCTCCATCTTCCTTGCAATGGAGGTGTGCTGCACCTGTGATCCGAATAGCTGTGGCTCTACCCGGACGATTTCCTCCACCATGACCCTGAGCTCCTCCTCAGAGAACCTGGGGTGTCATTGAGGTGCCATGATGTGGTGTGGGTGATGTGTGAGGTGGTGTGTGTTGTGATGTTTGAGGGGATGTGTTGTTGTGTGTTGTTTGAGGGTCGTGGATGTTGTGTAAGTGATGGTGTTGTGTGTCTGTGGATGCTGGTGTTGTTTATGGTGGTGTCTCTCTCTGGCGTGGTATCAGAATTCTAGTAGTAAAGGTTTGTGGGTGATGTGGGTGTGTGTTTTATATTGGATTGGGTGTGTGGGTGTGTGTATGTGTATCAGGTGTGTGTATTTCGAATTGTCCAATGTGGTTGTGTTTTGTAAATGTGTGTGTATTTTGAGTGCAGCGGTGTGTACCGCCAATGGAATACCACGATTGAAAGACCGCCACGTGGATTCGTGGGTCGCGATAGTGTGGGCGTATTCCTGTTGGCGTGACGGTGGAGGTTTTGTTATCGCCAGTTTATCACTGACCTTTGGTGTGGCGGACTTGTGTGGGTGTCTGTATTATGGCAGATTCCGAGCTGTGGGTCGTAATAGCTGTAGCGGAATTCCACGGGAGCAGCGGTATGTTGGCCGTCTTCTGCACGGCTGTAAGCGGCATTTACCACCAGGGTTGTAATGAGGGCGTTTGCCTTTTCTGAACTTTGATGCTAAATCCTGATGTCTTGCTGACCGAACTGATGTACTGTTGATGAAGACTGTCACAGCTTGCTGAACCATATGTGTGTATGACAATATTACTGATCGTTATGTCTATTTTTTTCTAGGTACCAGCCTCTATTTTGATAGAGCCATAGTTAGATGCTTTCCAAATTTGTGATGACTAAATTGTTTTGCATGAAGCCCAAACATGCTATTCTAATCTTGTTTTAATGTTAGTTAGGGTTCTCACTGAAGTTCGCTACACATAATAACAGTTGATGTCTTTTCTTCGCTGAATCTAAATGTACGTTATTTTGTTTGCGCAGTTACTCTTGCTATAAAATTGTACTTGTATTTTGCATGAAGCCCAAACATGCTATTCTAATCTTGCTTTAATTTTAGTTAGGGTTCTCACTGAAGTTCGCTACACATAATAACAGTTGATGTCTTTTCTTCGCTGAATCTAAATGTACGTTATTTTGTTTGCGCAGTTACTCTTGCCATTAAATTGTAAAGTACCCTTCGAATGTGTGGTAGCTCTAGCTTTGATGAGACTGTGATTCTTTCGCTGCTTTGGTCAGCCAATATTGTTTCTGCATGTTTATCATTTGATTTTGAGACTAAGTTACGTGACTTTAGCATTGTTAGTATAGGGAAATAAACATTCTACTGTTTCCATAAAGGTGAGGTTATACATGGTTAAGAGCTCATGGTTAGTGGAAATTACTGACTCCTATTGATTATTGATGTCATTTAATGTTATCTGCTATTGATGTATACCAGTACGGGATTACATGTTGGGAACAACTTGAAGCGCAGTCAAAAGGTCCATCGGCCTATAAGCGTCTCCCTCGTAAGTTTACTTAATAAGGTCTGACACGCTAGCAAAAGCTAACGTGAGTCGACTGGGTGTATGATGGCAGGGAACGGAAAACTGAGCACCTGTCTGGCGACACAATCTTTTATTTGGATGAAGCTGGAGTTAAATAGGCAGACCTAAACAAATAGTTCAAAATAGTACTTTTTAAAGTGCTTGTTGGCATAATAGTCTGAAACCAAATATCAAACGGGAAGAGCGGAACCGTAGCTCACCGAGTTATGAAACATACTCATTCTACAAAAACCTCATTGGCTCTGCTATGTATGCTAAGGGTAATATCTCACCTAATGTAAATTAGTATATAAAACACAATCAACGGTAACGGTTCCTTCATTAAGAATGTATTAGATCTATAGAGACTATGGGGGTCATTATGAACACGGCGTTAAACACCGCCGTGTTCATGCTGGCGGTCTTTCCATAGACCGCCAGCCCTCTGACACCCCACCGGCCGCATAAAGAACATTCTGCTGGGCCGGAACATTGCCGATGGCTCCACATGGAGCCGCCGTCATTGCCGCTGTGCAGCAGGGGCAGCAGCACCCGTCGCGCAGATCACGCTCGGAAATCAGCCCCTGCACTGCCCATGCCACAGGGGAACTAGCCAGGGAAAGGCTGGGGGAAACAGGGTACATTATCAGGAGAGCGGTGCTGCTTGCAGCGCTGCCCTGTCAGATAATGTAATCCGCCATCATCACGCTGCCTGTTGGCGGTTGCCTGGTGGTGGCGGAGGGCCCTGTGTTAATAATATGTCGGTTCAGACCGCCATGCCAGTGGCGGTCTTTTCTGCCGCCGCCGGCATGGTGGTCTGAACCGCCAAGTTCATAATGAGGGCCTATGTATTTTGAGAGTGTGTTGCCTTAGCTTTGCGTCTTAGGAGCCAAACCCTTCCCAGAAATTTGGCTACACTACAGGCAAACAATAGGCTAGGATCTGTTCTTAAAATTCTTAGGGCTTCCATGTTGGAAGAAAGGCAAAGTTCTGAACCTAAACTGAATATAAAGTTTACTATCAGTGGGGGTCTTTAATAAAATCTAAATAGGGTTCAAGTGCCCTATAGTTCTTAAATAGAGTTAATTCATGAGTCTACCAACCCCTGATAATGGTGTTAGCTACTCTATGGCAAAACCAAGACCAGTATACCTCTTTGGGGAGCTGAACAACAGGGGAGAAGTCCCACAGATTAGGTAGCACCAGGGAACACAACAGTTCCTTGATGTTGTTGAGCCACTCGATTTTGTGAAACCTATTCAGCTCTGTGATTTTTTGCAAAGCCTTAGCATAAAGGGCGAACTCGAGTGTAGCTCCCCGCCTCCTCAAAAACAAGGCAGGTCTAATTCTTGCTTTGTCTAGTATTGACCTCTTCCCCATACCAAGGTTTAATCGGTGCAGCGGGGTGCTGACTGGCAGTTTAACTAGATTTCTCTGGAACTTGTTTAGACCAGTGATGTTTTGAAAACCTCGGAGCTCAGCCCCTTAGAGGGCTGTTCCCACTACCATTGTATCTTAGTATTGTAGCACAGGGGTTATTGGCTTAGTGAACAATGCAGCGTGTTCTTTAAGGATAGCCCCCACAATTTGCTTATGTCTGAATCAGGCTTTATCTGTATGCAGCTTCCATAACAATTTAGGTGACAACCTAGTTCCTAGATAGTCCAAGACCCCTACTCTCTAAGTTTCACAATCTCCCAGGAGCACCTTCCCTCTAAACGACTTGTGATGGTTGTTGGTCCTATACTTTGTTTTGGTGAAGTTTACTACCAGCCCCCACAAGGAGGAGAATATATCAAATCAATTTAACAAACACTGAAGACCACTTGGGGCCTGAGACACTAAAGTGGTCATTATGAACATGGCAGGAAAGACTGCTCTGCCGGCGGTGGCGGAAACTACTGCCAACAGCCTGGCGGTCCGGACCGCCAAATAATGAAGCGCATAAGAAACAAGTAATGTTCTAGCCACACACTGCCAGCATTGGAGTGGTAACGAGGACAGAGGAGACCGCCAACAGGCCAGCGGAAAGGCCCCACCCACCCACCAAATAATGAAGCACAAGACTGCCGTCAGTTCCGGGGCGGAAACAAACAATACAAAAGGAAACACTCACTGAAGGCACACACAACACGCCGAAGCAGACATGGAGAGAGAGTTGCAAATAATGCCAGTGCTGCTCCTTGCCATATACCTCCACGACCGTGTCCGCCGACGAAGATGACGATGGTAAGTACCGCAACCTACTACAATGGGAAATAAGGGCACAGTTACACATCCACCACTCCCACTCTGCAACGCACCCCCAACCCCTCAGACCATCCCACACCATACACACCAGAACAAGATGTACTTACCCGACACAAGGCAACAAAGTCCATCACCAAAGTACACACATGTGCACACCACATCCCCACAATGAAACGATGAACAACGTCACCATATTGTGCCAACAGTACCACTGGGCACTCGACTTTAAAAAAACTCCAAAAAAAGGAATGTCCGAATAAGGCCATTGGCCAGTCCATACAGAATACCCTAAAGGGCCCAAATAGCACTGACTTGACTCCCACATGTGGACACGGTGCTCCACTGTACAGGGACATCAATGAGGCAACCAGGCACCTCATGGAACAGGGGCAGGGGGTGGTGGGATGGAGACTTACGCCTGGAAGGGGGTGGTTTTGGCATAGGTTTGGGAGGTGGAGGGGGTTTGGGCTTGCCCTTGAAATGGGGGAGTCGGCTTGGACCGGGTGTGGTAGAGGGACCTGGGTCAACATGGACCTTCTTCCTCCCTGGGGAAGGGGCACATGAATGGGAAGGGCGGGTTGGGGCAGACTGGGGCGGACTTGGACAAGGAAGGAGTGGACTGGGCAAGGAGATGGACACGTTTAGGGGTGAGACGGCGTGGGCCAGTGGGTTCAAACAGGTCAACACAGGAGAGGAAAAGTTTCTTAGGGGCAGTTGGGGTAGATTTGGAGGAAGGTGTGGGAGTGGAGGTAGAGGGACTGCTTGTACCAGGTGTAGGTGTGCCAGACGTGGATGCAGGTACCTGCACAGTATGCTGATGTGTGGTGGATTTGTGTTGTGTGGGTGTCTGTGAACATTTGAGTGTTTTGGGAGGAGGGAGGGTGTACACAGTGGGACAAGACAGGCTTCCAGTGTACATGGATGTTGTCTGGGTGTCTGCAGGTCTGGTAAGTGTGCTGCATGTGTCAGTCAATATAGTTGTGGTAAGAGCAGGTGTGGTGTTTGGGGTAGATGATTGGATGTCACATGCAGTGACTAAGGGTGCTTGTGGGTGTGCATGTTGAGGTAACAGACAGGGATGCAGGAGAGGTGGACATATTGGGGGAAGTGGATGTTGTTGTGTGTGCCTTTGTATGTTAGGTGTATGTACGCATGTGGTGGGAAGTGTGGTGCTTGTGTTTCTCTGTGTGCTTCTTGTGTGTTGTGGTGTGTGCATAGCTGTCTGAGCGTGTGCTTGGGATGGGTGAAGGGAGTGGCGTGCTGGAAGGGGTAGAGGTGGTTGGAGCGGGGACGGAAAGACCAGGAACACTGGCTGCCATCAAAGAAGAGGCCAGAGCCTGAAAAGATCTCTGTAGGCTAGACATGGCGCTGTGCATGCCTTCCAAGTATGCATTGCATTGCTGCATTTGGGATGCTAGCCCCTGGATGGCATTCACTATGGTTGTCTGCCCTACAGAGATAGTTCTCAGGAGGTCAATAGCCTCCTCCGTGAGGGAAGCAGGGATGACTGGGGAGGGGATGAGGTGCCTAGGGCGAAGGAGACGCCCACCCTCCTGAGTGAGCAGGCACGGGTAACTGGATGGGGAGCAATTGGGAGGGCGGAGATTGCATGGAGGTGGTGGAAGATAAAGTGTGGGTGGGACCACTATGGTCTGCCACCACCAGGGAGCTCCCATCAGAGGAGGTATCAGAATCACTACCACCAGTGGTAGTTGCCTCCCCCGTGGTACTCTCCTCGCCCTCCAAACCACTGGTTCCCTTGGCCTCTCCCGACTCTGCCTCCTTTGAACTTTGGGCCGCTGCATCCCCACTCACCGGTGCCACTGCACCCTCGCCAGATGATGCTGATGTACACAAAGGACACAAGAGCACAGGGGTGGGGAGACAAAACATGAGAGAAATCTGTAAATACCAGATTGAATGAACATTTCTGGTTCACACACACTCACATCCAGTTCACACACCTACATGCAGCACCTACAACAATAGTCATGTCTGTGCCCCTGACTAGTGGCCACTACCGCATACACCACATTACCCACATGAATCATGGACCTGAGGAACTGTGTGGACTACACACCTGGGGGACCATGGACAGCCAATTCACCCACTAGTCCATGGGCCCACAAACATCCAATAATACAGGAAAGTGAAACCCCATGGGCCTATTTGGACCGTCAACACCTGCCCCACACCATTTCTGTGTCTATGGGGAGTAGAAATGCAGGAACACACCTGTCAGAGTTCCTGGCACTAGACAGCATACATACCACAGCACCCACACACATCCATTAAAGTAGTATTAAACAGTGTTGGTACTCAACCCCTTGTGGCTGCTGTGCTGCCTTCAAGCGCCCATCCAAATCTGGGTAGGCTACCACCAGAATGCAGGCCATTAGGGGGGTCAGGGTCCAACGGACACCCCTGCCTCGTTGGGAGTCCTTCCCCAGCTGGGCCTTGCAGGTCTTCCTGGCCCAGCGCCTCAGGTCCACCCACTGCTTCTTGCAGTGGGTGCTCCACCAGTTGTAGACCCCCAGGGTCCGCACCTCCCTGGTAATGGCTTGCCACAGCCCTCTCTTCTGATGGACGCTGACCTGTAGGGGACACACGGAGCAGAAAAACAGACATCAGGATGTGGGCATCTTAGACAGATGACATGTTGTCCCCTATGGGATGGACATTTCACAGAATCATGTTACCAACTCACAAACAGTACATGCCACACAATCTTCCCCTGTGCAGTTACAAATCGTACACACACGCATACAGGCATCCGTCCCCATCACACACATCCAAGCAAGAAAACCGCCAACTCACCTGCTCCTCTAGTCGCCCATATAACTTGGCATACAGGGGTAGGACCCCATCCATCAGCTTCTCGAGCTCCTCGTGGTGAAGGCCAGGGCCCATTACCCTGTGACTCGCACCATTTCAGGGACCAGAGTCATGACACAGCAGCACACTCAGTGAAGTACTTGCATGCACGCGAATCGGGAGTCAAGTGTCATGGGTGTGACGACATAAGGTACACTCCGCGGCGGTGTGCACCGTCACTGCCTGGCGGCGATCATGTTAGGCACAGGTTCCCCATTGACAACCATGTAAACCAATGAATGGGTGCACAGCCGTGAACACTGCCTTCCGCCATGACGACTACCGCCAGCGGAATGATGTCACTTCCACTCCATCAGACCTGGATGGCAGGTGGCTGGCATTTTGCTAGCACCACGTACATATATCCTGGCCAGGGGCCCCATTCAGGGCCTACAAATCCCAGCCCTTAGTCGCTTGCTCACATGAGTGACTGATCCTCACATGCACCCATCTTATGAAATGTGTCCACACTAGGATGCCATTAGAACAGAGTTGGCTCTGCATACATGTGCCTAACCTACATATTGCACATCCAGTTATTCATTTACAACCTGTTTTGAACGTGTATGTGTGCCCCTCATATGTGTTCTTCCCCCCCCCATAGGCACAGGCCCATGTGGCGAGGGAGGGCCCCATCTGTGTACAGACCTCTTGATGATTTGGAAACCATGGATGAACGTCACATCATTGTCACCTACAGACTCAATCGTGCAACAATCCATTACCTATGTGCCTTGCTGGATCCTGTACTGAGACCGGCTAATCGGAATCAGCATGCCATCCCTACTGAAGTGCAAGTACTATCTGTACTCCATTTTTTGGCTATGGGCTCATTTCAGGTGACTGTGGGCATGGGTGCAGGGTTCTCACAGCCAATGTTTTGCCTCATCCTGTTCAAATTCCTGGATGCATTCGTCCAACACATGCAGACATATGTCCAGTTTCCCTAAAGGGCTGAACTCCCTACAATCAAGTCTGGATTTTATGCCTTTGCTAACATCCCCCAGGTGATAGGTGCCATTGATTGAACTCACATAGCTCACATACCCCCAAGAGTGAATGAACAGGTAGATAGGAATCAAAAGAACTTCCACTCAATTAACATACAATTGGTGTGTATTGTTGACCAGTACATATCACATGTAAATTCCAGGTTTCCAGGATCAGTCCATGATTCCTTTGTTCTGAGGAACAGCAGTGTACCACACTTGATGGGACAACTACAAGGGGACAGAGGATGGCTCATAGGTGAGTGTGTATGACACTGGATCTGTACATGGCGGACAACCATCCTGTATGCAAGTAATGGCAGTATGTTAAAGTGCTCTTTCACCCACATTTGCATGAGATTCTGGTTACCACAACTTGCAAAGGCTCCTGATACCTGTGAGGAATCCCAGGACTGATGCAGAGAGGAATTATATTGAGGCCCATGGACGTACTAGGAGGATGATTGAGCGCACCATAGGTCTCCTGAAGGCTAGGTTTTGTTGCCTCCATCTCTCTGGGAGATCCCTGTGCTATGGCCCGAGAAGGTGTGTAGAATAGTGGTGGCCTGCTGCATGCTGCACAACTTACCTGTGAGGAAAGCTACCCCCCTTCTAGAGGAGGAGGGTGTTGTCCAACCAGACCTGCAACCTCTGAGACGGGATGAGAGTAATAGTGAGGATCAAGAGGGGGAAGATGTTTACTCCAGGAACCAGCTGAGCTGCCTATACATCCAGTGACTTTGAGATACTGTTCACTGATGCAGTTGTCTTCACTGCATATTGTTAGTCTGACTCATTTGCTTGGGGATGTGGTGTCTGTAGTCATTGACACTGTTAACTGCAGACTGAAGTGGCATGTGCCAGTGAAACCAAAATGGTGTATATGTTGACTTACTTCAGACTGTTGTGTGTGGGGTACCATTCCTGCAATAAAGGTATGAATATGAAATTGACTGGGTAATGCATACACACTCACAGTTGTATACTCATAATGAAAGAGGTGAGCGCGTTTCTGTGTTTACTGCCGATTTCATTAATTTAGTTTAACGGTTCCTATCACTTGCCGCATTTTTTATGACTTGAATCACTGTTGCATTTGAATTTGAATCTGTGTCTACTTATTTTTTTAAAAAAAGAGAAACTTTGCAGGGCCGATTTCATAAGATATTTTATTTTTTTAACGTGCCTCAACTTTTAGCTTGTTACTTTTGGGAAGCACCTTCCTCACCTTGTTGACACTCCTCTGAGGGTGGTTGGGGGGGTGTATATTTTCACCAGTGGTCCTTTGAGGTTTTGGACCCATTCTGTGCAGGAAGTTTGGGCCTGTTAGAGCCCACTTCCTGTTTCTCGGCAAGAACCGCGGTTAGCGGTCTAGTTGATCTGACTTTCATCAAGGGGGGATAAATGAGGGCAGCAACACGGCCGCGCAGACTGAGGTGAGCGCGTTTCCGTGTTTACTGCCGATTTCATTAATTTAGTTTAACGGTTCCTATCACTTTGCGCATTTTTAATGACTTGAATCACTGTTGCATTGAAATTTGAATCTGTGTCTACTTATTTTTTTTTAAAAAGAGAAACTTTGCAGGGCCGATTTTATAAGATATTTTATTTTTTTAACGTGCCTCAACTTTTAGCTTGTTACTTTTGGGAAGCACCTTCCTCACCTTGTTGACACTTCTCTGAGGGCGGTTGGGGGGTGTATATTTTCACCGGTGGTCCTTTGAGGTTTTGGACCCATTCTGTGCAAGAAGTTTGGGCCTGTTAGAGCCCACTTCCTGTTTCTCGGCAGGAACCGCGGTTAGCGGTCTAGTTGATCTGCCTTTCATCAAGGGGGGATAAATGAGGGCAGCAACACGGCCGCGCAGCGGACGCGCCGCTGGCGCGCCAAAGGCGCGCCAAAGGCAAGCCCATCTGCGCCCTTCCGCGCTGGAACGGGCCTGAGGGCCAGGGACCTCGCACCTTGCACTAAAAAGAACAGGTACACCATTGCTGAACTTAGGAACTTGGCGGGCCCCCGGTGCACGCACACACTTATCCCTGATACTACTCATGCCTGGAGGTGTGTGCAGTGTAACTGGATGGCGCCTATACCATTAATGGTGGGAAAGCAGAAAATTCAGGGAGCTCGGGGAGTAGGAGGCAATAATTCAGAATACGCTCCGGGTGGAGGTACAAGGGACTTTAGAGTTGTGGGCTCTTTTGCCCTTATTAATGCCAGATCCCTCCCCAAACACAAATTTGAAATTAATTAACTTATTTCCACCCTTAACATAGATTGTCTCTTTCTAACAGAAACATGGGCGAGGCCAGATTCGGACCCTGATTTTATTGAGGCAGCCCCCACCGGCTTCTCTGTTTATAGGTGTTGGAAAATGGGTTATTGGTAAGGGCAGGTAGGTACCTACACCTAGCAACAAGCCACTAACCTCCACCTAGGTACAGTTAGGTCTCAGTAAATTAATCCCAGCTCAACCCTTGGTAGCTTGGCAACGAGCGTCAAGGCTTAACTTAGGAGACAAAGTGTAAAGCATTCAAATATCACAAAACAGTATTCAAATAAAACACAGGAAACAGTTTAAAAATCCAAAACCAATTTATAAAAATAGTTTATAATTTTATCTTTAAAATGACACAAAAACGATTAAAATCGGTTCAGGGGAACCGGAGATATGAATTTTTAAAGAATTACTATTTTTCTAGCGCTTAGAAACAAAAAGCGCCAATCGGGTCATCTGGTTGCACCAGGACCGGGGCAAAGTCAAAGTTTCAGGCCGACCGCGATGGAGCCCTGCTCGGCTACAGGCCGCGGGAGACCTCGGTTAAAAAGTTACCTTCTGACTTAGTCTTTATTTTGAAGTTTTTCTTCACCGGGACGAACCTGCCAGTTGAATCCGACCTCCTGGAGCCCTTGTCCGGATACGCGATGTGGGTTTCCTCGGTGGAGACTTTTACCTTCGGACTTAGTCGTTTTTTTTAGATGAAAATCCTTCGACCGGGGTAAACCTGGATCTTGATCCGACGTCCATGGAGCCCTTCTCGGATACGATGGCTGGGAGGTCCCAGTCAACTTTTTACCTTCGGACTTAGTCTCTTTTTTGGATGTTTTTCTTTACCGGGACGAACCACGAAGTCAGGCCGGGTCGCGGTTGAGGCAAGCCGGCTAGAATTTCCGCGGCGGGTCGGTACCTCTCTGGAGCTTTTTTCCAAAAATTCTCAAATCTTTTCCAAACTTCTGGGGCTTCACCCAGATGTTCTTTTAAGCTTCTTTTGGGGTCCACAGCTCACCCTAAGGGTCCAGAAGTTCTGTGATGGTCCTTGGGGGGTGCGGACTTCAACTCCCAGAATGCACCTGGCGCAAACTCCTTTTTGGCCACTGGACAGTGGTCAGCTGGTCGCTTTCTTCAGGAGTTGGTGCAGGGGACTCTGGTTAGCAATTTTTCACCTGTAGCAAACAGGGAGTCCCTCCTTGAACCAGTTGAAGCCAGGCAAAGTCCTTCTTGTGGTGAAGCCCAAGTGTGCAGCTGGTGCAGTCCTTCTGAGTGCAGGTTCCAGGTGCAGGCCAGGGGTCCAGCAGGGCAGTCCTTCTTCTTCTTTAGTTCCTTTCTTGTTGAATTCTGGAGGGGATCTGAGGTGTGGGGGCAGGTCTGCCAGTTTTATCCTTGCTCCTGGGTGAAAAGCAGGGGGGTCCTGATCCTCCAATCAGGTACAGGGTCGTCCCCCTGTGATGACCACTTCCTGGGAAGTGTGGCAAAAATCCATCCCAAAAGGCAACAGTCTCTAAAAATCCAACATGGCTGAATCTGATTTTTGGAGGTTACATCTGGCTGAGCCCACCCACTGGTGTGGCTAAAAATCATAAACACACCCCTCTCCTGCCCTCTCCTAATCTAATCAAGGGGGCACCTAGCTGTCTGGGGTTGCAGGATGTGGGGGTGTTGCTGGGTGCTCCAGATGTCCTTCTCTGCCTTTGAAGACCAGTTTGGCAGCCCTCCCCCTTCCTGCCTCACCATCTGCTGAGGGGAGATTCTCTCCCCCAAGCACATTCCTTTGTGTGAAGCCAGGCCACTTCACGCCTCATCAAGGTAGCCTGGCAGAAGCTGCTGCAGGCTGGCCAATCAGAGCACAGCAGCAAAAACAATGCAGAGCTGAAATTGGCAACTTTTTAGGTAAAGTCTAAACTTTTTACCTGAACAAGTTATATTAAATCCAACAACTGGAAGTTGTTGGATTTATTACAACAATTAATTTGATACCAAATTCTTGGTATGTAACATTTAAGGAGACTTTAAATTTTAAAATAAAGTCTGCCCATTCTAGCCTATGAAGGCCATTTACTTCAATGAGGGAAAAACGAATTTGGGTGTTTTTACCTCACCAGGGCTTATAAATCTATTTTTATAAAGTCCCTGCTTATAGTTACATGGCACCCAGCCCTAGGGGCACATAGGGCACACCTTAGGGGTGACTTATATGTAAAAATAAGGTAGTTTAAGACTTTGGAAGTACCTTTAATTCCAAAGTCGAATTTGCATATAACTTTAATTTAAAAGCAGCCAGCAAGGCAGGCTTGCTTTTAAAATGACACTGGGCACCTCAGCAGTGCACCTAGGTGTGCACCACCTATGCTGTGGTCCCTAAACCTACATGCCCTACCATATACTAGGGACTTATAGGTAGGTTAACTTAGCCAATTATAATTAGCCTAATTTGCATATTGAATTTACACAGAGCACAGGCCCTGGGACTGGTTAGCAGTACCCAAGGCACCATCAAAGTCAGGAAAACACCAGCAAAAAGAGGAAAATGGGGGCAAAAAGTTATGGAGCCTCTGCAATCAGCCCTGTTTTCTCACACAACCCCCCCCCCCAGCCCACACGCCCAGGAGACTCAGCCCAACCCTGGGAGAGTCTTCCTGGCTTGTTAGGCGAGCAAGACAGTGAAGAAAACTGGCTGTCCCTTTGCAGGGCCTACTCTGCCTTATATCCTCCTGTCAGGGTCACTCCCTATGGGTAGTGAAGCCATCCCAACAGTAAAAGGACCCAACTCAAACTGAAACTTTCCTCTAGGGGGGTCTTCCTCCTTTCTCTCTGCCAACTTGGGTAGTGAGGTGCCCACCTCCCCTACTCCAAACTTTGCTAGGACAACACCTAGCTTACCCAAAGAGGTCACCCAACACTTGAGCAACCCCACCATGACCAATAGGGTCAGGGGGCCTACTTTGCTATTGGCCCTGGGGTCTGCCTCCCAGGCCAAGTACATTGCTGCGAGGAAGGCTAGCACCCAGCAGAGGCTACTGACAGCTGTCAGTACCCAGAACCACACCCTAAGCTCTCCACTGACAGGTGGCTGAGCTGCTTTAGGGGCATCTTTGGGGTCCTGGCACCCCTCTTGCTGTCTAGAGTGGGGGGCTACCACCTCCTGTGGCAGCCACCCTCCTTCCACTCTCCCTTCTGTCAGTGCAGGGGCAACACCTTGCATCTGGACAGCTGCCTGACTACTCAGGACTTCCTTGGGGTCAGGTGAGGCCTCACCAGTGCCAACTCTGGGCTCCCCCCCTACTGGGGCAGAAGGCCTTTGGCTCCCTGGAACTCTCTTTAAGAGTGGCTTACCCTTCCTTTTCTTCTTTCCTTTTCTTGGGGACCCCTGTCTCCTAACTGTAGGGACTGACTCCCCAGGACTTTGGGTTGGGGGGGCTCCCTGGGCGACCACCCCATCTGTGACCAGACTCACCTCTGGGAGGTCATTGCCCAGGATACAATCTAGGGGAATATCAGCACTGACTACCACCCTAATCCAGTCAAGGATACCCTCCCTCTCTAGGGGCACTATGGCTACAGGTTTGGAGGTGACCTCCCCTGTGGCTATCCTGACTTTCTTTGTCTTTCCTGGGACATACATGTCTGGGGTCACTAACCGGTCACTCACTATAGTGTGACTGGCACAGGTGTCTCTCAGGCCAGTGGTAGGGATCCCATTCACTTGAATGTGGTGGAAGTGCCTACTCCCACCCTCAGGGATCACAAGCTTACCATCTGGTCCTGTCTCCCAGCACAATGCTAGGAGGACTTCATCATCTGAGGAATCCTCCTCTATGGCTACACTGGACAGCCCAGTGCTAACCACCTTCCTTGGACAGGCTGCATCTCCTCTGAAGTGACCTGTCTGCTGACAGTCAAAGCAAGCCCTACTGTCCAAGAGTTTTTTTAACCCTGGGTCTCCCTGTCTCTGCTTGTCAGAGTGGGAGTGGGATTTACTCTCCTCCTTCTTAGGGTTCTGGGGTACAGAGGGAGTCTCTGTGGTGGGCTTACCACCTCCCTCCTTAGGTTTTTGGGGACCTGTCCCCCCCTTCTTGGAGTCTCCCCCCTGGGACTTGACAACCACCCTGGTTCTCAACCACTCATCAGCTGCCTCCCCTAGCTCTCTAGGGTTGGTCTGCTTAGAGTCCACTAGATGCTGGCGTAACCTTTCTTGTATACAATTGGTCAAGATGTGCTCTCTCATGATCAGATTGTATAACCCCTCATAAGTATCTACTTTGTTACCAATAATCCAGCCCTCTAGTGCCTTTAGTGAAATGTCCACAAAGTCAACCCAAGACTGGGTACTGACCTTCTGGGTGTCCCTGAACTTCATTCTATATTGCTCTGGGGTCAGACCAAACTTCTTGGCTAAGCACCTCTTCATACTAGGGTATGAATCTGCCTCCTCCCCCCTTAAGGTCAGAAGCCTATCCCTCCCTGAGTTGGGGACCAACTCCCACAAAAGGGAACCCCAGTATTGAGGCCTAACCCTTCTCATTTGGAGTGCCCTCTCAAAGGCCCCCAGCCACTTATCTATGTCATCCCCCTCTACATAAGCAGGAACCACCCCCTTGGGTAATCTGGGGCAAACTCCCCCACCCATGGACACCTCAGCTTCTTTATCGCTGCTTCCATCTCTTTTCTCTTTGTATGCCCACTTTTTATTTTCTAGGGCCAGCTTCTCTGCTTCCAAAGCTATGTATGCTAGCTGGGCCTCCAGCTCTCTTTCTCTGATGGATGGGTTCTCTCCTCCTGAAAGGACCCCCTTCCCACCACTAGCTTTGGGTCTGCCCCTAGTGACTGTATTTTCTGAGGACCGTTCTTCCTCATCCTCACTTAGGCTCAGATGCCTTCCCTCCCCTGAGTGGTTAGAGCTTGCATCCTCCCTTCTTTCTCCCTCCTCTGGAGCTTCTTCTGACTCTACCTCTTGGGCCTCAGCCCATGCTGTCAGGGATGTGATCAGGATTTGCTTCCTGAGATCAGTGGTTGCAGGCAACCCTCTTTCAATACACAACCCCCTAAGCTGGACTACTGTCAGTGTGGGTAGGCTAGCCAGATCAAGCTCCATGGTTCCCTAGTTTTGTGTCAACAAAAACGTTTTGCAAAAATTGGAAACAAGAATTTAGAAAAATTACAAAAATTCAATAATTGAAATTAATCCAAATTAAAAATTAAAAACAATTTTTGCACTAGGGCAATTTAAAGGATTTTTCATTTGTTTTACCTAAAACTGTAACGTGATATTGAACACAAGTACAGGATCCCGTCGCTGCTTCCAATTATGTTGGAAAATGGGTTATTGGTAAGGGCAGGTAGGTACCTACACCTAGCAATAAGCCACTAACCTCCACCTAGGTACAGTTAGGTCTCAGTAAATTAATCCCAGCTCAACCCTTGGTAGCTTGGCAACGAGCGTCAAGGCTTAACTTAGGAGACAAAGTGTAAAGCATTCAAATATCACAAAACAGTATTCAAATAAAACACAGGAAACAGTTTAAAAATCCAAAACCAATTTATAAAAATAGTTTATATTGTTATCTTTAAAATGACACAAAAACGATTAAAATCGGTTCAGGGGAACCGGAGATATGAATTTTTAAAGAATTACTATTTTTCTAGCGCTTAGAAACAAAAAGCGCCAATCGGGTCATCTGGTTGCACCAGGACCGGGGCAAAGTCAAAGTTTCAGGCCGACCGCGATGGAGCCCTGCTCGGCTACAGGTCGCGGGAGACCTCGGTTAAAAAGTTACCTTCTGACTTAGTCTTTATTTTGAAGTTTTTCTTCACCGGGACGAACCTGCCAGTTGAATCCGACCTCCTGGAGCCCTTGTTCGGATACGCGATGTGGGTTTCCTCGGTGGAGACTTTTACCTTCGGACTTAGTCGTTTTTTCGAGATGAAAATCCTTCGACCGGGGTAAACCTGGATCTTGATCCGACGTCCATGGAGCCCTTCTCGGATACGATGGCTGGGAGGTCCCAGTCAACTTTTTACCTTCGGACTTAGTCTCTTTTTTGGATGTTTTTCTTTACCGGGACGAACCACGAAGTCAGGCCGGGTCGCGGTTGAGGCAAGCCGGCTAGAATTTCCGCGGCGGGTCGGTACCTCTCTGGAGCTTTTTTCCAAAAATTCTCAAATCTTTTCCAAACTTCTGGGGCTTCACCCAGATGTTCTTTTAAGCTTCTTTTGGGGTCCACAGCTCACCCCAAGGGTCCAGAAGTTCTGTGATGGTCCTTGGGGGGTGCGGACTTCAACTCCCAGAATGCACCTGGCGCAAACTCCTTTTTGGCCACTGGACAGTGGTCAGCTGGTCGCTTTCTTCAGGAGTTGGTGCAGGGGACTCTGGTTAGCAATTTTTCACCTGTAGCAAACAGGGAGTCCCTCCTTGAACCAGTTTAAGCCAGGCAAAGTCCTTCTTGTGGTGAAGCCCAAGTGTGCAGCTGGTGCAGTCCTTCTGAGTGCAGGTTCCAGGTGCAGGCCAGGGGTCCAGCAGGGCAGTCCTTCTTCTTCTTTAGTTCCTTTCTTGTTGAATTCTGGAGGGGATCTGAGGTGTGGGGGCAGGTCTGCCAGTTTTATCCTTGCTCCTGGGTGAAAAGCAGGGGGGTCCTGATCCTCCAATCAGGTACAGGGTCGTCCCCCTGTGATGACCACTTCCTGGGAAGTGTGGCAAAAATCCATCCCAAAAGGCAACAGTCTCTAAAAATCCAACATGGCTGAATCTGATTTTTGGAGGTTACATCTGGCTGAGCCCACCCACTGGTGTGGCTAAAAATCATAAACACACCCCTCTCCTGCCCTCTCCTAATCTAATCAAGGGGGCACCTAGCTGTCTGGGGTTGCAGGATGTAGGGGTGTTGCTGGGTGCTCCAGATGTCCTTCTCTGCCTTTGAAGACCAGTTTGGCAGCCCTCCCCCTTCCTGCCTCTCCATCTGCTGAGGGGAGATTCTCTCCCCCAAGCACATTCCTTTGTGTGAAGCCAGGCCACTTCACACCTCATCAAGGTAGCCTGGCAGAAGCTGCTGCAGGCTGGCCAATCAGAGCACAGCAGCAAAAACAATGCAGAGCTGAAATTGGCAACTTTTTAGGTAAAGTCTAAACTTTTTACCTGAACAAGTTATATTAAATCCAACAACTGGAAGTTGTGGGATTTATTACAACAATTAATTTGATACCAAATTCTTGGTATGTAACATTTAAGGAGACTTTAAAATTTAAAATAAAGTCTGCCCATTCTAGCCTATGAAGGCCATTTACTTCAATGAGGGAAAAACAAATTTGGCTGTTTTTACCTCACCAGGGCTTATAAATCTATTTTTATAAAGTCCCTGCTTATAGTTACATGGCACCCAGCCCTAGGGGCACATAGGGCACACCTTAGGGGTGACTTATATGTAAAAATAAGGTAGTTTAAGACTTTGGAAGTACCTTTAATTCCAAAGTCGAATTTGCATATAACTTTAATTTAAAAGCAGCCAGCAAGGCAGGCTTGCTTTTAAAATGACACTGGGCACCTCAGCAGTGCACCTAGGTGTGCACCACCTATGCTGTGGTCCCTAAACCTACATGCCCTACCATATACTAGGGACTTATAGGTAGGTTAACTTAGCCAATTATAATTAGCCTAATTTGCATATTGAATTTACACAGAGCACAGGCCCTGGGACTGGTTAGCAGTACCCAGGGCACCATCAAAGTCAGGAAAACACCAGCAAAAAGAGGAAAATGGGGGCAAAAAGTTATGGGGCCTCTGCAATCAGCCCTGTTTTCTCACAATAGGGTAGACAGGAATACAGGGAGAGGAGGAGGCCTGGCTATTATTTGCAGGTCTGAGTTCACCTGCACTTAGAATAGCGCTAGCCACATGCCAGAGGTCTGTGAAGCTATGGCCTTTAAACTTTTCTTTGGTATATCCCTGGTCTTTGAAGGCTTGCTAGTTTACCGGCCCCCCGGCCCCATCCCTAAGTTCCTTTCGATATGGACCTCACTATTGGAACCCTTAATCATGGTCCCTAAAGCAATTATTTTAGGAGACTTTAATATTCACTTCGATAATCCGAGTGATTTGCTGGTCGTGGAATTTCTTAATCTCATGGCGGCTCTGGACTGGGTACTAAAGGATGGGCTGGCCACTCATAGAGCTGGCCATACCCTTGATGGGATTTTTACCCACCCTGAGGAAGAACTTAATCTTTTAACGACCCCGTTAGAGTGGACGGACCACGCTCTCCTGACATTTAAATTTCTGGTCAGGCAGAAGCCTTTGATACCCATTCCCCCGAAAAAACTGCTAATACCCTGGAAAAACATTAAAGCAGAACCGTTGGAAATAGCATTAATACATAACTGGAATGATCCGAAGGCGTCCACTCTGTCACCGCTTGCCAGATTCAATCAGGGCATTACGCAGGCAATGGACTTGCTAGCACCGGCGAGGGTCTCTGTCCATCGCATCAGGAAAAAACCCAACCAACCATGGTTCTCTCAAGACCTCAAAATCTTACAGAGAAAATACCGGCAGAAGGAGTGCTGTTGGAAACTTAGCCACTCGGGAAGTTGAGAGAGCAGAGCTAAAACTAGCCCTAAACACTTACAAAGAAGTCTGTCTGGTAGCCAAATCGGACTATTTCACACTTAAAATTAGCGAGGCAGCCAACTCTTCTAGAGAGCTATTTAGAACCATTAATGTTCTCACCACTCCCTTAGGTACTCCTAAAGTAGAAAACTCTCAAGACTTTTGCAACAAAATAGCCAAATTCTTCGAATGTAAAATTCTTAACATCTACTCTAGCTTCATGTCGGACAAGGAACAAGTAAACTCCCCTCCCTGGATAGCTGTGCCACCGCGCCCTATGCTGACACCCAATGGGTTGCCAGATAAGCCATTTTTACTCTCTAGGTTTAAAATGCCATCTCAAGAGGTCATGTGCAAGCTACTTCTGGATTGTAAATCGGGTTCCCCTATGGATCCCTGCCCCCCTGCCATCCTTCAATTAGTACCAGAGCTAGCGGCATCTATGCTAGCCCCTATTATTCAGGAAGTCCTTATAACTGGTTTGTATCCTAAGGCATGGAAAGAAACCACTATTATTCCCTTAAAAAAGAAGGAAACAGGCAAACCCGATGATCTGACTAACCTATGCCCAATAGCCCTTCTTCCCTATGCGGCTAAAATTCTGGAAAAACACCTTAATAAAGAATTGGTTGATTTTCTGTCAGCCTCAAAGGGCCTAGACAGCTCGCAACATGGTTTTCGGAAATCCCATAGCACTGAATCAGCTCTCATTGCATCATCCGATACCATACGCAGATTGGTTGATGAGGGGCAGGGGGTCTTTCTGGTTCTACTGGACCTGTCGGCAGCATTTGACACCATTGACCCTCACATTCTGCTAGACCGTCTACATCAGGTAGGCATTAGAGATCAGGCTCTCAAGCTGATTGAATCCTTTCTATCATATAGGTGGGCCACAGTTAGCAGCGGTGATTTTAGATCCCACGCCTACCTCTTGCCGTGTGGGGTCCCTCAGGGCTCTTCCCTCAGCCCTACGCTATTTAATGTGTACGTGGCACCACTGGCAGAGCTAATTCACTCTTTCGGCTTTATCCCAACTTCTTATGCGGACGACACTCAGATTATCATCCCTATTAACAAAGACATGGAGGAAGTGGCCACCCGCTTCAACGCCTGCATGACAGCAGTGAATAACTGGATGAAGGCCAATTGGCTAAAACTTAATTGCAAAAAAAATGAGATTCTGTGCTTTGGGATTAAGAGGGAACACTGGTCTTCCATCTGGTGGCCTAAAGAGTGTGGCACTCTCCCTGTGCCAGGGTCTAGCTCGAGGAATTTAGGATTACTGTTTGACGATCAATTGTCGTTCAAACCTCAGGTCAATCAGATAATCAAGACCTGCATGTGGACTCTGAAGAAATTAAAGAAAGTGTTTCCTTTTATTCCACAATCCTGCAGAATTACTGCTACTCTGGCTCTAGTCATTTCCAGATTGGATTACGGGAATGCGCTTCTGCTCAACTTGGATAAAGAATCACTGAATAAGCTACAGTTGATGCAGAACACTGCTGCTAGGCTTTTACTGAAACTGCCCCGTGGGGCCTCTGTTAAGAGGTGCCTCAGAAATCTACATTGGCTTCCGGTAGCCCAGCGGATCTCTTTTAAGGCTCTCTGCATTACTCACAAGGCTGTCCATGGGATTGGGCCTAAGGCACTAACCACCAAGCTGCAATGGTATAGACCTAATAGGCTGTTGCGATCTGCCTCTGCCTATCGAATCCAAACTTCCCGCACCAAGAAGGCGAAGTGGGGAGATAGAGCATTCACCATTGCAGCTGCTAAAACTTGGAACTCACTCCCACTGGATCTAAGGCAAGAACACAATTATCTAACATTTAGGAGACGGGTCAAGACTTGGGTCTTCCCGCAATAAGTTTTGGAGTCTCCTTGGTAGTAGATCCTGCCTCACCCAGTTAGCGCTTCGATGCCCTCGGGTCGGAATGCGCTTTATAAATACTCAATACATACATACATATGATGTGGTGTACATGTGTTTTATTAAGCGTCACAAATTTGTAAGTGCGCTGTACAGTGACAGGGAGTGGGCTCATGGTGCATATCCATACCAGGTACATGGGCTCAGCTGTTGGTGCCAGTGGGTATTGGTCCATTTGTCCCTTGCTAGTTGGTTTGTTGGTATTCGCGGGTCAACATGGTAGCACAGTGGCACACTCGGGAGACAGTTCAGGGCAGAGTCACTTCTTAGCGGGGGCTTTGGCAGATGTTCCAGTGCCATATCTGTGTCTGAGGGCATGTTTGAGTGACTGGTGCTGGGCTGCAGGGTTAAGAGTGCTGGTCTCCTGTGTGTCCTCTGGCACTACCACCAGTCCAGTTACTGCTGCAGATGGCAGGTCAGTGTCCTGGCCAGTGGTAGGGGTTTGCAGGTGTATGGGGGTCTCAGGCTTGCTAGGGCTGTGGTGCTGCAGCACTCCTGCAATGGTGGCCAAGGTGGCATTGAGCTGTTTCCATTGCTCCATGGCCTCTTGGTGTTGTGTTATCTGCAGCCTTTGATTCTGCTCCAGAGTGGCCAAGATCTGGCCCATCCTGTCTTGGGTATGGTGATATGCTCCCATGACCTCAGATGTCCCCTCCTGGGCTGCAGCATCCATCCTTTGCCCCCCCCCCCCTCCTGAGCCACTGATGCCCATCCACTGGCCCCTGCCCTCTCTGCCTGTGTCCCCTGCACAGGTCTGGCAGTCCCACTTGCACTAGGGCCATCATCATCCTGCCTGTTGGTGGGTGGAGATTCTGGCCTCTCTACATGTGGTCTGCCAGTTTGTGGCCTGGAGACACTGGTGTGGGGTTGTTTGGCCAGAGCTAATGGTGGTGGCTGGATGGTAGGGGTGTCAGTGGTATCCTGGGTGGGGCTGCTGGAGGGTGACAATCCAGGACTGTGTGACGGGCCAGGGTATTCATCACTGTCCATGTATCCCTCTCCAGTCTCCTGAGTGGTGCCTCTGCCTTCATGTGGGGTGCTGGCACTCCTTTGTCTTTCCGTTCGGATGGCATGGGCGGTGGTGCTTCTGGGGGGGAATGGACATGTATGTTACATGTACTAATTCAAAAATAGATGCACTGTGCTTTTATTCCCCAGTCGGCCATGCAGGGACATTTCATGGAATTATTCTTTCATTTTGCGTGGGATGTGGAGGTGCATTGTCGGTGCAGTAGTGCCAATGTGAATCCTTGCAGGGGTAGGTGACAGGGGGTGAGCATGTTAGTGGGTTTGTGGGCATGCAGGGTGACTGGATGTGGATGTTGTGGCGTGGGTGGGAATGTGGTCCTGGTGGTGTCAGGAGGGGTGCGGTGATACATGGATTACAGGTGTGGTGGATATGAAGTAATTGTAGTTGAATTACCCGAGTCCAGTCCTCCAGTGAGTCCAGTGAGGCCCTCTGGGTGCTGGATAGCCAGTACCTTCTCCTCCCAGTCGGTATAGTCAGGGGTGTAGGTGGGGGTCCTCCACCAGTCTTCTGTACTGCAATGTTATGCCTCGATGCCATAGACCTCACCTTCCCATGCACGTCATTCCATCTCTTGCAGATGTCGTCCCTTGTGCGTGGTTGGTTTTCCACTACGTTGACCTTGTTGACAATCGTCTGTCATAACTCCATCTACCTGGCGATGGTTGTCTGCTGCACCTGTGCCCCGAAAAGTTGGGCTGGACCTTCAGTATTTCGTCCACCATGGTCCTTAGCTCCCTATCTATGAAGCGTGGGTTCTTAGGGGGTGCCATGGTGTGTTATGAGTGTATTGGTGAGGGTGCTTTTGTGTATATGTGTGTGTGTAAGACTTTTGTTATGCTGTGTTCAGTGTATGCGTATAGTGTTGCCAGTCTCATTCGTGCAATTGGTGTTGCAAAGGCTTGTTGGGGTGTGTATGTGAGTGTTTTATAGTATTGTGGATGTATGTCAGGTGTGTGTGTTTCAAACTTGCCAATGTGTGCATTTCTTGTTGTTGGGTCCCATTGCTTGCCGTGGCGGTCCCTACCACCAATGGTTGTTCGACATCCACTATCCGCCATAGCAATTTGTGCATCATTATTTGGTGGGCGAAGGATTTGTCTGCTTGGCGGTGGCGGTTGAGGTGTACAGCCTTTCCGCTATCATGGGCCCTGGCGGTGGCTGGAGGTTGCAGGATTTTTTGAGGTTTTTGCCATCATTATACAGCGGTGTGCTGTTCGCCACCACTGGCAGTCTTCTGTTCACCATCGCCACAGCGGCCGGCGATGATTGCTGCCATGTTCATAATGAGGGTCTAAAAGAGTGTCATCAGCAAAAAGTAATATAGGTGTTCTCAGGCAGGCAATGGAGGGAGCATCATGGGCATGTTGATAGCAACTGGACAACAACATTTAAAGATAGTGAAAAAAGGAAGGGGGTTTAGGACGCACCCCTGTCAAACACCATTCTTGATCATAAATGGGTCTGTGAGCTGTCCCTGGTCATTCCATTCTTAAACTAGCACGCTTGTCTTCATGAAGACAAAAAAGAATAAAAAGAATGCTCTCAGGCATCACCATGTCTTCCAGCACCTGCCACAGCTTGCGGTGAGATACCAGATCAAAAGCAGATTTAATATCGACAAAGACCACGTACAAGTTGCCTCTGCAGATTTAGACCATCTTCCAGCACATGATCAGGAATCAATAGACCTGGTCTATGCTGCTCATCTCCTTCCTAAATCTAGCTTGTAACCTAGAGAGTGTGTTGTTTTCATCGACCCAGTCATGAATTGTTCCCAGAACCACCCAACAGAACAGCTTTTGAATGGTTTCTATTAAACTTATAGTTCTGTAATTTGAGGGCAGATGTCGGTCTCCCTTTTTGTAGATGGGCACGACCTCTGCTCCTCTCCAAGAATTCAGGATTGGTGCACCCTTTGCAATTGCACTGGATAACACCAATATGTATTTAAACTAATTTGCCCTATCAGTGATGAAGATGTCACTAGGAATGCCATCTGGCTTTGCCACGTGTGATGGCATCAAAGGCGGAATCTATGTCGCTTAGGTCAAATGCAAGACCATCCTCAGTGGTGCTGAGTTCCTTGAGGTCTAAACTTGTGGGAAATTGTGAGCTATAAGAATATAGAGTTTTGAAGTGATTAAACCAAACTAGTGGGAGTATATGATTGGTATATGATTCGGTGGTTGATGTCCAGCCCCTCCGCCCGCATGCCACAAGAGCCCAGAACTTGCAGTGATCTTTATCAGTGCATAATTTAAACATGCCACGCCATCTATTCTAATCTCACCCCATTTTTGCCTGTTGTTGAAAATGTTTGTATGTTTTCTATTAGTCTTTTATCAGCTCCTGTGTTTTAGATCTAATAGCTAGCACTAGCTGTCTTTTTTCCTGTCTACATGCCTTACTGAACCAGCTGTTGTTTTTTTGCTCTTACAGGTTTTACTCAAAGTATAGAGAGGAGAACTAAAAACAGAAATGCTAGGCGATCGAAGAATCATAAGTGAATACTAATAGCTTCTTCAATATTTGTGTCTTTGGACAATAATGGATCAATGTTTAGGGGGTCATTTACAAGATCTGGAGTGATTATGGGCATGATGGTGTGTGAGGCAGCCACATGATGCCACTTAAGTTTTTGCTTGTTGTTGTTTGCTGGAGATTCCTAGTTAGCGTACGTGACTGAGGGACCAGAGGCATATTGTCCCAAAAAGTGGTTAGTTGTAGAAAAAGGGGATTATAGTCACTCTCAATCCTTGGGGTCACTACAATGTAATTTACCTTATGCCAGAGTCTTAGATCAATCATTATATAATTAATGCAACTCATATGGTTAGGTTTTTTTATATGTTAAGGCCCCTCTCCATTCTGATTTAGTTCTCCCATTTGTGGCCCTAATTCCCTGTTCCTGTGTCAGAGCCTTCATCTGCAGAGTGGTTCCAGTCCACCTTTCAAAGGAGGTGATTCAATTTGAGGTATACCATAACACCCATCCTCCTCAAGAGACAATTCAGTATCATCTCAACCTAGGGGCTCAAATGTGGTGTTAAATATCCCAGCTAGTATGACATAGTGAGTATTTATCACTTTCTCCCAGAGTTTCTCTAGTGTTTGATACATTTCAGACATGTTGCCACCCTTGATCCCTCTGGCATGAATATTATAGATGTCAACAATAGCACACACATTAGACCTGATACGAATTCCCAGAATGTCTGGAGAATCAACTGCCAACTCATGTGTCAAGCAATTTAGTGAGATCCTAAACCGTACTAGCAGGCCTGGCAGGCCACGATATAGCATGACATGATGGTTAGTTTTGGTCAGGATCCAAAGATTGGTGTAACTGGCCCTAAATACAGGCTCTATAATTCAGTTCTCCTGAAATAAGCAGATGTCAAATCTTTCAATAAAATCAATCCAATCGGGCAGTTGTAATTTGGATTTTAAACCTGCCATATTAGAGGAAACCGGTGCAATGGTGTAACATATCCTTTTTTAAAGAGTTGGTTATTGTGAATGTTTCTCCGGATGGAACCGGGCTGTTAGTAAAAGAATATGAAGTCTACGTCAGAAGGGGCCAATTGGTTGGAGACTGAAGTGCCATCCTATAAGTTGGAGTTTGAGGAGGAATAGACAGCGCCCTAGGTGTTGTTGGTCTTGGGATGTTAATCAGTGGCCACTTGCGCCTAGCTTCAAGAAATGCATATTGAGTCACAAGAAGTGGGGGATTTGCATTAGGTAGTCAACCCAGGTCTCCTAAAACAGAGTTGTAGTTGGTTAAACAGTTTGGTCTTGAGATTAGTTTGGTCATTCATGGATCTGCCTGAAGATATTTAAATTGGATGAGCCAATTGGCGGGCATGTCCTAGCATCAAGGGCTACCAAGTTATCTGCTACTTTCTTGCTGGTGAACATCAGTTCAGTAGAATCGAATTCAGAGCCATAGAGAGGAAGTTTTCTAACATGGGAGATGTCTTCTCTGATCACGGACCTACAACCTCTTAAATGATAAATCCAGTGAGTTACTTTATTAATCAAGGAGTCCTCATCCTCGTGGCTCAGTGCAGAAAGAAGTTTTGGGGCATTGTTAAAGAAAATCTGGCTTGATAGAGGTAAGCTGATTTCTGATTTGTTGGGGACAGGTTGACTTCTCTTGAGGTGCATATTTTGCTTTTTTTTGAAGGTCCTACAGCTACCACTTGGATGTCAAGTATTGTGTATCCCCTAAACTTTTGTGGGCCACAGCAAGACCAGGGGCAAGGTAAAGTCTGAGTCTGGGCTAAGGTACACATATCCTTATTAATTTCAATATTTCAATATTCGTGGTGCCCTTTGCTGACCTGACATCTGGTCTTCTGCGCAATTCCTTGTGATCTTTAGAGTGGTTTAAAAGAATACTTGTGTTTGAGGAGTTCCCCAGGACTCTGACTGTACAGTTGCATGGTCTCTCCTTTTAAGAATCAGTGGCCACAGTCAGCAGGTGGTTCACCATGTCAGTGAGATGTGGTATCATACATTTCAGTCCACCTATATCAGCTCTCATCTCCCTAAAGGGGTCTTGACAATGATCTTGGGGTGGTTCCAACCACCCTACAGTCGTCCTCTGGTCAGACAGCTCTGAGGAAGTCCCAGGAATGACCAGGGGCTCTTGCAGGGGCTGGAAGCGATTGCTGCTAATTATAGTTTCTCCTATTAGGGAGGGTGAATGGGCAAGCTAGGTGGTTAGGACCATCACTACTACATATCAGAGGTGAAGCCTTTAGCGCAGGTAATTCCTTGACTGTTGGATACTGGAGCACTTTCTTTTTGAACAAATTTGGAGGACTTTAAGTAGCATGCTTGACTTTCTTTAAACCTTTACCTGAGGGCACTTTGGATGGGCTATTGTTACCAATACTAGTTTCAATCTCTTCTATAAAGAGAACAATCTCTTTTAGGGTGCTATTTCTAGACTTCTTAGTTGTATTATTAGGGTGATATCACAAAATAAAATGATGGACGAAGTGTGGAAACTTTTCAAACACTCACCCCCAGTCACAGATCTGTTTTTTTTTGCTTTTGTCGCCATAAGTGCGCTGGGTATGCTCAGACATGGGTCCCGGGCTCACTGTGCCACTGGATTCAAGCTAGACTGGCTGCTGAAGGGTGATACCCTGAAACCCGTCCCAGGATGCTTGTTTCCGGTTCAGGGAGGACTTGGCCTGGCAGTTTGGGCTGGACTGTTCCCATGGGAAACAGGGTCAAGACTGATTTGCGTATGGCTGGGTCTAAACTGGGGAGGCATGGTGAGCAAAAGAATTGATGGATTAAACCCAGATCTGTGACTGGGGGGGGAATGTTTGATTGGTTCCGCATTCCGTCCATCAGTTGTGTTTGTTTGTGTATTATTAGGATGGGCCTGCGTTCCTGTGGTGGGCTCTGTTGCTTTTCGCTTGCCCATAGTGCCTACAGAGTGGAGGCCTATTAAATGAAACTGAATGACAATGCAGCAAGGAAATTTTGATTAAAATTCGCCAATATAGACATTCGCCAGTAGGTGTTTCTCTGCTCCAAATAAACTGTCCTGATGTCCTCAAGGTGAACAGTCCTAGAAGAAAGAGGGGTCCTGGACCTCGCAACCACAAATGAGATGAAAAACAGCCCATCATCCTTTCTGGTACAAAATCTAAATAGGCCGTGCATTATAGAAACAAATAGGTAGCCAGTTCACTAATGAGAGCAACCGCAATTCGGTTAGCAACAGATCGTGCCTACATATAAGTCAAATCAGTGTATTTTGTCAGAGGCCAAGAGAAGTGGCCCAGCCCAGCCTCCTCAGGGTTCTGACAAGCACAGAATAGGCCCACCCTTGACCTGGCCTTTGCCCTGGCACGTCCCCGTGCGTCCCTTGCAGTGGGGATACACAGTGCGCTTTATAGCGCTGCCCAGAGGGTTGTGGGCACCTTCTCCCATGGTTTCTTGTTGGCACCTCCTGTTGCTGTCACTCTGGGACAAGTAGTCCAGTTGATCACATCCCATGCAGCTTTATAGTGCTGCCCAGAGGGTTGTGGGCACCTCCTCCCATGGTTTCTCATTGGCGCCTCCTGGTGCCTCCTTGCGCTGGTCATTCTGGGACAGGTATTCACCTTGATCACGTCCCCAGCACTATAACATTCATTTCTAACCTGGACTCGAATCACAGTCTTCTTTCTTTTCTCCTTTCTTTCTGCATTTTATTCACCAGAGCAGAAACATATGTAGACATTTCCAGGCTCCTTCTCCTCAGAAAGTGAAATGCATCCCTTAGCATGATGGTCCATCTCCGATTTATGTCTCCGATAGATCATAATTCACGTGTTCAAATGCTTTTTTTTAAGGAGAGACATTTATTCCCTTCTTTCAGCATGGTGATCTTTCAAGGATGTACATTTTAGGAGGGTCTTATTTTAAAAATCACACCCCCAACTGTGAAAGAGATTATCATTGATGTATATCCTTGAGTGTGTTGCTCATTCTGTTTTGTTACAATTAGAATTTGTTTCCTTAGGAGGGTCATGCATCTTAGTTTTAGAGAGACTACCTTGTATTTCTTCACTGTTTCAGGAAAGATTAGGTAGCACGTTTGTATATGAACAGGGCTCAATAGCGCCGTAGACTGAGCGGGGGCATTTGAGTTGTCATTATTTGCATATTTCACACCACTGGGATTGATCATTTCAGTTTTCAGCTGAATTCTGTGGCTCATTCACTTGACGATTTTTATTAATTTAAATATTCGTGGTGCCCTTTGCTGACCTGACATCTGGTCTTCTGCGCAATTCCTTGTGATCTTTAGAGTGGTTTAAAAGAATGCTTGTGTTTGAGGAGTTCCCCAGGACTCTGACTGTACAGTTGCATGGTCTCTCCTTTTAAGTATCAGTGGCCACAGTCAGCAGGTGGTTCACCATGTCGGTGAGATGTGGTATCATACATTTCAGTCCACCTATATCAGCTCTCATCTCCCTAAAGGGGTCTTGACAATGATCTTGGGGTGGTTCCAACCACCCTTCAGTCGTCCTCTGGTCAGACAGCTCTGAGGAAGTCCCAGGGATGACCAGGGGCTCTTGCAGGGGCTGGAAGCGATTGCTGCTAATTATAGTTTCTCCTATTAGGGAGGGTGAATGGGCAAGCTAGGTGGTTAGGACCATCACTACTACGTATCAGAGGTGAAGCCTTTGGCACAGGTAATTCCTTGACTGTTGGATACTGGAGCACTTTCTTTTAGAACAAATTTGGAGGACTTTAAGTAGCATGCTTGACTTTCTTTAAACCTTTACCTGAGGGCACTTTGGATGGGCTATTGTTACCAATACTAGTTTCAACCTCTTCTATAAAGAGAACAATCTCTTTTAGGGTGCTATTTCTAGACTTCTTAGTTGTATTATCACAAAATAAAATGATGGACGAAGTGTGGAAACTTTTCAAACACTCACCCCCAGTCACAGATCTGTTTTTTTCTGCTTTTATTGCCATAAGTGCGCCGGGTATGCTCAGACGTGGGTCCCGGGCTCACTGTGCCACTGGATTCAAGCTAGACTGGCTGCTGAAGGGTGATACCCTGAAACCGGTCCCAGGATGCTTGTTTTTCGGTTCAGGGAGAACTTGGCCTGGCAGTTTGGGCTGGACTGTTCCCATGGGAAACAGGGTCAAGACTGATTTGCGTATGGCTGGGTCTAAACTGGGGAGGCATGGTGAGCAAAAGAATTGATGGATTAAACCCAGATCTGTGACTGGGGGGGGAATGTTTGATTGGTTCCGCATTCCGTCCATCAGTTGTGTTTGTTTGTGTATTATTAGGATGGGACTGAGTTCCTGTGGTGGGCTCTGTTGCTTTTCGCTTGTCCATAGTGCCTACAGAGTGGAGGCCTATTAAATGAAACTGAATGACAATGCAGCAAGGCAATTTTGATTAAAATTCAACAATATAGACATTCACCAGTAGGTGTTTCTCTGCTCCAAATAAACTGTCCTGATGTCCTCAAGGTGAACAGTCCTAGAAGAAAGAAGGGTCCTGGACCTCGCAACGACAAATAAGATGAAAAACAGCCCATCATCCTTTCTGGTACAAAATCTAAATAGGCCGTGCATTATAGAAACAAATAGGTAGCCAGTTCACTAATGAGAGCAACCGCAATTCGGTTAGCAGCGGATCGTGCCTACATATAAGTCAAAACAGTGTATTTTGTCAGAGGCCAAGAGAAGTGGCCCAGCCCAGCCTCCTCAGGGTTCTGACAAGCACAGAATAGGCCCACCCTTGACCTGGCCTTTGCCCTGGCACGTCCCCTGTGCGTCCCTAGCAGTGGGGATACACAGTGCGCTTTATAGCGATGCCCAGAGGGTGTTGGGCACCTTCTCCCGTGGTTTCTTGTTGGCACCTCCTGGTGCTGTCACTCTGGGACAAGTAGTCCAGTTGATCACATCCCATGCAGCTTTATAGTGCTGCCCAGAGGGTTGTGGGCACCTCCTCCCATGGTTTCTCATTGGCGCCTCCTGGTGCCTCCTTGCGCTGGTCATTCTGGGACAGGTAGTCACCTTGATCACGTCCCCAGCACTATAACACTCATTTCTAACCTGGACTCGAATCACAGTCTTCTTTCTTTTCTCCTTTCTTTCTGCATTTTATTCACCAGAGCAGAAACATATGTAGACATTTCCAGGCTCCTTCTCCTCAGAAAGTGAAATGCATCCCTTAGCGTGATGGTCCATCTCCGATGTATGTCTCCGATAGATCATAATTCACGTGTTCAAATGCTTTTTTTTAAGGAGAGACATTTATTCCCTTCTTTCAGCATGGTGATCTTTCAAGGATGTACATTTTAGGAGGGTCTGATTTTAAAACTCACACCCCCAACTGTGAAAGAGATTATCATTGATGTATATCCTTGAGTGTGTCGTTCATTCTGTTTTGTTACAATTAGAATTTGTTTCCTTAGGAGGGTCATGCATCTTAGTTTTAGAGAGACTACCTTGTATTTCTTCACTGTTTCAGGGAAGATTAGGTAGCACGTTTGTATATGAACCGGGCTCATTAGCGCCGTAGACTGAGCGGGGGCATTTGAGTTGTCATTATTTGCATATTTCACACCACTGGGATTGATCATTTCAGTTTTCACCTGAATTCTGTGGCTCATTCGCTTGACCATTTTTAGAGGGCATGCCTGATGTAATGAGGACAGTGGGGCATGGCAATCGTTTTTTACATGTTTCAGATTGCTTGTTGATAGAAAAGCCCCTCTCAAATGATATTTTTTGGAATTTGAGCCTTGGATGAAAATAGATATAATATTGCAGATGTTTGTAGATCGCACTGCAAAATTGTCTTTTGTCATGTTGGATTTAACGTTGTTGTTGGTATTGAAGGTGCACTTTCATTTACTTACTCAGATCTTTATTTCTCATGTATGATTTAGGAAGTCCACTTTATTTGGGCCATTTGAAATGTTAAAGTAAACATCAGCTACGAAGGCCTCTGGATTATTTATTTAGTTTGGAACATTTGAATGCTTACTCTCTGTTTCTTGCGAGGTTTGGTGCGAAGGTGATGGAGAAGAAGGGTCGAGTTTTTGCTAGTGTCAAGTTATTTGCTAATGATCATCCTCTAACTCTAGGCTTAAGTGGGATGGGTGTGTCTGTAGAGTTCTCCCGGTGCATGTGTGGACCAGGATTACTCATTTGCAGTTGTCGTACATAAACAAGGAACACTAGTATTCTCTACTGCAAATCAAGGGGCATGATAGAAATCTCGGAGCTATCTTTTACCTCACTGGGTGGCAGCAGACTGTTATTTCTAGAGTTAAGATTTTTGGAGATTCAAGCCAGTTTGCTGAAAGTCAGTAAGGTATCTTCTTTTTTGTAAATTTATGGGTACCTGCTCTGAGGTAAATATAGAGGGGAGAGCCTGCTTTCTGTCGCAGAAGGACCAAAGATCGATATGCTTTGCATCAAAGGACTGGGTTTGTGTACGTTGTACTAGAGTGTGCATCCAATGGAAAAAGGTGGCGGCCTTCACCAGGGCCTACAAATATAGAAACATCCTCCACAGAGGAAAAGTACAACCCATGGAGATACATCAGGTCCGAAGAGAAACTAAGCTCCACGGTGGGCATTTTCGAGGGTAAATATCATCTTCAAATCTTACTCTTGGAATAGATGATCTCCAGGCAAAATACTGGCTTACCCGATAGGAGATCCAAGGGTAAAGCAGAAGTACAACGCCAACCACTGACACGTATTGTAGATGGTAAAAGAAAACAAACATCAAATCTCACACTAAGACACCTGTATGTCAGGTACCCTCTGACAGACTGGCCAAACCGCACACACAGCCCGAACCATCAGACCAACTCTCTCACTCAGCAGGCCTTCAGATGACTGGTATGCATGCACACCAATCCGTTGTCAGACCACCTCCTTTATTCTGAATGATCAGAATATAGTCTACTTACATTCTGACCTAATATTTACAGATTACTCCACTCTAATTGCGTACAGTCAGACCTTCTGTCAGGCAATCTTTTTACACATTTAGGTTCCACAAGGGGGTACCCAAATCTATAGAAACCTCCGAATGACCCGCAGCTAGTCAGTAGACCTAAAGATGTAAAAAAAAAATGGAAACGTCTATTAAGCAATAGGCTGTCTGTCAGACCTGCTAAAGTTATCAATTCTAAAAATAAATTTGTTTCATACTCAATCATACATCCTGCCCAGTAGCCATTAGCATGACAGGGCTAGATTCCTGTCTACGAAGTGAGTACAGATTTCACTGAGTTAATTAACGAATCTCTGGTATGCCTCGTTGCCTTATGTCATTAATTGTTACCTTTCCCTCTTAACATCTACAGTATTAACATCAGTATGCCCCACCAGAGAGGTATATCTAGCAGTTTCTAGCAAAAATGCCCAATTTACAACAACTTGATCGTGGCATTCTGGCACATTTCACATTTCCCAAATAAAGAGATGGAGCAGGAACCAAAAGGGACCACAGAAAATGTTTTCATACTTGCCACACATTGTTTGCGAGAACGTGGCTAGAACATAAGGAGTAAGGGACTGATCTTTGCAATTAAGTTTTAGGGCATCTCTCCGAAAATATATATTTTTAAATGGGATACCCAGCGTATGTCACATAAGGATCCGGGGCGTGCAGTAGCACAATGGAGAACGTTTTCTCGGTGGCTAAGGATTATGGTGATGGCTACGCGTGCGCCTATGTGAAAACACGGGGGGCCAGAGGTAGCAACTTTGGAAATTGCGACTTGCAATTTGCGAGTCGGAGCGACTCGCAAATTGCAAGTCGCAATTTCCAATGCAGAACGGTGTCTCAGACACCGTCTGCGAGTCGGTATGGGGTCGCAAAGACCCACCTCATTAATATTAATGAGGTGGGTCGCAAATTGCGGCCCCATACCGACTATGGGCACTCGCTAACATGGAGGCCTGCTGTAGTCAGCAGACCTCCATGTTCGTGACTGCTTTTAAATAAAGCAGTTTTTTTTTTTTAAGTGTAGCCCGTTTTCCTTAAAGGAAAACGAGCTGCACTTAAAAAAAAATCCGAAACCTTTTGTTTCGGTTTTTTTTCAGGGCAGGTAGTGGTCCCTTGGACCACTACCTGCCCTGAAAAAATGTTTTGGGGTCCATTCACAAAGGGGAAGGGGTCCCATGGGGACCCCTTCCCGTTTGCGAATGGGTTATCATCCACTTCAAGTGGATGGTAACTGCGACTCCATTTGCGACCGCATACGCGGTCGCAAATGGAATTGCATACCATTGCGAATCGCAAATAGGAAGGGAACACCCCTTCCTATTTGCGATTCGGAAATGCATTTTGCGAGTCGGTCCCGACTCGCAAAATGCATTTCTGCATAGGAAACACGCATTTGCGAGTCGCAAACGGCAAATTTTGCCGTTTGCGACTCGCAAAGTGCTTCCTACATCTGGCCCCGGATGACTAACTGCTTATCTGACACACCAATTGAAAAAGCGAGTGCAGTGTCATGAATGAAAAAAAGGGTTTGTATATTGTGGACATAATTCATTTTCGTTCGTTCGTTAAACTTTATTTCGGCAAATATTGCCATAAAAGTCAAGACAAGAGATAAATACAACATACACATATACATTTCACAATTAAATATAAGATACAATACATACAGTTGGCAAGAAATATATGGATGTCTCCATGATTAAGCAGTACCGCGTATAAAAATATAAATAACAATTTATAAATTAGTTAAAAGCCAAAAGTAAAAAATGTATTAACTTGGATCGAAGAAACAGTGCATCGTATACCTTTACAAGGAAGGGGAAGAGCGGGCCACCTAACAAAGTATTACAGTTTGTGACCAAGTCGTTTTCTAATAAGGTACACATTAAATACAAATCTACTCGTGCCAAACACCACTAATTGTGAAGTATTAGACTGAAATATGCGCTCTGCTTCTTTGTAGGATCTAACCCCCACATATTTACAAACGGGTTTGATCCAACAATCCCTTGGTTTCTTGTATACTGGGCAAAAGAAGAGTAGATGAACAACATCTTCTTTAGCCCCAGAAGTACAGAGGGTGCACAATTCACAACCTTTTACCCCTCCCCAATTGCATGTGTAAGCATTAATCTGTAAGACCCCATACCTAAACTGTAGATATAGTGTTTTTGCCAGTGGAGGACCGACCTCATCCAAAAATTGTTCGAATTTAGGTGTATCTTTTATGTTCAAAAAATTCAAAGTCAGAATACCAATCGGTGAATTATGCAATAGCTCTCCGTTGACATAAGACCAAAAAGTGTCCTTTACATATTTCTTGGTACATGTTGTCATATTCTGAGGAACGTCCCATAGATGTGATAAACCTAATCTCTCAAACCACTTAGATACATATTTTAACCAAGGGGTATTCATATGACCATCTATCTGAATTAATTCAGTCAATCCACTCTTGTAATCACTCAACTCCGGGGTTACCCATAACCTGACCCAATACAGCAGTGGTCTTAATAATGCTTAATAGTCTGCTCTTTTAAGATTAATATCAAGGAAAACAGGGACTAGAGGAGTTCTTGTCGGTATTTTAAGTAGCCTTCGTACAAAGTGGTTTTCCGTTTTTCCAAAGTTGCTGTTACAATAGTAGCCCCAGAGTTCAGCACCATAAAGGGCGGCCGATTGGGCCTTCGCTTTATATACTTCAAGTGCCGGTGAGATTGCTTTAGAATAACTAGCTCCGTGTACTTTTAAAATAGGCATTGAGTTTTGTTTAAGGGATAAGATGCTTTTATCCATCTGTCCTTTCCAGGACAGGTTACTATCCAGCATTAACCCCAAGTAATTAAAACTCCCTACCTGTTCCAGTTTTTGATTCTCCAAGGACAGATTTTTCCTGAGGGATTTCTTGGGGTTTATGGACATATACTTAGTTTTGGTAGGATTTATTTCTAGCCCCTTCCCCACACAATACTTCTGGAAAGAATCCACCAAATTTTGCAAACCTCTCGGAGTTTGAGAAATAAGGATGGTATCATCGGCAAATAATAATGCCGTAACCGGCTCACCACCTAGCTTCGGGGAGTCATGTACACAATTCCTTAAATAGCTCGGAATATCATTAACATATAATGAGAAGAGGGTAGGTGCTAACACGCAACCTTGGCGCACACCACGGTCTACAGGTATGGCCTTTGAGGTTTCACCTTCTTTTCCCCATCTAATTTTTGCATAGTTCCCTGTGTGAAGCTTGATAAGTTCTTTAAGTAGTTCCCCAGGGACCACCATGTTCCTTAATGTAATCCACAACAAATTGCGTGGAACAAGATCAAAGGCGGCCCTGAGATCCACAAATGCCACATAGAGACTACCCTTCCTTATGTTTATATACTTCCAACAGATGCACATAAACCTAAACACCTGGTCAACCGTACTGATTTTTATTCTAAAACCAGCCTGATATTTGGTTAATATTTTAGTCTCTTCAATCCAATCTAAAAGCCTATTTAAAATGTGTCTGGCATATATCTTTTGAAAAATATCTATTAGACTTATTGGGCGGTAATTACTTGGATCATAGCGATCACCTTTTTTAAAAATTGTTATGATTTCTGCCCCTTTCCATGAATCGGGGATCGGTGTGCCTGCCACAATGGAATTACTCAGGTAATTTATATAAGGCCCCCACACATCCACATCATATTTTAGTAGATCGCCGGGAATTTTATCAGGGCCTGGGGCTTTGCCCCTTTTCACAGCTAATAAAGCCTTATTAGTTTCTTCTAAACTAAAAGTTAATGGAGCAATACTCATTTCTAAATTTGTCTCATAGTCCACGAAGGGCAAACTCTCCTTTTTGTTAGCATAGAGCTTAGTGAAGTGATCACACCAAGTATTTTCATCTAGAAAAATATCCTTTGTTGATCTACCCTGCTTATTTCCCTTAGCGATTAAATTCCAAAACATGCTCTGATCCCGTAATTTAGCTGCATTCAAGAGATCCTCCCAAAAGCTTTCATCCCATGCTTTTTTAGCTTGGGCCATAGTGTTTTTGTAGGCTAGTCTACCGCTTTTTATATCCAAACAATTCCCGGATTTTACTGCCTGGATCAGTCTTGATTTTGCTATTCGACAATCTTTATTATACCATGGGTTCGCTGTCTCAAGATGGTTCCTTATCCTATTACCATCTTTTTTACAGATTTTACTCAATAGTGGAGTTAGTGCATCTACCAGCTTAAGATGTAAATCAAGAACACCTTGTGTTCCCACTAATGCTGACTGTAAGTCTCCTACCGTTTCAGAAAATACATTGTAAATATTTATCAGCGTCTTTTCTGTTCCCAAGATATATGGCCATCTTAGAGCACGCCTGTTATTGGTTACCTCTAGCTCCGCGACCGTGGTATTTAACAGGGTCTCTTCTTCGGATCTAATAATAAATGATTGAGAGTCTAGCCATAGTTGGAGGGGGAAATGATGACTCTCCGTCCTATGGTCTATCTTGAAATCGATTATTTGGTCCCATATATTCCGGGTAGCCATTACAAAATCTATATGTGACCTGGAATTTCCCTTATAATAGGTTGGAGCTGCTGGTCTGTCTGATCGAAATCGACCATTACAAGCCCTTAGATCATGTACCACAGTCAACTGTAAAATCTGTAAGGCGGCTTTTGTGCTTTTAGCTGAATTTGCAGATTCTAAGGGCAGGATATCATTAGCAGCATCTTGTTCATCAAGTAATTTTTCCAACCCCAAGACAGGCTCATATTTACAGTTAAAATCCCCACCAACTAACACCTTTACATTATCTCCTAATGAATCCAAGAAGGAATCCAGGAGTTCTACCACCTCTGATTCCTTGTTAGATGGGGACGGTCTATTATATATATTTATTAAATGTATAGTTTCTTTCCCTCTTGTATCAATTTTAAGGCCTAGTAGGTCCGGAGAGGGGATGGATAACTGGGTGACATCTATTTCTAGAGTCACTTTAACCCAGATAACCAGTCCCCCTGAGGCTCTACCTCTAGTTGATGGAATAGCATAAGAACAGTATGTTTTATACCCCAACCTATGGGGGGTTTCTACCATCCAAGTTTCCTGTAGGAATATGATATCGTAATTCTCAATATAGGAGCACCATACCACATCCTCAAGGTTCCTAGCTAAGCCAGCTATATTCCAAGATATCAGTCTAATATTTGTTATCCCTTTTACACAGGGTAAATCTAATACTATAGGTAAGTTGTCTTTTTCTGTAACATCCTCTAGTTCAACTAAAGGATTTAACTCTTTGTCTTGATTATAGTCTTTGCTAATGTCATTACCCTCCCTAGTCACTGTGAGGCACTTATCAGGTACGCCCAAACTGATTACCTCACTCAAAATAGAATAAGGGGATTTAACGCTGTTTACCAATTTAACTGTCCATGAATTTCTGGGGCTCGAAGGTACTATAAGTTTCGGTTCTAAGTATTCTATACTCTGTTTTTGTTCCCACGTCTGGGTAAATACTAACATTTCTGTGATAAATTCCCCTGCTCGTGGGAGTCAATCGTTTTCATCCAAAGTACTCAGTACCGAAAATCTATTTTCAATTGGAGTATAAAAATTTGTGTTTCTTCTATAAGTCAAGAGTCTGTGTTTTTTAGAAAATTCTGATGTACTGGCTAAATGTCTATAAAAATAACCCAGAGGGTGCACACCCACGTCAGACTCCTCTACATCCAAAGACGCTGCTCTAAGAAGAACAGTCGCAACATGTTGAGGGTGCCTAAAATTAACAATGACACAATCCCCCTTACATTTTTTCCTCGCGTTTCCGATCCATGGTACCCGTCTAGTAGACAGTATATGATCGGATAGATGTGGGGGGAAACCACAATTTTTATTTAACCAAGCAACTGATTTCCGTTTGAGAGAATCATGTGATTCCTCACGGAAATTCATTTCTGTTGGGTCTAAGGGAGGAACATTCGAAAGGACTATGACATATGGTTCACAATCAGGTGGAAGATTAATATGATTTGGTCTGTTCACGGGAGTAGTGTACCTCGCAATATTAGATGCAGCTGCTTTTATATGAGAGGTACTATCCACCATACATGGTGGCTCCCTAGGTTCTGGTAAACATGACCTCTGTGCTACAACCAATTGTGCAGAGTTACCGGATTGGACGGGTAGCTCAGACTGTTTCGTAGTCTGTTCCTTACACATCTTATCTAAAAGACCACCCAACCTAGATACCTCCGTAGATAACAATTCAATTTTTTCCATAAGAGGCTTAGTCATATGGTCTAGTTTTTCCTCAAATAGCTTAGCGATGTGACCCAAGAGATCACAATTCACATCATCCTTATTAATTGTAATCTCGTTATTAGCTACATTACTTCTATGACCATATTCTATCGTTTGTTTAAGATGTATGTTCCCCCGCTTAATTTACGTTTTTCTGCATTTTCTAACAGCTCTCTTAGGAGGAGAGAGAGACAATACAGACTCACTCGGGGGCTCCAATGGGTCTTGAATTGGTGGTTCTAAAACTAAGGGTAAGATGGCTGAGTTTTCCAAAGGGAAAGCTTCAATATTAAGGGGATCCACCATGATAGAACCGCTACCATCGTCTACAGAAGAAAACATTTCTGAGGTGGACTCCTTCCCTAAGGATTTCCTTCTATCAATGTTTATCTTGCTCACCATTTTAACCAAGTAATTATCCAGGGTGGAAATATTTTTAGCCATTCTACACCACCCTCACGTATATAAAAACCACTACTAGTATTAATAAAATACTCGATGGACTGTCTAATTTTATAGCCCTGCCCTCCACAGAGCTTTTATATCGTAACAAAGTATAGGGCACCTACATATATCAGCAATAACACAGAACAACAAGTGTATATGACCCAGAAGACACAATAACTCAATTAAATGGAGCCCAAGTATACAGCTTACTAAAGCGTTATCGGATTAAATAGAAGCAATTAACAGCTTAGCGAAATGGCCCAACCCGACCCCTTCTGGCCCCCTAACGGCCACACAACGGCCCGTCCTTCGCCCGCTCAGCCAGAGACAGGATCAGTTTAATAGCGCTTTCGGGCGCGCAAAATGCGTTGGCTCCACTTCCGGGGTGCAAGGAGACCTGGGTAATGTAGTCCCGTCCTATCCCGTCAAACGCTCCCCCCACACAGCGGTCGCGATGTCAGGAGACGGCAGGGGGGGAGACGTGGAGGCCAGCAGAAGGAACAGCAGCCCCGAGGACCACAGGGGCACACAGGTATGCAACACAATGCGGGCGTAGGTAAATTCGCTGTAATCTCTAACTTGGCCTCGTGACGTAAATGACCAGCCAAGACGTTTCCAATTCCGTTGCTTACAAAAAGGAGAGGCGTGAAAGGAGACTTGGGGTTTTAGGTAACCAAAAATGAGGATGGAGACAGTTCCAAATGTGTAAGAACGACAAGCTGATAGGCTGTAGTTTCAACCATACTGCGCCTTTGCGCCTTTGGCAGACGTGGTAATCGCTCCTCCTATAGGACAGTAAGGGGGTCATTCTAAGTCTGGCGGGCGGCGGACGCCGCCCGCCAGACTTCCCCCACCAAAATACCGCTCCGCGGTCGAAAGACCACTGAGGGTATTTTGGGATTTGCCCTGGGCTGGCGGGCGACCGCCAAAAGGCCGCCCGCCAGCCCAGGGCAAATCAACCTTCCCACGAGGACGCCGGCTCAGAATTGAGCCGGCGGAGTGGGAAGGTGCGACGGGTGCAGTGGCACCCGCCGCGTATTTCAGTGTCTGCAAAGCAGACACTGAAATACAAAGTGGGGCCCTCTTACGGGGGCCCATGCAGTGCCCATGCCATTGGCATGGGCCCTGCAGGGGCCCCCAGGGGCCCCGCAGCACCCCCTACCGCCATCCTGTTCCTGGCGGGAGACCCGCCAGGAACAGGATGGCGGTAGGGGGTGTCAGAATCCCCATGGCCGCGGAGCGCGCTCCGCCGCCATGGAGGATTCACAAGGGCAGCGGAAAACCGGCGGGAGACCGCCGGTTTTCCGCATCTGACCGCGGCCGAACCGCCGCGGTCAGAATGCCCTGCGGGGCACCGCCGGCCTGTCGGCGGTGCTCCCGCCGACCCTGGCCCCGGCGGTCTCTGACCGCCGGGGTCAGAATGACCCCCTAAATGTCTTACTTACTCGTCTGTCCAGACGCGCAGGCTGCCAAGCCCAGCGCAGGGACCATCCACAGGGTGGCGGCGCTTCCTCTGCTCCCTGCACTCTGAAGGCTCCCGCTCACACACTGGCTGCCAAAGGGAGCGGCCTCCCCCTCTGCTCACACCAGCCGCCCTGTCACTGTGCCTGTCTCCCAACCCCCTTGGGCGACTCCTTCTCTCTGGCGACCTGCTTTTCCCGACAGTCGGGCTGACCTGGTCAGGCGGCTATAGTCGGCTGTCTGGCTCGCAGGTTGCCTTGAAACCGACGAGAAGACCTCGACGCCAGAGCCAACACTCAGGAAGCCGCCATCTTACTGGAGCGGGCTGGAGATTTCCACCATTCGCCACGGGCACTGAGCCCCAAGTGCAGAAAAAAGTTCCCTTTCCTTGGCTTGGGGGGCCGAGCCCCGGCGAAGATGAGGTCCTCTCCGCTTATCCAGGGGGAGTGGTCCGGGAGACTCTGGGGCACCGGAGGGGTGGGTGCCTCCTGGCAGCGTTGCGGGCAGGCGCCGGATCCTGGCGCTGTCCGGGTGCGGGCGGGAGAGTCGGCCCGGCAGCGCTGCCGGTGATGCAAGCAGGGCGCTCGGGCAGCGAAGCCGGGAATGCAGGCAGGGTGCTCAGGCTGCCTGCAGGTGAAGCAGGCAGGGTCTGCAGGCTGGTGCCGGGCAGCGGCGCAGTCGAGGGTCGAGGGTCTCCCCGGGAGCTGTCAGTGGAAGGAGGGCTGCGGTCCGAGGCACGGTCCCGGCACGATCCCGGCGATGCTGCGGGCTGCGGCTGCTGTCAGTGCCTCCTCGGTGCTCAGGGTGCCTCCGCCGCCTGCTCCCCGCGCCGCTGGTGAGAGTCAGAGCGCACTGTCTCCTCTTTCCTCCACCGGAAGCATTTTCAGAATTGGGTCACCATACATTTTACATATAAACTGACACGCTACAGATACAAGCTAAATATCCAGGCACTACTTGAACTAGTTGGTTTGCTTACTTCAATTATACAATCACAAATCTTAATTACAGTGTCAAAAAATACCTTACCTACCACTGTGGGAGAAATCATCATATCGGAAAATTCCACCCCAAAGTCTTTCTTCAAATTCGGGCCCATATTTATACTTTTTGACGCAAAACTGCGCCGGCGTGGTTTTGCATCAAAAATATTACCGCCGGCTAACACCATTTTGGTGCGCCGCGCGGGCGTCATATTTATACTTTGACGCATGGCGGCACAAACCACAGGTGGGAGTCATTATTTTTGCCGCACACCGCAGCGTCAAGTCGTAAAGCAAAACGGCGTTAATGCGGCGGAAATGACTGTGGGTCGATTTACGACCCCGCAACCGGATATGCGCCATTTTTTGACGCAATAGCATCAAAAAAATCCGCGAACACTGCCATTTCACCAGAGGAGAGCCAAAATGGATCCCAGATGCCACTACAGACCCCAGGAAGATGACAGCAGACCAGGAACCAGCCAGGAGGACCCACACAAGAACCAGGACACTTTTAAGAAGAAAAGAAAGTGTTGCTTTAGTGCAGATGAGCAGGAAATTCTGGTTAAAGAGGTGACGGAACACCAGCACCAACTGTTTGTCACCTCAAAGTTGCCAATCAGTAGGAGAGAGGCTATATGGCAACAAATTGTCGACAAGATTAACAGTGTGGCAGAAGTACGCAGAACAGTCATCGAGTGCAAGAAACGCTGGCATGACTGCAAGCGCAGGACCAAGGAAAAGATGACCAGGAACAGGAAGGCAGCACTGCAGACTGGAGGTGGGAGTCCAGAACACCAGGAGGCCCTGGACCACATGGAGGAGATGGTCGCAGCCATCATCCCTGAGGAGATCGTCACAGGGATTCAAGGACAGGACAGCGCAGACTACCAGGAGACAACGCACATGCAGGGTAAGTCGCATGGGGAATTATAATGCAATAATGTCAACTGTGAGCAGGGGGGGGGATACCGACCACAAAATGCATGGAAGTCATCTTATACATGGAGTGACATGGGTAAAGGGGCACAGCAGGGGGGCATGGCCCGTTCTGAGAAGACTTGGGGCACACCATTACACAACACCAACAACAGTCCCATGGGGGCATGCTGCCATGCCAACAATGGAGCAAAGGGAAAGCCACGACAGGAGGGAGGCCATAACGTCAAACTGACATCCCGGCACACGTCAGCCACCATACCCCTACATTAACTAGGGCCTTCTTAACAACCTCTAGCCATACTGACAACTGGAATGTAACTGCAACAACAGTTGTCACTACCACCTCTGCTCTGTGTGCAGCTCAAGTAACCAATGGCAGTAACCTCCCCATGGATCATAAACACCTAAATTAGGGGATGAGGTTGACAACTTCAACAATCCCCAGAAACTAGACAAAGGCCCCAGTACTCTCAAATGTCAATGCCCATAGTTGTCGCAAACATCAGCCAATGTAAACAACAATAGGAGCTACACAGCACTAAGGACACACCCATGCTGCATATGTCAGGGTCCATCCTGTGCCTGGGTAACAATGCAACATTCCAAATGTCATACTGCTCAGACAACAGCATTGAGGGGGGGACACATGTAACTGGTCACTGAAATACACCTGCACAGTCAGAGGAGGAAATAGGACACTGATACGAATATCAGGGCAATCCAGTGTAACACACATTCCCCAACATCAGCAGAACACATTACCAATGTCAACATCCATATCAGATCATAACATTGCCATGCATAGGATATGCCACATGTCAAATACATTTAAGTGAATGTGAAAGATCAGAGATTGGGGCAGGTCCAGATTGTTAAGTGTGATGCCAGGGCCATCAGTACACCCACCGCCAGTGAAAGGTCTCACCATGAGAATGGATGTAGACGGAGGCTTGAGTAGGACAAGAAGGTGGCAATTCCCTATTTGGCATAAACCAACACCTAGAGGCGATGAGCCTGACAAGTCTGATAACTCAATAACATACATGTGACATGCAGGTGGGCCATAGGCCTGTAAGAATGCCCATCTGAAGGACTGGAGAAATTAACACAAAACAAGATCACAAAGTGAATTCATCAAAAGACAGGCACGTCACATCAAAATTGCCACAACACAGACACACTAATTGTACCCTGTTTCATTGCAGAGGAAGATGGATCTCCTGCGGATATGCCTGTCCCAGATTTCCCTGATGACATGGATGACGAGCTGATAAACATTCCCTAGGAGACTATCCAAAAGGTCCTTGAAACCCTCCAGACCCCACCTTCAGTCACAAGGAGGAGCACAGAACAAGCAGCCATCGCAGAGGATCCACCCACCACCCCAATTGTAAGACCTGCCAGCTCCAATACAGCTGAGGACTCAGACGACACTGGCACCAGCTTTGAGAGAACTGTAGTTGGAGTACAGCGGGAGCTGGCCAAGGAGGTGCGGGTGGGGATGCAAAATATGGCAGCCAGCCTTGAGGGGTGCGTTCGTGTATGATGTCATCTGCAGATCAGGCAGCAGCTATGCAAGCCCTAACATCCATCCTGCAAGGACTACAAGAAACTGTCAAGGAATTCACCACTGCAGTAAGGGAGTTGCCACAACACCTCGCACCCCAAACCTTCCACCGCATGCACAAATGCAATCATGACCCCCTCGGGGCCGACCTCGCTGCCTACCATTGTGATGTGGCTGCTATTCTCAAGAACCAGCAGATCCTCCTTGCTGCAGTACTGCCCTTAAGACCTTCACAGGGAGCAGAGACCGGGATGTCTGACTCCACGTCTTCTAACACCGAGGTGTGTGTTGCCCCTTCACAACCAACAACAACAAGGACAGAGGAGGCAACACACACATCAGAAGAAGAAGACATGGAACAGATCACATTCACAAGGAAAATTACCTGGAAGCACTAGTCCCTGCCACATGGCCCACATTTACCAAGGACCTGCGCTTTGTAACTTGCCAGTCTTGCAACAACTGTGCCCAAGCACTGTTCTGCAAACCACTGTATATCTTGTCACCCAGCCCAGTGATTGTCTCTCTCCAACTCATTGGCAAATTCTGTCCCTCTGCATTGTCTGAAACATCAACCCCAGTATGTCAAAAGCATTTTGGTAAACCCTTGTGTGAGATCACAATGTAAGATGTCACTATAATGGACTCACAATCATGGACAATGTACAGATAGCACTAAAGCACTTTTCAATAAATACACTTACACAACAAATCTGTCTCTGGTTAATGTGACATATCAACTGTGCAGTAGATAACTGAAATGTGCTACTGTCAAATTACATAGCTTGTCAATACAACTGTCCTGATAATATGGAGTAAGAGAAATCTGACCGGTGCCCATGATTGCACCATACTCTGCCCATCCTGAGGGACAAATCTGATGAAGTGAGAAACCATACACCATCATGCTGTGTTGGACAGAAGAATGCTTCCTCAGGGGATAACTAAGTCATCAAATAGTGGCCGCAAAATGTTGTCAACATGCAAAAATAACACAAATAACATGGCACACTCATCTAACCAGACACTACAAAAACTGCATAAATGAAGGTGTCTGAGTTTACATACAAATAGGTAATCATGCTGAACTGTGTCACAAATGATGTATGAGAGTCAAGAAGACAAGAATACAAGATTGCCAATGAGAACTCATCTTATAAGGGTGTCCATGATCACCACACTGCAGTCAGACCTAAAACTGTTTCCCCATTACCAAGTCTGGAAGCACTGTTTGTGACTTTCAAAACACACTTATCAACAGAAACACATTGTCATCCATATTAACTGTGATTGGTGGTTGCAACGAAGGGTCGACACTTTGCAAGGTAGCTCTGGGCTAGCTGCCAATCGTACAGCCCACTTGGGATTTGTTTGTAGCATGTTATAGTACAAAATTGATGTACACTGAATCCAAACCCACGATCAAGGACCATTCAACACATACTATTAAGGGTTAACCAAATATTTATTAAATGCTAATCACAGAAGAGGAAACTGAGGGAAAAATCTTACCTACCCTAATCTACCTTGACTACTCATTACCCACAACTGTCCCTAACTAACCTAAGCTACACTTACTTATCACATGTAACGAAACGTTCTAAACATCTACCCCCCACCCCCCTTATGAGACGGGACACATGGAGGACAACACATACTAACCTAAACACATACTATACTATCCTATACAAATATATATATATATATATATATATATATATATATATATATATTTTGTGTAATTTTTTCTTTTTTGTATTTTTTTTTTTTAAACACACAAGAACCCCAACATAGCCCCCCACCCACACACTTAAGAAGTAAATATATAAAGATTGTGGACCCCCCACCCACTAACACTAACTAAACTAACAGCCTATACTAACCTAACACTAAGCCCCCTAAGCCCACTAACTATAAGAACAAGGAAAGAGGAGGGAGGGGAGGGAATCATGTCCATCTAAAAATGTGTAGAGGTTGGCCCTCCGGAGGGTCCTCTTAATAGACTTAACACGCCGGTTAATGTGGCGTACATCCCGGCTCAGGTGGCTCAACTTACGCAGCACTCTGTCCATCTTACGTTCCATTTGGTTGAAGGCTGCAGGGTCAACAGATGAAGCTGTGGCAGTCTGGGTACCGTTGGAGGAGGTCTGTGTGGGTGTGGAGCCACGCCTAGTGGGCTGTCCTGCACCGGTGGCAATGCTGGGGCCTGGAAGTCCAGCAGATGTCGGACCAACAGTCCCAGCTGTGGGTGGGGCCACCTGGCTCGGATTGGTGGTTGTGCTGGTGGTGGCTGTGGTGGGCAAAGTAGACCCACCCTGTGGGAAGGCTCTCCATGTCCCGTAGGCCCGTTCATGGCGATATCGCCGGGCCATCCTCCGGAACCCCGACTCCACCAGCAGGATGTGCTGGTATCTCATGGCCCGGCGCTGGAATTCACGGACCTGGTCTGGAGTCATGTTCGCAGCTGTGAAGACAAATGCAGATATTCTACATAAGTAACTGCATTGTGTGAAATGGCACAAGAAGTTAATCTGAAAATACATCTACTGTACTTGTAACAGCTCAGATCACAATACAGATCATTGAATGTCCCTGAGGAAGTACATGGCAGGCCAGACTACAAAGGTCACATCACACATAACACATCCATAACCTACAAGATGGGTAACAACTGGCTTTGAATTGTAATCTGAGATCTGCCAGTTATCTGCTAAGAATCATGCTGCATATCCTCCGCCAAGACCTGGGCTACAAATGTCAGTGTACGGAAAGCAAAACTAAAGCCACATGGTCTGCAAGTTGTAACTGGACTTGCCAGTATAGTACCAAGTGCCAAACCTGAGTGTGTATACTAGTTTGCAACCAAACCTTCACTTATTCACATGTATGTGTAACATACTGGTAGCATCAGGTCTAGGTACCCCATTCACAAACCCATGCCTGGGTTTGAGGGTGGGGGGTGGATAAACAACTATAATTTGCCAACAGCATGTACACTGAGGAGTGTATTGAAAACTCCACACATGTTTGTCTCTACAGACACACCACAGGTAAGGTCTATCAACAATTAGGAGTCAGCAAACCCTAGAGCTATCATAGGGCCACACATGTCAGGAAATGCAGAACTTGGTACACATATATTTCCAGTGAGGCCTGACTTACACCAGACAAAGAGTTGCAAGAACACCATGATCATGAATTGCATGCACACCTAGGCCATTGCACTCAAGTTCCACATACTTGTAGCACTACATGTGGAAGTACATGCTGCTAGGAGGTTCTACCTACTGTTTCATAATTACGTAGGTAAATAGGGAAGCAGATGTCTATTGGAAAGCAATTTGCTGTACCAATCTTGGAGAATGTGGGTCTGACAGGCTGACTAAATCGGAGCTGACTTCCAGTGCGACTCTTGGTGATACAAGTGTCATCCACATGACTAACCCCTGTACTCACAGTGGGGCCTACAGGAATGGTCTACAATCCCTACATAATACCATTGGATACGCATTGGCCAACTCAAAACATGTGAGAAACTGAATTCCCACTCATGGAACAAGAGAAAAGCTTGCCCAACGCATCACACCTTGCTATGCGTTCAACTCACACGAGTCCATAACCAGCAAACACAACACATAACAGACATATCAACACTTACTGGAGTGGTCGGGTCCTCAAATGTCGCCACCTCTCCCACAGTGTAAGGTATGGAAGGAAGAAATGTGTTCAAAATCTGTGCACAGTGCAACAATTTCATAAACATATACAATGTGTAGGCTGAATAAGGAAATGGCAGCCATTCAGACATGATGGTACTGCATCTAATATATTACGGCCAACTAGTACATAGCATGGGTCTCCTGTAACAGTTACACACATATCTGCACACATACATTGGCCCTAACTATCATGTGGTTGCAAACATGCCCCATAATTGGTGACCAGAAAAAAATATGGAGTGTAATCGTCTCATCATGTGCATCCAAGAGAGACATCCAAAGCCTGGTTACTTGAGGACTGCATTACCAGTCAAACATGCCTTGTGGCCATGACACATTAATGACACATAGGTACAATGTACAGAGGGAGGGGCAGGGACTTTTGTAAGCCCCTCTGTTGTTACTTTTGATTCAATTGATGTGGTCCAGCTATGCTGATTTGCACCAACCATGGAGATGTGAAGCCATGTGCATACACTTGGACTGCCATCCATATTTGGAATGTGGCACAACTAACTCCATCAAACATTCTAAGATGTTAGCTGAGGGCACCTTACACCTTTTCACAATGTTTTCAAATCCAGATCTGACATGTATCCAAAAAGATCAAGGAACACAATAATCCCACACATTCATAGTACTTCCATGAACGCTTTCCTTCCACACTCACCAGACTCACATGAGACATATGTCTGAGACACTTTGCTATTATCAATTGACGTGAAGGCAGCACTCATTTTCTGCATCATGTAGTGATTCTAAAGTCACTCTAGCAATTGCGTCAACAAAGTTGGCCTAAATGTTGGTACATCTGTACTTCTCTGTCAATAGTACCCTAAATAGACATGATTGGCTCCTATTTTGTTTGCTTTTCTGACAAAAAGGCCGCACCAATTTCCTTCATGGAAAAGTATCCTGTAAGTTTGCTGAGCACGTGCTACCTGACAGCTAGCAATTGTGATCCTTGCCATAGTATATCAATTATCCCTTTATGTTTCCCCAGCATTACACACAGTCAGCAAGTTAGCTGGCAGACATTGTACTAATCCCCTTATGTCACTACAGAGCATTTAATTGTGCACATTAACCTGATTCGTACTCACCAACAGTGCCACCAATCATGATTCCCAGGTGGTCCAAGAGATCCTGCTCCCTGGTGATGAGGTCAGCCCACCGGTGCTTCAGCTGGTGGTCACTCCTCTGGCTGGCATACACACGCTGCAGGTGATGCTGCACCTTTCCCCACCGGATTCTGCGCGCCTCTGTTGGACACCCCTGTATCACCCTGCCCCCTGCCTGGATCATGAGTGGCAAGAAATGGCACACAAGCTAGATGAACCCCCCCCAACTCCTCTTCCCCCATCCTGTCAAGACATGGCCTACCAGACATACTTGAGAAGTGAAAGGGAATAGGGGTAAAAGAAATAGAAAGGGGAAAAGGGGGAAAGTAGGTGTACAAATACAGATGAAAAGTACACTTAACCACTAAAAGAGACCAACTATCCCCAAACTACCATTACCCACAACAGACTCCCACAAACAACAAAAACACAAGATAAATGGACAAATGTAGACAAAACACAGTAGTACAGTATATAGCAACAATATTTATTTCACAAATGGACTTTACAGATAGCACACAGGACAAAAAAGCACAAAATCTCAGGACAACACTCTCTACACAGCCACAGAGTCTAGAAGGATCATAGACTGCAAAGTGAAAGTGAAAGTACACCCACTGTACATGATCTGTAAACAGGATATCCTATTACATCACTTCATGTATGAAAAGTCCCGCTATTTTCACATTATGCGTCATTTTTTGTCTACCAATACTGTATTTGAGTCATTTTTTTGACGCACAGAAGTGAAAATTAGCCCGCATCCACATAATAGTACATGGCCTGTACAAATATCTGGATGCGGGCTAAATTTTACTCCTGTGCGTAAAAAAAAATGACGCAAATACAGTTTTGGTAGACGAAAAATGACGCATAACGCTTGGAACGTCAAAATTAAATTTTTCTTGTTATTTTGTTATGTTACATTTGGGACACATCATAGATAGGCTGATTGAAGACACTATGGTGTTGATGGTGTATATTCACATGTGTGACGTCATACTGCAGCGGACCATGATCCGCTACTCCCTTCACAGTATTTTTATGGTTGGCTGACGCAATAGTTGGTCATAAGTGTGGCCTACATATATGTGTTGCAGAAATTGTGCACGTTTGCCATAAGGAGAGGATAGCAATGTGACGCACATATGTACAATACCTAAATGCCTTTGGCTCAATGTGTGTGCTTTGGCAACTAATGTATTTGTTGACCAAGTGTGTGTGTATCACATGAGGCATATTTGTACATATGCTTGTATGAATGTGACGTCCATGTGTCCAATCCTTAGATGCAAGTCATTGTGGAAATAAGAGAGGGTATGTGTTAGTCATACATGTAACAACACCCGTAAAGTGGACTTCCAAGATTTAGGGTCACGTAGACACCACATGTGACATAGCATGCACCAGATGGATGGCAGACGCTTGTTCATGTCAATGGTCCACATTTTCTACATCCTATGTCCTAGAGTATTGGTAAGAGCTTCCTAGGCACTAGTTGGTGAATCCCACAGTGAGTCATACACATGCATTGAGGAAGTGGGAACCATGTTGTTTGCACAGACAGACAAGCGTGAATCTCAAATGTATGATGACACCACAGTTGAGGCCATAGAAGTGAGCCCCAACTATCAAGTGGCTGTGGTGGACCAGCATACAATACAGCACGTGCCCACATATTTCCAGTGATCAATTGCACATAGGTGTCTTGTTCATGTGTGGTCCAATGATGATCCTGTATATTGTTTGGGGTGTAATTTGTCACAGTTCGGTCCAGGACTCATCATGAGTCAGTGGCAGCTATTCCTGTATCTACTGAGTATCCTTGGTTGATCAATGTGAGTAAAGTGGGTGTGGACATGTGAACCAACATGTGGATGATCCCACCCTGTCACTAAAGACGTGTAATGAGACAGTCAACAGGGCAACCTTGGTGTGCTGAGTGAGATAATGTCTCAGGGGTCATGTTCCAGCAGGTGTCATTACAACATTTGTACAAAGGTTAGCCTCTGCAATTCCCACTGCATCTGGGAACATCATAGCCTCTGTGCGGATTATTCTCGCAGCTATTCACCACACACGGCCCATCACTATGTTGTGAGCACTGTGATTCTGTGTGTGAACTGTCATGGTCCTGACATTTGTGTATTTTTCACGGACATTATCAGAGGTTGCTGGTTGTGCTGAAAGGCCCGTACCCAATCCCTGCATACGGCCCTGGGACACTGTCACACTTTATCATTCATGCATAAATGCAACCCAGACAAGGGATGGGCCATGAATTTTGCTTTTCCAAGAGGATATAACTCATATGGTACAGTTAAAAGGCAGATGATGCTATACAATGTATTTGGGTATGCATTGAAGACCCCCTGATGAATGAGAGGTTTGCTAACGCAAGTGTGGTACATATGTAGACAGATGGATACTTTAGTGTGACGCACAGACAGATGCCAGTCAGGCTGACAGAATGCAAGGTGATTCAGGATCCAGCTATTTGACAAGTTACTTAATCAGTGGTCTGACTCAGACTGTTTGGAGGACAAACTAGAGAGCTGACATGTCAAACTGTGTATGCCCTGTGTTTTTGAAGGTGACAAAGGAACCCAAGGGCTGTGTTACACGGCTTAATTAGTATCAATGCTTAACGGTGTATTTGACATAATGGCAACTCCTATGCTGGTCCAGGCATCAGCAGGGGCAATGCTTTTTGAAATGGGTGGTGTGCATGGAGGTGATCACAGGTGTGGGCTGCATCTGTTTCTCACCAGTCCTGTAGGTGAGACTTGCATTCTAAGGGCCAACAGACATTTTCACACGGGAAGCAATCTACAGGTGCTAACAGGGCTTTGAAACTAGAAGACAGTGTATAAATTAACCTGACGTCCATGCAGTCAGATGTTCTATGACAATGGCATACCATAGGAAAGGGTGTAGCACACTGGTTTGCTAATGTTGGTCTGTGTGTGTAGAGGAGGGAATATCAGGGTACACGTCTGTTGGACTTTTGCTTATGCAGGGTCATCCTGAATCTTTTTGCCTCCTGCCTCCTATTTTTTTTCTGACCTGTCGCTGTTGGCTTTTGAACTCTGAGCACTTTCCCACTGCTAACCAGTGCTAAAGTGCATATGCTCTCCGTGTAAATTGTATGTAATTGGTTTATCCATGATTGGCCTATTTGATTTACTAGTAAGTCCCTAGTAAGGTGCACTAGAGGTGCCAGGGCCTGTAAATCAAATGCTACTAGTGGGCCTGGAGCACTGATTGTGCCACCCACATAAGTAGCTCTGTAATCATGTCTCAGACCTGCCACTGCAGTGTCTGTGTGTGTATTTTTACACTGTAAATTCGACTTGGCAAGTGTACCCACTTGCCAGGCCTAAACCTTCCCTTTTCTTACATGTAAGGCACCCCTAAGGTAGGCCCTAGGTAGCCCCAATGGCAGGGTGCAGTGTATGGATAAGGTAGGACATATAGGGGGTGATTCTGACCCCGGCGGTCTTAGACCGCCGGGGCCAGGGTCGGCGGGAGCACCGCCGACAGGCCGGCGGTGCCCCGCAGGGCATTCTGACCGCGGCGGTAAAGCCGCGGTCAGACCGGCAACACTGGCGGTCTCCCGCCAGTGTACCGCCGCCCTATTGAATCCTCCAAGGCGGCGCAGCTAGCTGCGCCGCCGAGGGGATTCCGACCCCCCCTACCGCCATCCAGTTCCCGGCGGTCCGCCCGCCGGGAACCGGATGGCGGTAGGGGGGGTCGCGGGGCCCCTGGGGGCCCCTACAAGTATTTCACTGTCTGCTTGGCAGACAGTGAAATACGCGACGGGTGCAACAGCACCCGTCGCACCTTCCCACTCCGCCGGCTCGATTCCGAGCCGGCATCCTTGTGGGAAGGGAGTTTTTCCCTGGGCTGGCGGGCGGTCTTTTGGCGACCGCCCGCCAGCCCAGGGAAAAACTTAGAATACCCTCTGCGGTCTTTCGACCGCGGAGCGGTATTTCGGAGGGGGAAGTCTGGCGGGCGGCCTCCGCCGCCCGCCAGACTTAGAATGACCCCCATAGTAATGTGGTTTATATGTCCTGACAGTGAAATACTGCCAATTTCGTTTTTCACTGTTGCAAGGCCTGTCTCTCTCATAGGATAATATGGGGGCTACCTTTAAATATGATTAAAGTGTAGATTCCCCCAGAGAGTAGATGGACATGTGGAGTTTGGGGTCCCTGAACTCACAATTAAAAAATACATCTTTTAGTAAAGTTGATTTCAAGATTGTGCGTTTGAAAATGCCACTTTTAGAAAGTGAGCATTTTCTTGCTTAAACCATTCTGTGACTCTGCCTTGTTTGTGGATTCCCTGTCTGGGTCAGTTTGACAGTTGGGTTGTTTTTCACCTCGCACTAGACAGTGACACAAAGGGGCCTGGGGTGTAACCTGCATTTCCTGATTAGCCATCTCTGCTAGGAGGGAGGGGTGGAGTGGTCACTCTCATCTGAAAGGACTGTGCCTGCCTCTGACAATGCCGGCTCCAACCCCCTGCTGTGTGTCTGAGGCCTTGCCTGGGCAAGGCAGGATTTCACAAGTAGGTGTGGGTCCCCTTTGAAGAAAGGTGACTTCAAAGACTAAAATGGGTATAAGAAGGGCACCCAAACCTGCAGACTTTAGAAACACTTCTGGAACCAAGAGGAACCTCTGCCTGGAGAAGAGCTGATAGCTGAGGAAGAAGTGCTGCCCTGCCTGTGACTGTGCTTTGTGGAGCTTTCCTGCAGTGCTGCTTCTGCCAGAGTAAGAGGGCAAAGACTGAACTTTGTGTGCCTTCCATCTTGTGAAGAAATCTCCAAGGGCTTGAGTTAGAGCTTGCCTCCTGTTGTTTGAAGTCTCAGGGACAGCAAAGACTTCTCTCTGCCAGCACCTGGAGTCTCTGGAGAGACTCCCGCCCCGAAAAGTGGTGCCCTATCCAGTCCCTGGGCCCTTGAAAGGAAAGCTGGTGGAATCCAAGGAAATCGACTTCGGACGACTTCGGACCGATGCCGCTGCTGAATCCGGTAACGCCGCCTGCACCTGACGCCGTGACCTTCGCTGGAACCCGACACTCTTCGCAGGCCCGATGCCGCAGCAGCCCCGCTGAAGTCCGCAACTCCGTGGAAGTCGCCGCACCACGTTGTGACCGACGCAGCTCGAAGTGCACGGATTCAACGTTTCGCACAGACGCCGCGATTCCCGACTTCGCACATCGGCTTGTTTTCACTCTTCACCAAAGGTACTGTACTTGGGGGTGTACACGACTCCGTGTCCGGCGCCGCTGGTGTCGGCTTGTTGGGAACGACTCCGTCACGACGCCGTGTTAACATCTCATCGAAGCATTTTTGTTTCTAAGCGCTATTTTTGAGTTTAATCTTTAAAAATTCATAACTTGACTTGTGTATGTCGGATTTTTTTCGTTTTGGTCTTATTTGTTTAGATAAATATTTCCTATTTTTCTAAACTGGTGTGTCATTTTGTAGTGTTTTCATTAAGTTACTGTGTGTGTTGGTACAAATACTTTACACCTAGCACTCTGAGGTTAAGCCTACTGCTCTGCCAAGCTACCAAGGGGGTAAGCAGGGGTTAGCTGAGGGTGATTCTCTTTTACCCTGACTAGAGTGAGGGTCCTTGCTTGAACAGGGGGTAACCTGACTGTCAACCAAAGACCCCATTTCTAACATTGGAGGCAGCGACGGGATTTGTACTTGTATTTGTACTTGTATTTGTACTTGACATACATTGATTAAGTGTACACTACTGTTTTGAGTTCAGACCACTACGTGACCACATACTACTTGTCTTGTGATTCTGCTTTTTGTTCTCTGATGTCCTCCTGGAAGTATTGCTAATATTATGGGACTTTGGTTTTTGGTTGTGAAGCCTTTGCAGAATGGAAGTCAATTTCTGGCACCTATTTATGTATAAAAAGTGGCAGCTTAAAGCATTCTGCATGCAAAGGGGACTGGCTGTGAACAAGAAATCCAGAAGGGAGGATCTTGAGTCAGCCCTGTTTCAGTATGAATTGAAACGTTGTCAGGCAACACCACCAAATGAGTCTGAGGAGGATAACTACTCTGAGGAGGAGGACTACTCTGAGGAGGAGGACTACTCTGAGGAGGAGGGCAGTGGCCCTGAGGAGGGAACAGAAAGAGATGATTGGCTCCTAGCTCGAATCCGGAGTCTGGAAGAGCTAGATGCAGAGCTTGAGAGGGCTGAGGAGAAGAGAGCCTTAGTCCTGGAAAAAGAAAGGATTACAGCTCAAGAGCTGAGCTGTGAAGAGCTGAAGCTGGAGGCCATGAGGGCTGAGTCCAGTTCAGATGGTGGCAGCAAAAATCTTGTATCCAGGATTGCTGAAGAAGTGCACATGCCCAGAGATGTGGTGCCCTACTTAATGGAGGGAGTTAACACACGCCAGGAGGTTCAGGGGTATGAGGTAGCTCCAGTGATGCACAGGGTCCCTGAGGTGGATTGGGGAACTGGCATGGGTAGCCATATTCCGACTGGTGGGAGGGACACTCTACTGACTCTAGGTGAGAGTGACAGGGAGACGGGTTCCCCCAAGGTAGAAGTCATGGTTATGGAGTGTGAAGACATCCCAGAAGAGTGTGGGTTGAGTGTCAGGGACAGTCAGGTACTGTCTCACCAGTCTCAGGAGGGTAATGTGGGGTGCTTTTCCAAAGCAGAGTCACTGGATGGTTGGGTGAAGGGTACTTTGGTTAATTCATGTAAGGGGCAGAGTGATGTAATTGCTGGAGAGCATATGTCTAGTCCTTATTTTCCAGAGCTACGCCAACACCAGGTGGAGTGTGAGTTATCTGACCCCAGGGAGCTTACAATGGAGGCAGACCTCTTGGTGAGTACCAGAGAGTCTGAAGAGGCATTTGGGGGGGGGCTCCTGAGAGGAGTGGTCTAGGTATTTCCCAACCAAGTGAGGTAGGGAAGGATTTTAGTGTCCCAGGTAGGTCCCTGTGTAGTGGGATGGGTGAGGGACCCCATGTCTAGTCTCTGAGGAGAGGGAATGGGGATGGGCTGAGGTCCAAGGTGCCCGAGATCCGGTCCCAGGTCCTGGAGGGTTCCATGAGGGAACACCAGGAGGGGAGCCTAGCCTGTACCAGAGGGCCATCTGTTGAGGGAGATCCCACAGTGTCAGGAGAACTTGGGGGGGTGGCTGTAGCCAGCGTCCCAACAGTTCTGGTGTCTGGCAGTACCACTCCTAGTGAGGGGGTGCAGAAGTCCAGACAGAGGGTTGAGAGGGGGTTGCGGACCCCAGTGGAGAACCTGGAGGGTCAGGGATCAGCTCTGAGAGCAGAGCCCCCCAGGAATGACCTTGGTGAGACCATTTCTGGGTTGGGGGAATCCAGACTCTGTCAGATGGGCAGAGGTCAGGAGACCTGCACCAGCCAGACTCCTGTGTGGCCCTTGGGGACAGTGTGTCCCTTGAGGGGGGTAAGTGTGCCCCCCTGGAAGTCCTGGTGTGCCAGGCAGTGGTTCAACCGCAGGGTGGTGACTCTGGGTTGAATGATCAGGTTCAGGAGGTAAACTCAGACCTGGTGGGGGGTAAGTGTGCTCCCAAGGAAGTCATGGTGCGCCAGGCAGTGGTTCAACCACAGGGTGGTGACCCTGGGTTGGATGACCAGTTTCAGAGGGTAAACTCTGACCTGGTGGGGGGTAGGTATGCCCCCCAGGAATTCCTGGGTTGCCAGGCAGTGGTCCAGTCTGTGGGTACAGACCCTGGACTGGAGGATCAGGTGCAGGGGATAAACCCTGACCTGAAGGGGGGGGCAGTTTGCCCAATCAGCCCCCCTGGTGTGATTTCAAGGGGTACTCTCCCTGAGGGGTGGGTGCAGAACCCTGACAGTAGGGGAAGGGGAGAGAAAGACTCACCCCTGACCCCAGAACAATCTACGGGTACAGACCCTGGCTTGGAAGGCCAGGTTCAGGGTGTCCCCCCTGACCTGGAGGAAGGGGCTACTGCTAACAGTGCCCCTACCATGTTGTCTTCTGGGGGGGGCACTCCTAGTTGGGTGGTTCAGGACCCCAGAAGAGAGGGCAGGGGGAGGGAAGCCTCACCCCTGGCCCAACCTGAAGGTACAGACCCCAGGTTGGAGGATCAGTTGCAGGTTAACATCCCTGCACTGGTGGAAGAAATGTGCAGGACTGCTTCTACAAGCACCCTGACACTTTTTTACTCTGGGGGTGCCGCTCCTGGAGGGAGGGTACAGAACCCCAGAGGGGAGGACCAGGGTCAGGTTATCTTCTCTGACCTGGTGGAAGGGAGAGTGGTCAAAGGGTGTCAGGCACCTGGGGCTACTGGCCACCACTCTCCGCAGTCACAGTGCTTGGAGAGGCCTGAGGTCGGGATCTCATCCCTGACAGTTGTCTTGGGCCACTGTTGTTGTAATTTAGCAGTGATTAGATTAAGCATTAGCAGAAGACATCTTGTATTTAGTAACTATTGTGAACATTTTGCGGAATCCATTTTGTATTCATGGCAGCCATTTTCTCTGCTACATGCTGCCGTGTGCTCACCATGTGCTCTGTCCTACCTTTCTGTTAACTGCTCTTGAAATCTGCCTAGTGACAAGTTATATTTAGCATCTCTTACTTTCGCACATGCTCAGTAAGGTCTGCAGCTGTTAGTCCTTGGAAACTGTTAGCTCCTCCTACCTGTCGACTGTGCATTTTCCACATGACCTTACATGTATACAAGTCTTGTTTCCATAATTGTACCATCTCCTTTTAGCCCCTGTGTGGGTATAAAAGGACCATGCTCTCTCAGTTCAGTGTGCTATTTCAGACATTACCCAAGGGTGCTGTCTGAACTGTAGTACCACCTCATGAGGTTAATAAACATTTGTCTTTTATTCCAGTTTCTGTGCCAACTTCTTCCTACATGGTCTGAGGACTTTGTGCAGAGAAAGGTGAACCCCTTGCACTAGTAGGTCTTGCTGAGGCTTACTTCAACACTGTGGCTTGCTGTCCTGGTGGACAGAGTTGCCCCTGGGGGGGGGATGAGAGTCACACCCAAGGGGTGGAGTGGGCAACACCACTGTGTTGGCCCTGGTGGTGCTATCTGCCCATTGGGATACATCTGTGAGTAAAGTAAAGTTAGGTGCTGCACAGATGGTGTCTGCAGATGTGGAGAAGGGTTCCCCATGGGTTAGCTTAGTGGGCCCTGAGAGTATGGACAGAGGGATCCAACTGGAGTCAGGAAGGCGTAGAACTGGAACATGCCCCTGTTGTTGTGGGCCTGGGTCCTTGTTCTATCGCCCCAATCAGGGAAGAACATCAAGGTATTGATTGTTCTCCCCTGGCTTTAGGCTGGTAGGGGGTCATGTTGGACTTTTGCTTATGCAGGGTCATCCCGAATCTTTTTGCCTCCTGCCTACTATTTTTCTTCTGACCTGTCGCTGTTGGCTTTTGAACTCTGAGCACTTTCCCACTGCTAACCAGTGCTAAAGTGCATATGCTCTCCGTGTAAATTGTTGTAATTGGTTTATCCATGATTGGCCTATTTGATTAATAGTAAGTCCCTAGTAAGGTGCACTAGAAGTGCCAGGGCCTGTAAATCAAATGCTACTAGTGGGCCTGCAGCACTGGTTGTGCCACCCACATAAGTAGCTCTGTAATCATGTCTCAGACCTGCCACTGCAGTGTCTGTGTGTGTATTTTTACACTGTAAATTCGACTTGGCAAGTGTACCCACTTGCCAGGCCTAAACCTTCCTTTTTCTTACAGGTAAGGCACCCCTAAGGTAGGCCCTAGGTAGCCCCATGGGCAGGGTGCAGTGTATGGATAAGGTAGGACATATAGAAATGTGGTTTATATGTCCTGACAGTGAAATACTGCCAATTTCGTTTTTCACTGTTGCAAGGCCTGTCTCTCTCATAGGATAATATGGGGGCTACCTTTAAATATGATTAAAGTGTAGATTCCCCTAGAGAGTAGATGGACATGTGGAGTTTGGGGTCCCTGAACTCACAATTAAAAAATACATCTTTTAGTAAAGTTGATTTTAAGATTGTGCGTTTGAAAATGCCACTTTTAGAAAGTGAGCATTTTCTTGCTTAAACCATTCTGTGACTCTGCCTTGTTTGTGGATTCCCTGTCTCGGTCAGTTTGACAGTTGGGTTGTTTTTCACCTCGCACTAGACAGTGACACAAAGAGGGCTGGGGTGTAACCTGCATTTCCTGATTAGCCATCTCTGCTAGGAGGGAGGGGTGGAGTGGTCACTCTCATCTGAAAGGACTGTGCCTGCCTCTGACAATGCCGGCTCCAACCCCCTGCTGTGTGTCTGAGGCCTTGCCTGGGCAAGGCAGGATTTCACAAGTAGGTGTGGGTCCCCTTTGAAGAAAGGTGACTTCAAAGACTAAAATGGGTATAAGAAGGGCACCCAACCCTGCAGACTTTTGAAACACTTCTGGAACCAAGAGGAACCTCTGCCTGGAGAAGAGCTGATAGCTGAGGAAGGAGTGCTGCCCTGCCTGTGACTGTGCTTTGTGGAGCTTTCCTGCAGTGCTGCTTCTGCCAGAGTAAGAGGGCAAAGACTGGACTTTGTGTGCCTTCCATCTTGTGAAGAAATCTCCAAGGGCTTGAGTTAGAGCTTGCCTCCTGTTGTTTGAAGTCTCAGGGACAGCAAAGACTTCTCTCTGCCAGCACCTGGAGTCTCTGGAGAGACTCCTGCCCCGACAAGTGGTGCCCTATCCAGTCCCTGGGCCCTTGAAAGGAAAGCTGGTGGAATCCAAGGAAATCGACTTCGGACGACTTCGGACCGACGCCGCTGCTGAATCCGGTAACGCCGCCTGCACCTGACGCCGTGACCTTCGCTGGAACGCGACACTCTTCGCAGGCCCGATGCCGCAGCAGCCCCGCTGAAGTCCGCGACTCCGTGGAAGTCGCCGCACCACGTCGTGACCGACGCAGCTCGAAGTGCACGGATTCAACGTTTCGCACAGACGCCGCGATTCCCGACTTCGCGCATCGGCTTGTTTTCACTCTTCACCAAAGGTACTGTACTTGGGGGTCTACACGACTCCGTGTCCGGCGCCGCTGGTGTCGGCTTGTTGGGAACGACTCCGTCACGACGCCGTGTTAACATCTCATCGAAGCATTTTTGTTTCTAAGCGCTATTTTTGAGTTTAATCTTTAAAAATTCATAACTTGACTTGTGTATGTCGGATTTGTTTCGTTTTGGTCTTGTTTTGTTTAGATAAATATTTCCTATTATTCTAAACTGGTGTTGTGTCATTTTGTAGTGTTTTCATTAAGTTACTGTGTGTGTTGGTACAAATACTTTACACCTAGCACTCTGAGGTTAAGCCTACTGCTCTGCCAAGCTACCAAGGGGGTAAGCAGGGGTTAGCTGAGGGTGAATCTCTTTTACCCTGACCAGAGTGAGGGTCCTTGCTTGAACAGGGGGTAACCTGACTGTCAACCAAAGACCCCATTTCTAACATTGGAGGCAGCGACGGGATTTGGACTTGTATTTGTACTTGTATTTGTACTTGACATACAGTGATTAAGTGTACACTACTGTTTTGAGTTCAGACCACTACGTGACCACATACTACTTGTCTTGTGATTCTGCTTTTTGTTCTCTGATGTCCTCCTGGAAGTATTGCTAATATTATGGGACTTTGGTTTTTGGTTGTGAAGCCTTTGCAGAATGGAAGTCAATTTCTGGCACCTATTTATGTATAAAAAGTGGCAGCTTAAAGCATTCTGCATGCAAAGGGGACTGGCTGTGAACAAGAAATCCAGAAGGGAGGATCTTGAGTCAGCCCTGTTTCAGTATGAATTGAAACGTTGTCAGGCAACACCACCAAATGAGTCTGAGGAGGATAACTACTCGGAGGAGGAGGGCAGTGGCCCTGAGGAGAAAACAGAAAGAGATGATTGGCTCCTAGCTCGAATCCGGAGTCTGGAAGAGCTAGATGCAGAGCTTGAGAGGGCTGAGGAGAAGAGAGCCTTAGTCCTGGAAAAAGAAAGGATTACAGCTCAAGAGCTGAGCTGTGAAGAGCTGAAGCTGGAGGCCATGAGGGCTGAGTCCAGTTCAGATGGTGGCAGCAAACATCTTGTATCCAGGATTGCTGAAGAAGTGCACATGCCCAGAGATGTGGTGCCCTACTTGAAGGAGGGAGTTAACACACGCCAGGAGGTTCAGTTGTATGAGGTAGCTCCAGTGATGCACAGGGTCCCTGAGGTGGATTGGGGAACTGGCATGGGTAGCCATATTCCGACTGGTGGGAGGGACACTCTACTGACTCTAAGTGAGAGTGACAGGGAGACGGGTTCCCCCAAGGTAGAAGTCATGGTTATGGAGTGTGAAGACATCCCAGAAGAGTGTGGGTTGAGTGTCAGGGACAGTCAGGTACTGTCTCACCAGTCTCAGGAGGGTGATGTGGGGTGCTTTTCCAAAGCAGAGTCACTGGATGGTTGGGTGAAGGGTACTTTGGTTAATTCATGTAAGGGGCTGAGTGATGTAATTGCTGGAGAGCATATGTCTAGTTCTTATTTTCCAGAGCTATGCCAACACCAGGTGGAGTGTGAGTTATCTGACCCCAGGGAGCTTACAATGGAGGCAGACCTCTTGGTGAGTACCAGAGAGTATAATGAGGCATTTGGGGGGGGCTCCTGAGAGGAGTGGTCTAGGTATTTCCCAACCAAGTGAGGTAGGGAAGGATTTTAGTGTCCCAGGTAGGTCCCTGTGTAGTGGGATGGGTGAGGGACCCCATGTCTAGTCTCTGAGGAGAGGGAATGGGGATGGGCTGAGGTCCAAGGTGCCCGAGATCCGGTCCCAGATCCTGGAGGGTTCCATGAGGGAACACCAGGAGGGGAGCCTAGCCTGTACCAGAGGGCCATCTGTTGAGGGAGATCCCACAGTGTCAGGAGAACTTGGGGGGTGGCTGTAGCCAGCGTCCCACCAGTTCTGGTGTCTTAATGTACCACTCCTAGTGAGTGGGTGCAGAAGTCCAGACAGAGGGTTGAGAGGGGGTTGCGGACCCCAGTGGAGAACCTGGAGGGTCAGGGGTCAGCTCTGAGAGCAGAGCCCCCCAGGAATGACCTTGGTGAGACCATTTCTGGGTTGGGGGAATCCAGACTCTGTCAGATGGGCAGAGGTCAGGAGACCTGCACCAGCCAGACTCCTGTGTGGCCCTTGGGGACAGTGTGTCCCTTGAGGGGGGTAAGTGTGCCCCCCTGGAAGTCCTGGTGTGCCAGGCAGTGGTTCAACCGCAGGGTGGTGACTCTGGGTTGAATGATCAGGTTCAGGAGGTAAACTCAGACCTGGTGGGGGGGTAAGTGTGCTCCCAAGGAAGTCCTGGTGCGCCAGGCAGTGGTTCAACCGCAGGGTGGTGACCCTGGGTTGGATGACCAGGTTCAGAGGGTAAACTCTGACCTGGTGGGGGGTAGGTATGCCCCCCAGGAATTCCTGGGTTGCCAGGCAGTGGTCCAGTCTGTGGGTACAGACCCTGGACTGGAGGATCAGGTGCAGGGGATAAACCCTGACCTGAAGGGGGGGGGGGGCGGTTTGCCCAATCAGCCCCCCTGGTGTGATTTCAAGGGGTACTCTCCCTGAGGGGTGGGTGCAGAACCCTGAGAGTAGGGGAAGGGGAGAGAAAGACTCACCCCTGACCCCAGAACAATCTACGGGAACAGACCCTGGCTTGGAAGGCCAGGTTCAGGGTGTCCCCTCTGACCTGGAGGAAGGGGCTACTGCTAACAGTGCCCCTACCATGTTGTCTTCTGGGGGGGGCACTCCTAGTTGGGTGGTTCAGGACCCCAGAAGAGAGGGCAGGGGGAGGGAAGCCTCACCCCTGGCCCTGGTCCAACCTGAAGGTACAGACCCCAGGTTGGAGGATCAGTTGCAGGTTAACATCCCTGCACTGGTGGAAGAATTGCGCAGGACTGCTTCTACAAGCACCCTGACACCTTTTTACTCTGGGGGTGCCGCTCCTGGAGGGAGGGTACAGAGCCCCAGAGGGGAGGACCAGGGTCAGGTTATCTTCTCTGACCTGGTGGAAGGGAGAGTGGTCAAAGGGTGTCAGGCACCTGGGGCTACTGGCCCCCACTCTCCGCAGTCACAGTGCTTTGAGAGGCCTGAGGTCGGGCTCTCATCCCTGACAGTTGTCTGGGGCCACTGTTGTTGTAATTTAGCAGTGATTAGATTAAGCATTAGCAGAAGACATCTTGTATTTAGTAACTATTGTGAACATTTTGCGGAATCCATTTTATATTCATGGCAGCCATTTTCTCTGCTACATGCTGCCATGTGCTCACCATGTGCTCTGTCCTACCTTTCTGTTAACTGCTCTTGAAATCTGCCTAGTGACAAGTTATATTTAGCATCTCTTACTTTCGCACATGCTCAGTAAGGTCTGCAGCTGTTAGTCCTTGGTAACTGTTAGCTCCTCCTACCTGTCGACTGTGCATTTTCCACATGACCTTACATGTATACAAGTCTTGTTTCCATAATTGTACCATCTCCTTTTAGCCCCTGTGTGGGTATAAAAGGACCATGCTCTCTCAGTTCAGTGTGCTACTTCAGACATTACCCAAGGGTGCTGTCTGAACTGTAGTATCACCTCATGAGGTTAATAACCATTTGTCTTTTATTCCAGTTTCTGTGCCAACTTCTTCCTACATGGTCTGAGGACTTTGTGCAGAGAAAGGTGAACCCCTTGCACTAGTAGGTCTTGCTGAGGCTTACTTCAACACTGTGGCTTGCTGTCCTGGTGGACAGAGTTGCCCCTGGGGGGGGGACGAGAGTCACACCCCAGGGGTGGAGTGGGCAACACCACTGTGTTGGGCCTGGTGGTGCTATCTGCCCATTGGGATACATCTTAAGTAAAGTAAAGTTAGGTGCTGCACAGATGGTGTCTGCAGATGTGGAGAAGGGTTCCCCATGGGTTAGCTTAGTGGGCCCTGAGAGTATGGACAGAGGGATCCAACTGGAGTCAGGAAGGCGTAGAACTGGAACATGCCCCTGTTGTTGTGGGCCTGGGTCCTTGTTCTATCGCCCCAATCAGGGAAGTACATCAAGGTATTGATTGTTCTCCCCTGGCTTTAGGCTGGTAGGGGGTCATGTTGGACTTTTGCTTATGCAGGGTCATCCCGAATCTTTTTGCCTCCTGCCTCCTATTTTTCTTCTGACCTGTCGCTGTTGGCTTTTGAACTCTGAGCACTTTCCCACTGCTAACCAATGCTAAAATGCATATGCTCTCCGTGTAAATTGTATGAAATTGGTTTATCCATGATTGGCCTATTTGATTTACTAGTAAGTCCCTAGTAAGGTGCACTAGAAGTGCCAGGGCCTGTAAATCAAATGCTACTAGTGGGCCTGCAGCACTGATTGTGCCACCCACATAAGTAGCTCTGTAATCATGTCTCAGACCTGCCACTGCAGTGTCTGTGTGTGTATTTTTACACTGTAAATTCGACTTGGCAAGTGTACCCACTTGCCAGGCCTAAACCTTCCCTTTTCTTACAGGTAAGGCACCCCTAAGGTAGGCCCTAGGTAGCCCCAAGGGCAGGGTGCAGTGTATGGATAAGGTAGGACATATAGTAATGTGGTTTATATGTCCTGACAGTGAAATACTGCCAATTTCGTTTTTCACTGTTGCAAGGCCTGTCTCTCTCATAGGATAATATGGGGGCTACCTTTAAATATGATTAAAGTGTAGATTCCCCTAGAGAGTAGATGGACATGTGGAGTTTGGGGTCCCTGAACTCACAATTAAAAAATACATCTTTTAGTAAAGTTGATTTTAAGACTGTGCGTTTGAAAATGCCACTTTTAGAAAGTGAGCATTTTCTTGCTTAAAACATTCTGTGACTCTGCCTTTTTTGTGGATTCCCTGTCTGGGTCAGTTTGACAGTTGGGTTGTTTTTCACCTCGCACTAGACAGTGACACAAAGGGGGCTGGGGTGTAACCTGCATTTCCTGATTAGCCATCTCTGCTAGGAGGGAGGGGTGGAGTGGTCACTCTCATCCGAAAGGACTGTGCCTGCCTCTGACAATGCCGGCTCCAACCCCCTGCTGTGTGTCTGAGGCCTTGCCTGGGCAAGGCAGGATTTCACAAGTAGGTGTTTGAAGAAAGGTGACTTAAAAGACTAAAATGGGTATAAGAAGGGCACCCAAACCTACAGACTTTAGAAACACTTCTGGAACCAAGAGGGACCTCTGCCTGGAGAAGAGCTGATAGCTGAGGAAGAAGTGCTGCCCTGCCTGTGACTGTGCTTTGTGGAGCTTTTCTGCAGTGCTGCTTCTGCCAGAGTAAGAGGGCAAAGACGGGACTTTGTGTGCCTTCCATCTTGTGAAGAAATCTCCAAGGGCTTGTGTTAGAGCTTGCCTCCTGTTGTTTGAAGTCTCAGGGACAGCAAAGACTCCTCTCTGCCAGCACCTGGAGTCTCTGGAGAGACTCCTGCCCCGACAAGTGGTGCCCTATCCAGTCCCTGGGCCCTTGAAAGGAAAGCTGGTGGAATCCAAGGAAATCGACTTCAGACGACTTCGGACCGACGCTGCTGCTGAATCCGGTATTGCCGCCTGCACCTGACGCCGTGACCTTCGCTGGAACGCGACACTCTTCGCAGGCCCGACGCCGCAGCAGCCCCGCTGAAGTCCGCGACTCCGTGGAAGTCGCCGCACCACGTCGTGACCGACGCCGCTCGAAGGTCACGGATTCAACGTTTCGCACAGACGCCGCGATTCCCGACTTCGCGCATCGGCTTCTTTTCACTCTTCACCAAAGGTACTGTACTTGGGAGTCTACACAACTCCATGTCCGGCGCCGCTGGTGTCGGCTTGTTGGGAACGACTCTGTCACGACGCCGTGTTAACATCTCATCGAAGCATTTTTGTTTCTAAGTGGTATTTTTGAGTTTAATCTTTAAAAATTCATAACTTGACTTGTGTATGTCGGATTTTTGTCGTTTTGGTCTTGTTTTGTTTAGATACATATTTCCTATTTTTCTAAACTGGTGTTGTGTCATTTTGTAGTGTTTTCATTAAGTTACTGTGTGTGTTGGTACAAATACTTTACACCTAGCACTCTGAGGTTAAACCTACTGCTCTGCCAAGCTACCAAGGGGGTAAGCAGGGGTTAGCTGAGGGTGATTCTCTTTTACCCTGACTAGAGTGAGGGTCCTTGCTTGAACAGGGGGTAACCTGACTGTCTACCAAAGACCCCATTTCTAACAACGTCTTAGTATTCCAGGGACCTCTTCCGACAGGAGGGTTGTGACCAGGTGCATGGGTGTGTCAGGAGTTAGGAAATGGGCTGACATGTACATGGAATGTCATGTGTGCAATGCTGCTCATATGTGTGGCACTTGTGCTGTCTTTGTTCTGCTTCTATGGGACTCTGGTCACAGATGGTCCTTGCAAATATTGGATGCAGTTGGACTTACTGCTGTCAAGGGTCTGGTCAGGCATTCCTGTTACTGATGCCAAAGCACATTGACTGCCTCATGTATGAGGCTTGTTTTCCCCTTATTGAGTGATGGTGTCTTAGTTGTGTGCCATATGCTGCATTGGACCTTGTTTCAACATGTATGTGTGAAATAGTTGTGGTCCTCTGCTATTGGCCTTCAAAGGAGAAATGTACATGATATATGTCATTAACAGTGTGTGTGTATGTGACCATTGTATGTTAGGCATTACATTAGCTCTGGGATGTTCAGTGTCCTACTCAGTATATCAGCAATGCTCCATGAGGCAACACTCTTATTCTGATAAGTAGAGATGAAGGTGTGCAAAAATGAATAGCCAGACCATTATATGGTGATTATAATAGGTGTTTATTTAAATTAGTTAACTAAAGTGGTGAAGGTGATCATATTCAAAATAAATTGTTGACGATCTGTTGCCGCCTGCGTATACCAGCGGCCGTGTTCTGTAGTTCCCCCTCATGTTGCAGGCCAGCATCCTCCTCTTCCTCCTCTTCAGGCATGTGTGGCTCTGGTTCCAGGAGGGGAATGTTCCTTTTGATGCAAATGTTGTGCAATATTGCACAAGTTAGGATGATCCTACAGACCATCTTCGGGGAATATAGGAGGCTACCACCAGTGATGTCGAGGCACCGGAACCTTGACTTGAGGATGCCAAAGGTCCTCTCGACAATGCTGCGTGTCCTCCTATGTGCGTCGTTGTAGGCACACTCTGCAACAGTAACTGGGTTGCCAAATGGTGTCATAATCCATGGCTGGATGCAATATCCCTGATCAGCTGCAAGAGAAAATGATTGGGATCATGTTGATGTAGCTGGCCCTATTGAAATGACCTTTCATGGCAGTAGTTGTCTTGTGTTGTCTGTGACTCTTTTGTGTAATAATGTAGCATCCTAGGCTTGTAGGATGTACCATCTGCATTGTGTTGTTTCCTTGGCTGAATGAGTGTTTGTCTGCTAACCGTTTGTCAGCAGTATGTTTTGGGATTTGCAGTACAGTGTGCCCTCCCTAGCCTTGTGACTTGTAATACAGGTGTCCGTGTGTCTTCACTGGGGGTGAGATAATAGTTCCAAATTGACAGTGTTGTTAACACGTTCATATCAATGTACCCTGGACATCCCATACCTTCAGACTTAGGCAATGGATTAATGTAAAGGTCATTGGGACACTTACATTTTGCAATGTGACATTTGGGCAACCCACTCCACACGTTGTGATCTTTGACGTCTTAACATTAGGCTGTACAGTAATTTCCAATGTGTGACAGGTTCAATGGTGACCTAAGAAACATGGCTAGCAATGTCACGACCTCAGTATGTTCCTGTTCACTTGTTGCTGTTGTGGTGTATGTGTTGTGTGTCCTAGAGGGTTGCTGTGCAGTGTGTATATAAGTAGGTTTTTGTACTTACCAACAAGTAGTCCATTGCCATACCGTCCATCCTGGAAGTGTTCATTGATGGTGCAGTGACGGAAGATGAATGAGTCATGTACACTCCCAGGATATTTAGCCACGATGTTGGTGATCAATCCCTGGTGATCGACTATGGCCTGCACATTGATGGAATGTGTGTGCTTCCTGTTGCGGTAGAGGTGTTCAGTTGCAGCAGGTGGCACAAGGCGTACATGTGTGCAGTCGATTGCACCAAGGCGGTGTGGGAAGCCACTGATGAGGTAGAACCCCTGTTTTGTTTCCTGCTGCTTCTGCAGTGTGTTAGGGAAGCAGATGTGGCGGGGTGTCAGTCCAATGATGGCATCCAATATTTTGGGCAAAAAGGCAGAGAATGATGGTTGTGATATTCCGCCAACCAGGGCACCAGTTGTTTGGAAAGAGCCACTTGCCAGCATATGAAGTATGGCAAGCAGCTTGGTTTCTGTTGGGATGGTGCGGGGTGTCAGCAAAGTGGGGGCCAACTGCGGTTCAATGTTGTGCAGCAGCTGCTGAATGGCCTGCCAGTTCAACCGGTACCTCTGGATGATGTTGTGTTCCCTGAGGCCCTGAAGGGTGGTTCTGGGGCGGAATATCCTCTCCTGCCTTCTGCGCTGCCTTTGGCGTCCCTGCTGGTGTTGTTGTAGCTGCTGGGCTCTGCGTCTGCGTGTACGCTGGATTAGAATCACCTCCATGGCTCCCTGTTGCTGCTCTGCTGCTCTGCTGTTTGGTCTGTGTGTTCTGATTAAATACAGGTGTGTTTGCCCCATTTTAACGCTGGCCCTGACCCAGGCGTTAATTTTTGCCGCAAATCGGGCTGTGCGTCATTTTCTGGCTCCGCCTCCCGGCCGTGCGTAATTTTTGCCCGAAAGCATGAATACGACGCACGGTCGTTTAAGCCATTTTTTGGACGGGAACGCCTACCTTGCATATCATTAACGCAAGCCGGGTTGCCGCATCCAAAAAATGACGCACACAGCGGAATTTTGTCATCCGCGGGCTCTGGCATCAAAGTTTAAATACGGGGCAACGTTTGCGCTGAATGTGCGTCAAAATGTTAGACGCACAATCGGCGCAGACGGAGTATAAAAATGACCCTCGGTGTCCCAAGGAACCTCCTTGAGCCACTGTAAAACTTTCAGGAAAAAAAAAGTGCAGGCCAGGGGATATTCTTTGCAGGGATGCATTGGGGGCACAATGAGGCTCGGCAGCCAAAAAAAGGTGGCCCACATTCGCAGTTAGCAACCTTACGCAAAGCGCTGTTTTATAGGCTCATGGAGTCAATGTTGGAATAAAAGTATTTCATGTCTTATAGGGCCAATAACTTTTGTCAAGACTCTAGACAAAATTTTTCCTCTGCAATATACCCACAGGTTTCCTGGAGCTCATCTTCAGGGCTATAAATCTTGTTCTCACTCTGAGGTCCATGTATTTGCATCTTAACCTTAGGGCCCGTAGCCTATGCTCACTAGACCTCCTTAAATGCCCAGTCTGCCACCAGTCTCTTCAGTTTCTGATCATCCTTAAGGGTCCTACTGCCCATAGACCTGTAGGTCTCTAGAGGATCACACTCAATCTTAGATCCTGAGACTTTTCCGCACCCTCAGGGACTAGTTGCTCCTGCTTATACTAAATCAGTAGCAAGAGACCCTTTGGGGTAGCGGGCGAAATATGAATGCTATCACTCACTAATGCCTCAAGGTTCTAGCTTATCATCAGTTACCTCCCAAAGAAGGCAATTGCCCTCAGAACCTCTAAGTTTTTTTCCACTGGTGGGTTAAATTAGGCTCTGACACTCGGATTTGTGAGGCTCCTGCCCACAGAGAGGCCCACAGAGATTACTGCTCTCACGGGTGCTCTAGGAATATTTTTCACCCTAAGGTCCCCTAATAGCCCTCTTAATTAGTGGTGGGAAAAATTCTGCTGCACTATCAGAGTTAGCAGAGTTTTGTCAACGCCGCGCTCCCAACTAAACCGACCGCCACATGGCAGAGCTTTCTTTCATGGATGGCATGTCAGCATTAACTTCATGAGCGGAATGAGAATTTGCATACCCTAGCATGATTTTTGGGTGCTAGAAACCTACCAGCAAGTTTTCTCAATGCGGGCGGTCGTGGCAGGTCGTGATCATTTGTATTAAGAAAGCTGCTGCTCAAGTAAAAAATCTTCTCGAGCAGCAGAAAGAAGCAGTGCCCTTTGGCAGACTATGTGGTGCTGTTTGCGCTGATTTCACAGCCCTAAACAAGCTCCTGGCACCAAAAATCAGCGCAAGCCGCATAATGTGTCAGAATTCAGCCTGCTCGGGGAACTCCATGGAATCTTGCATAGATTTTATGTACCTCTGCAGAATTCCACTGATTGAAACTCTACAAGTTCCTCCCAGGACTATTTGATCCTTAGACCTTGTACCCTCACACTGGGCTTTTTAGATAATCACAGTATTTTGTTGGTCCTTAATAGAGGCCCTTTGGTGCTCAGAGACAGGTGAAAGGTGCACTGTTTACTTTTATTTTGCTTGGTGCTAGCATCACAAATAAGTTCCAACAAATGGAATGACACTAGTGTGGAACTGCAAAAATAAAAAAACACATAGAGTCACGTTCTTCACATGCATACAATTTCATATTGCACAAACCTGATCCAGAGGTATTGGAGCACTTTCGGTCACTATCAGATAACATTACAGAAGGTCAGATTCATTTGTTTTTAGGATTAGGTGGATTAAGTGGTTTGCCTAGAGTTCCAGAATGTTGAGCTGACGCTGGGACTCAAACTTATTTTCCCAGTTTCATAATAAGCTAAGGCCACAGCCTCTCCTTGTTGACTGCAGGTATTGATATCTGGCAGGCAAAGGAGAACAGCAGAGACTAATTTATCCCCTCCTGTTCCATTGAGGGGAGGTAGACAAAAGTAAACTGAGGAGTTTCCTCCCTGCCTTTCAACAAACCCTACCACCCTGACTCTACAATCCTCTCCCCTGTCCCAGTGGTTTGCAAGGTAAGTGCTAGTGGATTTCCATTAGAAGCACCCTGAGGCCTCAGTTACACCTGGGAGCCTAGAGGGCAGGCAATCCTCATAGTGTAACAGCTGGAGCAGCCCATTGTCATTCTGCCTTTGACGTTTAGCCGGATAGTCTGACTTGACGTTAAGGTGTCCTTGCATGGCTTTATAAATCTTGAGTAACGCAATGCATGCAAATCAATGCATTTCGTTACTGTGACCTGGGAAGGCATTCCATGGACGTTGTGTGGGTGTTCCCACGCAACTCCAGTGGATTGTGACTTATTCCCAGATTTACCAGAACTGGTAAACCTGCGAATGTGCCAAAATTCCACTCCTTACCAGGGGAGGCTAAACAAGGAGAAATATATTTATTTCTCCTTGTTACTTCTTCTTTCTATGTGTGCTGCGTTCTGCCTCAGGAGAGGTGCCCTTTCCTGCACAAAAACAATGTTCCTTACAATGAAGGCACCCTTGCGCCATGGGGCAAGGCTGTCAAAACGGTGTCAGTGCAGAGAGAAAGACAGGAATGCACCATATTCTTTTAAATACTGTGCAATCCTGACGTTTCTCTGTCATGCAGCGAAGCAAGGTGACTTGCTGGACTACACTGTCTGACTTGTCCATAAATATGACCATTAGTGTATAGAATACTTTCTGAGTTCCCAAACCTTGTGCATGAAGATCAGCACAGTTTTGTTTCAGGCCGCTAGACCTCATCCAATGTTCAATGATTATTAGCCATTATCAAGCCTGCCCCAACCATGTTTCACAATCAGCTTGTTTAGCCTTAGATTTAGAAAAGGTGTTTGATTCCCCGAATTGGCGGTACATGTATTTGGGTTTTGGGAGATGCATAATAAATTGTATCATAGTCATATAAATCAACCTGACAGCCAGGGTGAATACAGGGCACAAGATTCTGGCTCTATTTAGTATTTGTAGGGTACAATAAAAGAGGTGCCTTCCCTCCTCCTGTTATTTGCACTCTCGATTAAGCCTCCATGGGGCTTGTTTAGAGATAATGGTTCGGAATTGGATCTCTCACTAGATGGTAAGACGCACATTGTGTTGCTCTTTGTTGACGGCATGAATATATATATTAGCAGTGCCGCAGTGGAGTGTCACAGAAGATGTATTGGAAAGATTTCCTCAGGTTTTGGGACTATAAATCAATTGGTCTAAATCATGACCTATTGTATCCCCGAAAGAAACCTGTTGTGCGCAGTATAGGAATGGGAGCCTTGTAGTGGAGGCTGACACATTCAAGTACTTGGGAGTAAATATGTATCACACAGGAGCTGATGTTCTGGATGATAAAGTGGAAGAGGCAATGGAATCCTTGGAAGCTCAAGTTAAATTCTGGATAACATTTCCTCTTTCTGTGACGGGCTGAGACGCAATAGTAAAAATGCTTAATTTGTCCGGGCTACTGTATTATTTTACCAGTCTGCCTTTTATTGTGCCTATGTTGTTCTTTAAGTGGCTGGCTCAACTCTGGTTGGAGAACTGATTTGGAGAAATAGGAGGTGACAAGTGGCATTATCCACCCACAAATTGCCCACAAAGCGGGGGGCCTGGACGTTCCAGATTATGATAAATATTATCTTACCTCCCAGCTCCAGTGGCCCACAAGATGGCTGTACAGTCCCTCAGTAATGTAACCCTGTGTCGTGCTTGTCCTGTGTGGGGTGTAGCATGGGAATGAACTCCTCATGAACAACCCTCTTGAGACTTATGAGTGGGATAAGTAAATGAGAAAGTAGAGATGACTATTTGTGTTTCCCTACTAACACATGCTGGGTCCTATTCAGAAAGGGACATACATGTAGTCAAGTTACGATTACAGAGACTCCGTACGTATAGCAGAATATCTGCTCTCAGGGCAGATTCTCCATACAGCCCACTTTCTGAGAATCATAACTTTACTATATATAAGTTCCTTTGTGAATCTGGCCCTTAGATGTGGGTGGGATAAGCAAATGAACACAGCACTATGACAATATGTGTTTCTCCACTAACTCAATGACCCTTGACATATAGACATATAGTTTGACCTTCTTTCATGTCATGTATTGTGGTGATCAACCTGCGGGAATCTTAAGAAAAATTTGGTTGCAGCAATAAGGCCTATTGAATCACATAGGCCCTCATTCTGACCTTGGCGGTCTTTTCGCGAGACCGCCGAGTTACCGCCGCGGTGAAGACCGCCGACCGCGGCGGTATGCCGCTGTGCGCATTCCGACCGCTGGGAGCGTTCCGCCGGGAAACCGCCAGCAGCCACACTGGCGGTCGGCGGAAAAGTGGAGACTGGTCAACCTCCACCGCCACGCCAGCAGAACACCACCCACAGAATTACGACCCACATATCTGTGTGGCGGTCTTCTGTTGGCGGTGTTCTGTTGGTGGTCACCTCCCCATGGCTCCCGTCGCCTCCCGGAGGACCAACGCACAAGGTAAGTTGACCGTCCATGAGGGGAGGGGGAGGGGGGGTGTTGTGTGATGTGGGCGTGCATGGGGGTGTGCGTGTGAGTGTGTAGAGGGGGTGTGTGAGTGCGTGTATGCGGGCGGGGGGTGCTGCTGTGTCTATGGGTAATGTGTGCTGTTCAGCAGGTGCGCATGTCTGCATGTATGTGTGCGGGTATGTGTCCCCGTTGTGTATGTGTGTGTAGGGGGTGTGTATATGTGCATGTTGGGGGTGTGTGCATGTCGGGGTGCATGTATGTGCATGTCGGGGTGGGGGTGGGGAGGGGGTTCGTACCACCTCTGGGGGGTGGCAGGGGGGTGGAGGGTGTGGGGGGAGGACTCGGGTGGGTAGTGGGGGGTGGGGGAGACCCCTATCAGTGCCAGGGAAGGAATTCCCTGGCCCGATAGTGCTTACCGCCATGGTTCGCATGGCGGTTCCCGACCGCCAGAAACCGCGGCGGTAGGCAGGGTCATGATACCGTTGGCGGTCTTGGGACGACCGCCGGGACGGAGTGCGCAAACTCCAGCCCGGCGGTCATGACCGCTGTGGCGGTCGGAGTGGGGAAGTGGCGGTCGATCGCAGCGGTGACCGCCGCGGTCAGAATGCCATTTTTCTGACCGCCGGTCTGTTCGCGGTCCAACCGCCGCCTCTCCACCGACCGCCGGGGTCAGAATCACCCCCATAATGTCTAAACGAAACAAAAACAAAGATGTTCTACTTGAAAGAAGAAGCCTTGGTATTGTGTCCTTCACTGTTTCCGCCAGCCTTGCTTACTGTATGAGGGGGTGGCAATGAATGAGAACTGTGGATCTCCTGTTCTGGGGCCTCATCTTAGGTTTAATTTTTATTGCATGGTAGTTTATAGGTTTATATCATTTAAGGCCTGCTGTACAAAGCAATTTTGCGGTCACAAAAGGCAAATTTCACTATTTGTGTCTGCAAAATGGCCTTTTACAATATACCGTCCCTATTTTCGGAGTCGCTATCCTGTTGACTCGCAAAATAGGGATTGCAGCTTGTAATTAGGAAGGGGCGTCCAAGGGCATCCCTTCCTAATTGTGACTCCCAGACTCATGTATTATTGTTTTGTGACCGTGAATGCGGTCGCAAAACAATTGAAGTTACCACCTGTTTCAAATTGGTGATAACCCATTTGAATATAGGAAGGGGACCCTACGGAACCCCTTTCCCTTTGTGAATGGTAGTTCAAATCTGTCCCATGAACCACTGCCAACTCGAAAACTTTTCATTTGAGGAAAACGGGCTGCATTAAAAAAAATGCTTTATTGAAAAAGCAGTCACTGACATGGTGGTCTGCTGGTCCCAGCAGGCCACCTTCCCTGAGAGTGCAGCCATTCCCAAATAGGTCGCAAAATGAAACCTGCCTCATGAATAATAATGATGAAACAGTTCCTTTGCAACCCTTTTGGGATTCAGACACTGTTGTACATTACAGATTACAACTCGCAATTTGCAACTTGCAAATAAACAAAAATTTTGAGCCACTATCTGTAATGGTCATACATCGGGCCCTTAATGTTATAATTGTTAAAGTTTATTATGAAAATGAGGAGTACGATAATAGAGAGTAAAGAAAAATATCCCGCAACAAGTTGGAATATAATAATTAGCTGTAATAATACTTGCGATGTACAAGTTGTAAAATGTATAAAGCGGATGCTTGTTATATCAGCAATATAAAGCCAATAAAGACTATGGGGGTCATTCCGACTCCCGCCGACCGCGGTAACCGCGGTGCCGGCGGGAGCCGCCAGAATACCGCTACGCGGTCAGAAGACCGCCGCGGTTATTCTGTGTTTCCCACTGGGCTGGCGGGCGAACGCCAGAAGGCCGCCCGCCAGCCCAGCGGGAAACCCCTTCCCACGAGGAAGCCGTCTCCGAATGGAGCCGGCGGAGTGGGAAGGGTGCGACGGGTGCAGTTGCACCCGTTGCGATTTTCAGTGTCTGCATGGCAGACACTGAAAATCTTTGTGGGGCCCTCTTATGGGGGCCCCTGCAGTGCCCATGCCACTGGCATGGGCACTGCAGGGGCCCCCAGGGGCCCCACGACACCCCTCACTGCCATCCTGTTCCTGGCGGTCGAAACCGCCAGGAACAGGATGGCGGTGAGGGGGTCGGATTCCTCAGGGCAGCGGAAAACCGGCGGGACACCGCTGGTTTTCCGTTTCTGACCGCGGCCATACCGCCGCGGTCAGAATGCCCTTAGGAGCACCGCCAGCCTGTTGGCGGTGCTCCCGCCGACCCCGGCCCTGGCGGTCAAGGACCGCCAGGGTCGGAATCAGGCCCTATTTGTCTAAAGAAAGACCTAAAGTTTTTGTAGAAAGTGTGGCAGATGATTTTGACCAGAAGGAGACCCTTCAGTCAAATCGTGCCCATTTGTTCCTCTCTGCCAGACAATGGAAACCAGTCTCTTTGTATGCTGCAAACCTCAAAACTGCCAAACTTAATTCCACAGCATTGAAGCAATATTAGGAGGAGTTGAAACTGAACTTCTTCACAAACACTACAGCACAATGTAGTAACAAACAACTGAACAGCGACCTCTCCTATCTCCCATTGACTTAATGCTTGTATTGACCATGGTGAGCACGCTGCTGCTTTTTGGCTACATGTGCACTATAGAAATACCACACATATACATTTCATCTGCCTGCAATACTTGAGTGTCCATTATCCTATCTCATAACGACCAGAGTGAACACTTTTAGTACTATAAATGTTCACAAGGGGAACTATATGATACTACCATATCTTCTAGGAAAGCTAAAAACCACCTCCCACGTTTATCTTAGCTGATTTAGTGAGCATAAATATGGTTTGCAAGATCATTCTTTATCAAAGATGATGCCATGATAAGTAGAAGATTTTACTCACTCTAATGATACAATGTCTACTCTCATTGTCTGATTTTTTGTACTGATTAGAATCATGGGCATGATCTTTGACTTTGTAATGTTAATAGCAAGGTAAATATTTTTCACAAACTTCAGAAACCAAGGGGCATATTTATGAGAGGGTTGTGCCACGTTTGAACCACACAACATGGTACATGCATGATGCAAACCTCAAAGTAAGATTTTTTAAGCCACCCAAAGCCACTTTGTGTGGCTGAGTGGCTCTAAAAATCTGGAGTAAGGCAACGCAGTGCAAATTGCTGTGTTGCCTTACTCTGCCCTGGGAAGGAGTTCCATGGGCTTTGCGTGAAAGTCCCACGCAACTCCCACGGTTTTTGATGCATTCCCAGATTTACAAGAACATGTAAACCAGGGAATGTGCCAAAAAGATATGCCTCCCCAGGAGGGGCATAACGAGGAGAATTATCTTTATTTTTCCTCATTACTTCCTCTAAAGCTTGACCTGCTTCACAGACTTCATATACGATGAATACTTTTGAGGCAAGAATCATCAATCACTAGCCCTATGTATTCTTCCATTTCCTATGCTAGTTCTTGCTCCACAGTCGTGGAGATCTTTGGTCATGACAAGACAAATAGACTGCAGCTTTTTCATTACTAGGCCTTTCCACCACTTTGAATGAGTACTCTTGTAAATGAGGGCCCATTGCTCTCAATTTGTGTAGGAGATTTGGCTTTGCAGCCTTGAAATGAAAGTATGAGGTTGCTAGCGCAGGTGTATTAATAAACATTATTAATGAGTGTTCATGTATTCTGAATAATGGGTTTGTGTAGAAAATAATAACATAGAAAAATAATGCACGCTTTTGAAAATGTGATTACATTGAGTGGCCGCCAAGGTTCACAAAATGTACTTATTAATATTCTAATACTGTGAAATGTTGAATATATGTTTGACCAATGTAGTAATATGTCATATTAAAGGTTATGCATTATGTACTACCTTCATTCATTGTAGACTGTAACTTAGCAAATGTCTTGGACTGGTTGCCAGGCCTCATGTCAAAGCTGTATTTCTTAAAGTTTAATAAATGGCTGTCCTAGAGAGTTAAACTGTGATTTTCCATTGCATTGTTTAAACTTGCTCATAACTGAAAGTTTCTCATGAGAACCGACTGCTAGAGGATGCTGTTCTTGGTAATGTAACATTTTGTGTGTAAGGTGTGTGAGGCTGACTTTCTCAGGAGGAGAACAATGGAGATACTGACTGGAGTAGAAGCTGCAACAACATTGTTACCTGACAAGGCGGATGATGAGGACATTGCAGGACAACCAATCAATGACATGTGAACAGAGTAATGGTAGAATTCATAGTTATGGAGTTTTAGTTTTATTGGACAAAGTGTGAGCATGCGATTCAATGACCAAAACCTAACAGAGCCCCAGCATGATTTTCACTGTCTGCATAGCAGACAGTGAAAATCGCGACGGGTGCAACTGCACCCGTCGCTCCCCTGCAACACCGCAGTCTCCATTCGGAGCCGGCTTCTGTGTTGCAGGGCCTTTCCCGCTGGGCCGGCGGGCGCTCTCTTGGTGGGCGCCCGCCGGCCCAGCGGGAAAGTCTGAATGGCCCCCGCGGTCTTTTGACCGCGGAGCTGTCATTTGCCGGCGTAAGTTTGGCGGGCGGCAACTGCCGCCCGCCAAACTTAGAATGACCCCCTCTGTGTTTTCTGAAGTTTGATGCTGAATCCTGATGCCTTGCTGATCGACTGATGTCCTGAGGACGAAGACTGTCTCTGCTTGCTTATCCATATTGAGGATAGGTATTATGAATTAGACTGTGGATTATTATGTCTATTTGCTTTCCTTTCTAGGTTCCAACTGCACTGTTTTGATAGAGCTATATGTTGTACTTTCACGCGTGGTCTCGCGCATGGCCTCACGTCTAGAACCCCGATGGTGAAGGGGTTGCTAGGCGCTCGACGGCAGCGCGAGCACTAGGGGCGACGGAGACGGTTGGGAGACGGAGCGGCGAGCGGCTTTGTCCTGGGGGCGCCCGGAGACCTTTTAAAGATGAAAATAAAAGCATTTTAACCCTACCGTGCTCCTCATTTTCATCAGCTTCACTTACATCATTGTGGCGACGAGATGGTCCGGTCTTCGGGCATGGCGAGCCCACGCATCAGCTGATAATCAGCTATCAACGAAGTTGCCCCCAGCGCCATTTTCGGTGCCAGCAAGTTCGTGTGGGGATCTTTTCCTACACAAAAGACGGCTGGGGTTTCCTGTCAGAAACCGGTTTACTCCACCTCGTGGGAGGGGTTTCCTGCTCCGGTGTTACTCCAACCAACCATAGAAATCATCTTTTGTGTTTTCTGATGTGGAGAGGTTACACAAGTGATGGTGAGACTTTGCTAAAGAAGAGCTTTGTTCTATAGCCCCTCCGCTGAACATTAAAGTTATTATTTAAAATTTAAAAAGGAAAAAGAACACACCTAGGAGGCAATAAGGACTGGTTGGATTATTTATTTATCTTCAACTTACAAAAACATTTATAACAAAGGTCGTTATGATTTTGTTTTGTCTCCAGGAATATTGTTACTTATTGTTTTTGGGGGCACCATGCAATCCGTTCTGCCTCCACCACCATTTCTGGAGAACCCTGGTGAACCACATACAGTATAGTCTGGAAGCAATGGTATGATGCCTTTGAGACGTATGTAGGGGCGATAGGAGCATCACGGTACAGACCAGAATGCAAAAAGTGTCTTCTTCTCCATTCCATTGGCTTCGAAGGGAGGGCTATTTTTAAGCACCTACCGGACTTACAATTGGACGATGGTGAAATGGATGAGTACCAAGTAGCTGTGAAAAAAATGAGCGTCAGGTTTGATGCACCTCCCAGCTTAGTGGTTGCTAGGCATAAGTTTTTTAAGAGAGAACAACGCTCTGGCGAAGATGTTGACACATATTTCGGCGTTGCGTCTTCTGGCTGCGGAATGTCAGTTTGGAGAGCTGGGTGATCAACTCATTAGAGACCAATTTATTTGTCAAGGGACAGACAAGTCCATCCGACAGAAGTTGTTATCGTTGGACAATCTAACATTGATTGAAACTATAAGAATTGCAAAGAGCATTGAATCTTCGATCAAGTCCTCCAGAGAAATAGAACAGGCAAAGGATAGCAGGGTTAACGCTGTCATCAACAGAGAAGATAAAAAAACAATACTCAAAGCAAATGGACAGAAGAACATTAAGTTTGCCAATTCTAATGTTTTTTTTTAAACAAAAGAATGTTTGTTTTAGATGTGGAAATGCGCCTCATCAAAAAGGGTTTAAGAGTTGTCCTGCATGGAATATCCAATGTAAGAATTGTGGCAAAGTTGGGCATTTTGCTAAAGTGTGGCAAGGTGGAAAGCGTGAATCTGTCATGACAGTGTTGGATGAGAATGAAGAAGCAGTAGAGCTTCAGGATATGGTTCTAGTTGTTGATAGTGGAGTGGTTAAGTCTGGTGATCCAGATAACTGTGTGGATCCGTATGTGTGCATAAGAGTTGGTGACAAGTCCTTGCGTTTGCTGGTGGACTCAGGGGCTAGGATCACCATGATCACCATGATCACTTTAGACTTGTTCAAGCAGAATTGGGAACAGCGAGCTCTGGAGCCACCGGACAGGGCTCCAGTGTCCTATGAAGGAAGGAAGATTGAGCTCCAAGGTTTATTTGAGGATATACTTGAGTTCAGGGGACGACGTATACATGGGAATGTCTATGTATCAGCAAAAGGTTTGAACATTTTAGGTTGGTTCCATCAGGGTTTGTTTGGAATGGTGTTGCGACCAGGTACGTCAGAACAGGTTGCAGTGATTAGAGAAACGGATGTGGTTGAAAGTCTACTCAATGAGTTTCCTAAAGTCTTCTCAGGTGAATTGGGAAAGCTGAAAAGTTTTAAACATAAGATAAAAGTGAAAATGAATGCCGCCCCAGTCAAACATAAGATTAGGTCTGTGCCTTTCAGTGTGAGGGAAGATCTGGAAAAATAATTAGAAAATTTACAGAATAAGGGGATTATAGAACCCATTGAGTCCTCTTTGTGGCTTTCTCCATTGGTAGTAGCGAAGAAAAAAAATGGAGAGTTGAGAATTTGTGTGGACCTGAGAGCACTCAACAGAGAGATATGGGTGGACTCACATCCCTTACCCAATATAACTGAAATGTTGTCTACCATTAAAGGCGCAAAGGTGTTTACGAAGTTAGACTTGGCCAGTGCCTATCATCAGGTGGAACTGGATCCGGACTCCAGGCATTTGACAGCATTTGTATCGCCTTTTGGCATTTTCCAGTTTTGTCGTATGCCTTTTGGGCTGGCGTCTGCAGCCTCAGTGTTTCAAAGGATTATGTGTACACTGCTAAAAGGTATTTCCAATGTGCTGGTGTTTCAGGACGATGTTCTAATTCACGCACCAGATTTACAGGTACATAACAAGATCCTCAGACAGGTGTTGCAAAAATTCAAGGAGCATGGCATCGTTCTTAGAAGGGAAAAGTGCCAGTTCATGAAATCCTCTGTGGAATATTTGGGTCATGTGCTTAGTCAGGAGGGAGTTAGCCCGAAACCTGGTTTGATTGATGCCATCAAGGCAGCACCCCCCCCCCCACTGACAAAGCTGGGGTGAAAGCGTTTTTAGGCATGTGTGAGTTTTACTCTCGGTTCATACCGGAGTATGCTAGTCAGGTTAGAGTCTTGTCGAGTTTGTTGAAGGAGAAGACCAGTTTTGAGTGGAGTGCTGAGTGTGAACGAGTGTTTGAGGATGTCAAAGTCATGTTAACACAAGCCAAAGTGCTAAAACCGTATGATCAACGGTTCCAATGTTGCCTAACGGTTGATGCCAGCAATATTGGATTGGGGGCTGTGTTGACTCAAATGGTTGAGACTGAGGAAAACACCATTGGTTTTGCGTCGAGAGTGTTAAGGGCACCAGAGGTGCATTACTCCTTTGTCGAAAAGGAGTTGTTGGCCTGTGTGTGGGCCATTGAAAAATTCAGAAGCTATGTGTGGGGGAGGCATTTTGTATTAAAAACAGATCATAAGCCTTTGGTTTCTATCTTAAAAGGGACAAACGATAAAACTGGTACACCTAGGATTGCTAGGTTAGTAGCTAGGCTGATGCAATACGATTTTGAGGTCATGCATATTCCTAGTGGAAGGAATATAAGAGCAGACTATTTGTCGAGATTTCCCAGTCAGACTAGCCCGACGACTGATGAAATGGTGGATGATGAATGTTGTATGATTGCAACGGTTGAGGTTGACCATGTCTGTGTTTGCTCTGAGACAGAGTGGAAGGAGAAGTTGACTGGAGACAATAACTTGTGTGCCGTAATGAGGTTCATTGTTGAAGGCTGGCCATATAAGAGAGATTTGACGATTGGGGATTCAGCCATTTTGGAAAATTTCAGATGAACTTACAATTGAGGAGGGCATTCTCCTGAGAAATGATAAACTCATTCCTCCAGAGGAATTGAGGAGTTCAATTGTGAAGAAGGCGCATGAAGGCCATTTGGGGGCCACTATGACCAAAAGACGTATACGTGATAGTTTTTGGTGGCCACGTAGGGACAATGATATTGAGCAATTGGTAAGAAATTGTGGTGTATGTTACAATTCTGACAAGTGTTTGAAAACGGCGACACCACCCCTTATGCCCATTGCGTGTCCTGGAGGTCCGTGGCGAAAATTGGGGATGGATATGGTGGGACTCTTTCACTTGCTTAATTCCAGCCTACGGTATGCATACGTAGTGGTGGATTATTTCTCGAAGTGGCCATTTGTCAAATTTGTACAGGAGCCTAATGCTAGATCTTTAGTGACTTTCTTAAGAGAAGTGTTTATGAATGAAGGCTTTCCGGAAGAAATCATTTCGGACAATGGGGTTCAGTTCGTGTCTGAGGAGTTTAAAGCATTTCTGAACCAAGGTTTAGTCAAACACCTGAGGTGTTCCCTCTATCAGCCTCAAACAAATGGTTTGGTGGAGAGATTCAACCGTGTGGTGGGGGACTGTATCGGGTGGGCATTGAAGAATGGGTGTGATGTGTTGGCGTCGGTTCAGGCTATGCTTTGGTTTTACAGAACAACTCCTCATTCTACCACGGGGGTATCTCCCTTTGAAGCCCTGAAAGGGAGAAAGCCAAATACCCAAATCAAACCTGGGTGGATGGCTAAGTTTTTTGAACAAATGCTAGTCAGAGATCGTGCTGACGTTATCAAGGCCAATGTGGAAAGCAAGCAGTCTACACAGAAGAGATACTTTGACAATAAGAAAGGGGTTAAAGAGTCACTTATTGCGGAAGGTGATTGGGTAGTGATAAAATTGCCAACGTTTGTTAAGAAAGGTAATGCCAAATTTTCCGAACCTGTTTTGGGCAATGCGGTGAGGGTTCAAGGCAACAAGTGGTGGAACAAGTCCAAAGTAGTTCAACTGAAGGGGAACTGGGATTCTCAGGGGAACTGGGATTCTCAGGTTGTGACCAGGCGAGAGTTGGTGTCAAAAACAGACCTGAGTAAGAGTGTAGACAATGGTCTTGTCTTGCGCAGGAGTGATAGAATACGCAAGTTACCTTGGAAATTGCGTCAATGAGGATATGGTTTACTATTCTGGAAATTGTGTCAACAATAATGCTTATCTTTAGCGTTTTAGTTTCATTGTTTTTATTTTAGGGGGATGTTTGATAATATTTATAAAAAATGTGTAAAAAAAAACCAAAAAAAAACCCTCAATGTTGTACTTACGCGCGTGGTCTCGTGCATGGCCTCGCGTCTAGAACCCCGATGGTGAAGGGGTTGCTAGGCGCTCGACGGAAGCGCGAGCACTAGGGGCGACGGAGACGGTTGGGAGACGGAGCGGCGAGCGGCTTTGTCTTAGGGGCGCCCGGAGACCTTTTAAAGATGAAAATAAAAGCATTTTAACACTACTGTGCTCCTCATTTTCATCAGCTTCGCTTACATCACTATAGTTAGATGTTTTATCCAAACTGGTGTTACTAAATTGTTTTTCATGAAGCTCAGCATGCTAATGCTAATCTGATGTTAGTTAAGGATCCTCACATATGAAAATCTGCTAATAGTGAATAATGCTTGATGAATTTCTCTGCTGAACTCAAATGTATGTAATCACTTTAAAGCAGGTGACTTTAGTATTAATTTGTACCATAACCTTAGAATATGTCGTAGTTCAAGCTTTGATTAGATTACGTTTGTTCCGCCGCTTTGGACAGCCATTAGTGTTTCTGTATGTGTTTTATTTGATTTTGAGATTAATCTACATGACGTTAGCAGTGTTAATAGAGGGAAATAAATATTCTAACTTTTATTAAAATGTGTAGTTATTTGTGACTGAAAGGTCATGGTGTGTGACAATTACTGACTCTATTGATTACTAATGGTATTGATTGTTGTTGATTATTGATATTGTGTATTGGTTATTGATCATTGATTTGCATGTACTGGAGCTATGGTAAGAACATCTTCATTGCGAGTCAAAAGGTTCATCAACCTTTTCGCGTCCCCTTGTAAGTTTACTTATTAAGGACAGATGCACTAACAGAGATGGTAGCAGAGGAAGGTTGGTCTCCTTAGGAACTTATCATAGACGTCCAGTACAGGATAACAGGTGTAAAGAGTGTTGGTAAAGAGAGGTGAAGGTTTGTCTCCTTAAGAGCCCATGATAGATGTCCAGAGATAGTAACAGATGTGAAGGTCCATTATTATTGAGATTTGGATTTTATTTTTCAATGATGCTAATTGCAGAGAACATGATGTTCCCTTAAACCCAGAAATGACTTTGCCAGAATCCTGGATCTTGCTAATTTTTGTTTGAGGATATTCTCAGCGACTAGTGACAGTGTGAGTGAAGTAGGTTGTGCTTGCAGAGCTTATGCAAATCGCAGGTGAATTGTGAGGTTTGTGAGGGTTTAGGGAGTTTGCGTACTCCAAATGAAGTTGTAGAAGGAGTGTGCGTACTCCGCCGTGTGAGAGCAGGGAAGTCGTTGAACTGCACATGTGTGGCGCATTGTGATAAAAAATTGTCCATGTGGTTGTTGATGTACAGACCCTGCGTGGTCTTAGACTCCGGAGTATATTGAAAACGGTATAAGACACCTGGGTTTATGTTGTAATCTGTCTGATTTAGTAGGTTGATCGGGCTTGGTCGACAAGTCACAGTGTGTGTCAAAGGGAGTGAAAGAAAATTTCGACAGAGATTTGGTGAGTCCTATGTGCACCAGAACAGATCCACTTATCAGATGAGAGTAAAATTTGCGGGTCGAATATTGGGTGCGAATCTGGGAGACCGAGAAAGAAGGAGTAGCTGTTAGAGTGAGAGGTGTCAGTGAAAAATCTGTAAGGTTTCTGAGGAGATTGTGTTACCTTTCCTGTAGTAAACCAGCAGATTTGGTTTTTGGTTTTTGATTTGTGCTCTTGATTTTTGCATTAGGTAGTGTGAATTGGAGTTTGGGAGGGCAAGCCTCAAGACTTTGTCAGCCGCAGTACATGTGAGTGTGATGTCATTTGAGCCGAGCTGGGATAGGTCGGTTAGTGAGAATGGTCGCGCACGGATTGGCAGCTGTCCGTGGGAGCTAATTGGTTGAGAAAGTAGGTGAAAGGAATCATGGGATTAAAAGTCACTTCCTGATTTGATTTTGAATAACAAAAAGGTTGAAAAGATGACATTTTTCAAAGCTTTAAAGAGTGCTTTGAGGGGAGATACGTACATTACAACGGGTAGAGGCGAGGCTACACCGCGAGAAAATACACCAGCTTACATTGTAATGAAAGAGAAGGATGTTGCACCATGTCTTTGGCTAAAGCAATGATGCAAATTGACAGAGGAGGATGGGAACTTAGCATTTCCTTCAAATGGGATGTTCAATTTGAGGGTTTTGGAGCATTTAAGGATGGTGCTATATGAATCGAAGCCCCTTCCGAGACCAGCACAGTTTGAGGCATTAGCGATTTGGGAGCTGGTAGCCAGACAGCAACAGCAACAGAAGTTCGAGAGGAGGATGAGTAAGGCAGAAAAGACTTTAGCAGAGGCTAAATGGGACAGTGATCAGAGAGTTTGGAGAATGGAGACTTTGCACGAAATTAAGTTGTTTCCAGCAATTACACAGGACACTGAGAAGGAAGGAAGGAAAGCTACTAGGAAAGCTAACGGAAGTCTGTCCGAAAGTAGGGAGGCGAGAAAGTCTTCAACATTGGAGGATGAATCAGATGATGATGAGTTTATTAAGTAGTTGTTGAGAAATCGCCCACCACCATATACAGCACATGAGAGTGGTCCAAGTACCAGTGCTGATCCGACAGCCCCGACACAGGTTAATGGGGCAATGAGTCCGATGCAGGTTAATGCTAGCCTGACACAGAATGCGATGCAGAGTGGTCTTAATGTGCCTACTACTCCTGTAGTGCAAAATCAGATGCAACTGCCACAGGTTCAGAGAATTTACCCTGATGTGCCCATTATGGAAACAACTTCGAACCTAATGGTGCCTACGGAACAGGTTTGCCCGAGACCGATGTTGGTTCAGACTGAACCAACTCCACTTTTACTGCCGCAAGTGCAGCCACAGAGAATGCCAAGATTCACTCCAGTAACAGGGACACAGTCAGATTTTTCTACAATGATAAATCAGAATAAGGGAGTTACTCTCCCACAGAGCGAAAGTGCCAGAACAGCCCCAGATGCTACATTGGTTCTTATTACTGTTGGTCCAGCCGTACCCTTATTTACACAAAAGAAAACTACTGTAGGTGAACATGGAGCAATGCCCAAGAGTATAATGAGGGGAGGTCATCATGAAGATGCTCGAATAGTGTCTCCTGTGGGGCACACGTTTGACGGATCAAGATCATTGTTAGACCTTAGTCCATTTGTCGCACTTGCAGATACTATGGCAGAGTCAAACGTTAGCCAGAGTTTGAAATTGTTGACACTGCAGACCCCGAATGGAGTTGGGCAGCATGTGCCAACAGTCCAAGCAAGTAATATTTCGCTGCAAAGATTGACAGCTTAGAAGTTGACTGAATGGTTAGACAAGCTTAATACCCCACAGAGTGTTCCTCAGGGAGAGGAGTGTTTGAATTATGCTAGGTTAAGCATAGAAGCGGGTGAACTCATTGAGGGAATTATGGGTGTGAATAGGTTAGAATCATACACAGAGGCAGAATTGAGATATTTGTGCCTGGAGATTACGAGGGAAGTGAGCAATTTGCATCAGAATCTAGCAGACCTGGCAGAAAAGTACAGCATAGAAATAGAGAAAATGAAGGATTTGAAAAGGAGTTACAGACTACATTTTGAACACATGAAATCTGCTGGAATGAAGGCACACCTTAAGGAATTGCTTCAAAGTGTTCAGACCTGGGGAACATTAGGCAGATGGGTAAAGAAAAGAGACAAAAGAAAAAGGGATTCTATGGAGCTGACTACAAATGTGCAGCAGGATAAAGATGCAGTGAAAATGTTACCAATGAGAGAGATTCCAGGAGGGAATTTCTTTCATGTCCCTTGGAGTAGAAGTGACATTCTATTATTTACAAATGATTATCCAATGTTGAGAGAGAAGCTAGTAGAGTGGTATCAGCAGACAGACATGTTTGTGGAACTTGCAAAGTGCCTGTGGGAAGACTTCAACACATTACTAGAGAAAGTGGTTCCAGCTGATCTGTGGATCGAGTGTATGAGGAGTGTAGATTGGCCAACACGCAAACTGGAGAGAGACAAGAATACAGGTGCTCCATCTCCTAAGGTAATAAAATATTACTATAAGGTGATTGAATTCCTGAAAACGAGAATTTAGCCCAAGAATATTAATTGGCAGAGGGTTTACAGGACAGCTCAGGAAGCAAAGGAGTTGATGCATGCGTATTATGAGAGATTGTTGCATGTGTTTAAGCATTACAGTAGTACAGAGACAATTGAGGCGAGAGACATGATTCATTTTGTGTTCAGATTTGTGGAAGGATTGAGACCTGAAATTGGACAGATGATTAAGAGTTATTTGATTTGCTGGCACGCAATGGCAATTGATGAGGTATTGCAGTATGTAAAATACTGGAGTGATGAGACTGAGTTGAAGCAGAAAAAGTTGAAAGAGAAGGCAATGGTGGTGCAGATTAAAGCAGCTCAAATGCTAGGGAATTTTCCACAGCAGTTGTCACAGCAGCAGCATGGAAACATGATGTTTCAGCCCCAGATGAGAGGTAGAGGTCATGGAGGAAATATGACTCATGGTCCAGATTTGGGTACTGTAGGGGTTCAGAATGATGTGCAGGGAATGAAGAAGTTATTGCCATGTCACATTTGTGGAGCCATTGGTCATTCAGCAGAGTAATTATATCATTTCATTCCAGAACACGAGCGGGCTGAGAGTGAGAGGTCCTAATCTAAATTTTCAAAATAAAATTTATCAAGTGCAGAATTTTCAACCCATGCTGGAGGTGCAAATGCCACATATACAAATGACACAGTTGCAGCCAATGCAACAGTAGGTTCCCATGGTACCTAGACAGCAAATTCAGAAAGTTCAAGCCCCAATGGAACAGCAACAGATGATGCATTCTCAACAGGTCACAGGTCAGAGGCTTAACCAAAGTGATAACACAGTGCACCAATTCCTGTTACACAGTGAGAATGGAATAAATGATGATTGGATGAGCGACAGTTCAGATGAGGAGTCATGTGCTTGCACAAATTTGTAGTCTGCATTCAAGTCTGGTATCCTCTTGGGAAGAGAATTGCTGTGTAAATCGAAATATTCGATTACTTGTTCAAATGATGGAATTAAGATTTAGACGAATAGTGATAATGAAGATGACCAAGCCCCAGAGATAAAAGGTGAAACTATAAATGAGGAGTACCCTCTGATTGAATTTTTCCTGATGTTCACTGTGAAAGAGCTTCATCCTGATTTGCAGGGAACAGTTAAGGAGAAAGTGTGGGATTTGACAGGAACAGAAGTAGGTCTGATAAAGGGAGTTGAGCCAGATAGAGTTACCGTGAAGCAGAATGCAGCTTTTCCTCAACTTCCACAGTACCACATGCCACAAGATGTCCTTGTGAAGGTTGCCTAGATAATTGCAGACTTTGTAAAGCAAGGGGTTTTGAACGAAGTATTGAGCAGTCCATGTAATTCACAATAATGGGTTTGCAAAAGCCTTGTGGGAAAGTTTGAATTGTCCAGGACTTGAGAAAAATAAATGAGATTGTGGTGAAATGTTGTACGTGGTGCCAAATCCAGCCGTGATAATGTTTCAGATTCCATGTGATGCTGAGTGGTTCACTGTCATTGATTTGTTGCAAGCTTTCTTTTCTGTGCCTCTTCATGAGTATAGTCAATTTCTCTTTTGTTTCAAATTTCTGGATCGACTTTACTGCTGGTGCAGAATTCCTCAAGGGTTTCCAGAGTCACCTTCCATATTCTATCAGATCTTGAAAAAGAATTTGAAGTTGTTGGGATTGCCTTTCCAATCGACCTTGGTACAGTATATTGATGACTTGTTGATTGCGTCCAAAACAAGGGACGAGTGCAAGCATGACATGATTGCCTTATTGAACCATTTGGGAAAGAATGGTGACAAATTGTCTCCTCTTAAATTGCAATACTGTCAGAACGTTGTGAAATACATGGGTCACCAGATTCAGAAGGGATCAAGAAAGATATCCAGAGAAAGGATTACAGCACTATTGCAGATAAATCCCCCCAACCACACAGAGAGATGTCAGGATGTTTTTGGGGGGATGGTAGGCTATTGTAGCCAACGGATTCCAAGTTTTTCAGTCATTTCAAGACCATTGCAGAAGCTGACTCATAAGGAAGTCACTGATCCTATAGTGTTAGACCAGGCTGGAATGAAAGTGTTCATTGAGTTGAGAGAGAGTCTGTGCAAGGCTCCAGCGTTGGGTATGCCTAATTACTCAAAACCTTTCACATTGTTTTGTCATGAGCGTGATGCATGTTCTTTGTCTGTCTTGACACAGGTCCATGGAAGTGTAAACTGCCCAGTAGCATATTTTTCAGCTACTTTGGACCCAGTTGCAGCAGCCTTACTAGGCTGTTTGTGTGCAGTTGCAGCAGTTGGTCAGAGCCTTACACAATGTGAAGGCATTGTAATGAGACAACCCCTGACTGTAATGGTCCCTCACTCTATTGAGATTCTACTTACAAGGAAGAAAACCCAATATTTGACTGGTGCGAGGTTGACCAGATATGAAATAAGTATTCTAGGGTCACCAAATGTGTCATTGACAAGATGTACAGTGTTGAACCTGGCAACCTTACTTCTAAATGAGAATGTTGAAATTGAAAAAGTGGAAGATGTTGAGCATGATTGTCTTGAAGTAACTAATTTGTGCACAAAACCAAGACCTGACATTAGAGACACCTGATTGGAAGAAAATGACCAAATTATCTTTGCTGATGGTTCTTGTCTGAGAGACAATGCAGGGACAATGAGAGCAGGATATACTGTGCGCATAATTACTGGTATTTTAGAAGCTTCTTGGCTTCGAGGAGTGTATTCTGCCCAGGTAGCCGAACTGGTGGCCCTTACCAGAGCGTGCCATGTTTCTGCTCAACTGAAAGTTACAATCTATATGGATAACCAGTATGGATTTGAAATAGTCCATGATTTTGGCCAGTTGTGGTCACAGAGAGGTTTCATGACCTCTTCTGGTTCACCAGTGAGAAATGGTGAAAGGATTAAAGAATTGGTACATGCTATTAAAATGCCTGAAAAGATTGCCGTGGTGAAATGCAGTGCTCATCTGAAGTTGCAAGACTTTGTATCATTGAGAAATGGATATGCGGATCAAGTCGCAAGGTTTTGCGCATTGAACTGTATATCATTCAAAAACAAGTGGAAATTGTCATCTGAAGAAGACCAAACCTGTCCAAGTTTTGAAATGAAAGTAATTGACACCTTGGAGGAATTGAAAATGTTGCAGAATAATGCTGACAGGGAGGAAAAAGTCTCATGGAGCAAAATGAAATGCGTACAAAGACAAGATGACTTGTGGGTTTCAGAAGAGGGTCAATTGGTTTTCCCAAATAGTCTGCTATCTCAAATGGCTAGGTACTATCATGGTCAAGCACATATTGGGAGGGATAGAATGATTCGATTGTTGAAACATGATTGGTTTAACCCAAGGTTTAGACAGGTTGCTGAAGCAGTTTGCCATTGTTGTGTCATTTGCCAACAGTTGAATGTGGGGAAAGGGACAGTGGTTAATTTGAGCCACATTGGAAGAGCAGGAGGTCCATTCAGCAGAATGCAGATGGATTTTATTGAGATGCCTGTGTATGGAGGTTTGAGATATGTGTTGGTGATTGTTTGCATTTTTAGGCACTGGATTGAAGCTTACCCTACACGAAGAAATTATAGTCTCACAGTAGCAAAACTACTGCTTAGGGAACTGATACCACATTTTGGATCTCTGATCTCTTTAGAATCAGATAGGAGAAGTCACTTCAACAATTAAGTAATTAAATTACTGTGTGCAGCATTAAACATTGAGCAGAAGTTGCATTGTAGTTACCTCCCTGAAGCATCAGGTCTAGTGGAACAGATGAATGGTACCTTGAAGTCAAGAGTTGCAAAGATGTGTGCGTCCATGAACTTGAAATGGCCTGACGCATTGTCTTTAGTGTGGATGTCAATGAGAAACACACCTGAGAGGAAGACAGGATTGTTTCCACATGAGATCCTTATGGGCTGAGCCATGAGGTTGCCAGCTGTACCTGGAAATGCACTTGTCAACATTATAGATGGTATGGTGTTGGACTACTGCAAAGGTCTGGCTGATGTGGTTCGCTCTTTCCCTCAGCAGGTGGAAGCCACCACACTGCCACCGATCCATGAACCACGGCTCAACCTCAGAGGTGGAGACTGGGTTGTGGTCCAGAAACACGTGAGGAAACCATGTTTGGAGCCTCGTTGGAAAGGTCCTTTTCAGGTAGTTCTGACAACTACCACAGCTGTGAAGTGCGCTGGAATTCCAAACTGGATTCATGCCAGTCACACGAAGAAAGTGTATACTCCACTCGATCACAAGGAAGAAGAGTTGTTGAGCGTACCAACAACAGTGAAACAAGTCTCAGGGCCTTAAAGAGAACAAAGGGGAACTGAGACCGGATCTGAGCCCGTTGAGGACGGTTCAGTCACTGCTGTGAGAGACAAAGGAGAAGCCCACCAGGAGGGTGACCGAGAGCCTATCTCAATTGAGGCAGCAGGAGAGCCTAGTCAGAGCAGGGCTTTCCCAGAATCAGACAATCTTGAGAGACAAACAGAGCAATTGCTAGACCCAGAGGGGAAAGGAGTTGAGGTGGATCAAAGCCACTGTGATCTGACTCCTCTTGAACCGATTGCAGGTCCGTCAAGAGAAAACACCACAGAACAAGGAGAAGGTCCAAGTTTGACTCTGAAGAGAGTACTGACAAAAGGTCCTCTGAAAGGAGGTAAGTGGATGGAGTCGTAAGTAGAAAGAGAAAAGGAAGTGGTTGTTGATACAACAATCGAGGAGGAAGTAAACACAACAAGGAGAGAAGATCTAAGTGAAGGAGAATTGAATGGTGATCGAAAGTTGAAAAGAAAGAGAATAGCAAGTTTGAGATACGCAGATCCTGAATGGGCGTATGCAACTACAAGTGAGTGGCAGCAAGAGTTTTTGCCTTTTTGTTGTGATAGAGGCATTCTGGGTCATTATTTTGGCACCTGAAGGAAGCTGATGAGCTGAACTGTTGAAACAATCTGAGAGAAATGTTTTGGAAAAGAGACTGTTGAAAGTAACAGGAAGAGACATTGATAACCTGATTTCACTTTTGAAACCTGATTTTGACAAGCTGCTTACCGATTTTGACAAGGGATCCTGGGAGTGAGACTGAAAGCTGTAAATAACTGCGGAAAGAAGAGTTGTGTGTTTTTGATTTTTGCTGCAGTTTTGTAAATTTCTTGTGCTTTCTGATTCTTTACAGATCATGAGTGACATTAGCCAGCAGTGTAGGAATATTAGGCACTGTAAATATATGAGTATTGGTTTGTCAATTATGTGTGGGATATTGTTTGTGGTGTTGATTGTGGGTATGTCTGTTCTTGATAAGAGTGAAGCCTACCATACTTCTGCTTTTGAGACAACTACTGCACTTACGGCAATAGAGAGTTTTAGGTTAGATGAGAAGTATTTGCACGGGGATACTAATGCACAGGGAGAACTTTATTTTAATTTCTTCTATCACTTATTGAGTGAGTATGTTGAGACCATGAATGAGAGGAATTGTTATGTGTGCACACAGATTCCTTTATCAGTTGAGGAAGGAGTTATATATCATAGCTTGCCACAAACATATGGAATGAGTTGTAGTCTGCTACTAACAAGATTTTTTAACATGGAGTACATTCAGTACTTTTATTAAAACCATGATATGGTGTTTTCATTTGTCCCTATAATTAGATATTGGAGTAGAGTAGCTAGGGATAATGACATAGTAGTAGTTTAAGGTTTTGTTGAACCTACATTGACGTTTGGCATAGCTTATGTGCAGAGGAATAATCTGACATGTTTGCTTACACCTTTAGAGAAATGCTTCTTAGATCACACAGATGACAGGAGAAAGGCAGTAAAGGAGAAGTTAGGAAAATCCTTAGAGAAAAGGACTTACAGGAATGATTATGCTTATAGTGCAATTAAAACGCAAGGGAAATTAGCTTTAGATGTGCAACATGTAGGAAATCTTTGTATATATAGGCCTAAATCATGCACTGACACTTTATTTGTGGGGACACGGGAATGTAAGCATGTGTTTCTGTTTCAGAGTAAATGGACGTTTATGTTGAATGGACAGGACTCTGCGATTCCTGGAATTTATTATATCTGTCGTCTTAATGCTTATTACCATCTTACAAAAGGATGGTTATTTGGTGATAGTTTTCCCAAAGATTTATCAAATGGGTGATTTGAAGAAGTTTCCGAAAGTGACTGAATTATATCATATGAGACAGAGGAGGGAGTCCTCTTCTGGTATAGTAGGAGATATATTTGGAGCAGTGATTTCTTCAGTGGGAGTCATTCTGAATTCGATTAAGAATTGAAAGTTGTCTACAATTGTGGATAACATGCTGACACATTTTTCAGGAGCCATACTCCTGATCCATACTGAGTTAGCTGCTGACAGAGCTATGACTCTTCAGAATCATATTGCTTTAGGCATTCTTTTAGTGAAGAATGGTGGAGTCTGTAGAATGATTATTTCTAGGCATTGTTGTTCGTATATTCCCTGATAATAGTAAGGAAATTAAAGGCTTAGGGGCCAGGTGTAGTAAGAATAGTTTTTGCGACTCGGAAATAGCGAGTCAGTGCGACTCGCAATTTCCGAGTCGTAAAAGCATATGCACAACGGTGTCTCAGACACCTTCTGCGAATCGCAAGGGGGTCGCAAAGACCCACCTCATTAATATTAATGAGGTGGGTCGCAATTTACGACCCCCTTGCAATTCCCTGCACTCACAGGGATGGTGGCCTGCTGGAGACAGAAGACCTCCATGTCTGTGACTGCGTTTTCAATAAAGCAGTTTTTTTTTAAATTGCTGCCCGTTTTCCTTAAAGGAAAACGAGTTGCAATACAAAATAAAAAATGAAACCATTTGGTTTTGTTTTTTCAGAGTAGGCAGTGGTCCATTGGACCACTGCCTGCTCTGAAATAATATTTTGGGCGACATTCACAATGACATGGGTGCTAACTGCGAATTGCTTTGCAACCGCGTTCGCGGTCACAAAGCAATTCTGCATCGCGTTGCGAATCACAAATAGGAAGGGAACACCCCTTCCTATTTGTGAGTCGCATTCCCATTTTGCAAATCGGTACCAACTCGCAAAATGGGAATGTGCATCGCGATGCGCGTTTTGCATGGAGCAAACTGTGAATTTCGCAGTTTGCGCCATGGAAAACGCTTTCTACATCTGGCCCTTAATTACTAATCTGGCTAATGAAAGTGCTGATTTGAAAGAATTGAAAGAACCAGGTGTTTGGGAAAAGATTGGCAAAGGTTTTGCTTCAGTGGAAAATTGGCTGAGCAACAATGGGATATTATTGAAAATCTTGCAGGGGTATTAATTAATGTGGTTTGTCTAATTGGAATATGAGGATTGTGTAAATTATGCAGAAGAATTACATTGAAAAGGTCAAAGAATTATCAGAGGAGGGAACAACAGAAAAAGGAAAAATTGTACAGGGAAAAGTCAAGAAGGGAACAAAAGTATGAAGGGATTGAATTGACAGAATTTTAGCTGATGCAAACATTTGTGGGTGGTAGTTAGTGTGATGACAAATTTAGTCATCAAAGGAGGGATTGCTAGCGCAGGTGTATTAATTAAAATTATTAATGACTGTTCATGTATTCTGAATAATGGGTTTGTGTAGAAAATGATAGCGTAGAAAAATAATGCATGCTTTTGAAAATTTGATTACGAGTGGCCGCCAATGTTCACAAAATGTACTTATTAATATTCTAATACTGTGAAAGGTTGAATATATGTTTTACTAATGTAGTAATATGTCATATTAAAGGTTATGTATTATGTACTAGCTTTATTAATTGTAGGCCTTAACTTAGCGAAGGTCTTGGCCTAGTAGCCAGGCCTCATGTCAAAAGCTGTATTTCTTAACATTTAATAAATGACTGTCCTAGAGAGTTTTCCATTGCATTGTTTAAACTTGCTCATAACTGAAAGTTTCTCATGAGAACCGACTGCTAGAAGATGCTGTTCTTGCGAATGTAACATTTTGTGAGTAATGTGTGTGAGGCTGATTTTCTCAGGAGGAGAACAATGGAGATAGTGACTGGAGTAGAAGCTGCAACACTATTGTTAGCTTGAAAGCCGGATGATGAGGACATTGTAGGACAACCAATCAATGACATGTGAATGGAGTAATGGTAGAATTCGTAGATTCGGAGTCTTCATTTTATTGGACAAAGTGTGAACATGCGATCATTTGACCAATAGGGATTTGGGAAATAGTTTTAGTGGTTTTGATTTAACAACACTGCATTGAGAGAAGACAAATTAATTGCCTATTTTCTTGCTGGCCAAAGGATCAATATTTTCTTATGCATCCTGACAAGAGATGTGCTTAACTTTAATGCTTAAAGACTTTGAGTTTTTTTAACTTTGATGCTGAATCCTGATGCCTTGCTGATTGACTGATGTCCTGAGGATGAAGACTGACTCTGCTTGCTGATCCACACTGAGCCTAGGTATTATGAATTAGACGGTTGATTATTATGTGTATTTGCTTTACTTTCTAGGTACCAACTGCACTGTTTTGATAGAGCCATAGTTAGATGTTTTTCCACATTGGTGTTACTAAATTGTTTTGCATGAAGCCCAACATGCTGATGCTAATCTGATGTTAGTTAAGGATCCTTACATATGAAAATATGCTAATAGCGAATAATGCTTGATGAATTTCTCTGTTGAACTCAAATGTATGTAATCACTTTGATGCAGGTGACTTTAGTATTAATTTGTACCATAACCTTAGAATGTGTCGTAGTTCAAGTTGTGATTAGATTACGTTTGTTCCGCCGCTTTGGACAGCCAGTATTGTTTCTGTATGTGTTTCATTTGATTTTGAGATTAATCTACATGACCTTAGCATTGTTAATATAGGGAAATAAATATTCTAACTTTTATTAAAAGGTGTAGTTATTTGTGACTGAAAGGTCATGGTGCGTGACAATTACTGACTCTATTGATTACTAATGTTATTGATTGTTGTTGATTATTGATATTGTGTATTGGTTATTGATCATTGATTTGCATGTACTGGAGCTATGGTAAGAACATCCTAATTGCAAGTCAAAAGGTTCATCAACCTTTTCGCGTCCCCTTGAAAGTTTACTTATTAAGGTCAGATGCGCTAACAAGGTGCTTGTGATCAGTACATACTCTGAAGGTGCAGCAAAACATGTATAAATGGAAGTGTTGGCAGCCACACAATACTGAAGGGACCTCCTATTCTACCTGGGAGTATCTCTGTTCTGTTTCTGTGATGGTCCTTCTGGTATAGGTGACATGTGCCCATTCTTGTTCTGATTTTGCATTAACACAAACTATAAGCCTGTGGGTTTTGCACCCACCACTAGTTCTATTTGAGTTTCAAAGTCATATTTTATTGTGGTGTCTGCCAATAGCACCACTTTGGTGTTCAAACAATTTCTATCGATATTGTTCTTTGTTCTCATACCGATGACGCCTGTGACTTGGCAACTCTTGTAGTGCTGTGGGGTTGTGTATGAACCTTCTCTAGTAGTTAATCATACCAAGGTAGCTCCTCACTTGTCACACATTGGTTGGGGCACAGGCTGCCTTGATGCCTTGGACTGCTTTTTGAGTCAAGAAAGACCTCTTCTTTCGGATAGGTCCCAAAGAAATCAAAGCAGAATTTTTAACAAATCACACTTCTCTATAGGGAGAGGGAGACCACTGTCACTGAGCCTTCTGACTAGTGCCATCAGCTGTTTATTGTGTTGCCTAATGAAGTTTGCCTATATCAGTAGGTCTTCACTCACATTGAGCACCCCTTGGAAGACTGAGAACATTTCATGAATATAGTTCTGGAACACATCTGTGGCACTCAAAATGTAGGAGTTTAACCTTTTGTAGCGGCAGAGGACCACATGGGCACAATAAACTGTAAACTTTGCACTTGTATAGCGCACTACTCACCTGTTAGGGTCTCAAGGCGTGCTATGCATACCACTGTGGAACCCCTCCTGGCTTTTCCCTGTGAGGCACCCACTCATGGACAGCACCAGGGTGAAGCCAGGCATCCAAGCACTGTGAAGGCCGTTGTGGAGATTAAGCAAGCTATTGCCCAGAGTTACAGAGTGGGACCCATTAATTAGATACCGAGGCGAGAATTATCTTGTCCAAGGGAATTGAGCCCAAGACCCACAGAGGTGGGAACTGAACCCTGGTCCCATGCCAGATCTCTTCATCAGGGTCTGCCGCTCTAACCATTGTGCCACACTTCTCCACGATGGGTTGTAATGTACCATGAGTCATTGTGCAAATGAAGCTGGTGATATCCAAAATTCAGGTACATCCTAGAGAACAATCTGGGCAACTTGGTCATAGTGATTATGTTATCAGCTGTGGTGGTTCTATGGTGCTCTCTCTGAATGGCTTTGTTTGGAATCCTCATTGCCACGCCCACAGATGGCTCCAGGCTGCTTGGGCTTTCTGGCCACTACAATTGGTGATACCCACGGGGTGGGCCCTTCTACTGATGATACCAGTGGCTCCTAGATTCTCTAACTCTTGTTCTATTTTTGTGAATAAATTAAACAAAATTAATCTGTGACAGACAACTGGTTCACCATACCCCCTTATGTACCTAATTATGTCAGATCACACTTTTGTACGGATGCTCTTCTCAAATGCCAATAGGGGACATGGGTGACAGAATACTACATTGCAACATCTAGTAGCAGTACCTTGTGAGGTAGGTAGTGGGGGAAATAGGTTGTCTTGTGCACTGCCAGGGCAGAGAAAATGCACTCACTGTTCTGACTCCACAGCAAATAGCCTGCCGTGGTAAGTTGAACAACTAAGGGTGCCAGGCATGTCATCTCTGAAGCAGTCGGGTGCAGCTTCTTGGTCTGAGGTGATGCGAGGGGAGGAAGCAATACCAGATGGAACACATGAACTTTGAAGGCTCTCCAGGGCTTCCTGCATGGACAGCAGCAGTGTTCCATGGCCTCGTCGCCAATGTTATGCTGTGTATGAAGTAGGCTGTGCAGTAATAGCAGTAGGAATTGATACAGCTTGGTCCCAGCATATGCACTGCCTATGTGCAGGTGTGACTTATTAGACCTGTTGATGTCAGGTTAGGAACAACTAAAATCAAACCAACCACAGGTCGCTCCCACTCAGACTGATACAACACAATTCAATCTCATCAAATCTCAACAATGACGTATAGATTAGTTGTTGACTCATACCGAACCCCTTTCTGTGTAGTTAATCAGGCACTTACATTTGTACACGTGTAACCACAAGATTGTAAGCCATGTTTCTTCTACTAACCTAAAAGGGTTGTGTTAACAACTACACCAAAAGTAGCCCAGGTTCAGAAATCAATAGGCAATTGGACTGTCTATCTTCAAATCTCAATATATCTTGCTCTTCCTATCAGCTAAAAATAAGAAAAACAGCCTCTGTAATTGTATCATCTCAAAAAAGAGCTTTTTTTTAAAATCCACTAAAGCTTTACACTCTAACAAGACGTTCTAGGCCAGCTATCCCAATTATAGGACACCAGAGTGTTAAGCTAAAGGACAGAGAAACCTCATATTTGTATGTTGAGCCATAATTGATCTCCCACAAAGCACAAACCACTGGATTTATAGTAATCTAAAATATAACTGTTTTTATGAGCGAGATCCCTATCCGTCTTTTGAAATATTGTCTTAAGCAAAGCTTTTCTCAAAGAAATGCATGCAGTACACGTGTAGCACATCAATACAACAAAATAGTCAAGAAATAAGTAACCTCATGTCTGAACCAAGTTAGTGAAAAATGTAAGTACACGCCCCACTCACCTCGCTAATGGGAGAGGGTCAAGCTAGACATTTTCTAAGCATTAGTATTTGATAATAACACTAAGCAGATTTAACTAAAACGCCCAGGTTTCCCATTCTGTCTTGTGGAGCACCATGATTCATTTCATGTTCTAAGAATTTACCCCAAATTCCCTTTCATCACTCAGATTGATATGGCAGATTTTTTTCTCCTTGTACGCATCTATATCATTAGCTAAACTCCACCCTGGGTGACAACAGCTACCTCCACAATGGAAAAAGGAGAATTTCACCCCATCAGCTCCAATACCATTTTGATTATAGCTCATAAAGACCTATAAAAATTCCCAAACTGAAAAGAAGAATTAGCTCAAAGGGGTTATTTACAATCTGGTGTGACAGTGAAGCTTTCATATTAATTGTACCTTACTTAGGCCCTCATTATGACATCAGTGGTAAAACCCACTTACCGCCACGCTGACGGCTGCCAACTTACGGCCGCCGTGGCGGATATCCGTTCACCACATTATGACACACACACACCAATCCGTCAGTATTCAGCCACATATCTGCCACACCAAAGGTCAGGGATAAACTGGCGGTATCAAAACCCACACCGTTACGCCAACAGAACAATGCCCATCACATTATGACCCACTAATCACCAAGTCAGACAATCAACGGCGGTAAACCATTGGCAGTATATACTGTTGCGCTCACAATGAACACCCACAAACAAAACAACACCATATTGGCCAATTCAAACAACACACGCCTGACACCCATACACACACCACACCCAAACACCCACACCACTATAAAACACACACACACACATTACCCACAACCCTTTACAAACAACAATTACTGGCATGAGATTGACACCAAGAACACTGACACAACTAGAGTCATACACTATTCACACCTTTACACCACACACGCACTACACATCACACACCCTGACTCATCCCCCAATACACCCTCACCAACACACCTCACACAACACCCATGGCACCACAAAGACCCCCATTTCACAGAGGAGGAGCTAAGGGTCATGGTGTAGGAAATTGTCAGGGTTGAACCACAGCTATTTGAAGCACAGGTGCAGCAGATATCTACAGCTAGGAAGATGGAGCTATGGCGGAGAATTGTGGACAGGGCCAACACCGTGGGACAGCACCCAAGAACTAGGGATGACATCAGGAAGAGGTGGAATGGCCTACAGGGGGAAGTACATTCCATTGCAACAAAACACCAGCTCTCTATCCAGAGGACTGGCGGTGGACCCCCACCTCTTACCCCACAACTCACAACATGGGAGGAGCAAGTCTTGGCAATATTGCGTCCTGAGGGCCAGGCCGGAGTTGGAGGAGGACTGGACTCTAAGTCAACTCTCTACTGCTATCACCCCTCTACGTGCATGCCATCACATATCCTCACCCTTACCCTCACTCCCAGCACTCCACTACTTCCCACACACCCCACCATTACATCTCACTCATCCCAATGCCAAGCCCTGCATGCCGTATCAATGCATGGACACCCCTCACAACCCTGCATGGACACTGATCACTAAAGCATGCACACCATAGAGAACTAACAATCCCACCATACACTAACATACACATGTGAAAGGTGCCAGGGCAAATCCAAACAATGAGGGGAAGCCACGGATGTAGAATATGTTAGACAAAGAAACAATAACACATCATTTACATCCCCATAGGTACCCCAGCTAATGTCAACGGAGAGAAGGTGCCAGCTCTATCCAGTCCCCCAACTGAAGAGGCCCACAGTGACAACAGTAACTCTGGTCTTCAGGATCTGGGTGACCTACCTGGCCCATCAGGGACCACTGGGCAGCCGGTCACCCAAGCCCAGTCACACACTGAAGGGGGCTGGCTTGGCCTATAGTGGGTACCAGATGGTACTTACACATTGTGCAAGGTCCAGTTATCTCTTATTAGTAGATTAATAGTGTTCTAGCAGCTTAGGCTGATAGAGGTAGCTATAGCAGAGCAGCTTAGTCTGAACAAGGAGACATGCAAAGCTCCTACTATACCACTTATGTCATATAGCACTATATCATAAGAAATACATTACTCAGAGTTACTAAAAATAAAGGTACTTTATTTTAATGACAATATTCCAAAGGTTTCTCAGAGGATATACTCCCTTAGGAGGTAAGTAAAATACACAAAATATACACACAAACCAAAATCAGGTAAGTAAACAGTTAGAAAAGTAGCACAAACACTGTAGAACACAATCAAATACAATAGGAGACAATAGGTCTAAGGGCAACACAAACCATATACTCCAAAAGTGGAATGCGAACCACAAATGGACTCCAGGCCTAGTGTAGTGTGTAGAGGGTTGCTGGGAGTGTAAGAAAACACTAATGGTGTCCAAGATACCCCACCCCAAGACCCTGAAAAGTAGGAGTAAAGTTATCCTACTTCCCCAGAAAGACAGTAAAGACGAGATAGGGGATTCTGCAAAGACAACAACTGACTGCAAAGCACTGAAGACGGATTCCTGGACCTGTGAACCTGCAAAGGAAGGGGACGAAGTCCAAGAGTCATGCAAGTATCCAGGGGGGGCAGGAGCCCACTAAACCCCAGATGAAGGTGCAAAAGGGCTGCCTCCGGGTGGAAGAAGCCAAATATTCTGCAACAACGGAAGGTGCCAGGAACTTCTCCTTTGGTCAGAAGATGTCCCACGGCTTGCTGTAGGATGCAGAGTTGTTTCCACGCAGAAAGACCACAAACAAGCCCTGCTAGCTGCAAGAGTTGCAGTTAAAGATTATGGGTGCTGCCAGGGCCCAGGAAGGACCAGGAGGTCACCCCTTGGAGAAGGACACAGAGGGGGCACTCAGCAACACAAAGAGCCCACGCAGAAGCAGGCAACACCCACAGAAGCACTAGAACAGGCATTCAAGAAATCTGAGCACAACAGTCGTCTCAACATAACACAAGAGGGTCCCGCGAAGCCGGAGGTCAACTCAGCAAGTTGGGCAAAGCAGGACGAAGTGCTGGGGACCAGGCTGTGTTGTGCACGAAGGAAGTCTTGCAAAAGTGCACAGAAGCCCTAGCAGCTGCAGATCACGCAGTGCACAGGATTACTGTCTGGCGTGGGGAGGCAAGGACTTACCTCCACCAAATTTGGACAGAAGGACCACTGGACTGTCCGGGTCACTTGGATCCAGCTCCTGTGTTCCAGAGACCACGCTCTTCAAGATGAGATGGGGCCCAGAGGACCGGTGATGCAGAAGTTTGGTGCCTGCGTTAGCAGGGGTAAGATTCCATTGACCCACGGGAGACTTCTTCTTGGCTTCCAGTGCAGGGTGAAGGCAGACAGCCCTCATAGCATGCACCACAAGGAAACAGTCAAGAAAGCCGGCAGGATTAGGCGCTACAATGTTGCTGGTAGTCTTCTTGCTACTTTGTTGTGGTTTTGCAGGTGCCCTGGAGCAGTCAGCGGTCGATCCTTGGCAGAAGCTGAAGAGAGAAGTGCAGAGGAACTCTGGTGAGCTCTTGCATTCATTATCTTAAGAGAAACCCACAGGAGAGACCCTAAAGAGCCCTCAGAGGAGGATTGGCTACCTAACCAGGTAAGAGCCTATCAGGAGGGGTCTCTGATGTCACCTGCTGGCACTGGCCACTCAGAGGTCTCCATTGTGCCTTCACACCTCTGCATTCAAGATGGCAGAGGTCTGGGACACACTGGAGGAGCTCTGGGCACCACCCCTGGGGTTGTGATGGACAGGGGAGTGGTCATTTCCCTTTCCTTTGTCCAGTTTCATTCCAGAGCAGGGGCTCGGGGCTCCCTGAACTGGTGTAGACTGGCTTATGCAAGGAGGGCACCATCTGTGCTCTTCAAAGCATTTCCAGAGGCTGGGGGAGGCTACTCCTCCCCAGCCCTTTACAACTATTTCCAAAGGAAGAGGGTGTAACACCCTCTCTCAGAGGAAATCCTTTGTTCTGCCTTCCTGGGACTGGGCTGCCCAGACCCAAGGAGGGCAGAAACCTGTCTAAGGGTTGGCAGCAGCGGTAGCTGCAGAGAAAACCCCAGAGAGCTAGTTTGGCAGTACCCGGGATCCATGCTGGAGCCCCGGGGATGCATGGGATTGGCACCCCAATACCATATTTGGCTTGGGGGGACAATTCCATGATCTTAGACATGTTACATGGCTATGTTCAGAGTTACCATTGTGAAGCTACACATAGGTATTGACCTATATGTAGTTCACACGTGTAATGGTGTCCCCGCACTCACAAAGTCTGGGTAAATTGCCCTGAACAATGTGGGGGCACCTTGGCTAGTGCCAAGGTGCCCTCACACTAAGTAACTTTGCACCTAACCTTCACTAAGTGAGGGTTAGACTTATAGGTGACTTATACGTTACTTAAGTGCAGTGTAAAATGGCTGTGAAATAACGTGGACGTTATTTCACTCAGGCTGCAGTGGCAGTCCTGTGTAAGAATTTTCTGAGCTCCCTATGGGTGGCAAAAGAAATGCTGCAGCCCATAGGGATCTCCTGGAACCCCAATACCCTGTGTACCTAGGGACCATATACTAGGGTATTATAAGGGTGTTCCAGTATGCCAATAAGAGTCAATAGAAATAGTCAAGAGAAAATAGTCACTAGCCTGCAGTGACAAATTTAAACGCAGAGAGAGCATAAACACTGAGGCTCTGGTTAGCAGAGCCTCAGTGATACAGTTAGGCACCACACAGGGAACACATATAGGCCGCAAACTATGAGCACTGGGATCCTGGCTAGCAGGATCCCAGTGAAATAGTAAAAACACCCTGACATATACTCACAAACAGGCCAAAAGTGGGGGTAACTAGGCTAGAAAGAGGCTACCTTCCTACACACACCACCACAGGGCCTCCCCCATCAGGAAACACCACCACAGCAACCACCCAGCGTACCCATACCTCTGTCCCCAGGACATATCAATCAGCAGTGTGTCCACCTCTACAGGGACCCCAGGGCACATCTTGTCCCCAAGACAACCAGGGACCTGGGGTCAGTGGCAGTGGGCACACGGTTCAGGGGACAGAGGCACAGGCCGACAGGGAAACTGGGAGGACTGCTGTGCGCCAGGGGGAGGACAGGCCCAGGGAACCAACTCACCAGGAGGCTCTCACAGAGATCCTGGGAGCCTATCAACATTCCCAGGACACGATGGGTCAGATCCTGGACAATGTGCAAGAGAACAGGCGGCTGCAGGAGGGACAGTACCAGGGGATCAGGGAGGACTTGCAGGCCATCAACAACACTCTGATCTCCATTGCTGGGGTGCTGGCAGACATGGCCAACATTATGAGGGAGGCAGTCTCACACCAGCGGGCCCCTGCCACTAGCCAGATATTTGAACAACTTTCCAACTCCGCTGCCGCTAGTGACCAGGAGGCTCTGCCACAGGACTCACAGGCCACCAGCACCCCTTCCCCTGCAGAAGGGGAACCACCCGCAAACTTTCCCTGCGATCCAGACAGAAGCCAGAGACACTTGCCAAGACCCCCGCCAGGAAATAAGACTCTCCTGATTGTCACCCTTGTGTCCAACTCTGTCACCATGTCCACCTTGAACTGCCTTTGCTCCCCTTCCTACGTCCCCCTGGACAATGCACCTGTGCTACAAATAGACTCGAACAACACCCTGGACTTTCCTCCATCATCACCCCACCCCATTGCACTTGCCCATCCATATATTAGCACTTCAATAAACACCCTTTACAAAAACATTCATGGAGTATGTCATGTATATCAAATATGTCTTCATTGTAACAGGTACAAACATTGCAAATCAACTGTACAGAGAATGAGCATAGCTTAATGACCTGTAGCTGGCTGTAGTGATCACACCAGGAGTTATTAGGTCACCAACATCTGCAAAATGAATTCCCAGAGGGAACAGTAAGTGGGCATATAAGTTGCAAATATCAGCATGCCATTGGCACACAGATTTAAACAAAAGTCACAGAAATATGAAGTAACACTGTCCTACCAGTGTGTCGTTGGAAGTATTGTCGGATAACATTTGTTCTGTTGTCCTCATCCTCATCCTCTGCCTCCTCATCCTCACTGTCCACAGGGTCTCCTGCTGCCACACGGGCATCTCCAGCCTCCTCCTCCTGCAGGAATGGGACGTGGCGTCTGAGGCCCAGGTTATGCAACATGCAGCATGGCACCACTATCTGGCAGACCTTCTTTGGTGAGTAGCACCTGTTAGATGGAGGCACCGGAACCTGGCCTTCAGGAGGCCAAAGGTCCTTTCAATTATCCTTCGGGTTCGCGCATGTGCCTCATTATAACATTCTTCTGCCCTTTTCCTGGCATTCCTCACAGGGGTCAGCAGCCATGATAGGTTTGGGTAACCAGAGACACCTGTAAATATTGCGGGACATTTAACCACACACTATCCTATATGGCCAACACCATACCCATATGCCAACATATTCTGTGTGGGCACCAGGGCTCACCTCTTAGCCACACTATGTGCCTCTGTAGTTGGGCCATCAAAATTTGGGATACTGCTATTTCTCAGGACAAAGGCATCATGCACTGACCCTGGATACTTAGCATTGACGTGGGAGATGTACTGGTCCATCAAGCACACCATCTGAACATTCATAGAGTAGAAACTCCTACGATTCCTGAACACCTGTTCATTCTGGCAGGGGGGCACAAATGCAATATGTGTTCCATCAGCCGCCCCAATTATGTTGGGGATATGTCCCATTGCATAAAACTCGGCCTTCACAGTGGCCAAATCCTCAACCTGGGGGAAAACAATGTAGCTTCACATGTGTTTGATCAGAGCAGACAACACTCTTGTCAGCACGTTTGAGAACATTGGCTGTGACATTCCTGCTGCCAAGCCCACCGTAACTTAGAAAGACTCAGGCCCATATTTATACTTTTTGACGCACAACTGCGCCAACGCAGTTGTGGGTCAAACATTTTACCGCCGGCTAACGCCATTCCAACGCGCCATGCAGGCGCCTTATTTATGGAATGACGTTAGCCGGCGCTGCGGACTGGTGTGCGTAAAAAAAAATGACTCACACCAGGCAGCGCCGGCGTATGGGAAAATGGGGGTTGTGCGTCAAAAAATGGGGCAGGTCAGGTCTGAGGCAAAATTCAGGCCTCAAACAGGATTTGCGCCATTTTTTTTGACGCCCAACCTCCATTGACATGACTCCTGTCTTAACAAAGACAGGAGTCATGCCCCCTTGCCCAATGGCCATTCCCAGGGGACTTATGTCCCCTGGGCATGGTCATTGGGCATAGTGGCATGTAGGGGGGCCCAAATCAGGCCCCCCTATGCCCCCAAAAAAATCTGAAAAAAATACTTACCCGAACTTACCTTTACTTTCCTGTGATGGGTCCCTCCATCCTTGGGTGTCCTCCTGGGGTGGGCAAGGGTGGCAGGGGGTGTCCCTGGGGGCAGGGGAGGGCACCTCTGGGCTCCTTCCGAGCCCACAGGTCCCTTAACGCCTGCCCTGACCCAGGCGTTAAAAAACGGCGCCCATCAGGCTGTGCGTCGTTTTTTAAGGCCCACCCCCTCCTGTGTGTCAAAATGACATCAGAGTATAGATATGGGGCACAGGCCTTCAAGTCATTTTTTGGAAGGGAACGCCTACCTTGCATATAATTAACACAAGGCTGGTTCCCCCTTCCAAAAAATGATGCACATGGTGGAATTTTGACGCCCGCGGGGTCGGATGTCAAAGTATAAATATGGGGCAGGGTTTGCGTCGATTGTGCGTCAAAACTTTTGACGCACATTCGGCGCAGAGTATAAATATGCCCCTCAGTTGTCAGGAAATGGAGTACAGATAGCACTTGCACAAGAGGGGGGATCCCAGTGGGGTGACAGATAGCAGATATCGGGTCAGGCTCCAATTGGGCACACATCTCAGTGATTGTGGCCATGTCCAGTCTATAGGTGAATATTATGTGCCTGTCCTCCAGTGTAGCCACGTCCACCAGGGGTCTGTGCACGGGGGTATGTCTCCATCTCCTATTCATCTGCAGCAATAAGTATCTAAGGGACACAAGAGTGAGGAGTCGGTCACAAACAGAATAATGGAACCAGAACAGAACTTTGCATCCTGTAAAAATGAAATGGGTCATTGTGATTTGTCCAGTATGTGCTAATATCTCCTGTGACGCAGCATTATTTCAGCGCCTGCCCCCCACCCCTGAAATGGTGTCTGCCTGTCCTGTGTGGAGAGACAGGTGGAAGTGAGATAATTCCGCTGACGTTGTGCGCCGTTGCTTGAGGCGGTCTGGAACCGCCGTGTAACTCCTCATTGGCTAAAATTGGGCTCTATGGGATACAGTGGCCAAGGGTGATCTACGCCGGCCGTGACGGTATGCACCGCCACAGACGTGACCGCCATTTTCTATCTGATTCCTCACTTGTTACCTGACCTTCCATAGGAGAGGACCTACACGGCATGTGCGGCTGTGACCTGTGTCTGGAACCTACTATGGCCCGTGTGACTGGGGAAAGGGCCCCGCCTTCACTTCGGAAGAGTTGGGGAGAGACTGCTGGATGGGGTCCTACCCCAGTACGGACTGCTGTATGGGCCTCGAGACTAACAGGTGACTACACTGTGAGCACAATGCATGTGGCATGAATGCATGGAGTTGTGTGTGTGATGGCCTCGTGTAAGGGGGTGGTTGGATGTCCTCCTGGCAGCGTACAGGTTGTGTGCTGGGCCATAAGTGTGAAAATGGTGCTGTTGAGGGGTGTGGTGGGACATATGTGTAACAGGCAGGACTGTTTTTCTAATTCTATTTTCCTGTCTGTATTGCCTCTGCAGGTCAGCCTCCATCAAAAGAAGGGTATATGGTGTGCCAGCGCCAAGGAGGTGCGGACCCTGGGGGTCTATGGCAGGCAGAGCACATACTGTCGCAAACGGTGGGAGGACCTGAGACGCTGGGCATGGAAGACGGCGGAGGCTCAGCTGGGGATGGCCTCCCAATTAGGAAGGGGTGCCCGTTGAACCCTGACCCCCCTGAGGGCCCGCATACTGGCAGTGGCCTATCCAGAGCTGGATGGGTGCTTGAGGGCAACACAGCAGTCACAAGGGGGTAAGTACAGTGCCCATCATTTCAAATTACACATGGTAGCGTGGTATCCGGGTGGGGAATATGTGTCAGTGGGTGCCCCTAGGCCATGCCTGACATTGCAGCGTAGGTCCCTTGGTAGCTAGGGTGCAGAAGGGCAAAGTTAGCTACCTAGCTCATAGGCATCCACTACTGGTCAGGGCTGTGTGGGTCCCAGGTGTGCTGAATTTGGTGGTGTGTGCCCCTCCCCGTGCCTTGGAGGCATGCTATTTCTCTGGTAGTGCAATGCATATTGCGTAGGCCTGTTCCCTGTGTGTGAGGGTGCTGTGTACGCCAGCGGTGGTGTTGGTGTTGGTGCAGCCACTGACCCAGTGTATCCTTTGTCTCCCCCCCTCCTTGTTTTGTCATCCTATCCTTATGTGCATTAGCATCATCTGGCGGAGGAGTAGAGGCACCGGCAACGGAGGGAGCTGCATCTCATAGGACCTAGGAGACAGAGTCCACCAACGATGAAGGCACCAGTGGGATGGAGGGCAAGGGGAGCACCACGGCGGAGACTGGAGGGGACAGTTCTGACACAGATACCACCTCCGATGGAAACTCCATGGTGGTGGAGGACACTTCTGTGACCACCCCAGCTATAGGTACATCCGCCACCCCCGTACCAGCACCGCCCTCCAAGCAGCCACTCATCGAGTTGCCATGCCCGCTCACCCAAGAGCGTGGGCATCTCCTTCGCCCCAGGCACCTCAGGCTCTGCCCCAGTGAGCCCTGCTGCCCTGAGTGAGGAGGCTATTGACCTACTGAAATCCATCTCTGTAGGGCAGTCAAACGTTGTGAATGCCATCCAGGGGCTGGTAGCCCAAATGCAACAATCTAATGCATTCCTGGAGGGCATTCACACTAGATTGGCAGCCCAACAGAGATCGATTCAGGCTCTGGCCTCATCTCTAATGGTAGCCATTGTCCCTGTTTCTACCGTCCCCTCTCCAACTTCCACTGCCCAGTCCTATCCCCCTCAACCCCAGCATATCCCAAGCACACATACAGACGAGCATGCACACAAGACAACACCCAAGAGTGTCACAGGCAAACACAAGCACCACACTTCATCCCACAGGCACTCACACAAGGACCATCCAGTTGCAGACACAACAACACTATTTCCACGGTCTTCCCCCACCTACCCCTCCACCAACTTCCTCCGAGCCACGTCCACACACACACACCTGCATGCACTACATCATCATCCACTACCAGCATCATCACCACACCAGGCAGAACACACACCTCACTGGCAGACACCTCCACAACATCCACGTCTCCTGTGCCTTTCCCCCCACTAAGATACACTAATGCAAGCACTCAGACACCCAACAGCCATCCACCTCACAACAGCATACAGCCCATGCACCTGCACCCAAAAGCAGCAGACACCTCCAACAACCACTCCCTCATCCTCCACTCCCATTCCTTCTCCCTCTTCCTGCCCCAATGTCCCTAAAAGGTTTTCCTAACCACCACTGACCTCTTCCCTACCCCCCCATCCTGCACGTATCGGCAGGGTATCACAAACCCAGCCAAGCACCTCAGTCACACAGTCCACGGGCTCAGTCCTAACTCCAACCCCTTGTGGTGGAAAGGGGTCAAGGAGCCTGCACCAGCAGGCAGGAAGGGCAAGGAGACTGCACCAGGAACTGTGATGGAGCCCCCAGCAACAGCCATGGTTGTGCAGCCATCCGAGGTTGCAGGGGATGGGCAGAAGCCTCCCCTCACCAGCAGCACCACCACTGTGCAGCGGTCACTGCCGGCAGATGCTATGCAATCCTGTGTCTATGGGCTGCTGTGTGGCCTGCCCAATCCAGAACCAGTGGGTATGACACTCACCTGAGCGACTGTGGCCCATCACTACCCAGGATCAACCACAGGGCACGTTGCCCCCTCCAGAACCAGTGGGTATGATACCCACCTTAGAGACTGTGGCCCATCATTCCCCAAGATCAAGCACAGGGCACATTGTCCCCTCCAGAACCAGTGGGTATGACACCCACCTGTGAGTCTGTGGCCCATCACTCCCTAGGATCAAGCACAGGGCACGTTGCCCCCTCCAGAAAAAGTGGTCTTGTTACATCTCCTGGCTGAGGTGCCACCCCGTCACCGTCCCCCTGAGGTGCCTGCCTATTTACAAACTGATGCCCCTGCAGTGTTCTCTCCGTGTTGAAGCAGGTGACATGTGTGGCCTTGGACTTTGGCCTGTGGCCATGTGGCCTATGAAAATTGAGGCCTGGGCTCTGTCCCTTTTTCTGTACATATGCATATATCTATTATCTTACCTAACTTATAATTTGATCTTATTACACACACTTTTGCGAAATCGTTTTGGCCTTGCAATATTCAGCCGAGTCACGGGGTCAAATTGTTTTTTAATGCATCTAGTTGTGTGCATGATGTGTGGGGTGTGTGTGGTGCGTGTGTGTGTGTCACTCTCGTTTCCCTCCCCCGTCCCTTGTGTGCTAGGTAGCTGTACTCACCGTCGTCATCTTCGCCGGCGTTGGTGTTCGTGGTGGAGCAGAACGTAGAATGACATCGGGAACACATACAGTTCAGGTTCCATGGTGGCGTGGTTCTTCCCTGTGTCTCCAATGGTGAGTCCTTTGAATTCTGAGCTCAGTTTCCACCAGACATTTGATGTAGTTGGTGTCGCCACGGAAAAGGTGGCAGAATGTCTGGTCATAATATGGTGGGCTGAACATTGACTTCCGCCTGGCTGTAAGCCCGCTGTGGTGGCTGTTGTTTCCACCCTGGCAGAGCATTAACTTCCGCCTGGCTGTAGGCGGCTCCCACTGTGGTGGCTGTTGTTTCCGCCCTGGCGGTCGGTGTGGTATATTGGCTATCTTTCAGAGATCTTTCCACCATGGTCATTATTTGGCGGTCAGTATGGCCAGCCTGACCGCCAAATCAGGGTCACCAGGGTCATAATGAGGACCTTAGTATGGGGGTTGATGTCCTCCCAGGGGAACCTGAAAGGCAGGCTTAGAGCTTAACATGCTGTCCTCAAAATAGAACTTAGAAGAGAGAACGTAATCTAGTAGCACTATGATAGCGTTATTCTTATGTTTCACTCTCCTCGTTACTATTTCAATCCTACTGTGTTGTAAGGTTCTGGTTATTGCGGCTCACGCCTTGTTATCTAAAATGCAGTCGTTTTATTAAACCAATCTTTAAAACTCAAACTGCCTTTGTCATTTATATATGAGACCACACTGTGTATGAGAGAACTGGTTGGGATCTGAGTGACCACGACTTCCCTGGGAAGCACTAAGATGCCATGCGCACGACTGCCCAATTGTCTCTTCCCTTTGGGAGAGATGAGGCACTGCTAGTTAGCCGGAGCTCAACCCGGATTTGGGGTGACAAGGGTCCTTCGCCGGGGGTTAGACTTAATCCCCCACACTGTGAACGATCCTGCCACCCAAAAATCCAGTAGTCTCATTAGGATAATGAGAGCCTATGTGACATGGCGCCGCCAACGATTGGTCTGGCTCTAATTTTCGAGTCCACCAGTCTCTCTTGGTCTCATATATTATAATGATCCCTCAGTTCCTTTAACAGAGATGTCCGTGGCACTGATGACTTCCACCGCCGCGATATAGGTAATCCTAGATATAGCGGATGGTTGTTCAAGCTTGAACCTTAAAAGGAAAGACCCTGTTTTTGGTGTGCCTTCTCTGAACCATCGCAGTTTTTCTAATGATGAATCCCCAGGTAATACAAATAGCTCTTAATATGAGACAGCCGCTCACGGCACATTTGCTTGCACATGGTCTTACGATCCAGGGGGGTCCAGTCACGTTTGTGGTGGCCGCCCATGCAGCCTATAGAACAGAACTTTTTTACTCTTGGGTCACATTTCCAGCAGTTGATGGGAATACAAATACATTTCACACATATACCATTGCGAAGCCGCCTGGCCAGTACAGGGCGTATGCATACCTAGAGATACCTCTATCTTATCAAGAACATAATAATTAGCTTGATGGCGCCCTACCCCATACAATATTGCCAGTAAGGTTAGGTCCACTGAGTAATGATGGTCCGACCTGGCCTTTCTTGGCCACATATACACCACATCCTGCGGTTGCAAACATGCCGGTGGCTGAAGTTTGTCGTTTATATACAGACTTAACGGCTACATATAGACGATTAGTACAATTTGTAATGCAGACACTAAATACAAACCCAGCGCGTGCTGCTCCAGCACAACCACATGCAGTGGCTCCAGGTTTAAACCCGGCAACTGTACACTCTATCATGGGTAAAGTTCCAGCAAAACGGGAGAAGACTCTTTTTTGGCTGGCACAGAAAATTAATACGCTGGAGGCGGTATTTCCCCATACGGGACCTCAGGACAAACATAGAATATTAACTATGTGTTTACCATTTGGCATGGTTCCCACAGTGGAACATTGTAATACATGGGGCACGGTATTTGCCGCGCTCTACACAACAGCACACGGTACTCCGACATTGGCAAACCTACCGGAAGTGCTTAAACAGATTCAGGATGAATACAGGGCTGCCCCAGCCTTAGATGTGGGAATGCAACTGATGGGCAATTTTGCCACGGTTTCTTCAATAATAATAAGTAATCTTAAAGGGGAGGCTGTTGCACTAGCGATGCGTATGCGTCTTCGGGACGTCCCGCAACTCGATCAGGAGCGGGAACTGCCTAAAATAATAGCGGAAACATATTCCAGTATCAGGCGAGATAGCCTAGGGGCTAGACCACAGAAACCACAGTTTCAAGGGAAAATTAGTAAAGATAATACTAAACAGCAACCTGAGGGTAATAAAAAGCGCTGGGAGAAAAAACACCAGACACCTAAAAAAGAAAGGGGAGAATCTCCGCGACCGGAGACCCCGCATACTAGGTATAATTTCAGAAATAGGGATAACTTGAAAACACCTGATAGATATTAATATACTGATACACGTCAATCTCGTTCCTTTCAGGACTCATCAGAAAAGAGAAATGAGAGAGGTGGCCGGTCAGAGCGGAGAACAGAGTACGTGAAACCAAGAAAGGAATCACAACGCTCTTCAGAGGTTTCTGTCAAGAAGGAAGAGAAACCGATACAACAAAAACAACAGTTTAAAAAGGTGGCGGCAGTCTCAGTTAGACATGCCACACAGGAAGAGAGTTCTCTTGAAGAACAAGACATGTGCCCTAGCACTGCTAGACAGCGCGGCAGAGGTCACAATAGTTCGCCGGAATCTTCTAGAGCATCTGGAGGTGAAAGCAACTGATGACTTCATACAAGTTGAAACAGCAGATATGCGTGTCTCTGAACCAGATAGGGTATATACAGTGACTTAACAATTGGAAGGAGACATTGAACGCACTATAAACGCAATCTTTTGGGATTGTGTAGTCAAGATATATGACATTTTGCTGGCTGAACAGGATTAGCCGCCTGACTTTGTTGGCATCTGCCCAGTTGGGTAGGAGGTTATTAAACCTTCGTTCTCACCAACTCGCAGAGTCCTATAGCATCAATTGGGCTCTAGCACAAGCACCTGCCTTGTATAGAAATCATGTAGGGTGGGATAGGGCTTCTCCATATCATGTAATTCCGATTAAAGGTGAACCTCAGCCACAACCGCAATATCCAACAAAACATGAAGCAAGGGCACCGGTGAGAGAAATACTTACGCAATTAGAATACCAGGGAGTAATTGAACCCTGTGTCTCGCCGATTAATAATCCCTTATTCCCTGTAGCTAAACCGGACCATTCATATAGAATAGTGTTAGACTACAGACATTTGAACGGACATACACGTACATATGCTATACAAAATTTACATAGTGCAGCACTGATGAACAACATTGTGCGGAAAAAGTACAAAACGACTTTAGACATCTCGAATGGTTTCTTCTGCCAGAATATAGCACCCGAAAGTAGGGACCTCACAAGCTTTAGGGGGTCATTTTGACCTTGGCGGACGGCGGAGGCCGTCCGCCAAGGTACCGCCGCTGAATGACCGCACCGCGGTCAAAAGACCGAGGCGGCCATTCAGACATTTCCTCTGGGCCGGCGGGCGCTCTCCAAAAGAGCGCCCGCCGGCCCAGAGGAAATGCCCCTGCAACGAGGACGCCGGCTCAGAATTGAGCCGGCGTAGTTGCAGGGGTGCGACGGGTGCAGTTGCACCCGTCGCGTATTTCAGTGTCTGCTTAGCAGACACTGAAATACTTTGCGGGGCCCTCTTACGGGGGCCCCGCAGCACCCCCTACCGCCATCCTGTTCCTGGCGGGAGACCCGCCAGGAACCGGATGGCGGTAGGGGGTGTCAGAATCCCCATGGCTGCGGAGCGTGCTCCGCAGCCATGGAGGATTCACAAGGGCAGTGGTAAACCGGCGGGAGACCGCCGGTTTACCCTTTCTGGCCGCGGCTGAACCGCCGCGGTCAGAATGCCCTCGGGAGCACCGCCAGCCTGTTGGCGGTGCTCCCGTGGTCGGTGACCCTGGCGGTCACCGGCCGCCAGGGTCAGAATGACCCCCTTAGTGTGTTAGGCTCCCAGAAAAATTCTGTCATTTGCCTCAGGGGTATAAGAATAGCCCGGGACTGTTTGCGGCTCGTGTGACTGAAATTTTACACGGGTTGGACCCTGAAGCATTGTCATATGTAGATGATATATATGTCACGGATGACTAGTTACTACAACATTTGAGAGGGGTAGACAGCATTGTTGTTGGGTTTACCAAAATTGGCTACAAATTTAACTTTAAAAAATCTAAAATTGCCTTCCTCAGCGTCATATTCCTGGGATATGAGCTGTCAAATGAAGGTAAAAGCCTAGCGCCACAATTTTTTTAAAAATGTGCACAATTGCAACCACCTAATACGATTAAGAAACTCCAATCATTGTTGGGCTTTCTAAATTTTGCCAGAACATACATTCCTGATTATGCTACACGCATAAAACCTGTATATGAATTAATACGTCCTGATTTTTCAAGCAAATTCTGGACAATTGAACATACACATACACTTCGGGAGTTACAAGCAGATCTCCTAGCTGCGAAATATTTACATACACGGGACAATAAGACGCATTTGGTCATCAGGGTGATAGCTGGGGCCATTGGGTTTACATATGTCACATTTAATGAAGGTGAGACAGTCCCGATTGGATACAAGTCCCACTTGTATTCGGCTGCTGAACAACGATTCGCACCAACAGAGAAAATTCTCACTGCTGTACACATGGCTGTTATTAAAGAACGACCTCTTGACCAGGGTAAACGCATTATTCGTTGTTTCCCCTATTCCGGCCCTAGAGGCTGTTACAAAAGCGAGTGTTCCTAATGCAAAAGCACTGCACCCACGATGGATACAATGGGCTACGTCTTTGACAGCCACTGATGTAGATTACATCTTTGACCCAAAATTACAGACTCAGGAATTTCTGCAATATGAAATTGAATATCCAGTTCCCGCTGACACGTTGCCTATTGATCGCTATCAAGTGGTCGTGTACACCGATGGCTCTGCGCAACCGGCGGTGGGCACAAAACACCGATATTCTGCTGCATGTGCAGTAGTGAGCGGCCATATGGAGGGGGAGAAATTCTGCCCCCAACATACTTATACACAAACCATAGGGGACTGTACAGCACAATTGGTTGAGCTGAAAGCTCTATTGCTGGCATTAGAACATACGGATCCGACGCAGTTTACACTGATTGTTTGTGATTCATATTACTGCGTCCAGTCTTTTAATGAATACTTGCATTACTGGCGTTTGAATGGGTTCAGAAATTCAAAGGGCAACATCATAAAACACAGACTACTGTGGGGGAAGGTAGCGGACCTGAAGGAGACGCTACCCAAAGTCCATGTTGTACATACTCTTGGACACCAGCACGTTGGAATACACGTTGCTTGGAATTCTGTGGCTGATGAAGCCGCAAAATCGGCAATGGCAGTTGCCACTGTAGCCGCAGTAACTTGTTCGAGTTCCAAACCAGACACAGAGAATCTGGCTTCCATAAAAGCTACGGTTGATGGCACGCCTTATCCTAAAGGATTTCCTAATAAATACCAATACTTTATGGGAAGTATGCTGAATGCTGAGGTTAAAATTCCAGGCGTAGGCGTACGCGAGATCCCCAATAAAGTTGTAAGACCTCAATTGATTAATGCAGCGCATGAGGGGATGGCATCTGCACATGCTGGCGTGGATGCCACAATTTCGCTATTACAGGCCCGTTACTGGTGGCCTGGTCTCTATAAAGAGACTAAGCAGTATGTCCTTTGTTGTGACATCTGTCAACAAATTAAAGTTTCAACAGCTAAGCACCCGCCGCAGACCCCCCTCTTAATATCAAACAGACCATTACAATGTGTGTACTTGGATCATTGCGGTCCACTCACACCGGATAGTGCATACAAATATATACTGGTGGCTGTAGATTCTTGCTCCAGATTTGTGTGGGTATGGCCACAGCGCTCGGCTGACGCTCGAACTGTTATTAAAGATTTGCGTGTCTTTGTCGGTACATATGCAGTTGCGGCGTTCCATTCCGACCAGGGCCCTGCTTTTGCCTCAAGGGCATTCAGGGACACCATGGCTTCGTTGGGGGTCCAGCTCCAGTTCTCGTCTCCATTTCATCCCGAGGGAAATTCTGTCATGGAGCGTTTAAATTGCGATTTAAAGCAATCCTTAACAGCAAGAGTCTTAGGTACGGGTCGTAGTTGGCTAACCCACCTGTATGGAGTACAGAGAGCACTGAATAACTTGCCTAGAAGGTCCCTGGGGGGTGGTACTTCATATGAGTGCCTGTTCGGAACACGAATGTTTGTTCCGGATCTAGATGGTCCTGGTGTGGAGGCGGTGGAAACGCCTTTTGACATAAATGATCGTGTCACTGTTTTGCAGGAATTACAACAGTTCTGTGAAGATAACTCTTCTAAAAGTGCTGCCTCCACAGGAATTAAGGATGTGCCGGTAACACCTACTGGTTGGATTCCCAGAGTTGGGGATCTTGTGCGTGAAAAGGTCGCAGTGAAAAAAGAATTTGGCCCTTCTTATAGAGCACCAGTCCCTGTGCTGGGGATACACGGAACAAGAACTGTTATTTTACCACCGTTGCCAGGTGCCAAAGAAAATCGCTTTGTTTCTGTTGACAATGTCAAGTTACAACATGTGGCCGATTCTGCACAGCAGACCAAGAGGAACGCACAGTAGTTCCCGAATCCCTCTCACTACTGGGGAAGATGTTATTTATACCAACACTGTTGCCTCTCCGAGCTTGGGGAGGGTGGAAGATGATCTTGCATTGGTTCCACTGACGACAAATAACTTGGAAACATTTGATCGAGTCACCATGACTACTGATGTTGCGGGTGGTGGGATCTACAGTGTACCACGGCGAGAAACACTGACTCCTCCATTGAATACGGCGACACCTTTTACACAAACTGCCTCTGGGTACTTTGCCAACAACAACGATAGTCTATCGGACTCATTTGCCTCTTCAACCACTGACCCAGGTCCACGTAAGCTGATTTGTTGGCTTAAAGATGTGTATTTTGTTTTTCCTTGGAACTATCTGTGGCTTTTATTGACTATGTCAGCATTTTTTCTCTGGATAGGGTTTGTCGTTACCTTTTTTCTGTTGATACATGGTCATTTTCTTCCTGAGAGATCAGCGGTTGAGCAGGTGGAGGAGGTGTTGAAGCCACATTTTTCATCACATAAGGTTCGAAGAGACTTGTCCTTTGTGAATATTTCTGCAGTACCAATTCCGGATGGGATTGTGTGGGATAAAGTAATGTTTGATATATACGGTCCCACTGAGATAATTCAAATACCGTATGTTCTTCAGTTATCTATGAATGATATCGTAATACCAGGCATTGTATCTGATGATTGGGATGTGAAGACAGTTGATTCCATGATGACTGAATTACAATACTATACTGTCTATGAGAATGAACATGTTTACCAGTTTAAAGACAATTATGGTGACATGTTTTGCTATAATTATTATGGGCACCACTTTATACATAAAGCAAGTAGTCCGAAAACAATATTTGACAATACGCAATGGGAGCATTGCCCAACTCCCACGCAAGGGAGTTCTAAAACTTATTCTGACAAATTTGCGTATTTTTCTGGGCATCATCAAATGAATGCTAAGTCATATTATTTTAAGTTAACTCTGTCTAAAGATAAGCAAATGTTGTTGACTAATACGAAATTCATATACTCAGATTCTTTTGTTTCCCGACTGTCGATTGAAGGTTATGAATATTGGTCAAATAATATTGATTTGAAAAGTGTTTGGGGAACAAAACATTGGCAGACACAGGGTAGAGAAACATTGTTTAGAGCATGTCTCATTCCCGTCCAAATGATTTTTTTAAATGAAACAGTACAACAGACTAGTTGTCTGGGCTTAGCAACGATTAGAGAATTGAATATGCCTAGTATACCTGTCCCTACAAAAATTAAGGATTGGCAGAAATATATTAACGCCACTTTTAGTGAACTTACAGACTGGGTCCAGAATGGTACGTTTAACACTTTGTTGTCACGTCCGGGCGGGTGGTTATTGTGGCCTATAGACACCAATAGGTGTCATCAACGTTTTGTCACCTCCTCAGGGTTTTCAGGATGAGTTGGGCAGACCCTCGCTACATATCACCTTAACATGCTGAGATTATTACTACGTATAGTGTGGGAAAATTGTGTCAACAATGGTTAAAATCATCCTCGCTAGATGCGGTCAAGACACATCTCACACTCCTGTCTAATAACACTGACTTGCAAGATTTTTTGTCAGGCCCGAAGACACCACGTAGGAAGCGTTTCTTGTACGAAGTGTACAATGAAATATGGAAACTTTCCCAACAAGAGGCTGCAGCCCGGTTAAGGCAAATAGATCAGGAAAATTTGAAAAAGGCATTAGCTGTTGTGGATAATGGAATTCACACCTTGTCCGACCGAATATACACCATTGACAACATTGTTTCTTCTGCTATAGACATTATACGATCTGATATGTCTTTTTTATATCATGGACAAAGTCAAACGAGGTCCATTATGCAGTTGGGTTGGACACTTCAGACATTGAAGGCGGGTCGCGTTCCATGGCAGCGCATGAGTGCCAGGGAGATATTTTCTTCCTTTAATTTGACACGACAACAACAACTGATGGCTAAGAAGTAGGCGACTTATGTAATGCTTAACATTGAAAAATTGGAAAAATTGCCTTTTTCCGGAGCCGAGATTCCCTCAGCTGAGTGGTTGATACATGGGGATATTAATCTGCCTATTTCTACACTACAATTCACATCTTGTTTAAAACATGTTCCAGTGGGCAGATATGAAAAGCTGGGAGATAGTTATATACATGAGGTGTGGGAGCTTCCCTTCTTGTACAAATGTCTCAATGGCATGAGAGAGGTTTTTCTTAGCGGTAGTGAATGCAAGCCTTCAGTCAGCCATTCGATGGTTTGTAAGCAGCTGTCCTTGCATGGGGCATGTAATGCCTCGGTTGCGAACTTGGCTTGCTATCTGAAGGGAGTTCCGGTCCCCTTGATTAAACGCATATTCCAGGTGCTTTCAAACGGCAGCTACATCCTCCTCAATAGTGGAGACTGTTGTGGCATGTGGGCTGGAATAGTTTACGTCGTTTCGGTCACCAAGGTCGTTACTTGCTGTGGGAATGTGTTGTTTCCCCCCACTAAATTAAGGGAGGTAGCAGATATCTGGCCTCACATTGCTTCTTCCAAGGTGAATTTCGATAAGTTAAGTAGACTAAAGGCTTTATTGTTTCAGAAGCATGTGGCCCTTACATCTGCACGCGAGACCTACGCACTTCAGGTGGCAAGGTCATCAGCAGAAATACAGTCCCTGTTAAATACCAACTTTCCGAGCCACTTTGGTGAACTCGTGGGATGTATATTTAATGCATCCAGCACAACTGGATTGGCGCATTTTTTCAAAGCTGTAGGTGTTGGTTTCATTCACACCTTCTCTTCCATATTCGGTTTAATACCTTCGGCTATTCATTCAATTTTCGGAAGCATTTTTGGGGGATTTCCGATCACTTTGGCTTTATTAGCCGGCATTTTGCTGTTGCTGTTGTTTTTCAGCAATGGCTGTCCCGCCGCAACAAGGGCGAATGTGGGTGCTCCCATCAGCGCAGCTGTGTCGTGAACGCATGATGCAGCACTTTGGAGCAACACTCCTGGGACATTTGGAGTGTGACTGGTCTCTGTCATTCAGACCGGTTTTGGATTGTGTGCAGCCCGTGTTTCGGTGCCATTGGTGCTCTTTTGAACATGCACTAGATGCCTGTCTCTCACAGCAACGCCCCCCAGAGGTTGATGCTGATCTGTTGATGTTCCCGATGAGGGCTCATTCCCAGACATGCGCGCTGCGGCTGCGTTTGTTTCGTGAGGCTGATTACGAGATACCCTTCCTGGAGGAAGTTGATATTAACTCGTTCACAGGCACTGCACGGGATAGTGCCTTGGTTGATACTGGGACTTTGGAACACACCTGCTCCTTAATGGTCTTTGGCGTGGATTTTCCGGTCTTGTCATCTGCCGAAGTGGAGAACCTCCTGCTTTCCATGACCACTGCTTGAATTGGATTTGGTCTAAATTGACACTGTTACATGAATTTGGCTCTTAGCCGCATGCTTATTTTTAAATTTAGGATTACTGTGCTTTGGTGTCCTCTTGACTTGTTGAAATTATATAAGGTTTTAATTAGTTTTTTAGCTTAGGGCATTTTTAGCTTCGGCTTAAACCACTTTCTACCGACAAGGGGAGGGGGTAGTGTAGCCATTTTTAATGTAGCTTTTTGCACGTTTGCTTAAAGTATTAGGCCTCTGTGCACTTTGCCCTAGATGCATTTTATTTAGCCTCGCACTGTTATTTTACAATAACCAGTTTCACGGTCTTGTTTTATTTTCTTCTATCACACTGTTTAGCTTACTTCAGCACTGAAGTTCTCAAACAATACAGTCTTGCTTGCTCTGTGCTTCAGTCAAGGATACAGTCTGGTACATTGCCGATAGACGTGGTAGAAGTTTAGTCTTTAGGGTTCGTAGAAAGTACACATTCTTACGTAGGGACGTTTCTTAGAACACCAGCGTGTTAGTTATAAAAACACTTCCTAGTCCTAGTACACGTAAGAGGGAGATTCCGACCAGGGAACCACAACTAGACGCTGACTGCCCTGTTGCAGATGCTGATCCCGATCACAGGCCTTTGCTCAGGTATGAGGGTTGATGTCCTCCCGGGGGAACCTGAAAGGCAGGCTTAGAGCTTAACATGCTGTCCTCAAAATAGAACTTAGAAGAGAGAACGTAATCTAGTAGCACTATGATAGCGTTATTCTTATGTTTCACTCTCCTCATTACTATTTCAATCCTACTGTGTTGTAAGGTTCTGGTTATTGCGGCTCACGCCTTGTTATCTAAAATGCAGTCGTTTTATTAAACCAATCTTTAAAACTCAAACTGCCTTTGTCATTTATATATGAGACCACACTGTGTATGAGAGAACTGGTTGGGATCTGAGTGACCACGACTTCCCTGGGAAGCACTAAGATGTCATGCGCTCGGCTGCCCAATTGTCTCTTCCCTTTGGGAGAGATGAGGCACTGCTAGTTAGCCGGAGCTCAACCTGGATTTGGGTTGACAAGGGTCCTTTGCCGTGGGTTAGACTTAGTCCCCGACACTGTGAACGATCCTGCCACCCAAATATCCAGTAGTCTCATTGGGATAATGAGAGCCTACGCGACAGGTACAGATCAAAAATTGTTTTATAATGCTGTGCCTGAATTCCCCTAACCTTTGTACCCCCTGTCGATTCCAGCTCGACATATATTTATCTCTAAATATCTCAGGAAGCAACATATTAATCGCAATCACCGTATAGTAGTTATATCTACCAAGTCCCATTCTTTTCCGCCATGGGTCCCAGCATTTGAATGCAGCATTTAAGACCTTAAAATGCACCCTCTTGTAATAGCTGGTTTCTGTAAATGTTAGCAATGCCCCGCTAGCCAAGGATCCAATTAACAATTCATAAATATCTGGAGCGTACCCTTTGCCACTCACTGATCCTCTAATATTAAACAAAGGGTGCATTTACTGTAGTGCGGCTGCCAGCTGGTATAGTTTAAAGTTAGGAAGAGACCAGCCCCCCTTCGCACTAGGCAATGTCATATATCTGCTAGCCCTCCTGATCTTGCCATACAACCAGATAAAGCTCATCATTAATTGATCCAGCATGTTAAACCAAGATTTCTCAAACTCCAGCGGAATAGCCCGGAATAAATATAAGACCTTGGGGAGCAACATCTTTATCATGTTACACCGCCCCATAATTGACATATGTAAATTATTCCATCTGCCGAATTTATATCTAGCTTTTTTGACAATCGGCGTTAGATTAAGCTGGACTACCTGCTCCACTTGGGGTCTGATATCGATCCCTAAATAGACTGCGTGGTCGACCCTTTGAGTTTCAGTTGTCCTGCAATGCTCATTTACCACTATTTGGGTCTTATCTTTGTTAAGTAAATAACCGGATACTATCCCAAAACTTTCTGCAGCCTTTTCAATTTCTTTGAGGGAAAGATCTGGGTTGGCAGTGATAACTGCCACATCATCGGCATATGCCAAAATGTTAGTACCCCAACCATTACGAATCACAGGCTGGATAGTCGTATTCTTTTCTAAATATCGCAGGAAAGGATCTATATATAATGCAAATAATAAAGGCGAACACGGGCATCCCTGTCTCGTACCACGTTCGATCCAAATATCATTTGAGTGGTCACCAAACATTTGGATTCTGGCATTTAGGTGTTTATACAGGGCCTTAACAGCTGTAATGAATCTATTTCCCAAGCCGTAGACCCGCAAAGTTTCCCACATATATTCCCAGTTGACTCTGTCGAATGCTTTGTCAGCATCTAACAAAACCATGGCCATAGGCTCCTCTGCAACATGAGTGGTGTCAAATAAAGCTATAACTCTTCTGATATGATCGGTTGTGTCTCTCCCAGGGACAAACCTGTGCTGGTTCTGAATTACTAAATTACTAATACAGGAGGACAGACGAGTCGAAAGTATTTTAGAATAAATTTTCGCGTAGCTATTTATGAATGTGATGGGCGTATACGAGCTTAAACTGAGCGGATCTTTGCCCTTCTTTTTTAAAAACACCACAATATTAGCAGTGCCCCAAGACGGGGAGGATTGCCCACTTGCTGCTCTTAAATGAACACTTCCAACATCACCGGTAGTAGTATATTCTTAAAATGTTTATATAGTTCAAGAGGGATACTATCAGTCCCTACAGCCTTTCCACTTGCGAGGCCTCGGAGTGCACCTTCCATCTCCTCTATTGTAACCTCATCACCTAATACTGCTTGCTCCTCTGGAGTGATCCTACCACCCGTTATCTCACTTGCCCAACCACTATCAGCCTGTTCCACACCTTTAGGGTTGGCTCTATATAACTCCACATGATACTCCGGGAAAGCTTCCCTGATTGCGTCTGCGTCTGTAACTAACTTCCCCAGCCTATTCTGAATCTTCAGAATTGAGCTGATGGTAGCCCTTTGACGAGCCCGTACTGCTAATAGATGACCCACTTTCTTGCTGAATTCATAACACTCCTTCCACCTTGCCAGATATTTTTCAGTCGCCCTTTCCACCGAGCGCTTGTCCATTAACATTTTAGCTATCGCTATCTGATGTAAGGCACTTTTGACATCCATGCCACTCTCGACCGATATGGTAAGTTGCTCTTCTGCCACGTGGAGCTTTTCGAATAATTCTTGAATCTGTGCTGCTGCCTGTTTCTGATGTCTAATACTGAAACTAAGCGTTTCCCCCCTTATCACCGCTTTTAATGTATCCCATGCTATCTCAACTGAGGCAGTCCCCATGTTAAGTTTCAAAAACTCCCTCAACCGTGTTTTCATATGCTGTATGTATGCGGGCTTATTCAGCAGTCTTCTCTCAAATGTCCAGCCCTTCCTATGTCTCTGACCATTCTTAATCCTAACCTCAAGAAGTAAAGGGTTATGATCTGCCATGAATCATTCGTACCCCCTCTAGGAAAACAGGTGAGATGAGAAAATAATCTAACCGAGTCAACTTCCTATGAGGAGCTGAGAAATATGTATATCCCGGATCTGGCCACTTCAATGTTGGCCATACGTCTACCACTCCTACTTCCTTTTGCAGATTCCCAAGGGCCTGAAATACTCCAGGTTTATGCCCCGAGTAGCTTTTATTCCTGACATCACTTAGGTTCTGCAATCTATCCCATGACCCATTAAAATTCAGATCCCTGCAGACAATGTACGTGGCAGGCCATACTGCTAATTCTACTGAAATAAAATCGAGTAATGACGAATCATCATACACCGAACCGTACAATGAGCATAGCGTAAACCTTACTTTACCCAGTCGACATTCTATTACTACCCATATTCCTAGCTGATCAGCCATACCCCGTGTCTATTCATTGGTATTGATTGCGAGAATGGTGACCCCCTTTGTTTAGTCCTTTGCTCAGTACATCCAAACAGCCCCAAGCCTAGAGTCTCCAACACAGCTTTATCAGAATACTCTATGTGAGTTTCTTGCAGGCAATAAATGTCTGCTTTTAGCATTTTCAAGTCTCCTGCCACTTTCCTTCTCTTACGGGGATTATTTAGGCCACATATATTTACAATGCTATCCGGAATGCCGCCATATATGTGCCTCAAGCTGGTTTCGCACAACCTCATTACCAAAGTTGATTTTAAACTCTCTGTTCTTATAGCTGCACCTATGATCCATTACCTCCATCTTCCTACCCTGCCCTCCGAGAGCTGAGTTGACCTGCATTTGGTTACTACGCCTCATATGCGTTCCCTTGGGTATCCAATTTTCTTTCCCCCCACCCAGAAACCCCCTCCATCTCACCCCACCCCCTCCCCTTCTGCCCCTTCCACCCCTTCCACCCCTACCCCCAGCACCTCTCCACCCTTACACCCCATCTCCCCCCTCCCCTACTCTTATTCGTACTCCTCCCCCCTCTACCCCTCATACCACGCTGGAACCACCCTCCCCCACCCCATCTCCCCCCACCCCTAAGAGAAATCAGACCACCGCTGGTCTGAATGTCGGTGACCCACAGATGCCAGCCGCGAGCCCACCCTAGACTACCGGACTCCTACTCACTTAAATACCTCTGCATTCTTTAGGATCATTACCACTGGGGGGGCTGAAACCTATACTCTAACCACCAGGTATTCTTTTGCCTGAACCTCTGAAGTAAACATTTTAACTTTCCCATTAACCACTGTCTTCAGTCGAGCGGGGGCCGACAGGTAGGCCTCCCCTCTCTTATCCTGAAAGAGATTGATCAACTGCCGAAGCCTCCACGTTCGCTCCACAGTAACGTGGCAGTAATCCGGTTGGGTAAAAAAAGTGACATTATCCACACGGTGTGGGGCATCTGGGCGAGCTTTTTCAAAGATGGCCTGCCTTAACAGATAATTGCCAAAGAAAACCAATATAGCTCTAGGATATATAGATTCCACTTTGCGGCCTCCCTCACGTCTAACTCTTGGAAATCTGTGAGCTCTTTGGATCTCAATCTCTCAGTCCCAGTTAGTAAGCTCTGGAAAAGCGCCCGCAGATTCTTAATCATATATGCCCTGACATTGATGCTCTCCACTCCTTATTCTATGCCTAAAAAGCGCTGATTATTTCTCCTCTGCTGGTTCTTCTGATCTTCCAGTTTCCACATAATGTCAGTTAATTGTCCTCTGTGTGATTTTAACTGTTACTTTAGGGCCTCGACATCCGCCTCCACCGCCATCGTTGTCTCCTCCATTATGTTCAGTTTTTCTTCGATTTCTCTACAAGGCTTTGCGACTTTGCGAACCGCTCCTTGCAGGCGCTTTGTGGCGATCCAAGCCCGCCGGCTCTCAACCCTTGTCTCTATTTGCAATTCCTTTATCAAATTATATATTATCTGTAACATTTCTGAGTCTGTGCTGGTTGCGCTAATGCTAGGGACCTGGCAATCCGCGCCTCCATCAGCATTTGGTAGAGAGTTGGACATGGGTGCTTTTCCCGTTCCCATCAGTTTGGTTCCTAAATAATCCCATTTAAGTGTCTTGCTACTCTGAGCTGAGAACTCAATTCCTTCGGTAAGACAAGCCTGTGCTTTTAAACACCTGCGTTGCCGTCGTTGTTGTCGCACAGTGGATTCCGCCGCTGATGATGCCATCCCAGTCTCAGAAGATTTGCTACCTTCTGTTACGCTCTGGTTACAGCCGCTGCTGGTAGCTTCAGAGTCCTCAGTTAACAAGTAGAATTTATCTCCGCCGTCCTTGGACCAGTCCGGGACCTTCTTTCTCCTTCCAGTCTTCCTGGCTTTCACTTCACAATTTTTGACAGCATACCTGCCCCCGGTTGGGTCCCCCGAACATATCGCAGGAGGAGTATCGGTTACATCTTGAATGACCTGTGCAACACCTTTAAACTCCACCAGTTGTGATTGCATGCTGCCACTATCAGATACCTTAGCTTCCTCCCCGTTCGGCCCTTTGCTCATCTCCGTTGCCCGGAGCCTCTGTCAGCAACCCCTCAGCACCTTGTATCATACTCAGAGGAGAGTTGCTCCTGTAAAAAATTTCCTTGGTTTCTTTAGAATGCGCAATCTCCTCTCTAATTGACGTACAGTTCTCTTTAGTTCCGACTGGAGTGTCTTCTGGAAGGGATAAGGAGCGCTCAAAACCACTCTCTTGAGTGCCGCCAGTCAAAAAGCACGTAATAACAGGCTGTGATTTGTCCTTCCCCCTAGAGTCTGGTGGGGGGATGCCAGTAACGTTCTTGCTATCCTTGGCAGTCCCACCTGTATTTTTGCTGCACGGTTTAGTTGCTCCTGAGGTAGGTCGCCTACCGACAGGAACTACATCATCGCTGTCTTTCCCCAAGCGAGCTGGCCGGGCCCCCTCCCCTTTATCACCAAGATTCTGCATAGTTTTTTGCCCCATGTTCCCTTTTAGGGCCCCGGGAAGAGCAGCAGTTAGTTTTAAAAGCCTCCAAGACCAATACTCCATGCCCCTCACGAGAAAGGTAATGGCACTACTCAGCAACCAATTCGCTGTCCACGCTGATTCACACCGCGTGTTTCCAGCCAGACTAAACTTAAAGCGGAGCAAAGCCAGCATTGGAACCCACACCGACCAGCCCCTTATTTTATATTTGCAGTCCGGAAGCGCCCTTCATACCTTCTTGTGGGCTTCACTGCATGTGTCCAGCTTGTCGCAAACAAATCATGCCGAAGTGGTGTTAGCGCTGTGGCTCCGCGACTGCTGCTTTTCCCCTGGGAGCCGCACTCCGGGCTCCGATGCGCACTATAATCAGAACAGGTGGGGGGTGCAGCGCGCTTATCACCCGCTCAGGTTGCTTTTTCTATTGCAATTTTTTAAGTCAGTGATATCACATTTCAGAGTGGTAATGAGATAGTTAAATTCTTGGAGGTGTTTGGAATGGAGGTTGCTACAATTTTAAGTGGGTGATCCTGTTGTTTAAATCTTTTAGGTCTTTCCTGGTCCTGACACTTCCACTTGTAGGAGAAAGGTATTGGTTTTAGTACTTTCCTCATTGTCACATGAACTGTGTGGAGTGTCCTCTAGAGGAAGTTCCAGAGGGGCCAAAATTAAACACGAATAAAAGATTGTTAAAGTCCCGTGGGAGTAATGCAAGAGTGTAGCGGGACGCAAAACAAACACTAACATGCACAACCTTCACCCTGTTTGGAGATATGTGAGACAAGGCCATTCCCTGTGGCCTATCAAATGGCTTGTGAATATGTTGAGTTTCTTTAGGATTGTTTTAAGCAAGAGGGGCATTATCCAGTTTGTCCTTGATGGGGGGGGGTGAGGGGGGGGCGGCTTTCGTTCTCGTCTCTTTTGCGTCTTTATATTTGTGTTCCTTCATTTCAGCCATTTGGTATGGAGCGTAGATCTGGTTCGAACAAAACAATTACAGGTCTTCTTTTGAGTTAAATAGCAGTTTGTGATTGCATAGAGGCTGGTCTCTGGAGTGGAGTTTAATGAATAGGGGCTATGAACTGTGTGTGACCTGTGATGCCTTTGTGTCTTATTGTGCTTGGTGTCTGATGTGTTGCGCTGAGATTTCCCCCATTGCCAGATGCTCAAGAACCGGGTTGAGATTAGTCTGAAACATTGACAAAAGCAAATATTCCCAATGGTTTGTAGAGTAGAATGCAAGTTGCACAATCAACTGGACAAAGCAGCACAGTACAGGATGCACAACACTGTTATTCTGTGTTAAGTGGGATACCTCAGCAGTGCTGGGGGTTCAAGGTATGCAGATGAGGAGTTAGTATAGTAAATCTATTCTTCCCTACATGCACTTCTCTTCCATATTATGTCCTTCGATATTCTGTCCTTGATATTAGTATGGCACGATATTGTTGGTGTCGATAATCAGTAGTACAATTGTTTCACTCACATAAATCAGATTAAACTTCCATGTGTTTCATCTAATTATCTTTTCAGTGCGGAAGAATTTATTATTTTTTTATTTTTATTGCCAGGCAGCTGAGCGGAGAGCTGGCTCCGAGGCTTTGGTAAGAGAGTGGTCGTTGGCGGTGTGGCACACATGTCTGGAAAGGGGAAAACAGGCCTAGCCATGGATCTGCAGTAGATTGGCCACAGGGGTCCTCACTTGGATTCGGTGTTGCTGCACGCTTCAGGGTGTTGTTCTTACTGCAGGTAGGTTTGTAGAGAGGCCTTGTTTGAACTGCTAGCTCTCAGTCTGCTTGTTAAAGCTAAACCCTGTGGTGATATCATACTGCTCAGCACGTGGCATGGGTCAGAAGAATTAGGTGCATCCGAAGCTGTTAAGTAGTTTGAAAGGCTGGGTTTCTGACACCTCGTGCATTCACAAGCTCCCCAGTGCTCTTGAGGCAAATTGGTGTCTATTGTGGGGAAAATACAGGTCTGGAGAAAGATGGACTTGCTTGAGCTCACAAAGGAGCTGCCATCTTTTTCAGGGTCCAAGAGACACCCCATACTCCTGGATGTTTAGGAGATGTCTAATGAAGTCAGAAATGTATTCTACACAGAGACGGAACCCTACTGAAGCAAATTTCCAACTTGTTTTCACAGATAGTTGTGATCCTTACCAAAGCTCTCAAATATATCATATTAATGTTAATTCAGATTCTTCATGTGCCACTATCAAACATGAGTAAAGTAATTGCTTTTTTACCCTAAGAAGAAAACATCCCTTTTTACTAGCAAAGACGTTTTAAGGCATGGACAAAGTGGGCTCTGGCCCAGTGCTCAGCCTTTGGGGGGGGGGGGGGCGGGGGCTTATAGACCCAGCTCTGTTCTGCTGAGTGTTTTGCCATGATGGCGTTGAATAAATCTCAGTTTGTTTTAAATTCCGCTTTCTTTTGTTTTATTTCTAATGTGGGTGTTGCGTGAGTGTCTATTTACAGACATTTTGCAGAGGAATTGTATGTTTATTTTCCATGCAACATCCACAAAAACGTTTCTTTTAAATCAAAACAGGACCTCATATGAGAAATTGGAAGGTGTCAAAGAAATGATTTGCAACAATATTAAGGAGGAGCTGCTGTGTTACATTAGTTATTAATATTAATATTTATAAATGATATGTGTCTCTGCGAAGACGGTGTTTCAGCTATGACAGCAATGACTGAACAAAGTCACGAGCAATATAGGGCATGCATCAGTATAGCACAGGAGATTGAAATAGAAAGTGGTAGGCATGAGATTTTGCTTTCAGAATCAAAGATAAGTGCGCTAAGAGCATCAGATGTACATTGTTAATCTGTTTAATCTCTTCATTCAGATTGGTAGGTGGTTTGACTCTGCATTCAGATTCACTCTAGATCGGAAATGTGGCATCACCCAGACGCTTTCTACTTCACCTGCACAGCCGCTCGAAAAGTCTGGCATATCCTATACAGACACCTTTCCTCGTCTGCAGGATGATGTTGGGGTCTGGGGATCGTCCTGCTTCATTGTGATAGCCCACTGTGTCGTACTCTGAAAGAGGGAGAGGGAATCAGAATAAACATTGAACAATCTATTATTGCTTTTTCCTATTCTGTATGGGAGAGGAATGCCTATGCTTTTTGCGTCCATAAGCATTTTTACCTATCTTGTACAAAGACAGCACTCAGCTATATACATATTGTGTAACTGTTGTGCAAGGCATAGCCTGCTGTATTTCTCCTTTACCACCTGCAAAATCACTGGACCAAGTTTTACTAGCCGCAGAAATGCACCCGATAAAACCAAAGAGTCTTCTTAAGATAGTTTCCTATTTTTCGAACGGGTGGAAATGATCCGTGGAAAAACCTGCAATGTTGACTGTAGGAAAGTACCATCTTGCCTGGAATGTTACCTCAATTTTTACTTCTGTGTCAGTTTGTTTTTGCCTGTGTCACTGGGATCCTGCTAGCCAGTGACACAGTGGACCCCAGTGCTCATAGATTGTGGCCTATTTGTGTTGCCTGTGTGTTGCCTAACTGTATCACTGAGGCTCTGCTAACCAGAACCTCAGTGTTTATGCTCTCTCTGCTTTTAAAATTGTCACTGCAGGCTAGTGACTATTTTCACCAATTCTGATTGGCACACTGGAACACCCTTATAATTCCCTAGTATATGGCACCTAGGTACCCAGGGTATTGCGGTTCTAGGAGATCCCTATGGGCTGCAGCATTTCTTTTGCCACCCATAGGGAGCTCAGACAATTCATACACAGGACTGCCACTGCAGCCTGAGTGAAATAGCATCCACGTTATTTCACAGTCATTTTACACTGCACTTAAGTAACTTATAAGTCACCTATATGTCTAACCCTCACTTAGTGAAGGTTAGGTGCAAAGTTACTAAGTGTGAGGGCACCCTGGCACTAGCCAAGTTGCCCCCACATTGTTCAGGGCAATTTCCTCAGACTTTGTGAGTGCAGAGACACCATTACATGCGTTCAATACATATAGGTCAATACCTATATGTAGCTTCACAATAGTAACTCCGAACATGGCCATGTAACATGTCTAAGATCATGGAATTGTCCCGCCAAGCCAAATCTGGTATTGGGGTGCCAATCCCATGCATCCCCGGGGCTCCAGCATGGACCCCGGGTACTGCCAAACTAGCTCTCTGTGGTTTTCTCTGCAGCTACCGCTGCTGCCAACCCTCAGACAAGTTTCTGCCCTCGTGGGGTCTGGGCAGCCCAGTCCCAGGAAGGCAGAACAAAGGATTTCCTCTGAAAGAGGGTGTTAAACCCTCTCCCTTTGGAAATAGGTGTTAAGGGCAGGGCAGGAGTAGCATCCCCCAGCCTCTGGAAATGCTTTGAAGGGCACAGATGGTGCCCTCCTTGCATAAGCCAGTCTACACCGGTTCAGGGAGCCCCGAGCCCCTGCTCTGGTGCGAAATCGAACAAAGGAAATCCCCTGTCCATCACCACCCCAGGGGTGATGCCCAGAGCTCCTCCAGTGTGTCCCAGATCCCTGCCATCTTGAACGCAGAGGAGTGAGGCACAATGGAGACCTCTGAGTGGCCAGTGCCAGCAGGTGACGTCAGAGACCTCTCCTGATAGGCTCTTACCTGGTTAGGTAGCCAATCCTCCTCTGAGGGCTATTTAGGGTCTCTCCTGTGGGTTCCTCTTCAGACAACGAATGCAAGAGCTCACCAGAGTTCCTCTGCATCTCTCTCTTCGACTTCTGCCAAGGATCGACCGCTGACTGCTTCAGGACGCCTGCAAAACTGCAACAAAGTAGCAAGAAGACTACCAGCAACATTGTAGCACCTAATCCTGCTGGCTTTCTCGACTGTTTCCTGGTGGTGCATGCTCTGAGGGCTGTCTGCCTTCACCCTGCACTGGAAGCCAAGAAGAAATCTCCCGTGGGTCGACTGAATCTTCCCCCTGCTACGGCAGGAACCAAACGTCTGCATCACCGGTCTTCTGGGTCCCCTCTCATCTTGACTAGCATGGTCCCTGGAACACAGGAGCTGCATCCAAGTGACCCCGACAGTCCAGTGGTCCTTCTGTCTAAACTTGGTGGAGGTAAGTCCTTGCCTCCCCACGCCAGACAGTAATCCTGTATACTGCATGATCTGCAGCTGCCACGGCTTCTGTGCACTTTTGCAGGGATTCCTTCTTGCACAGCACAGCTCAGGTCCCCAGCACTCTGTCCTGCATTGCTCAACTCACTGAGTTGACCACCGGCTTCATGGGACCCTCTTTTGTTAGGCTGAGATTACTGCTGTGCTCAGATTTCTTGAACACCTGTTCAAGTGCTTCTGAGGGTGCTGCCTGCTTCTGCATGGACTCTCTCTGTTGCTGAGTGCACCCTCTGTCTCCTCCTCCTGGTCCTTCCTGGGCCCAGGCAGCATCCATTATCTTTAACTGCGACTCTTGCAGCTAGCAAGGTTTGTTTGTGGTCTTTCTGCGTGGAAACAACTTTGCATCCTCCAGCACTCCGTGGGACATCTCCTGACCAAAGGAGAAGCTCCTGGCACCTTCCGTTGTTGCAGAATCTTTGGCTTCTTCCACCCAGAGGTAGCCCTTTTGCACCTTCATCCAGAGTTTAGTGGGCTCCTGCCCCCCGGACACTTGCATGACTCTTGGACTTGGTCCCCTTCGTTTGCAGGTCCTCAGGTCAAGGAATCCATCTTCAGTGCTTTGCAGTCAGTTGTTATCTTTGCAGAATACCCTATCTCGACTTTACTGTATTTCTGGGGTTGTAGGGTAACTTTACTCCTACTTTTCAGGGTCTTGGGGTGGGGTATCTTGGACACCCTTAGTGTTTGCTTACACTCCCAGCAACCCTCTACACAATACACTAGGCCTGGGGTCCATTCGTGGTTCGCATTCCACTTTTGGAGTATATGGTTTGTGTTGCCCCTAGGCCTATTGTCTCCTGTGGCATTCTATTGTGTTCTACAGTGTTTGAACTACTTTTCTTAGTGTTTTACTTACCTGATTTTGGTTTGTGTGTATATTTTGTGTATTTTACTTACCTCCTAAGGGAGTATATCCTCTGAGATACTTTTGGCATATTGTCACTAAAATAAAGTAGCTTTATTTTCAGTAACTCTGAGTATTGTGTTTCTTATGATATAGTGCTATATGATATAAATGGTATGGTAGGAGCTTTGCATTACTCCTAGTTCAGCCTAAGCTGCTCTGCTATAGCTACCTCTATCAGCCTAAGCTGCTAGAAACACCTCTATTCTACTAATATTATTAACCCCTTCTGTGCCGCAGACTTAATGGTTACGTCCTGTGGCACAGTGCTTGTGCCCAGGACGTAACCATTACGTCCTGGGCAGAGACCAGAGGGAGCGCTAGCGCTCCCTATGTGTTCTTCCCTCCCACCCCCCAAAGGCAGGGATGGAAGGGGAAGCCCTTCCCCTTCCAACCCCGACAGCCCCCCCCGACCCCTCACCCCCGTGACGTCATGGCGCGCTGACCATCACAGAGGCCTCCTCCCATCGCCGTGGAGGAGGCCTGAGAGGCTTCAAAGGGAAGGAAAGGAATTTCCTTCCCTTTGAAGTCTCTCTGAGCATTTTAGCAGCCAGAATGCGAAGCAATCCAGCTGCTAAAATTCCCACTAGAAACCAGGGATTTATTTTTTAGCTGAAATTGGCAGAAGGGGAGCGACACCTTGGGCAAGGGTCGCTCCCCAGGGGAGCATTTTTTTAAGGCCTATTGTTATTTGGCCGATCTGCCCCGGGGGGACAGAATCCAATAGGCGGCAGGGATCTATTTTTTTTTTTTTGTGTTTCTTTTGTTTTTGTTTTTAGTTGGTCAGCGATCCCTTAGGCATGGTTCGCTCACTAGGAGGCAACTTATATTTAGGCCATTTCTGCCCCCACTGGGGGCAGATCGGCCTATTGTTATTAGGCCGATCTGCCCCGAAGGGGGGCAGAAACCACTAGGCACCGGGGATCTTTTTTATTGCGCCAATGTCACGCAAGGGGAGCGACCCCTTAGGCAAGGGTCGCTCCCTGGGGGGGTGGGGGGCAGGGCGGCAAATATATTTCAAGCCATTGCTGCCCCCCGAGGGCAGATCAGCCTATTGTTATTAGGCCAATGGGCTGAAGCCTCTAGGCGCCAGCGATAAAAAAAAATAGTTTTTTTGTTTTTGTTTTGTTTTTTAGAGGTGGGGAACGACCCCTTAGGCAAGGGTCGCTCCCCGGGGGTGTGGGGGCAAATTTATTTTAGGCCTTTTCTGCCCCCCCTGGGGGCAGAACGGCATATTGTTATTAGGCCGATCTGCCCCCAGGTGTGGCAGAAACCTCTAGGCGCCAGAGATAAAACAAATTGTTTTTTTGTTTTGTGTTTTAGAGGTGAGGAGCGACCCCTTAGTCAAGGGTCGCTCCCCTGGGGGCAAATTGTATTTAGACCATTTCTGCCCCCCTTGGGGGCAGATCGGCTGATTTTTGTTAGGGCAATCTGCCCCCATGGGGGCAGAAACCACTTAGGCACCAGGGATTGGTGTGTGTGTATGCGTGTGTTTCCTTTAGGGGACAGCCCCTTGGGTAAGGGTCGCTCCCCATGGGGGCACATTACTGTTGACCATATCTGCCCCCATTGGGGGCAGATGGGCCTATTTTTGAAAGGCCAACCTGCCCCCAAAGGGGGGCAGAAAGCCCACCAGAGGCCAGGGAAGTTTTTTTTCTCCAAAATAAGAGGGTGGGGGTATGGCCATACCCCCACCTCAAATAAATAGGGCAAAAGTTGTTCTGCCCACCAGTGGGCAGATGGGGCAATTACCCCTGATCCACACCCCGGGGGGGGCAGAAAGTCTACTAGATGCCAGGGATTTAAAAAATATATATATACTGTATATTGGGGTGGTGGCTATCAACCAGTATGGGCCTGTTTCCGCCCCCACCTCAACTGAAGGGGGTAACAGTCTTTCAGCTGTCTCCTGCACTCTAAAACATCTTATCCCACAGCAAGCAAGAAGACATTTGATTATTTTGGGCTTTAGTTTTACATTTGGGCCATGAGAGCTTGGCTTACTCTCAAAATCGTCCCACTTGGAATGGTGAGGGCTGCACTTTATGGACTTTGGGACGCTGCCATGTAGAAAAATCCACAAGACCTAGACACATCTGAAAACTAAACAACTGGGTGATTCCTGGGTGGTGTGTTTCACATGCACCGCGCACAATTTTTGTACCCAAAATCCCCTGCAAACCTCCAACTTTGCTGGAAATCACACATTTTTCCCACGTTTTTGTGATGGAACCTTCCGGAATCTGCAGGAATCCACAAAATTCCTACCACCCAGCATTGTCTCATCTATACCGATCAAAACTCTGCTGCACTTGTCAGCCTAAAAATGTCTTTTTTGCAAACTGCCCTTTTGGACCCCCTTTGGTTCCCCCTCAATATCGACATGTTTTTGGCTCTTCCCTTTCACAAGCACTTGGCCCACCTACACAAATGAGGTATCATTTTTACCGGGAGACTGAGGGGAACATTGGGTGGTATGAAATGTGTACCAATGCAGTGATACCACACAGAAATGTGGGAAAAATGAGATTTTTTAGCTAAATTTGAGGTTTGCTGAGGATTCTGGGTAAGAAGACATTGTGGAATCCACCAAGTCACACCTCACTGGACTCCCTCGGGTGTCTAGTTTTCAGAAATGTTTGGGTTTGGTAGATTTCCCTAGAAGGCTGTTGAGCCCAGGACCAAAAAAACAGGTGCCCCCCGCAAAAACAGGTAGTTTTGTATTTGATAATTTTGATGTGTCCAGATAGTGTTTTGGGGCATTTCATTTCGTGGGCAGTAGGCCCACCCACAAAAGTGAGACACAGTGGGAGAGGACACAGGGAACGTGTGCATGGATGTGGGGGTGGTGACTGCGAGTGAGGGGCATGTAGTGATAGACGTGCTGGTGATGGAGGTAGTGGATGAAGATGTAGTGCATGCAGTTGTGAGTGGAGATGTTAGTGGAAGGGAGGTGGGGGATGAGGAGGAGGGGGACACAGTAAGGCAGTGGATGTTGGTGTGTCTGCATGGGGATGGTGCTTGTGTGAGTTCCTGTGAGATGAAGTGTGGTGCTTGTGTTTGACTGAGCCACTTCTGTGTGTTAATTTGGGTGAATGCTGGTCTGAAGGTGTGCTTGGGATAGGCCGGGGTTGAGACGATTGGGATTGGGTAGAGGAAGTTGGAGGGGGGAGACTGGAGGGGGAGGCTGGACACAGGGACAATGGCTACCATCAGTGTGGAGGTCAGAGCCTGGAATGCTCTCTGTTGGGCCACCACGCCAAAGTGAATGCCCTCCAGGTATGCATTTGTTTGTTGTAAATGCCCTGCTACACTCTGGATGGCATAGAGTTTGGTTGACTGCCCAGCAGTGAGGGATCTCAGGAGGTCAATGGCCTCCTCACTGAGGGCAGCAGGGCTGACTGGGGCAGGGACTGAGGTGCCTGGGGTGAAGGAGATGCCTACCCTCCTGGGTGAGCGGGCATGGGAAACACGCTGAGGGGCTGCTGGGAGGGCGGTGCTGGTACGGGGGTGGCGGCTGTACCTGTTGTTGGGGTGGGCACAGAGGTGTCTGCCACCGCCATGGAGCTTCCATCGGAAGAGGAGTCGCTGTCGGTTGTGTCCCCTCCTGTCTCCGTCGTGGTGCTCCCCTCGCCCTCCATCCCACTGGTGCCTTCACCGTCAGTGGATTCAGCCACCAGGCCCATGTGGGATGCAGCTCCCTCCTTCGCCGTTGCCTCTGCTCCTCCACCAGATGATGCTAATACACACAAGGGCAGGGTGACAAAACAAAAAGGGGGGACGAGACAGAGGATACACTTGGTCAATGCCAGCAACAACACTACAGTTGCCGTACACAACACACAGGGAACAGCCCTATGCACTAGGCCATGCACTACCAGTTACAATGCTAGTCACCAGCCCATGGGGTACAATGCTTAACGCCATTGGCTGCACACCTGAAACCCACAGGACCCTGCCCAGTAGTAGATGCCCACTAATACTGTTAGGGTGGGAGTGCTTCAGAGCCTGCCCAACATTGGATCTACCCTGCCATGCCCGCCCTGGCCTAGGGGCACCCACAGCCCACATCCCCACCCAGGTAAAACCTTAACACTGGCTAAGTCATGATTCTGAATCTGTACTCACCACCCTTGTGGCTGCTGTGATGCCTTCAAGGGCCCATCCAACTCCGGATAGGCCACCGCCAGTATGCAGAGCATCAGGGCGGTTAGGGTACGACGGGCACCCCTTCCTCGTTGGGAGGCCAGCCCCAGCTGGGTCACCGCCGTCTTCCTTGCCCAGCGGCGCAGGTCCTCCCACCGTTCGCGACAGTGGGTGCTCTGCCTGTCAAAGACCCCCCGGGTCGCACCTCCTTTGCAATGGCACTCCAAATACCATTTTGCTGATGGGCGCTGACCTGCAGAAAAAGATGCATAGAAAAAGGCCGGCCTGTTACACTCAAGGCCCACTATAAACCTCCCATCCCCTTACGCACAGACATTGACCACCAGAAAGCAGCAATCTGCCCAGGACCCCTCAGCCCCCCCCACACAAGGCTTACACACGCAGCAATCCATACATTTATGGCCCACGCATCATGCTCACAGTGTACTCACCTGTTTGTTTGGAGGACCATAAAGTAAAGTGTACTGGGGTAGGACCCCATCCACCAGTCTCTCCAACTCCTCCGAAGTGAAGGCGGGGGCCCTTTCCCCAGATACTCGAGCCATTGTCGCTTCCAGACACAGGTCACAGCAGCACTTGCAGTGTAGGTCCTCTCCTGTTGAAGGTCAGGAAGCAAGTGAGTGCACAGATAGAAAATGACAGTCACGTCCAGGGCGGTGCGTACCATCACTGCCGGCGTACATCACCATTGGCTCTTGGAACCCATAGGGCCCAATGATAACCAATGCAAAGTTGCACAGCGGTCATTGAAAGACGACCGCAAACGGCGCACAACGCCAGTGGAATTACCTCATTTCCACTTGTCTCTCCTCACAGGTCAGGCAGCCGCCATTTCAGGGGGGCACAGGCCATGGCACCTAACTGCATCACAGCAGACATTGGCACATCAACTGACTCTCAAGTTCACATACTATTTCTGTAAAGGAAGAAATTAATTTTATATTTTAACATATGTGTGAATATGACCCTCTGCTCACAGTTTTTCACCCAAGAGCTCAACCGCTGAAGATGAATAGGAGATGGAGACATCCCCTTGTGTACAGACCCCTGGTGAACCTGGAAACAATGGAGGACAGGCACATTATCCTGACCTACAGACTTTATAGGGCCACAGTCCAAAAACTGTGTACCCAATTAGAACCAGACCTGATTTCAGCTATCCGCCACCCCACAGGTATCCACCCTCTTGTGCAAGTCCTGTCAGTGCTCCATTTCCTGGCAAGTGGTTCCTTCCAAGCGACAGTGGCCATGGCATCAGAGATGTCTCAGCCAATGTTCTCAAACTTGCTGACCAGAGTGTTGTCTGCCCAGCTGAAACACATGCGCAGGTATATCGTATTCCCCCAGGCGGAGGATTTGGCCACAGTGAAGGCTCAATTTTATGCCCTGGGACATATCCCCAACATCATTGGTGCCAGTGATGGAACACATATTGCGTTTGTCCCACCCCCCCCCCCCCGGAGAAATTAACAAGTATTCAGGAATAGAAAAAGCTTTCACTCTCTGAATGTGCAGATGGTGCGTTTGGCAGACCAGTACATCTCCCATGTTAATGCCAAGTATCCTGGCTCTGTGCATGACGCCTTTATCGTGAGGAATAGCAGCATTTCATATGTGATGTCTCAACTCCAGAGGCACTGGGTGTGGCTAATAGGGGAGCTGATGGTCCCCACCCAGTTGACGTAGGTCTATGGGTGTGGATTTGGCTCTAAGGGTGAGTGTATGGCTAATAGGTATCCCTCGATATTTACAGGTGACTCTGGTTACCCCAACCTCCCATGGCCACTGACCCCATTGAGGAATGCCAGGACAAGGGCAGAGGAACGTTACAATGAGGCACAATGGTGAACAAGGAGGATCACTGAGAGAACCTTTCGCTTCCTGAAGGCCAGATTCCGGTGCCTCCATCTGACAGGTGGATCCCTGTGCAACTCACCCAAGAAGGTGTGCCAGATCATCGTTGCATGTTGCACAATCTGGCCTTGAGATGCCAGGTGCCTTTTCTGCAGGAGGATGAGCCTAGAGATGGTCGTGTGGCAGCAGTGGAGCCTGTGGACAGTGAGGAAGTGGAGGCAGAGGAAGAAGATGTGGACAACAGAAGTACAGTCATTCAACAGTACTTCCAGTGACACACAGGTAAGACACTGTAACTTCACCTTCCATTGCAGTATTGTGTTTGACATTGAACATGGCAGCCTGATTTCCCTATTTCTATGGCCACTTATTGTACCCTTTGGCATCTCTATTTTCAAAACTGTGTGCCCCACTCTGGCTCCTGGTGTGTTTAAAGCTGCCCACTACAGGTCATACCTATGTTAATGTTACTGTAGATTAGAATTGCAATGTTTACAGTTTGTGTAAATAATACAGTTGTCTTATAATCCACAGACTCCATACCATACTAAATTTGTTCAAAGGGTGTTTATTTAGGTGCTAATAAGTGGAGGGGGTATTGCAATGGGCTGGATTGCTAATACACTATTTAGAAATCACAGAGAGACTCCAGATTGTTTTGTGCTTTAACCCCTTCTGTGCCACGGACGTAACAGTTACGTCCCGCGGCACAGTGCTCCTGTGCCGAGGACGTAACCATTACGATCACGCATTGTGATCGGGCAGCAGGAATGCCCAGTAGACGCCAGGGATTTTTTTAGTTTTTTGTTTTTGTTAAGTGTTGCATCTGGGAGCGGCCCCTTTGGCAAGGGTCGCTCCCTTTTGGGGGCATCTTTATTGTGGCCATTTCTGCCCCCCTTGGGGGCAGATCGGCCTATTATTTTTAGGCCGATCTGCCCCCAAGGGGGACAGAATCCACTATACACCAGGGATTTTTTTTTTTGCATTGCTTGTGTGTGGGAGCGGCCCCTTGGGCAAGGGTCGCTCCCTTTTGGGGGCATCTTTATTGTGGCCATTGGCCTATTATTTTTAGGCCGAGCAGAATCCACTAGACACCAGGGATTTTTTCTTTTTTAAATTTTGTTTGCATTGTTTGTGTGTGGAAGCGGCCCCTTGGGCAAGGGTCGCTCCCTTTTGGGGGCATCTTTATTGTGGCCATTTCTGCCCCCCTTAGGGGCAGATCAGCCTATTATTTTTAGGTTGATCTGCCCCCAAGGGGGGCAGAAGCCACTTAGACACCAGGGATAGTGTGTGTGTGTGTGTGTGTTAGTGGGGGGGGCGGCCCCTTGGGCAAGGGTCGCCACCCCTTTGGGGGCACGTGCACCAAGGACATTTCTGCCCCCTTTAGGGACAGATCAGCCTAATATTTTTAGGCTGATCTGCCCCCAAGGAGGGCAGAAACCACTAGAACGCCAGGGTTTTAAAAAAATATGTTTATTTATGTGGGGGCGTCCCTTTGGGCAAGGGGCACCCCCTCCCCCCCCCACAGGGGGCATTGAACTGTTGGCCATTTGGGCCTATTTCTTTTAGGCCCATCTGCCCCCAAGGGGGCAGAAGCCACATAGGAACCAGGGATAGTGTGTGTGTGTTTTTTTTTTTTTTGGGGGTGGGCCCTTGGGGACACACTACTAAAGGTATTTTCTGCCCTCCTTGGGGCAGATAGGCCTTTTTTTTTGTAGGCCCATCTGCCCCTATGGCAGAATCCACTTAGGCACCAATTTCTAAATGCTTGATGGTGGGATGTTTGTCAACTGACAAAGTATTTGCATTTGTGATAATTTTTTTCCTCCTTTTTGTTCTAGTTCAAAGCTTTTGCTTTCTTTGCTGTGGCTCCTTGCGGTTTTGGCGGTGGTTGACCTGCGGTTTGAATAGTTGCATGTTTTAGGTAAGTAAAAACAAATTACTCTAAAGGAATATTGTTGCCATGCATGAATGACATGTTTGTAGGTGGTGTACTAAATGCAGGTTTGTGTGAAATTGTCCTTAGATTTGTGCACAATGATATTTGTGTTGTCTTATTTCTAATTTGCTTTTCTTTCTTTCTTTTTAGTGGGATATCATTGGTGATTGCTGTGTCTGTGCAGAGTAGTTGCTGGTGATTCAAGCTTTTTCAGGCAAGTGAGCGGTATAGTTTTTGAGTTTATAACTCTTACTAATAAAGCTACACTTTATTACTTCTCTTACACAGTGCTGGTTGTTGGTGGTGCATTTGTCCAGTTAATTTTAGTAGGAAAGATCATGGCTAGCCGCAGAATGACCGCTCAGCAGGTGGTTGGTATGCTTTTTGAGTCATTGTCTGATCTTGATTATGAGACGGACTCTGCATCTGAGGCAGAGGAGGAAGTGAGGGATTCTGGCAGTGAAGTTTCTGCCGGTGAGGAATCTTCTGATGAGGAAGCCACACTCAGTGCAGATGAAGGGGCAGTTTCAGAGGAGGACACTGATGTGCCATTAGCGCAGCAACCTGGGGCTGAAAGGTTTCCCGTTAGAAGACCTGAACTCTGGGTTGCCCCAAACATGGAGCAGCCAGAGTTGCCTGCCTTTACTGGTCTCCCGGGGTGTAGAGTCAATACTGAGAACTTTTTGCCTGTCAATTTCTTTGAGTTATTTGTGGATGATGTGTTTTTGGAAGAGATTGTTGAGCAGACTAATTTGTATGCGGAGCAGTATTTGAGGGACAACGCTGCTAGACTTAGGCCGCACTCTAGAGCTGCCCAGTGGATTCCCACAAATTTGGAGGAGATGAAAAGGTTTTTAGGTTTGACTCTTTTGATGGGGTTGATAAGGAAGCCGTCACTGGCTTCTTATTGGTCTACTAGTCCCTTCATGGCAACAGCTATATTTCCTGCAACAATGAGTCGTAATCGGTATTTGCTTCTTCTTAGGATGCTGCATTTTATTGACAATGCATTAGCCTTGCCACGAGATCACCCTGATTCTGACTGTCTTTTTAAGATTAGGCCTGTCCTTGATCATTTTGTAGATTGGTTTTCAGAGGTCTATGTTCCAGGCAAAGAAATAGCTGTGGACGAGTCTTTGGTCCTCTTCAAGGGTTGTTTGGTTTTTAGGCAGTACATTCCTAGCAAGAGGGCACTATGTGGCATTAAATTGTATATGCTGTCTGAAAGTAGTACAGGATATGTGTATAATTTCCGACTGTTCAACAAAGGTCACCATTTGTATGTAGATAACTTTTACACTGGACTGCAGTTGTTCAAGGAATTGTTTAGAGTGGACACTGTTGCTTGTGGCACAATTCGTTGTAACCCGAAAGGCTATCCAAGGGAGCTTGTCTGTAAAAAACTTGAGAGGGGACAGTGCAGTGCCTTGCGGAATGATGAGCTGCTAGCTTTGAAGTTTTCAGACAGGAGGGATGTCTACATGCTAAGTACCATCCATGATGAGAGTACTTCCCCGTGAGTGTTTGGGGTCAGGTTGCTGAAGTGCGCAAACCTGTGTGCATTTTAGATTATAATAAGCACATGGGAGGTGTAGATAGAGTTGATCAGAGGTTGGAACCTTATACTGCTATTCGTAAGTCTTACGTTTGGTATAAGAAGTTAACAATTCACCTTCTTCCACTTAGCAACTTTTAATGCTTTTATTGTGTTTAAGGATAGGTCTCCAGAGTCAAAGATGACATTTGTGAAATTTCAGGAGTCAGTGATAGAGAGCCTTATTGTGGTGAAACAGGCCAGAGTTCCTAGAGAAGCAGTGGTGGAGGATGTGGCTAGATTGAAAGATCGCCACTTTGCTGAGCACATTCCTTCCACACCCAAAAAAGACTTTCCAGCTAAGAAATGTAGAGTGTGTTTTCGAAGAGGTATCCGGAGGGATATTCGAATGTACTGCCCAGATTGTCCTTCCAAGCCTGGGCTGTGTGTGGGTGGTTGTTTTAAGAATTACCACACCCAGAAGAATTACTGGGAACAACCATGATTGTAAACTCATGTCTGTTTTGTATTTTCATGTGTTCAGTTTCATAGTTAGCATTTCTGTCATGTACTTGGTTAGAGCTTTTGTGTTTGTAGTTTTGTAATGATTTCTAATTAGTTAGGGGTTTCTTTGTTTAAAAAAAAAAAAAAAGTGATGCCATTGTGTGTGGAGTGGGGCTTGGCTGAGGGTGTGCATAGTGTACATATTGACTTGCTGTTGGCTACTGCAACACACTGCCAGCCAAACACCAGTCCACACACTGCCATCAGCTGGTGTAATTGTTGTATCAGGCATGTGGGCGTATGTAAGTGATGGGCCCTAGAGTGGCGCTGTCTGCAGATGTGAGTGTTGTAATGTGCTGGGCCTGTGGCTGGCAGTATGAATGGTCTTGTGCATGTCATGTATGAAAGGTGTGTGAATGGACTGTAAAGCGGTTGGTGCCTTGTCGCGGCTTTACAGCTCATGAGCTGTGAGTCATTGGTTCAGTTTTTTGCCTTTCAGTTATTAACAGTGCATTTCATTTTTGTGAAATCTCTGTTAATAAAATTTGATCCACTGAACCATCACTCAGCCTCGTGCCAAATCCAACCAGTATGTGTGGTAAAAAGGACAAAACCTGCTCCGCTGTAATCAGTCGTCGCGGCACACCTGTGACACGCTACGTGCCTCTGGTGGGACCCCGATGATGAAGCATGCCACCAACTTGGTTGGTGGGTGAGGGGTCTTTTTCACATAACCTAAGTGTGTTTCTTTTCACAATTTTAGTGTTTGGCACATCACAGATGTATGTGGACACATCAAAATGATATATTACAAAACTACCTGTGTTTGGGGGGGGGGGCACCTATGTTTTTGGCCCTGGGTGCGGCCTTCATCTAGGGAAACCTACCAAACCCAGACATTTTTTAAAACTAGACACCCCAAGGAGTCCAGGGAGGTGTGGCTTGCGTGGATCCCCCAACATTTTCTTACCCAGACTCCTCTGCAAACCTCAAAATTTGCTTAAAAAAGCATATTTTCCTAACTTTCATTTGTACGATCACCAATCCAGCACACAATTCCTACTCCCCAGCGTTCCCTTCAGTCTCCCAAGTAAAATGACACCTCACTTGTGTGGGTCTCCAAAGCAGAGTCAGCCTAAAGATTTATAAAAGAAGAATATGTACTTATCAACTCGCTGTGCTATCCCCTCTATCGCTACAAGTTTTGGGCCTTATTCTGTTGCAGGCACCTGGCCCACCCACACAAGTGAGGTATCATTTTTACCAGGAGACTTGGGGGAACGCTGGGTGGAAGGAAATTTGTGGCTCCTCTCAGATTCCAGAACTTTCTGTCACCGAAATGTGAGAAAAATGTGTATTTTTTTAGCCAAATTTTGAGGTTTGCAAAGGATTCTGGGTAGCAGAACCTGGTCAGAGCCCCACAAGTCACCGCATCTTGGATTCCCCTAGGTCTCTAGTTTTCAAAAATGCACAGGTTTGGTAGGTTTCCCTAGGTGCCGGCTGAGCTAGAGGCCAAAATCTACAGGTAGGCACTTTGCAAAAAAACCTCTGTTTTCTGTCAAAAAATGGGATGTGCCCACGTTGTGTTTTGGGACATTTCCTGTAGCGAGCGCTAGTCCTGCCCACACAAGTGAGGTATCATTTTTATCGGGAGACTTGGGGGAATGCTGGGTGGAAGTAAATTTGTGGCTCCTCTCAGATTCCAGAACTTTCTGTCACTGAAATGTGAGGAAAATGTGTTTTTTTTAGCCAAATTTTGAGGTTTGCAAAGGATTCTGGGTAACAGAACCTGGTCAGAGACCCACAAGTCATCCCATCTTGGATTCCCCTAGGTCTCTAGTTTTAAAAAATGCACAGGTTTGGTAGGTTTCCCTAGGTGCGGGCTGAGCTAGAGGCCAAAATCTACAGGTAGGCACTTTGCAAAAAACACCTCTGTTTTCTGTGAAAAAATGGGATGTGCCCACGTTCTGGTTTGGGGCATTTCCTGTCGCGGGCGCTAGGCCTACCCACACAAGTGAGGTATCATTTTTATTGGGAGACTTGGAGGAACGCTGGGTGGAAAGAAATTTGTGGCTCCTCTCCGATTCCAGAACTTTCCGTCACCGAAATGTGAGGAAAATGTGTTTCTTTAGCCAAATTTTGAGGTTTGCAAAGGATTCTGGGTAACAGAACCTGGTCAGAGCCGCACAAGTCACCCCATCTTGGATTCCCCTAGGTCTCTAGTTTTCAGAAATGCACAGGTTTGGTAGGTTTCCCTAGGTGCTGGCTGAGCTAGAGGCCAAAATCTACAGGTAGGCACTTTGCAAAAAACTCCTCTGTTTTCTGTGAAAAAATGGGATGTGCCCACGTTGTGTTTTGGGGCATTTCCTGTCGCGGACGCTAGGCCTACCCACACAAGTGAGATATCATTTTTATTGGGAGACTTGGAGGACCACTGGGTGGAAGGAAATTTGTGGCTCCTCTCCGATTCCAGAACTTTCCGTCACCGAAATGTGAGGAAAATGTGTTTCTTTAGCCAAATTTTTAGGTTTGCAAATGATTCTGGATAACAGAACCTGGTCAGAGCCCCACAAGTCACCCCATCTTGGATTCCCCTAGGTCTCTAGTTTTAAAAAATGCACAGGTTTGGTAGGTTTCCCTAGGTGCCGGCTGAGCTAGAGGCCAAAATCTACAGGTAGGCACTTTGCAAAAAACACCTCTGTTTTCTGTGAAAAAATGGGATGTGCCCACGTTGTGTTTTGGGGCATTTCCTGTCGCGGGTGCTATGCCTACCCACACAAGTGAGGTATAATTTTTATCGGGAGACTTGAGGGAATGCTGGGTGGAAGGGAATTTGTGGCTCCTCTCAGATTCCAGAACTTTCTGTTACCGAAATGTGAGGAAAATGTGTTTTTTTAGCCAAATTTTGAGGTTTGCAAAGGATTCTGGGTAACAGAACCTGGTCAGAGGCCCACAAGTCACCCCATCTTGGATTCCCCTAGGTCTCTAGTTTTAAAAAATGCACAGGTTTGGTAGGTTTCCCTAGGTGCCGGCTGAGCTAGAGGCCAAAATCTACAGGTAGGCACTTTGCAAAAAACACCTCTGTTTTCTGTCAAAAAATGGGATGTGTCCAAGTTGTGCTTTGGGGCATTTTCTGTCGCGGATGCTAGGCCTACCCACACAAGTGAGGTATCATTTTTATCGGGAGACTTGGGGGAATATAGAATAGCAAAACAAGTGTTATTGCCCCTTGTCTTTTTCTACATTTTTTCCCTCCAAATATAAGAGAGTGTGTAAAAAAGAAGTCTATTTGAGAAATGCCCTGTAATTCACATGCTAGTATGGGCACCCCGGAATTCAGAGATGTGCAAATAACCACTGCTCCTCAACACCTTATCTTGCGCCCATTTTGGAAATACAAAGGTTTTCTTGATAGCTATTTTTTACTCTTTATATTTCAGCAAATTAATTGCTGTATACCCGGTATAGAATGAAAACCCACTGCAGGTTGCAGCTCATTTATTGGCTCTGGGTACCTAGAGTTCTTGATGAACCTACAAGTCCTATATATCCCCGCAACCAGAAGAGTCCAGCAGACGTAACAGTATATTGCTTTCAAAAATCTGCCATTGCAGGAAAAAGTTACATAGTAAAATTTAGAGAAAAATTCGAGTTTTTTTCAGCTCAATTTCAATATTTTATTTTTTCAGTTGGTATTTTCTGTAGGAAACCCTTGTAGGATCTACACAAATTAACACTTGCTTAATTCAGAATTTTGTCTACTTTTCAGAAATGTTTCAGTTTCTGGGATCCAGTATTGATTTCACACCCATTTCTGTCACTGACTGGAAGGAGGCTGAAAGCACAAAAAATCTTAAAAATGGGTTATGTCCCAGTAAAATGCCAAAATTGGGTTGAAAAATTGGGTTTTCTGATTTAAGTCTGCCTGTTCCTGAAAGCTGGGCAGCTGGTGATTTTGGCACAGCAAACCCTTTGTTGATGCCATTTTCAGGGAAAAAAACACAAGCCTTCTTCTGCAGCCCCTTTTTCCAATTTTTTTGAAAATAACGAAATTTTCATTGTATTTTGGGTAATTTCCTGGGCTCCTTCTGGGGAACCCACAAAGTCTGGGTACCTCTAGAATCCCTAGGATGTTGGAAAAAAAGGACGCAAATTTGGCTTGGGTAGCTTATGTGAACAAAAAGTTATGAGGGTCTAAGCACGAACTGCCCCAAATAGCCAAAAAAAGGCTCGCCACAGGAGGGGGAAAAGGCCCGGCAGCGAAGGGGTTAAGGGAGTTTATTTAAGTGCTCAATATTGGAGGGGGTTGTAAAATGGTGAGGGATGATGGTGGAGGAAAGTCCAGGGTGGAGTCCAGTCTATTTGTATCACAGGTGCATTGTCCAAGGGGGCATAGGAAGTGTAGCAATGGCAGTTCAAGGTGGACAGGGTGACAGAGTGGGACACAAGGGTGACAATCAGGAGAGTCTTATTTCCTGGTGGGGTCTTGGCAATGTTCCTTGGCTTCTGCCTGGATCGCAGGGACCGTTTGCGGGGTGGTTCTCCTTCTGCAGGGGGTGGGGTGCTGGTCGTCTGTTGGTCCTATGGCAGGGCCTCCTGTCCACTAGCGCCGGCAGAGGTTGAGGGCTGTTCATCAGTGTGGCTATTGTCAGGGGCCCATTGGTGTGCCACTGCCACCCTCATTGTGTTGACCATGTCTGCCAGCACCCCTGGAATGGTGACCCGTGTGGTGTGGATGTGTTTTAGGTCCTCCCTGATCCCCAGGTACTACCCTTCCTGCAGCGGCAGTGTCTCCTGCAACTTGTACAGTATCTGGCCCAAGGTCTCATGGGAATGGTGGTATGCTCCCAGGATCCCTGCAAGTGCCTCGTGGAGAGTCGGTTCCCTGGGCCTGTCGCCCCCTGTGGCACAGCAATCCTCCCTGCTTCCCTGTTGTCCTTTGCCTCTGACCCCTGAACCGTGTGCCCACTGCCACTGACCCCAGGTCCCTGGTTGTCCTGTCTTCGAGGGTTTGCCTGGGGTCCCTTTAGTGGTGCACACACACTGCTGATTGACGTGTCCTGGGAACAGAGGGATGGGGAAGGTGCTGTGGTGGTATTTCCTGAGGGGGGAGGCTCTGTGGTGGTTTGGGACTGTGCATGGGTCACCGACTTTCCAGAGGTCCCTGATGGGCCAGGTTGGTCATCGTGATACAGGCGTGCAGAGCTGCTGTCATCACTGTGGGCCTCTTCTGTGGGGGGACTGGATGTGGCTGGCACCTCCACTCCGGTGACGTTGAGTGGGGGTCCTGTGAGGATGTAAATGCAGTGTTATTGTACCTGCGTGTGCCATATTGTGCATGGATATGTTTCCCTCTATGGTTGTTATTAGCAGGGCAGCTTTGGCTTGTTTGAGTTGTGCTTGGTTTAGCTCAGTGATTGTCACTAGTGTGCATGCTCTGGTGATGGGTGTCCATGCAGGTCTGTGATGGGGGTCCATGCATTGGTGTTGCATGCAGGGCTTGATATTGGGATGGGTGGGTTGTGATGGTGGGGTATATGTGAAGTGGTGGAGTGATGGGGTGAGGTTAGGGGTAGGAGTTTGTGATGACATGCAGGGAGGTGGGGGGAAGTAGTAAAGATTTGACTTACCAGAGTCCAGTCCTCCTGCTACTCCTGCGAGGCCCTCAGGATGCATGATCGCCAAAACTTGCTCCTCCCATGTTGTTAGTTGTAGGGGAGGAGGTGGGGGTCCACCACCAGTCCTCTGTACAGCTACCTGGTGTCTTGCAACCATGGAACGCACCTTCCCCTGTAGGACGTTCCACCTCTTCCTGATCTCATCCTTTGTTCTTGGGTGCTGTCCCACGGCGTTGACCCTGTCCACGACTCTCCGCCATAGCTCCATCTTCCTAGCAATGGACATCTGCTGCACCTGTGATCTGAATAGCTCTGGCTCTACCAGGATGATTTCCTCCACCATGACCCTTAGCTCCTCCTGTGAGAACCTGATGTGTGTTTGTGGTGCCATGGGTGTGGTGCCTTTGTGGTATGTGCGAGGATGTGTGGGGTGATGTGTTGGGGTGTGTGCTGTGAGGTACGTAGATGGTGTATGGATGATGGTGTTATGTGGCTTATATTCAGTGGGTGCTTCTGGCTTGTCTCTCTCTCAGTTGGCAATATTTTTGTTGTTGTTGTAGGGGGGTTTGGGCATTGTGGGTGTGTTTTTTATATTGGATTTGGTGTGTGGGTGTGGTGTGAGGTGTGAGTATGTGTGTCAGGTGTGTGTATTTTGAATTGTCCAATGTGGTGTAGTTTTTGTGGTGTGTGTGTATTTTGAGCACTGGGGTGTGTACCGCCAATGGTTTACCACAGTTAAATGTCCGCTACAGTGATTCGTGGGTCATGATGCTGTGGACGTATTTCTGTTGGCGTAACGGTGTGGGTTTTGGTACCGCCATTTTATCAATGACCTTTGGGCTGGCGGACTTGTGTGGGTGTCTGTATAGTGGCGGATTTCTCTGTGTGGATCATAATACCCGCAGCAGTGTACCGCCGCGGTCACAGTATTTTGGCGACTGTCAGCATGGCGGTAAGCGGCATTTACCGCCAATGTTGTAATGAGGGACACGGTGAGGCCCCTGGGCCTTCATTTATAAAATCACTCCCAATGTATAAAATCCCCTCCCCCCTTACTTTCTGTTCCAGACCAAGCCCAAACACCACACATTTCTAGTGGTTGATAGGGGGAAAGGGAAGGCTAGATTCATCACAGACAGGACCCGGACATCTACACTGAATATGCAACCACAAGTTTCATTCACAGGCAAAACACTGTTAACAACACAGAGGCCAGTACTTTAGTACCCAACATTTCCGGAACCTCCGGATCCTGGACCACCTGACAATGAGTCAAAAAGGTAGATGGAACAGCCCAAGTGGCAGCCCGACAGATCTCCTGAAAAGAAGCACCCGGTACATCCACAACAGAAGCAGACCACCGGGACTGTAGAGAACAAGGAAACCCCATTCAGGTTGTTGGACCGAATCAGCTACCAGCTCAGTTCCTCACGGATCGCCCTTGTCACAAAAAGAAGACATGACAAATCCTGCTTATTGAACACTCATTGCCTCAGAATGAACCTCATAAGGATATTAAGGTGCCACCAATCCCAGGGCACCAAGAACACAGTGGCCGCCAGATCGTCCTGCACCCTCATCCAGAGTGAGACTGCCTGAGCAGGTGCTGACAACAGAGCCTGCAGATGCAAATTAATCTTCATCACCCTTGAGTATGGCAATGTCACAATGCCCATCTCCATCCAGAACTGGGCCCCAGTAAAAATGCTATCCTTATTTTGTGCCAGGTGTGACCTCCTCATATTCACTAAGAATAAGACGCCAGAAGAGCCAGCACTGCCTGCACATGTAAACAAGTCAGGAGAAAAAATGGCCCCTTGACCAAACAGTTGTCTAGATGGTGAAAGATGGAAAACCCCAGCAGATGAAGAACTGCCATCAGGGGATCCAACACCTTGGTAAATACTTGTGGAGCAGACTTCAATCTGAACAGCAGGACCTGGAACTAGGAATGCGTCAAACCCACAGCAAACCTCAGAAACCTCTGATGAGTTTGATGAACCGGATTGTGCAGGTATGCATCCTGCAGATCGATTGTAGCCATAAAGTCACCAGGAGATTTCAGGGGAATGAGCTGCTGATAGGACAGCATTTTAAATGGAATGGACACCACACATTTGTTGAGGTGCTTTATATCCATCAGAGGCCAAAACTCTCCCAATACCCTCTGCATCAGAAAAATGATTAATGTACTATACGAGCCACTCACCTGAATTCCAGGTGCTCTGATGGGGCGCTGACAATTTCCCAATACCGGTGAGGACTAAAGTGACTGTGATGAAGAGTACATTGCCCTCTCACAAGTCCCCAAGGGGAAGGGGGTTTTGGAAAGTGAAAACGAGGAAATTCCTGCTTCTGCTTCGTGGACTGCAGAATCAGACTGTTGGACCCCGGACTACGTGTCGTGTTGGGCGTCAGGACTTCTGCATTCTCAAAATACTGGGTTCTTGTTTTTTTAGAATTCTTGGCTGCAAAAGAAATACTTCATTACTAAATTGAACTTGCATAAACTATTGTACATTGCATAATGTCAGTTATTGTTGACACATTGTTCATTTGTTTCCATAAGGCTGGACAAGTCTATCCCTCTTTTTACAATACTTTCAGAGTCCCTGAAGCAATGTCCAAACACAAAATCAAGTAACATGACTATGGGGGTCATTTTGACCTCAGCGGTCTTTTGCCAAGACCTCTGAGGGACCGCCGTGCTGAAGACCGCCAGTGGTGGCGGTTTTCCGCTCAGCGTATTATGACTGCTGGCAGCCCTCCGTCCTTTTTCGGACAGAGAGCAGCCAGCAGCCATACTGGCGGGCGGCGGGGAAGTGGAGGTTGCTCCACCTCCACCGCCACGTCAACAGAACACCGCCCACTGAATCACGTCCTGTGATTCGGCGTGGTGGTGTTCTGTTGACGGTGTGGTGCCGGCGGAGCAGGCCCCATGGATCCCATCCCCTCCGGGAGGATCAACAGACCAGGTAAGTTGATCGTCCGTTAGGGGAGAGGGGTGGGGGGGTGTTGTGTGTTGTGTGCGTGCATGGGGGTGTGCGTCTGTGTATGTAGAGGGGGTGTTTGAGTGCGTGTATGATTGCGGGGGTGTGGTGTGTTTGGAAATGAGTACGTGTCTGTCTGTATGTATGTCTGTATGGATGTGTGCGTGTATGTCTGAATGTGGGTGTGCGTGTATGACTGTGTGTGTGTCTGTTGGCATGTTTGTTCGTGTGTGTGCGTGTTTGTGTGTTGGTGGTGCCTGCGTGCGTGTTGGGTGTGTATGAGTGATGTGATGTTGGGGGTAGGGGTGGGGAGGGGGGTCCTGACACCTTTGGGGGGTGGCAGGGGTGGTGGGGGGTGTAGGGGAAGGACTCGGGGTGGGGGTAGGGGTGGAGGAGACCCCTATCAGTGCCAGGGAAGGAATTCCCTGGCACTGATAGTGCTTACCTCCATGGATTTCATGGCGGTTCCAAACCCCATGAAATCCATGGCGATCAGCCGGTTCATAATACTGCCGGTTGTATTGTGACAACCGCCGGGCTGGAGACCCAGGTCTCCGGCCCAGCGGTCATCTCTGCCCTGGCGGGCGGATCTGAGAAGTGGCGGATGACCATGGCGGTAACCGCCATGGTCATAATTCCAAAATGTTTACCGCCAGCCTGTTGGCGGTAAGACCGCCGCTTCTCCGCCGACCGCCAGGGTTGTAATGACCCCCTAAATTTCTTATTTCTGTCCTGGTGTAATCTCTTGCCAATGATAGTTTTGATAAACTTGTTCTGTTTCAAATCTCCTAATTCTCAGAGGAGCGCGTGATACATGAAGTAAATCTTTCCTTAATGTCTGTTTTTCTGTATCTTGGATTCCCACCCAAACGATAAATCACGCTCATGCTTATTGTCATGAATTATTTAAAACACAGAGCTTTGTGTTGTTTTGTTTAAGCGATTAATCTTTCTTTACCTTGAAATGATGTTTCTTGCTTGAAAATTTCAGAAGAACTCAAACTGTTTTTTTTTACCTTTCTTGTTTTCTCTCTTTTACAGGAAACACAGGATAGTCGGCAGAAGATGGAAGAGAAGAGCCAGAGCTCCATAGGAAGCCGACCGGAGGGCGAGGATCGCCGGAATTCGACTGATGGCTGTCCGGAGGATAAGAAATGCTGGAACTCGACTGGTCAGAGAATGAGGAACACTTGAAGTCGACTGGAAGCTGGTCGGAGAACGAGGAACACTAGAAATCGACTGGAGGCAGGCTGGAGAACAAGGAACTTGACTTGCACTGGAACTCATCTGAAGGCAGGATGGAAGACAAGGAACTTGACTTGACTGGAGACAGGTGAGTAGAGCAATAGGTACGAAGCCAAGCAAGGCCTCAGACTCACATGCATACTTAATTAATAAAATGTGCACATGTGCCTTTTGGCGGTTGATTGCTTGTTAAGGAAATGAGCAAATGTCCTCCTGATTGTGGCACATGTTCAATACATATCACATTGTGAAGAGCACATATTTTGGCAATTACAGTTGAAGCAGATGAAAAGGCAGTTAGTTGCTTGTTAAGGAAATGAGCAATTATCCTCATGATTGTGGCACATGTTCAATACAGATCACATTGTGAAGAGCACATGTTTTGTCAGTTACAGTTGGAACAGGTGTAATACAATGTGCATAATCAACAAGCATTGGTTTTACTAAATGAGACATTTAACAAGCATTGGTTACTGCAAAATTGATGTTCAAGGATGTAATGAATATATCCAAATAATTCTGAATGTGCAAGCAAAAGCAGCCTACTATAATCAAGCTCTTGGATGTACTAGTGTGACCACAACAATAGATTACTCCCCTGACTGACCTGATCTAGAGGTACTGGGATGATATCCCTTTTCTTCAAAAATGCCTCAACCTCATCCAACAGTCTTTCCTTTTTTGCAGGTTTCCTTGAGAAGGTAGTAGGGATGCACCCTGTATCTGGAGGAAGTGAAACAAAGTTGATGAGATAGGCGCCCTGAACAATGCACCTCACCCATTTGTTGGAGACAGAAAGCACCCATGCTGGAAGAAGCATCACTGTCCCTCCACCAACAGGTCTTATATCCATAGGACAGCCATAATCAGGAGCACTGACTAGAGGGTCCTGCCTTGGGGTTGACATCCTGCTGCTTGCCTCTCCTGGGCAGAAACCTCTTCCTATGGAGTGAACAGGAACGGGTGTCCTTATGGGGGAAATCCCTGGGCTCCCTGGGAAACAAGTGATTCCAAGGTTTATACGGTTTGCTGGAGGAGGACGTGTAGGACCAGGTGTTTTTTTTAATCCTTGAATGCTTTCTAGATCAGACCATCCAACAGGTCACTGAACAGTTTGTCACCCTCAAGCAGCAATTCAAGAAAATAATAATTTTCATTCAGATCCACCTTCCAGTCCCGCAACCAGAGGTTTTGTCTGGCAGAGGACAACGGAGGAGGACTGCACATTACCTACCTTAATTAATTACAGCTGCAGACAGATCAGCCAGGAATTTAGCCTGTTGATCCATGTGGACAAGGACATCCAACACACTCAACTCAACACACTTGACCCCTTCCTGCATGGCCACCACCACAGCCTCAAAATCCTTTACCAAGGATTGAGCAGTCAATGCCCCTTATGATGCTGCCCTGAGCACCAAATTAGAAATGCTGACAGATATCTTCAGGCCACCATCCACCTTGCAATCCACATGATCTGAGGGAGAACAGTCATCTGCATTTAATGAGGATCTGCCAATTAGAGGGTCCAAGACAGAATCAACTGTGACAGAATGTGGCAACAGCACATCCCTGTCTTCGAATGCATAGGACTTCTGAAGAAAGCAGGGAATCTGGAGATGGCTATGCTCAGGCTCTTTCCAGGATCTAAAGATCACCTCCTTAATCTTTGGATGCAGGCCTACCGAAAGTCATTGAGCATCACACTCTAGTGTGACTTTCAATCAGTTTTAATATTGGTCTTCATCCACCCTAGACTGATTAAAGTTATGATGTTTTGGTGCGATGAATAACCAATTTTAAATATCTTTTTTTCTGTTCTCTCCAACCTTTGCCTACTCCTGTTGTAGGCTTTCACGCTTAATCAGTAGAACACATTAGTTCACTATTAGAACAGTACGGCAGAAGAGCCCCCCTCGGGGAGCCCGTCAGGCGTTGCAGCGCCGGCCTGGCGAGGAGCATCTCCCGATGATGATGCTAGTCATCCATTGTCATGCTTGAGGGCTCTTGCTCCTGAGACCCCAGGTCTCCTAGGACGTCATATTAGTATGGTGTACTTTACTCTACCATTCCTTTATCATTACTAGGCCCTTTCACTTGTTTGTGTTCTTTACATTTGTTTGTTCTTTTTTCATGTAATACTTACCACTGTTACCGCGACATGCTAGGTTTGATTTTGTGTCACTTTTCTCTTCATTGGTAGTTTGCTACTCTTGCATTACATTTTGTGGGCATCGATGACCTCAATATTCAGCATGAGAGATGATATCGATTACTACTTATACATAAGGTAGGAGCTTCTTATTCATCCTTTCTGGTCAATTCACATGTAGGATCAATCAAGATAAAAGTCCCTAATTACACTAGGATTCAACAAGTTCCTTAATATTCACTTTGTAGATATTTTCTTATAAATAATTGGTGGTATCTACACATGGTGGTGTTACCTTTTGTGGACTGTCTACAATTGTTATCAACATTGGTGGGAAGGGAAACATTCATCTTTTTATGTTACGCCTCATTTCTAGGCACGATCGTTTGGCAAGCGTTGCCGGCCCTTTTTGTTTTGACGCTTCTTTTAGTCCTTTATATAGTCTTTTGTGGATGTTACACATGTACGTAGTGGTAGTCCATGTTTATTCATTATATTTGTTTGCTATTTGTATCAACCTCTCGGTTACTAATCACTTTGCCTTATTTGGTTAATTATACATATTCATGATGTGTATTTTTGTTTTGAACTTTAGTTCAATAATTCATGTCGCTCATACTGTTTATATTTCTCCTTCTTTTCTCTTATAAATTGAGCACATTTCGTTATGATTGTCCCTTGTCTGCATGTCTTATAAATTAGTCAAACGTTTTGCCCATGCTTTTAATGTGCACCCTATATTCATAAGTAGCTTCCATGTTATGTATGTATCTTTGTAAATATATTTAGGATATTTTCTCTATCATATTGCAGCCTTGAAGAAGTCCTTTTTTAAGGACAAAACGCTTTGGCTGATGTGTTTTTATGTGCAAGGAAAACTAAATAAAAAGAAGGTGATCATGTGACGACATGGACTAACTGGACTTTATTTTTCTACTTTAAGGGGTGCACTATCAAAATACCTATTATTGTAACTCTCTTGAGATAGCACCTTGGTGGCAGGTGCTGTGATTTGTGCACACATGGATTCATAAATACTTGTTTCTTGTTTCCTTACAAGGCTTATATCTAAGTAAGGTGATAGGGATAGGTGCATTTTCATTCTAAACCTGCTGGTAATTCTATCAATAGTTTCCAAATAGCCAATAGTTATCTAAACAAAACAAGACCAAATCGACAAAAATCCATCATACACAGGCAAAGTTATGAATTTTCAAGGATTACACACACAAATAGCGCTTAGAAAAACAAATGCTTTGATGAGGTGATATCACCGCGTTGTAATGGAGTCGTTCCCAAGAATCCAACACCAATGTCGCTGGTCAAGGAGTCACACGGACCCCCAGGTACAGTGTCTTGTGCAAATGAGGAAACAAGCCAGTGAATGGAGTCGGGGATCGCAACATTGGTGGATTTGAGGCAGTGTTGGTTCTGGTGCTGCAGAGCGAAGAAGTGGAGGTGTCACGAAGAGGCGTTGGGTCCTTGTTGCAGATCGGTGGAGGTGAGGGGGTGTTGGTGCATCTCAACAGAAAGTCCAGGTGCTGGCAGATGAAGTTTTTGATGTCCCTGAGACTTCAGAACAGGGGGCAAGCGATCAGTCCAAGCCCTTGGAGATTCTTCTCTAGCAGTCTTTGTCCCCTTCCCCAGGCAGAAGCAGCAAATGCAGGATAGCCCAACAAAGCATAGTCACAGGCAGGGGCAGCATTTCTCCTCAGCTAATCAGCTCTTCTCCTCGGCAGAGGTTCCTCTTGGTTCCAGAAGCAAATCTTGAAGAAATCTAAAGTCTGGGATTTTGGCACCACTACTTATGCCCTTTTCTGGCTTTGAAGTTGCCCAACGTCAAATAAAAGTCTCTGTTGTTTACAGGATCTTGCCTCGCCCAGGGCAGGCCCCAGACACAGACCCAGGGGTTGGAGATTGCATTGTCTGACTGCTGGCACAGCCCATTTAGGTGTAAGTGACCACTCCTCCCTCCACTATAGCCCAGATGGCTCATCAAGATACGCAGGCTACACCCATGCTCCCTTTTTGTCACTGTCTAGAGGAGATACACAAACAGCCCAACTGTCAGTCTGAACCAGACAGGAATCCACAAACAGGCAGGGTCGCAGAATGGTTAAAGCAAGAAAATGCCTACTTTCTAAAAGTGGTATTTTGAAACTATGGGACATATTTATGAGCCCCTAGTGCCACTGAAGCATCACTTTACAGACCACTTGTCCTCGAGAGCTTGAGTCTCCACAGTAGTCACACTGCCTCCTGTGTCTCTCAGAGCCTCCACCCTCTGTCCATTGATGGTCTCCCACTGCCTGTACTTCTTAGTGTTCTCAGGCACAAGTGTTCTCTGGACCACCTCACTGTCCCCTATGGAGACAAGGGTGATCTCAGCTGGATCCCACCCACCTGAACCAACTCCTCCCCAAGCGCTACACTGGCCAAAGCCTGTGACTGAGCACCAGTGGGTGCCGGTGTCCACTCCGCCCGGATCCCCCCTCACATGACCCAACTGGTCACATGCATAACACTTGCGGGGACGCCCTTTGCAGGTTTCCCTTTGGAAAACCATGGCTTCTTTTCAACTGGGAGCTGGGACTCCTTACCCTGGGAACTAGGTTGGAGCCCTTTATAAAACTCCCCCTGTTTACCCTTACCCACCCACTTCTTCTGAGAGAGACCCTGCCCACCCTTGGCGTAATGTCTTCCATGCCTCATTTGGACCCTGGTGCTCTCCCAAAGATCCACTTCCTGCACAACCTTCCTGGGGTCAGTCCGCTTGCTGTCAATCAGGTGCTGGCACAGCTCTGGAAAACAAAGACTGTACAAGTGCTCTCAAGCAATCAAGTTGTAAAGTCCCTCATAAGTTGTTACCTTACTGCCCCTCACCCAACCATCCAGTGACCTGCAGAAAGAGTCAACACATTCTAGTCAAGTTTGGGATTCTTTCTTTTTTGTGGAACCTAAACTTGTCCTTATACTGTTCAGTGGTGAGACCATCCCTTGTGAATAGGGTGTCCTTCATGAAAGTATAGGTGAGTTCCTGAGGATCCTGTAGGTGCTTCCATAGACCCGCCCCCCATGTGCTTCAGGGACCATGTTCATGTGGAGAGCAGGCTCATACCCCTTAAACCACAAGTAAATACCATCCTTCATCTTATAATCTTTCACCAGGTCTTTAGGAATGTGCACCCTCCTCTCAGGCTGCACTGTGGTACTGCTGCCACCATCTCTACTAGAATGGCTCCTCTGATTTAGTTCCCTCAAACTAAGGCCTGTATTTATACTTTTTTAGCGCCACATATGCGCTGTTTTTTTACGCAAAAATGGCTCAAACCTACAAAATACAATTGTATTTTGCAAGTTTGTGCCATTTTTGCGTCACAAAATGACGCAAATGCAGCGCTTAAAAAGTATAAATATGGGCTTAAGCTCAAGAGCCAAGAGCATCTTCTTCTCCTCAATGGCCATCCTCCTCTCTTCCATCTGCCTCTCCATCTTAAGCTTCTCTAACTTAAACAGGTACACCCTCTCTGCCTGTCTGTCCTGCAACTCTTCAGGAGTCAGACCCTTAGAGGACACCCTGCTACCCACCCGGGAGCCCCCCCAGGCAGTACAGGTAGCTCTACTACACCATATTGGCTGTCTTGCACCTCCTTACCCTGAATCTCCTCCTCTATGTGCCCCCCAACCTCCTTGGCTGTCACCCAGACCCTCAGTTCCTTTTGCAGCTCTTCCCTACTGGCGGAGCTCCTAATGGGACAGGCAAGATCCTTACTGAACTGTTTAATTTCAACAACCGTCTAACTCTCCAACTTTTCCAACTCAAAAACAGCTCCAGGTGGTGCATCTCCAGATTGAGACGTGATGGCAAGTCAAAAGTGCAAAGTTCCAAGGCAGAACACTGAGTTCCCAATGCAAAGTTCAAAAATGAAAAAAATGGAAGCAGATGAAGTCCAAAAAGAGAAAAAGCAAAAACAAGTAGTATGTGGTCATGTAATGGTCTGCATTGAAAACAGTAGTGTACACTTCCTAAATCGGGCAGTGACATGCGCAACGGGGCACTGCACAGGGGCTCCTGCCCATGCCAAGTGCATGGGCAGTGCAGGGGCCACCAGAGGGGGCCCAAATCACCTCTTCTGCCAGCCTTTCCCTGGTGGGTGAAACCACCAGAGAATAGCTGACAGAACAAGGGTTCTTTATCCGCAGGGCATCCCTGTCGGATGAAGAATTCCGCCATCATCAGCCTGCCTGCCGGCGGTAGCCTGGCGGTGGTGGAATGCCGCCTGTGGCGGTCCCCACTGCCTTCATTATGTGGCCGTCGAAACCGCCAGACGGTGGTAAATTCCGCCCCCACCGGCATGGCAGTCTTGACCGTCAAGTTCATAATGAGGGCCAAAGTGCCCAGAGTAATAAAAACAGCAACAACAAAGTCCAGCACACAGCAACAGCCTGGGAAGCAGAGGCAAAAAGGTTAGGGGAGACCACACCCAAGATGTCAGGTCCAACAGTGCTGCCTCCCCCTCCTAACTGCCCACTCCCTGTTGCTGACCCCCTCCTAAATTCCCTTCCCTGTGGCTGCACATCCTCTTGCCAATGTTGTACAGTATAAATAAGAATTATCAGCACAGCCTATAGGTCCCAATGGTGAGACCCATTGGCTTTGTCAATGTTTTTTGTTAAAATGTGATTAGTCACATGTCATGCTATTCACCATGGTACAACTGTATTGTTTCTTTATAATTGTGACAACCACAGCAAGGGTGGTGATACAGCTAAAACATTTGAAATATGCAATTTAAAATGAAGCTAAAAATGGGGAACAAACCTGGGCGCAAAAGGGCCTCACTACACTAAAGGGAAAATATTGGAAATTGTCAGTGTCCAATGTTTTATTAGCTGAAGGCTTCTCAAGATGGCTGTTTGTAGACAAACTTCATTTCTGATAAAAAAACAATTAAGGAGCACAACTGAGGGTCTTTTTCTGAGTCAAGGAGTTCGTTATGCTAGAACTCAATGGATCATTTTCCTTATCCAGTGTTCTTGAGGGACCATCTCTGTGCAGGGTAACCCCTGGATTTTCTTGTTCAAGAAGGACTGAGTGACCTTACCCTCTGCATGTTACTGTCAGCCTGCTAGTTAGGTCCTTGCATGGGATTGTTTGCCATTGTGTGGGGAGCACCTGTTAGTGTTTCCATTCCAGCACCTAGCCATAAATTTGTCATCATCATCGCAAGATAGTAAGTCTCAACTAAGGATTTTTGAAGCACAAGTCTAAGAGTCTTAGAAAGACTGATACAATGAGCTGTATTCCTTCTCCAATGACACAAACAAAGATTGTAAACAAGGCATGAAAAATGAAAGTTTACTACATAGAAGGGAGGGTCCTGTCTCACAGTCACTAGCCCTACTGCCTCTTGTAAAGGATATGCTGTTTAGGGGGGTATGACTACACTTTAAATAATGCCCTGCTTCCTGGTCTTGTCCCACGTCATTTCAGATAGCATTCCAACTCTTCAGTTAAATCTACAAAACTTTATATCTTTGACTTACATAAAGGGCTAGAACAAATGTAAACAGTTGAGTCACAGCATTATGAAAATGATTTTATTCTTAGTATGTTTTGAATTCATACAACCTATTCATAAGCTTTTGAGGTGCATTAGAAGTTTCAGATTTCTTATAACTTTATTTACAGTCCAAATTATTTGCCCTTTCTTGGTGAGCAAGTCTAAGGGTTTTGCAAGGCTGTTGACAAATTCCACTTTAAAAAGTATACATTACATAAGTTTTAAATACATAGAAATTTGAACGCCACAATTTAATCACCATGGAAGAGTCATGGAAGGTCAATGCACAACTTGATTTACAGCAAACGCATCCACTCATAGATGTACTTGAATGAGTGAAGAGAACTGGGAGAAAGCTCAAAAACTACAGAATACTATGGGATGAACTAAGCAGAAATAGAAGGTACACTAAGGCTAGTACCTCTGACCTGAAGTCCTATGGAGGGTATCAGCTTTCTCATCAGCCATTTGTGATATAAATCTATTTTGGGATTTGGAGATCTATTTAGACATGCTAATGTTTTATTGATAATGAGGCAAAGTAGGTTGGGCTGCCGTCGTTTTCAGACTGAAAACCTGCCCTCCGCCATGATGGTCTGTTGTATTTAGATGTCAGCGAGTATATATGCCAAACACAGCCGACCGACTGCCCCCACATAAAGAATCACCACCATGTCCATGGCACCATAGGCAAAAGCGTCTGGCAGCGGTACTCCAGACCCTTTTACCACTGTGCCAATCACAAAGTGCAGTCTTGCGGATGCAACTGTGGCAGCTAAGCCTCCACACTTGAGTTGTTGGATTGGGAGTAATAAATGGACAAAACTCACCTTTCTTACACTTTTTCTCTTTGCTGCAGACATTTTCCCAATTGTGGCAATGAAAACTGATCCCGTTGTTGCCAAAACTAGAAGAAAGTCACCATATTACCTGTCATCCACGGACTTGCCGCAGTACAACAGGACAGGACTCAACTTCCTTTACCCAAGGGTCCCAGACAACAATGTAATGACGTGCAATGTATTTGCCTGCAGTGTCAAACTTACAAAAAATGTTGAAAACACACCTTGAGATTTTTGAACTACCCACCAATCTGGCAATAATTGCCTTCATGGCACTGGACATCCATACCATAAAGCACCGCAATCCCAAATAAAATTGAGATCATACAGGTGTGTGCAATAATCTCTGCAAACAATAGGCCCACATGTAAAAATAATATCTACTATAGGAATTACTCTACATCATGATACTGTACACAGTACACAGAATGTACAAACAATTTTACCTCTAAACTGCAAACATGTCAGAAATCTTGGAAGCTCACATGTCCGCTCGGTCTGTAATTGATGTGAAACAGTAGATGATATTAAACCCCAAAGTATCATGTGCCCTGGGTAATGCATATGTGCATATTATTGACACAGCATGTCAAAAGAAGCACACGTGCCTTCTCCAGCCACAATATCAGAAGGACACATCATTTTGGTCTAAGTGTCCAGTAGACTGCACCAAAATGATCATGTCCATCACTAATGTACAACACTTATTTATGCAGTTAGAAAAAAAATCAAATATACAACATGTGTTTGTCACTATCACAAATAGGAGGAAGTGCACTGCTCACACATCAGTAGAAATTTCATCATCAGCAAACAATTAGTAGGCTAGGGCAAAGATATTCTCACAATAAAAGTACTTTATATAACGCAGAGATAATTCTCTCAAATAAAAAAAGAAATAGCTCATGTAGATAAACACAATGAACAGGTTTTTTGACTGTCCATGAGGGCCATAATGGATGTCAACCCACACTTGCCTCCTAAAGTCACTGCCAGATTGGAACCTACTCTTTAAGGGCCAGCTATGGAACAGAGAGGACAGGCACCTCATTGATGTCCCTGGGAGAAGGGTCCTTGGTTTTGGGAGGGGTGGATATGGGTTTGGGAAGGGTGGGTTTGGTTTTGGTAGGGGGCTTTGGATTTGGAAGGGGTGGTGTGGATGTGAAAGGCGTGGTGTGGGACGTGGAAGACGTAGCTTGGGATTTGGAATTAGAATGAAGGCATTGGGGTGGGGTGGTCGGACGTTTGGGAGGCGTGGTCAGGGAGGTGGAGGGGATCATGGCCGGGGCAAACATCATATCCTGCTCAGGGAAAAGGGCTGGGTGAGCAGGGTTTTGGTTGGAAGGTAGAGGGAGTGTCTGTGTCTGTTGTGCATGTGTGTGTTGAAGGTGTAGGTGCCTGAGGGTTTGCTGTGTGTGCTAAATGTTTTGATTCGTGTCTCTTACTGATGGTCTGTTGGGTGGGTGAGTGTGGGCTTTTGGCAGTATGTTTGTGTGTGGATGTGTGTGTTGTGGTGTGTGTTGCTGTAGTGTCTGTCGGTATGCTGGTGCATGTGTTTGAGGTAGTGGGTGTGTTAACTGGGGGTGTGCCTGTGGTTTGTGTCATGGTGCTTGTGCCGACTATGGGTGTGCTGGTGGTGTCTGTGGTTGTTGCTGTAGTGCTGGGTGCGCATACTGGAGGTGTGCTGGTGGTGTATGGGGGTGTGAGTGTAGTGGTGGGTTTTGTGTCTGTGTGTATGTTAGGGAAGGTGGTGGTAGGTGGTGCCTGCATGTGTGTGTCTGTATTTATGTTTTGTGCTGCGCCGGTGTGAGGATGTGCTGATTATGGGGGTCATTACGACCCTGGCGGCCGGCGGTAAGCTGGCGGTAACACCGCCAACAGGCCAACGCCAACGTGGCAATAGCCACGGCCATACCGCCGGCCCCTCCTACATACCGCCAGGCTTCCGCTTGGTTGTCATAATCCCCAGGGCAGCGGTGCAAGCACCGCTGCCCTGGGGATTATGAGCCCCGACCGCCAGCCTGTCCGTGGCGGTAAACACCGCCGTGGAAAGGCTGGCGGTAAGGGGACTTGGGGTGCCCCTGGGGGCCCCTGCACTGCCCATGCTTTTGGCATGGGCAGTGCAGGGACCCCCAGGCATGGCCCCGTCACGCATTTCACTGCCCGAATTTCGGGCAGTGAAATGCACGACGGGTGCTACTGCACCCGCTGCACATCAGCATTGCCGCCGGCTCTATTACGAGCCGGCAGCAATGTTGATGTGACTTTTCCCCTGGCCAAGTGGACGGTAACACTGTTACCGTCCGCTGGCCCAGCGGAAAAGTCATAATAGGGAGCCAGGAATACTGCCGGCAATGGCGGTATTCTCGCTCCCGCAGCCTCGCTGGTCTTTTTGAAAGACCGCCGAGGTTGTAATGAGGCCCAATGTCTGTTTTAGTGGGTGCATGCATATGTTTGAATGTGCTTTGGATAGCGCTGGATTGAGGTATTTGGATGGGGAAGGGCTGGGAGTGTGGGCACGAGGTTGGGTGGGAGGCTACACCCACTGAGGAGGCCACTGCCTGGAATGACGCTGTAGGCCAGACAGGGCACCGTGAATGCCATCCAGGTAAGCCAGTATCTGGGTATTATGGCCATTCAGTAGTGTGGTCTGGCATACAGTGATCATCTGTAAAAGGTCTTCAGCCTGCTGACTGAGCACAGCCTGGGACACTGAGGCAGGGTCAGAGGTGCCTGCAGCAAAGATAGCACCACCCCTTTTAGGGGTACAGCTATTGCCAACTGTGAGGGAGCAAGAGGGAGGGTGGAGGTTGGAATGAGGAGGCAGAAAACAATGCAGGTGTCTCAATCACTCCAGGGTCCACCTCCACTATGGACTGGTCTTCTTTGGAGGCCTCTGAGGAAGATATCGAATCACTTTTGGACTCCTGGCCAGTCCCTTCACAATCCAAGCCAATGGGTCCTTCGGTGTCTAGGGTGTCCACACCCAATCCCTGTGAGAGGGCCTCTTTTTGACATGGTTATCCCCCCATGTTTTGCCTGATGCTGATGTGTCCTAGAAATTGAAGTGCCCAGGGCCCCTGCTAACCAGGTTACCTGGGCCAGAGCTCTTTCCCCAAATCTGTGATGCAGTGGCACAATTGGATACACCCTTAGCTACCAATATAAGTCCCTAGTAATTGGGCACTTATGTGCCCAGGGCATGGCGTACTATGGGTAGGCCCCTGAGGGCAGCAGCACTGATTGTGCCACCCTCTAGGGCCATGCATCCAGATACACCCAGGACTGCCATTGCAGGCTGAGTGTTCTGGTGTAAACCTAAAACACAAACTTGACATGGCACACTGTCTTTGTGCCCTGTTCTCCATACACTGCATTTACTATGCGTAAGACTTCCCTCTGACAGGCCTTACAGCATGAGCAATATGCCCCCACTGTGTCCTTGGCGAACCTGGGACATAGTGAAGTGAACAGAGCAGTATTTTTAACACATGTGCTAGACACTGGTCAACACGAGTTTCCCAGCTACATAATGGCCAGTATGAACCCTCTGTTGTTTGGTATCAAACAACTCAGAATGATAAATCCAAACTGGTGCCACTATTGGATTTATCCCTAAATGTACCCAGGGGCCACCTTAGAGGTGCCCCCTGCAAAAGCTAACTATCCTGGCTTGGTTGCTGACTGGTCCTATCCAGCTGCCACCTCCAGACAGCCAATATACAGACCTTGGAGGAGAGCCCTGCCTCTCCGATTTGTAAGGCAATGCCCTTCCTGGGTGGAGGAGCTAACACCCCCTTCCAAGGAATGTGCACTATCCTGGCGGTGAGCTTCAAAGGACTTACCGCTCTTGAAACTTGGCTCCCATCCTGCTGCTAGTAGCAGCTGGTATCCCCCTTTGCAAACCCCCACTTTTGGCAGGCGCAAAGGCGGGAAACCTAACAAAGGGTGGGAGGATTGGCCTCACCTGGCATGCACCACCCCTAAGGTGTTGCTTGTGAGGTGGACCCTCTATTTAATTTTCTTCCATCTTGTATGGAAGGAAAGTAGCCGATTAGGTTTAGGACAGTGAACCTTCCCACAAGAAATGGTAACTATAGTGCATGTAGCCACCAAAGATGTGTCCCATTGGACACTACCAGGTTCCCCCCAAAACGCCCACTAAGTTCAATATTTACAGAGCATCCCTGGAACAAGATACTAGATTCGAAAGGACAAAGAAGACCAGCCCAAAGAATAACCAAAGCACAAGTACTGTGGATCTGCTGCACAAGTAAAAGGTGCCAAACCCTGCCTGCTGCACCGAGGACCTGACAATCACCGCTGCGGAGGAGCTGGACCCTGGACTGACCCAACATTTGTGCTAAGTTCAGTAATCCTCCATCCAAGCACCTATATCATGTATGCCTTTGTCACTTATACACTTGTAATCTCCTGTAGTGCTTTTTCTCTTATCTAGTTTTTAAGCACATACATAAAACACCAGAAATGCACTTCTGAGTTCAAAGAAGACTTTTATTGTTGTTAATTCTTCCCCAACCACAATATTTATGAATGACGAATTAGTAGCTTTCAAGCCCGCGTTAATCAAACAAAATATATCAGTTTGCAATATACACAGCAGGTTATATTTATAAGATATTGAATGCAAAGCAAAACAAATACTTCACCGTGTGGGAAACTATTTACAGCTTCATCTTTCTAAGGTCTGCAAGCTGATGACCCCCTGTCAGCCGCGAGAAAGAGATTCATCTACCCACACGGGATTGCTGGCAGCTGGCGCCAAGCTCCAGCACGAGGTCCGGCAGATTCGAATCTGACCCTCTGCAGCCTGTTACATTCGTTACAAAGGTGTGCCCCCTCCTCTCAGACCTGGGAAACTGAGCAAGCCTTTTGGAGACTGGCCAGGTCTCCAAGACTACTCCTGTTCCCAAGCTCAAGCGAAGAAAAACAACACCCATGTACTCTCTCTTATCATGTCTAGTCTACTGTGAGAAAAACATCTTGGTTCTCTGGTGCAAAAACACAGCTTGGAAAAATACAGCTTGGATTCTCAACTGCAATGTCTAACTCCACGTTAAAGGCAATGGGCAGCTAACCTAAATATCAAATGCAATGTCTAGTGTCATGTCAAAGCCAATAAGCATCTAAGCTGAATACAAAATGCAATGTCTTATATCATGTCAAAGCCCATAGGCAGCTGAGCTGAATACAAAATGCAATGTATAATATCATGTCAAAGCCAATAAGCAGTTAAGCTGAATACAAAATGCAATATATAATATCATGTCAAAGCCCATAGGCAGAATATCTAATAGCATGTCAAAGTCAATAGGCAGCTAAATTGAATACATCATGTCAAAGCCAATAGGAATGCAATGTCAAAGCCAATAGGCGGCTAGACTGGATACAGCATGTCAAAGCCAATAGGCAGAATACAGAATGTAATGGCTAATGCAATGTCAAAGCCCATAGGCGGCTCAACTGAATACAGAAAGTAATGGCTAATGCCATGTCAAAGCCAATAGGCAGAATACAGAATGTAATGACTAATGCAATGTCAAAGCCCATAGGCGGCTAAACTGAACAAAACATACCATGTGCTACTGGTGAACATTGAGCAACTAATATGCGCCGTGGTGAAACACAAAGTCATTGGTCAAAACAAAATTTAACAAATGGCAGTACATTCCGCCCTTTGACCAATGAATTTTTGTTTCACATATCTCTTGTTTCAAACAAAAACAAAAAACAAAAAAAAACATCAGCACAAAAAAAAAAAACATTATCAGCAAGTCAGATTTGAATGATCAAAGCAATCCCTGTAAAGCAATAGAAGTGAATTAACACATTGATTTCATAACCTTTCACATCAGATACATCTACATAGAAAAGACTGGGCAATTTTTATACTCTGAATGAGTCTCTAATTCAACAGTGTTAGCAATTTGATGTGGCATGCGTTCTGCTCATGTAAAGGTGCACGGTCCACCTGAAAGGTTTTCTGGAAGGTAAGCAAAAGTCGGAGTTCCATATGAGAAGGGAAAAAAAAAACACAGCTTAGTTCCAGTGGAAGAATGCAATCAAACAAGTTGAACTTGAACTGAAGGCGCAGTTTGCGCAAAATGGATCCATGGTGCTGGCACTTTACTCAGCCAGGTTCAGGTTGGGGATTCGGACCCTTCCCCGACCCCACACGCACACACCGGAAGGGGGACCACACAGCACACTCAGGGACAGTGGCGAAACGTGGTAGGATCTGCAAAAGAAACAAGTATGACTTTTCTTGCAAATAACATTTTTCATTTAAACTGCACCCTTCCTCTTTCTTTCCCTGTTTTATAATCAGCAGGACGTTTTTGAGGCCCTTTGTTATATTTTCTGCAGGTTCTGGAGGATCACTTGGGGCTTCAGCCCACACATCAGCACTGAGGTTTTTATCTGCTGCGCCACAGCTTCCCTTTTCTTGCACTGTCAGAAGGGCTGGGGCAGACTCCTTCTTTAACAAACCTCCATTCACTGCACTTTTGCCAATTTGGGCCATTCTGTCTCCAATTTGTTTGAATGAATCAGATTCTTTTCTAGGTATCAGCATAATTTCGATTTTTCCTTGGTAATTTGCAGCAATCACTCTCCCTAAAACCTAATCAATTTGCCATTTCTGTCCTGGTAACTTTCCTCTCCCCAACTGCTCTGTGACTGCTTGCATGACAGATTGCTTTTGGGCGTACTGCACAGTTTTTAGCAAATCTAGGGGAATGTGCATCTCTCTCATCTCTGCCCACCTGTAAGTGGCTTTTTCTCTCAGCTGTTCACATTTCTGGGGCACCCACTTAGCCATCCCCACTAAGGCAGAATTCTGGGTGTACACTTCTCTCTCTGAATTTTTCTCATTAACATCTGCAAGGTAATTGAACCAGTTAGGTGCTAAAACATTAGCAATAAACCAAAAATCAGCATAAAAATGACACATCTCACGTAGCTCTTGCTTTAAAATCTGACACACATTATACAACTCCATTCCTTCTCCTGTGCCAGAAAACAACATTTCAGTCAATGAATCATTAGTAAAACAAACATGCTTTTTATCTTCAGTAGACACGAATTCAAATGGTGCACACAACTTCATTGATAACTCTTTTACCTGTGGTACTCTAGCCCTGTCTTGCAAGTACCAGATCCATTGTATGATTCTAGCTAGGGGCACTATTTTCTTTCCTTGTTCTTGATTTAAATGTACATAAGTATTTCCTTCTTGCACTGCGCAAAAACCTAAAGTCTGCATTATTTCATTTGCCAAATCACAAGCGCGCAGCTGCATATAATTTTTCACAGTGACCATATACAAAAGTGTTGGGATTTCTCTCAAATGAGGGCTATTCTTTTTCCAAAAATCAAACAAGCTAATGAAACTCGGGGTGTCTTGCTCTAAAATCCTTCGTTTTACTTGTGCATTTTGCAACGGTAACTCGTAAATCACATTCTGGTCTCTCTTCGTGTTATCAGTTAAGGAATGCGCTTTCACTGCCAAAAACCCTGGCTCACACGGCTCAAAGCAGCTCGGAGCTGTCTTAACCCCCTCATTACTGGAATGGGAAAAGAAAGATTCTTCTACAACAGCAGTTTTATAACTTTCAGAATTATTTTGAATTATTGTATCCTGGCTAATTTGCTCACGTAAATTCCTATTTTCATGTTCCAACTTACTACATTTCTCCTGCATTTCTCTGTAAGCAGATAAAGGTATCCAGACCTTTCTGTCATCATTACTTCCAAAAGACACTTTTTCTACATATGTACAACAGAAATTATTTCTCAAAGCAATATCAGGCATTTTAGCTACACATGCATTTTCAAACATGGTCTTCTCAGACATGGTCTGCCGTGCTTCTGTGATTCTCCAAACAGAAAACAACTCACAGTTTTTCTTAGCACCATCGGGCAGTTTAACAACACATGCATTCCCAGACATGGTCTGCCGTGCTACTGTGATTCTCCAAACAAAAAACAATTTCTGTAATTCTCCAAACAACAGAAACAATTAAACTTTTAAAGTGTGCACTTCGAAATCTACCAATTCGTCAATACCCCTTAATCACCTCTTAATGACCGACCCCACTCCTGGTACCAATTGTAGTGCTTTTTCTCTTATCTAGTTTTTAAGCACATACATAAAACACCAGAAATGCACTTCTGAGTTCAAAGAAGACTTTTATTGTTGTTAATTCTTCCCCAACCACAATATTTATGAATGACGAATTAGTAGCTTTCAAGCCCGCGTTAATCAAACAAAATATATCAGTTTGCAATATACACAGCAGGTTATATTTATAAGATATTGAATGCAAAGCAAAACAAATACTTCACCGTGTGGGAAACTATTTACAGCTTCATCTTTCTAAGGTCTGCAAGCTGATGACCCCCTGTCAGCCGCGAGAAAGAGATTCATCTACCCACACGGGATTGCTGGCAGCTGGCGCCAAGCTCCAGCACAAGGTCCGGCAGATTCGAATCTGACCCTCTGCAGCCTGTTACATTCGTTACAAAGGTGTGCCCCCTCCTCTCAGACCTGGGAAACTGAGCAAGCCTTTTGGAGACTGGCCAGGTCTCCAAGACTACTCCTGTTCCCAAGCTCAAGCGAAGAAAAACAACACCCATGTACTCTCTCTTATCATGTCTAGTCTACTGTGAGAAAAACATCTTGGTTCTCTGGTGCAAAAACACAGCTTGGAAAAATACAGCTTGGATTCTCAACTGCAATGTCTAACTCCACGTTAAAGGCAATGGGCAGCTAACCTAAATATCAAATGCAATGTCTAGTGTCATGTCAAAGCCAATAAGCATCTAAGCTGAATACAAAATGCAATGTCTTATATCATGTCAAAGCCCATAGGCAGCTGAGCTGAATACAAAATGCAATGTATAATATCATGTCAAAGCCAATAGGCAGTTAAGCTGAATACAAAATGCAATATATAATATCATGTCAAAGCCCATAGGCAGAATATCTAATAGCATGTCAAAGTCAATAGGCAGCTAAATTGAATACATCATGTCAAAGCCAATAGGAATGCAATGTCAAAGCCAATAGGCGGCTAGACTGGATACAGCATGTTAAAGCCAATAGGCAGAATACAGAATGTAATGGCTAATGCAATGTCAAAGCCCGTAGGCGGCTCAACTGAATACAGAAAGTAATGGCTAATGCCATGTCAAAGCCAATAGGCAGAATACAGAATGTAATGACTAATGCAATGTCAAAGCCCATAGGCGGCTAAACTGAACAAAACATACCATGTGCTACTGGTGAACATTGAGCAACTAATATGCGCAGTGGTGAAACACAAAGTCATTGGTCAAAACAAAATTTAACAAATGGCAGTACATCTCCTCAGTGACAAAGGCCCTCATTACATCCCTGGCGGTCGGTGATAAAGCAGCGGAAATACTGCCAACAGGCCAGCGGTAACAAAAATGGAATTATGACCACAGCGGAAACCTCTCACACAGACAGCCACTTTAACAAACCGACCGCCACGGCGGTAGCAACAAGCACTGCATCAGTAACCGCCAACAGTCAGACGGAAGACAATGTACCGCCCACTCTATTATGACAGGCCTATCTGCCACCTTTTCAGGGGCGGTACAAACGACATCAGAAACATGAAGGAAAAAGTACACAGAAGGCAAAGGACTCACCCCTGGAGACACAAGGAAGAACCACGCCGCCATGGAGCCCGAGTTGCAGGTGTTCCCCATGCTCGTTTATCTCCTTCTTCACTATGAACACCAACGCCGGCGAAGACGACCATGGTGAGTAGTGCCACATGGCACACAGGGGAGGGGGGAGGAAAAAGAGAGTGACACACACATGCAACACGCAACACCCCCACAACCAACATCATAAACATAACCAGATGCAGTAACATTACATATTCAGCCCTTACCCCTCAGGAATAATGCAAGGACAAAAGGAAATTGATTAAAGTGGGTGTAATAAGATAAAAGTGTAGAAAATCGTGCTGCAAAATAAAAACAGCATATACATATAAACAAATGGAGTGACACTGTCCAGTCCACAATGTCCGTGGGCCACAGGACCACATCACATAGGCTAAGGCCCCACTTCACTCCTGCAACAGCATGGAGAGAACACCGCAGGGGCATCAGGTCGAAAATACACAGCTACCTCAGAGGGAAAGGGAACGGGGGCACCTCAGCCGGAAGATGGTACAACACCACTGGTCCTGGAGGAGGCTACATGTCCTGTGCGATGTCCTGGGGAGAGCAGGGCCACAGTCTCTCAAGTGGGTGGTCTGCCCACTGCTTGGTCCTGGGAGTGCAAAGCCACAGTCTCTCAAGTGGGTGGTTTGCCTACTGCTTGGTCCTGGGGAGTGCAAGGCCACAGTCTCTCAAATGGGTGGTTTGCACACTGCTTGGTCCTGGGGAGTGCAAAGCCACAGTCTCTCAAGAGGGTGGTTTGCCCAGGGCTTGGTCCTGGGGAGTGCAAAGCCACAGTCTCTCAAGTGGGTGGTTGGCCCACTGCATGGTCCTGGGGAGTGCAAGGCCACAGTCTCTCAAGTAGATGGCTTCTCCACTGGTTCTGGAGGGGGCCTTGTGCCCAGTGTGCTTCATCCTGGAAAGGTTGGGGTGAGTGAATGACTTCTCCACTGGTTCTGGAGGGGGCCTGGTGCCCAGTGTGCTTCATCCCGGCAAGGATGGAGTGAGTGGATGGCTTCTTCCACTGGTTCTGGAGAGGGCCTGGTGCCCAGTGTGCTTCATCGTGGCAAGGATGGGATGAGTGGATGGCTTCTTACACTGGTTCTGGAGGGGGCCTGGTGCCCTGTGATGCAGCACTTGGGGAGTGCAAGGTCATAGTCTCTCACCTAGGTGTCACACCTACAGGAACCAGGATACACTACAGTCCATAGAGGCAGGAATACACACTGCCCGCCAGCGGTGACGGCTGCTTAGTGGTGGCAGTGGCGGTGCTGGTGTCGGTGAAGGCAGTGGTGGTGGGAGGCTCCAGCCCCTCCTCTGTAGCTTTGGACGGCTGCCCACTCGGGCTGCTGCCAGTGGTGCTGGTGGCGGTGCTGGCAGTTGTAGTGGGAGGCTCCAGTCCTTCCCCTGCAGCCTCGGACGGCGGCCCACTGGGGCTCCTGCTGCTGCTGTGGTGCTGGTGGCGGTGCTGGCAGTGGTGGGGGAGGCTCCAGCCCATCCACTGCAGCCTCGGACGGCTGCCCACTGGGGCTGCTGCTGCTGGCAGTGGCGCTGGCAGTGGTGCTGGTGGCAGTGCTGGTGGCGGTGCTGGTGTCGGTAATGCCAGTGGTGGGGGGAGGCTCCAGTCCATCCCCTGCAGCCTCGGATGGCTGCCCACTCGGGCTGCTGCTGGAAGTGGTGCTGGCAGTGGTGTAGGTGCTGGTGGCGGGAATGCCAGTGGTGGGGGGAGGCTCCAGCCCTTCCCCTGCAGCCTCAGACGGCTGAACCGCCATGGTTGGTGTTGGGGGCTCAAAATCAGTCCCAGCACCAGGCCTCCTGTCCTTCCTGCCTGCAGGGCAGGCCCCTTGCCCTTGGCAGCTGGTGGAGCCTCCTTGCCCTTGGCAGCTGGTGGTGCCTCCTTGCCCTTGGCAGCTGATGGTGCCTCCTTGCCCTTGGCAACTGGTGGTGCCTCCTTGCCCTTGGCAGCTGGTGGTGCCTCCTTGCATTTCCCCTTGGAAGCTGGTGGTGCCTCCTTGTCCTTGCCCTTGGCAGCTGGTGGTGCCTCCTTGCCCTTGCCAGCTGGTGGTGCCTCCTTGCCCTTGGCAGCTGGTGGTGCCTCCTTGCCTTTCCCCTTTGCAGCCGGTGCTTGCCTCCTTGCCTTTCCCCTTGGCAGCTGGTGGTGCCAGTGGTGCCTCCTTGCCTTTCCCTTTGGCAGCTGATAGTGCCTCCTTGCTTTTCCCCTTGGCAGCTGGTGCAGGCACACTGTCAGTGCTGATGGATGGTTCCCTGGAGCCTCTCACACCTGCAGTAGCTGCTGACACTACTGTGGTCGTGGACTGGGTGGCTGAGGTGCTAGCCTGGGTTCTGACCACCCTGGCCCGACATGAAGGACAGGGGGAGGGGTAGGAAAGAGGTCAATGGTGGAGAGGAAAAGCTTCTTAGGGACACTGGGGCGGGAAGAGGGTGAAGGTTTGGTAGTGGAGGAAGAGGGAGTGGTTGTAGGAGGTGTCTGTCTGATGTGTTTGGGAGCAAGTGCATGGGCTGGATTCTGTTGTGAGGTGGATGACTGTTGGGTGTCTGAGTGCTTGCATTTGTGTACTTTGGGAGGAGGGGGCACAGACACAGTGGGAGAGGACACAGGGGTTGTGTGCATGATGTGGGGGTGGTGACTGCCAGTGAGGGGTGTGTAGTGATAGGTGTGATGGTGATGGGAGTAATGGATGAGGAGTGCATGCAGTTGTGAGTGGAGACACTACGGGGAAGGTGGTGGACGAGGAAGAGGAGGGGGACACAGTGGAGGCAGTGGATGTTAGTATGTCTGCATCTGGATGGTGTTTGTGTGATTGCCTGTGGGATGATGTGTAGTGCTTGTGTTTGCCTGAGCCACTCCTGTGTGTTGTCTTGGGTGCGTGCTGGTCTGAATGTGTGCTTGGGATCGGTTGGGGATGAGGGGATTGGGACTGGGTAGAGGAAGGTGGAGGGGGTAGGCTAGAGACAGGGACAATGACTGCCATCAGGGAGGAGGCCAGAGCCTAGATTGATCTATGTTGGGCCGCCATGACAGAGTGAATGCCCTCCAGGAATGCATTTGTTTGTTGCAAATGCCCTGCCAGCCCCTGGATGGCATTCACTATGATTGACTGCCCAACAGAGACGGATCGCAGGATGTCAATAGCCTCCTCACTCAGGAGAGCAGGGCTGACTGGGGCAGGGCCTGAGGTGCCTGGGGTGAAGGAGATGCCAACGCTCCTGGGTGAGCAGGCACGGGAAACTCGCTGAGGGGGCTGCTGGGAGGGCGGTGCTGATACAGGCAGCTGTACCTGTAGTTGTGGTAGCCACGGAGGTGTGCGCCACCACCAGGGACCTTCATCGGAGGAGGTATCACTGTCAGAACTGTCCCCTCCTGTCTCCGCCATGGTGCTCCCCTCGCCCTACGTCCCACTGGTGCCCTCACGGTCAGTGGATTCGGCCTCATGGGCCTTGTGGGATGCAGCTCCCTCCGTCGCCGGTGCCACTGCTCCTCCGCCAGATGATGCTAGTGCACATAAGGCCAGGATGACAAAACAAAAAGGGGGGGGAGAGACAAAGGATACACTTGGTCAATGGCTGCCCCAACAACACTGTTGGTGTACACATCACCCTCACACAGGGAACAGGCTTATGCACTATTCAATGCACTACCAGTCACAATGCTAGTCACCAGCCCAAGGACAGGAATACCTAACGCCAATAGCAGCATAGCGGACACCCACAGCCCCCTGCCCAGTAGTGGATGCCTACTAGCTTTGTAGGAGGTGGTGTTCACCAGTGCCTGCCCAACATGGGACCTACCATGCTATGTCCGGCCTGGCCTAGGGGCACCCACAGGCCCACATCCCCCACCTGTAGACCACCCCACCATGCACAAGTAGTAGATTTGGAAACTGTACTCACCCCCTTGTGGCTGCTGTGATGGCCTCAAGCGCCCATCCAGCTCTGGATAGGCCACCGCCTGTATACAGAACATCAGGTGGGTCAGGGCTCGACGGGCACCCCTTCCTTGTTGGGAGGCCATCCCCAGCTGGGCCTCCGCTTCTTCCGTGCCCAGCATCTCAGGTCCTCCCATCATTTGTGACAGTGGGTGCTCCGCCTGCTGTAGACCCCCAGGGTCCGCACGTCCTTGGCGATGGCACGCCATATACCCTTTTTCTGATGGGCGCTGACCTGCAGAAAATACACATAGAAAAAGATATCAGCCATACCGTCCGGCCTATTACACTCATGGCCCACCGTAGCCCTCCCATCCCCTTACGCAGAGACAATGCCCACCATACATGCAGCACGCTGCCCAGGACCCTTCCACCAAACCCCCTTACACGAGGCCCTCACACGCAGCACTACATTCAGTCATGCCCCATGCATCGTGCTCACAGTGTACTCACCTGTTGTTCTGGAGGCCCATACAACATTCGGTACTGGGGTAGGACCCCATCCACTAGGCTCTCCAACTCCGCAGTGGTGAAGGCAGGGGACCTTTCCTCAGTGACTCGAGCCATGGTCGGTTCCAGACACAGGTCACAGCAGCACTTGCAGTGTAGGTCCTCTCCTGTTGAATGTCAGGTAGCAAGTGAGAGAACAGATAGAAAATGGTGGTCACGTCCACGGCGGAGCATACTGTCACCACCGGTGTAGTTCACCATTGGCCACTGTAACCCATAGGGCCCAATGACAACCAATGAGGAGTTGCGCGGCTGTACTCGACCGCCTCACGCAACGGCGCTCAACGTCAGTGGCATTACCTCATTTCCACATGTCCCTCCACACAGGACAGGCAGCCGCCATTTCAGGGGGGTGGAGGCCATGGCACCAAACTGCATCACAGTACACATAGGCACCATTTGGGCCTATACAAAAACATACTGTTTCTGTCACAATATGCAATACAGTGTACAGTTTGGAAATGTGGAATACTGACCAGCTGCTCTCTCCTTTGCACCCTAGAGTATAACCGCTGCAGATGAATAGGAGATGGAGACATACCCCCATGTACAGACCCCTAGTGGACTTGGCAACAATGGAGGACAGGCACATTATCCTCACCTATAGGCTGGACAGGGCTACAATCACAGAGCTGTGTACGCAATTGGAGCCAGACCTGATATCTGCTATCCGTCACCTCATTGGGATCCCCCCTCTTGTGCAAGTCCTATCTGTGCTCCATTTCTTGGCAACTGGTTCTTTCCAAGTGGCAGTGGTCTTAGCAGCAGGAATGTCTCAGCCAATGTTCTCAATAGTGCTAACCAGAGTGTTGTCTGCCCTGATTCAACACATGCACATCTACATTGTTTTCCCCCAGGTGGAGGATTGGCCACAGTGAAAGCTGATTTCTATGCAATGGGACATATCCCCAACATTATTGGGGCTATTGATGGTACACATATTACATTTGTCCCTCCCCCCGGAGAAATGAACAGGTGCTCTGAAATCAAAAGAGCTTTCACTCCATGAATGTGCAGATAGTATGCCTGGCGGACCAGTACATCTCCCATGTCAATGCTAAGTATCCTGGGTCTGTGCATGATCCCTTTATCCTGAGGAACAGCATCATCCCATATGTGATGGCTCAACTCCAGAGGCACCGGGTGTGGATAATAGGTGAGGCCATGGTTCCAACCCAGTATATGTTGGTGTATGGGTATGGTGTTGGCCCTAAGGGTTAGTGTGTGCTACTCACCCAAGAAGGTGTGCCAGATCATCGTGGCATGCTGTATGTTGCATACCCTTGTCTTGAGACGCCAGGTGCCTTTTCTGCAGGAGGATGAGGCTGGACATGGGCGTGTGGCAGCAGTGGACCCTGTGGGCAATGACGAAGAGGAGGCAGAGGATGAGGATGAGGACAACAGAACATCAATCATATGACAGTACTTCCAGTGACACACAGGTAAGACTCTGTAACTTCACTTTCCATTGACAGTTTTGTGTTGGACACTGTTAATGGCAGGCTGATTTTCCCACTACTATGGCCACTTACTGTACTCTTTGGCATCTCTATTTTCAGATATCTGTGCCCCACTCTGGCTCCTGATGTGTTGACTGCGGCCAACTACAGGCCATACCTATGTATACATTACTGTACAGTTGAATTGCAATGTTTACAGCTTGTTAAACAAATACATATTTCAATCAATTGACAGACTCCATACATGTATTTGTTCCAAGGGTGTTTATTTAGGTGCTAATAAGTGGAGGGGGTATTGCAATGAGCTGGGTTGCTGATGGAGGAAAGTCGAGGGTAGAGGCCAGTCTATTGGTATCACAGGTGCATTGTTCAAGGGGGCCTAGGAAGTGGAGGAAGGGCAGTTCAAGGTGGACAGGGTGACTGATTGGGACACAAGGGTGACATTCAGGAGTATTATTTCCTGGTGAGGGTCTTGGCAATGTTCTCTGGCTTCTGCCTGGATCGCAGGGACTATTTGTGGGGTGGTTCTCTTTCTGCAGGGGAGGGGTGCTGGTGGCCTGTGGTTCCTGTGGCGGGCCTCCTGTCCCCTAGCGGCGGTGAAGGTGGAAGGCTGTTCATCATTTTGGCTAGTGTCAGGGGCCCGTTGGTGTGCCACTGCCTCCCTCATGGAGTTGGCCATGTCTGCCAGCACCCCTGCAATGGTGACCAGGGTGGTGTGGATGGACTTCAAGCCCTCCCTGATCCCCAGGTACTGTCCCTCCTGCAGCCGCTGGGTCTCCTGCAACTTGTACAGTATCTGACCCATTGTCTCCTGGGAATGGTGGTATGCTCCCAGGATGTTGGTGAGTGCTTCCTGGAGAGCCGGTTCCCTGGGCCTGTCCTCCCCGTCGCATAGCAGTCCTCCCAGCTTCCCTGTTATCCTGTGCCTCTGTCCCCTGAACTGTGTGCCCACTGCCACTGACCCCAGGTCCCTGATCGTCCTGTGTTTGTAGAGTGGCCTGGGGTCCCTGTAGTGGTGGACACACTGCTGATTGACGTATCCTGGGGACAGTGGTGTGGGCCCACTGGGTGGGTGCTGTGGTGGTGTTTCCTGAGGGGGGGCTCTGTGGTAGTATGGGACTGTGCCTGGGTTACCCACTGTCCAGAGGTCCCTGATAGGCCAGCTTGATCATCCAGATCCAGGCATTCAGAGCTGCTGTCACCACTGTGGGCCTCTTCTGGGGGGGGGACTGGATGTTGCTGGCACCTCCTCTCCGGTGACATTGAATGGGGGACCTGTGGGGATGTAAATGCAGTGTTATTGTTTCTGTGTGTGCCATCTTGTGGATGTGTGTTGCCCTCTATGGATGTTATTGCCCTGGCAGCTTAGCCTTGTGTGAGTAGTGATTTGGCGGGCTAGGTGATTGTCTCTAGTGTGCATGCTTTAGTGATGTGTGTCCATGCAGGTCTGTGATGGGGGTCTGTGCATTGGTGTTATGTGCAGACTTGGCATTGGGATGAGTGGGTTGTGATGGTGGGGTGTATGTGAGGTGGTGGGGAGAAGGGGGTGAGGGCATGTGATGGCATGGACGTAGGGGGATGTTAGTAATAGAGATTTGACTTACCAGAGTCCAGTCCTCCTGTTACTCCTGCAAGGCCCTCAGAATGCATGATTGCCAAGACTTGCTCCTCCAGTGTTGTTAATTGTGGGGTTCCACCGCCAGTCCTCTGTACTGCTATCTGGTGTCTTGCTGCCACGGAACACACCTTCCCCCATAGGTTGTTCCACCTCTTACTGATGTCATCCCTTGTTCTTGGCTGCTGTCCCACCGCGTTGACCCTGTCCATGATTCTCCGACATAGCTCCATCTTCCTAGCAATGGATGTCTGCTGCACCTGTGATCTGAATAGCTGTGGCTCTACCCTGATGATTTCCTTCATCATGACCCTTAGCTCCTCCTCTGAGAACCTGGGGTGTCTTTTTTGTGCCATGGGTGTAGTGTGTGTGGTGTGTGTGAGGGTGTGTGGGGTGATGTGTTGAGGTGAGTGCTGTGAGGTGAGTGGATGGTGTATGGGTGATGGTGTTTGGTGGCTTTGGTTCTGTGGGTGCTCTTGGTCTGTCTCTCTCAGTTGGCAATATTTTTTCATCGTAAGGGGTTGTGGGTATTGTATGTGTGTGTGTTTTATAGTGTTGTGGGTGTGTGTATGTGTGTCAGGTGTGTATTTTGAATTGTCCAATGTGGTGTTGTTTTGTTAGGTTGTATGTATTTTGAGCGCGGCGGTATGTACTGCCAATGGTTTACCGCGGTTGACTGTCCGCTGTGGTGATTCGTGGGTCATAATGTTGTGGGTGTAGTTCTGTTGGCGTAACGGTGTGGGTTTGATTACCACCAGTTTATCACTGACCTTTGGGCTGGCGGACTTGTGTGTGTGTCTGTATAGTGACGGATTGCTATGTGTGTGTCATAACAGGGGTAGTGGTAATCCGCTGCTGCGCCGGTATGTTGGCATGGCAGTAAGCGTGACTTACCGCCAATGTCATAATGAGGGCCAAAGGGTTCCAACAGCATGAGTAAAAACATTGGCCTGGAGACATCTCTCAACCATTGTGGTACAGAGCAACAGTTGATTCACTTTTCACAAAGGGCAAGGTGTTGGGATGGAAATTGACTGCACAATATGGGACACTACAACATCTATGTGATTTAACCTTCCGTATGCAAATTTCCCTTTCAGTATCACATTGCTCTCCGTCATCAATTTCTCTTCCTCTGAGCAGAACTAAGGACACCAAAATGTTTTCTGTGGGATGTACAACTCTCTCAGCAGTGTGGACACATGCCTGTCTGTTTGCAATCAAAACAGTTTGGCAGACAAATTTACATTGGTAATCACAGACTGGCTTACATGCACATTTATGAAGGACTAGGGACTCAGGGCAACCTGCTACTTTCGACATAAACTTACTAGAAGTTTTCTGGACAAACTACTTTCAAACATGTGTCAGATAAGGAATGATGCCACTGTACACAGAATTCCTATACATTTGGTGCAGATCCACATTCCTATTTTGTCATAGCACCAACTTACCAATGTCAAGTCTAATATATCAGCTGCACTGTGATTGCACAATTTGCCACAATTACCAGTAAGGGGGCTTAGACTTACTACTCACATTTGTAACATAAAATTCCACCTGACCAAATCACAACATGGGGCATGTTTTGTGAAACTGTCCCTTGTGTCATTGGAAAATGCTGAAATGCAGACATGTTTCTGCTCATTCCAGTACTTGCCTTGCATGGAGCAATCTAATGGTAACCTTCAGCACAGAGCAATACACCACCACACCATCAGTCACTGTCTGGTCAACTTACATCTCCAGCAATCTTCATGGCCCTTGGATGTGTGTCAGACTCAATGTTGATGTCATTCAACATTGCTCGAAAGTAAAGAGGTTAAAAAACAACAAAATCTAGATTACTCCCTTGTTGCTGCTATTGGGCCCTCAACTGCCCTTCAATATCTGGTTAAGCCACCCCAAGGATGCAAGCCATTAGGGGGGGTCAGAGTGAGGTGCACCTGCTTTGATCACTGGAAATACTGCCGGACTTGGCTCTCCCCAGACTTCCGTGTTGCACGACACAGGTCTTCCTATCTCCTCCTACAATGCAGGCTGCGCCACTTGTGCCACCATGGTCCGCACTTTCTTTGTGATTCCCTTCCAAATCTCCTGCTTCTAATGGACATTGACCTGTATGGATGACAGATCAAATAAGAAAAGAAATTTGAGTGTTTCTGTTTGGCAGGACTGCTGTGACATTACATTTTAGATAGTCACACGTACAGTCTCCAAACAGTGACTACGTTTTTTTCCCAAAAATGTAAAGATAACTAGGAAATATTGAATAGTGATCTCATTCGCTCCATCAAAACCTGCTAGCTCCTCATGTTACCAAATCAGGCCTAGAACATCATCTTGGACAGGGTTATGCAACCTATCCTGCTGCGAAAGCCACCCTGATTACTCACAATCACTGTGTGCTACTCAAGTGCAAATCTCCTGTAGAATCCTTGCACATATTCCCACATACACGTATATTGGCTTCCTGTTTGAACTCCCAAGAGTCAGAACCTATGGTCTGCATGACATATAGCGACTGAGTGCAAGAAAGGAGGGCTGCTATTTGTTAGTGATTGCAGGTATTTGTGGGATATATGAACATGTGTGTGTTGGAATGGGACAGACTGGGATAGATGATTGTGAGCCAGTGTCATCTGAACTTGCTGCACATAAAATACCTTTACATATATGTGGCTCCATGACAGGTTGAAACCATTCAGAGAAGGCTAAAGCACATAATGGGCTGGAATCCCAGTTGACAGTACAGCATCAGACAACTCCAGACCCTCTAAGCTTTTTTCCCTCAACATCACTATCATTTCAACACAGGTTGTATGTTGTCAGTTATACGTCTGGTACACTGAGTACTGGTAGTAAGTGGCCTACAGTTTGTGTGATAACATATGATTTGTGTATTAAATGGACATGCACAGATATTTCAGACAGTGGCAAACAACAGTATGTCCAAGCTACATCATTCAGTTAACTCCACTTATAACGCTCCTCCCATTACCCAAAAATGACAAATCAGCCTGTGGATTAAAAATGAAGTAGTTACTCAGTCAGACATTCCCCAGTCAGACATGTGCCTGTACCTCTGGGCTCCCATAGAGCTAGCTGTATAGTGGCAGGACCTCTAGCAAGGAGCTCCAGCTACCCATGCTGAAGGTAGGGGCCCTGTCACCTGCTTTGCCTGGCATCCTGGCTCCCAGAGGTCAAAAACAGCGGCAAACCATGAGGAGGTCTGGTTGGCAGCAGTGTTAAGAGGCAAGTGATTTTTTAGCAAAACACCACATACAAGAGCACAGCGGACGCGATCCATGACGGAGAAGGACACAGCTATTAACCTCTATGTGCAGCCATCACACAAGTTACACTATAGCAGGTACTATTGTGAATGTTCCGTCATTTTAGGGTGTGAAGCTGGGCATTTATCAATTGTTACTGCTTCAAAAGCATTAAAGACAGAGGCGGTCATTCTGACCCTGGCGGACGGTGATAAAGCGGCGGCCAACCCGCAAACAGGCTGGCGGTAAAAAAAATGGTATTCTAACTCTGGCGGGAACCGCCAACACAGGCCGCCACATTAACACTCCGACCGCCACGGCGGGACCGACAAACAGCGCGGCGGTCACCGCCAACAGGCAGGCGGCAGACAATGTACCGCCCACCCTATCACAACTCACTAATCCGCCACCTTTTCCGGGGCGGGAGCCCCGCCGATAAAAACACGGAGGAAACAGACTACGAACGGGAAAATGCTCACCTATACACACTCCACGAGGAAGGAGGACAGCATGGAGCCCGAATTACACATCCTACCAGCTATTGTCTACCTGCTCATCTACCAGGAGTACGAACGCCGGCGCAGACGACAACGGTGAGTCCTGCACCTACGACACAGGGGAGGGGGGAGGAGGAAAGCTTACGGGCACACACATGCGCCATACACCCTCCCCCCCCACCACAAATACCTACACCCCAATGCCGAGCAACAAGTCAGAGTGACACCACACAAACCCCCCGGAATAATGCAAAGACACAATTTAAATGTTCGATTAAATATATGTATAAATAGCTCCATTGAAGGAATGGCAAATATGCCATATAAAAGATACAAAAATAAGGAATGAACATAGTCAACAAGATATCCATAGGCAAAAAGTCCGGCACATTCTGTCAAAGTTCCATAGTCCGTGGGCCAATGTGCACAAACACATGGGCAAAGCCCACACAGGAGACCAGATACCATTGGAGAGAACACTGCAGGGGCATCAGATGATAAAACTACAGGCACCTCAGGGGGAAGGGAAGGGGGGGCACCTCAGCCACATGAGTCCACGATGCCAGATCCACAAGGGGCCTCCATGCCCACTGTCCCATCCTGGGGGGTGCAAAGCCACAGTCCATCAGATGGATTACCGACTCCACTGTGATTTCAGGAGGCATGGTGCCCCGAGTGCTCCCTAAAGCCCTGCTCGACACAGAACCGGCACTGTCAATGGGCCAGCGTTGCTTGAGATGAAGGGCCCAGCGGAGCGGTGCTTGAGATGAAGGGCCCAGCGGAGCGGTGCTTGACAGGAAGGGCCCAGCGGAGCGGTGCTTGACAGGAAGGGCCCAGCGGAGCGGTGCATGACAGGAAGGGCCCAGTGGAGCGGTGCTTGAGATGGCGGGGCCCAGCGGAGCGGTGCTTGAGATGAAGGGCCCAGCGGAGCGGTGCTTGACAGGAAGGGCCCAGCGGAGCGGTGCTTGAGATGAAGGGCCCAGCGGAGCGGTGCTTGAGATGAAGGGCCCAGCGGAGCGGTGCTTGACAGGAAGGGCCCAGCGGAGCGGTGCTTGAGACGGCGGGGCCCAGCGGAGCGGTGCTTGAGATGAAGGGCCCAGCGGAGCGGTGCTTGAGATGAAGGGCCCAGCGGAGCGGTGCTTGACAGGAAGGGCCCAGCGGAGCGGTGCTTGAGACGGCGGGGCCCAGCGGAGCGGTGCTTGACAGGAAGGGCCCAGCGGAGCGGTGCTTGAGATGGCGGGGCCCAGCAGAGTGGTGCTTGAGATGAAGGGCCCAGCGGAGCGGTGCATGACAGGAAGGGCCCAGTGGAGCGGTGCTTGAGACGGCGGGGCCCAGCGGAGCGGTGCATGACAGGAAGGGCCCAACGGAGCGGTGCTTGACAGGAAGGGCCCAGCGGAGCAGTGCTTGACAGGAAGGGCCCAGCGGAGCGGTGCTTGAGACGGCGGGGCCCAGCGGAGCGGTGCATGACAGGAAGGGCCCAGCGGAGCGGTGCTTGACAGGAAGGGCCCAGCGGAGCAGTGCTTGACAGGAAGGGCCCAGCGGAGCGGTGCTTGAGACGGCGGGGCCCAGCGGAGCGGTGCTTGACAGGAAGGGCCCAGCGGAGCGGTGCTTGACAGGAAGGGCCCAGCGGAGCGGTGCTTGAGATGAAGGGCCCAGCGGGGCGGTGCTTGACAGGAAGGGCCCAGCGGAGCGATGCTTGATATGAAGGGCCCAGCGGAGCGGTGCTTGACAGGAAGGGCCCAGTGGAGCGGTGCTTGAGACGGCGGGGCCCAGCGGAGCGGTGCATGACAGGAAGGGCCCAGCGGAGCGGTGCTTGACAGGAAGGGCCCAGCGGAGCGGTGCTTGAGACGGCGGGGCCCTGTTCAGCGGTTCTTGCCCCGGCGGGGCCCGTTCAGCGGTTCTTGCCCCGGCGGGGCCCTGTTCAGCGGTGCTCCTCCCGGTGGGGCCCGTTCAGCGGTTCTTGCCCCAGCGGGGCCCGTTCAGCGGTTCTTGTCCCGGCGGGGCCCGTTCAGCGGTGCTCCTCCCGGCGGGGCCCATTCAGCGGTTCTTGCCCCGGCGGGGCCCGTTCAGCGGTTCTTGTCCCGGCGGGGCCCATTCAGCGGTTCTTGCCCCAGCGGGGCCCGTTCAGCGGTTCTTGTCCCAGCGGGGCCCGTTCAGCGGTTCTTGCCCCAGCGGGGCCTGTTCAGCGGTGCTCCTCCCGGCGGGGCCCGTTCAGCGGTTCTTGCCCCGGCGGGGCCCGTTCAGCGGTTCTTGTCCCGGCGGGGCCCATTCAGCGGTTCTTGCCCCAGCGGGGCCCGTTCAGCGGTTCTTGTCCCAGTGGGGCCCGTTCAGCGGTTCTTGCCCCAGCGGGGCCCGTTCAGCGGTGCTCCTCCCGGTGGGGCCCGTTCAGCGGTTCTTGCCCCGGCGGGGCCCATTCAGCGGTTCTTGTCCCGGCGGGGCCCGTTCAGCGGTTCTTGCCCCGGCGGGGCCCGTTCAGCGGTGCTCCTCCTGGCGGGGCCCGTTCAGCGGTTCTTGCCCCGGCGGGGCCCGTTCAGCGGTGCTTGTCCTGTGTGTCTAGGGAGCCAGACCTGGGCAAGACTTGCCGCTCATTCACCATCCGAACTTGCGGTCGCGGCGCCCTCCTGTGATGGAGTCCTGGGCCCGTGGGTGTCGTCCGTCACACCCGGGATGGGGCTGGTGGGGCCCTCCTGGGCAGCTCGCCTGCTGCCTGACTTCTCCGCCCTGCTGCCCTTGCCCTCCTTCGCTGGAGCTCTGTGGCCCTTGCCTCCCTTGGATGATGTGGCAGGTGACTGGGCAAGGCTACTGTCCTTGGTGGCAGCCGTCTCAGGCTTGTCGCGCCGGGCCTTTTTCTTCTTTGTCCTCTTCCCAGGGGGGGGCTGGCTGTCCCCTTGCTGCTGGCCGATGTTCCTGCCCTAGGATCTGGTGGACTCCAATAGCCCTGCACTATGGTCACAGTAGATGCAGGGCTGGTGGTGGCTGAGGTGCTTTTTTTGGTCTTACCAGATGGAGGGGGTGGGTCAGTGATTGGAACGAGTTCAAGGTTGGAAAGGAAAAGGACTTGGGGAGGACAGGGACGGGTAGGTGTAGTGGGTTTGGGAGTGGAGGAAGAGGATGTGGTTGTAGGAGAGTCAAGTGTGCTGTCTTTGGGTGCAGGTGCTTGTGAGGGAGGCTGTCGTGAGGTGGATGGCTGTTGGGTGGGTGGCTGCCTGCGTTTGTGTGCTTTGGAAGAGGGGGTGACAGACACACTGGGAGAGGACACAGGGGACGTGTAAATGGCAGTGGGGGTGGTGACTGCACGTGTGCGGACTGTAATGGAGGGTGTGCTGCTGATGGAAGTACTGGCTGATGGTGGTGTGCATGCAGGTGTGAGTGGAGACGTCACAGGGAGGGAGGGGGGAGATGAGGAGGTGGGGGACACAGAGGTGGTAGTGACTGTTGGCATGTCCCAACCTGCCTCTGGTGGCTTTGGAAGACAGATAGGAGGGTTAATGATTTTATTGAACAACAAGCTAGAATGTGCCACGAGGGGCCTCCATGCCCACTGTCCCATCCTGGGCGGTGCAAAGCCACAGTCCATCAGATGGATTACCGACTCCACTGTGATTTCAGGAGGCATGGTGCCCCGAGTGCTCCCTAAAGCCCTGCTCGACACAGAACCGGCACTGTCAATGGGCCAGCGTTGCTTGAGATGAAGGGCCCAGCGGAGCGGTGCTTGAGATGAAGGGCCCAGCGGAGCGGTGCTTGACAGGAAGGGCCCAGCGGAGCGGTGCTTGAGATGAAGGGCCCAGCGGAGCGGTGCTTGACAGGAAGGGCCCAGCGGAGCGGTGCATGACAGGAAGGGCCCAGTGGAGGGGTGCTTGAGATGGCGGGGCCCAGCAGAGCGGTGCTTGAGATGAAGGGCCCAGCGGAGCGGTGCTTGACAGGAAGGGCCCAGCGGAGCGGTGCTTGAGATGAAGGGCCCAGCGGAGCGGTGCTTGAGATGAAGGGCCCAGCGGAGCGGTGCTTGACAGGAAGGGCCCAGCGGAGCGGTGCTTGAGACGGCGGGGCCCAGCGGAGCGGTGCTTGAGATGAAGGGCCCAGCGGAGCGGTGCTTGAGATGAAGGGCCCAGCGGAGCGGTGCTTGACAGGAAGGGCCCAGCGGAGCGGTGCTTGAGACGGTGGGGCCCAGCGGAGCGGTGCATGACAGGAAGGGCCCAGCGGAGCGGTGCTTGAGACGGCGGGGCCCTGTTCAGCGGTTCTTGCCCCGGCGGGGCCCGTTCAGCGGTTCTTGCCCTGGCGGGGCCCTGTTCAGCGGTGCTCCTCCCGGTGGGGCCCGTTCAGCAGTTCTTGCCCCAGCGGGGCCCGTTCAGCGGTTCTTGTCCCGGCGGGGCCCGTTCAGCGGTTCTTGCCCCGGCGGGGCCCGTTCAGCGGTTCTTGTCCCGGCGGGGCCCATTCAGCGGTTCTTGCCCAAGCGGGGCCCGTTCAGCGGTTCTTGTCCCAGCGGGGCCCGTTCAGCGGTTCTTGCCCCGGCGGGGCCTGTTCAGCGGTGTTCCTCCCGGCGGGGCCCGTTCAGCAGTTCTTGCCCCGGCGGGGCCCGTTCAGCGGTTCTTGTCCCAGCGGGGCCCATTCAGCGGTTGTTGCCCCAGCGGGGCCCGTTCAGCGGTTCTTGTCCCAGCGGGGCCCGTTCAGCGGTTCTTGCCCCAGCGGGGCCCGTTCAGCGGTGCTCCTCCTGGCGGGGCCCGTTCAGCGGTTCTTGCCCCGGCGGGGCCCGTTCAGCGGTGCTTGTCCTGTGTGTCTAGGGAGCCAGACCTGGGCAAGACTTGCCGCTCATTCACCATCCGAACTTGCGGTCGCGGCGCCCTCCTGTGATGGAGTCCTGGGCCCGTGGGTGTCGTCCGTCACACCCGGGATGGGGCTGGTGGGGCCCTCCTGGGCAGCTCGCCTGCTGCCTGACTTCTCCGCCCTGCTGCCCTTGCCCTCCTTCGCTGGAGCTCTGTGGCCCTTGCCTCCCTTGGATGATGTGGCAGGTGACTGGGCAAGGCTACTGTCCTTGGTGGCAGCCGTCTCAGGCTTGTCGCGCCGGGCCTTTTTCTTCTTTGTCCTCTTCCCAGGGGGGGGCTGGCTGTCCCCTTGCTGCTGGCCGATGTTCCTGCCCTAGGATCTGGTGGACTCCAATAGCCCTGCACTATGGTCACAGTAGATGCAGGGCTGGTGGTGGCTGAGGTGCTTTTTTTGGTCTTACCAGATGGAGGAGGTGGGTCAGTGATTGGAACGAGTTCAAGGTTGGAAAGGAAAAGGACTTGGGGAGGACAGGGACGGGTAGGTGTAGTGGGTTTGGGAGTGGAGGAAGAGGATGTGGTTGTAGGAGAGTCAAGTGTGCTGTCTTTGGGTGCAGGTGCTTGTGAGGGAGGCTGTCGTGAGGTGGATGGCTGTTGGGTGGGTGGCTGCCTGCGTTTGTGTGCTTTGGAAGAGGGGGTGACAGACACACTGGGAGAGGACACAGGGGACGTGTAAATGGCAGTGGGGGTGGTGACTGCACGTGTGCGGACTGTAATGGAGGGTGTGCTGCTGATGGAAGTACTGGCTGATGGTGGTGTGCATGCAGGTGTGAGTGGAGACGTCACAGGGAGGGAGGGGGGAGATGAGGAGGTGGGGGACACAGAGGTGGTAGTGACTGTTGGCATGTCCCAACCTGCCTCTGGTGGCTTTGGAAGACAGATAGGAGGGTTAATGATTTTATTGAACAACAAGCTAGAATGTGACCACTCTATGATAAAGTTTAATTCTTATGATCTGCTGGGTGTGCAACTTATTTTCCGACCCGGATTCAGGCTGATAGTTCTGAATACCTATGCAAGATCCGTTCCTCGTGGGTCAGAATCAATGGTTCTCACCCAGTTGACGGACTACATAGAGCTTTTGGACCCTTCAGATCTCCTGATCATAGCAGGCGATTTCAATTGTTCCTTTGTGTTGGACAATACTATCAGCAATCTGACTACTGAAGAGGACGAACATTGGGGTATTCCCCAATCTAAGGAAATGGTGTTTTCTCCCGTTTCCTGTGTTGCATCTCAGTTGTCTTCCCTATGCCTGAAACATGGCCTGAGAGAATGTAACGGCCGCACTAAATCTGATTCAGAGCGAGCCATCACTTTCAAGCGAGGGCTTTCCTTTAGCACTATTGATTATATCCTGGTGGACATTAGGCTATGGTCAAGTTCACTGGACATGGAAATTTTATCTCGCTTGGATAGCGATCATAATCCTCTGTGCCTTGTACTGACCAACTATGCATTTTTAAGAGTCCAGCACACAACGATTACTAATGTCCCACTCCCTTACCTGAACCATAGACGTTCTCGGGTTTGTTGGCCAAAGGTTGAATCCAATCCGTACTTGATTGGGGAAATATATTCATTATTTTTAATTTTTTTTATAGATTACGAGGATCAAGAAGCCCCTGATATTCCTATTATGGCTATCCACATTAAATTGGTGGATTCCCTACAGGGTATCTTCTAGAAGGAAATCCCTTCCAAATCGAGACCAGCTGATACCCCCCCGTAGGGATTGGTATAATCAAGATTGTGTGCGAGCAAGATCCAATCTAAAAAAGGCTGTAAAAAACTCTACTCAAGTGGCTATTAAAGAGGCCCGACGTAGGTATGCTAATGCCCAGAAACAAGCAAAAAAAGACTGGGATAATGAGATATGGCAGAAGCTGCTTGCAGCAGTTAAATACAAAGATGATAGTTCCTTTTGGCGGCTGCTGACCTCTAGTTCGAAAAGGGGCAATGACGATATCGGTATGTATATACAGCCCGAAAGATGGGTGTCCTATTTTTCTGGAATATACGCTCTGCCCGCATCGCAAGCCCCGGAGGATCCGGGATACAATGAGTGTTGGGCTGTTAACATGACCTCAACTGAGAGCATTGTTTTTACCTTAGCCGAAACAAAAGCTGCAATCAATTCTTTGAGGCCAGCAAAAGCCCCTGGTCCAGATAAGATCCCAGGGGACCTGTTTAAATCAGAACCAAAGATATGGGCATGGTACATCAACTTACTGTCTAATGCCATAGCAGCTGGTAGCCCTATTCCAGATTCCTGGTGTGGCGCAGAAATAATACCGATTTATAAAAAGGGTGATGTAGGTTCACCTGCAAACTACCGTCCAATCAGCCTTATTGATATCCTTCAGAAGACGTTTGCTAAGCAAGTCTTAGATAGGCTTATCGATTGGATCCAAGACAACCAAATTTTATCCCCCTTACAGGCCGGTTTTCGGCCTAAAACCAACACCATGGACCAAGTCTTCAGACTGTCATTATTATTTTGGAAGTATGTCACCCTATCTAAGCAAAAACTTTATGTTGCCTTTGTAGATCTGAGATCTGCATTTGATCTTGTCCCAAGAGAGAAACTTTGGGGAGTATTAAATAAAATCGGTACCCCAGGAAACTTAGTGCATTTAATTAAAAGATTACATGAAAAAACATTTGCACAAGTTAGATGGGGTAATCAGGGGGAACTCACCGATAAAATAGAGATTAGGAGAGGAGTGCGACAGGGCTGTGTTCTTGCCCCAACGCTATTTACATTGTTTATCAATGAGGTGGTGCAAGTCGTTTCCAACTGCCAAAATGATGCTCCATCCTTGAATAACCACAAAATTCCAATTTTGCTATTTGCTGATGATTCCCTCCTGATCTCCAGAACTCCTATGGGTCTCCAGGCACTTGTGGATAAGTTTAGTTCATTCTGTGTTGACTATGGGCTTGAACTCAACCACAGTAAAACCAAACTTATGACCCTGGGCTGTGGCCCCACAAAGAGATACTCAATTTTTTATAATGGAACCCCCCTAGGTATGGTAAGCTCCATAGATTATTTGGGGGTGAGAATTAGTAACAACCTGCATTGGGGGCCCCAAATCGATAAAAGCTTAGCTCTTCTGGCACAGAGATCTGGGGCCATTTTACGCTTTCACAAGTCCACCTCTGAGAGAGTGATTACTCCAACTATTAAAATTTACCGAGCAAAGGCACAGAGCGCTGCGGTCTACGGGGCAGAAATCTGGGGGTCCTCGAACTCTAGCAAGCTAACAGTGGGGGAAAACAACTTTGTAAGGTCAATCTTGGCCTGTCCTCGTAGTACCCCACTGCTGCCAATGTTCTGGGACCTCGGCCTTCCACGCATTTCAGATGTAATTGCCCTACGACCATTGCTTTTCTGGGTCCGTGTATGGACCACTCCTGAGCTATCCACATGCAAGGAGTCTATTCAAGACCTTTTAGTTAGACCAAATGTACTTAACATTTCTTGGTTTAACCACATCTCAAAATGGTTTCATAGATTGGGTCTTAGTGAGTTTTGGAGTCATCCAGAAAGTACAAGGAAGGATCAGAAGAATCATCTGAAAACTGTTTACTGGATACATGTCAGGGAAAACTATCTGCTGTGCTCAACACACGGCAGATTGACGTCACAATTCTTTGATTTTAAATGGTATCCATATTTGGAACCATTTAAGGATACAATTCTTGATCCATTAAGTAAGAGTCTATATATTCAGTTCAGATATGGTTGTCTGCCTCTTAAGTCCTATGGCAGTACGCGGAGTGCGATCCCAAGTCCTGACACTTGTCCGAGTTGCAATCAAATTTCAGAATCTATTGTACATTTCATGTTTATATGCCCTGCCTATTTGATTGCGCGTCGGAAGTGGTTACGATCTGTGTGCAGTAATATGGGGATGAGACACTGTATTGTTGCCTTAAGGATCATGATGAGGGAAACTTCTCTCCCTCTATCTTGTGCGGTTAGCAAGTATATTGTAGCTGCTTGGCATATACGTACAAAACTTTTGGGGAAACAATGATGATGAGGACCAAATGTTTAAAAAAAAAAAAAAAGTGTGTTTTAGCTGCCAAATTTTAAATACACACCTAGACTGAAATAAAACCCCATGTTTAAATTAAATGTTAAGTATTAGGGGGTTTAGTGTCTTTTTTAAGGAAAATAATTTTATGTGTTTTAGGGCTGACATATATGTTTTGATCTCTTTCTTATCTTTTTAACCTAATTCCTATCTGCTTTTTTCATTTAAATGTTGGTTGTTTTGCTTTTATGGTTGAAAGTAACCGAATAAAGCTATGTGTTGATGATGATGATGACTGTTGACATGTCTGCATCTGGATGTTGCTTGGGTGAATGCTTGTGGGATATTTGGTGCTTATGTCTGGATGAGCTGCCCTTGGGTGTAGAGGTGTGTGCAGGCTGGTCTGATGGTGTGGATGGGATAGGCAGAGGAACAGGAGACTGGGACTGGGTGGAGGGAGTCAGAAGAGGGAGGCTGGAGACAGGGACAATGGCTGCCGTCAGTGCTGAGGCCAGAGCGTTGAACAATCGCTGATGGGCAGCCTGACCCGAATGAATGCCCTCCAGGTATGCATTGCTCTGATGCACCTCCCTTTCTACACCCTGGATGGCATTCAAGAGGGTAGACTGCCCAACAATGAGTGTCCTGAGGAGGTCAATGACCTCCTCACTGAGGGCAGCAGGGGTAACTGGGGCAGGGCCTGAGGTGCCTGGGGCGAAGGAGATGCCCGCCTTCCTGGGCGAGCGGGCACGGAGCGAAGGCTGAGGGGCTGCTGGGAGGGCGGGGCTGGTGCGCTGGGTGTCGGCTGTACCTGTTGTGGCGGTGGGCACGGATGTTGCCGCCAACGCTAGGGAGCTCCCTTCCGAGGACGTGTCGGTGTCGCTGACGTCTCCACGGGTCCCCGTTGTGGAGCTCCACTCGCCCTCCGTCTCACTGGTGTACTCGGAGTCTGTCGTATGGCCCTCCGGGGCCATGTGAGATGCAGCTCCCTTGTGCTCCAATGCCACTTCTCCTCCGCCAGATGATGCTAATGCACACATGAACAGGAAGACAAAGAAAATGGGGGGTGGGAGGGTGGAGAAATGAAGACAGGTTGAGTGCATGCATTGGCAACACCGTTGTCGGAGAGGACAGACACAGAAGCCCCCTGAACTAGGCAGCGCAATGGGGGTACACTACTCAGTTATTGTGACTAATCCTACGGGTCTATGGATGACAAATGCACACATGGGTGAGGACGGACCATGGATAGCTGTACTTGGCACCCTACAGAGATGGGGGGCGGGGGCACAGGGCCGTGTCTAACGGAGGGGCCTAGCCTACAGAATGCGCCCTGGCCTGGAGATAGCCACAGCCCTCCTCCCCCACCCAGACACCTTCCCTGCGCCCAAAGATAGCAGAATGTGCTGATACTCACCCCCTTGTGTCTGCTGTGATGTCCTCACGCGCCCATCCAAATCGGGGTAGGCCACCGCCAGGATCCGGGATATCAGGGGGGTCAATTGGCGGCTGGCACCCCTCCTACGTTGGGAGGCCATCCCCAGCAGAGACTCGGCGGTCTTTCTGGTCCCGCGGCGGATGTCGTCCCACCTCTTTCGGCAGTGGGTGCCCCATCTGTTGTGGACCCCCAGGGCCCGGACGTCCTTGGCGATGGCACGCCAAATGTCGATCTTCTGATGGGCGCTGACCTATGTGACATGTACAGGGTGGTAAAAGAAATCGCATCAGTTTTCTGCCTGGTCAATGTGAGTGGCCCCCCCCTCTCCAACCTTGCCATGTGGCACATGCTCTCATCTTTCGTGCGTTGCAGTCCTCATTCGCTCCCCTCCCCACCATCTTACATACACCCCACTCAACACAGGCATAGCCCATTCAACGTGCACCCTGTGTACTAACCTGTTGGTCTGGAGGACCGTAGAGTAGCGCATACTGGTGGAGGACCCCATCAACAAGTTCCTCCAATTCTTCGGCAGTGAAGGCAGGGGCCCTTTCCCCAGTCGCAGCAGCCATTGTTTCTCCCAGACCGAGGTCACAGCAGCACTTGCAGTATAGGTCCTCTCCTGTGGATGATCAGGTCTCGAGTGATTAATCAGATAGAAAATGGCAGTCACGCCCGCGGCGGTGCATACCGCGGCGGTGCGTACCGCAACCGCCGGTGCACATCGTCATTGGCTCCTGAGACCCATAGGGTTCAATGTTAACCAATGCTGCTTTGCGCCTCGGTCTTCGACCGCCTACCGCCACGGTGTGCCACGCCAGCGCAGTGACCTCACATCCCACTGTCACACTTCACAGGTCAGGCAGCCACCATTTCAAGGACCCACATGGCATGATTTCTACTGCGTCACACAGGCCTAGGCCTTGCATAGCCACTCATGCAAGCCGTTCCATGCATAGCGATTCGTGTACTGTGCAAGCTGTGTGAGCGTACCTGTGGGTTGCTTGACTCTGTGCTCCATGTTGTCCTTCCTAGGCACCTTCCGCTGGGACTTGCGAGGAGAAGGATGAATCCTCCCGTGTACCGCCCGCTGGTGGACCTGTCGACAATGAAAGAACGACATATCATACTTACATACCGGCTTGACAGAGCAACTATACATGAACTATGTGCCCAGCTAAAGCCATACCCACGGGGATTCCCCCTCTGGTGCAGGTTCTGTCAGTACTCCATTTTTTGGCAAGTGGGTCTTTTCAGACAACAGTGGCCATGTCATCTGGGATGTCTCAGCCTATGTTTTCTAAGGTTTTGTCCAGAGTGTTGTCTGCCCTGATGAAATACATGCGGAGCTACATTATTTTCCCTGAGGTGGGCGAATTGGCTACAGTGAAGGGTGATTTCTATGCCCTTGGACATATCCCCAACATCATTGGTGCCATTGATGGGACCCATGTGGCTTTGGTTCCCCCCAAAGACAGTGAGCAGGTGTACCGAAACAGAAAAAGTTATCATTCGATGAATGTCCAGGTGGTCTGTTTGGCTGACCAGTACATCTCCCATGTAAATGCCAAGTTCCCTGGGTCAGTGTATGTCATGGGAAATAGCAGCATCCCTTATGTGATGGAACAGCTACAGAGACACCGTGTGTGGCTAATAGGTGACTCTGGTTACCCCAACCTGTCGTGGCTACTTACCCCAGTGAGGAATCCCAGGACAAGGGCAGAGGAACTGTACAATGAGGCCCATGGGCGATCTAGGAGGATCATAGAAAGGACCTTCGGGGTCCTGAAGGCCAGGTTTAGGTGCCTGCATATGACAGGGGGATCCCTCATGTACTCACCAAAGAAGGTGTGCCAGATCATCGTGGCCTGCTGTATGCTTCACAATCTTGCATTGCGACGCCAGGTGCCTTTTCTGCAGGAGGATGGTCCAGATGGTGGTGTTGTAGCAGCTGTGGAGCCTGTGGAGAGTGAAGAGGAGGAAGACGACGGGGACGACACGGACAACAGGGATACCGTCATACAACAATACTTTCAGTAGCACACAGGTAAGGAACAGCCACCCCAATTTACATTTACTTGAGGCCTCATGCGTCTCCACTGTCTGTGTTTCCCCCCAGTTCCTGTTCACTGATTTGTGACTTTCCCTTCCCTTTTCAGAGCTGTATGACCCACTGCCTGACTTCTGCTTTGTTTGCCCATGGACTAAAGCTTATTGAAATTGGTATGTTGTCATCACAAGGTAACTGGCCATTATTGCACCGTTATGTGTAATACATTTGTTAAGAATACAAGCAGACTCCTTGTTTTTTTAGTGGAATAAGTTATTTATTTTAAGTGCTACATATAGGTAAATGATTGGGAAGCGGGGATGGGTGGGGGTGGAGTAATGTCCATGGCAGAGTCCAGTTCTCAGTCGCACAGGTGTATTGTCCATATGCCTGTGGAAGGATGGAGCAAGGGCAGTTCAAGGTTGGACAGGGTGACAATGTGGGACAGTGGGATGACATCAGGGGGTATCTTAGGCTGGCGGGGGTCTTGCAATCCTACTCTGTCTTCTTGTGAGATCTCAGATTCCGCTTGCGGGGTGGTTCATCTTCTGCAGGAGGTGGGGTTCTGGTGGCCTGTCATTGTGTGGGGGCCTCCTGTCCACTAGCGCCGGCGGAGGTGGTAGGCTGATCCTGGCCTGGGCTAGTGACAGGGGCCCTTTGGGGTACCACATGGTCCCGCAATGTGGTGACGATCTGGGTAAGGGCCAGGACGATGGTCCCCATTGCGGAACCGATGTTCCTCAGTTCCTCCCTGAACCCCATGTACCGTTCCTCCTGCAGTTCCTGGATCTCCTGGAACCGGGCCAGTACCGTCGCCATCGTCTCCTGGGAGCGGTGGTATGCTCCCATAATGGTGGAGAGGGCCTCTTGGAGAGTCGGTTCCCCGGGCCTGTCCCCCCCCTGTCGCACAGCAGCCCTCCCAGTTCCCCTGTGTTCCTGGGCCTCTGTCCCCTGGACGGTGTGCCCACTACCACTGCCCCCAGGTCCCTATTGTTGTTGGGGTGGTGGGTCAACCTGGGTGCCCTGTAGTGGCGGACACACCGCTGATTTACGTGTCCTGGAGACAGAGGCATGGGCCCGCTGGGTGGGAGCTGTGCTGGTGTTCCCAGAGGGTGTTGGGTCTGGTGTAGCCTGTGGCTGTCTGTGGGGAACCGACTGTCCAGAGGTCCCCGATGGGCCAGGCTGGTCGTCTGGCTCCAGGGAGACAGAGCTGCTGTCATCACTGGGGGCCTCTTCTGGGGGTGGGATGGACATCTCTGGACCCTCCGTGGCGGTGTGGTGGCATTCGGGTCCTGCAGGGGTATAAAGGTATGGTTATTGCTTTTGTGTGTGGCATTTCGTGTGATGGGTGGGTGTCCGTGTACCCATGTGCAGGCATTTCCTTGTGGGGGCTTTTGTGAGTGTGGCTTGTGGGGGTGATGTGTGTGTGCAGTGGGCATGCTTTGGTGATGGGTGTCCATGCTTTGTGGTCGCATGCAGGGCTTGGTGTTGGGATGTGTGGGTTGTGATGGTGAGCCTTTTGTTAGGGGTTGGTGTGATGGGGGAGGGGGTGGGGGTGGGGGTATGATTTGGCATGCAGGTAGGGTGGGGGTGGGAGGCAGTAGTGAAGATTTGCCTTACCAGAGTCCATTCCTCCGCCTACTCCTGCGAGGCCCTCAGGATGCAGGATGTGAAAGACTTCCTCCTCCCATGCTGTGAATTCTGGGGGAGTAGGCGGGGGTCCGCCGCCAGCCTTCTGCACCGCAATGTTGTGCCTTGATACCATGGAACGCACCTTCCCCCGTAGGTCGTTCCATCTCTTCCTGATGTCCTCCCGATTGCGTGGATGCTGTCCCACCGCGTTAACCCTGTCCACTATCCTTTGCCATAGCTCCATCTTCCTGGCTATTGTGGTGTGCTGCACCTGTGCCCCGAAGAGCTGGGGCTCTACACGGACTATTTCCTCCACCATGACCCTGAGTTCTGCGTCAGAGAACCTGGGGTGTCTTTGGGGTGCCATGGGGTGGTGTGGTTGAGGTGTGGGGTGGCGTTTGTGGTGCTGGGTGTGGTGCGTGTGGTGGTGTGTGGTGTTTGGTGCGTGGATTCTTTGTGGGTGATGGTGTTGTGTGCCTCTGTGTTGTGGGATTCTCTATTCTGTGCTCTGTCTCTCGCCTTCATCAATGATTTCGGGTCGTAGGGGCTTGTGGGTGATGTGGGTGTGTGCTTTATATTGTGTTGGGTGTGTGGGAGTGGTATTAGTATGTGTATCAGGTGTGCGTATTTCGAACTGACCAATGTTGCTGAGTTTTGAATGTGTGTGTGTATTTTGACCGCGGCGGTTTGTACCGCCAATGGAATACCGCGTTTGAAAGACCGCCGCGTGGATTTGTGGGTCGGAATGGTATGGGCGTTTTCTGTTGGCGTGACGGTGGAGGTTTGGTCTGCGCCAATTTTTCGCTGTCCTTTCGTGTGGCGGATTTTTGTTGATGTCGGGTTTTTGGCGGTTTGGCAGTTACGGGTCAGAATGACCGTGGCGGTTTACCGCGGCGGTGTTATGGCGGCCTTCTGGCCGGCGGTAAGTGACTTTTCCCGCCGAGGTCAGAATGACCCCCAGAGTCTAGAATATTCCTATATGTCTCATATAAAAACACTTATCTTGTCAAGATATGAGTCAATAAAATGTGAACCATGACTGTGAGTGACATTGATAGTTCTGCCTCTGTTATTTAAAACAATAAATATATATATGTATGCAACAGTACATTTCAATGGTACTGTTAGACCTGACAGCCTTAGGGTGGACACCCTTAACTTTTTGCCTGCCTCCTTCTACTTTTTAGACACTGTTTTTGCTGGTTTCAAAACTCTGTGCACTTTACCACTGCTAACCAGTGCTAAAGTGCATATCCTCTCTCCCTTTAAAAATGGTAACACTGGATCATACCCAATTGGACTATTTAATTTACTTATAAGTCCCTAGTAGAGTGCACCCTAGGGCCTGTAGATTAAATGCTACTAGTGGGCCTACAACACTGATTGTGCCACCCACTTAAGTAGCCCCTTAACCTTGTCTCAGGCCTGCCATTGCAAGGCCTGTGTGTGCAGTTTCACTGCCAATTCGACTTGACATTTAAAAGTACTTGCCATGCCTAAAAACCCCCTTTTTCTACATATAAGGCACCCCTAAGGTATGCCCTAGGAAACCCATAGGGCAGGGTGCAGTATAGGCAAAAGGCAGGACATGTACCTGTGTAGTTTACATGTCCTGGTAGTGTAAAACTCCTAAATTCATTTTTACACTGTTGTGAGGCCTGCTCCCTTCATAGGCTAACATTGGGGTTGCCCTCTTACATTGTTTGAGTGGTAGCTGCTGATCTGAAAGGAGTAGGAAGGTCAGATTTAGTATGGCCAGAATGGTGATACAAAATCCTGCTGACTGGTGAAGTTGGATTTAATATTACTATTTTAGAAATGCCACTTTTAGAAAGTGAGCATTTCTCTGCTCTTAAATCTTTCTGTGCCTTACAATCCACATCTGGCTGGGTAGCTGACAGCTCCCTTGTGCATTCACTCAGACACACCTCAAACACAGGATACTCAGCCTCACTTGCATACATCTGCATTTTGAATTGGCCTTCCTGGGCTTGGAGTGTGGAGGGCCTGATACTTGCATGTCAAAGTACAGTAGCCTGCCCTCACACAAAGGACTGCCACACTCCCTACTGGGACCCTGGTAGACAGGACTGAACTGAAAGGGGACCTTGTGCACTTCTAAGCTACTCTTTGAAGTCTCCCCTACTTCAAAGGCACATTTTGGTATTTAAACAGGGCCTATGCCCCTATCAACTCAGACAATTCCTGGAGAGGAAACTTGAACCAGAACCTTCATTCTGCCAAGAAGAACTACCAGGCTGCCCAAAAGACTCACCTTTCTGCTTTCTGCGAAGGACTGCTGCCTTGTTATTGCCCTGCTGCCTTGCTGCTCTCTGGCTGTGGTGAAGAAGGCTCTCCAAGGGCTTGGATAGAGCTTGCCTCCTGTTCCCTGAAGTCTCAGGACCAAAAAGACTTCATCTCTACAAGAAGGACTCCTTGTGCAGTGGAATTAGACGCACAGCCTGGCAGAAATGACGGACAGCCAGCACTTCAGTGAAAAAATAACGGCACGCCGAACCGGAACGATGCAGCCTGACCTTGCATCGAGAAGAACGACGCAGTGCCAGTGTAGCAACCAGAAATTCTACGCACAGCCCACCGGATCGACGCACAGCCAAGTCGGAACAACACAGCCCGGCTTCCAGAAAGGAATTGACGCAGCGCCTGCTGTGCGGTAGAAAATTTGGTGCAATGCCCACCGAATCGATGCAACTTCTGTGACTTCCAGGAGGAAGTCCGCGTCTCACACCCGGGGGAATCCGAAAACCCCGCAACCTGAAGACGATCTACGACCGCACGCTGGAAATCGATGCACAGCCGTCCCTGCATGAAAACTAAACAATGCATCACCATGTGCGGCCCACACACCCCCTTTGTTTCCACGCATCTTCTCCTCTGCGGTTCTTTGTGGAGATTTTGCACACGAACAAGGTACTTTGTGCTTGAAAGAGACTTTGTTTGCTTTTAAAAGACTTAAGACACTTGATATCACTTTTACAGTGATACCTGAACACAAGCTTATTGCAAGTTAATCGTTTTGACCTGCATTTATCCAGATAAATATTATATATTCTTCTAAACACTTTGTGGTGTATTTATATGGTGCTATATGGTATTATTGTATGATTTATTTCACAAATACTTTACCCATTGCCTTCTAAGTTAAGCCTGAATGCTCAGTGCCAAGCTACCAGAGGGTGGGCACAGGATAAGTTGGATTGTGTGTGACTTACCCTGACTAGAGTGAGGGTCATTGCTTGGACAGAGGGTAACCTGACTGCCAACCAAAGACCCCATTTCTAACAGATACTATTTGTACATGTTGCAGAATAATACATAAAAAGGAAAAATGTTTTTTTGAACTTCCAATAATTGGATAGCAATGAGTGTACGTCACCTTTCCTAATGACACCAAGACTGGAGATGTGTGTTGATGTTAAAAGCATGGTATGACCATTTTAGCTGATACATACAGACGTCTGAACCCAGCCATGGGTAGAAGGCCACAGTCTCAGGTGTTCTGGCCCTGAAATTTCTGCTAAATTGGCAAAAAATCCTGGATTTGTGTCATCAGTTGGAGACTTATCTCCTGAATCACTCATGAATCCAACAGCTACAACATTAATAGTGAAGCTCATGGCAGAACTGCATTTTGTGGCCATTGGCACTTTTCAATACACTGTGGCAATTTCCTGGTGCATGCCCCAACCAACTTTCGGTGATGTGCTACAGGAACTCCTTGCTTCCTTGATGAGACACATCAACAGCTTAATTCAATTCCCATGTCCACAGGATTTTGCCACTGTGAAGAGAGATTTTTATGCTTTGGGTGGACTACCACATATGGGTGGAGAAATAGATGTCATGCATGTTGCCTTGGTGCCACCACACAGAAGGAACTGCCATTCCATCCATGTGCAAGTTGTCTGCTTACCAGATTTATATCTCTTAAGTGTGCATGCCTGCTTCCCTGGGTCTACACATGATAAATTCATGCTATGGAATAGCACCATACCAATGCAGAAGTCACAGCTTGGACTGGAGAGGGACTGAATTGTTGGTAAGTACAATATGACTTAAGGATCTTTTGGCTGAACCCTAGTTTAGGAATGGACAATGGCTGGATGTGTAAGTAATCTGTTGATGTAATGCTTCCATGTAGGAGACTCTGGCCCTCATTACAACCCTGGCGGTCGGTGATAAAGCGGCGGTAATACTGCCAACAGGACAGCGGTAAGAAAAGTGGAATTTTGACCGCAGCAGTAACTGCCAACAGCAAGGCGGAAGACAATGTACCGCCCCTTGTATTATGACACACCAATACGCCAGCTTTTCCGGGGCGGTACCAATGCCATCAAAAGCACGGCAGAAACAGTACACAGAAGGGAAATGACTCACCTCTCGACACTCAAGGAAGAACCACGACGCCATGGAGCCCGAACTCCACATATTTCCAATGCTGGTGTACCTCGGCCTACACCAGGAACGCGAACGGCGGCGAAGACAACCACGGTGAGTACTGCACCTAGCACACAAGGGAGGGGGGAGGAAAAAGAGAGTGACACACACGCGCAACACGCAACATGCAACACGCAACACCCCCACCCCAACACCATACATACAGATGCAACAACATCACAATACACCCCGTAACCATCAGGAATAACGCAAGAACAAAAGGAATTGATTAAAGTGAGTGTAATAATAAAAATGTAGATAAATACATCCTTAAAGCACTAAACAGTATGTACAATACATACAATTGGAGGGACAATGCCCACTCCAAAATGTCAGTGGCCCACAGGGCCATAACACATAGTCCAAGGCCACACTTGACTCCTGCCTCAATACGGAGAGAACACTGCAGGGGCATCAGGTCGAAAACACACAGGCACCTCAGTGGGACGGGGCATGGGGGGGCACCTAAGCCGGAAGATGGCACAACACCACTGCTCCTGTAGGGGGCTACATGCCCTCTGCAATGTCCTGGGGAGTGCAAAGCTACAGTCTCTCAAGTGGGTGGTTTGCCCACTGCTTGGTCCTGGGGAGTGCAAAGCCACGGTCTCTCAAGTGGGTGGTTTGCCCACTGCTTGCTCTGGGGAGTGCAAGGCCACAGTCTCTCTAGAGGGTGGTTTGCCCACTGCTTGGTCCTGGGGAGTGCAAAGCCACTGTCTCTCAAGTGGGTGGTTGCCCACTGCTTGGTCCTGGGGAGTGCAAGGCCACAGTCTCTCAAGTGAATGGTTTCTCCATTGGTTCTGGAGGGGGCCTTGTGCCCAGTGTGCTTCATCCTGGCAAGGATGGGGTGAGTGGATGCCTTCTTCCACTGGTTCTGGAGGGGGCCTTGTGCCCAGTGTGCTTCATCCTGGCAGGAGGGGGTGAGTGGATGCCTTCTTCCACTGGTTCTGTATGGGGCCTTGTGGCCAGTGTGCTTCATCGTGGCAAGGAGTGGGTCCGTGGATGCCTTCCTCCACTAGTTCTGGAGGAGGCCTGGTGCCCTGTGATGCAGCACATGGGGAGTGCAAGGTCACAGTCTCTCACTTGGGTGTCACACCTACAGGATTTGCAGGGACCAGGATGCACAACAGCCCATGTAGTCACGACTATACATTGCTCACCGGCGGTGACGGCTGCTCAGTGGATGGCAGATGCAGGGCTGGTGGCTGTGTTGTCAGAGGTGGGGGGAGGCTCCAGCCTTGGACGGCTGCCCAGTGGGGCTGCTGCTGCTGGTGCTGTTGGCGGTGCAGGTGGCAGTGCTGTCAGTGGTGGGGGGAGGCACCAGCCCTTCCCCTGCAGCCTCGGACGGCTGCCCACTGGGGCTGCTGCTGCTGGCAGTGGTGCTGCTGGCAGTGCAGGTGGCGGTGCTGGCGGTGGTGCAGGTGGTGGTGCTATCAGTGGTGGGGGGAGGCTCCAGCCCTTCCCCTGCAGCCTCAGACTGCTGAAGTGCCATGGCTGGTGTTCTTTGCCCAGATGCTGCTCCAGCCCCAGGCACCAAATCCATCCTGCCTGTGGTGTCTGTTCCTTTTAAATTGGCTTTGGCAGCTGTTGTCCCCTTCCTGCCCTTGGCAGATGGTGGTTCCTCCTTGCTTCTGCCAGCTGGTGTTCCCTTCCTGCCCTTCCTGGATGGTGGTGCCTCCTTCCCCTTGCTGGCTGGTGGTGCCTCTTTCCCCTTGCTCGCTGGTGTTGCCTCTTTCCCCTTGCTGGCTGGTGGTGCCTGCTTCCCCTTGCTGGCTGGTGTCCCCTTCCTGCCCTTGTTAGCTGGCTGCCTCCTCTCGCCCTTGGCAGGTGGTACAGACACACTGGATGTGCTGATGGGTGCCTCCTTGGAGTCTCTCACACCTGCAGTAGCTGCAGAAACTACAGTGGCCGTGGACTGGGTGGCTGAGGTGCAGGGCTGGGGTCTGCCCACCCTGGCCCGAAGTTAAGGACGAGGGGGGAGGGGCACGGGAATAGGTCAAGGGTGGACAGGAAAAGCCTTTTAGGGACACTGGGGCTGGAAGAGGGTGAAGGTTTGGGAGTGGAGGAAGAGGGAGGGGTTGTAGGAGGAGTCTGCTGTGTTTGGGTGCAGGTGCATGGGCTGGATGCTGTTGTGAGGTGGATGGCTGTTGGCTGTCTGAGTGCTTGCGTTTGTGTACTTTGGGAGGAGGGGGCACAGACACAGTAGGAGAGGACACAGGGGACGTGTGCATGGATGTAGGGGTGGTGACTGCCAGTGAGGGGCGTGTTGTGATAGGTGTGCTGGTGATGGATGTAGTGGATGAGGATGTAGTGCATGCAGGTGTGAGTGGAGACGCAACTGGGAGGTAGGTGGCCTATGAGGAGGAGGGGGACACAGTGGAGGCAGTGGATGTTGGTGTGTCTGCATCTAGATGGTGCTTGTGTGAGTGCCTGTGGGATGAAGTGTGGTGCTTGTGTTTGCCTGAGCTACTTCTGTTTGTTGATTTGGGTGCATGCAGGTCTGAAGGTGTGCTTAGGATAGGCTGGGGTTAAGGAGAATGGGACTGGGTAGAGGAAGTTGGAGGGGGGAGGCTAGAGACAGGAACAATGGCTGCCATTAGTGAGTTGGCCAGAGCCTGGAATTATCTCTGTTGGGCTGCCAAGCCACAGTGAATGCCCTTCAGGAATGCATTTGTTTGTGCAAATGCCCTGCTAGACCCTGGATGGCATTCAGTATGGTTGACTGCTCAACAGAGAGAGATCTCAGGAGGTTGTTAGCCTCCTCACTGAGGGTAGCAGGGCTGACTAGGGCAGGGCCTGAGGTGCCTGGGGCGAAGGAGATGCCCACCCTCCTGGATGAGCAGGCACTCAAAACTCACTGAGGGGCTGCAGGGAGGGCGGTGCTGGTATGGGGGGGGTGGCGGGTGTAACTGTATTTGGGGTGGGCACAGAGGTGTCCACCACTGCCAGGGAGCTTCCATCAGAGGAGTTGTTGCTGTCAGAACTGTCCCCTCCTGTCTCCGTCGTGGTGCTCCCCTCGCCCTCCGTCCCATTGGTACCCTCACCGTCGGTAGATTCGGCCTCCAGGCCCATGTGGGATGCAGCTCCCTCTGTCGCCGGTACCTCTGCTCCTCTGCCAGATCATGCTAATGCACACAAGGACAGGGTGACAAAACAAACAAGCATTTGCAATGCAATAGGTCTCGCATTTGTAAGCATTAGAGCTATTGGTGTTGTTGATGTTATTGTATTAGAATACAAATAGTATTGTGAGTATTTAATATTATATTTTCTGTAACAATGAAGTGTAATCTCAGAAAATGGTATACTTTTTATTGTCATTTTAAATCAAGTTCTGTATCTACATATATATATTTTTTTCATTTTTTTTTTATTTGAGTAGCTGTAAAAACAATGGTATAAATATAAAGCATGTTAATTTATTTGTTTATATTGAGAAAATTTCTTGAAGAATGTCTTTGATGACTCCATTGTTGTAAATTATTTCACATGTTACTGGTAAATGTGTTATTAGTTCATCTGCCAAGTTTTCTACTTGTGGACTGATAATAAACCAATCAATTCATGTTTCATTTTTAATATCCATTGATTGTAAGTTTTCATTCCCTTGAACTTGTTTTGTAAGTGTTGTTATTTCTTGAGTTGTTTTTTCAATTCCATATATGTGAATTGTTTTTCTGGTGGTGCTTCTGTAGACTGTGAATAAAACACATGAAAATATAAGTATTACATACATATATAATTACTTTTTTTTTTTTTTAAGTTGTTAATGTTTTTTTTTTTAATTATTTTTTTAAGTATTTAAAATTATTAGAAGGGTATTAACAACATTTCTGTGGCATTTTGGTATGCTTAGTGTGTTTATTTTGGTATGATTCTGTGTGTTTTGAACTTACTTGAAGTTTGCTGTGCCTTGTTGTATTTAATATTTTTTCATCATTGAACTCATGGACCATTACATGTGTAATTTTTATGTATTCTCCAATTTTTATTGGGAATTCTGTTGCCTCCCTCCATAAAGTTATTTTGATGTAGTCGGTTGAATCTTTAATTGTAATTGATTTTAGTTCTGTATCTTGTCCTCCAATGAAAACTTTTTTTATAGGTTCCTCCTGTAAAAAATAAATAGAAACAGTGTTAGCTTATATTAATGAACTATAACCATTTGTGAAGATGAGGTATTTATTAATTTTGGATAGTAAATTTTACTAACACTTAAGGCTACTAGACTATGTGAATGAAAACACTACAAAGAATGAAAGAAAGACAGATATAAAGAGTATTAATCTTAGATATTTGAACATACATTATAGTAAAGAATGCAAAATGTTGTTAAAATATGAATTTATTTTTTAACTAAATATTTGTTAAAGAAATGCAAATATATACAAATACTGAGAATGTTAAGTAAAATAATGTTCGATATAAAAAAGTTGTTTTTTGAAAAACTGTTGTTTGTTCTTATTTAAATACTGATAAATAAAGTTAAAGGTAGGTTGTTGTACTATTTTTACCTCTGTGATTGTTCCACAAACTGTCATCATTGTTTTAAGTTTTGCTTCTCTTATTGCTTTTATTGGTGATGCTGGTGGAGCTGGCGGTTGCAATAAAAATGTAGCTTCTTGTACAACATCTTGCGGAATTTGAAATGGAGGTATTCTTGTTATTCTTTTTTGTTTTGTTATTAAAATTGAATTGTTTCTTACCATAAAATTACGTATTAAAATGCTATTATTTTCTTTTGTTAATGGTAGGTAATCTTCATTGTAGCAAGTAGCTTTGATGTACCCATTTGTGTCTGCTAAAGCCATATGATAAAGAACTCTATTTTCTTGTTTTGCTGTTTTATAGTATGTTTTTCCTGTACATTTGACAATAATTGCTTTCAAACCTTTTTGATAAGGTTTGTTTTCGTCAGTTGTTTTTCCATTAATGTCTTGAATTGAAATCATCTGAAATGAGAAATAAACTGTTAAATAAGTTGTGCATTATTTAGTGCTATCTATAGAGCTTTGTGGTCAGAATAATATGATTCTAAAGTTCCATAGTTGTCTATATGTTCATTAGTGTATATGTGATCTAATATTGTTTGGTAATTAGTGGTGTAAGTCTTAATAATTTGATTGCATTCAAATTTTGTGTGCATAAAATCTAGTAGTAAGGAACTTTGTTGATTTATTAATGTTAAATCTATGTTAAAATCACCCATGATGATATATGTTAGATTTGGATAGAAGTTAACAATGTTTGTTATTAATTGTAGCAGTGTCTGTATTGGTACCTGTGGTGGTTTGTACAATATGATAATTAAGTACATTTTTCCATTTATATATAGCGTAAAATATACAATGTCAATTCCTTGCTGTACTTCATATATTGGTAGTATGAAGTGTGTTTTTTTGTAGTATATTGCAATGCCATGTTTTGTTTGTTGATTGTGGTATTTATCAAAGATCATATGATGATACTGTGGTATTGAATATGCTTCATTTGGTGCATTTCTAGTAGTGTTTATTTCTGTTAGAATAATAATATCTTAATTCATGATATACGTATCAGATATTATTGATTTGAAATGCATTTGAAGTGACCGTATATCTTGTGCTATAATATTTAAGTTATTTCTATATGTGGCTAATTGTGGTATAGATATATGTAATGGCATTTCTGTTCGTAATCGATGCATTTCTTCTTTTACTCTGTAATGTACAATTATTTTTTTTTCATCAAAGTTTTGAATATATATATTTGAGACTGATTTTGCTCTGCTTAAAGCTACATAATGCAAATGATGTATTTTGCTATTGTTAAAGTGTAAATAAAGTGGCTCAATAGTTTCCCCTTGTGTCCTATGTATTGTTCTTGCTGATGCTTGCCGCAATGGAAATTGTTTGCGTATAATAATTATACATTTTTTGGTGTATTGAAATTGCCTTGTTATTGGATATATTGGTGTCCAATTAGATGATATTTGAGTGTGATATAAGTGTTTGTTTTCTTCCGTTGTTTTTTTTTCCAATTGTTTTATTATCAAATGCTATCCAAACTACACATGGCTTATTATTGATAGTTTCTACAAATTCTACAATTCCAATTGCTCCATTAGCTAATCCATCATTAACAGCAACATTACAAGTTAGATCATAACGTAATTTTAAAGCAATGTGTAAGGTGTGTGCAAGTCCCATAGTTTTTGTTGGATCTGTTGGTAATTTTTTTAATATTGTTTGTTTTACTGCTTCATGTAAATCTGAACTAACTGTATCATTTGCTATTATTGTAAATACTGGATATCTTAGTATATGGTCTTGCAAAACTTTATCATTAATCTTATTTACTTCTTTGTTTGTTGACATGATATATGGTATATTTTTGATAATACTTTTATCTGGCATTTTTTCTCTTTGTTTGATGTGTAAAATATCTGTTTCTGTATGATTTCCTTCTCTTAATCGGTTTAGCAATTCTGCAAATGGCAAATCATTTAGTTGTCTCATTATTTTTGTAAGTTCAAATAGTTTAAAATGTGTTACCCATAAATGAGTACTTAATGGTCCATAAGAATGTTTTGCATTTTCAAAAATATATGTGTCAAAAACTGGTTTTAATTGGTAAAAGTCTCCAATAGCTATAATAGAGATACCCCCAAATGGCTGATTTGATGCTTTAATTTCTTGTAATCTATTATGTATAAAATTGAACAGATTTGTCCCAACCATTGATATTTCATCAATTATTAGTACTTTGAGATTTATTAATTGACTTTGAAGAATTGTCCTCTTTTCATGAGTTAAGGGCTTAAATGTATAAGTTTGTGCCACAGGTATTTTAAATGTGCTATGTAGTGTTTTTCCATTGATATTATGAGCTGCTTTTCCAGTTGGAGCTGTAAGCAATATAAGAATGTTTTCTGGATTTTCACCAGCTTTAATATTGTAATAACGCAATAAAGTTTGATAAAGTGCTGTAATAAGATAGCTTTTCCCAACTCCTGCTCCACCAGTACAGAATGTATAGCATGGTGTTTCTTTATTTTTGATCCAATGTAGATGATGATAAACAAAAGTCAGTTGTTCATCGGTTAAATTATGCATGATATTATAATATACATTATTTGATAAGAGAGAATTAGAGAGTGTATCTTCATCAGTAGTGGCTCTAACACCCAAATCTAATGATAAGTCATATAAATTCTGATGTTCAGGATATTGGTGCTCAGTAGATATTGCATCAGATGGTATTATGTTGTTAGTGGTATTAGTTGTTGGTGGAAATAGAGGTGTTATTGCTGTTTCATTGGGTATGTTAACATTTGAGTGAGTTATTAGTTCATTGTATTTGTTATACTTGTTATGATGTTTATTTACAATGTCTTTAACTTGAAGATATCTTTCAAAGTATGTTTTGTTATTCATAATTATTTTATTCTCTTCCCTCCATGGATAGTATAGCATTAATAGCTCTCTATAATAATTTTCAGAGTCATTGTTCTTGTTAATTCTGCAGCATCGTATAATTTTCTTAGTTTTGCGTCTTGTTAAAGTATTGGTTATTTCCATACTTATATTATCTTTTGTGTGATTTAAGTTGTTTATTTCAATGTCCTCTTCATCTGAGCTGTAAAAGTTTGTTTCTGTGAGTAAATGTTCATTGTCATTTTGTGTTTTTGTTTGCTTGCTTGTGCTTTTATGATTATACAATGAAGCATAGTCTGCTAATGTACAATTTTCTAATGCTTTGGGTCGCTTGCTATATTTTGCTATAATATTGTCATATTGTACGTTAGTTGATGTATCTGGTAATGAATTTATAGTATCTATGTCTCGCATTAAATATGTTCTTTTATCTGGAGTGTTAGTATTTATAAATATAAATGACCGAGAACTTTTACGCAATGGAATTTGTAGAATAAGGTAAGCAGCTTCTTGGGCACTTATTTCTGTACAGTTTAGAAATGTGTTGCCTATGTGCTTTAATTGTTCTTTTATATTGGTATTATAATATACTTCTTTGGCTGCTTGTGCTATTATTTTGCTCATTCCTCTTTGTGATTTACTAATATATGAAATTATGTAGACAGCACAAGCATAAGCATCTAATATTAACTGTAAGTCTAAGTTTGCTTTCCAAGATTGTAAAAGAATGGAATTATAATTATTTATATAGCATTCTGCTGGTGTTCGCTTTAAAATAATTGTATTTTTTTCTAACATCGATCTTATAGATATAATGTATTGCTCTATATTTAAATGTATTTCTTTTAAAAATAAATCAAAACTTAAAGTTTGGAAATCTGGGGTATTCATAATTTCGTGAATGTTTTTAATTTGTTGTTGCAAATTTTTATCTGTTTGGTCAAGTGATAAAGGTTCAAGGATCATAGTTTCTGGCATTGGATATTTAGGATATTGATATTTGCATGTTCTTTTGTTTTTTTGTCGGCAATTTTTGGTGTGTGCATGTTTTTGTAGTGGTAGTAAATGTTGAAGTTGGGAATCTTGTGATTTCCTACATGTGATATATTTATCAATAAATTGAATTACTTCTTTTAGGTTTGTTTCTCCATACTGTGGAGCATTTTCTATCCATAATAAAGCATGGACATGTGGTGAACCTCGTTGTTGAAATTCTACCCTGTAAAAGTAGTCCTTTATTTTACCAATAGGGTTACTTTCATGCAATAAAATGCAATTAAATAACTTTCGAACTTGAAAGTCAAAATGTCTTGCACATGTAATTGGATCTTGTTGTATTAATGTACACTTTGTTTCCCAAGGCATGTTTTCAAACTCTTCTTCTGTGTATTCATTTAATTTTTGAACTCTTAGTAATATATTTATTAAATGGTGCCATTTTTTTTCTGCTGCAGATAAAGTGAGAAAAAATGTTGGTATTCCTAGTTGTCGTATCATAGCAAAAAGATCTTTTTTGCAATGTTCCCATTATGGGGGAGAACTGCGAATAGTTTTTAGTATTTTATAGCCTTCATTGTATTGTAATATATTTCCTAAATTATATTTTATGTCTTTTGCAGTTATACATTTCCCATTATTAAAATGTTTTTTTAGTGATATGTTAATTTTACCTTGAATTTGTTTTATATGTAATTTTTTGAGTTTAAAGAAAATATTAGTAATTGATTTCGCCACTCTCCTATCACAGCTTCTTAATTCCCATTGACATATTGTACTGTAATGTACAGGTACAAGTCTATCTTTATTATTGTGTCTTCGTTCTACACAAAATATTGTTGGAAAAGCTAAAAGTTAGGAATCTTTGTCTTCATATAAACCTCTAGGTGTGTTATGTTCTGCAGGTGCTAAACTTAATACATTAATACAATCAGTTGCAATAGTCGATCTTATAGATGTAATGTATTGCTCTATATTTAAATGTATTTCTTTTAAAAATAAATCAAAACTTAAAGTTTGGAAATCTGGGGTATTCATAATTTCGTGAATGTTTTTAATTTGTTGTTGCAAATTTTTATCTGTTTGGTCAAGTGATAAAGGTTCAAGGATCATAGTTTCTGGCATTGGATATTTAGGATATTGATATTTGCATGTTCTTTTGTTTTTTTGTCGGCAATTTTTGGTGTGTGCATGTTTTTGTAGTGGTAGTAAATGTTGAAGTTGGGAATCTTGTGATTTCCCACATGTGATATATTTATCAATAAATTGAATTACTTCTTTTAGGTTTGTTTCTCCATACTGTGGAGCATTTTCTATCCATAATAAAGCATGGACATGTGGTGAACCTCGTTGTTGAAATTCTACCCTGTAAAAGTAGTCCTTTGTTTTACCAATAGGGTTACTTTCATGCAATAAAATGCAATTAAATAACTTTCGAACTTGAAAGTCAAAATGTCTTGCACATGTAATTGGATCTTGTTGTATTAATGTACACTTTGTTTCCCAAGGCATGTTTTCAAACTCTTCTTCTGTGTATTCATTTAATTTTTGAACTCTTAGTAATATATTTATTAAATGGTGCCATTTTTTTTCTGCTGCAGATAAAGTGAGAAAAAATGTTGGTATTCCTAGTTGTCGTATCATAGCAAAAAGATCTTTTTTGCAATGTTCCCAATATGGGGGAGAACTGCGAATAGTTTTTAGTATTTTATAGCCTTCATTGTATTGTAATATATTTCCTAAATTATATTTTATGTCTTTTGCAGTTATACATTTCCCATTATTAAAATGTTTTTTTAGTGATATGTTAATTTTACCTTGAATTTGTTTTATATGTAATTTTTTGAGTTTAAAGAAAATATTAGTAATTGATTTCGCCACTCTCCTATCACAGCTTCTTAATTCCCATTGACATATTGTACTGTAATGTACAGGTACAAGTCTATCTTTATTATTGTGTCTTCGTTCTACACAAAATATTGTTGGAAAAGCTAAAAATTCGGAATCTTTGTCTTCATATAAACCTCTAGGTGTGTTATGTTCTGCAGGTGCTAAACTTAATACATTAATACAATCAGTTGTAATAGTTTCGTTTGTTAACATAGTATCTAGATTTCCACCTGCTACATTATCTGAAGTATCTGATGAATCATTTGTTTCTGATGTTTCACTATAATCATTTATTTTTTGTGGTATATACTTCCAGTTTGGATTAACAGTGATTCCATATTCTTTGAACATGTTACTATGTAATGCTAACCATAATGCTGCTTGTTTTACTCTATTTGGTCTGACATTTTCAAAATGTGTATTCGATTTATAAGCTAATTTTTTCTTTAATTTTATAGGAATTGTCATGTCATCATAAATTTGTCGAGGTAATATTGTAACTGTGGTCATAACATCTGCTGGTACATTAACTACAGCACCTGATAATGATTTCTGAAAGCCACGAGACAAAGTTCTTATTTGGAGGAAGGGGATTCTTGGTGATACTAATCTTTCTTCTAAATTATGCAAATATAATTGTATTGGAATGTTTGGAAACTTCATCCCATTTACAAATGAACAGGGTGGTATTTTATTGCTGGTATTGCATAACAAGTGCTGCATATATTGTTTGTTTGATTTGGTGTTATATTACATTGTATGAATGTTGAATTTGTAATAATGTTGTTTATTTTTTTAATGATTGTTTATGCCATAATTGATTACAAATAGTACAAATGTATTCTGGACCATAAAGAATTTCCTTATGGAAATTGCTAATTATATTATTTGTTGTTTCCATGTTTTTATCAATGTCTAACTCACTATTTGTTAAGTTCCCCATGTTGTTTTTGTCCATATGTATTTTTTTAGAGGGATTTAATTTAGCCAATGGCAAAATGTTACGTTTCCTTTTAAATGACTGTGCCAATGTGTTTTTATTCAAATTATGAAATGGAATTGTATGTAGATTTGTTTGTGATATAGAGGTTGGTGTAGTTGCTATATTTAAGTCTGTAAACTTATTCAAGCCAATTTCAGTACACAAAGCATTTCTTGACTTATATGTATGTGTCTGATGTACAAATAAATTTTGGGTAGTAATCTTTTCTTGGCTTTTTTTGTATCTTCTGTGTGCATCTTGAAGTGTTTTTTTTTAATTGTATTTATACTTATGGGTGTTAGTTCAAAAGCAACATAATTCTCATTTGGAACTTTAATACTGTTTGCAAGTTCATAAATATATTGAATTAGACCTTCAAAGCTCATTAATTCAACAGTAATACATTTTCCATTTGGATGAGGCATTCCTTTGCTATCTCGGCTGTGTGAATCAAAAATAAAATAAGTATGGGCACTTGTAAAAATTGAAATTGTATATGCATTCATGCACAGTATTATTCCAGAATGCAGATTTATTGTTATATTTATTGCAGTTTTTAAATCAGGATATAAAGGATCAATACAATGCAGTATGTCACCATAATAAGGTATTCCTAGTTTAAGTGAATATATTGTATTATTATGTTGTATATATTTTGGTAAATCATCTGGATGCATATGCATTTCATGGTTAATAGAATGCATTTGAGTGTATAAATCATCTCCTAAATCCATAATATAGTGTAAATCATTTTGATCCCAGTTTTGTGCAGGTTTATAGTAGTTATGTAATATTGCAAAAGTACTATTTGGTAGAAATTGTTTTCCCCTAGAACTGATATTACATTTTTAATGGCCTTAATGGTAACTAGCTTTTAGGATTTTATTCATATTAACTATTTGTAATTTTTTTTTCTTAAATATATAAATAGTATTGTTTTGTGTGTATGTGTTAATTAAAATAAATTACTGGATTTGTAATATATTTTAGATATACTGGATTTTATTGTGTTGGTTGTAGAATGGTTGAAAAGGTGCAGTTCTATGTATTGTAAATAATGATTGTGTTACTATGCTATATGTTTTTGTTACATTGTTTTAAGTTAGTTATTCTACTGTAAACTGTTGCAGCTGTTAAAATTGTAACAAAAAATTGTAATACATTTGTTACTTACTTTGTTGACTTTTTTTCTGTAAAACATAAAAATAATTATAAATATATATTTATGATAAAATAAATAGATTTAAAGATATTGTTTTGTATTGTAGTTAGATGTCTTAGGATGTGGTTTGTATTTTAGTTGTTAAGTGTGAAATGGAATGGAAATATGGATTTGTTTGGAGTGCTGTGATTTGTAGAGTGCAGGATTATAGTATATTGTATTCAAATGGAATAGATTTAAGTGGGATGAGTTGAATAGTATTGTATTGTAATGTGGTGCAATAAATATGGATAGATTTAATTTGAATTTAATGAATTGGATTAAAGTAGGTTAAGTTTGTTTGGAGTGGTTTTAAATGATTTGATTGGCAGTGAGATCATTTAAGTGGAGTGGGTTGTATTGGAGTAGGCTGGAGTGTATTTCAATAGAGTAGGGTAGCTTAGACTGCAGTCTTTGGGATTAGATTGAAATGCAATACAGTGCAGTATTAGGTATTGGTATATGGTAGATTGTAGTGAGATGTATTTGTTTGGAATGGAGTGCATTAGTTTATGATGCTTTGGGGTGGATTAATCTAGATTGTATTGTATGTAATTTCATATTTTGTATTGATATTATGTGTATTGTTATAGAATGGAAAGTGTTGTAGTGTATTAGAATGAGTGTGTTTAATTTTTGGGTGATGTAGATTGTACTGAATGTTATATATTGGATTGAAGGGTTTAAAGTAAGCTCAGTATGTAGTGGTTTGTAATAAAATTGCTTGAATTGTTATAGTGTGTATTAGAGTGGAGTACATTGTGCTGGATTAGCCTGGAGTGTGTTGTATTGTATTAGAGTGTGTTTAAATTGATTTGAATTGGCTGTTTATATTCTATTGGAGGAAAGTAAATGTAGCTTGATTGTAGTTTTGATGCTTTTGAAAATCATGAAACGTTACATGTTATAAAACATAAAACATTGCTGAACACACACAACTTCCTCTCAGTAATATTTAGACATGTTTCTAAAATTAGTAACTAAAGTTCGACCAACACAAATAAAAGGCAACATACACAATAATAGAAATAGGTATGTTACTGAGATTAGTAATCAAAGCTCTGCAAATAGGAATTTTAATGCAATGCATTAAAACATGCAGAATAATGTAAATAGGTAAATTGAACAAATAAAGTAATAAAATGATTACTTGTAGTAGTAACTAATTAGGTAAAAAAAGACAGATATAAATGACTTACCTAAGTTTCTAAGTAATACCCAATGTAGTAGCCTTAATAGTTAGATTTGAAGGGCTGAAAAAAAAAAAAACTGGTTTGTTTTTGCTATATACATTTTTTAAATATTATGAAGAATAATGAGAGTTATAAAAAGCTATGATAAAGTAATAAATGTGAAAGAGCGTGTATGTATCAGTTTTAAAAGAGAGAGAATAAAAAGAATGAGAGAGTATCTGTGTGAGAAGAAGGGTGCTGCGTGTAAATGAGGGAGGGTAAAACAAAGAACAAAATACAAAGTAATATGAAGATAAGAGAGACAGATAATCCACAGACAATAGTTAAAAAACAGACTATGTATGTGTTACAGAGAAATAGTAAAAACGTATGTGTTGTAATGTCTCTATAACTGATGTGAGTAATGCTAAATACGTTGTTAAAAGAGAGCACTTTTGAGTGTTATCTAAAATGCGTATATGTCCATGAGAGCATGGAAATGTGAGAGACCATGTGTGTATTATAAAAACAAATATAATAGTATTGAAACTTTGCATAATATAGATGCTAGATAATTAGTAAGCAAAATAGTGAAAACTGACAATGAAAGCAAATGTGTTTTTTGCTACATTTAAGCAAATGATTGAATTTACCAATGGAAGCAACAGTGCAAACATGAAATTAAAATAAACGCCCCCTGTCATAATTAGGCATGTGAATAAATAAAATTAAACCATACTACGGCCTACTATATGTCAACACGTTGCAAGAAAAAATGTATAAAATAACTGTGCAACCAGGAGATAAAGCAAAGTGCACGCTGTGGGGGAGTAAAAAATTCTCTAGACTTCCCCAGTCTTAAATTTGTGAATCGCTGTTAGCTAATGTATATTATTTGAGTGCACGTGTCTAAGCCACAGCGCTTCAGTGTGGTAAACAGGCTGTGTATATGTGTGCAAGAGGTTGTAGGGTTAAAAAGAGTGTCTGTGCATAAAACAGAGAGAGCATATGTGGCAATTGTTCTTAAGTAAAGCTGTGCATACCTTACACCCTGGTCAACTCGCTAGTGCAAACACAAAGCCTAATTTCTAAAGTAAAATCTATGAATGTGCAAACACAAAGAGAATTCCACGCTCACAGTGCTCTATTCAGGAAAGGGTCTGAAATTCTTAACGGAAAGTGAGCCAAAAGTCTGAAGTGGTGCGAAAGTGTGAAAAAACAAAGCAGTACCCATATAAGATAACACTCCTCTTCGAAGTAAAGAGAATTAGCATACTTGTAATGTCAACATCCTGACCCACAAATGCAGGTTACATTCCTAATATTGATCTTTATAGCTAGGCTAAATATTTCCAATTAGACGGTGTCTAAATAGCTTTTCTGCCTTGAAAGAAAGTTGCAGCAGATGCCGTAAATAATCGTAAAGAAAAATTTCATTAGTGGGCCTTAACTTGATGTTACTAAATAATAATTTTGAAACAGGCACAGCTAAATGGTAACCGATTTTCTTTCTAGCTGTGCCGAAGTGAAATACAAGTGGACATTAGCACTTGTAAGCTTTTAAATGCCAAAACATCGCAAAATATTAAGGTGTAATGCAAGCACTTCTTGTTGCTAATAAAAAGGGTAGGGCCAAAAAGTCTGGAGTGGTGTGAATGTTTAAAAAAATCGTTGTACCCATCAAAGATTCCACTTGTCTTCTGTAGGAAGCAAATTAGCATACATGTAATGTCAACATCCTAACCCACACATGCTGGTTAGGTTCCTGATATATATCTTTACAGCTATGCTAATTCACTCCCTTTGAGAGGTAGTCGATCTGTTTTGCAACACGTAAACAACCTACAGACCCATGTCTGCCCACTGTAAAGGCTTTTTTTGGTGCTAAATAGCTTTTAGGCCTTGCAACAAAGTAGCGGCAGATGCCTTTAAGAATCAAACAAAAAATTCACAGTGATGGGCTTTACCTTAATGTAAATAAAGAAAAAATCGTAAACAACCACATGTAAACAGTTACTGCTCTCATTTTAAGCTGTGCAAAAGTAAAATACAAGTGGACATTACCACTTTTTGGTGTTCAAATAACAATACATACCAAATTATGAAAAAGGCACAACTAAGTGTGTACTAGGCAGGTTAAAAAATGTGTTAGTGGCTAATAAAAACTACGCAAACACTGTAGAGATTTGTTAATTAACAAAACGAAAAAGCCGCAAAAAATGGCAGCAAGGTAGATAGAAACTGTACTAATCCAACTTAAAAGTTCGAGCAGGCACAGCAGTATAAAGGTAACAGGTCCAATCCACAACTAAAATCGTTATGATTGTCTGTATGAGTAATGTGGGTGACACAGGGTACCTGTGTAAACTTACAACAGTGTGTATTTAATATACGATGTATGTATGTGGGTAAAAGCTTGTGTAGGTAAAATAGCGTATGTGTGTGTCTGTGTAAATGAAAAAGGGAAAATACAGTCAGAGAGAGGGACAATCTATATGTGAAAATGTCCGTGCAGTGTGTAAATGAAGGAAAGAGAGAGACACAAAAAGAGAGAGAGCGCTATGTGAATAAGACAGGCAAATTATAATTTTAAGAAACCGTTTGTGTGTGAGACAGAGCTAAAAAGTATTTGGGTAAAACACTGAATGTGTGTATGTGTGTGAAAGCATGTATATGTAAGAGAGCGAGTGTGTGTTATGAAGCCAACGTAACGGCACGAAAAAGGATTTTAAATGAAGCAGAGAACTTCAACATCCTGACCAACACATGCTGGTTACATTCCTGATATCGATCTTTATAGCTATGCTAAATATCTGCATTTGGTAAGTAGGCGAACTCTTCTGCAACACATAAACAAACTACAGAACTCTGTCTGCCCACTAAACAAGCTTTTTTTTATGGCAAAATATCTTTTGGTGCCTTGCAACAAAGTTGCCAAGATGCCTTTAAGAAACCAAAACAAAATTGTCAGTTAACTACGCTAACACTATAGATAATGGCCAAATAACAAAATGAAACTTCTGCATGAAATAGCAGCAAGATAAATAGTAACAGAAACTGTAAAAAGTCTACTTAAAAGTCAAGGCAGGCACAGCAGTATAAAGGTAACGAATCCAACCTACGAATAAAATTGTTATGATTGTCTGTGTGAGTAATGTTAGTGACACAGAATATGTGTGTGTAACTTACATGAGTGTGTATTTGAAAAACGATTTATGTGCGTAAAAATTGTGTAGGTAAAATACCGAATGTGTGTGTGTGTGTGTGAAATACAGAGGGAAGAGAAAGTGTGAGAGGGAGTCAGGCTCTATGTGAATATGTCCGTGCTGTGTGTGAATTAAGGAAAGAGAGATAGAAAAAGAGACAGGAGCTATGTGATAAAAAGGAAAAATGTATCTTTAATAAACTGTTTGTGTGTGAGAGAAAGATAAAATGTGTTTGATAAAAAAAATGAGTGTGTGTATGTTTGTGAGGGCATGTATATGTTAAAGAGCATGTGTGTGTTATGAAGCGAACGTACCAGCACGGAAAAGTAGTTTAAAAGAATCTGCGAGCTAAAACATGATTAACTCAGCGGAAACCCAATAACTAAAGGCTGCACTGCTAAATGTAAGTGCATTTTAAGACTTAGTAACAAAAGTTGTACTAAAATCCCTAAATGAAAGTTAATGCAACAAGTTTTTGATTTGCCACAAGTTTTAGATTTAAGTACGCTATATAAATAGAAAAAAATGTTAAATAAAAAGACTGAAAACATGACATGAGAAGCACAGCACACACTGTGATGGTAAGGTGACAGTGTAACTTCAGAATTAAGTATGTGAAGGTTTGTGTGACTAATGTTGGTGAGACCCAGTACGTGTGTGTAAAATAAATCAAGTGTGTATCAGAGAAAGAATGTATGTATGTGCGTGAATTCTGATATGTATGCTACAGTGTGTGTGTATCTTTTCAAGAATGACAAAGGAAATCGCGCTGCCTAGGTTCGACCGAAAAAACTGTTAAGTAGGAAAGAAACAGTGCTGTTTGTAAATAAGGGATGCCAAAAGAGGTATAAAAAGAGAGAGTGCTATGTAAATAAGAGAGCTAGATGAGAGAGAACAAGCAAAAATTCCAAAATGTATGATTGACAGAAAGTGTTAAAAAGTTATGTGTTGGAGATCGAAGGTGTGTATTTTTGTGAGACCATATATGTTTAGTAGAGCGCGTGTGTATTATTAATAGCAAGCTAACTGTCTAAACGCATGCTAAATATCTATGTACAGTAATTATGCCTTAAAAATCTAAAATACCAAAATGTAAACGATCGTACAGTCTTCTATATGTAAACCAGTAAGAAAATATTTCAAAAATAAACGTGCAACCAGGAGATAAATCAAAGCGGCCGCAGCAGGATTGTAGTAACATCCTACAAACTTCCCCAATGTAATGTTTGTAAATCTATCATTGTGCATACACAACGAGAATTCCACGCTCACAGTGCTCTATTCACGAAAAAGTCAAAATTTACTAACCGAAAGTGAGCCAAAAGTTGGAAGTAGTGCGAATGTGTGAAAAAAAAAGCAGGACCCACATAAGATAGCACTCCTCTTCGAAGCAAAGAGAATTAGCATACTTGTAATGTCAACATCCTGCCCCACACATGCTGGATACATTCCTGATAACGATCTTTATAGCTATGCTAAATCTCTCCATTTGGAAGGTGCGCAAACTCTTCAGCAACACATAAACAAACTACAGACCTCTGTCTGCCCACTAAAGAAGCTTTGTTTGTTTTGTGGCTAAATAGCTTTTCTGCCTTGCAACAAAGTTGCAGCAGATGCCTTTAAGAATCCGAAAGAAAAAAGTCATTCCTGGCCTTTAACTTGATGCTACTAAATAATATTTTAGAAACAGGCACAGCTAAATGTTAACCGCTTTTATTTGTAGCTGTGCCGACATAAAATATAAGTGGACATTAGCACTTGTAAGCTTTTAAATACCAAAACATCGCAAAATATAAAGAAGGCACAACTAAGCCGGTACTGCCCATGTTGTAAAAAGTGTCAATGTATAATTAAAAGTATGTTAACACTGCAATAATTTGTCAATTTAAAGAACGAAAAATCAGCCTTAAATAGCTTTGAAGTAAGTACTAACACCACAGGTACATATTCAACGTAAAGACAAGCAAGCGCAGCAGTATGAAGGTTATAAACTCGAAGTAAATGAAACTGAATGTAACTGTGATTAATATACCGGCGAAATATTCAAAATAAACCCAATAAATCAAGTAAACATTCGTCTATATTTAATTGCGTTTCAAATTAGAGTAACTAAATAAATTAACCAAAACACCACATGCAAGCTAATATGCGCCCTGCTGTATTGAAGTACGTTTTTCACTGTAGCAAACAAACAAACAAAATCCTCAAAATATGCAGCTAAAACAACACTGAAATGTTGATAAATACATTCGTTCTCAATGTATCAGTGAATGCTGTGCTCCCACAGAGTACGTGTGGGTAAAAGAGAGGACTTCTATGTGTAGTGTATTTGTCTAACAAAGTGTATGTGACCCAAAGCATGAATATGTTAGGATGTGAGTAAAAATGCACTGGAAAGTAATTATGCACGTAAAGTTTGCTTAATGTCGCCGCAATGGGATGAAATGTGTAAAATGTGCAAACAGTACCTAACAATTAGGCACATTTAAATATAACCAAAAGATACAAACACCGAACGGCTATCTTTAAACACATTAAATTAAGCATGTATAAAAATAATCAACAGAATCAAACACCCGTACTGCTATCTTTCAACATGTTAAATTAAGCACGAACCACCATTTTTTTTTTATTTGAGTTCATTCGGTCTAGAGATCTAGGCCATTTTGAGAAACAAAGATAACAGTCATACATGATAAAATAGTATTTGTTAAAAAAAAACAAGATAACAATAAAAAAAACAGTAATAATCAGGACAGTATAACAATAAGATCAACAAGGCTAAGTATTTGATTATAGATAAAAAGTACAATAAATAAGACATGGCTAAAATATTAAGGATAAAAAAAGATAAAAACTAGAATATAAAATTCTGTCTAACATACCAATGTGTGCAATTGCTTCCCCGTAAGACCTGGCCCTCGTCAATCCTCATATAGAGGCAAAAAAATAACAGTTGAGACTCCTTCTGTCGACTAATGTCAGGATGGCTCACATGCCCTTTGAAACAATAAGCCTACGCCGGATGTACCAGGCCTCCGCTAAAAATTTGGTAATTGTAATAGCTACCACGGAGGATGAGTCGTATGGACAGATTCTGGTGGCGTTTGCTCTATCATGTAATGACATATTTTTGCAGAGGGGAATGATCCACCTCCCTCTGGGACTTTTATACAGAGGGCAGAAAAATAGTATATGCTTTATTGTTTCTTTACAATTTTGGCAAGAGATACATCTATCATTTGAAGCGATGTTAGATGACCAGTGAGCCGTAAAACCATTAATAGGCAGTGTACCATATCTTAGTTGGAGATATAAAGCACAGGCGTACGGAGGCATGGGAAGGTTCAAGAAGTTCTCAGGCCAGAGTTCGTGCTTGAATTGGAGAAATTCCATTGTTAGCCTGCCCGCCCCTTTTTGGTGCAAGGAGTCTTCGTTAACTTTCTCCCCATATCTTTTTGTGACAAGTTTCTTTGCATTATCGGGGATTTGATCCGGATAGTTCCAGTAGGAAGGAAAACCTATTTTGACCCAGGCAGATTTAATTTCCTTCAGCCATGGGATTTTCTCCAGTGCCTGGGGGGTGGCTATGAGCTCTCTTATAGCCAGCCTATATGGTTCGAGTTCAACAGATTTCCATAAGCGAATCCAATAGGAGAGAGGCCTTAGGGCTGCTGTGGTTTTGATACTGTTTAGACCTAGGTCTAGCCTTAGAGGGGTCATTGGTGAGCCCATACCTAGCCGGGCAATCTGACTAAGGAAATGGTTTTCCTTGGTTTGCAGAGTATCAAGGTTTTTATGGGACCCCCAAAGTTCCGCTCCATAGAGGGCCGCTGCTCTGATTTGGACATTGTAAATCTCTGCAAGTATGTTCAAGGGGGGACTCGGAGCCTTTCTCGATCTACGGACAAGGGCCCCACCTCTCTGGCTTATAATGAGAGCCCCTTTGTCAATGGCTGCCATCCATTTGCCTGTGGTCGATAGTCTGAAACCCAAGTAGTCAAACTCTTCTACTTTCTCCAATGGAATCGAGTTCATTTCTATGCTAACGCACAAGCGTTTCTTGGAGGTACTATATATCATGAGTTTTGTTTTCTTAATGTTTACGTCCAGACCATAGTCACTACAAAAAACACAAAATTGGTTGATCAGGTTTTGGATTCCCATTGGCGATTTAGATATCAAAATTGTGTCATCTGCATATAGCAGACACGGGATTTTTTTCCCAACCAATTTAGGTGAATCATTTATACAGTTCTCTAAGTAGTGGATGCAATTATTGATATATAGCAAAAAAAGAGTGGGTGCCAGAACACATCCCTGTCTAACTCCTTTTTTAATAGCTACTGGGTCAGTCAACTCACCCCCCTGGCCACATCTAATTTGAGCGAAAGTATTTTCATGCAGTTGAGCAATGAGTTTCAGGAGACCAGATGGCACTCCCATGTTTGATAATGTTGACCACAGCAGGTTCCTGGGGATCAAATCAAATGCGTCTCTGAGGTCTATGAAGACCACATAGAGATTACCCCTCCCCAGGTCAACATTCTTCCATTTTATTGACATGAATCTTAGGGCTTGGTCAACTGTACTCACTGCAGGTCTAAATCCTGCTTGTAGGTCAGAAAGAGCTTCGGACTCCATAATCCATTCCTCAAGATGGAGCAAAAGATGCTTTGCATAGATTTTTTGGGAGTTATCAAGGAGACTAATCGGACGATAATTGGCAGGGATGTTTGGATTTCCTTTTTTAAAAATGGGTACTATTTCGGCCCCTTTCCAAGTGGGAGGAGCGGGTGCCCCTGCTGCAATAGCATTGCAGATAAGGTTGAGATATGGTGCCCATATATCTGGTCTTGATTTGTATAGATCGCCTGGGATCTTGTCTGGGCCAGGGGCCTTTCCCCATTTCAATAAGTCTATTGCTGCTCTTGTTTCGGTTAGAGAGAATGTGATCGGGGTAGTCTCATGGTTTATTGGGGCATCAGGGACCCACAAAGATGCTTCAGAAGGCCCTTCATATAGTTGCCCAAAGTGCTCTACCCATGATGCTGAGAGAATTGAGGAGCCAGGTGCGGCAGGGGAGATGCTACAGTCATCAGTTATTAGTTTCCAGAACCTAGATGTGTCATTGGATTTAGCAGTCTCCAAAATAATAACCCATCTGGCCTCTTCCCAACTTCTGCGTGCCTTAGAACATTCCTTCTTATAAACTTTTCTGGCTGTTCTTAACAGCCCAACATGGCCATCTTTTATTGCTTCCAGGAGAGACAGTTGTGCTTCTCTGCAACAGTTGTCAAACCAAGGAGCGCAGTGCTTTTTGTTAGAATTATTGAGAAACTTTTTTGTGAAAAGATGCTTTAAAGATTGGAACAAGTCAGTGTGGGCTGCTAAGACTCTGTCACCCTCCCCGTTCTCGTTTAGGCGGATCATACACTCCATCTGGTTGGCAAGCAGGTTGTAAATAGATGCCAGGTGTTTAGGGGAAGAATTAACAGATTCCCATTTTAGGTTGCGTCTGTTATTAGTTAGAGCCAGCTGGGAGGCATGGCTCTTGGAGTAGGGCACAGTAAACGAAGGAAAAAGTCCTCTGGTCGATAAAATCAACGGGTCATGATCACTCTCAATTTGCTTTTGGACCCTCATATCAAACATGTGGCTCCACAGTCGGATGTCAAGAAGTATATAATCAATACGACTGCTGAGCCCTCCGCGCCTAAAGGTAGCTTGTAAATTTGCATCCGAGCGTGAGCGACCGTTGCAGGCTCGGAGGCCATGGGCTAGTGTGATGTCTGCCAGTAAGTGCGCAGATTTATTCAGCCTTGGTCTTTTGTTGGAGACTAGCTGAGGGATGCCCCAATGGGCATCCTCTTCTTTACATATTCCTTGGACTAGAGGATTAGGTTCAAAAGTGACATTAAAATCCCCTCCAATCAAAACAAAGAAGGAAGGATTGTTTTTAAGAAAACTGTCCAAAATGGACAGGACATCAGAATCGGTGTGGGAGCTCACATTCCTGTTATAGATATTAATTAAAAGTAACGGTCTCTCTTCAGAAATCATTATTAATAGGACTTGCAAGTCAGGGCAACCCGTATCTATTTCTTCTATCTTGCACCTAAGAGAAGTGTTGATCCACACAAGCAGCCCTCCCGATGGTCTCCCAGAAGAGGACTTGCGTGCTGGAACCCAATAGCTTTTAAAGCCTTGTCTATATTTGGGTTCTAATGCCCACGTTTCTTGGAAGAGGCAGATCAGGTGATCATCAAAAAGACTGCCCCATCCTGGACTTTGTAATTTGCTTTCCAACCCTGCTATGTTCCAGCTGAGTACCTTATCGAGATCCTCTGTTTTTATGGACCCTGCTTTATTCTGAGGATATTTCCTACAGGGGGAGGAACTACTAGGAACCATACTAATTCCCTCAGGTATATTAGGACCAGTGGCTTTCTCGCTATGTGCCATGAGAACCTCGCTGGATGTGGCCCCAGATATATATGAATTAGGTAGGTTGGACATGCGGGTGGACACCAGAATGTATGGAACAATTGACAGGGACGGAATACATTCCTCGCTGACTTGGCTCGTGGTGCTTATGGGTGACCCCTGGTTAACAGGATCTGCCAAGGTCGAAGGGGCAACAGAGTTAGAGATGCTGAGGGCAGTAGGGTGAATGTCCTCAGCCTCACCATTGCTCGGAGCCACTTCCGAAAAGTCGTCTCCTAGTCAGTCTGTTTCAGAAAGAGATGACGAAGGGCATCTGGGGCCAAATAGAGGGATAGACTGTGTGTGGATAGCCGGGGAAGCCCCGTATAACGTTGGCGGTTGTCTACTCCAAACTGGCGTGGGAGGTGGATAAAACACTTGTAACCTGCAAAGGGAGGCTTTTCCAGTTATAGGATAAGGTCTGTTAGCGTTTATAAAGAGCCGTTGGACAAGGTCTGGAGAATTGAAGTTGATAACTATGCAGTCCCCTGAACCGATCCTACCCTTCTCACCATCAGTATTGAAGGTGTCATGGAAAAAGCAAACCCTGCATTCACGTGCAACCAATGAATAACCTTGTTTTTGAGTTCGGTAAAAGATTCAGTGGAATGAGGTTTGAGTTCAGGAACATTCGATATAATGAGTACATAATGACATGATTCTGGTGGCAAATGGAGCACTTTTGGATCTGACAGACCCCTGAACTTGTCGCTCTTCTGGTGTTCTGTATGCAGGTGATCCCAAATGGGGTTGCCATCTCCCGGATTAGTTACAGGGTTATTCCATGTGGCGGTTCCTTTTAAAAGGGGAACTGGAACCATATGGGGCTTATTCATTAAAATACTAGCTGTTTTGACGGAGCTGGACCAATCTTGGTTTAAAGAGGAAGAAGGGATTTTTGCTATTTGGCCAGTGGGTCTGTTGGCAGTGATGGGGTCATGGTTGGCAAGGGGATGGGATTGAATTTCTACGGATGGAGCAATTTTTGGTGGCTGGCTATTGATAAGGCTTTCCAATTTGTCCTCAATCGATTGGAGGCGGGTTAAAATTGGAAGAAATAGTTTGGAAAGCTCATCTCTTATGAAATCCCTGGTGTACTCATTTGTATGACACTCATTTGTGTTGTGTAAGGGGATTGATACCGTATCCTTATTAGAAGGTTGGGCCATGTTAGAGGGGCTCAAAGTCCTAGATCGTTTGTTTTTAAAAGCGGGTTCCCTTCGTTTCCTTTTTCCTTTAGTATTGGAATCTGCTAAGGTGAGGGGGCCTTCGTTTGGGGGACTCTGGGCCAGCGGAATAGGTGCAGCACGGGTGGTAATTACAATTGGGGTTTCGTCCTGATTCTCCTGGGAATTTTTGGAGGGGGAAGGGAAAGGGGTAGTCAGTACAGACTGTGATTCTGGTCGCGGGGAGGGCTGTGGGGCTGAGCTATCATGAACTAGGCTGTTGGTTGAAGAAGGGGGGGCAGCTAAGCGTCGCTGCACTAACTCTATTTCTTTTTCAAGTTCCCCAACAGCCTTTTGCAGAAAACCATCTAAGGTTCTGTTAGAGTGCTGCTTACCTTCCAACCCACCCCCACGTCGACGGCCCATTATTCTTTAAATCAGGGGCCTTTAGTGGGCCCCCCGGCTTATAGGGGTGTGTAGGCCTTTGGGACCCAGCCACTGACACTATAGTGTGATTAATAAGCTTCTCAGACCCTATTGTTAACAAATCCCAAAGACAAGACCACAGTAAGACGCCCAAACGTATATATATAAAGCCTGGCCCAACCACATATCGGGCACAGACAGGCGTAGAGCGGGTAATGAATTATGGGCTCCTGCCCTTGGGGGAAGAAGAATGGTGCCGCCTCCTTCCACCCTCCAAGAAACGGAATTCAATAAGCAGTTATATGATGAATTGAGATAAATTCAGCTGACTACACGGATACACCTGCAAGTATCCGGTTTGGGTTAATAGTTTTCCACATGCTTGATGGGGCCTGGGGCTCTATGGGAGAACTACCCACGCGCCGAGCAGAGGAACTTGAGATCTCCTTCAGGCAGCCATAGACAAGTTTGCTGTATGGACCACGTCTTTGGCTAGATGTCAGGGGGGTGGCCCTGCCCTGCCTCTTCCTGGCAATGACGGGCAAGGACGGGCCCGCCCTTGGCCCGGGCTTCGCCCCGGGCGCCGCCCGTGCGCGTCCCGCGACGGCGGGAGCGCGATTTCAATTTAAAGGGCTCCTGCCCCTTGTCCTCCTCCCGGCACAAAACAGCGCTTCCTGCGACGGCGGGAGCGCGATTCAGTTTTTAAAGGGCTCCTGCCCCTTGTCCTCCTCCCGGCACAAAACAGCGCTTCCCGCGACGGCGGGAGCGCGATTCAGTTTTTAAAGGGCTCCTGCCCCTTGTCCTCCTCCCGGCACAAAACAGCGCGTCCCGCGACGGCGGGAGCGCGATTTCAATTTAAATGGCTCCTGCCCCTTGTCCTCCTCCCGGCACAAAACAGCGCTTCCCGCGACGGCGGGAGCGCGATTCAGTTTTTAAAGGGCTCCTGCCCCTTGTCCTCCTCCCGGCACAAAACAGCGCTTCCACAAGAATCAAAAACACACGCACTGCTGGCTTTACACACGTTAATAAAAAAAAACAACACAAACACTGCTTAAACAGACTAATCGCTACAATGCCAGGACGCAAAGTAAAAAAAAAAAGTGCCACACACATATAACAAACGAACCGGTGTAATAAGATTGTACTTGGTCACTGCGCTTTGGGAGGGATAATCCAAAAGAAGGCATGTCAAATGCATGGCAGAAACCAATAGTGACAACAGAATTAGATTACAAAAAGCACACAGCCAATAAAAAGCCAGTAGGTGGGCATTGAGCCCACAGAGCAATTACAACAGTCCGAGAGACAGCGCATGCGCGCTGCCTAGGCTCGACCTAAAAAGGGGGGAGAGACAAAGGATACACTTGGTCAATGCCAGCAATAACACTATCGTTGGTGTACACAACTCACAGGGAACAGCCCTATGCACTAGGCCATGCACTACCAGTTACAATGCTAGTCACCAGGCCATGGGGTACAATGCCTAACACCATTAGCTGCACACCTGAAACCCACAGGATCCTGCCCAGTAGTAGATGCCCACTAGCTTTATTGGGGTTGGTACATCTGAACTTGCTCATAATGGAACCTACCCTGCCATGTTCACCCTGGCCTAGGAGCACCCACAGACCCACATCCCCAACCCAGGTAACACCTTAACGCATGCAATTTCATGATTCTGTATCTGTACTCACCCCGTTGTGGCTGCTGTGATGCCTTCAAGTGCCCATCCAAATCAGGATAGGCCACCGCCAGGATGAGGAACATCAGAGGGGTCAGGGTACGATGGGCACCCCTTCCTTGTTGGGAGGCCAGCCCCAGCTGGGCCTCTGCCGTCTTCCTTGTCCAGCGGCGCAGGTCCTCCCACCGTTTGCGACAGCGGGTGCTCCGCCTTTCAAAGACCCCCAGGGTCTGCACCTCCTTGGCGATGGCACGCCAAATACCCTTTTTCTGATGGGCACTGATCCACAGAAAAAGATACATAAGAAAAGGTATTATTCATACCGTCCAGGCTGTTACACTCATGGTCCACCATATCCCTCCCATTCCCTTATGCACAGACATTGCCCACCAAACATGCAGCACTCTGCCCAGGACCCCTCAGCCCCCCCCACACGAGGCTTACACACACAGCACTCTATACATTCATGCCCCACGCATCGTGCTCACAGTGTTGTCACCTGTTTGTCTGGAGGACCTTAAGTAAAGGGTACTAGGGTAGGACCCCATCCACTAGTCTCTCCAACTCCTCCGAAGTGAAGGCAGGGGCCCTTTCCCCAGACACTTGAGCCATGGTCGCCTCCAAATACAGGTCACAGCAGCACTTGCAGTGTAGGTCCTCTCCTGTTGAAAGTCAGGTGGCAAGTGAGTGTACCTTCACCGCCGGCGTACACACCATTGGCTCCTGGAACCCTTAGGCCCCAATGATAACCAATGGTATGTTGCACGGTGGTCGTCGACCACCTCCTGCAATGGCGCAAAACGTCAGCGGAATTACCTCATTTCCAATTGTCCCTCCTCACAGGTCAGGTGGCCACTATATCAGGGGGGCACATGCCATGGCACCTAACTGCGTCACAGCAGACCTAGGCACATGAAGGGACCTACATTTTCACCTTAAGTTTCTGCCGTGGTAAACCATTGGCGGTACATACCGCTGCACTCAAAATACACACACACTAACAAAACAACACAACGTTGGACAATTTAAATAACACACACCTGACACACATACACACACCGCACCCACACACCCACACCACTATTAAACACACACCCACATTACCCACAACCCCTTACAACTCAAGAAAATTGATAACTGAAGGAAAGACACACCAGGAGCTCCCACAGAATCAGAGCCGCAGAACACCATCACCCATACTCAACCCACGCACCTTAAATCACACACCCCAACACATCACCCTACACACCCACACTACTCACACAACACCCATGGCACCATGAAGACACTCCAGATTCTCAAAGGAGGGGCTAAGGGTCATGGTGGAGGAAATCATCCGGGTAGAGCCACAGCTATTTGGAGCACAGATGCTGCAGATATCCATTGCTAGGAAGAGGGAGCTATGGTAGAGGATCATGGACAGGGTCAACGTCATGGGACAGCACACCAGAACAAGGGACGACATCAGGAAGAGGTGGAACGACCTACAGGGGAAGGTGCATTCCATTGCACCAAGACACCAACTCACTGTACAGAGGACTGGCGGTGGACCCCCATCTCCTCCCCCACAACTAACATCATGAGAGGAGAAAGTCTTGGCAATCATGCATCCTGAGGGGCTGGCTGGAGTGTCAGGAGGACTGGACTCTGGCAATTCAACTCTATACTACTATCACCCCCCCTACCTGCATGCCATCACGTACCCCCACCCTGAACCTCACTCCCATCACTCCACCACCTAACCCCCCCCCCCAGAATCACATCGCACTCATTCCAATGCCAAGCCCTGCATGCCATACCAATGCATGGACACCACTCACAGACCTGCATGGACACCTATCACACTAAAGAGAACTAATCATCCTTCCATATACCAATGTACACAACTGAAAGCTGCCAGGGTAACTACAAGCAAAGAAGGCAACCCACCAATGCACAATATGTCCACCTTGAACTGCCATTGCTCCCCTTCCTATGTCCCCTTAGAAAATGCACCTGTGTTACAAATAGACTGGAACTATACCCTGTATGAAGTATGTCAAATTATTTAAGTATGTATTCATTTAGCCACGTTCGAACAGTGCATTTCAAATGTACATTAATGTTCACATTGGAAAGACTTGTAGTTGGCTGCAGTGATCACACCAGTAGCAACAGTGGGGCACCAACATCTGCAAAATGAGTTACCCAAGGGTACAGTTAGTGGGCATAGAAGTGGGAAAAACAGCATGCCAGTGACAAAGATAAACAAGAAAATGTCAATGAAAGATGAAGTAACACTGTCCTACCTGTGTGTCATTGGAAGTACTGTCTGATCACTGTAGTTCTGTTGTACTCATCTTCATCCTCTTCCTCCTCATCCTCACTGTCCACAGGGTCCACTGCTGCCACACGGCCATCTCCAGCCTCCCCCTCCTGCAGAAAAGACACATAGGCCCTCATTACAACCCTGGCGGCAAATCCCGCTTTCCGCCGTGCAGAAGAACGCCAACATACTGTTGCGGCAGCGGAATTCCGCTACAGGTATTACGACTCACAGCTCAGAATCCGCCACAATACAGACACCCAAACAAGTCCGCCACACCAAAGGTCAGTGATAAACTGGCGATCCCAAAACCTACACCGTCACGCCAACAGGAATACGCCCACAGTATCACGACCCACAAATCAACGCGGCGGTCTTCCAACCGCAGTAATCCATTGGCGGTACACACCACCGCGCTCAAAGTACACACACATTTACAAAACACCCTCACATTGGACAATTCAAAATACACATACCTGACACACATACACACACCACACCCACACACCCAATCCAATATAAAGCACACACCCACATCACCCACAAACACTTACAACCAACATTCTGAAAGAAATCCATAGAGAGAGACTATCTAACACAGCACCAGCATCCACAGACACATAACACCATCACTTATACAACAACCACACACCTCAAACAACAAACACCAACACATTCCCTCACACATCACAACAGACAGCACCTCATACATCACCCACACCACATCATGGCACCTCAAAGACACCCCAGGTTCTCTGAGGAGGAGCTCAGGATCATGGTGGAGGAAATTGTCTGGGTAGAGCCACAGCTATTTGGATCACAGGTGCAGCAGACGTCCATTGCAAGGAAGATGGAGCTATGGCTGAGAATTGTCGACAGGGTCAACACAGTCGGACAGCATCCAAGAACAGAGGATGACATCAGGAAGAGGTGGAACGACCTACGGGGGGAAGGTACGTTCCGTGGTATCCAGACACCAGATTGCTCTATAGAGGACTGGCAGTGGACCCCCCCGCCACACAACTAACAACATGGGAGGAGCAAATCTTGGCAATAATGCATCCTGAGGGCCTCACAGGAGTAGCAGGAGGACTGGACTCTGGTAAGGCAAATCTTTACTACTTTATCCCCCCCACCCCACCTGCATGCCATCACATACTCCCACCCTCACCCTCACACCCATCACCCCAACAACCCACAGATTCCCCACTAACACAACCCACACATCCCAAAATCAAGCCCTGCATGTAACACCAATGCATGGGCACCCATCACCAAAGCATGTCCAGTGGAGAGACTCACTCATGCCCCAAAATCACCAATCACACAAGGGCCACAGCAATAATTCAAGCACAGGAGTAGAGGGTAACTCACCCATTGCACAAGATGACACACACAGATACTAACATTATGCATTCAGACCCCAACAGGACCCATACCCAACGTCACCGGACAGGAGGTACCAGACATTTCCAGTCCCCCCACAGAAGAGACCCACAGTGATGACAGCAGCTCTGCATGCCTGGATCAAGATGACCAGCCCGGCCAATCAGAGACCTCTGGACAGTCGGTTCTCCTGACACAGTCACAAACCACCTCTGAACCTCCCCCCTCAGGAAACACCAGCACAGCACCCACCCAGCGGGCCCATCCCTTTGTCCCCAGGACATGTCAATCAGCAGTGTGTCAACCACTACAGAGAACCCAGGCAACCCCACTAACACAGGACAATCAGGGACCTGGGGGCAGTAGCAGTGTGCACACGGTTCAGGGGACAGTGGCACAGGATAACAGGGAAGCTGGGAGGACTGCTGTGTGACGGGGGAGGACAGGCCCAGGGAACCCACTCTCCACGAGGCACTCTCCAACATCATGGGAGCTTACCACCATTCCCAGGAGACCATGGGCACGGTACTGGCCAATTTTCAGGAGACCCAGCAGCTGCAGGAGGAACACTACCTGGGGATCAGGGAGGACTTGAAGTGCATCAACACCACACTAGTCACCATTGCAGGGGTGCTGGCAGACCTTCTCAACACCAGGAGGGACACAGTGGCACACCAACGGCCCCCTGACACTAGCCTGGATGAAGAACAGCCCTCCACCTCCACCATTGCTAGTGGACAGGAGGCACCGCCACAGGAACAACAGGTCACCAGCACCCCAATCCCTACAGAAGGAGAACCACCCCGCAAGCGGTCCCTGAGATCCAGGAACAAGACAAAGAACATTGCCAAGACCCCCGCCAGGAAATAAGACGCGTCTGAATGTCACCCTTCTGTCCCAATTTGTCAGCCTGGCCACCTTAAACTGCCATTGCTCCACTTCCTATGCCCCATTGGACAATGCACCTGTGAAACAAATAGACTGGACTCTGCCATGGACATTCCTCCACCATCACCCCAGCCCATTTCACACTCTCCTCCACTTATTTGCACAGAAATAAACACACTTGAATCACAAAACAATCTGGAGTCTGTCTGTGCTTTCACTAATGTGTAATTGCAAAACCTCTGGTATATAGCAATGTCAATGTACTTGTTCACATACCAATGTAACACTGCTGTAGGCCAGCAGTAAACATAGCAGAGGGCACAAAGTGGGACCCAGATCTGTGAAATGGAAAGGCAAAGTAACAAGTCAGGGTCCATACACTGAGTGAAAATTACAGACTTATGCTAGCTCCAACAATAGTATGAGATGTGGGAAGCAGTTACATCTTCTTACCTGTGTCTCACTGGAAGTATTGCATGATGATGTTGTTTCGGTTGTCGACATCTTCTTCTTCTGCCTCCTCTTCTTCACTGTCCACAGGCTCCACAGCTGCCACAAGACCACCATCTGGTCCATCCTCCTGCAGAAAAGGCACCTGGTGTTGCAAAGCCAGGTTGTGCAGCATACAGCAGGCCACGATTATCTGGCACACCTTCTTCGGTGAGTAGTATAGGGAGCCACCTGTAAGATGGAGGCACCGGAATCTGGCCTTCTGGAGGCCGAAGGTGCGTTCTATAATCCTCCTAGTTCGTCCATGTGCCTCATTGTAGCGTTCCTCTGCTCTTGTCCTGGGATTCCTCACTGGGGTCAGTAGCCATGACAGGTTGGGGTAACCAGAGTCACTTGCAAATGTTGAGGGGCAACTGTTAGACAGACACTAACCCTTAGGGACAACCCCATACCCAGACACCTATGTCAACTGTGTTGGGACTTTAGGCTCACCTATTAGCCACACACAGTGCCTCAGGAGTTGCCCCATCACATAAGGGATGCTGCTGTTCCTCAAAATGTAAGCATAATGCACAGAGCCAGGATACTTGGCATTAACATGGGAGATGTACTGGTCTGCCAAACACAACATCTGAACATTCATGGAATGGTAGCTTTTCTGGTTTCTGTACACCTGTTCATTCCTGCGAGGGGGGGACAAATGCCACACGTGTACCATCAATGGCACCAATGATGTTGGGGATATGTCCCAGGCCATAGATGTCACCTTTCACTGTGGGCAACTCCATCACCTAAGGGAAAACGATGTAGCTGCACATGTGTTTCAGCAGGGCAGATAACACTCTAGACAACACGTTGGAGAACATTGGCTGGGACAGCCCTGATGCCATCGTCACTGTTGTTTGAAAAGACCCACTGGGCAGGAAATGGAGTACAAACAGAACCTGCACTAGAGGGGGGATTCCTGTGGGAATGCGGATAGCTGAAATCAGGTCTGGCTCCAACTGGGCACACAGTTCCAAGATTGTTGCAAGATCAAGTCTGTATGTGATAATGATGTGTCTCTCTTCCATTGTCGACAGGTCCACCAGGGGTCTGTAAACAGGAGGATGCCGCCATCTCATCACCTGCCCCAGCAGACGTGCCCTACGGAGGAGAACAGCGAGCAAAGGGTCATCCAACACTTAGGTATCACAATGTGTTATTTGCTAAAATGTTGGAAAATCGCAATGTGCCGGTATCTGTCTGTATTCCAGGCATAGATAGGTGTGACACAGTTTTTTCCATCCTATGTGGCCCCCTGAAATAGCGGCTGCCTGACCTGTAAGGTGGGACAAGGGGAAATGCGGTAACTGCGCTGGCGTTGTACACCATTGCGGTGGGTGGTCGAAGACCGCGGTGCAATTCAGCATTGGTTAACATTGGGCCCTATGGGTCCCAGGAGCCAATGACGATGTATGCCGGCGGTGATGGTATGCACCGCTGCGGATGTAGCCACCATTTTCTTACTGTTCACTCACTTGATACCTGACCTTCTACAGGAGAGGATCTACACTGCAAGTGCTGCTGTGACCTGTGTCTGGAAGCACCAATGGCTACAGTGTCTGGGGAAAGGGCCCCTGCCTTCACTTCTGAGGAGTTGGAGAAACTGGTTGATGGGGTCCTCCTCCAGTACACCCAACTGTACGGTCCTCCAGACAAACAGGTGAGTGCACTGTGAGCATGGTGGATGGCACCTGAGTGTATGGAGTGTCGTGGATGGAAGAGGGTGGGGAGGGGGACAGGCCAGCATGTCAGGATTGTGTGTGTCTGTATGGCTGGGCCAGGGTGGGAGGTGTTTGGCAATGCGTGAGATTAAGGGGGTCATTCTGACCTCTGCGGTAAAAGGCGCCTACCGCCGGTCAGAAATCCTCCATAATACCGCCGCGGTAATCCGCCACGGTTATTCTGACCCGCAGCAGCCAAACCTCCGAAAATCCGACAGCCACAACAGACCGCCAGACCAGCGGTCGGCGGAAAAGTGGAGGTGACCAAACCTCCACCGTCACGCCAACAGAAATACGCCCATGCCATTACGACCCACGAATCCATGCGGCGGTCTTTCAAACGAGGTTTTCCATTGGCGGTACACACCGCCGCGGTCAGAATACACCCAAACGAACAAAACTCAGCCACATTGGACGATTTGAATTCCACACACCTGATACACATACACACACCACTCCCACACACACAATACAATATAAAACACACACCCACATCACCCACAAACCCTTTCGACCAAAATCCAAAAAGAAGCACTGAGAGACACAGCAGCGATCACAGAACACCATCACACAGAGGCACACTACACAATCACCCACACAATATCCACACACAAAACAACACACACCACCACACTCAACACACTTAACTACACATACTCCACCCCACACATCATACACACCACTCCATGGCACCCCAAAGACACCCCCGCTTCTCAGACGAAGAACTCAGGGTCATGGTGGAGGAAATCGTTCGGGTAGAGCCCCAGCTCTTCGGCACACAGGTCCAATACACCAGCATTGCCCGGAGGACGGAGCTATGGCAGAGGATTGTCGACAGGGTCAATGCTGTGGGACAGCACCCCAGAAATCGGGAAGACATCAGGAAGCGATGGAACGACCTACGGGGGAAGGTGCGTTCCATGGTATCCAGGCACAACATCGCCGTGCAGAAGACTGGCGGAGGACCCCCACCTCAACCCCCACAATTTACAACATGGGAGGAGGAAGTCTTGAACATCCTGCATCCTGACGGCCTCGCAGGAGTATCTGGAGGAATGGATTCTGGTAAGTTGAAGCTTCAATACTGCTTCCCCCCCACCTGCATGCCAAATCATACCCCAACCCTCACCCCCATCCTCGAACCCCACCCTCACCCCCACCCCCATCCTCACCCCCACCCTCACCCCCACCACCACCACCATCCTCACCCCCACCACCATCCTCACCCCCACCACCATCCTCACCCCCACCCCCAGCACACCTATTCCCTGCCAATGTCTCACCATCACAACCCACACATCCCAAAACCTAGGCCTGCATGCGTCCACTAAGCATGGACACCCATCACCAAAGCATGCCCAATGCATATACACATCCCCCCCACAAGCCACCCTCACCAAAGCCCCCACACACGAATGCCAGCACTTGGGGACACGGGAACCCACAGATACACCCATATGGCACACATTGAAACTATAACCATACCTCTATACCCCTGCAGGACCCGACCGCCAACACACCGCCACGGAGGGCCCAGAATTCTCCACACCCCCCACCCAAGAGGCCGTCAGCGATGACAGCAGCTCTGTCGACCTGGACACTGATGACCAGCCCGGACCATCGGGGACCTCTGGACAGTCGGTTCCCCTCAGACAGCCACAGGCCACTACAGACCCAAACCCCTCTGGGAACACCAGCACAGCTCCCACCCAGCGGGCCCATGCCTCTGTCTCCAGGGCGCGTCAATCTGCGGTGTGTCTACCACTACAGGGCACCCAGGATAACCCACCACCCCAACAACAACAGGGACCTGGGGGCAGTGGTAGTGGGCACACCGGCCAGGGGGCAGAGGCCCAGGGAAACAGGGGAACTGGGAGGGCAGCTGTGCGACAGGGGGGGTACGGGCCCAGGGAACCCACTCTCCACGAGGCCCTCACCACCATCATGGGAGCATACAACCGCTCCCAGGAGACGATGGCGACGGTACTGGCCAGGTTCCAGGAGATCCAGGTACTGCAGGAGGAACACTATCGGGGGTACAGGGAGGACATCAGAGCCCTCACCTCCACCCTGGTTACCATGGTAGGGCTGCTGCAGGAACTCATCAACACCAGGACGGACACTCAACAACAACAAAGGGCACCTGCCACTAGCCTGGACCAAGAACAGCCAACCACCTCCGCCGGCGCTAGTGGACAGGAGGCCCCCGCACAACAGCAGCCCACCAGACCCCCACCTCCTGCAGGAGAAGAACCACCCCGCAAGAGGGCCCTGAGATCTCGCAAGAAGACAGAGTAGGATGTCAAGACCCCCGCCAGCAAAGGATACCACCTGATGTCATCCCACTGTCCCACATTGTCACCCTGTCCATCCTTGAACTGCCCATGCTCCATCTCTCCACAGGCCTATGGACAATGCACCTGTGTGACTGTTACTCTGGACTCTGCCATGGACATTCCTTCACCATAGCCCCCACCCACTTGAAACCACCTATCCCATTTTGAGCACTGAAATAAACACCTATTTTGCACAAAACTATCTGGAGTCTGGCTGTGATTTCAAAATATTGTAATTGACATGACAGTGCAAATATGTCCTTGTACATAGTGAAGTCAACAAACAGCTGCCACAAAGCTGTAGTCCATGGGGAAACGAAGCACAGGACTCGTAGTGGGGACCCCAGACCTGAAATAGGGAGGGAAAAGCCACAACTCAGTCATCATACACTGGGGCAAATAGACAGGCAGCAGAGATGCAGGAGAGTAGTTTACATTTACTAAATTATGTTTGAATTGTTACCTGTGTCCTATTGGAAGTACTGTGCAATGATTCTGTCCCTGTTGTCTGTTTCAGCCCCGTCGTCTTCCTCCTCTTCACTCTCCACAGGTTCCACAGCTGCCACAACACCACCGACTCGACCATCCTCCTGCAGGAAAGGCACCTGGCGGCGCAAAGCCAGGTTGTGAAGCATGCAGCAGGCCACGATGATGTGACACACCTTCTTAGGTGAGTACATTAGGGATCCACCTGTCATATGCAGGCACCGAAACCTGGCCTTTAGGAGGCCGAAGGTGCGTTCGATCACCCTCCTAGTACGCCCATGGGCCTCATTGTACCGTTCCTCTGCCCTGGTCCGGGGATTCCTTACTGGGGTCAGTAGCCACGACAGGTTGGGGTACCCAGAGTCCCCCAATAGCCATACACGGTGTCTCTCTAGCTGTTCCATCACGTAAGGGATGCTGCTATTCCTTAGGATGTAGGCGTCATGCACTGACCCAGGGAATTTGGCATTTACATGCGAGATGTACTGGTCAGCCAAACACACCACCTGGATGTTCATGGAATGGTAACTTTTTCTGTTCCTGTACACCTGCTCCCTGTCTCTTGGGGGAACCAAAGCCACATGGGTCCCATCAATGGCACCAATGACGTTGGGAATATGTCCAAGGGCATAGAAATCACCCTTCACTGTAGCCAATTCGCCCACCTCAGGGAAAAGGATGTAGCTCCTCATGTATTTCATCAGGGCAGACAACACTCTGGATAACACCTTCGAAAACATGGGCTGAGACATCCCAGAAGCAATTCCCACTGTTGTCTGAAATGACCCACTTGCCAAGAAATGGAGTACTGACAGGACCTGCACCAGAGGGGGAATCCCTGTGGGTTGGCGGATGGGGGACATCAGGTCGGGCTCCAGCTGGGCACACAGTTCATGTATAGTGGCACGGTCAAGCCGGTAGGTCAGGATAATGTGGCGTGCTTCCATTGTCGACAGGTCCACCAGCGGCCTGTACACGGGAGGATTCATCCGTCTCCTCGCCAAACCCAGCGGACGGTGCCTAGGAAGGACAACATGGAGCACACAGTCAAGCAACCCACAGGTACGTACTCACAGCTTGCACAGTAAACGATTCTCTATGCAGTGAATGGCGTGTATGAGTGGCTATGCAAGGCCTAGGCCTGTGTGACGCAGTTGAAATTGAGCCATGTGGACCCTCGAAATGGCGGCTGCCTGACCTGTGAAGTGTGACAATGGGATGTGAGGTCAATGCGCTGGCGTGGCACACCGCGGCGGTCGGCGGTCGAAGACCGCGGCGCGAAGCCGCATTGGTTAACGTTGAAGCCTATGGGTTTCAGGAGCCAATGGCGAAGGGCACCGGCGGTGGCGGTACGCACCGCCGCGGTACGCACCGCCGCGGGCGTGACCGCCATTTTCTATCTACTTATTCACTCGCGACTTGAACTTTCACAGGAGAGGACCTATACTGCAAGTGTTGCTGTGACCTCGGTCTGGAAGGGACAATGGCTGCTGCGCCTGGGGAAAGGGCCCCTGCCTTCACTGGAGAAGAGTTGGAGAAACTTGTGGATGGGGTCCTCCCCCAGTATGCGCTACTCTACGGTCCTCCAGACCAACAAGTGAGTTTAATTCAATATGGATTTGGGGCCACTGGCTGGCTTGGGGGCCTGGCGGGGATGGGGGGCATGTTGGGCCTGGCGGGGGGGCCTGGCGGGAGGCCTGGAGGGGATGGGGGGCATGTTGGGCCTGGCGGGGGGCCTGGCGGGGATGGGGGGCATGTTGGGCCTGGCGGGGGGGCCTGGCGGGGGGCCTGGCGGGGATGGGGGGCGTTGGGCCACTGGCAACGAAAATGCAGACAAACTTGAACGTGGTATTTCTCCCTCCCTGTACGTGTCACATAGGTCCGCGCCCATGAGAAGATCGGGATTTGGCGTGCCATCGCCAAGGAAGTCCGGACCCTGGGGGTCCACCATCGACGGGGCACCCACTGCCGCAAGAGGTGGGAGGACATCCGCCGCGGGACCAAGAAGACCGCCGAGTCTCTGCTGGGGATGGCCTCCCAACGTAGGCGGGGTGCCTGCCGTCAACTGACCCCCCTGATGTTCCGGATCCTGGCGGTGGCCTACCCTGATTTGGATGGGCGCGTGAGGGCAGCACAGCAGACACAAGGGGGTGAGTACAAGCATAATCTACTCTGTTGTCGCGCAGTGGAGGTGTCTGGGTGGGGGAGGAGGGCTGTGGGTCCCCCTAGGCCAGGGCGATATCTGTAGGCTGGGCACCCCCGTAAGCCCCTGTGTCCCCAGCCACCACCCTCAGTAGTGTGCCAGTACAGCCATCCCTGGGCCGTGTCATCCATGGGTGCAGTTGTCAACTCTAGGCGTGTAGGGCATGTTCCACGGAATGCGTAGGGGACCCCAAGTGCGCAACTTAGTGCAGGGGGCATCTGTGTCTGTCATGTCCGCTAACTGTACCGGTGATCCATGTACTCAAAATCTCTTTATTTCTCTCTCCCCCCCCCTTTTTGTTTGTCTTTCTGTGCTTGTGTGCATCAGCATCATCAGGCGGAGGAGAAGTGGCATCGGGGCAGGAGGGAGCTGCATCTCACATGGCCCAGGAGGGCCATGCCACAGAGTCTGACTGGACCAGTGAGATGGAGGGCGAGGGGAGCTCCACAACGGGGACGACTGGACCCTGCAGCGACACGGACACGTCCTCGGAAGGGAGCTCCCTTGCGGGGGTGGCACCATCCGTGCCCCCCGCCATTACAGGTACAGCCGCCACCCAGCGCACCATCTCCGCCCTCCCAGCAGCCCCTCAGCGTTCGCCCCGTGCCCGCTCTGCCAGGAAGCCGGGCATCTCCTTCGCCCCAGGCACCTCAGGCCCTGCCCCTGTTACCCCCGCTGCCCTCAGTGAGGAGGTCATTGACCTCCTCTGAACGCTCATTGTTGGGCAGACTACCCTTTTGAATGCCATCCAGGGGGTGGAGAGGGAGGTTCATCGCAGCAATGCGTACCTGGAGGGCATTAATTCGGGTCAGGCTGCCCATCAGCGATCGTTCCAGGCTCTGGCCTCAGCACTGACGGCAGCCATTGTCCCTGTCTCCTGCCTCCCTCTACTGACTCCCTCCTCCCAGTCTCCTGTTCCTCTGCCTGTCCCACCCAGACCATCAGTCCAGCCTGCACACATCTCAACACCCAAGAGCAGCTCATCCAAACATAAGCACCTCAGATCACGCAGACATTCACACAAGCAACATTCCGATGCAGACATGCCAACAGTCACTACCACCTCTGTGACCCCCACCTCCTCGTCTCCCTCCTCCCTCCCTGTGACGTCTACACTCACACCTTCATTCACCTCACCATCAGCCAATGTTTCCATCACCAGCACACCCTCCAGTACAGTCCGCACACGTGCAGTCACCATCCCCACTGCCATTTACACGTCCCCTGTGTCCTCTCCCACTGTGTCTGTCACCCCCTCTTCCACACCACACAAACGCAGCCACCCACCCACCCAACAGCCATCCACCTCACAACAGCCTATCCCTCCTGCACCCAAAGACAGCAAACGTGACTCACCTACAACCACATCCTCTCCCTCCACTCCCATTCCCACTGTACCTATCACTTTCCATTGTCCCAAGAAAATCTATCTCTCTACTGCTACCTTCTTTCCTGACCCTGAGCCCCCCCTCCCTCTCGTCGGGGTAAGAAGAGCACCTCAGCCACCACCAGCCCTGCAGCCCCCTTGACAAGGGTGCAGGGGTATTGGAGCCCACCAGCCCGCAGGTCTGGATCTTCGCCCAGCAGCAAGGGGACAGCCAGCCCACCCCCTGGGAAGAGGAGCAGAAGGCGGAAGGGCCGCCGCAGGAGCCCGGGTTCTATATCCCCCCAGGACACTAGCCAGCCACCGTCAACAGCCACAGCTCCAAAGGGAGGAAAGGGCCACAGACTCCCGACTAAGGAGGGCAAGGGCAGCAAGGCGGAGAAGTCAGGCAGCAGGCCTGCTGCCCATGGAGGAGCCGTCACAGCTGCACAGGAGGAGCCCACCACCCCCAGAGCCGCTGCCCAGGGAGGAACCGGCACAGCTGCCCAAGGAGAGCCCACCACCCCAATAGCCGCTGCCCAGGGAGGACACAGCCCAGCTGGCCAGGAGGGCCCCACCACCCACAGCCCAGGTGGGCATTGAAGGAGCACCATCCCCGCTGCCCAGGAGGGCACCAACAGGCAATGAGCAGTTGGCCATAGACCGGCCGCCGTCTCCAGCACCGCTCCGCTGGGGACCGCCGTCTCAAGAACCGCTGAACTGGGCCCTTCAAGGCAAGAACCGCTGAACTGGGCCCTTCAAGGCAAGAACCGCTGAACTGGGCCCTTCAAGGCAAGAACCGCTGAACTGGGCCCTTCAAGGCAAGAACCGCTGAACTGGGCCCTTCAAGGCAAGAACCGCTGAACTGGGCCCCGCCGTCTCCTGCACCGCTCCGCTGGGGACCGCGGTCTCAAGAACCGCTGAACTGGGCCCTTCAAGGCAAGAACCGCTGAACTGGGCCCCGCCGTCTCCAGCACCGCTCCGCTGGGGACCGCCGTCTCAAGAACCGCTGAACTGGGCCCTTCAAGGCAAGAACCGCTGAACTGGGCCCTACAAGGCAAGAACCGCTGAACTGGGCCCTTCAAGGCAAGAACCGCTGAACTGGGCCCCGCCGTCTCCTGCACTGCTCCGCTGGGGACCGCCGTCTCAAGAACCGCTGAACTGGGCCCTTCAAGGCAAGAACCGCTGAACTGGGCCCTTCAAGGCAAGAACCGCTGAACTGGGCCCGCCGTCTCCAGCACCGCTCCGCTGGGGACCGCCGTCTCAAGAACCGCTGAACTGGGCCCTTCAAGGCAAGAACCGGTGAACTGGGCCCTTCAAGGCAAGAACCGCTGAACTGGGCCCTTCCAGGCAAGAACCGCTGGCCCTTTGGCAGACGTGGCAGGGCAGGATCTGTCTCGGGCAGGGCTGCAGGATGTCCTCTGGCCAACATGCCTCCTCCAGTGGCAGTGGAGTCTGTTATGGACTGTTTGGACTGTGGCTTTGCACTCCCCAGGATGGCCCAGTGGGCAGGCCACCCACTGTATGGACTGTATGGACTGTGGCTTTGCACTCCCCAGGATGGCCCAGTGGGCAGGCCACCCACTGTATGGACTGTATGGACTGTGGCTTTGCACTCCCCAGGATGGCCCAGTGGGCAGGCCACCCACTGTATGGAATGTATGGACTGTGGCTTTGCACTCCCCAGGATGGCCCAGTGGGCAGGCCACCCACTGTATGGAATGTATGGACTGTGGCTTTGCTCTCCCCAGGATGGCCCAGTGGGCAGGCCACCCACTGTATGGACTGTATGGACTGTGGCTTTGCACTCCCCAGGATGGCCCAGTGGGCAGGCCACCCACTGTATGGAATGTATGGACTGTGGCTTTGCACTCCCCAGGATGGCCCAGTGGGCAGGCCACCCACTGTATGGACTGTATGGACTGTGGCTTTGCACTCCCCAGGATGGGCCAGTGGTCATGGAGTCCCCTCGTGGATCTGGCGTCGTGTACTCAAGTGGCTGAGGTGCCCCCCCTTCCCTTCCCCCTGAGGTGCCTGTCCTTTTTTCTTTCTGATGCCCCTGCAGTGTTCTCTCCGTGGAGTTCTTGTCGTGGGACTGGGCCTTGCCCCTTTGCTCAGGACCCCTGTGGTCCACGGACAGTGGTTGGACTACATATAGTATATGTATATATTTTGTACATAGTTTATTTATTTATTTGGATTACTGCTGTCCATTTTTCAATATATCTGCCCGTTTAAGATCTCTTCTTTTGGTCTTTGCATTATTTCGGAGGGGGGGGTTTGTGGGTTGTGACAGTGATCTGTGGGAATGCATTGATGTGTGTGTTGTAGTGGGTGTGGGTGGGTGGGTGTGTGCCGGTAATCTTTTCCCACCCCTGTGTCGTAGGTGCAGTACTCACCGATGTCTTCCGCGCCGCCGGGCGTCCTCCTGGTACAGGAGCAGGTATAGGAGTGCGGGGATGACCTGTAACTCGGGTTCCATACTGCCGGAATCTCGCGTGGAGTATGTGGAGGTGAGCGTTTTCCCGTTCGTAGTCTGTTTCCGCCGTGTTTTTATCGGCGGTGCTCCCGCCCCGGAAAAGGTGGCGGATTGGTGGGTCGTGATAGGGTGGGCGGTACATTGTCTGCCGCCTGTCTGTTGGCGGTGACCGCCGCGCTGTTTGTTTGTTCCGCCATGGCGATCGGAGTGTTAATGCGGCGGGCTGTGTTGGCGGTTCCCGCCAGGGTCAGAATTGCATATTTTGGACCGCCGGCCTGTTGGCGGGTTGGCCGCCGCTTTATCACCGACCGCCAGGGTCAGAATGACCCCCTAAATGTACCGGCTAGAAACATCCATTTTTACTTCACTTTTCCTCTAGTCAGCGCCCACCAGAAGAAGGGTATTTGTCGTGCCATCGCCAAGGACGTCCGGACCCTGGGGGTCTACCATAGAAGGAGCACCCACTGCCGTAAAAGATGGGAGGACCTGCGCCGCTGGAGCAAGAAGATGGCGGAGGCACAGCTGGGGATGGCCTCCCAACGTGGAAGGGGTGCCCGTCGCACCATTGCCCCCTGATGTACCGGATCCTGGCAGTGGCCTATCCAGAGTTAGATGGGCGCTTGAGGGCATCATAGCAGCCACAAGGGGGTGAGTACACTCTAATTCAGCTGACTCTGTGTGCTTTACGAAGTGTCTGGGTGGTCGAAGTGGGCTGTGGGTTTCCCTAGGCCAGGGCGAACTTGGTAGGCTAGGTCCCTTGTTCGGCAGGCTCTGTAGCACCCCAACCCCACTACTGGTAACAGCCATCTACACCTAGTCAGGCTCCTGTAACTTCCAGGTTTGCAGCAATCGGGCTTAGGCCTCATCCCCTATGGGCATGTGAATTTGCTAGGAACTGTTAGTGCATGGCTTAGTGCAGAGGGCTGCTCCCTGTGTGTTGTGTCCGCCAACGGTAGTGGTGTTGCATGCACTGAACATGTGTTTCTTCTGTCTTCCCCCCATTTTTGTTTTGTCTCCCTGTTCTTGCGTGCAATAGCATCATCTGGCGGAGGAGCAGTGGCACCGGAGCAGGAGGGAGCTGCAACCCACTTGGCCCTGGGAGCGTGAAGCAACGGAGTCTGAAGCCACCAGTGGGACGGAGGGAGAGGGGATCTCCATGACGGGGACATGAGCATACACCAGCGACAGCGACTCTTCCTCTGATGGGAGCTCCCTTGCGGTGGCGGACACCTCTGTGCCCACTGCACCAACAGGTACAGCCGCCACCCCCATACCAGCCCCGCCCTCCCAGCAGCCCCTCAGCGTGTGTCTCGTGCCCACTCACCCAGGAGGGTGGGCATCTCTTTCGCCCCAGGCACCTCAGGTCCTGCCCCAGTCAGCCCTGCTGCCCTCAATGAGGAGGCTATTGACCTCCTGACATCCCTCACTGTTGGGCAATCTACCATTTTGAATGCCATCCAGGGTGTTGAGAGGCATTTGCAACAAACAAATGCATACATGGAGGGCATTCATTCTGGGCAGGCGGCCTAACAGAGAGCATTTCAGGCTGTGGCCTCAGCACTGATGGCAGCCATTGTCCCTGTGTCCAGCCTCCCCCCTCCAACTTCCTCCACCCAGACCCAATCCCCTGTACCTCAGCCTATCCCAAGCACACCATCAGACCATGATGCACACTCATCAACACACAAAAGTGAACATGGCAAACATAAGCACCACACATCCCACAAGCACTCATACAATCACCATTCCCATGCAGACCCAGCAACATCCACTGCCTCCACTGTATCCCCCTCCTTCACGTCCTCCTCCTCCCTCCCTGTCTCGTCTCCACTCACACCTGCATGCACTACATCCTCAGCCACTACCTCCATCACCAGCACGCCCATCGCCACACACCGCTCACGTGCAATCACCACCCCCACTACCATGCACACATCCCCAGTGTCCTCTCCCCATATGTCTGTGAGCCCTCCTCCCAAAGTACACAAATGCAGGCACACACCCAGCCAACAGCCATCCACCTCACAACAGCCTCCGTAGCATGCACCTTCACCCAAATTAAGCAAACGTACACCTCCTACAACCACTACCTCTTCCTCCACTCCCAAACCCCCTCAATCTTCCTGTCCCAGTGTGTCTAAGAAGCTTTTCCTGGCTAACATTGACCTCTTCCCTACACCTCCCCCCCGTCCTTCCCCTAGGGCCAGGCTTTCCAGGTCCCAGCCCAGCACCTCAGCCACCAAATCCCCAGGCACAGTGGTGCCAGCAACTGCGGGGTCATCGAGTGCGCCAACCATCAGGGCTGCCAGTGTGCCACCTTGCAAGGCCAAGGACATTCCGTGACCTGCCAAGGTGAAGAAGGTGCCCACATCCTGGAGGGAGAAGCCGCACCTACCAGCCACCAAGGGCTCCTCCATAGCAAAAGGGGACAGTGGCCAGACACCTGCGGCACCATCAATGTTGCGGAAGGGGCAAAAGCAGAAGAGGGGGTCAGGGCAGGGTACAGTGGCACCGACTGAGGGACTAGTGTCACCCCTTCTGTCAACTACTACACCAACCTGTATGGCGGTGAACACCGCAACCTGCACCGCCACCAGCACCGCCACCTGCACCGCCACCTGCACCGCCACCTGCACCGCCACCAGCACCGCCACCTGCACCGCCACCTGCACCGCCACCTGCACCGCCACCTGCACCGCCACATGCACGTCTGCAGCCTCAGCAACAGTTCCCAGCACCTTCCCCAGTGGGCAGCCGTCCGAGGCTGCTGGAGATGTCCTGCTGTGTCCCTCAACAGGTGCTGACACATGCACCACCGCCAGCACCGCCGCCACAGACACAGCTGCAAGAACCACCACCAGCCCCGCGACGTGCTCGGACAGTGGCAGCAGAGCTGACATGGCTACCATCCCCAGTGGGCAGCCGCCCGAGGCTGAAGGAGACTTCTTGGAGCTTCCATGAGGCATGACTCTCATCACTGTTTGCACCTGAAGGTGGAATGCGAAGCCACAGCAGGGTGGGGTATGTCTCTGCCTCCATGCCGTATCATGCTACCTGTTCCTAGGCAATCCCGTGGCACACACACCCATGTGAGGGAATGGGGCCTGCCACACTGCATGTGGAGCACTCTGTGCACAGGGCCCCCTCCAGAACCAGTGAAGAATGACATCCACTACCTCAGTCCTTGGCAGGATGAAGCACTCTGGGCACAAGGCCCCCTCCAGAACCAGTGAAGAATGACATCCACTACCTCAGTCCTTGGCAGGATGAAGCACTCTGGGCACCAAGCCCCCTCCAGAACCAGTGGAGACTGTTATCCACTTGAGAGACTGTGGCTTTTCACTCCCCAGGATACAGCAGTGGGCAAACAACCCACTGTGAAGACTTGAGAGACTGTGGCTTTGCACTCCCCAGGTTAAAGCAGTGGGCAAATCACCCACTTGAAAGACTTGCGAGAGTGTGGCTTTGCACTCCCCAGGATAAAGCAGTGGGCAAACCAGCCACTGGGAAGACTTGAGAGACTGTGGCTTTGCACTCCCCAGGATAAAGCAGTGGGCAAACCACCCACTGGAAAGACTTGAGAGACTGTGGCTTTGCACTCCCCAGGATACAGCAATGGGCATGGAGCCCCCTCGAGGAGCAGTGGCGTTGTGCGTTCATCCAGCTGAGGTGCCCCCCCTCCTCTTCCCCCTGAGGTGCCTGTTTATTTTCGATCTGATTCCCCTGCAGTGTTCTCTCCATTTCGAGTCACGTATCTTGTGTGGGCTTCGCCCATGCATTTTGGGACCACTGGTCCACTGACAATGATTGGTACACTATCCAGACTTGTGTAGTTGGTGTACATATTTGTATATACTGATTTTTGAACATTCACTATCAGATTTTTCATTATTACAATTGTTACCATCATTTAATTTTGTCCTTGTGTTCTTCCAGGGGGTTGTGGGGGGGTATATGTAATGTTGCTGCATGTTTTTGTGTGTATTGTGTTGTGAGTGAGGGTGGGGGTATTGCGTGTTTCGTGTGTGTGTCACTCTCTTCCCCCCCTCCCCTGTGTTGTAGGTGCAGTACTCACCGTGGTCATCAACAGCGTCTGTCCTGCTCCTGGTACAGCAGGAAGAAGACCAGCATGGGCAGTACGTGTAACTCGGGCTCCATGGCATCCTGGTTCCTCGTTGGGTGTCGAGGGGTGAGTGGTTTCCCTTCTGTGTACTGTTTCCGCCATGCTTTTGATAGCATTGGTTCCGCCCCGGAAAAGGTGTCAGATAGGCCTCTTGTAATACAGTGGGCGGTACTTTGTCCTCCACCTGTCTGTTGGTGGGTACCGCTGCGGTGTTTGTTTCTACCGCCGTGGCGGTCGGAATGTTAAAGTGGCTGTCTATGTTGGCGGTTTCCGTCATGGTTGTGATTCCATTTTTTTTTTCTGCCGGCCTGTTGGCGGTATTACTGCTGCTTTACCACCGTCCGCCAGGGTTGTAATGAGGGCCATATTGTCTCAAGGCAAGATGTGCAACATACAGCATGCCACGATGATCTGGCAGACCTTCTTGGGTGAGTAGCACAGGGATCCACCTGCTAGATGGAGGCACCAAAACCTGGCCTTCAGGAGGCCAAAGGTACGTTCTATTATCCTTCTTCTACGCCCTTGTGCCTCATCGTATCGTTCTTCTGCCCTTGTCCTGGCATTCCTCACAGGGGTCAGTAGCCATGATAGGTTGAGGTAACCAGAGTCACCTGCAAATATGTAGGGACAACATTTAGCCACACACCATCCCATATGGACTACACCATACCCATACACCAACATCCACTGGGGTGGAACCAGGGCTCACCTATTAGCCACACCCTGTGCCTCTGTAGTTGGGACATCACATTTGGGATGCTGCTATTCCTCAGGATAAAGGCATCATGCACAGACCCAGGATACTTAGCATTGACATGGGAGATATACTGGTCCACCAGGCACACCATCTGGACATGCAATATGTGTACCATAATTTGCCCCAATTATTTTCAGGATATGTCCCATTGCATAGAAGACAGCCTTCACTGTGGCCAAATCCTCCACTTGGGGGAAAACAATGGAGCTGAAAATGTGTTTAATCAGGGCAGACAGCACTCTTGTCAGCACTATTTAGAACATTGGCTGTGACATTCCTGCTGCCAAGCCCACTGTCACTTGGAAAGAACTAGTTGCCAGGAAATGGAGCACTGATATAACTTGCACAAGAAGGGGGATCCCAGTGGGGTGACTGATAGCAGATATTAGGTCAGGCTCTAGTTGGGCACACAGCTCCGTGATTTTGGCCCTGTCAAGTCTGTAGGTGAGGAGAATGTGTCTGTCCTCCATTGTTTCCAAGTCCACCAGGGGTCTGTACAAGGGGTATGTCTCCACCTCCTATTCATCCTCAGCGGTTGCAGTCTAAGGGACAAAAGAGTGAGGAGCCGGTCACAAACTGAACATTGTAGCCACAACAATACAATGCATGATCTCAGTTTGAAATGTATAAGTGGCATTTGTCCTGCATGTCCAATTGTGAACTGTGATGCAGTTATAATCCAGGGCCTCCCCCCCCTGAAATGGCGTCTGCCTGCCTGTTTGGAGGGGCAGGTGGAAGTGAGGTAATTCCGCTGATGTTGTGTGCCATTGTGGGAGGCGGTCGGGAACCGCAGTGCAACTCCTCATTGGATAATATTGGCCCCTATGGGGTACAGTGGCCAATGGTGATATACGCCAGTGGTGACGGTATGCACTGCTGCGGATGTCACTGCCATTTTCCATATGTTCTCTCACTTGCTACCTGACCTTCTACAGGAGAGGACCTACACTGCATGTGCTGCTGTGGCCTGTGTCTGGGACCTACCATGGCACGTGTGACTGGGGAAAGAGCCCCTACCTTCACCTCGGAGAAGTTGGAGACTGGTGGATGGGGTCCTACCCCAGTACGGACTGCTGTATGGGCCCCCAGACCAACAGGTGAGTACACTGTGAGCACGATGCATGGGGCATGAATGGACTGGAGTGGTCTGTGTAAAGGCCTTTTGTAGGGGGGGTTGGCGGATGTCCCCTGGGCAGCATGCAGCTTGTGTGCTGGCCCCTGTGTGTGCAAATGGTGATGTGAAGGGGTATGGTTTGCCATAAGTGTAACAGGCAGGCTGGTCTGACTAATAGCTTTCCCTGTGTGTATTTCTCTGCAGGTCAGTGCCCATCAAAAGAAGGGTATATGGTGTGCCATCGCCAAGGACGTGCGGACCCTGGGGGTCTACGGCAGGCGGAGCACCCACTGTCGGAAACGGGGGGAGGACCTGAAACGCTGGGCATGGAAGATGGCGGAGGCCCAGCTGGTGATGGCCTCCCAACAAGGAAGGGGTGCCCGTCAAACCCTGACCCCCTGATAGCTTGCATACTGAGCTGGATGGGTGCTTAAGGGCATTACAGCAGCCACAAGGGGGTGAGTACAGTGCCCATCACTACAACTTACGCATGGTAGAGTGGTATCCGGGTGGTGGATATGCGTCTGTGGGTGCCCCTAGGCCAGGCCTGACATTACAGGGTAGGTCCCATGTTGGGCAGAGTTCTGATGTGATATTCCTCCTACCTAGTTTGTGGGCATCCTCTATTGGGCAGGGCTGTGTGGGTCCCAGGTATGCTGCAATTGGCAGTATGTGTCCCTCCCCATGCCCTGGTGGCTAGCATTTGTACTGGTAGTGAATTGCATAGTGTGCAGGCCTGTTCCCTGTGTGTGAGAGTGATATGTACACCAACGGTGGCGCTGGTGCAGCCATTGACCAGGTGTATCCTTTGTCTCCCCACCTTTTTGTTTTGTCATCCTGTCCTTATGTGCATTAGCATCATCTGGCAGAGTGTCAGGAATCCCCAAGGTGCCTCCTGCGTTATCTGTCAGTATCTCCAGGGATTAGGGTTAAATCATATCTGTGTTCTTGGTTAAACCTTCATGTTTCTAAGTAAACATATTGTGCAGTGTTACAAAATTGGTTTTATTAATGCTTGTTTTACCAATGATTGTTTGCTAATGTGAGCAGGTGTAGACATATGCTTCTAATTGGGTGTGGAGTAGACACATGCTTCTAATTGGGAGTGGTGACTCATCCACATGTGGAAACTCAACTGCTTTCCTGATTGGCTATAAATAGCAGACTGAAGCATGCCTTCCTGCTTGGCTTTGGTTTGCTTCCTGATCTCAGCATCTGAATTGGCAGTCCAGCCCCTGCTGTCATCCTCGTATTCAGGACTTTTGAGGCAATTCTTTTCTTCGTTCCTGTACCAGCTGACACCAGGAATTCCTCCAGCACTCCGGAAAAGACTGCAGCTAAGTGATTAGTATTCTCCAGGGAGTTTGTTATTTGAGCGCCACACTTTCCTAGAACAGCTGTGGTATTGCAGACCTCGTATTTTTGGCAGAGTGCTTATCTTGAAGAGACAAATGCATTTCTGAACATTCTACATTATTATTGTAGTTACTTGTCTAAATGTGCTTAGGGGGTGTGGCCAACATGGCGACCGGAGCGGCAGCATAAGCTGCAGCTCCGCTCCCGGCCTTTGGCAATTATCCTGTACAAGACGTTTTCAACTTTCCCCGTGGAAGACGTCACCCTCTCTGCTACCCAGGACACCCACTGGCAGCTGCTGCTCTGTTTCGGACACCATACCTGCTCGGGCACCACAGAACGCCCGACGGACTGTCAGGCCACGCACTCACAGACGCGGCTCAACCGGGTGCGGCTCTGGGCCGTGGGTCGGCCCCTCCTCTGCCGCAACGAGGCACCGTGTAGACCCGAGGAATCTGAACAAGCACAAGACGGACGGATCGGCAGGCGTCCCGGGCTCGGAGCCCTAATCAGAGGTGAGCGTCCGCGTGAACCTCCCATCCCTGGGTGCCCCGTGGACGAAGGGCCGCGCCCAGCCGGAAGAGCCATCTCGACCCCCTCAGTAAGTGGTCGGGGCCTGTGAGCCACGCACTAACCTGCCCCACAAGAATCCAGGCCCCAGCTTCCCTCACCAAAGGGCAGGAAACTATAAAAATAAAAACAACTTTGTGGAACCGGGATGCCGCACCCAGCCCGACAGTGAGCTGCGGCCGCAGCGCCCATGAGACGGGTCATAAGGCCCAGGCACAAGGTAGCTGCGACCGCTTGAGAACCAGGGCGGATGAGAAGATACTGGAAGGTGGGCCACCCGCCTAACCCCAGGCAAACACAAAGATTCGGCTCTGCACTCGTCCTCGCGCCCTTTCGGCGACATTAATCGAGTCGCGGCGCGATCATAAGGCACTGGCCTCCAGCTCCGTCGTCCAACATAGTGCTGACAGTGATCCTCATAAGAACACACGAGTATAAAAGGCTCTACAAATATATACTCTTAGTGATGTAACTACCTTAGTCTGAACTGAGAGCTGGCACAGCCCTGTGTCTCTCTCCATCAACTCACCATTGTCCCACTAAAGCCCGAATTGTCTGCTGCACCTCAGGCATTACACACCAATGAGTTAGAGTGATCCTATCCTCAGCCACACTCGTATGGCTCTGTTTGCCCTGGGTACTAGTTATAGCCTGAATTTACAGCCACGGAACGGAGCAACTGAACAATGGACTACCAAAGTCCTGGGATCAGCCTGCTCATCATATTAATACTGACGCCTGCGCCCAGTCTTGTGGAAGCTGGGAAACTACCCTGGCAAGAGCAACTCACGCTGCCAACACAGTCGCGGCAAACTCATCCTATGCCCGGCACTCGGTTTTGCGCAAAGGGAACCCAATCGTAATAGCACAGCAGGACTCCAATAATATTGCTAATCCTGTTTTGCACTTAACCGGAAACTCACCAATAGCAACCCCAAGGTACCTCAGACATCAAATGGGCAAACCAAAAACCCCTTGTGCACCCTCCCGGGAACATGGATTCTGGCGCTCCTCCTCCACTCGAGGAGCACTCGGTTATGCACCATGCAATACAGAAGGTGGAACTAATATTACAGACACACACAGCACAATTCGAAAAGATACTGCAATCTATCCTAGATACCAAATCTACCCTGGAAGCCAAAATAGGTTCAGTTGTTGAAGATGTTAACTTACTGCGTACAGACCAACATGCTCTGGCTGACATAGTAGCAGAGCTAGAAAAAGATACCATTTCCCTTCCATCATCTATAAAGGATCTACAATCGCAGATGACGCACCTGACAGCCGAAGTGTACGCCCTAAAACGTAAAGCCGAAGACGCTGAGGGTAGATCATGCCGTAATAATATTCACTTAGTGGGGTTGCCCGAACGTGCAGAAGGACCTAGCACAGAACTATTTATTGAACAATGGCTCACAGGAACAATGCTAAAGGACAATATCCTGAAATTCTTTTCCATAGAATGCGCCCACAGGGTCCCGGGCAGGCCCCCTCCACCCGGCGCTCAGCCTGGCCCACTAATAGCAAGACTCCTTAACTACAGAGACAGAGACCTCATCCTACAATTGTTCCGTAAATCAGGTCCTATAAGATTTGAAAATGCAGAGATTACCGCCTATCCAGACTTTACAGCGGAAGTGCAGAAGAAACGCAGCTCTTTTTTCCAGGTTAAAGAACGCCTACGCGAACATAACATCAAGTACGCATTGTTGTTCCCGGCCAAACTCCACGTACAAGACGACTCCCGAACACTTTTTTTCACAACTCCAGAAGACGCATGGACCTGGTTGCACGCCAAAGGCCTGGCTGACCCGATAAACCCAAGCAACCCTGCGGAAAAGTGGTCCCCTCCGAAGGCAAGACGCAAGCACCGCAAAAAACAAGACATCAAACCTACACCTGTACAGTCTCAAACGGAGCGCTCCCTACTCCTACAGGCTACATCTCGCTTTGTCAATGCATCACCAACCTCCCTGACCACCCAAATCGATGCAGATCCAGACCTAGATGCAAACTCTGACTCCGCGAACTCTACCCGAGGTCCTACTCTCACGCCACATACGGCAGATGACATCTGTTAAATATCCAGGATCTAAACATCTCAGCGCACTGCGCCATGCCTACTTTATAAGGACACAATCCACTTTCAATATCTATCTGGGTCCTAATTGAGTGAATCCAGGTTCCTACACCATCTCAAGCCACAGCAGTCCAGTTGCCAGTGACCCTGGGCGGAAGAACCAAGAGCAACACAGGCCGGGCATCCCAATGACTCAGAACCATCAGCCTAAAGCACCCCCACTCCATATGGACTGTTTCCCCAAGATGGCAAATGCTGGAACACCACCAGCCTTGCCACAACCACAGTTAATGTTATATATAGTTATTGATTTAATTTTCACTAAATGGGTTTCTCCCATGTTATTTAACATAGACTACGTTTATAGTAATCTGTGTCACAACTGTGTTACCAATAAGAACATGCTTGATAACACCAATGGCACAAACTGGCTAATCCTAGAGGGCGCTCGGCACATCACAAGCATGAATAGGACGAGGGCCACGCACTCCCCACGACCAATTAAACCCATAAATATCTCATGATCTCCAAGACTCAGCAACGTATCCCAAATATAATGTACTTACATGGAATATCAGAGGTATGGCATCTCTGCGTAAGAGGCAACAGGTTTACGCATATCTTAGGAGGCACCAGATAAATTTTGCCATGCTACAAGAGACACATTTAGCTAAGTCCACCCTGGAAAGCTCACATGCAAAATGGAAAGGACAATTGTACGGTACTACCTTCTCGTCATTTGCCCGAAGGGTGGCGATCTGGATAGCCACAAAGGTCCCATTTGTTATGTCCCGCACGCAATGTGACCCAAATGGGAGGTATGTGATTTTGGAGGGTGATCTTGATGGCTCCCCCCTAGCATTAGTGGCGTTATATACTCCCAACCCATGAATTTCTATGGACACTTAATACTGGTAACCTTAGCGACCCAGCTGTTGATAGCATATGGGGTGGCGACTTTAATTGCGTCCTAGTTACCCACATAGACCGCTCATTTCCCCCCGCTCGCTACTGCTCCATCCAAACGTGCTTCACTTGACCTAGTAGATTGGGTCTCCAGTAATGGTCTGAGAGAAATCTGGAGAACTGGACACCCCACACACCGCGAATACTCCTATTATTCCTCAGTGCACAAACTACACACCAGAATAGACATGCTTTTCCCATCAGCGACCATAATCCAAAAAGTAAATACATCCGAGTACCTTGCCTCAGATCATAACCCTTTATACACTACTCTGGTGTGGGGTGCACACACACTTGCATTCGAACATGGCGACTGCAGCCTGAGGCCCTCACAGACCCTCCCTTCCATGCAGAATTGTCCAAATGTTTATCTGATTATTTTTCCCTAAATAAGAACACAACCTCGTCCTGCGCTATTGAATGGGACGCCCACAAAGTAGTGATACGTGGCCACTGTCTGGCAGCCTCCGTGGGGGTTAGAAGGGTACTCACTAAAGAGCTACAAGAATTGGAAATCAAACTACGTAGAGCGGAGGGGGATGTCTCCAAAAACGAATCCCCGTTAGAAGCACTGAATTCGCTCAGAGCTAGTCCTAGAGAGGCAGACATTAGGCTATGCAAACATGACTACAGACATTTTAAGGCGCAACAGCACGCAGAGGGAGACAGATCGGGCAAATTGTTAGCATGGCTGGTTCGCCAGCCATCACAATCCTCACCTATAGAAGCAATTAATTAATCAACCTGCATAATGCATACCGTCACAGAGGCAGAAGCTGTGGCTCTATCCCTGGACATAGAAAAAGCGTTCGGCACGCTTAGCTGGGACTTTATTTTCCGCACTCTTAGCGCACTTGGTTTTTGACATGGCTTCATCAGTTGGATAAAAACATTACACTCCAAACCCACAGCTCGAGTCAAAACAGGACAAGTTATTTGCGAAGCATTCCCTATTGGTAGAGGCACAAGGCAAGGCTGCCCGCTTTCCCCCTTATTATACGCAATAGCTATGGAACCAAAAGCAATTAAGCTCCGTAGTTACGCCCACATATGGGGCATCCCAGAATTCAATACATACCACATCATATCCGTATATGCAGATGACGCCTTGATATACCTGCACAACCATACCACCTCCATAGCGGGGGTAATTTTAAACGGGACAATTTCGCACTCGCCTCTGGTCTGCGCATCAACTGGTCCAAATCAAGTATTTTTCCTCTCACCCCTATATCGAATGGGTTGCACATGGCACTACCCCAATATCAATTACAGTGGTCACAAACAACATTTAAGTATTTAGGCATCCAAATTTACCATTCCATAGTAGATCTAAAAGAAGGCAATTTTGACAGATTACTCAGATCCACCCGTGGCTCGCTGACATTCTGGAGCTCGCTCCCCTTATCCCCTATCGGCCGGACAGCCATAGCCAAAATGCTAAATCTACCAAGGTTTTTATATTACTTCACCATACTCCAGATACCTCTGCAACGCTCGTTCTTTCATAAGCTGCACTCCCTATTGACTGACCTGCTGTGGGATAAGGATAGACGCAGAGTAGCTTTAACCATAACACAATACCCACAAGAGGAGGGTGGGTTGGGCATGCCAAATCTCAAACTATCTACGCCGCTGCTCAGTTACAATGGTTAGCCATGTGGCTCAGTGAACTACCCCTCCCAGAGAGCGTAGCAATGAGTGCATACACGGCACCACATACGATTCTAACCTCACTACTGGCTGGGCCTCCCTACCCGCCAAAAAAGTCACCACTGCTGGATGCAGCCAGATTCTGCTGGCATAGATATGTCCAGGGCGGGTTCCCCTCTCCTCCTCACTCCCCTTCACTACCACTGATTCAAATACCGGGAGTCCAAGCATTCTCACTACATCACGATATGCACGTCATTAGATCACTAAACGTGGGGGATCTCTACTCAAGCTCCATTGTACGTACCTTCAAAGAATTAGTGACCGATGGGGCCATGCAATCTGGGGCCTTCCTGACAGACAGTGCTATCAAAAAACTTTTAGGAACACAGCAATGCTGAGCCACGCCAATCTCATCTGCTCATTACAATCCTTTCTATAGTCAACACAAAAGGCACAATAACTAAATTATACAAAATGCTCCTAGCAGGCGCTTGCTTGGACCTGACTCATGTTAAATCCCGCTGGGATGCCGTCCTCTCCACACCAATACCCCAGAAAACCTGGGTGGCGGTCCTCACCACGATTAGGACCGTTTCCTGCAATACTAGACTACGGTACACCCAATTCTAATACATTCATCAGTCTTACCTATCCCCGGCCTGCATCAATAAAATATACCCGAATGCTAATCCTGAGTGCCCTAGATGTGCCACTCCAGCAGCTAATTTTTACCACATGGTCTGGGGTTGCCACCTAGTAAATACGGCCTGGCAACGAATTACGGAGACCACAGCAGACATCGTCGCCCGTACTCTTGTACCCACCCTGGAATCATGTTTGCCAGGTATACGCCACTGTGCTAAGGAAGATAAACACCTTCACAGATTTATAGGCCTCGCATTTGTGGTTTACAAGCGCCTGATTGCCACACACTGGAACGCCCCCCACGCCCCTCCTTACACCGCCTGGCTCCATGACCTGCACAGCAGCACACAAGCAGAGTCTTACACATTACGACAGCTTCAACAAAAGGGACAGATACAAGACGGTGTTGAAATCTGGGATAACTTCGTGGTAAACATAGAAACCAGAGATGACACATACCCCTCCTGAATTAATAGATACCCGAAGGTGGATTCCCTGCTCAACTTCCACACCACATGACCCCTCACATCCTTCCTATTATTTTATCTAGATACTTCTATACTTAACTGCAGCATAACACTGTATAGCTAATAGAGTTCCTCCCAATTGCGACCCCAGGGAATAAGACTCAGTGTCGTGCACCCCTCAACCTCGTTTTTGACCCCATTGTACACATATATAGCAGATGTGCCCCCCGACTCCTCAGGCCAGTGTTGCCCCCACTATTTCTGACGCCAGTATATATACTGTAAACTTGACACTCAAACGTGCAATGCCAGTACGCTAAATTGTAACAGCATTGTACAAAGTCAACAAATGCGTGTAGACGAATGGAAAAAAAATATTTTTTATTAGTGAAATGTACTGCTGTTTTTTGCACCACGTTTAATTAACAGATTTAAAAAAAATACTTGCCTAAATGTGCTTCAGGAAATCTGCTTGAGCTCAAGTATTACAAAAAGTGACAGTGCAATTTTAAAAGAGCATTTACATGACTTTTCTTTCTCTAATAGTATAACTCTTGGATTTAAATTGTGTCATTCACGCCTGTTTTTCAGGTTTGAGGAATTTGCTTTCGAAGGGTTTTTCACACACACAGTGGAACCAAACCAAACTGTGCCACCCTAACTGTTTAAACCCAGAGTGGACATTTGTATTTCTTGGATTGTTTTTGTTACTTTTAGTTTAATCCTACGCATGCATGAAAGTTATATGTGATATAATTAATGCCCTTGTTTGTCTTTCTTGTACATGATAAGTGCAACCACAGTTCTAGTTGTAGTGTGCAACAGGGAATCTCTGTGAAGCCAAATCTAGGCCCATATTTATACTTTTTGATGTAAAACTGCGGTAACACAGTTTTGCGTCAAAAAAATTAGCGCCGGCTAACGCCATTCTGAAGCGCCATGCGGGCGCCGTATTTATTGAATGACGTTAACCGGCGTTAGCCGCCGGCGCCGTCTGGTGTGCGTTAAAAAAAACGATGTACACCAGGTAGCGCCGGCATAGGGGAAAATGGAGCTTGGGCGTCAAGAAATGGGGCAAGTCAGGTTGAGGCAATTTTTTCGCCTCAACCCGATTTGCGACATTTTTTTTCACTCCCAACCCCCATAGAAATGACTCCTGTCTTAGCAAAGACAGGAGTCATGTCCCCTTGCCCAATGGCCATGCCCAGGTGACTTCTGTCCCCTGGGCATGGTAATTGGGCATAGTGGCATGTAGGGGGGCACAAATCAGGCCCCCCTATGCCACAAAAAAAAAAAAAAAACACTTACCTGAACTTACCTTAATGTCCCTGGGATGGGTCCCTCCAGCCTTGGGTGTCCTCCTGGGGTGGGCAAGGGTGACAGGGGGTGTCCCTGGGGGCATGGGAGGGCAGCTCTGGGCTCTTTCAGAGCCCACAGGTCCCTTAACGCCTGCCTTTTGCAGGCGCTAAAAAACAGCGCAAAAGCGGCCGTACGTAATTTTTTTTGACCCGCCCACTCCCGGGCGTGAATTTTGCCCAGGAGAATAAATCCGACGCACATGCCTCGGAGTCGATTTTTTAGATGTGAACGCCTACCTTGCATCTCATTAACGCAAAGTAGGTGTCCATGCAAAAAAATGATGCAAACTCCATGGACTTTGGCGCTAGACGCGTCTAACGCCAAAGTATAAATATGGAGTTAGTTTTGCGGCGAAATTGCGTAAAAAAAAACGACGCAATTCCGGCGCAAACGGAGTATAAATATGCCCCCTAGTGTCACAGTACTTATTGCTATGGTACTCAGTTTGGGTTTTTGGTAATGCAGTGTTAGTAATTGTGCCAACATTTATTATTATCCAAGAAAAGTGCTGGAGCATACCAGTGTTCTTCTACCACTCCTGTGCACATATCAGAAAGAGAGATTCAGTTTCAAGTAAGTTGAGTGCACTAACTCTACTATCACTCTGTCAACAACGACCTGCCCCCGAAGATACAGGGTGCCTGGCTGGACCGGCAAGATGTGGCAGTGTTTTGTCTCCTTCTCTTCCACTCCCCTTTTCCTTTTGGGACACCTGCCAGGGTTTCTGTGTCCACCAGGAAGTGCCGAGAGGTGTTCCAGGAGGTCAGGGCATACCATTGCCCCTGCAGACATACTGCTTTTCAGGTGAGTGGCCGAGTCTTGACATAAAGCGAAGCCACAACATACAGGGCTGCCTGGGCGATGGATTCCTCAATGGTACTTTCAAAGGTTTAGCACAGGCTTTATCAGCTGATCAAGATGCTCCACCTTTATTAGATTTAACTAGGGCCCAAGCAGGATTACAGAAGGAAGTTCTTTCCTTAAAGCAAGAGAACCTGGAGTTGCACTCTGAACTACAGTGGTATAAACCACAAGATACCCCCTGGGGAGAAGTCAAACTAAAACAAAGATCTCCAGTACTACAGTCCCCTCAGTTTGACACATCTAATCATGTTCCTAGACCTGATTCAGGCCCAACGACTTCCACCACACAACTCATGCAGGTAATGGTCACAACACCAACTCCTGTGCCCTTGGCTCCTCCAGAAAGTTTTTGGGAGATAGTGCCAAGTTCAACATTTTTCTTAACCAGTGCCAGCTACAGTTTTTGTGTCGGACAGCTGCATTCCCCAACGATGCTGCAAAGGTAGCTTTTATTATCTCTTAATTGGGAGGCAATGCAGCTAATTGGTCTATTCCGCTGGTGGAGCGCAATGACCCTATACTGTATGATTTCAACCGGTTCAAGGAAGCCTTGCGGAAACTATTTGCCAAACACCTCTTCGTGCAAGCCAGTGGCAATGAGTTGCTAAATTTGTGCCAGGGAAACAAGGATCTACTGTACTATATCACCTCTTTCAATCGGTTGGTGGCAGACACTGAGTGGCCCGAGGAGAAGAGGACCTCCCTCTTCTATCATGGCCTTCGGGATGAACTCAAGGATGTTCTAGCTCAAATTGTAGAACCTCCTACGGAGTGTTCCGAGTTCATTGACCTGTTGGTACGATTGGATCACCGCTTGAGTGAACGTAAGGGAGAAGAATTCTGGGGTGACACACCCTTAGTGGTGCTCAAAACTGAGAAAGAGGAGTCCACCATTCCCACTCATGATACACCTGAGCCCATGCAAATTGGCAGTGTGCGGGGCCCCTTATCTAAGGAAGAGAAAGAACATAGGAATACATTGAAACTGTGTTTATACTGAGGTAAGGCAGGATAGTTTACTTGGGAATGACCTAACAAGCCTACTGCTTCAACAAAAGCCATTGGAGCGATAACAGGGCCTGAATTCTCTCTTCCAGACCAGGCAGAAAACTAACTGGCTCAATAACGTCAGAGACCATTTTATCGAGCGCTTCTTTCAATATGGTCTCACATCTTCTGCTAATACCACCAGTCCAGTACATCGACATTTAACTCTTATTGTGACGTTAGTGTTGTCCCCTCATGTTCGTAAGGTCCTTCCCATATTGCTTCACTCTCGGGCTACAGGAAACTTTTTAGACTTGGGTTTGGCCTAGCAACGAATTACGGAGACCACAGCAGACATCGTGTAGACAAATAGAAATGTTTTATTTTTTATTAGTGAAATGTACTGCTCTTTTTGCACCACGTTTAATAAACAGATTTAAAAAAAAATACTTGCCTAAATGTGCTTCAGGAAATCTGCTTGAGCTCAAGTATTACAAAAAGTGACAGTGCAATTTTAAAAGAGCATTTACATGACTTTTCTTTCTCTAATAGTATAACTCTTGGATTTAAATTGTGTCATTCACGCCTGTTTTTCAGGTTTGAGGAATTTGCTTTCGAAGGGTTTTTCACACACACAGTGGAACCAAACCAAACTGTGCCACCCTAACTGTTTAAACCCAGAGTGGACATTTGTATTTCTTGGATTGTTTTTGTTACTTTTAGTTTAATCCTACGCATGCATGAAAGTTATATGTGATATAATTAATGCCCTTGTTTGTCTTTCTTGTACATGATAAGTGCAACCACAGTTCTAGTTGTAGTGTGCAACAGTGAATCTCTGTGAAGCCAAATCTAGTGTCACAGTACTTATTGCTATGGTACTCAGTTTGGGTTTTTGGTAATGCAGTGTTAGTAATTGTGCCAATATTTATTATTATCCAAGAAAAGTGTGGAGCATACCGGTGTTCTTCTACCGCTCCTGTGCACATATCAGAAAGAGAGATTCAGTTTCAAGTAAGTTGAGTGCACTAACTCTACTATCACTCTGTCAACAACGACCTGCCCCCGAAGATACAGGGTGCCTGGCTGGACCGGCAAGATGTGGCAGTGTTTTGTCTCTTTCTCTTCCACTCCCATTTTCCTTTTGGGCCACCTGCCAGGGTTTCTGTGTCCACCAGGAAGTGCAGAGAGGTGTTCCAGGAGGTCAGGGCATACCATTTCCCCTGCAGACATACTGCTTTTCAGGTGAGTGGCCGAGTCTTAACATAAAGCGAAGCCACAACATACAGGGCTGCCTGGGCGATGGATTCCTCAATGGTACTTTCAAAGGTTTAGCACAGGCTTTATCAGCTGATCAAGATGTTCCACCTTTATTAGATTTAACTAGGGCCCATGCAGGATTACAGAAGGAAGTTCTTTCCTTAAAGCAAGAGAACCTGGAGTTGCACTCTGAACTACAGTGGTATAAACCACAAGATACCCCCTGAGGAGGAGTCAAACTAAAACAAAGATCTCCAGTACTACAGTCCCCTCAGTTTGACCCATCTAATCATGTTCCTAGACCTGATTCAGGCCCAACGACTTCCACCACACAACCCATTCAGGTAATGTTCACAACACCAACTCCTGTGCCCTCAGCTCCTCCAGAAAGTTTTTTGGAGATAGTGCCAAGTTCAACATTTTTCTTAACCAGTGCCAGCTACAGTTTTTGTGTCGGACAGCTGCATTCCCCAACGATGCTGCAAAGGTAGCTTTTATTATCTCTTAATTTGGAGGCAATGAAGCTAATTGGTCTATTCCGCTGGTGGAGCGCAATGACCCTATACTGTATGATTTCAACCGGTTCAAGGAAGCCTTGCGGAAACTATTTGCCAAACACCTCTTCGTGCAAGCCAGTGGCAATGAGTTGCTGAATTTGTGCCAGGGAAACAAGGATCTACTGTACTATATCACCTCTTTCAATCGGTTGGTGGCAGACACTGAGTGGCCCGAGGAGAAGAGGACCTCCCTCTTCTATCGTGGCCTTCGGGATGAACTCAAGGATGTTCTAGCCCAAATTGTAGAACCTCCTACGGAGTGTTCCGAGTTCATTGACCTGGTGGTACGGTTGGATCACCGCTTGAGTGAACGTAAGGGAGAAAAATTCTGGGGTGACACACGCTTAGTGGTGCTCAAAACTGAGAAAGAGGAGTTCACCACTCCCACTCATGATACACCTGAGCCCATGCAAATTGGCAGTGTGCAGGCCCATTATCTAAGGAAGAGAAAGAACATAGGAATACATTGAAACTGTGTTTATACTGAGGTAAGGCATGATAGTTTATTTGGGAATGACCTAACAAGCCTACTGCTTAAAAAAAAGCCATTGGAGCGGTAACAGGGCCTAAATTCTCTCTTCCTGACCAGGCAGAAAATTAACTGGCTCAATAAGGTCAGAGACCATTTTATCGAGCGCTTCTTTCAATATGGTCTCACATCTTCTGCTAATACCACCAGTCCAGTATATCGACATTTAACTCTTATTGTAACGTTAGTGTTGTCCCCTCATGTTCGTAAGGTCCTTCCCATATTGCTTGACTCTGGGGCTACAGGAAACTTTTTAGACTTGGGTTTGGCCTGGCAACGAATTACGGAGACCACAGCAGACATCGTCGCCCGTACTCTCGTACCCACCCCGGAATCATGTTTGCCAGGTATACGCCACTGTACTAAGGAAGATAAACACCTTCACAGATTTATAGGCCTCGCATTTGTGGCTTACAAGCGTCTGATTGCAACACACCGGAAGGCCCCCCACACCCCTCCTTACAACACCTGGCTCCATGACCTGCACAGCAGCACACAAGCAGAGTCTTACACATTACGACAGCTTCAACAAAAGGGACAGATACAAGACGGTGTTGAAATCTGGGATAACTTCGTGGTAAACATAGAAACCAGAGATTACACATACCCCCCCTGAATTAATAGATACCCGAAGGTGGATTCCCTGCTCAACTTCCACACCACATGACCCCTCACATCCTTACTATAATTTTATCTAGATACTTCTATACCCAACTGCAGCATAACACTGTATAGCTAATAGAGTTCCTCCCAATTGCGACCCCAGGGAATAAGCCTCAGGGGGTCATTCTGACCCCGGCGGTCAGAGACCGCCGGGGCCAGGGTCGGCGGGAGCACCGCCGACAGGCCGGCGGTGCCCCGCAGGGCATTCTGACCGCGGCGGTTCGGCCGCGGTCAGATGCGGAAAACCGGCGGTCTCCCGCCGGTTTTCCGCTGCCCTTGTGAATCCTCCATGGCGGCGGAGCGCGCTCCGCCGCCATGGGGATTCTGACACCCCCTACCGCCATCCTGTTCCTGGCGGGTCTCCCGCCAGGAACAGGATGGCGGTAGGGAGTGCCACGGGGCCCCTGGGGGCCCCTGCAGTGCCCATGCCAATGGCATGGGCACTGCAGGGGCCCCCGTAAGAGGGCCCCACTTTGTATTTCAGTGTCTGCTATGCAGACACTGAAATACGCGACGGGTGCCACTGCACCCGTCGCACATACCCACTCCGCCGGCTCCATTCGGAGCCGGCTTCCTCGTGGGGAGGGGTTTCCCGCTGGGCTAGCGGGCGGCCTTCTGGCCGTCGCCCGCCAGCCCAGCGGGAAAGCCTGAATGGCCTCCGCGGTCTTTCGACTGCGGAGCGGCCATATGGCGGTTCCCGCGAGGCGGGCGGCTACCGCCGCCCGCCTCAATCAGAATCACCCCCTCAGTGTTGTACACCCCTCAACCTCGTTTTTGACCCCATTGTACACTTATATAGCAGATGTGCCCCCCCCGACTCCTCAGGCCAGTGTTGCCCCCCACTATTTCTGACGCCAGTATATATAAACTTGACACTCAAACGTGCAATGCCAGTACGCTAAATTGTAACAGCATTGTACAAAGTCAACAAATGCGTGTAGACAAATGGAAATGTTTTATTTTTTATTAGTGAAATGTACTGCTCTTTTTGCACCACGTTTAATAAACAGATTTAAAAAAAAATACTTGCCTAAATGTGCTTCAGGAAATCTGCTTGAGCTCAAGTATTACAAAAAGTGACAGTGCAATTTTAAAAGAGCATTTACATGACTTTTCTTTCTCTAATAGTATAACTCTTGGATTTAAATTGTGTCATTCACGCCTGTTTTTCAGGTTTGAGGAATTTGCTTTCGAAGGGTTTTTCACACACACAGTGGAACCAAACCAAACTGTGCCACCCTAACTGTTTAAACCCAGAGTGGACATTTGTATTTCTTGGATTGTTTTTGTTACTTTTAGTTTAACCCTACGCATGCATGAAAGTTATATGTGATATAATTAATGCCCTTGTTTGTCTTTCTTGTACATGATAAGTGCAACCACAATTCTAGTTGTAGTGTGCAACAGTTTATACTGAGGTAAGGCAGGATAGTTTACTTGGGAATTACCTAACAAGCCTACTGCTTCAAAAAAAGCCATTGGAACGGTAACAGGGCCTGAATTCTCTCTTCCTGACCAGGCAGAAAACTAACTGGCTCAGTAACGTCAGAGACCATTTTATCGAGCGCTTCTTTCAATATGGTCTCACATCTTCTGCTAATACCACCAGTCCAGTACATCGACATTTAACACTTATTGTGACGTTAGTGTTGTCCCCTCAGGTTCGTAAGGTCCTTCCCATATTGCTTGACTGTGGGGCTACAGGAAACTTTTTAGACTTGGGTTTGGCTAAAAATCTAAATATTACGACTGTCAGAAAAGACGTCCCTGAACCAGTCAGAGACGTGGATGACTCAGAATTGTCCTCCGGGCTTATCGTTCATCAAACAACACCCATGTCCATGCTTTGTGCAAACAACCATACAGAACAAATTCAGTTTGACCTCATAGATACCCCAGTATTTGGAGCCATTTTGGGGATACCCTGGCTTCAGTTGCACAATCCCAAAATTGACTGGGCAGCAAGGACAGTGACATTAGACTCTAAACATTGCTGGCACTCCTATTACCAAGACAAACCATTATTAGTGACACCTTTGCATTGTGGGTCCACACATAGTACAGCTATTAAGCCAGATGACACACTGGCCAGTCCTGCACCATATAAAGACTTCCATGATGTCTTTAGTAAACAGAACACCACCCAGCTGCCAACACATAGGTCATACGATTGTCGTATAGATTTGATTCCAGGGGCAACGCTACCATGTAGTAGGGTGTGTGCGCTTTCTGAGCCTGAGAATCGATACCTGCGAGACTACCTGGATGATCTATTGGCTAAGGGTTTCATTCGTCATACAACATCACCAGTACCGTCGTCTTTGTTCTTCATACACAAGAAGAATCGCGAGTTGCACGCCTGTATAGATCACCGCACAGTGAACAAAGTGACCATAAAAAATCGGTGTCCACTTGTGTTGATCCTGGTACTTTTAGATCAGGTTTGTCAGTCGACCATTTATACTAAACTCGACCTCCGGGGCACCTACCACTTGATCCGAGTGACGAAGGGGGATGAGTGGAAGACGACGTTCTGACCTAAATAGGAACTCTTCGAGTACACAGTAATGCACTTCAAGTTATTATGCTCCTGCAGCGTTTCAATTTTTCATCCATGAAGTGCTGCAGGAGTTTCTGGATATCTGTGTAGTGGTATACATAGACGACATTTTGATCTATTCGTCTTCCACTGAGGAACATATAGGGCATGTAAGAGCAGTTTTGCAAAGGCTTCGTGAGAATCATCTCTTCGCCAAACTGGAAAAATTTGTTTTTCACGCTACAGCTGTAGAATTCCTGGGATATGTGATCACTCCCGATGGAATTTCCATGGCTAGGTCCACGGTACAGGCCATCCTGGATTGGGTAGCCCCAAGATCCATCAAGGAAGTGCAACAGTTTTTGGGCTTCGCAAATTTTTATCAGAGATTTATACCCCACTTTTCAACCTTGGAAGCTCCCATAACTCGTCTCCTACGAAAGGGGGTTAAGTTCCGCTAGGATTCAGAAGCTCAGAAAGCCTCACATTCACTGAAGCACCCATTCTCCAGCCATTCTTTGTGGAAGCAGACGCTTCCCAAATGGCAGTGGATGGCGTCTTGTCCCAACGAGATCCTGAGTCTGGGCATTTCCATCCAGTAGCTTACTTCTCAAAGAAATTAATGCCTGCAGAGCAAAATTACACTGTGGCAGAGCGGGTACTTCTGGCCATCAAGCTTGCCTTCCAGGAATGGTGTCACCACCTACTAGGAGCTAGACACACAGTAACTATTTACACAGATCACCGTAATTTACAGTTTTTTCAAGCGACCAAGGACCTGACACCTCATCAATTACGCTGGCCTCTATTCTTTAACAAGTTTGACTTTGTAATCACTTATAGTCCCGGTACTACACAACAAAAGGTAGACACGTTGCCTAGGATGGGTTTCTCCTCTGATTTTGCGCTAGAACAGGTCAGAAGCATTATACCCCCAGAAAAAATCGTGGCTGTGTGCACTTTACAAGAGTTCCTTGAGAAAATACGGGTAGCCCAACAATAGGTTCCCTGTTCAACTGATGTGTATGAAAAAGAGGGTTTACTATACCATGCTGATCAGTTGTACGTCCCTACCAAAGAATTACGGGATACAGTGTTACACTGGGGACATGATTCTGTCCTCGCAGGTCACCCGGGTGAGAAAAAGATGTTAGAGCTCTGTCAAAGATGGTTTGGTGGTCCATACTTGTGCAGGATGTCAGAAGCTACGTCCAGACTTGTTCCACCTGTGTTCGGGCTAAAACCTCACATACTCCAGCCACAGGATTGTTACTTCCCATGCCAAATCCGGTGGCCCCATGGAATACCATAAGTATGGATTTTATTTCTGATCTCGCTGCTTCCAATGGACACACTGTCATATGGGTGGTTGAAGATTACCTAACTAAAATGGCTAATTTTGTTCAATTAAAATGCCTCCCTACTGCTTCCAAGCTCTCTGATTTGTTTGTCCAACACATTATACAGCTTCATGGGTTGCCCACGACAATTGTTTCCAATTGTGGCCCCCAATTTATATCACCGTTTTGGCGTAGCTTCTGTTCCTCTGTCGGTATGGAGGTCCGCTTGTCCTCTGCATATCATCCACAAACGGATGGGCAGACGGAACGTGCCAACCAATCGTTGGAGCAAATTCTGAGATGTTTCATTGACACATGGTCTACTGAGTGGGATAAGGCTTTACCTCTTGTTGAATTTGTATATAACAATAGTGTCCATATGGCTACAGGAGTGTCCTCATTTTATTTTACTGTTTGTTTTGTCGGCACCCAAGAATGCTACCTATGACTGGGTCCCAAACATCCAGAAGAGTCCCATCAGTACAGAAACACCATAAAGAGTTACAGGAGATTCAAAAACAAGTACAACACCATTTAAAACTCTACCAAGCTCAAGTAAAAAAACAAGCAGACAAAAGAAGGAGACCTGCTCTCTCTTATCAGATAGGAGATCAGGAGTGGCTCTCATCAAAAACTTTCCATCTTGGAGGATCCAAAAAATTAACCCTGTGATTTCTAGGCCCCTTTCCTATTGCCAAAATCATCAATCCTGTGGTAGTAGAACGGACATTGCCAGATGATTTCAAGGTACACCCCATGTTTCATGTGTCGTTACTCGGTCCCTATTCCCCTAATCCCCGCGATGCCCCACCACCTTCCCTCGGTAAAAATACACAGGAAATGGGAATTTGAAGTGGTCAAAATTCTTGACTCCATGTGCGTCTGTGGTGTTCTACACTATTTATTGGCTTGGAAAGGCTATGGGCCTGAGGACAATTCCTGGGAACCCGCGTCCACAGTTCATGCTTCACGTCTTACTAAAAAATTCCATCTCCTGCACCCTTCCAAGCCCCACCCTTTGAGAGGGTCCTTGGTGGGGAGGACTGTCAGGAATCCCCAAGGTGCCTCCTGCATTATCTGTCAGCATCACCAGGGATTAGGGTTAAATAATTTCTCTGATCTTCGTTAAACCTTCATGTTTCTAAGGGCCAGATGTAGCAAAAATCCAAATTGCGACTTACAATTTGCGAGTCCCTGCGACTCGCAAATTGCAAGTCGCAATTTGGTATGCAGAAAGGTGTCTCAGACTCCTTCTGCAACTCGCAATGGGGTCGCAAAGACCCACCTCATTAATATTAATGAGGTGGGTCGCAGTTTGCGACCCCATTGCGAGTATGGGCACTCACGGGGATGGTGGCCTGCTGGAGACAGCAGACCACCATGTCCGTGACTGCTTTTTAATAAAGCAGTTTTTTTTTTTCTAAGTGCAGCCCTTTTTCCTTAAAGGAAAACGAGCTGCACTTTGAAAAAAAAACCGAAACCTTTAGTTTCAGATTTTTTCAGGGCAGGTAGTGGTCCATTGGACTACTGCCTGCTCTGAAAAAATATTTTTTGGTCCAGTCACAAAGGGGAAGGGGTCCCATGGGGACCCCTTCCCGTTTGCGACTGGGTTACCATCCACTTCAAGTGGATGGTAACTGCGATTCCATTTGCGACCGCTTTCGCGGTCCCAAATGGAATTTAATTACATTGCGAGTCGCAAATAGGAAGGGAACACCCCTTCCTATTTGCGAGTCGGAAATGCATTTTGCGAGTCGGATCCGACTTGCAAAATGCATTTCTGCATACCGGAGAGGCTTTTGCGCCTCGCAAATGGCATTTTTTGCTGTTTGTGAGACGCAAAACCCTTTCTACATCTGGCCCGAAGTGAACATAATGTGATGTGTTACACAATTGGTTTTTATCAATGCTTGTTTTACTGATGCTTGTTTGCTAATGTGAGCAGGTGTAGACATGTGCTTCTAATTGGGTGTGGTGTAGACATGTGCTTCTAATTGGGTGCGGTGACTCATTCACATGTGGAAACTCAACTGCTTTCCTGATTGGCTATAAATAGCAGAGTGAAGCATGCCTCCCGGCTTGGCTTTGTTTTGCTTCCTGATCATCTGATTTGGCAGTCTAGCCCCTGAACATCCTCGTTTTCAGGACTTTTGGGGCAATTCTTTTCTTCCTTCCTGTACCAGCTGACCTCCAGCACTCCAGAAAAGACTGCAGCTAAGTGACTAGTATTCTCCAGGGAGTTTGTTCCTTGAGCGCCGCGCTTTCCTAGAACAGCTGCAGTATTTCAGACCTCGTATTTTGGCAGAGTGCTTATCTTGAAGAGACAAATGCATTTCTGAACATTCTACATTATTATTGTAGTTACTTGCCTAAATGTGCTTAAGGAAATCTGCTTGAGCTCAAGTACTACAAAAAGTGACAGTGCAATTTCAAAAGAGCATTTACGTGACTTTTCTTTCTCTAATAGCATAACTCTTGGATTTAAATTGTGTCATTCATGCCTGTGTTTCAGGTTTGAGGAATTTGCTTTTGAAGGGTTTTTCACACACACAGTGAAACCAAACCAAACTGTGCCACCCTAACTGTTTAAACCCAGAGTGGACATTTGTATTTCTGGGATTGTTTTTGTTTTCATTTTAGTTTAACCCTTTGCATGCAGGAAAGTTATACATAGTATGATTAATGCCCTTGTTTGTTTTTCTTGTACATGATAAGTGCAACCACAGTTCTAATTGTAGTGTGCAACAGTGAATCTATGTGAAGCCAGCCCTAGTGTTGCAGTACTTAGGGCCGTATTTATACTTTTTGGCGCACAACTGCGCCAACGCAGTTGTGCGTAAAAAAATTTAACGCCGGCTAACGCCATTCCAAAGCGCCATGCGGGCACCTTATTTATGGAATGACGTTAGCCGGCGGAGTTGCCTGGTGTGTGTAAAAAAAAATGACTTACACCAGGCAGCGCCGGCGTAGGGGAAAATGGAGCTTGGGCGTAAAAAAACGGGGCAAGTCAGGCTGAGGCAAAATTTTCGCCTCAACCCGATCTGCGCCATTTTTTTTTACTCCCAACCCCCATTTAAATGACTCCTGTCTTAGCAAAGACAGGAGTCATGCCCCCTTGCCAAATGGCCATGCCCAGGGGACATATGTCCCCTGGGCATGGTCATTGGGCATAGTGGCATGTAGGGGGGCACAAATCAGGCCCCCCTATGCCACCCAAAAAAAAGAAAATACTTACCTGAACTTACCTTAAGTTCCCTGGGATGGGTCCCTCCATCCTTAGGCGTCCTCCTGGGGTGGGCAAGGGTGGCAGGGGGTGTCCCTGGGGTTATGGGAGGGCACCTCTGGGCTCCTTCCGAGCCCACAGGTCCCTTAACGCCTGCCTTGACCAGGCGTTAAAAAATTACGCTAAAGCGGCTGGACGTCATTTTTTTTGACCCGCCCACTCCCGGGCCTCATTTTTGCCCGGGAGTGTAAATACGGCGCACATGCCTCGGAGTCATTTTTTAGAAGGGAACGCCTACCTTGCATATCATTAACGCAAGGAAGGTGTCCACGCTAAAAAATGACGCAAACTCCAAGATCTTTGGCGCTAGACGGGTCTAACGCCAAAGTATAAATATGGAGTACGTTTTGCGTCGGATTTGCGTAAAAAAAAACAACGCAAATCCGGCGCAAACAGAGTATAAATATGCCCCTTATTGTTATGGTACTCAGTTTGGGTTTTTGGTAATGCAGTGTTAGTAATTGTGCCAACAGTTATTATTATCCATGAAAAGTGTTGGAGCATACCGGTGTTCTTCTACCGCTCCCGTGCCCATATCAGAAAGAGAGATTCAGTTTCAAGTATGTTGAGTGCACTAACTCTACTATCCCTCTGTCAACAACGACCTGCCCCCCCAAAGTATCAGGGTGCCTGGCTGGACCCCACAGGACCCAGGAGGCAGAGTCCACCGACGCTGAGGGCACCAGTGGGACGGAGGGCGAGGGGAGCACCACGGCGGAGACAGGAAGGGACAGTTCAGACACAGATACCTCCTCCGATGGAAGGAGCCTGCACCCTGCAAATTCTGTGGGTATGACACCCAGCTGAGAGACTGTGACCTTGCACTCCCCAGGATCAGAACACAGGGCACGATGCCCCCTACAGAACCAGTGGGTATGACACCCACTCACCCCATCCTCCCCAGGATTAGAAGCACAGGGCACGATGCCCCCTCCAGAACCAGTGGGTAAGACACCCACCTCCCCCATCCTCCCCAGGATCAAGAGCACAGTGCACGATGCCCCCTCCAGAACCAGTGGGCAAATCACCCAGTTGAGAGACTGTGGCCTTGCAATCCCCAGGACCAAGCACAGGGCATGTTGCCCCCTCTAGAATTAGTGGATTTGTTCCATCTGCCGCTGAGGTGGCCCCCCCATTCCCTGTCTCTCTGAGGTGTCTGCCTATTTTCCAACTGAGGCCCCTGCAGTGTTCTCTCTGTGTTGGTGCAGGAGACAGGTGGGGCCTTGGACTTTGCATTGTGGCCCTGTGGCCCACGCACATTGACGACTGGGCAGTGTCCCTTGAACTATACATATGTATACACTTTTGGACTGAATGTTCGTATTTTTACTGTATTAATTTTATTACACTCACTTTCATCTATTCGCATTGTCCTTGCATTATTCCTGAGGGGTACGGAGTCAATATGTTTTCTTACTGTATCTGATTGTGTGCATGGTGTAGGGGGGTGTCTTGTGCATGTGTGTGTCACTCTCTTTTTCATCCCCCCTCCCCTGTGTGCTAGGCGGCTGTACTCACCGTGGTCGTCTTCGCCGTCGTTGGTGTTCATGGTGGAGCAGGACGTAAAATATCATGGGAAAGATTTGCTGCTGGGCTCCATGGCGTTGTGGGTATTTCCTGTGTCTCCAAAGGTGTGTCCTTTCCCTTCTGTGCAGTGTTTCTGCCAGGCTTTTGCTGTTGTTGGTACCGCCCCGGAAAAGGTGGCGGTTTCAGGGCTCATAATATGGTGGGTAGAACATTGACTTCTGCCTGGCTGAAGGCGGCTACCGCTGTGGTGCCTGTTGTTTCCACCCTGGCGGTCGGTGTGGTAAAGTGGCTGTCTATCTGAGATGTTTCCGCCATGGTCATAATTTGGTGGTAGTTACTGCCAGCCTGTTGGCAGTATTACTGCCACTCTATCAACGACCACCAGTTTTGTAATGAGGGCCTATATCTTCCTGTGCAAATTGATGGAGGTTTGGACCTGTTTTTTTTGGAGAGCAACATACATTTATAGAAATCCAAGCAAATTCAATGGATGATCCATGGTGAACAACACACAACCTGACTTAACATATTGCACATTATTATAAAAGAGAGATACACCATGACGCTAGTACTTGATATGACACAAGACATTTTAGGGAGTCAGGTTTAGTTTAAACTATTTCGATAAGAATGTTGAAGCATTCTAAACATCTAGGATCTGCAATACCTTCTCCTCCCAGGTAAATAGTTGTAAAGGGGGGCTTGAAGAATCACTAGTAGTCTCTAGGCCTCCAGGTGATGCTTGAAGGCCAGGGAATGGACTTTCCCCTGCAGGCCAACTCTTCCCAATCTCCACCTGTGTGTGCATTCACTCTGCCCACTATTCTAGACCACATTTACCTTTTCTGGGAAATGATAGTATTTTGTACTTGTGCTCCAAACAATTGTGGCTCTACTTTAGTTATTTCATCCACCATGATAGACATTGTGATTTTATATAAAAAAATAAATGTTATAGTGCACAAAAAAATACGTGTAATGAAATTAAGTCAAATTGTACAAACAATAACACGGAGGGAGAAAAAAACAAAGCAAAGACCTATCTCCTGGCTGGAAATTTAGGGTGTCTGAATGGTCTGCTGCAGTGGAATGGCAAAGGATCATGGTCTGAAATAGAGTGTGTTTTATAGTGTTTTTTGCAGGTGTTCTCAGTTGTCAAATATACAACAGGTGTGGCCTACTTTCCACAGTCATGGTACCATACTGGACAGGTCTCACGATGGACTCCTATCGTCATGGGCCCGCCGCTAAAACACCACCAGCACAACTGTGTGATTTAAATAGGCTCAGTGGGATGCTGCTATCAAGACGGCAACTGAGGGCTTGCTCGTTGCCGTTTGAGTCTACTGTGTCAGTGGCAGTCGTTTGCTTAGCTGCAATACATCTAAATTTGGCAGGCAGTAGACCGCCTACTTGACAGTCTTTTCGGGTCCACCACCAACGTAGGTAGCTTGGCAGTAATACCACCAAGATCTAAATCAGGCCCAAAGTCTTAAGTCATTTTGGTCTGAGTGACAGTCAATGGAGCAGAGAAGAAAACAATGATGTTTTAGTTAGGTTCAGTTTTAAGAAAGGACTCATTCAATCACTCAATTTCTTGAGAAACTAGAATACCATTTTAAACTGCAGTGCAGTGATCAACAGGGATTCTACCTGACTTAGACAACTGTTTTCCATTGTATGCTCTGAACCCTTTATTTTCAGATGAAGAGGTGAGCTCTTGGTAAATGAATGTTCAAAGACACTTTTGGTATTCTTCCCACTTTAAATGGCAATTTTTCATTAGTAGAAAATTATGGTTATGCATTTGTATCATTTGTATGGATAGCTAGAAACCTGCATAAGGCCCAAAAGATATCCAAGAACATAACAAGCGGAGCCTGTCCTACCCAGAGTTCAAAACCTATTACTGGGGTTTGTAGAATGAAAATTCCAACATGTAAGTTCCCTGAATAAATATTTAGAAAGAGATTTGTATTCTCCGTGCCCAGTTCTCAAACCAAATACTGCAGCAATTGTACTCACTCAGAATCTTCAGAATCCTCCGAATAGTAAGAAACAAAAAGGCACAGAGCTAACCCTTCAGAAACCTATGGGGAACCCATTTTAAAATATTAAAGAAACACATTTTTTAAAAGATCATATATCGCTAATAGCAGTTGAAATGGGATTTATTGTAGATTATAATAAAATATCCAGTCTTACTACAAAGCAGTGATTTAAGAATAGATAGGCCAGTTTACATATTGTTATTCAAAGTTTTAATAGTGTCTCTTTAAGTAATCTCCACACAAACATCAAGTCTCAACCGCTATAAAGAGAACTTCTTGCTAAGCTTTAACACAAATATACTCATGCTTTTACACTGCAAATGGACTATGTAAGTGCACTTGTGCTACCACTTAACACTATTGCTTGTGTTACTAGAGTTCTGCAAACCATACAATACCTCAAGAATACACAGAATCGCATAGTGTCAGAAGAGGACAGTACCTTTGAAGACTCTGGTATTTCTGACACAATTTTATTTAAGATGCTCATTTATGCCTTGCACTATAATTAGCAGAAGAGAAACAAAAACCTCTTTAAATTAAAGATATATTGGTTATGCTCATATCACAAGAGTGGAGGAGTGGGGACCATCAGTCAACCTCAATGAAAATTGACTCCTTCACTATCATTAAAAAGGCTGAAATGAATGCAGATACTGTCTTTTCTGTTTTTGAATGATTGTTATAGTGTAGATATCCTCAAATTAACAGATTCTGCCGAGTAAAATAGATTGGATGCTAACTCCTTTATGAGAGTCACAGAATCTAAATTAGTAGTGTGCTTATACAAAAAGGGACTACTGAATCATAATGCTTTCAAGTACCTGAATGATACCACTCAAGTCCCACATATTTTGTGATGTTTACCCGAAATCCAACAACCTTGATAAACTCCATTAGGAGTTGCTATTGCTTACAAATAACATTTGACCTCCATGTCTGAAGCAAACTTCAATTCCATATAGGCAGTCCTTACTGCATTGCAGATGGCCATTTTGAAAGGGTGCCCTTTGGTGAAAAGGAAACTAATTATTATAGTTTCTCCTATTCCTACACTACAAGTTATACACTTCCATTGAGTGCAGTGGGCCAAGTCTTTAAGTGCAGTTGATGTAAAATTTTAGTATGATATGACTGCACATTCAAGGATTTGTTCAATATACCCAAAATATACCACAAATACCCAATATCCTACCCATTGAAAATTATGTAACAATCTTGTACATAGATGGCTCTGCACAGCCTATGACTGATACGAAACAGAAATACTCCATAACATGCTCTGCTTTGCAGGGAACTTGTGGGAACGACGAATTCAAACTGCCACATACATAACTCTAAATGATTGCACTGCACAGCACATGGAAATTCATGCCTTGTGGCTTACACCACAGAAGGCTGATCTTTCAATTCCCACCATAATTGTGTTGGATTCAGCAGCCCCCCCAACACCAAGCAATCTTCGGAGTACAACCTTGCAACCTCTTCCTACTTTCAAAGAACTGACTCAAAAAGAGAACAAAGAGAACATCCATACTGAAATACTGAGTCCCAGTTGGGGGATTGTAGAGTGTACTATGTCTCCAGCTTTAACCAAGTGCTAACTTCCAAAGAAGAGCCTAATGCTGAGATTTCACCAATTCCAGCATTTTCTACTGCTGCTTTGTTTTACTATGAGTCACCAAATAAATCAACCTCAATATAAATAATCTCTTTGCAAGAAATAACACTTCATGAATATTATTCTGGCTTTCAATTAGATGAAGTACCCATATACTCCACAATTTGTTAACATCACCACTGGGTTTCTGTTTGCTACTGGTTTTGTGATTAGTATCTTGTGTCACTGTGGTCCTACTCCTGGATGGCTCCTGTAGTGCTTTTCCTTTGAATGTATATCATTGTGCTGATCACACTAGTGCTGTTTACAAATGGATGTTACATTTCTGACTATACTGTGCCTTTTCCTGTAGTTCAAGGACTTCAACCACTTTCTTCTGCTCAAAGGCATGTTTGGACTAGCATTCTGTGAACATCACTGCATGTCCTTTGCTAGAGTGTGCTTTGGGAAAAAACATTCCTTCTCAAATCATGTGACCTACAAGATTCTACAAAAACCCTAGATTTTATAAATTGCTCTTGATGATACTATAACTCGTGGTTTCTTTTCAACTCAATGGGACATAAAAACGGTTAAAAGAATGTTGAGGGATCTTCAGGCATACACCACCCGAGACAAAGAAAATGCTTATTTAAATGCTGACAATCTAAAACAAATGCTCTGTTTCCAACACTTCAGTCATCAATACATTCACAGAACCAACAATCCTAAGAAATAATATTTTTATACAGAGTGGGAGCATTGCTGGGTTCTACTCCTAAAAAGCCACCCAAGTTTTCAAAAGAAATTTCCTTGCTTCAATGGTCTTGACAGGTCAGATCGAACAGTCTTTTATTAGTTACAGAAAGAAAGAAAAACACAAAAGAATCTCATTAACAATCATAAACTGTTATATTCCCTTACATTTACTGAAAATCCTGCACTATAAGACTTTGAGTATTGTGAAGAACATATTGAAGAAAGATGTATTTGGGGAAAGAAGCCTTAGTTAGACTATTCATATTTCCACAAGAAATTATTTTTCAGAACAAAATTGCCCAGTAGATCATGCGTCTAGTATTTATTTCCATTAGAGATTTCAAGAAACCCTCAATTTCAAAAGTCAATTCAACCCAGTTTCCAAAATGGAAAAGAAATGAAAATATTACAGATTGCAAATTGAATGAAATGGTCCAGAATGGTGCCTACAATTCAATCATATCATACCCCAAAAGAATAACTCGATAGCCAATTGATGTTGATGTGTGCATGAACCGATTTCTTACCAAGACTCCTGGTCTTTTGGCACATTCCAGCCTCACAGCTATGAAGAAACATTTGTCCACAATTAGTGAAATACATTTCAATGACTTTCTCCTGGGTTCTTACTTAGCTGAAGTAAAACACTTTATACCTGTAGCAGGCAATTCAACCTATGCTGAGTTGCAAAGATACTCAGAAATGGAAGAGGTTGAAATAGAATGAAAACAAATGACAGGGAAATCACATAAATCACATTTAAGGTTATTGATAATGGCATGCAAACCCTCTCCAAATATGTGTATTCTGTCAACACTATATCACCTGCCCTTAATTTTCTTAAAGAAGGCTTACATCTTTTACAAAATGGATAAGCTCAGTTGCAAGCAATTACACAGCTAAACTGGCCACTGGAAATGCTGAAATCTAAGAAATGTCCTTGGCAGCTAATGAACAAGAGCACAATATTTGACTTAAATAATCTTACCTCTATACAAAGAATCATGGCTAAAAAAAACATGTATAGACCATTACGTATCGAAGAAAGAGAAAACGCCCCATTTTCTGTGGCATACCATGTGGTTCCTACATTAAGTAATCTCACTGTTTGTGACTACCTTTAATTTTCATGAATGGCAGAGACATAACACTTTGGGTTGGTATGAAAAATGCAGAACACCTTCCTCTACCACATATGGAAGCTACAGTTTGATTTTCCCTATTCCATACTACACAACCCTGCAATCACTGCACTTTGGGGTCATTTGGGTAGGATGGCCCCCTAGATAGAAGGAAAGAGATTTTGTAGAAGGTTACTGGGTATGTGACAAAACATCCCTGGGTTTTGCCTACATGGGGAGCTGCATTTGGAGTATGTGGAGGGTGGCATTAAGATTGCACCTCTTTTGCTGTGGATCTCCGTTTGGTCAAATGATTGTGCTTCCCTAAAGAGGGAAATGTTGCGATATTGTATGGCATGTGATCGAGCTCTGGATATCCCATGGTTGGCATACATAAAAGAAGCCGCCACAAGCCTCGGTCGCCGAGAAATGTTTAATGCCCCACAAGGTTTAACACGTCTTGATAAACAGTTGGTAAAGGAGAACTTTCTTAACATTTTGAGATCAAAAAGGGAGGCAGAAGAATTAAGGAAACCAACTATGAGGGACTTCTTAATGCTAAAACTGCTGGCGGGGCCTGAGATGTATCTTTTGACGGTACAAAATGTTTTGGAAAGGTCACTCATTACCCACTTCCAATTAGGGATAATTAGAAGTAATTTGTGTTTCCTGCTTGCCAAGTATGACTTGAAATCCATACAAATGTGTCCGTGTGATGTGGTGTCCTTACAGCCTTTAATTCATTTTACTCTGTTTTGTGATTTTTATGCACCTTTCAGATGGACATTTTTACTTCCCCCACTGAGAAAAAAGGGTTTCGTGCAATATCGCCCAGCCTATTTGTGGACACATATGGTCCCTGATGTTTTGGTGTGTTGGGGGTGGGTCATTTTTAAAAGGGGCTATATGTTGACAGACAAGCGTAAATATTTTAATTTATTTAGTATTTTTATCTTTAGATTTTAACTGTAACTGAAAATTGGAAGTTTTCAAGATTTTGAATATGCAAGCTCTTATTTATTGTTTTTACATGTTAGTACGTAATGCATTTTATTTGTATGTGATTTATGGTTATTGTTGTATAACCGAATAAAGAAGAATTGAAATTAAAATTGAAAACCCTGCAATCATAAGTACAGCAGGTGCTCAAACCCTCTAAATCAAATCACTCTTCTTGGAGCCTGTAACCCTTTGAAGCCAGGATTAAGCTGTACATTGGAACCTGCATCGTTTCATTCATTCCAGCCCACCAAACACTCATGTTTAATGGGTCTTATTTAATTATCATAAACAATACATGTTGTGGAATCACCCAAGGCCAACTATATTTGTTAGCTGCATCAGAAATCTAAAAACAACATGGGATAACCTTTCACTCTTCTCCCAAAAGACTATTTCAAAATGCCCCTTAGCCCAAAATAGATATAGATGATAGGTGCCTTGATAAGCTGAATATAGGTCTTGCTATATTAATGCAGAAATCGTTCTTTTGATTTATTGACACCTCATTCTGGGCAGAGATTCAAAAATGTCTGTAAATCCAAGATCTGGCTTACTTTGCAGATTTTTTCAGACAAGCTTTAATTCGTCCAACACAAATGACATAGTTTATTTCTTCAAGAACATTGAATCTGGTTTTCAAGGCTGTTCTGGACTAATTCATGTATTTTTTATTCATTGTTCTCAAGTCTATTTGGTTAATTTCCGACAATCTTTCTGATCATTGGTTGTGGAATTCTCATCTTGTGTCTGACAAAGAAATAAAAGTAGTCCAACTTACAGAATTACTTTCTAATGGGAATAGCTTACCAACAAGCAATGCTGAGAGATCCTAGTGTCCTGTACTGGGTATCATTGGCTGACTGCAGTAAGCAAATACTAGAAACTGTCTTTCCACAAATTAACATGTGAGACCAGTGTTTTGGTGAGCTAGTTGTTTGAAAGAAATGGTTCTGAGAGTTCCATTAGAACTGCTTCTAATGGAGTTGATCAATATGAAACAACTGCTAAAACCGCTAAAGTTGATCCAAGCTTACCGTCAGGCTTTGCAGTTGGCAATTGTGACGTAATAACAATATGATGGACACATTTCTCTTCCAACTTTCGAGTCATCAATTGTTTCAGTGCATGCCTGAAGAGTCAATGTCAATTGAAGCTAATACAAAAGAGATGTGACCTTCCTTGGATTCTCTAGAGCTACAAGAGCTGTTCTACTGCACATGTCCAGCATACTCATGATCTTCTACTAAACCAAAGGCAAATATGCAACATAATGAACACATCTATGCTGTTCCAGGTGCCTCATCTGTAAAAGCAAAAGTAAAGACCCTTGGTTATGATGGAGACCACATGGCAACATCACCAATTGGAAAAATGTGAACTAAGTTCAAACCGTGTCCCAAGTGAGAAAACAGAAAATAACTAATCCTGCTTTTCTGAAATGAAATGATGAAGAGTGTGCCAAAGGACAGTTTGTAGCCCTTTATTCTTCTCTTGTTTTTATTTGGATTTTTTTCTGTTTATTTTTTTTTTTCTAACCAGCCACATTAGTTATGGAAACAGAGCTATGCCTAATTTGTTTTTCATATATCATCATGCATATGATAAGATTGCAATATTCTTATGCAATATTTCACACAATATTTTATCTAACATTTATAGCATTCTTTGCTATGTTTTTTCATGAATAAATATATCAATTTCATTATATCACAGATGTCTTTTAAATGCAAGTATCTCATTTAACGATCTAGGGATGTGTTGAACACTGTGGCAGGGTCTGTTTAAATCTCTTCTATTTTTCATGTTCTTGCTTGTTGACTCTTTTATCTCTTTCTATGAGAAAGTGTAAAGTTTATACACACACACACAGAAATGTTAGCATCATGCCAGCTTCCTACCTATGTTGTCATATTCTCATTGTTTATATTATGGTCACTGCCATGTTAATATGGGTGCTTACAGTAAAGGCTAAAGATCTGTATGATAATCGAGATGACACATTTATCACCATATATATTTTGGATGTCAGGATTTAGTATCGCCAAACTTATATACATGAGATCAAATCAGTGATCAGATACTATAAAACCTCAGGCATTTGACCATTAATTGGAGATGCTGTGAAACAGAATTTTCAAGCCAGTGGTCATGTTGGTTTGCTGTGACAAACAGACCCCAGTATGGCATTGCTCCCGGACTCCAAAAGATACGCAGAGAAGGTTCTTCAGCCCAGCACTGCTTAGCATGAGCTGTGATAGAGAATAGCTATTTTGTATCAAGAGTGGGTATGCTGTGTGATCCATCTTAAGAAACTCAGGGGCAGGTTTCTCATAGTGTGGCATTCCATGGGTACAGCATGGGTGTTCCCACACATCCATCTATGGATTTTGGTGCATCCCCGATTTACCATGAGTGCTAGACCTGGAGATGATTAAAAATGCTATGCATTCCCAGGGAAGACGTAACAAGGAGAAATACCTTTATTTCTCCTCCTTTTTTCCTCTTTCTAGATGTGCTGCATTCTGGAGCACATATAGAAAGAGGAAAAGACCTTGGAGGATTGGTTTTGTGCAGGAAGGTGTCCCTCCACATAAAAAATTCTGTCTGTAATGAAGGCACCCTTGCACCATGATGCAAGGGTGCCTGCATTTGCACTAGGCAGCCAAACGTAAGCCAGCACTAGGAACGCACAGTAATGTGCCATATAATGTTAAATACAACACATTCCTGCCCTCTCCCTTTCACATAGTGCAGAAAGGTGTCCTGCTGCGTTACATTGTGTTAAAATTTGGTAAATCTGGGCTTCAGTTTATAGGCTTAGAAGTAACAAAATGGAGTTAATATGTGAGGAACTTGCTAACCAAATTAGGAATGTTCATCTGTTTTTGCTGTCCATGTAATGGATCTAGATTCGCATTCTGTGTGGTTACTGTTCATATTTTATGCACAAAAAACTGGGTTTTACATATAAGCATTTTAAAGTTTTATCTCATGTTTCTTAGTACTATTTTGAGTGTATTATTCATTGATGAAAGTAGAGTTGGATATCCATTGCAGCCCTCAACTTATCTAGATTGCCTGATCATGACCAGAAAAAACTGTATTGCTTTGTGGGTTGTGTATGGGTCATAGTCTAACTGGATTTATAATTTGTGCTGGTGCACTGAACTAAGAGCTTGAATGAGATTTTTAGGCAGAGGGGTTACTCCATCACAGTGGTGATGAATATCACATCTGCCAAAATCTAAATTATCTAGAAAACAAAGGGATTTAGATTTTGTATTGACGGGATATCAGTCAATATTGTGATGGAGTTACCCCTCCACCGAAATGTAAATCAGGCCCTAAATCCTTCCACCAGGGGGTGAGAAATTTGACCTCTGGTGCTCTTGGGGGGGGGGGGGGTGCCCTAATTGTGACAAAGGTTTGGTTAGATCAAATCACTAGCAAGAGAGGAATTGTCTTCAGAGGCAACAACAAGAATTTGTGTGAAAAAGCTTTGAAACAGAGGAACAATGTCAGTTTGCCCCTTTATAAGTAAGTCATCAGAAAGTTGATGCTACTTTTGGTACCTGAGTGTGATGTATTAAATGAAGCTATAGAATTAGAGTATGGGAAATTAGAAGGAACAGTTTTAACCTAAGGAACAACAGCTTACGTGGTGAAAACAAATGCGCTCTAGAAGACAATAATTTTTTTAATCTGTTTTTCAACTTTTGAATTTCACAAAAATGGTATTGGATCAATACACAATATTTATAATGTACGAACTGAAAATTAAGATGTATTTTTAAATATGTTATCTATATAGTATTAAAATTATTACATGGAGGATAAATGTTGGCTGCGCTAATGAGAATTGACATAAAGGCTGTCTAAATTCACACCACACACTACATTCAACCGAAAAACATACAGAGAAATCAAAGTATCATTCAAAATCTGCTGAATCAAAGGGAGGATGGAGTCATATTGGCGTGCCTTCAAAACAAAGTATGTAGCATGAAGTCCATGTAAGAAAGTGAGTTATTAGTTGGGTGGATGGTAGTCCACTAAAAATAATAAAGACACTCACCTGTTAGGTCCAGGCAAAGATCTCAGTAATATAGTCCTAGCTCACCCCTTGATAACTATGGCACAGAGCAGGTGGGCTTAGTTTGGAGAAATGTGCATAGCATCTAGATATACCAAAACAGTTTAAAAAAAGTCAAAAACACAAAATAATTAAAATCCCACTATCAATTTATAAAAAATAGAGTAAAATGTAATAAACAAAATGACATCAGAATGACAAGACTCAAATATGTTGAACTGAAGATATGATTTTTTCAAAGGTTTGAAAGAAAAAGAGTAAAGAAAAAGTAAAGTTCCAGTAGAAGGCACTGTTAATATGTGACATGGATGTAGGCAAGATTACAGGCCAAGTGCAGGTCAGACACAGGCAGACACGGTCAAAGATTTTACGTTCTGACTGAGCCTGTGGAATGAAAGTCAAAATCCTCCAGCAGGACAAGGCTGCTAGCTGCATCCAGCAATGAGTTCAATAGGAGTAGAAACCGTTTTGCCACTGAAAATGGGTTTGCTGCTGCAGAGAAGCTCCAAGCCGGAGAAACCCATTTCTTCACCCAGAAACTTTGCTCTTTTGCCTGATCAGTATGGGTGCTTAGTCCCAGCCCTCCGGCAGCTGGAATCAGACATTTTCTAAGTCCCACAGCTTTTCAGAGATTGTAGAAGTCCAATTAGATGGAGTCAAGAGTCAAAGAACTTCAGGGACAGCACTCAGGGGTCAGGACTTACTTCAGCCGAGGGAACCAGCAAGGTTCAGTCCAGATCCAGTTGCAAATAGTCAGGTGGGCACTTCAAGAAAACGCTCTTTTACAGCGTAATGGTCCCTCTAGCCACACAGGTGATCAGCCATGTGACCACTGGATCCACTGCTTTGCCCTAGTTACATATGAGAGCATGTCCTGCCCTTTAGGTCCCATCACAGGTTGCAAAAGGAGATGCAGTCCTTCTCTTCTTCCACAGGTCCAGAAAGTGTTCTGAGGAGGGTGTCTTGAGTTGTAACATTTATAGCTGACACTAGCTAGAGGGTGAGCGGGATTCTTGGTTTCTGCTCAAACAATGGGGTACAAATTGCCAGGGGCAACCCTACCCACCTTTTTCCTGTTTGTCCTATTGCAAAAAATCCCACAGTGTTCTTTACTCATAAAATCTAAGATGGGGAACCCCTGGCCCCTTGTGCAGAGCTTGTGTACCTACCCAGAGCTAGGGAAATTAGTACCCCTCCTTTGTGATTACTCAAAACTGATTCTGGGGGTAGCTTTCTGCCCAGTGGTTGGAGCCAGCCTCGCTGGAGGAAGAAATGTTTGCCTTCACAAAGTTTCATTTGACATTTACTTGTGAAATGGAAGGCCCTGTTTAAGTTAATGAAGTTTCAGGGTCCACACTAACCAGTCTTGTTGCAAAGGGAAGAAACATACCTCCCCACAGCCAGGATATTGTTTCTGCTCTGTGAGCAGCTTGCTCACCTTATTAAAGTCAAGCACTGTAAAGCAGCCATGGTCAAACTAATGTAAAATTAGGCTACAGGAGGTTCAAGGAGGGAAAAGGTAACTTTCTAAAAGTTACTTTTCCTAAATTATGTATTAAAAATAGAACTTTATCATTCAACTGGATTTTAATCAATATTTCAAATAGTGGGCAAAACATTTTTCTACCTCGTCCTGCATGCAAGATTGGAGAATTAGTATTTTAACCTGTACTCTAGTTTTTCCATTGGACAAATGGAGCCTATCACAGTTTACAGCAGGTGACTTATTAATATGTAAAAGAAAGGTACTCCCCTCACCAATGGTTATTTTGATAGGATGGTCCATTGGTTTAAACTGCAGCAATCAGGCTACACTGGTATATCGGAAGCTATGTTCCCCCGTCATTAGAGAATGGCATAATAAGTGCTGCAGTTCACAGATGACATTTAATCTTCCATGCCAGTGGTGTAGTTTCTACATCATTTATAATGGCCTTGCAGGAGAGTTAAGTATGTGAATCAGGGATTTGCCAATTCTAGGTCAGCAAATGAACATCTGGACCCTGGATTGCAGTACCCAAGTTTATAGAGTCTAAAAACAATGTTCTCATAATCTAATGGTGTTCAAATTAGATGTTCTACTCTCCTACTCGCTTTCCCTTTTCCCATCACTTCCAGGTTTTTATATTCCAGTGCCAAGTAGACCTCTGACATCAATATACATCATGATGTGTTTAAAAGGCTCCACATATAATACGTTCTTTGTGAAGTACTTCACTAGTCCTTGAAGCTAGGCTCAAGCTGAAGAAAACCTAACTTCCTGTTTGACCTGGATGTTTTAACTTTTGCATACCTGGTAGCTGATGTTTTTGACCTACCAGAAGTGATAAGCTGTCAAGCTATCTCTCACTGCATAACCCTTTCCCTAAAATACGTTACCCGTTTAGAGTATTTAATTGGCATACTTTATTTTTGTGTAAGTCAGCAATGTGCACAAATGTACATGCTGCTCTAAAGTCTCATACCCAATGTGAAATTATAGAGAAGTGTTTGACATTCACATGTTGAGCAAAGCAAGCCATGAAATAACATAAAACAGGTTTATGTATCCAAGTGCAATGTTGCTCAGTTTATGGACTTAAAAGTAGCCAATTCAACACTATCTAAGTCAGCTGTCAATAGGTCTGGTAATAGATAGTCTGTGGTGCATTCTGCAGTGTCAAACGTATATTAATTTCTAACACCTTAGGTAAGAATGACATAGGGTTATCTATTTTGCACCATATGATGAACTACGAAATTATAGTCAGAGTCAAACAACGTTATTTGGAAGCAATAGTGACCATAGAAGTAATAAAACATTACACAAAACATAATATACATAGCAGCTAAATTGGAAGCTCAAGACGATAAAATACATAAAAAAGTCATAAAAAGAGCGAGACAGGAAAAGATTAAGTAAGTATTGTCCTATGCTCTTTTACTGCGGTTTTTAAGCACACCCACATGCAGCACAATATCACAATCAGAAATCTGCAGTAAAAACTGGTGAGCTATTTTCACCTGCCCAACGTTACGGCATCTCTTCCTTAAAAGCAGAATTAAAAACGTCTTAGTAAATCTTTCATAAAATTCTCAGAAGAAAGCAAAATGCATCACTGTTTGACCTGAGGTACCATCACACGGGCGGGAGCATTGTCTGGATGGCACGAAAACCCTAAAGAAAAACACAAGTACTTACTGGTGTCTGCCCTAAAGCGGGACAACAATGAACGTTCCCAACTCCCTTGCACTATTTTGAAATATGTTACACAGCTACCTGTGAAATTAAATTAAATTTGCCAGCATGTTTTTTAATATATATTGCAATAATTACTTCTATGGTGTAGCTATATTATCCTGCATAAACAATTATTTTGGCCTGTTGACAGTAATCCGTGTCTGTCGTGAAACCCCCTCCTGTTTAGCAGCCTTCCTTCAAAGACCGCTTGCTACTCATCAAAGCCTTGCCACCCTGTCAGTGCCTTCGGAATCAGCAGACCCAGGCCGGAGGAATACAACACAAATGAAACCACAGCCCCCACAAAAAAGCATCTTGCTTCTCAAACGGATGTTAGTTTTCACATCTATGGATCAAATCGTAGCGTCAACACTAGCTGCCTTTACATTAAAGGACTCCTGTAGATTGAAATGATAATTTGCCTCTAGAAGCAAGGGTTCCTAGACGTGTTCTTCTTCGCTTTGATCCTAGGATGGCTGTGGGAGGCATCATCTGGGAAGGGCATAGCAAGGATGAGAGTAGAATTTATACAGGGCTTTACTTTCCCATCTTGCAAAGCTAGGCTGAAGTAATGTTGGGTTTTCTTTGCCCATACCTCAGGCCTGGGAACCAGGAACCAAGGAACGCCTGATAAAGGATGGCCAGAGAATGTGCTGTAATTTTGTTGCAGTTCATTTAGAGAAACATGCCAGTCACTGCTTTGTTAGACTTATAGGTAGTACTACATAATAATTTGAAATTAGCGTCCTTCGGACTAAGAAGGCATTAAAAGGATGTCTGCATGGAGGAATTAATGTCTGTCTAAAGAAGAACCGAGAAGTGTGTGACTTCTGCTGCCACATGAGTCTCTGACTTTGAAAGGCTACTCTCAGGGTCAGAAAGCAGACTACTTAGACACTCATAAGATTAGGAAGATTAGGGCCCAGATTTATGAACCCTTTGTGTTGTCCTTGCGTCCAGCAAGTACAACACAAAGGCTTCTGTAATATTTACAAAGCCACACAGAGGATAATTTGTGCCATCTTGTGTATCTTTGTGAAGAACTGTAAGACAATGTAGCTGCTTGTGCTGTGTTATGTTAAATTCCAAGCTGGGAGGCATTCCATCCTGGATCTTGCCCTTTCCATGTACTCACCCATGGATTTTGGGGCATGTACCTGATTACCTAAAGCTAGTACAGCTGGGAATGCTTCAAACTGCCACACCTTCCCCAGTGAGACTTTATTTCTCCTTGATATGTTCTCTTTCCATGGGTGCTGGATTCTGCATCACGCATAGAAGGATGAAATTGCCTTTTAGGATTGTTTGTGTGCAGGAAGAGATGTCTTCCCTTCCTGCACATAGAAACATCCTGCATTGGAGCTAGGCAGCACACAGTGTGCCAATGCAAGGGGAGAACAGTGAGAGAGCAGAAATACTCCATATTTGTGTAAATATGGAGCATTTCTCCAATCTCTTTCATGCAACGCAGTGTAGCAACATTGCTTCCTGTTCTGCATTGTGTGAAAAATTAGTAAACATGGCCCTAAGATTTTTCAGAAGAAACATGAGCTACAGAAATATATCATTCAGAAAAGAAATGCATGGAAGATCCCGGGAACAGAGTCAGTTGCAACTTCAGAAACAAAACATATTTTCCCACCTTGCAAACCTAGGCTGAGGTCATTTTCGGACTTTTTTGCCCATAACTCAGGCATGGGAACCAGGTCACTCCCGATAAAGGATGGCCAGAGAATGTGCCGTAATTTTGTTGCAGTTCATTTATTCATAGGTATTGCTACATTATAATTTGAAATTAGGGTCCTGCGGACTAAGAATGCATTTAAAGGATGTCTGCTTGGAGGAATTATTGTCTCTTTAAAGAAGAACCGTGTGACTCCTGCTTCCACATAAGTCTTTGACTCTGAAAGGCTATTCTCTCAGGGTCAGAAATGAGACTACTTAGAGACTCATAAGATTAGGAAGATTATGGATCAGATTTGTGAACCCTTTGTGTTGTCCTTACATTGCACAAGGACAACACAAAAGGCTACTGTAATATTTACAAAGCCATGCAAGGGATGATTTGTGCCACCTTGCGTAGATTTCTAGTGAAATGAAAGACAATGCAGGTGCTTGTGCTGTGTTTTTATGTTACATTTCAAGCTGTGACGCATTCCATGGGTGGAGCATGGCATTCTGTGGATTAACCCATGGATTTTAGGCCATGTACCTGATTACCTAAAATATGTACACCTGGGAATGCTTCAAGTTGCCACATCTTACCCAGTGAGACATTATTTCTCCTTGATATTTTCTCTTTCCATGTGTGCTGCATTCTGCTTCACGCATAAAAGGAATATATTGCCTTTTAGGATTGTTTGTGTGCAGGAAGAGATGTTTTGCCTTCCTGCACATAAAACAATCCTGCCTATAATGTAGGCACCTTTGCACTACGGTGCAAGGGTTCCTGCATTGGTGCTAGGCAGCACACAGTGTGCCAATGCAAGGAGAGACCAGTGAGAGAGCAGAAATACTCCATATTTGTGTAAATATGGAGCATTTCTCCAATCTCTTTCATGCAACGCAGTGCAACAACATTGCTTCCTGTTCTGCATTGTGTGAAAAATGAGTAAACATGGCCCTAAGATTTATCAGAAGAAACGTGAGCTATATAAATATATCATTCCGAAAAGAAATGCATGGAAGATCCCGGGAACAGAGTCAGTTGAAACTTCAGGAACAAAACATATTTTCCCACCCTGCAAACCTAGGCTGAGGTCATTTTTGGACTTTTTTGCCCATACCTCAGGCATGGGAACCAGGAACCAGGTCACTCTCGATAAAGGATGGCCAGAGAATGTGCCGTAATTGTGTTGGAGTTCATTTAGAGAAACAAGCCAATCACAGCTTGGTTAGATTTATAGCTAGTGCTACATAATAATTTAAAATTAGGGTCCTGCAGACTAAGAACGCATTTAAAGGATGTCTGCTCGGAGGAATGAATGTCTCGCTAAAGAAGAACTTAGAAGTGTGTGACTCCTGCTTCCACATGAGTCTTTGACTCTGAAAGGCTACTCTCTCAGGGTCAGGAAGCAGACTGAGGGAGGGCTGCCAAACTGGTCTTCAAAGGCAGGGAAGGATATTTGGAGCAACCCAGCACCTCCATCACATCTTGGAAACCCAGACAATTAGGTGCCCTCCTAATTAGATTAGGAGAGGGCAGGAGAAGGGTGTGTTTAGGATTTTTAGCCACACCAGTTGGTGAGCTCAGCCAGATATAACCTCCTGAAATCAGTTTCCGCAATGATGGATTTTTGAGGAATGTTGCTCCCTGGGATTGATTTTTGGAACACTTCCCAGGAAGTGGCCGAAGGTAGAAATCTCCACCGAGGTCTACCACGACGTGTATCCGAGGAAGAGTTCCAGGAGGTCAGATTGGACTGGCGACTTGATCCCGCTGAAGAAAACCTTAGAGAAAACAACTAAGTCCAAAGGCAACTTTTGACCGAAGCCTACCACGAGCTGTAGCCGAGCAGAGCTCCATCGCAGTTGGCCTCAAACTTTGATTTTGCCCCAGTCGAGGTGCGACCAGATTGGCGCTTTTCGTTTCTAAGCGATAAAAAGCATTACATCTTTAAAAATTCATATCTCCAGTTCCACTTATCCGATTTTAATCATTTTGGTGTCATTTTAAGAATAAAGATATAATCTATTTTAAGGAATTAGTGTTGGATTTGTATTGTGTTTTGTCGTTCACTTATTTACTGTTTTGTGATTTTTAAATGCTTTACATATATGTCTACCAAGGGTTGAGCTGGGTTTAATTTTTTTGAGACCTAACTGGACCTAAGTGGAGGTTAGTGGCCTATTGCTAAGTGTAGGTGCTTACCTGCCTTTATCAATAACCCATTTTCCAACACCGGGAACAGAGTCAGTTGCAACATCAGGGAACAAAACATATAAAACCAGTTGAAACTAGACTTGTGGCTGTTCGTGACAGGATGTGGATAAAAGCCCTTCCACCCTCGAACCCATGGCCAGGCACTCAAAGTATTTTTCCTGGAAGTTTGAAATGGTTTGAACCATCAAAACACAAAACAAAAAAACATTGCTACAAGTTCTGTAAATCCTCCATTTTAAATAGAAACATTTCGTATGAATGAGCACAAATGGATTTTAAATGCAATAATTTTCATGTAGAGTGTCCCAGGGGTGATTAGTTGGCTTAGGTGCCAAAGAATTAGTACTCCCACCCATCACATTGGTCACCATTTATGAAACTCACAGCCAGCTACTTCTCCTTGTAACAACTGCTTCTGACACACAATGCATCCCAATTCTTTGTTTATATTTCTTGAAATTCACATCAGCTTTTCTCAATTTCTGAATCATTTTTATCATTTAATTGGTGTTTTGTTAACTAAGTTAGTTTGGGGATTTTCATCACCATCATAAGTTTATTTTGGTTAAAAGGCCATAAAACATTGAAGCCACGAACATCATTGTAACCAACAAATGAACATGTTAAAACAATTCTAAAACCAAAATACAAATAAATAAAATGTATGAATATTTCAGTACCCTCCACTATGTTTTGTTAAGCTAATTGACACCTCATACTCAATTCATACATTATTTGTTGAGTTGGGTTATGTTGACCTTTTTTCCAATTTTTGTCTAAACATCAGGTTGAATTTCAAGGGCTCACATTATAAAATACGCCATAATTCGCAGTTAATGCTTGGGAATTTAACATATTTATTTCTAAATGATGTTTGGGTATTTCTATATATGGATTTTGCACATTTTCCCTGAGGTAGGCCTTATTGTTTGGGCCAGCTACCAAGGGTAAACTTGGTATACACACGTGAATCTGTTTTCACTTACTTTTAATGACTAGTTTACTTTTGCATTCAGGCACTAGATTGCCATCACTGTGTGGGAGTGCAACATCAGCTCATACAAAGTCTGAGGCCCCTCTCACCCATTGCTGAACTGTCTGTTTTCCATTGTTTTTGCATATCACAAAACATAACTATACCCTGATAAATGGGTCTTAGAAATGGGCTAAAAAAGCTTTTTTCAAAAATAAATTGTGTTATCACAATTACTCTTCATGCTGAGTAATTTATTGTGCTTTGTTCCACTCAAATCCGCACGTGTTTTCATCTGGACAGGATGCAAAAAATCAAACAACACTTAAAACTGAGTCCGTAGATTCAATGTAGCGCCATCAAGATCTTCCATTGTCTTTGGTTCTAATTGACTCCAAAAATGTGCCTCATCGGATTTGAGTTTAGGCTCCTGGATTCAATCTACATGTTAGGATGTTAAGCATAACCATGTATCAGAAACGTTTTGTTATATTTGTGGTTCATGAAAGGGGTGTTTGTTGGTACCTATGTTCTTGGCTTTTTTTACAGAGACTTTTAGTTAGTTTATGAGTTTGACACTATACATTGTCAAATCTAACAAGGGGTCAAGTTGGCTTTAAATGCTGAGAGCCTTGCACTTTCAGCACAAAGCCTCTATGCCATGTGATGTGTTTAGGAGCTCAATCTGACTTTCACTGAATCAAACATATAAACTGAATGTCAGTTAATACCAACGTAGCATCTGATCAGCTCAACATTAGGAGAAATTGGTTAATTTACCCTGCCTTGACTGGTTGCCACATATATAAGACACTCTTTTTTTAAATCTATTTTGCTTTTTAGTCAAGAATAATACGGCGATTTCCTATTTCTAAGCACTATCATATCATGGAAAGATGAACCGGAAAAGAAATAAAGACAATCTAATCATTAATAGTTTAGTTACAATATATTGATATCTCATTAATGTCAAATGAAAACATTATAACGTGCTATATTAAATGGCCGTGTAGTGTGCAATATTGGAAAGTACCAGCCATTAAGGCCTGCTCTAATATTATAGGCCCAAAACAAAAGGAATAGCCTATATGAAGGAGCTGCAATTTAAAGGCCAGTATAGGCCGCTACTGTGGGCTGCTAAAACTTTAGGCCCCATGAGGGTGGAATTTCTTAATAAATAATCACCGCCCTGGAGACACAGGGGATTTCAAACCCACTGAGGTTCCGACTCATCCAAGCCTTAGGGGGCTATACTGGTCACAGATCCATCAGGTTGTTGGCAGAGGGTTTCCCAGGGTAGAGCAAATGGGGACACCGTCTATGCAAACATGATGGCACACCAGGCTCTCAAAAGGGGTAATGTTCATTTGGCAGATAGGGTACTCCACCACATTTAGCCTCACAGCTCACATCTGTCTGACTGTGAATATCTCCGTAAATTTAAAGGGTAATTTCAAGAAAATTGCTTAAACCAAGTAAATCCAAGTTAAAAATGTTAAAAGAAGATGCAACCACAGAATGTAATTAATTTGGCCACAGAAGATGGATTGACCTAATACAGAAAATGACAAACAAGTTAAGTTGTATAGCTAGCAGAGGGAGAAATAAAGTGAATGGGGTAGAACCCTGTATTTCTATATAGCTATTGTGTCAAAGAGGAAAAACACATAATGGGAAACACACATACAGCCCATGGCACAATAGTCCACATTAATGATTGTACAGAGTACAGTAGCCAAAAGTGTTTGCCTTTAGGATCCCGAAGATCTCTTCTGGCTTGTGACATCAAAAGATAACCAGGCTTCATGACACAGAGCAGAAGTGTCTCCTTACAGTTTTTTCAAGATGTTCCCAAGTGTTTGGTCCTGCTTCCTACCTATATGATGGCAAATCCATATCCATACAGCACGGATTTTTTCTAAGTCAGTATGAGCTTCCAGAAGCAGTATTTTCACCAGATCGTCCGGTTCATTGCTCTTCACATCTACCTGTAAAAGGGAGTAGGAAGAATTATGATTTATCTGTATGAGGATCACAGATCCCAAGAAAGGCTATCACTGCTTTTCAACATGCCTATTTATTTTGCATCGTTTGACGAATCTTCACAAAAATTTTCCAAAAAAGTGTGCCAATGATTCTTATTGCGACAGAGAATATTTCAGGGTAATCCATCAAGTGGGGGCCGAGGAAAAGGGTGGGTGTCCAAAAACGTGTGATTCCAATGTTAATTCCGATAGTAGATTTGAACACAACTACAGCCCAAACCCCTAGATGGAATTACACCAAATTTGGCAGAAAGGTAGTTTTCAGTACACAGATTACACTTTTTGTTATTTGGTGTAAATCCATTCAAAATTTAAGAGAAAGCAATGGAAATACAAATTTTTGTATATAGGGCAGCGGATCCTTCCCAAGGACTTGGCGAATAATAGAAGCTTCTGCAGCGATCTGCAGAGCTGGCTGCCAACACTTTATCCAGGAAGTGTTGACAGACATTTTGGGACTTGGGTTTCAGCTGAGTCCCTAAAAGCAGTGAAAAAAAAATGAAAAAAAGCCCCAGTAGGGACCCCCTGACCCCTAATTCTGGTGTTGGGGTCCCAGAGGGACACTGACAGGGCAAAAAGCACTTTAAAAAAACATGTTTGGAACAAATTAGTGGCAATGTCGCACATTCACGGCAAAAATGAAAAAACAAATAACAAATGCGGCCTCTCGTGTTTGTTTTAATGAACCCCCCGGGTGGGACAGGTCCTGAGGGCTTGTGAAAACTAAAGGAGGGGGCATATGGGGCAATATCCCAGGGACCTTGGGCAAAATGACTTAATTATAATGGGAGGGTCCAGCACAGACGTGCGGGCAGGGAAACAGAAGAAACTGTTGCTCTCACAGACAGGGATCTGCATAATTAGCTGCGACCTGTCTGTGACAGCAGTGCCGGGTCCCTCAGGAAGCAAAGAGCTGGCTGGGACTGTGGGAGCCTGAGGCTCCCCCCGCAGTACAATTGTAGATTTGGTGCCCTGGTGGCCACCCAGGAGAGCTGGCTGGGCCCCAGGGGATGGGGTCCCCAGGGCCAAAATTGTCCGGGGTAGGGTGGCAGCGCAGCCCCCCCTAACAAAAAAATAAAAAATATACTAAGGCCGGGCCCCGGGAGTGGTGCCGCATGGCCTCCCCATCGAATTGTAGTAGGCCCTAGGGGATGGGATGCCTGAAGTCAAAATCTGCTGGGGAGGGGGACTGCGCAGCGGCCCCTCCCCCACACTGGACAATTACCCAAAGAGATAGCACTTACTAACCAGTAGAAAGTGCTCCAGATGATAGACATTTTGTGCAAACTGTAGACTAAACAAGCAGGTGAGCTTCTGTTCTGGCCATGATGCTCATTTCACAGAAATTAAACCTCTACAAGAAGCACTTACAAATATATACGTAACAGGTGCCCTATTTAAAGCTCCACTTCTGGAAAAGACAAATGATCCTAACTCCTGGGGTTGGCGAAGACAAAGCAAGTGTGTTTACTCTGTGATTCCATATTGAAAAACATTCTGAAATTGTTTGTGGAGGTGAATGCATTTTTCATCTATTGGAGCACAATCAGACACTCTCACACCAACTCTCACACACACATGGAGCCTCTCACACCCACTCTCATACCCAGACACGCACTCTCTCAGCCACTCTCACACCCAGAGACACCCTCTCACAACTATTCTCACACCCAGAGAAACAGGCCCTTTAGCCAATATATATATGTTTTCACTGAAAAAACAAAGGTTGCAAAGACGTCACAGTTAGGATTTTTTTTTTTTTTAAATATAGAAATTCATCTAAAAACCAAAGGTTACAGGGATGTTTCAGTTAGGTTCTGAATTTACTCATTCAAAACCATTGAAATTCAACAGCTATAATTAGAGTTATTTCAAGTAACTATGAAATGCGCCGTAATCTAACTATAACTTGTACCCCTGCCAAGGACAGTTTTTTCTTTAAATATTTAACTGCTATTGATTCATTTATATTTTTAATGACTTAACAGAAGTTGTCATGAGTGCTGTGATATCTGGGGTAATTAACAGTGTATTAGCAGTGCATGACAAGGGCACAAGTCAAAGTTACCTTAGGGCCTGCTGCTGAATTTGTATGGGTAAATTCAAAACCTAACTATGAAGTGCCTGTAACCTTTGGTCTTTTAAATGAATTTCTGTGTTTTTAAAACATTCTATTTCCTAATTATAACATCCCTGTAACCTTTATTTTTTCAGTGAATTTCTATGTTTTTTTCAACATAAAGTAATTTTAATTACTGTATGTTAATCCAACCACCACCACACACTGCCTTAGGCCATCACCCTGTAACCACCCAATTCTGCACCACACACGGCAGAAGGGTCTACCTCCCTTGGTGTGAGAATAGGTGTGAGTTGGTGTCTCTGGGTGTGAGAGAGGCTGTCTGGGTTTTCAGAGTGGTTGCATGAGGGTTTGAGTGGTTCTGTGAGTGGATGTGTGATGGTCTGAGTGGGTCTGTGAGTGGTTGTGCCCGTGTCTAGTGGGTCTGTGAGTGGGTCCATCACTATCTGAGTGGAACTGTGAGTGGGTGCTCGAGTGTCTGAGTAGTTCTGTAAGTGGTTATGTGAGGGTCTGAGGGGGTCTCTGAGTGGGTTTGTGAGTGTCTTAGTGGGTCTGAAAGTGTGTGTATAAGTATCTGAGTGGGTCTGTAAGTGGGCACGAGTGTCTGAGTGCTTCTATGAATGAATGATTTAGTGTATGAATGAGTCTGTGAATGTTTTTATTTTTGCCAACATTCACAAATTTGTCATGATGTTACACAGGGGGACCGAGCTGAGAATCACGACATATTGCAATATAGCAAGTTATAAAAATAAATAAAAATAAGGTCATAATTTGACCATCAAAGACCCCTATATCACACCTCGGTGGTCATGGTACCTCCACCCTGACCCCTTATACCACTTTTTCTTTTTGTTTTCAGCCTTGGGCACTGTGTCCCATAACCTAAAATGGTGACTGCAACTTTCTGGTAAGGTTGCAGCCAGCCAATCACAGCATTCCGATTGCCTCGAAAACATTGCGAAGGATCCGTGACCCTAGATATTTACATTTATTTCCCCTTTTAAATCTCAAAAACTACTTAATAAATTTACACCAAATAACAAAGCGCAAAATTTGTGGATCAAAATCTAGCTTTCTGCCAAATTTGGTGTAATTCCGTCCAGCGGTTTGGGCTGTACATGTTCAAAACTCCTATGAGAATTAGCATGGGAAACACACTTTTTTGACCCCCCCCCCTTTTGCTCAGCCTCCGCTTGATGGATCATCCCAAAATTCCATGCTCAACAAGAATCACCAGCACACGTTTTTTGGAAACTTTCATGATGATCTGTCAAATAGGGCCAAAGATATACGCAAGTCAAAAAACACTTTTCATATAAGACGATCACCTCACTCCAGGACAATTTTATTGCTTTTATTTGTTGAACAGCAGCCACCACCAAGTTTAAACTCTTACGAGTCTTGCTCACTATCAGTGAGTCCCTCAACAGTTTCTAAAATATACACAGGCTGCTGCCATTTATGAGGCATTCTGGATCCTGTAGGTCTTCATGGTCATAGTAACATAAAACTTTAAAACAAAACACTTAAATGCATTCGACTAGATGATCAATTTTTCCACTTGTTGTAGTACTACAAAACATATGATTAGCAATGTAACATAAGCATTGTCCTCTCTTGGTGATTACACAGTGTTTAGCCTACAAGTTACATTAATTTAAAGAAGTAAAACAGGCTATTTCATTAACATATGTCAATACACTAGATAGATCAGTTTGACCACATATGACTGGCATGGTTGCATATACATGAATATTCCTCTACTGATAAGTTCAAGATGTTTAGCATACCAATTACATTACAAGTAAAGCAGGCTATGTAATAGTTAGATCCATGGTCAAGCATATTCCAGTTGCATAATTCAATTACTTCCAATGTGTTTCTGCAAAAGCATTGCAATGGATTTTATGTGGAGATTATATGTGACTACATAGCCCCACTCTATTAGTGTGTCTAGAAGTCTCCTATTAGTTTAATATCTGGCTAAGTGCCTAATATTAAGGCACTCATAATATCGGCACATCTCTACTATGTGCTTAGGTGGTGTGAATTGGACCATGCAATTAAGATTCCATATGTTGGGGCTAAGTGCCCACACTATCCTTGCACTGCATTTTATGTGGTGATTATATGTGGCAGCATGGCCACTCTTTTGGTGTGTCTAGAAGTCTACTAATAATTAATTATCTGGCTAAGTGATTGCTGATAAGACACACACTAAACAGGCATATATCTAATTTCTACTTCATTGGTATATATTAGGCCACACAAACTTGAGTTAACAACATAATTATACAAGCCACATATGTTAGGACTAAGTGCCCATAATAAAACAACCACTGATATTATTTTGCAGCTGATGCAAGCATTTTGTGAAATAATGTTATTCAATTTCTGCCATGCTGGCTCATTACGATATATCTGAAAATTGTTTCTCTTAACACCTACTGCATTCAACCATTAATGTCAGATTGTTCCAATAAAGTATATTTTTTAGGAAGATAGTTAATACATTTTGCTAATCTCAGGAATTGTCAATACATTAAATATCAGTGATAATTTCTACATCCCTGATGGTGACTTTGGCCCTCATTACAACCTCAGCGGTATTTCAAAAAGACCGCAGAGGCTGCGGGAGACAGATTACCGCCAGTGCCGGCGGTATTTCTGGCTCCCTATTATGACTTTTCTGCTGGGCCAGTGGATGGTAACCGTGTTAACGTCCGCTGGCCCAGCGGAAAAGTCACATCAACATTGCTGCCGGCTCGTAATAGAGCCGGCGGCAATGCTGATGTGCAGCACGTGCAGTAGCACCCTTCGTGCATTTCACTGCCTGAAATTCGGGCAGTGAAATGCGCAATGGGGCTATGCCTGGGGGCCCCTGCACTGCCCATGCCAAGAGCATGGGCAGTGCAGGGACCCCCAGGGGCACCCCAAGTCCCCCTTACCGCCAGCCTTTCCATAGCGGTGTTTACCTCTGTGGCCAGGCTGGCGATTGGGGACTCATAATCCACAGGGCAGCGGTGCTTGCATCTCTGCCCTTGGCATTATGACAGCCAGGCGAAAGCCTGGCGGTATAGTGGAGGGGCCGGCGGTATGTCCATGGCTATTGCACCACGGTCATAATAGCTCGAATAACACCGCCAGCCTGTTGGCGGTGTTACCGCCAGCTTAACGTAGGCCGCCACAGTCGTAATAAGGCCCTTTGTATGTTATCTTATGATTTATTTACTTTCTAACCATCTCAATCTGAGAGTCTTTTGCAAAGACCTGAAATGTATAATATCTCCTAGACCACCTGAATGCACTGACCATCTCCTTTTTCATCACTTGTCATCCCATTGGATTGCAAACCCAACAAAGTGTCACTACAGCTGCAAATCCTGGAGGCCACCAAAGGAGTCACATGATTTTGTGTCTGAGCACCTACGTACCTTTCTGGTGACCTCACATAGCACACATGCATTTACATTGTTAATGACATCCCTGAAGGCACGTAATACTCCTACACTCTGGGAATGTCTGGGTTCAATCTTTGGCCAAACCCAGTATTCTTTATTCTTTATTTCGGCTAGAAGCCATAAAAGCATCCATATAAGAATAATATGATGTATTCACACAATAGCATTAAAAATCAAATAGAAAAAAAGTGCCATACAATACAATAAATATCCCTGCCCCACTCTAAAAAGTTATACTAATGTAAACATATAAACATTGAATAAAAGCCCATTAAAACACTCAATAGGATTACACAGTTGAAGCCTTTCTGCTTAGGTCCCTTGTGTGAATCTGCATTTGACCAGGTGTTTTTGCGTATTTGCAAATAAGTCAGAGAGGTATTCTCTTGATCTCACCACCCATGCACATTGGAGATACCTCACGACTACAAAGACTACCTTATCACTTGTGTCACTTGTCAATATGCAAAGAGATGCCTTATAATTTCTTATCCCAAGAAATCTACACAAAGGGATAATCCACTTTTTCCTAGGGACCAAGTATTTAGGGCAAAAAAATACAAAATGTGCAAGGGTCTCAGGTTGCATGGGGCAAAAATGGCAGGAACTCAAATTGCTGTTGTCCTTGCTCCAACTCGTGGTAAACGTCTTTAACGGCAAAGACCCTAATCTCAATTTAATAAAAAGGCTTTTAATGTATGGAGGTTTTACGTTGTTCATATAAGTTTCGAACTTTGGGGAACATTTGTGGTCTAGAAACTGTATTGTCCTACTGCCTTGCCCCTGTTTGGACCAAATCTGCATCAGAACCATCTCCCAATAGCATTGCTTTATACGTGGTTTCACTTCCTTGGTTCTCTCCACACCTCCTCCATTTTGATACATATCTAACGCATTTAAACCAAGGAATTTACATTGCGCCGTCGAGAGTTAGTTACTCTGGAGCGGCTACTTGGAAGGATACCAAATGGTCAGATGACCAGAGGTGCACCCAGTACAAAAGTGGTTTCAAAGCGATTTCGTTATGGATCTCATTTAGCGCCAGATTAAATTTAAGGGGGATAAGGGGTTTGAACATCGGAAAGCACAACAAATGACGTATGAATCGGTTTTCAACCAATGTCAGACTCCTGGAGTTACAGTGGCCCCAAAGCTCGGCACCTTAGGCCAAACCCAGTAGCCTCTGGGTGTAACAGTTGACCTTTATCCTGCTGAACAGGAAAAGGTACGGTGCCAAGATACCATCTCAGCTGTTGACAGTGGGTCCTCGGTGCAGGGTCTGGTCTCCCTGTATTCAACTCTTCTACCCTCAGGGGAATTCAAACATATGCTAATCAGACCACAAACAAATGTTTGCAGAAAGCTCATAACCCAAACCATTACCCTAAATCTGCACCTATGACCCGCAAAATATAGAAGGATCTCTACAAGATGGTGCATATCAAAAACAAGTACAAGTGTCATCCATCATGTGTATTGTAAGAAAGTGGGTTACTGGTTGAGGGGGTGAAACCCTCCTGAGTAGAAGCCAAAATCATTGTTAGGATGAAATCATCACAAGCAGCCCCTAAATTAACCTGTGTTCGACCCTCTGGTAGCTGGGCACAAAACTGTCGGGATCAACTTAGAGGCAATGTGTAAAGTATTTATGCAGCACTTCAAATAGTACTAAAGTGAAACACAACACAAAAAAATCTCACACTAATTTGGAAAAAATAGAGTAAAATTTAATATATAATTGCAAATGACAACAATCCAACCAGTAGAACTTAAGATAAGCAATTTTGAAGCTTTATGTGAAAGTAGTGACAAAAAGGACAAAGCGCCAACTGTGGCTACTTGGTTGCACTAAACAGGGACAAAGTCACAAATGCAGGCTGACCACAATGGATCGCAGGCTGCCTACAGGGACCCAGGTAGGCCCGCTGAAGAAGAGTACTGTAAATTCTGGTTGTGCAGCTGAGGCGATGTTAGGCCCTGGTCAGAGATGCGTTGTGCAACATCAATTCAGATGAGATGTGAGGCTGAGATACGGTGTCCTGCATCACCATCAAGAATGCAAGTTGATGGAAGGTGGGGCTTGCAATGCAAAGTCCTGCGTCAAGGATGCATCTTCCACTGCCTGGTTATGGGAAGCTGTAGGGCTTGCAATGTGAGTCCTGCATCGTCACCGAGGTTGCCGTCCACAAGAGGCTTGCAAAGCAAGCGCCTGCATTGGGGTTGCATCCCGGTGCAAGAGTTGAGGTGAGGTTGAAGGCTGCAAGGGCGATATGAAGCAGCAAAGGTGGTGTGTTAGTTCTTTTCGGGGTAGCATTGCACAGCAGAGGAGAGTGTGTTAGTTCTGCTGGGTCCACAGATGGGCTGGCAGAGCATCCTCAGGCCAATTTCCAAGAATCCAGGATGGAGATGGAACCACTTGGCAGGGTAGGACTCGCAGATGGCGGGATCCAAGTGCTGCGTTCAAGGTCTTTGAAAACCTGTTATGTCTTCTGATTAGGAGGCCAGCCAACTAGCCTTGGAGTCACTTTGTGGTCACGGGTCTAGAGTTGAAGGTCCAGTCCTTCTCACCCAGAAAAGAGGGCAGCAGCTCAGCAAGGTAGAGCAACAGTCCTCCAGAGCAGCAGTCCAGCAGAGTGGCAGTCCTTTCAGCTACACAGTAGTTCTTCTTCCTTGCAGAGTCCACAGGTCCACACGTGTACTGAAGAGTTGGTGTCTGAGGTTCAATATTTAAATCTGTTGCCCTCTTGGTAGTGGAAAAGGCTTCCAGACAATTCCACCCCGAGAGGTGCTTAGAATGGTCTGCCTCCCTGCCTTGGCCCCAGATTGTCTAGGATTAAAATAGACTAGTGCCACACCCTTTCTTTGATTGCCCAGACAGGGCCTTTGTGATGTGCAAGAATGGTAGGTGACAGCTCCTCCCCCTTGTTAATTCAAAGTGGCCAATCCTGCTAACACCCAGCTTCCCTTTGTCTCACTTGCTGAGAGCAATACACCAAGACCAACTGCCAACTACACCTAGTCTTATGACCCTGGATATAGGCAACAGACACCAACTTGGTAGTGACAAGAAATACCATCGTTCATTAGGGGCATTTTCAGAATTGTGATTAAAAGTCTGACATTAGCATTACAGAGGACTTTAAAGTACATTTTTTAGACAAAATGTTTTGTAGATTTTTGTTTGTGAAATCCTCAATCTTTCATCATTTTTCGTTTTTAACAGTAACTGTCGCTCCACATCAATTTCCAGGGCTTTTAAATGTGCATTGAGGTGTTATAATCAAATCTACCCATAACTTAACTGTAGTCAGAATTTCACTTTTAAAGCTGAGAAGCATTTGCAAGAACACAAAGAGAGAGGGAGAAAGAATTGCACACTTCATATATATTGCTGCATCCTAAACAAATCCTAAACAAACAGGCTCAATATGTGATTGGATAGGAGATCTCTATAGTAAAGGTTTCGTTTTTACATGCACAAGAGAAGCATTCTACAATAACAGTGTTTCACAGCAAAGTTATGTGCAGCATGGAGTGAAACATCTAAAGTGCATGTTTTGTTGAAGTCTGCTGTGTGTTATAGTTTCTTTTAGTTTGTCGTATTCTAGTCAGAGATGGGAAGGCATGAATTCTAGAGATAGCAGTTTCATTTTTTAGATGGATGTGGACAGGGCAGATTCAGCCATATGTCTTGCAAGTGTTTCAGAGAGGCTAACCATTTTGTGTAAAAGATACACATAGAAGGCGGTGTCTCTGAGTGAGCCCCCTATGCAAGTGTCAGTTCAGTCAGATATCATGCCACCATATCTGGCTCATGTAAGGCGTGCAGAACTAGGGTAGAAACCATGACGTTAGATCCTTTCCTCTCGAAGGCTGGGTGGGCTGGTGTAGGTTCTGCTGCACTCTAGGTTACACTCACCTGGGCGGCATAGGCATCTAACTCCTTAAACTTCTTTAGATCAAATTTCATAGACTTCAAATTTGAGCCATCCCATGGATACGCTGGAAACAAACAAATATATAGCAATTACTACGCAGCATGAGACTGTTTAAAAAATGATGGATTGGGGTTTGATTTATATGGGGCAATATATGATAAATATATTATTGATTTAATGCTTCTCCTGCAGAAATATGTGTGCCACAGGTAAGTAATCTTTTTGGGCAATTCCAATTTCCTTTCTGTCGCTATTAAAATTAGTACCATTGAGCTAGGTAATACCAGCACCTGGTATGTACAGTAGCCCTATGCCAATAGGTTGAAGTAACAAGTGCTAAATAGGAATGTCAGTAATATTTATGATAATCATAACAATACCACCAATACAGTCCAAACTGATACTATTATTGTTATTTTTTTATTATAAGTAGTAGTAGCAGTAGTAGTACTAGTAGCAGTAGAAAACGAAAACATAGTAGAAGTAGTGGTGGTAATAATAACAGTGGTAGTAGCAGTAATGAGGTGATACATTTGTAGTAGTCGTAGCAGTACTAATAGTCATAATAATATTATTAGTATGAAAGCTCAATGAACATGTGACCCTCACCCATGTAAAAAGAACAAACATATGCAATTCGCAATGATAAAAGACAGATGAAAGTTGGACATTATAAATGAAGATTTACCCACTCATGAAACCATTGTACTTGTGGGGGTAGAGAAAATGAAAGAATTGTTGCCTTAAAATATAGTAATAGATGTGAAAAGTACCTCCTATAGTACATTATGAGGACATTGCAAGATACCAAGGAGTTCTGTGACCTTTAGCCGAGTTCATTTACAAGGTCATGATCCTCCGAGGTGACTTGTAATATATTTTTAATATAAGGCACAGGGTATTTGATTCCTTATAACACACGATCTCATCAACACCCTTCTCACAAGAACCTTACATTCTTGGTATCTTGCTCCTTCATATGAAAATGATAGTGAGGTTACAGACAAGACGCACAGAAGCAGAATCTGTAGCGAAAAATTAAGCACACTAAAAAGCATTTAGTAATTTGTTGATAAAACTATATTAGTATCAGTTTGCAAGTCAGATTAAGAACTACTGTAGCTCAGAATGTGTAGAAAACATGCAGATAAATTCTGTCTTTCCTGTGACCAATAGCATGCAAAAAATAAACATGTTAATAAAATATTTCCTTTCTGCTGATCAATGTTAATTTAAAAAAACAGATAAGAAGAAAAGCCAGTTCTCGTTTTGGTTGTTTAAACTGCAACTGTACGTATGTACTGTGATCTGCCTTTCACGTTGGAGGATGGCTCTGGCAGGAGGCATTATGACATTAGAACTCCAGTGTAATAACTTATTACAGTCACGCAACTACATAATTTCCTTACCGCAGGTGACTACAGATGTCACTACTATAAAAAATAAATTAGAGTCAGACTTAAGCACTGTAATTACAAGCTGCCATTTATTATAAGTGCATACAGAGGTAAGCAATAGTAATATTCAGAGCTACAAATATTTTTTTAAGGACAACATGCCCCCAGAAAAAAGGCAGCAACTCAGTGCCCACTTGGGTTTAATCAACATTGCAACTCTGTGTAAATACACACTGGGCCATCATCAGGCCAACGTGTATTCACTGTTGAAAATCTGTTCTGGAATAATAAAAATGACACAGATCTAACTTGATTAAAATAAGTTACTATTTAATGAGTCTTGGTACTGAATGAGGGGGAATTATACCCCTAGAAAGCGAGATCCTGTAAATCAATGGAAGCTGAGAAAAGAATAAAGGCACTCCCCTTAATAAGCATTCACCTAGAGAATTCTTATTCCATATCAGGATATAAAAGGAGGAATCATCTTTGTTAAGTAGGGAATGGTTCTGCAATAGCAAGCAACTTGGATCAAAGAAGTAGCCAAACAGAGAAGAGAAAGCATGCATAAATACGCTTTGTCAGTCCAACTTTTTTCACCATTCTGTTTTCTATTGTCATTATTTATGGAATCTTGCTCTCTTCTTTCTACATCAAAATAAATTAGTGATTTTCTTTATATGTGTTGCCCTAGAGATGAACATATTAAATTCCTCCGCACATTGGGGTCTATTGGTTTTCATTTCCCAGTAAGATTTTCATATGTGTTTGTACTATAAAGCTAGGAGTTTGATCTTTATCACATAGGAGATGATACAGATCAGCTCTTGTACTGGCCTTTTTCATATTTCCTTGTTCTAAGCACTCTGTTGAGGAGGACTAAAGCCTCACCAAAACATAATTTGTATTGTATCTTTAACCGAAATGCGGCTAACATGGTGCACTTAGTTCCACGAATGCCAACAGAGACCTGCTGAAAAATTGTGATGTATGGATGTAGTGTTCTTTACTGATACATATCACACAAACCACCTGGAACAACCAAATAATCTTGGCACTCTCTATATTTCATATCTGGACTACATGCCTCTAAAATCCATACTGTTGCACGAGTGCAGGGGGATGTCTGAGCACTGAGAATAAAAAGATCATATTCAGAAACAAAATTGTTGCTCTTCTTAGAAAATAACTAGGGCCAGATGTACAAAAAGATTTTGTTCATTCTGTAACTATGGGAAAATGTGTTAGTGCATATGGGCCTTAGAGTGTGGTTACGTAGAAATGTATAGCAGGCGACAAGGGTGAGTAACTTTAATTATCTGTGATTTAGGAAGTTATTTAGAGGAATGGGTGAACTACCGTAAATTGGCAGTTCGGCACCCTGTCAAACTTGTGGCTTACCCACATCAATCAGAGGTGGGAGGACCACAGTTTATAACATCAGAGCTTGATTTGGCTCCACTAGATGAAACCATTGAGCTGGAGGCATATCTACCCAAGGCCACAAGTTGTTAGTGATACCCTATATAGGAGGAGCAACTATCACTATATTTCCTTGCACAGTTCCACCATGTGAGGGAAGGCATTACCAGGAACTAAATCCAACAATGCTCAGGAGTGGTTGGCCTCCAGGTAGGAGTTTTATTTTTCACACTCCTTTGTTGCATAGTGCAGCTCACTTACTGTGCACCATGTAGTCTTTTATTAAGCCACTCCCACTCCTGCATGAGCAGCTATTTTAAAGACTTTGCTCCATGTGTCCTTTGGATTTAGCCCAACAGTGAGCCTGGAAACAAACCTTGCCTGACTTCCTGAACGTGATTTTCTTTCCTTGTAGTTACAGAGGTGCCTGGCTCTATGCTTCTACTACCCTCAGGGGGACATAGGAACATGACACAACTGTTGTGGTACTTATAATTGATTGTTCATTTTAGTATTGTCACACATTTTAGTTTAGTAATTTTTCACTATGAGCAGCAGCTAATGTGCTAGCTGCTGGTTCAGGAGTGGCTGAGTTTCTGTTGGGAGTTTAATTTTGCCCACTACTTTGCCCCATAGAGCGATGCACATACAGAGGGCACTCTTGCCTTTTCTAAGCATGTCCATCACATTATGGTGGGCTATTTTAAAGGCGTTACGTCGTATCAGCACAGCTGGTACACTGGTTTGCACCAAAAGCACTCCATAAGTAGGTCTGCCTGTGCCTGTCTCTGCCCTGTTGATGCCCAGCGAGAGAACTCCCGAATGTATCCATCTAGGGTTATTTATTTTTATTTTTAAGAAATAAGATAATGTATTAAAGTGACTTATTCTTATCCTAACCTGAAATATGGGTTCCATATTTCAACACACTGAGCAATTCCATCCTGAAAGGAGGACATCCCACCTTCGTGGCGAGGCGCCATCATTGTTCCAATCTACAAGAAGGGATAACAAGATGTCCCTGCCATTTACAGACTGATCAGCTCGATCGATATTAGCCAGTAAATGTTTTGTAGGCAGGTTTTACTCAGACTTCTTCAGTGGATAGGCAACCAGAATATCCTCTGTGAATGTCAGGCAGGATTCAGGGTCAGTACTACGGACCAGGTGTTTTACTTCAAGACAATATGCTGGAAGTATATTGCCCTGACGTGCGAACACCTATATGTGGCCTTCATGGACCTGAGTGCAGCTTTTGACCTGGTCCCCAGGGACAGCTGATGGAGAGTGCTAGAGACCTATAACATCCCCAGAGATCTTGTAAGAATTTTGAGAGCCCTGCATTGGGAGACCTTTGCGCAATTTAGGTGGAACAGGCAGCGTGACGTTACACTGAGGATATCAATTAATCAGGGCATGAGGCAAGGGTGTGAGCTTTCCTCCACACTATTCAGCCTATAAGTTAATTGGGTTGTAGAGTGGATGGCAGACCGCAAGCATGATGCACCAAAATCTGCATATTTTAGTACTCCAATCCTCATGTTTGCCCATGTTTGCCTATGATGCACACCTTCTCACTACAAGCCCGATGTGACTCCAATGCTTACTTAAACCTTTGATTCATTAAGTGTCAGACTGATTGATAATTTATCTTGAACCTCACACCTAGAGAAAAGCAGAGTTACATTGCACCAAAGGGCATCAGCTGTGATAAAGAAACACAAACTTACCTCTAGCTGAGGGTTTTCCTGGCCCTTGAAGTCTACTGAGTCACTGCAGTGGCTACATATGAGGCTGAGATCTGGGCTTGAGCTAACCTGTTGCGGCTAGTTAAAGCTGAAAACAAATGTATTAGGTCCTTGCTTTCTTTGCCTATGAGTACACCTTTGACACCTATATGCATCGATCTGGCAATAAAAGGGTTAGACTCAGTAATGTTCCTGAAATCTTCGACATAATGGGTATGCCTCTTGCCCACTCTAAAATTGAAAATATACAGAAATGCCCTAGAGGAACTCATTGTTCTAGACAAAATCATTTGTATGCCATGGCTTAATGAGATAACATTTTTGTGTGCTGCGCTTAAATTGGAGGGAGTCTGGATCTCATCATCAAAAGTGTGTACAAATACAGCTAACAAGCTGAAGGAGACGTTTTGGGAATTCGCACTATTTAAAACATGGAACGATCTAAAGAATTAGAACATTACTGAAAGCTTCCTACATGTTAAATGTGACCCCTTTTTTGAGCCCTTTGTGGATAGATAGGATTAGGACTTGGCAATCAAAACGCATGTATATCAAATTCAGAATAGGTAGCGGCTAGAAATGAGGTCTTTGGTTGGCAGTCAGGTTAACCCCTGTCCAAGCAAGGACCCTCACTCTAGTCAAGATAAAGGAGAAACACACCTTGTTAACCCCCACTCACCCCCTTGGTAGCTTGGCACGAGCAGGATGGCTTAACACAGAAGCTATATGAAAGTATTTGTACCAACACACACAGTAATACAGTAAAACACTACAAAATGGACACCACACCAGTTTAGAAAAATAGGCAATATTTGTCTAAATCAAACAAGACAACAACAACAAAAATCCAACATACACAAGTCAAGATATGAATTTTCAAAAGAATAAGGCTCATATTTATCCTCTTTGTAGTGCCGCATTTGCGTAATTTTTTAACGCAAAAGCGGTGCAAACTAACAAAATTCAATAGTATTATTTAAGTTTGCGCCGCTTTTGCATCAAAAAGCGGCGCAAATGCGGCGCTAAAAAAGTATAAATATGGGCCAAAGAGTCTTACACCATGGAAAACAATGGAAACGTTGATGCTTACAAAGTACCTGGTTTGCATAAAAAATAAAGCTGCACAGGCTAGCGTGCATTGGAAAAGTCAGTGATCAGTCGACTCCTTACACGCAAGTGAGGCCGTGTGCCATTTTCTTCTCTGGTCAGGTCAGCGAAGCATAGTTGTTCTCCCTCGCAAGAGAGCTATGAGTCGATTTCCGGATGGGGCACCTTGGATCCGCGCAGGTTCACAATGACTTTGACGCCCAAGGACGATGCGTGAGAAATCCGGTTAAACGCTGTTAGTAAACCGCACTGCATGGTGTTTGTGTCATTATCAGCAGCAGCAAGTGGGTGTTGCGTCGTTTCTCCAGCTGCGATGCGTCAATCTCCCAGCCACGATGCAGGTAGATTATAGATTTTTGCTGCGAAGCGGGTGGCACATCGTTTATCAGTCAGTGGATTTCAGCTCTTGTTCTGCCAACTAGGCCTCTCAAGGGCCCAGAGACTGGATAGGGCACCACTTGGCAGAACAGGAGCCTCAGCAGAGAGTGCAGGTGCTAGCAGAGGAAGTCTTTGATGGCCCTGAGACTTCAGAATAGGAGGCAAGCTCAGTTCAAGCCCTTGGAGATTCTTCTCGAGCAGGAATGCACAACAAAGTCCAGACTTTGTCCTCTTTCACAGGCAGAAGCAGCAACTGCAAGATAGCCCAACAAAGCACAGTCACATGCAGGGGCAGCACTTCTCCTCATCTCTTCTCCTTGGCAGAGGTTCCTCTTGGTTCCAGAAGTGATCTAAAGTCTGTTTCTTTGGGTCTACCACTTATATCCCTTTCTGCCTTTGAAGTAGGCAAACTTCAAAGGAAAGTCTCAGTTATTCACAAGATCCTGTCTTGCCCAGGCCAGGCCTCAGACACACACCAGGGGGCTGGAGACTGAATTGAGTGAGGGCAAGCACAGCCCATTCAGGTGTAAGTGACCACTCCTCCCTCCACTTTAGCTCAGATGGCTCATCAGGATAAGCAGCCTACACCCCAGCTCCATTTGTGTCACTGTCTAGAGGGAATTCACAAGCAGTCCAACTGTCAGTCTAACCCAGATAGGGAATCCACAAACAGGCAGAGTCACAGAATGGTTTAAGCAAGAAAATGCCCACTTTCTAAAAGTGGCATTTTCAAACTAAGAATCTAAAAAACAACTTCACTAAAAGATCAGAGACACAAAACTCCAAATTTCTATCTGCTCTCAAAGGGAATCTACACTTTAAGAATATTTAAGAGCAGCCCCCATGTCAACCTATGAGAGAGATAGGCCTTGCAACTTTTAAAAGTATGGCAGTATTTCACTATTAGGACATGTAAAACAAATCAGTTCATGTCCCACCTTTAACATACACTGCACCCTGCCCATGGGGCGACCCAGGGCCTACCTTAGGGGTGCCTTACATGTAAAAAAAGGGAAAGGTTTAGGCCTGGCAAGTGGGTACACTTGCCAAGTCGAATTGGCAGTTTAAAACTGTACACACAGACACTGCAGTGGCAGGTCTGAGAAATGTTTACAGGGCTACTAATTTGGGTGGCACTACCAGTGCTGCAGACCCACTAGTAGCATTTGATTTGTAGGGCCTAGGCACCTCTAGTGCATTTACTAGGGACTTAGTAGCAAATCGAATATGCCAATCATGGAAAAGCCAACTACACATACATTTTACACAGGAGCACTTGCACTTTCACTGGTCAGCATAGGTAAAGTGCCCAGCACACAGTCAAAACATGGGAAGCAGAGGCAAAAAAGACAGGGGAGATCACACCAAGGATGCTAGGTCTAACAGTAGCCTTTCTTTAAGGTCCTTCACAAGAATGTGGGATAAGACCCATCCCTTGATGACCATTTGCCCCTTTTGTCCGCTGCCTACTGAGTCTGCAATACATTTTCTTTTTTTCTACCCTGGTTACATCATACCCTGTAATAGATGGATTGTGCCAGTGCGCATACTAATGGACACAGCCCATTACTGGGAGGCATATATGTTTCCGAGATAGGATACAACAGAATTAATTATTTTTTCCATTTCAAAGTTTCTTTTATGGGCATGGAGATGCCTATCGAAGGGAATCATGTCTGATGTCTAAAGGATTCCCAGATGATATTCTGCTTCGTTAAAGGTTCCACGACTTTTGACCTAGTTTTGACTTGTTATTAATCATTCTAAACTTATTCTAACTTCTTGGGCATTCCCTCCCAGTTGTTGAAAGCAATAGTCCTTCTCCACACAGATACCTGGGTGAGGGTCAAATTGGGTGGTGGGATGCAACTTTCCAGGAAAATTCCCACTCTCAGGGTCTGCGCCAGGGATGTGTACTTGCATCCCTTCTTTTTAATCTATTTTTGGCTGACTTACCAGTGGAACTGGTCTAGGTGAACTTGCATCCACCAAAGTTGGGGCAAACTGCCATGACAAGCTTGATGTATGCCGATTATCTCATCCTTTTCAGTCACACTGGCATAGGCCTGCAGAGGCTACTTAACGCAACACCTGAATTCTCTGGAAAAAACGCTGTCCTCATTAATTTGAATAAATAAAAAATCATGCTCTTTAACTTTAAGATGACTGGGCGGCTGCGATTTCAGTGGTACTTGGGTAACAACAAGGTTGAAACAGCACTCGAGGGGGTGTGGTTTGTGCGCCGCGAAGCATGGCCACCTAATCTGGTAGCTCTGCACACCGTAGCGGGACGGAGGCTACGGAGGGGGACCCCAGCTACAGAGGGGCCAACATCATGGCTCCCACTTCGCCCTGCCCAGCGGCGGAGCCCGGCGAGGTTGGAATCCGCTGCCCGCCACTGGCAGGACCGCAGAGGAGATGCGGGAGGCACAGGCATTTGTTATCGGGGCCTCAATTACAGCCGAAGTCCCGGTGCGCTGCATGGTGCAGAGAGCGGTCAAATTTGGCCTATTTGAATCAGCTCGTATGTGGATCACACACAATGGCAAATCGAGGGACTTCATGTAACCTACGGACCTTAGCTTGTTCTTGGATTACCTCGCTCAGCGCCCCATGGACTGCACCCTGGTGTCCTTGTGCCTGGACCCCCCTGCCGGGGGAGACACCTCCTTGGCCTCCCCTGCCCTCTCCCAATCACACACTGTTTCACAGAAAAGAGGCAGGATCTTTGACCACCCGCCTAAATTGCAGGATGGACGTGATCATGCTCTGTAAGCAGTCATTGCGCATACCCAAGACCAGGGCAGAGACAAGTCCCATTCTCCTCTGAAGCCATCAACTACTGACCACACTTAATGCTACCATATCACCTCCATGGACCATTTATAAGCAGAGCATCACGGAGTGGCCCTCTGCATTGGACAGTGTTTTGACTGCAGGCCTTCTCTGTCTCTCCTTTGTTGTTGTGGGAGGGCGGGTGGTGGGGATTCCCGTGCTGACACTTTTGTGTCTCAGTGTTACAGTTCTGTTTTACTTTTGCTACTAGGGTCCACTACGTATATGCACAGGTTTATCCCTGAGTGGACCCCAAGAGACATATATTACATGTGAAAACCTTGGTCTGACACAATCTCCTGACCGGAGATAGGCCCACATGTCCAATCCACTCAATTCATTCACTGGATTTTTACCACCTCCTTGCGCTCCTGGTCCATCCAGTTTATTTGAATTCCCCTGCACATGGTTGACGCTCTATGTTTGTCCATATACCCTCTCTGTATTTTGGACCTCGTTCTCTATCATAATGAGCGCTCCATTCTGTCCTCCCCCCCTGTCCATAGACTTGGCGGCAACTGTTACTTCTTCCTAGTGGTCTATAGACGGCCCTAATGATTCACGTACCTCTCCTTGCCTTCACCTCTCCGCGCTCGCTCAGAATACGGACCATCCCAGCACTGACCCGCAGTTTAACAGAACTATGGGAGGTGAGGAATTTCCTTACCTGTCACAGATACTGATCTGTGCTTCTTTTTCTCTCCTTTCCCTACTTCCAGAGACCCAAGGTTTGGGTCCCTTTTTTCTCAGCTATACCTACAGCTCTGTCCCCTCTCTCTTTCTATATATTGACTTATTCTCTGTGTTCCAACATGAGCAATTTTTCTCCCTTTCCATTTCTTTTCTCTGTCCTTTACTTCCTACTGGCTTGACCCTCTTCTACTCTTCGGCCGGGGACCCCCCTTAGCTTTTCCCTTCCTCTCCCTTGACTGACCTTTGCCACCGTTTTCATACTCAGAGACCCATTCCACCCCCTACAGTCCCTCCATTTAGAATACTCCTCATTAGAAGATTTTGAGTCCTCTCACAGCTGAATCACTGCTATTTCTTAATGGGTTCCACAGCTCCCCTGAAGGTTCTTTCCTGAAACGCTCATGGCATGACACACTACATTAAACAACAAAAAGTTCTATCTTATCTACGATCCAAAAACTCAGACATTGCTCTATTGCAGGAAACCCAGTTATCCTCATCAGAATCGGAAAAGCTGCGCAGAGATTGGCGGGGCAAGGTGCTCTACAGAGGGGTGCCACCAGTGCGAGATGGAGTGCAGGGCACAGGACGGAGATGCTGAGTGGCGATTCTCATTTGCCGATCCTTGCAGTTTAGGCTTCTTAAGACATGGTTTGACTCAGAGGGACGCTATGTCCTTGCCAGGTTAGTATTGGGCCCCTCCACAGTATGCGTGGGATCTATTTACGCTCCCACGGGCTCCAAACATTCCTTTTTCCTCTCTCATAACAGACTACTGACGGAGATCGGAGCTTCTCAATATCTTGCACCGGATGCTATCCTAGATAGATTGGGCGGCATGCGGGCAACAACGCGGACAGGTTCCTTTTGGGGGACGTCCTCTCAGACCATGGTCTGCTGGATCACTGGCGTCTCTCACACCCCACCGACCGAGATTACACTTTTGTCTCCCAGTTCACGAGACCCAATCCAAACTGGACTGCTTCCTAGTTTCGCATCGGCTCTTACAAGCTATTAGAGAGTCTGATATACTTCCAGCAGCCTTGTCGGATCACTCTCCGGTTTTATTGTCTCTAAGGCTCGGACAAGTTTCTCCCGGTCGTAAACCATGGCGCCTCAAAACCTCCCTTTACTGCGCCCTGAAAGGGAAAGTGCTTAGGTCTCATGTCACAGATTACCTCCATAATAACAAGGGCTCGGTCTTCTCACCCCAGCTGCTTTGGGCTGCTGCCAAGGCGGCAATCAGGAGACAACTAATGAGAGATGCTGCCCTTGCCAATGCCCAAAGGCGTGAACAGCAGAAAGTCCTGGAAGACTGTATTCTACAAAATACATGTGACTATACCCGGGCCCCCTCCACATCCCTCCATCGCCGTTTAGAACACACTAAAATAAAACTTAACTCCCTTTATACGTCACACGCAGAATATCTCCCACAAAGACTAAAAGGCCATCATTACGAACAGGGGGAGAAAGTAGGCCACCTGTTAGCCGCCCAACTCCTCAAATGAGAGGCAACATTGGCCATCCTGGCCCTCTACAATACCCATGATTCACTTATTATGCATCCCCAGGAAATTGCCAATGAGTTTCGTCACTTCTACCAGACCCTCTAAGCCCCGGAGGTGGAGGAAGATCACGTTAAGCTGTCCACATTTCTGGAGAACGTGAACTTACCACACCTCTCGGAGGAGGGTAGGGCTCTTCTAGAAGGAGACATCAGCAGAGAAGAGATCCGACAGGCTATTGCTAACCTACCATATCATATAGCACCCGGCGAGGACGGGTACCCGACAGAATTCTATAAATTGGTGGGAGAGGACATGGTGGAAACCTTGTATGAGGCCTTTCGCGGGGCCACCCAAACTGGCTCTCTTCACCCACTATCCAATAGAGCCTCTATAATAGTACTTCCCAAACCAGGTAAAGACCCCCTTATGTGTGGCAGTTACCGTCCCATGTCCCTACTCAACAGAGATGTTAACCGGTTCTGTGCCGCGGACGTAACGGCTACGTCCTGCGGCACAGTGCTGCTGTGCCGAGGACGTAACCATTACGTGCTCGCCACACAGCTCAGAGGGAGCGCTCTCGCTCCCTCTGTGTGCTTCCCCCCACCCCCCAAAGGCAGGGATGGAAGGGGAAGCCCTTCCCCTTCCACCCCCACCCGCCCTCCCCACCCCCCATAATGACGTCAGCGCGGGGTCGCGCGCTGACTTCATTACAGGGTGCCGGTCGCGCAGGAAGCCATTTGCTTCCTGTATGCGATCGGAGGAAGAGGTGAGTTTCTCTTCCCGGTGGGTGGGGGATTTGAAAGAAAGAGGCACTGAGGGAAAGGAAAGGGTTTTCCTTTCCCCCGGTGTCTCTTTGAGCATTCCTGCTGCCCGATCGCATTGCGATCGGGCAGCAGGAATGCCCACTAGACGCCAGGGATTTTTTAATTTTTATTTTGATGTGTTTGTTGAGTGTTGGGGAGCGGCCACTTGGGCAAGGGTCGCTCCCCTTTTGGGGGCAAGTTATTAACGGGGGGCAGAACCCACTGGAACGCCAGGGATGTTTTTATTTTTGTTTAGTTATGTGGGGGGGTGCCCCCTTGGGCAAGGGGTGCCCCCCCAAGGGGGCATAGAACTGTTGGCCTTTTCTGCCCCCCTTGGGGGCAGATCGGCCTATTTTTTTTAGGTCCATCTGCCCCCAAGGGGGGCAGAAGCCACTTAGGCACCAGAGATTGTATGTTTAGTGGATGGGGGGGCGGCCCCTTGGGCAAGGGTCGCTCCCCTTTGGGGGGCATGTCTTTTAGGGCCATTTCTGCCCCCCTTGGGGGCAGATCAGCCTATTATTTTTAGGCTGATCTGCCCCCAAGGGGGGCAGAAACCACAGGAACGCCAGGGATGTTTTTTATTTGTTTATTTATGTGGGTGGCGTCCCCTTGGGCAAGGGGTGCCCCACCCCCAAGGGGGGCATTGACCTGGTGGCCTATTTTTTTAGTCCCATCTGCCCCCAAGGGGGGCAGAAGCCACTTAGACACCAGGGATAGTGTGTGTGTGTGTGTGTTAGTGGATGGGGAGGGCGGCCCCTTGGGCAAGGGTCGCCCCCCATTTTGGGGGCACATGTACCAAGGCCATTTCTGCACCCCTTGGGGACAGATCGGCCTATTATTTTTAGGCTGATCTGCCCCCAAGGGGGCAGGAACCACTAGAACGCCAGGGATTTTTTTTTATATGTTTATTTTTGTTGGGGTGCGTCCCCTTGGGCAAGGGGCGTCCCTCCAAGGGGGGCATTGACCTGTTGGCCATTTCTGCCCCCCTTGGGGGCAGATGGGCCCATTTAATTAGGCCCATCTGCTCCCAAGGGGGGCAGAAGCCACTTAGACACCAGGGATAGTGTGTGCGTGTGTGTTAGTGGATGAGGGGGGCGGCCCCTTGGGCAAGGGTCGCCCCCATCCTTTGGGGGCACATGTGCCAAGGCCATTTCTGCACCCCTTGGGGACAGATCGGCCTATTATTTTTAGGCTGATCTGTCCCCAAGGGGGGCAGAAACCACTAGAATGCCAGGGATTTTTTTAATGTTTATTTTTGTGGGGGGCATTGACCTGTTGGCCATTTCTGCCCCCCTTGGGGGCAGATGGGCCTATTGTTTTAGGCCCATCGGCCCCCAAGCGGGGGCAGAAGCCACTTAGGCACCAGGGATAGTGTGTGTGTGTTTTTTTGTTTTTTTTTGTTTTGGGGCTGTCCCCTTGGGCAAGGGTCGCTCCCCATGGGGACACACTACTAAAGGTATTTTCTGCCCTCCTTGGGGCAGATAGGCCTATTTTTTTAGTAGGCCCATCTGCCCCTATGGCAGAATCCACTTAGGCACCAACTTCTAAATGTTTGATGGTGGGGTGTTCGTCAACTGATTAAGTATTTGCATTTGTGATAAAAAATGTTTTCCTCCTTTTTGTTCTAGTTCAAAGCTTTTGCTTTATTTGCTGTGGCTCCTTGCGGTTTTGGCGGTGGTTGACCTGCGGTTTGCATAGTTGCATGTTTTAGGTAAGTAGCAACAATTTACTCCAAAGGAGTATTGTTGCCATGCATGAATTACATGTTTGTAGGGGGTGTACTAAATGCAGGATTGTGTGTGAAATTGTCCTTAGATTTGTGCACAATGATATTTGTTTTGTCTTATTTCTAATTTGCTTTTCTTTCTTTCTTTTTAGTGGGATATCATTGGTGATTGCTGTGTCTGTGCAGAGTAGTTGCTGGTGATTCAAGCTTTTTCAGGCAACTGAATGGTATAGTTTTTGAGTTTATGACTCTTACTAATAAAGCTACACTTTATTACTTATCTTACACAGTGCTGGTTGTTGGTGGTGAATTTGTCCAGTTAATTTTAGTAGGAAAGATCATGGCTAGCCGCAGGATGACCGCTCAGCAGGTGGTTGGTATGCTTTTTGAGTCATTGTCTGATCATGATTATGAGAGGGACTCTGCATCTGAGGCAGAGGAGGAAGGGAGAGATTCTGGCAGTGATGTTTCTGTTGGAGAGGAATCTTCTGATGAGGAAGCCACACTCAGTGCAGATGAAGGGCCTGTTTTAGAAGAGGACACTGATGTGCGATTAGTGCAGCAACCAGGCCGTTATACGACCTGATCTCTGGGTTGCCCCAAACATGGAGCAGCCAGAGTTGCCTGCCTTTACTGGTCTCCTGGGGTGTAGCGCCAATACATAGAACTTTTTGCCTATCAATTTCTTTGAGTTATTCATGTATGATGTGTTTTTGGAAGAGATTGTTGAGCAGACTAATTTGTATGCGGAGCAGCATTTGAGGGACAACGCTGCTAGACTAAGGCCACACTCTAGAGCTACCCAGTGGAGTCCCACAAATTTGGAGGAGATTAAAATGTTTTTGGGTTTGACTTTTTTGATGGGGTTGATAAGGAAGCCATCACTGGCTTCTTATTGGTCTACTAGTCCCTTGATGGCAACAGCTATATTTCCTGCGACCATGAGTTGTAATCAGTATTTGTTTCTTCTTAGGATGCTGCATTTTGTTGACAATTGTAGGAAAGTACCATCTTGCCTGGCATGTTACCCCCATTTTTCACTGTATATATGTTGTTTTAGTTGTATGTGTCACTGGGATCCTGCCAGCCAGGGCCCCAGTGCTCATAAGTGTGCCTGAATGTGTTACCTGTGTTATGACTAACTGTCTCACTGAGGCTCTGCTAATCAGAACCTCAGTGGTTATGCTCTCTCATTTCTTTCAAATTGTCACTAACAGGCTAGTGACCAATTTTACCAATTTACATTGGCTTACTGGAACACCCTTATAATTCCCTAGTATATGGTACTGAGGTACCCAGGGTATTGGGGTTCCAGGAGATCCCTATGGGCTGCAGCATTTCTTTTGCCACCCATAGGGAGCTCTGACAATTCTTACACAGGCCTGCCACTGCAGCCTGAGTGAAATAACGTCCACGTTATTTCACAGCCATTTTACACTGCACTTAAGTAACTTATAAGTCATCTATATGTCTAACCTTTACCTGGTAAAGGTTGGGTGCTAAGTTACTTAGTGTGTGGGCACCCTGGCACTAGCCAAGGTGCCCCCACATTGTTCAGGGCCAATTCCCCGGACTTTGTGAGTGCGGGGACACCATTACACGCGTGCACTACGTATAGGTCACTACCTATATGTAGCTTCACAATGGTAACTCCGAATATGGCCATGTAACATGTCTATGATCATGGAATTGCCCCCTCTATGCCATCCTGGCATAGTTGGCACAATCCCATGATCCCAGTGTTCTGTAGCACAGACCCTGGTACTGCCAAACTGCCTTTCCCGGGGTTTCACTGCAGCTGCTGCCAGCCCCTCAGATAGGCTTCTGCCCTCCTGGGGTCCAGCCAGGCCTGGCCCAGGATGGCAGAACAAAGGACTTCCTCTGAGAGAGGGTGTTACACCCTCTCCCTGTGGAAAATGGTGTGAAGGCAGGGGAGGAGTAGCCTCCCCCAGCCTCTGGAAATGCTTTCATGGGCACACATGGTGCCCATTTCTGCATAAGCCAGTCTACACCGGTTCAGGGGAAAGGGGAGTGACCACTCCCCAGACCTGTACCTCCCCTGGGAGGTGCCCAGAGCACCTCCAGTGTGCTCCAGACCTCTGCCATCTTGGAAACAGAGGGCTGCTGGCACACTGGACTGCTCTGAGTGGCCAGTGCCATCAGGTGACGTCAGAGACTCCTTCTGATAGGCTCCTTCAGGTGTTGCTAGCCTATCTTCTCTCCTAAGTAGCCAAACCCTCTTTTCTGGCTATTTAGGGTCTCTGCTTTGGGGATTTCCTTAGATAACGAATGCAAGAGCTCATCCGAGTTCCTCTGCATCTCTCTCTTCACCTTCTGCCAAGGAATCGACTGCTGACCGCGCTGGAAGCCTGCAAAACTGCAACAAAGTAGCAAAGACGACTACTGCAACTCTGTAACGCTGATCCTGCCGCCTTCTCGACTGCTTTCCTGGTGGTGCATGCTGTGGGGGTAGTCTGCCTCCTCTCTGCACTAGAAGCTCCGAAGAAATCTCCCGTGGGTCGACGGAATCGTCCCCCTGCAACCGCAGGCACCAAAGAACTGCATCACCGGTACCCTGGGTCTCCTCTCAGCACGACGAGCGAGGTCCCTTGAATTCAGCAACTCTGTCTAAGTGACTCCCACAGTCCAGTGACTCTTCAGTCCAAGTTTGGTGGAGGTAAGTCCTTGCCTCCCCACGCCAGACTGCATTGCTGGGAACCGCGACTTTTGCAGCTACTCCGGCCTCCGTGCACTTCCGGCAGAAATCCTTTGTGCACAGTCCAGCCTGGGTCCACAGCACTCTAACCTGCATTGCACGACCTCCTAAGTTGTCCTCCGGCGACGTGGGACTCCTTTGTGTGACTTCGGGTGAGCATCATTTCTCTCCACTTTGTAGTGCCTGTTCCGGCACTTCTGCGGTGCTGCCTGCTTCTGAGAGGGTTCCTTGTCTTGCTCGATGCCCCCTCTGTCCCCAGACGCAATTGGCAACATCCTGGTCCCTCCTGGGCCACAGCAGCATCCAAAAACCCTAACCGCACAATTTGCAGCTAGCAAGGCTTGTTGGCGGTCTTTCTTCAGGAAAACACTTCTGCACGACTCTCCACAGCGTGGGGGATCCATCCTCCAATGAGGAAGTTCCTAGCCCTTGTCATTCTTGCAGAATCTTCAGCTTCTACTGTCCAGTAGCAGCTTCTTTGCACCCACAGCTGGCATTTCCTGGGCATCTTCCCATCTCCGACTTGCTTGTGACTTTTGGACTTGGTCCCCTTGTTCCACAGGTACCCTCGACTGGAAATCCATCATTGTTGCATTGCTGATTTGTGTCTTTCCTGCAGAATTCCCCTATCACGACTTCTATGTCCTTTGGGGAACTTTAGTGCACTTTGCACTCACTTTTCAGGGTCTTGGGGTGGGCTATTTTTCTAACCCTTACTATTTTCTAATAGTCCCAGCGACCCTCTACAAGGTCACATAGGTTTGGGGTCCATTCGTGGTTCGCATTCCACTTTTGGAGTATATGGTTTGTGTTGCCCCTATCCCTATGTGTCGCCATTGCATCCTATTGTAACTATACATTGTTTGCCCTGTTTTCTAATACTATTACGCATATTTTGGTATTGTGTACATATATCTTGTGTATATTTGCTATCCTCATACTGAGGGTACTCACTGAGATACTTTTGGCATATTGTCATAAAAATAAAGTACCTTTATTTTTAGTATATCTGTGTATTGTGTTTTCTTATGATATTGTGCATATGACACTAGTGGTACTGTAGGAGCTTCACTCGTCTCCTAGTTCAGCCTCAGCTGCTCTGCTAAGCTACCATTATCTATCAGCCTATGCTGCTAGACACCCTATACACTAATAAGGGATAACTGGGCCTGGTGCAAGGTGCAAGAACCCCTAGGTACTCACTACAATCCAGTCCAGCCTCCTACAACAATGCATTAGCCTTGCCACGAGATCACCCTGATTCTGACCGTCTTTTTAAGATTAGGCCTGTCCTTGATCATTTTGTAGATCGGTTTTCGGAGGTCTATGTTCCAGGCAAAGAGATGAGTGTGGACGAGTCTTTGGTCCTCTTCAAGGGTCGTTTGGTTTTTAGGCAGTACATTCCTAGCAAAAGGGCACAATATGGAATTAAATTGTATATGCTGTCTGAAAGTAGTACAGGATATGTGTATAGTTTTCGTGTCCACACTGGTAGGGATTCTAATATTAACCCCCCTGGTTGTCCTCCCACTTTTGGAGCCACTGAGAAAATTGTGTGGGATCTTGGTAGACAACTGTTCAACAAAGGTCACCATTTGTATGTAGATAACTTCTACACTGGAGTGCAGTTGTTCAAGGAATTGTTTAAAGTGGACACTGTTGCTTGTGGCACAATTTGTTGTAACCGGAAAGGCTATCCAAGGGAGCTTGTTTGTAAAAAACTTGAGAGGGGACAATGCTGTGCCTTGCGGAATGATGATCTGCTAGCTTTGAAATTTTCAGACAAGAGGGATGTCTACATGCTAAGTACCATCCATGATGAGAGTACGTCCCCTGTGACTATTTGGGGCCAGGTTGCTGAAGTGCGCAAACCTGTGTGCATTTTAGATTATAATAAGCACATGGGAGGTGTAGATAGAGTTGATCAGAGGTTGCAACCTTATACTGCTATTCGTAAGTCTTACGTTCAGTAAAAGAAGTTAGCAATTCACTTCTTCCACTTAGCAACCTTTAATGCTTTTATTGTGTTTAAGGATAGGTCTCCAGAGTCAAAGATGACATTTGTGAAATTTCAGGAGCCAGTGATAGAGAGCCTTATTGTGGTGGAACAGGCCAGAGTTCCTAGAGAAGCAGTGGTGGAGGATGTGGTTAGATTGAAAGATCGCCACTTTGCTGAGCACATTCCTCCCACACACAAAAATGACTTTCCAGCTAAGAAATGTAGAGTGTGTTTTCGAAGAGGTATCCGTAGGGAGACTCGAATGTACTGCCCAGATTGTCCTTCAAAACCTGGGCTGTGTGTGGGTGGTTGTTTTAAGAATTACCACACCCAGAAGAATTACTGGGAACAACCATGAGTGTAAACTCATGTCTGTTTTGTATTTTCATGTGTTCAGTTTCATCGGTAGCATTTCTGTCATGTACTTAGTTAGAGCTTTTGTGTTTGTAGTTTTGTAATTATTTCTACTTAGTTAGGGGTTCCTCTGTTTAAAAAAAAATAATAATAATTATGCCATTGTGTGTGGAGTGGGGCTTGGCTGAGGGTGTACATAGTGTACATATTGACTTGCTGTTGGCTACTGCAACACACTGACAGCCAAACACCAGTCCACAAACTCCCATCAGCTGGTGTGATTGTTGTATCAGGCATGTGGGCGTATGTAAGTGATGGGCCCTTGAGTGACGCTGTCTGTCGATGTGAGTGTTGTAATGTGCTGGGCCCGTGGCTGGCGGTGTGAATGGTTTTGTGCGTGTCATGTATGAAAGGTATGTGAATGGACTGTAAAGCGGTTGGTGCCTTGTCGCGGCTTTACAGCTCACGAGCTGTGAGTCATTAGTTCAGTTTTTTGCCTTTCAGTTATTAACAGTGCATTTCATTTTTGTGAAATCTCTTGTTAATAAAATGTTATCCACTGAACCATCACTCACCCTCGTGCCAAATCCAACAAGTATGTGTGGTAAAAATGACAAAACCTGCTCCGCTGTAATCAGGCGTCGCAGCACACCTGTGACACGCTAGGTGCCTCGGGTGGGACCCCGATGATGAAGCATGCCACCAACTTGGTTGGTGGGTGAGGGGTCTTTTTCACATAACCTAAGTGCGTTTCTTTTCACAATTTTAGTGTTTGGCACATCACAGACGTATGTGGACACATCAAAATGATATATTACAAAACTACCTGTGTTTGGGGGGAGGGGGGCACCTAAGTTTTTGGTCCTGGGTGCGGCCTTCATCTAGGGAAACCTACCAAACCCAGACATTTTTTAAAACTAGACACCCCAAGGAGTCCAGGGAGGTGTGGCTTGCGTGGATCCCCCAACATTTTCTTACCCAGACTCCTCTTCAAACCTCAAAATTTGCATAAAAAAGCATATTTTCCTGACTTTCGTTTGTACGATCACCGCTCCAGCACAAAATTCCTACTCCCCAGTGTTCCCCTCAGTCTCCCAAGTAAAATGACACCTCACTTATGTGGGTCCCCAAAGCAGAGTGAGCCTAAAGATGTATAAAAGAAGAATATGTCCTTATAAACTCACTGTGCTATCCCCTCTATCTCTACAGGTTTTGGGCCTTATTCTGTTGCAGGCACCTGGCCCACCCATACAAGTGAGGTATCATTTTTACTGGGAGACTTGGGGGAACGCTGGGTGGAAGGAAATTTGTGGCTCCTCTCAGAATCCAGAACTTTCTGTCACCGAAATATGAGGAAAATGTGTTTTTTTTAGCCAAATTTTGAGGTTTGCAAAGGATTCTGGGTAACAGAACCTGGTCAGAGCCCCACAAGTCACCCCATCTAGGATTCCCCTGGGTCTCTAGTTTTAAAAAATGCACAGGTTTGGTAGGTTTCCCTAGGTGCCGGCTGAGCTAGAGGCCAAAATCTACAGGTAGGCACTTTGCAAAAAACACCTCTGTTTTCTGTGAAAAAATGGGATGCGTCCACATTGTGTTTTGGGGCATTTCCTGTCGTGGGTGCTAGGCCTACCCACACAAGTGAGGTATCGTTTTTATCGGGAGACTTGTGGGAGCGCTGGGTGGAAGGAAATTTGTGGCTCCTGTCAGATTCCAGAACTTTCTGTCACCGAAATGTGAGGAAAATGTGTTTTTTTTAGCCAAATTTTGAGGTTTGCAAAGGATTCTGGGTAACAGAACCTGGTCAGAGCCCCACAAGTCACCCCATCTTGGATTCCCCTAGGTCGCTAATTTTCAAAAATGCACAGGTTTGGTAGGTTTCCCTAGGTGCCGGCTGAGCTAGAGGCCAAAATCTACAGGTAGGCACTTTGCAAAAAACAGCTTTGTTTTCTGTCAGAAAATGGGATGTGTCCACGTTGTGCTTTGGGGCATTTCCTGTCGCGGGCGCTAGGCCTACCCACACAAGTGAGGTATCATTTTTATCGGGAGACTTGGGGGAACGCTGGGTGGAAGGAAATTTGTGGCTCCGCTCAGATTCCAGAACTTTCTGTCACCGAAATGACAGGAAAAAGTGTTTTTTGCCAAATTTTGAGGTTTGCAAAGGATTCTGGGTAACAGAACCTGGTCAGAGCCCCACAAGTCACCCCATCTTGTATTCCCCTAGGTGTCTAGTTTTCAAAAATGCGTAGGTTTGCTAGGTTTCTCCAGGTGCCGGCTGAGCTAGAGGCCAAAATCCATAGCTTGGCACTTAGTAAAAAACAGCTCTGTTTTCTTTCTGAAAATGTGATGTGTCCACATCGTGTTTTGGGGCATATCCTGTCGCAGGCGCTAGGCCTACCCACACAAGTGAGGTACCATTTTTATCGGGAGACTTGGGGGAACACTGGGTGGAAGGAAATTTGTAGCTCCTCTCAGATTCCAGGACTTTCTGTCACTGAAATGTGAGGAAAATGTGTTTTTTTAGTCAAATTTTGAGGTTTGCAAAGGATTCTGGGTAACAGTACCTGGTCAGAGCCCCACAAGTCACCCCATCTTGGATTCCCCTAGGTCTATAGTTTTAAAAAATGCACAGGTTTGGTAGGTTTCCCTAGGTGCCGGCTGAACTAGAGGCCAAAATCTACAGGTAGGCACTTTGCAAAAAACAGCTCTGTTTTCTGTCAAAAAATGGGATGTGTCCACGTTGTGCTTTGGGGCATTTCCTGTCGTGGACGCTAGGCCTACCCACACAAGTGAGGTACCATTTTTATCGGGAGACTTGGGGGAACAATGGGTGGAAGGAAATTTGTGGCTCCTCTCAGATTCCAGAACTTTCTGTCACCGAAATGACAGGAAAAAGTGTTTTTTTTGGCCAAATTTTGAGGTTTGCAAAGGATTCTGGGTAACAGAACCTGGTCAGAGCCCCACAAATCACCCCATCTTGGAGTCCCCTAGGTGTCTAGTTTTCAAAAATGTGCAGGTTTCCCCAGGTGCCGGCTGAGCTAGAGGCCAAAATCCACAGCTAGGCACTTGGTGAAAAACAGCTCTGTTTTCTTTCTGAAAATGTGATGTATCCACGTCCTGTTTTGGGGCATATCCTGTCGCGGGCGCTAGGCCTACCCACACAAGTGAGGCACCATTTTCATCAGGAGACTTGGGGGAACGCTGGGTGGAAAGAAAGTTGTGGCTCCTCTCAGATTCCAGAACTTTCTGTCACCGAAATGACAGGAAAAAGTGTATTTTGTGCCAAATTTTGAGGTTTGCAAAGGATTCTGGGTAACAGAACCTGGTCAGAGCCCCACAAGTCACCCCATCTCGGATTCCCGTAGGTGTCTAGTTTTAAAAAATGCACAGGTTTGCTAGGTTTCCCCAGGTGCCGGCTGAGCTAGAGGCCAAAATCCACAGCTAGGCACTTTGTAAAAAAACAGCTCTTTTTTCTTTCTGAAAATGTGATGTGTTTTGGGGCATATCCTGTCGCGGGCGCTAGGCCTACCCACGCAAGTGAGGTACCATTTTTATCGGGAGACTTGGGGAAACACAGAATAGCAAAACAAGTGTTATTGTCCCTTGTCTTTCTCTACATTTTTTCCTTCCAAATGTAAGACAGTGTGTAAAAAAGACGTCTATTTGAGAAATGCCCTGTAATTCACATGCTAGCATGGGGACCCCAGAATTCAGAGATGTGTAAATAACCATTGCTTCTCAACACCTTATCTTGTGGCCATTTTGGAAATACAAAGGTTTTCTTGATACCTATTTTTCACTTTTTATATTTCAGCAAATGAATTGCTGTATACCCGGTATAGAATGAAAACCCATTGCAAGGTGCAGCTCATTTATTGTCTCTGGGTACCTAGGGTTCTTGATGAACCTACAAGCCCTATATATCCCCGCAACCAGAAGAGTCCAGCTGACGTAACGGTATATTGCTTTCAAAAATCTGACATCGCAGGAAAAAGTTACAGAGTGAAACGTGGAGAAAAATGACTGTTTTTTTCACCTCAATTTCAATATTTTTTTATTTCAGCTGTTATTTTCGGTAGGAAACCCTTGTAGGATCTACACAAATGACCCCTTGCTGAATTCAGAATTTTGTCTACTCTTCAGAAATGTTTAGCTTTCTGGGATCCAGCATTGGGTTCACACCCATTTCTGTCACTAACTGGAAGGAGGCTGAAAGCACAAAAAATAGTAAAAATGGGGTATTTCCCAGTAAAATGCCAAAATTGTGTTGAAAAATTGGGTTTTCTGATTCAAGTCTGCCTGTTCCTGAAAGCTGGGAAGATGGTGGTTTTAGCACCGCAAACCCTTTGTTGATGCCATTTTCAGGGGAAAAACCACAACCTTCTTCTGCAGCCCTTTTTTCGCATTTTTGTTTTAAAAACCAAAATGTTTGCTGTATTTTGGCTAATTTCTTGGTCTCCTTCAGGGGAACCCACAAAGTCTGGGTACCTCTAGAATCCCTAGGATGTTGGAAAAAAAGGACGCAAATTTGGGGTAGGTAGCTTATGTGGAGAAAAAGTTATGAGGGCCTAAGCGCGAACTGCCCCAAATAGCCAAAAAAAGGCTCAGCACAGGAGGGGGAAAAGGCCTGGCAGCGAAGGGGTTAAAATCCTGGCAGGGATACTCGCGGCACATCTCAAGAAGGTTATACCTTCTCTGGTCCATCACACACAGGTTGGCTTTGTGCCCGGTCGCTCTTCCAGAAATCACCTCTGCACACTGTTCCATGCTATGTGGGTGACACGGGACTCACAGGAGGAAGCTCTTGCCCTCTCTCTAGATGCCGAGTAGGCATTCGACCGCATAGAGTGGTGGTACCTCTTTGAAACACTAAAGCAGTTTGGCCTCGGAACTAGATTCATTAATATAGTACGCCTACTATATGACTCTCCGACCGCACAGGTCAACTGCAGTGGGTTCTTCGCTGGCACATTTCTGGTGCATAGGGGGCCCCCTGTTACCCTTGTTGTTTCTTTTGGCTGTTGAACCCCTGGCGGCCATGATACGTGGCTCCAATGCCATCTCTGGGTTACCCATTCCTGGTGGGGGTTCTGCTATTTATCTGTATGCCAATGATATTCTTCTTACCTTCACCGGCTTATCCAACTCCTTACCGGCTCTTCCTGTCATACTCTCAGAGTTTGAGCTCCTTTCAGGATACAGAATCAACAGGGGTGAGAGCAAGGCATTAACGCTGTCTCCTGTAAAGGTGAGCGCATCAGTACAGGATCTCTCGGTAAAATAGAAATGGTTGCACCTTCAATATCTTGGCATATATATCAATAGGGGACTGGAGAACATGATAACAGATAATCTAGACCCGCTATTAACCAGTATGAAATGTGACTTTGACAAGTGGATGCACCTAGGCCATTCCATGTGGGATAGAGCTCAGGTGGTACGGATGGTAACTCTACCACGCTTCCTATATGTCCTGGGCATGCTACCTTTACGGATTTCCTCTGTCTACTCTCCGAGAGATAGGCTGTCGCATTCGGGCCTTTGTGTGGGGATCAATGCATCCGCGGCTACCCAGGGCAGCATCACTCGCCAGACGTGAGTACGGAGGACTGGGTCTTCCCTCCATGGAACACTATACACTTGCATTACACCTCTCACAATTAGTTTATCTGCTACCGAAGGCGCGAGGCCCACCTCTCTGGGTGGAGGTGGAAAGGACTATCTCCCATCCCTCCTCGGAGTTACATATACTTTATAATGCAAGATCTGCTCCCTTGCTCTCCAACAACCCCATGATCAGAGCCATGTGCAACTCCTGGCGACAAGCTCATCGCTTGCTCAAAATTGACCCCAAGATCCACAACAGAGCAGCGTTGTGGGGCAATGGGGGATTACTCATAGGGAGAAAAATCATCTCCTGGGAGGAGTGTCATTTAAAGGGCCGTCATCGACTGGACCAACTGAATAGGGGCACATTGAAATCCTTCACAGAATTAAGGGAGGAATTTGATCTCCCGAAGCATCAGCTATGGCGCTTCGTTCAGCTTAAACATTGCCTGGAGGGATGATTGGGAAAGCCCCCCTGGAACCTCCCTCAATCCCCAATACTCCACTACTTGGAAACGTGGGGAACCCTCTGTGGCGTAATTTCCGGGCTCCACCCCCAGCTAAACCGTCACCTTGTTTCCCTCCCACTTTTACTCTCCACTAAGTTAAAATGGCAGGCACGCCTCCAGACTGAATACGAATTGGAGGATTGGGCAGACATGGTTGGGGCCGGAGATCAGGGGGCTAGAGAAGCTCACCTAAAATTTAGTCTCTTCAAGACACTGCACAAATGGTACTGGTCCCCCCACAGAAGCTGCGCTCAGCTGGGTTATTATCCCACGTCTCCTGCTGGAGATGCCCGCATAACCCCTGTGATCTGCCTCACATCCTACATGACTGCCCACCTATACATGCTTTTTGGCAGAAAGTGGGGCGTATCCTCAGGGAGATAATACCATTACCTACCTACCTCCCTCACCCCTTCACTATTATTATTGCATGATACAAGTGAGATAAGTTGCCTATCACAACCACAACAACACCTACTACATACTGCGCTTGCTATGGCCAAGGTATGTATCCTCAGACACTGGCGCACAGCTGTTGTCCCTCTTCATGGGGAATGGATTGCTGCTATATACCAGGTGCCACGCATGAGAAGCTCATTTATGGCCTCCAGGACAAGCTAGGCGCCTTCCTACATACGTGGGCCCCTTTCCTATCTGCAACGGAGAGCTAGCGGACATATGTGGGCACCGAGATCAATACTAACGGACATTGTTACACACACCAGTTGACTTACACATTCATGCACTAGGCTACTACCCTATCTTTTCACTTGGTACTAGAGACACTCTATCCTGCACTCCCATCTGGTCTAAGCAATGGTTGGCTATGGATAAGATGTGCTCATCTACTCCCCCCAGGACCCATTCCCCCCTTATTCTTCCCACTGTATTTCCATCCCCCCCGGTCGATGTTACTGTTTCTATTATTACCTTTACGCTTTCTTCTTATCCTCTTCCTTCTACCCTTTCCATAGCTCCTTCTCTCTTTTCCACCTTATTTCCTCTTTCTCATTTCTCACAAACGTTGTGTTTTTATCATTGTATTTTCCTTTTTGTTTACGGCTCTCACATCTCATATCTCAGAACTAATCCCCGATAAGTAGCACGTCATGTCAGATGTTCGTTATTCCTAGTACTTTAAGTCTAGCACCTAACCTTCCCACCCATTAGTCAGCATGATCTATATCGGCTCAGAAATCTGCTTAGTATGTTAAGACACTCTTAACACCTTAGCACTCGCCAGTGTTTTCTTGAAAGGGCGACCAGCTAAGTTATCCCATCGCCTATCTTCTCCTTCCCCACCCCTTCAGCATATTTATAGATTCTCTTTCCCAGATCTATGCATCAGCTTTTCCCTCTTTTTACTCCTATCTCTCTCTTTTGCTCACTGCCCCTGCTTTACAGCCCCGCGACCTACAAGAACCACTCATCTCTTCCCGTGGGTCTCCCCCATAGTGACCTCCCCCACGCCACTTTCCCTTCCCCCGCCCGCAGTGGCGGTTGCTGCAGTGGGAGGAGGTAGGGAAAAACTACTGGACGGGGATTTGCCCAAAATATTGATTGATTATGAATACTATCACTGGGACACTATTGGAGCCATGAACGTATCCTTATACACTTATTAGACTGCTTGTGTTGAGCTACCAGTTACATTGCATTTTAGAAGTATGACATTAGTATTGAAGCCATGTTTGACATTTGTTCGCCCCAGGTCAAATACTATCTTTGCACGGCTATAGACTCCTTCATCTATGTAACTGCTGGGTCTTTGTAAGGGACACTTGTCTATTGCATGTTGAACGGGATCTAAGTACAATATTGAGACTCTTGTGCTTGATTGTTGATTCAACAACCTTTAATAAAGAAATACAACACAAAAAAGAAACAGTGCGTGAATATTTATGACTAGGGGTTCTTCTTGACAGCAATGGCTCCTTCATACCCCATCTCGCTTGAATTTGTGTTCAACAGTGTCAAAAAAGCAACTGGTTCTTCAATCTATCTGCCGCTATTGAAGGTCATCCAAGCCAAATTAATACCAACAATCACATATGGCAGTGAAGTTCTAAGAGGCCATGGTGACGAGCACTTGGACAAAATGATCACCAAGCTTTTCAAGAGGTTGTTCAGCTTACCAAATCATGTTTCACCGGCCCAAGACTGCCTAGAATTTGGCCTGGTTAGGTAGCTTCCAGTAAGGAAAGGGGTATTTATCAATCTGATCCATAAACTTAAGGTAGCAAGAGAAGGCTCCATAAGCTCTCTTATTTAGGTAGAAATGACTTCGGACCCAAACTCCGCCTTCCGTCTCTACCTCAAGTCCTCCTTGACAACATCGGGCCTGGTAGATCTATTACCCAAACTAAGCTCACACCAGCTTGTCAAACGTGCAACAAAAGTAAGCATCAAGTCTCACACATCTTCAGGATGAAGAGGCTTTATCGAAACGAAGCCATGCCAGGCTGGTACAGTCATCATAGGGCTCTCTAACCCCCACAACTCTATCTGGGAGCAGCAATTAATCCATGGATTAAAGCAGCCTTTATGAAATACGGAATGGGATGCCTTCCAAGATATGTCCACCTCCCTAGGTGGACGAGAGTCAATATGATGGACACCTTTCGACTATGTAGGCTGGCTCCAGAAACGCTGATTGTTATACCTGACTGCTTTAGAGTGGTCACTCCTAACTTTTTGCCTGTCTCCCTCCACTTTTTGGACACTGTTTTTGCTGGTTTTAGGGCTCTATGCACTTCACCACTGCTGACCACCCCACTAAGACCCCAGTAAAGTGCACTACAAGTGCCCAGGGCCTGTAGATTAAATGCTACTCATGGGCCTGCAGCAATGATTGTGCCACCCACATAAGTAGCCTCTTTAAAAGTACTTGTCACCCCTAAGGTAGACCCTAGATAACCCATAGGGCAGGTTGCTATGTATATAAAAGGCAGGACATGTACCTGTGCAGTTTATATGTCCCGGTAGTGTAAAACTCCTAAATTTGTTTTTACACTGCTCTGAGGCCTGCTCCTTCCAGAGACTAACATTAGGGTGAACCTCATGGACTGTTTGAGTGATAGACTCAGATCTGAAAGGAGTAACAAGGTCATATTTAGTATGGCCAGAGTGGTAATACAAAATCCTGCTGACTTGTGAAGTTGGATTTAAGATTACTATTTTAGAAATGCCACTTTTAGAAAGTGAGCATTTCTCTGCATTTAAATCCTTCTGTGCCTTGCAGTCCACATCTGGCTGGGTTAGTTGACAGCTCCCTTCTGCATTCCACAAACCCCAAACACAGGATGCTCAGTCACACTTGCACACATCTGCATGTTGAATGGGTCTTCCCGGGCTGGGAGGGTAGAGGGCATGACACTTACATGTCAAAGGACAGCAGCCTGCCCTCACACAAAGGACTGCCGTCCCCCTACTGGGACCCTGGCAGACAGGATGGAAGTGAAAGGGGACCTTGAGCACTTCTAAGCCACTCTTTGATGTCTCCCCCACTTCAAAGGCACATTTGGATTTTTAAGCAGGGTCTCTGGCCCTACTAACTCAGACACTTCTGGACAAGATACCACTGGTGAAGAATCCCTGAACCAGAACCAGCAACCTGCCAAGAAGAACTTCCTGGCTGCCCAAAGGACTCACCTGACTGCTTTTCTGCAATGGTCTGCTGCCCTGCTGTTGCCCTGCTGCCTTGCTGTCTTCTGGCTGTGCTGAGAAATGCTCTCCAAGGGCTTGGCAAGAGCTTGCCTTCTGTTCCCTGAAGTCTCAAGACCAAAAAGACTTCATTCCTGCAAAAGAACTTCTTGAGCGGCAAAAATCGACGCACAGCCTGCAAGAAACGACGCACAGCCTGCATCGCAGTGAGAAAATCACCGCACACCAAACCAGATCGACGAAGCCTGATTTCCCAAAGATGAGAACAAAGCAGCGCCAGCCTTGCAAATGGAAATTCAAAGCACGGCCCCCTGGATCGACGTAAAGCTGAGCCGGAACTATGCAGTCCGACTTCCTGAGAGAAATTTCCATGCAGTGCATACTGGATCGACGCAGCCCCTGTGACTTCATCTTGCACCCCCAGGATTTCAACGAACCGTCCCCGGGGCATCTGAAAACCCCCAACCCGAAGAGGATCCCAGTCTCTGTGCCAGAAATCATCGCAAAGCCTGCCCTGCATGAAAACTCAATGACGCATGGTCTGTGTGCGCTGGAAAAATCAACACACACCTCCCCGTTATCCACGCCACTCCTCCTCTGCGGTCCCTTGCGGAGAATTTGAATGCGATCCAGGTACTTTGTGCTTGCAAGAGACATTCGTTGCTTTTTAAGAACTAAAGACTCTTTATATCATTTTCTAAGTGATATTTCATTGTGTACTTATTGAATCTTGATCGTTTTGACCTGGATTTAACCAGATAAATATTAAAAAAATTTCTAAACACTGTGTGGTGTAGTTTTGTGGTGTATTTTTGTGGTGTTATACTGTATTATTGCATGAGTTTTTGCACAAATACTTTACACGTTGCCTTCTAAGTTAAGCCTGTCTGCTCAGTGCCTAGCTACCAGAGGGTAGGCACAGGCTAATTTGGATTGTGTATGACTTACCCTGACTAGAGTGAGGGTCCTTGCTTGGACAGGGGGTAACCTGACTGCCAACCAAAGACCCCATTTCTAACATTGGTGATCAGCGGTGAGGATAGGACTTGTATTTGTGCAGTGACATACAATAGATAAGTGTTCACTACCTACCCACAGTTGAAGGTCAACTTGATTTTTTATCTTTTTCTGCAATTTTGTTTTCTGCCTAATTTTTAACTAAATCCTCATTCAATATTTCTCTGGCCGGGTCTCAAGCAGGAGCTGAAGATTGTGACCAAGCCAAGCTGGAGACATATACTGTTAAATAGCTGATGGGGTTCTGCCAGGAGATGGAAGTACCTACTCCGGGTGCCTCCAGAAAGGAGGAATACCTAAAGGTGCTGAGGGCCTGGGCAGAAGCCCAGTCTTATGAGAATGTTAAGGAGGAGGATTCAGAGAATGGCCCCTCAGAGGATTTCTTGTCAGAAGTGGGGGATGATACCCCTGTAACTGCGCCCCCTGCCAAACCACGGAGCAGTGTTTCTAGCCATGGCCTGACCGCAGAGGAAAGGAGGGAGGAGAGAGAGTTTCAACTACAAATGACAAAGTTACAAATTGAAGCTGAAAGAGGAGAGGCAGCAGCTGAGAGAGCCTTGGCTGAAAAGAAACTTTTGTTGGCTCATGAACTGAGTTTCAAGGAGCTTGATATTAAGGCAAGACAGTTGGAGACCAGCAGTGATGGTGGCAGCATACATGCAGGACCTGCTGGGGAGAGGAAGGTTTGTATACCTAAAAATGTAGTGCCAAATTATGTGTTGGGAGATGACATTGACAAGTGGTTGGCTGCTTATGAAGTTGCACTAAGGGCTGATGGGGTCTCTGAAGAGCAATGGGGGTGGCCTTGTGGTGATATGTACCAGTAGTGGGGAGGGACACACTCCTTGCATTGGATCCTAAGGATCAAAACAGATACACACCCATGAAAGCTGCATGGCTTGCCAGGTTTGGGCTGACACCTGAGAAGTAACATCAGAGGTTCAGGGACAGCACCAAACTCTTCACACAGTAATGGGTAGACTTTTTTGATTTTTCCAGTAAGGCACTAAATGGATTGGTGGGGGGCAGTAAAGTAGATGACTGTTTGGGGTTATATAATTTAATCCTGAAAGAGCATATGTTGGGCGTTTGCTTTACAGAGTTGCGCCAGCACTTAGTTGACAGCAAGCTGACTGGTCCTAGAAAGCTTGCTGAGGAGGCAGACCTCTGGGTTAGCACCAGAGTGTCCAAAAAGGTACCTGGGGGGAACACCCTCAAAGGTGGTCAGGGTTCCCAACAGAAGAAAGAGGGGGATAAAAAATAAAAAATAAGGAGTTCTCAAAAGGCCCCCAAAACAATTCCCGGGTAAAACTAGTCCCCATCTGACACTGACAGGAAGCCAGGGTACTTTGACAAGAAGAAAGGGAAGTTTATCTCCAGATGCTGAGAGTGCTTCAAGTTGGGACACTCTAAGGGCGACTCCCAGTATCCCAAGAGGGCACAGCCCCCCACTGGCGGGCAGACACCCGGGTTGGCTAGTGTAGCGCTTGGGGGGGAGACAGTCCCAGTTAGCTTTGGGGAGCAGATAGCGGTGTCACTAGTATCCCTGGGAGATAAGGAAATGGTGCCAAAAACCCACATGCCTGCAAATACATTCAAGTATAGACAGTGGGTCACCATTGATGGGCAAAGGGTGGAGGCCCTGCGTAGCACAGGAGCCAGTATGACTACAGTCAGGGGTCAGCTGGTGTCAGCAGAGCAAATCATCCCTAATACATTCCACCAGGTCATAGTCACTGACAATCGTGAGAGTCACCTACTGATGACTCTAGTTTCTTTGGGGGGGGGGATTCTGGTACTCTAAAAGTAGCTGTGAGTCCTGCCATGCCTGTAGATTGTCTGTTAGGCAATAATCTTGAGCATACTTCCTGGAAGGAGGTAGAGCTCAGATCACACCTGGAGATGTTAGGTTTGCCTGAGTGGGTCTGCATGACCATAAGGTCCATGGCTGTCCGGGAAGGGAGTCAAGGGCGTCTGGAGCCTGGATCAATGGCTCAGACAGCTGCACAGAGAAAGGCTCAGTGACCCAGGAAACCAGCCCCAGATATTCCCAAGGTGGTGGACGAGGTCTCAGAGGAGAGTGCCCCTGAGCCAACTGGGGAGGATATTGCCGACTTGGGTAACCTGCTGAACGTGCTGGCTGGCAAGTAGAGGGTGGGCCAACCAGGGAGGAATTCTGCAAAGCACAGAAGGAGTGCCCCACTCTTGAGGGTCTGAGGCAATAGGCCTCAGCCCAAGCAGCAGGTGAAACCTCTGGTGATCACCACATGTATTGGGAGAATGATCTCCTATACAGTGAGCATAAGGTGCAGGCCACTTGGGCAGCACGTGTGCTGGTGGTCCCGCAGTGTTACTGGGCCTTCCTACTGGGTCTGGCTCACGACATCACCCTGGCAGGACATCTGGGGCAAGACAAGACCTTTGCCAGGCTTGTCACACACTTCCATTGGCCTAGAATGCGGGTAGCCTCAGATAATCTCTGTAGGGCCTGCCCAACCTGCCAGGCTAGTGGTAAGACACGGAAAAGGCTTAAGACCTCCATGATCCCACTCCCCAGCGCTGGCACCCCCTTTGAAAGGGTGGGCATCAACATCATTGGTCCCTTGGACCACAAAACCACCTTAGGCAACAGGTTTATCCTGTTTTTGGTGGACCATACCACCTGCTATCCCGTGGCAACCCCCCTAAGGACAGTGACTGCACCGCTAGTGACCAGAACTCTCTTGGGAATATTTACCCATGTGGGGTTCCCAAAGGAGGTTGTGTCTGACAGAGGCACAAACTTCATGTCAGCATACATGAAGTCCATGTGGTATGAGTGTGGGGTAACCTACCAGTTTACCACCCCTTACCATCCTCAAACCAATGGGCTTGTTGAGAGATTCAACAAGACCCTAAAAGGCATGATTACTGGCCTACCTGAGGCGTAAGTGGGATGTCATCTTGCCATGCCTTCTCTTTGCTTATAGAGAGGTACCCCAGAAAGGGGTGGGTTTCAGCTCCTTTGAACTTCTCTATGGTCACCCTGTCAGGGGACCATTAAGTATTATCAAGGAGGGATGGGAGAAAGCTCCCAAGAAACCTACCCAAGATGTGGTCAGTTATATGCTGGCCCTCCGCAACCAGACCCAGCGTTTCTGGAAACAGGCCAAGAGTCACCTTGAGGCCAGTCAAGATGTGATGAAGAAGTGGTATGACCAGAAGGCCACTTTGGTAGAATTCTCACCTGGTGAAAAAGTCTGGGTGATGGAGCCAGTAGAGCCTAGAGCTCTCCGGGACCCCTGGACTGGCCCATACAAAGTGAAGGATCTAAAGTGGGAGGCCACTTACCTAGTGGACCTCAAGCCCCCTATAAACCCCCTAACGGTTCTCCATCACAAGAGGCTGAAACCTCATTTTGAGAAGTCTGACACAAGTTCGCTCCTTGTGACAGATGGGGGCATGGAAGAGGAGGGTGAGCCTCTCCCCAACCTCCTCTCTGCCAAAGAAAGTGATGGTTCAGTGGAGGGTGTTGATCTCTCTGAATCCCTGGCTCCAGAACAGAGAGGAGATTGCTATGAGTTATTGGAGCAGTTATCTTCCCTGTTTTCCCTCACTCCTGGACTCACCCACTTGTATGTCCACGATATTGACACAGGAGATAGTCCCCCTGTAAAGATCAACATTTACAGGTTGGCAGACAAGGTGAAGGCCAGCATCAAGGAGGAAGTCGCCAAGATGCTGGCCCTGGGGGTTATTGAGAAGTCCAGTAGTCCCTGGGCAAGCCCTGTGGTGCCAGTACCCAAGGCTGCTGCACCCGGTGCCAAGCCAGAACTCCAGTTCTGCGTGGACTACCGGGGTTTCAACTCAGTCACACAGACTGACATTCACCCCATCCCCTGAGCTGATGAGCTCGTAGACAGACTAGGCGCTGCCCAATTCCTCAGTACTTTTGATCTCACTTCAGGGTACTGGCAGATTGCCTTGAATGAGGGTGCTAAAGAGAGATCTGCATTTTCCAAACCTCAGGGCCATTACTAATTCTGGGTGATGCCCTTTGGCTTGAAAAATGCCCCCGCCACCTTCCAACAGTTGGTTAACGGGGTCCTCGTGTCAAGGATGCCTTCTGCGCAGCCTACCTAGACAACATTGCCATCTATGGTTCCAGCTGGGAGGAACTCCTTCTCCACCTCAAGGAGGTGCTTCAGGCCCTGCAACAGGCAAGCCTGACCATCAAGGCCAGTAAGTGCCAGATTGCGCAGGGTTCTGTGGTGTACTTGGGAGGTAGGTGGTGGCATGGTGTAGCCCCTCCAGGCCAAGATTGAAACTATCAAGGCCAGGCAATCACCTAGAACCCAAACTGAGGTGAGGGCCTTCTTGGGCCTCACTGGTTATTACCGTAGATTCGTCAAGGGCTATGGAACCATTGTGTCACCCTTGACAGAACTCACATCCAAAAAGCAACCTAGGTTGGTGAATTGGACAGAGGCCTGTCAGAAAGCCTTTGACTCCCTGAAGGAAGCCATGTGCACGGCCCCCGTGCTCAAGGCACCTGACTACTCCCATGAATTTATTGTGTAGACAGACGCTTCAGAGCATGGCATGGGGGCAGATCTAGCACAGCTAAATGAGAAGGGCCTAGACCAACTAGTAGTCTTTATTAGCAGAAGACTATTACCACGGGAACAGAGGTGGAGTGCTATTGATAGAGAAGCATTTGCTGTGGTCTGGGCACTGAACAAGCTGAGAACATACCTGTTTAGGACTCACTTCTGAGTTCAGACAGACCACAGGCTCCTCAGATGGCTCATGCAGCTGAGGGGTGAGAATCCTAAACTCTTGAGCTGGTCCATGTCCCTACAGGGGATGGACTTTACGGTGGAGCATCGCCCGGGGATTGACCACGCCAATGCTGATGGTCTCTCCAGATACTTCCGCCTTAGCGATGAGAGCTCCCAGGGGGTTGGGTAGCTCCCCACACTTTCAGCTGGGGGGGACACATGTTAGACTTGACAGCCTTAGGGTGGTCACCACTAACTTTTTGCCTGCCTCCCTCCACTTTTTGGACACTGTTTTTGCTGGTTTTAGGAATCTGCGCACTTTACCAATGCTAACCAGTGCTAAAGTGTATATGCTCTCTCCCTTAAAAATGTTTACATTGGTTTATGACCAAGTGCCTTAATTAATCTACTTGTAAGACCCCAGTAAAGTGCACTACATGTGCCCAGGGCCTGTAGATTAAATGCTACTTGTGGGCCTGCAGCACTAATTGTGCCACCCACATAAGTAGCCTCTTAACCATGCCTCAGGCCTGGCATTGCAAGGCCTGGGTGTGCAGTTTCACTGCCACTTCGACTTGGCCTTTAAAAGTACTTGCCAAGCCTAAAACTCCCCTTTTTCTACATATATGTCACCCCTAAGGTAGGCCCTTGATAACCCATAGGGCAGGGTGCTATGTAGATAAAAGGCGGGACATATACCTGTGCAGTTTATATGTCCCGGTAATGTAAAACTCCTAAATTCGTTTTTACACTGCTGTGAGGCCTGCTCCTTTCCTTGACTAACATTAGGGCTACCCTCATATACTGTTTGAGTGGTAGATTCTGATCTGAAAGGAGTAACAAGGTAATATTTAGTATGGCCAGAGTGGTAATACAAAATCCTGCTGACTGGTGAAGTTGGATTTAAGATTACTATTTTAGAAATGGTACTTTTAGAAAGTGAGCATTTCTCTGCACTTAAATCCTTCTGTGCCTTACAGTCCACATCTGGCTGGGTTGTTGACAGCTCCCTTGTGCATTCCACTCAGACAAACCCCAAACACAGGATGCTGAGTCACACTTGCACACATCTGCATGTTGAATGGGTCTTCCCGGGCTGGGAGGGTAGAGGGCATGACATTTACATGTCAAAGGACAGCAGCCTGCCCTCACACAAAGGACTGCCGTCCCCCTACTGGGACCCTGGCAGACAGGATGGAAGTGAAAGGGGACCGTGTGCACTTCTAAGCCACTCTTTGATTTCTCCCCTACTTCAAAGGCACATTTGGATTTTTAAGCAGGGTCTCTGACCCTACTAACTCAGACACTTCTGGACAAGATATCACTGGTGAAGAATCCCTGAACCAGAACCTGCAACCTGCCAAGAAGAACTGCCTGGCTGCCCAAAGGACTCACCTGACTGCTTTTCTGCAAAGGACTGCTTCCTTGCTTTTGCCCTGCTGTCATGCTGTCTTCTGGCTGTGCTGAGAAGTGCTCTCCAAGGGCTTGGATAGAGCTTGCCTCCTGTTCCCTGAAGTCTCAGAACCAAAAGGACTTCATCCCTGCAAAAGAACTCCTTGTCAGTGAAAATCAATGCACATCCTGCAAGAAACGACGCACAGCCTGCATTGCGGTGAGAAAATCACCACACGCCAAATCAAATCGGCGCAGCCCGATTCCCCGAAGAGGAGAACGATGCAGCGCCAGTGTTGCGACCCGAAATTCAATGCACGGCCCACTGGATCGACGCAAAGCCGAGCTGGAATGATGCAGCCGACTTCCTGAGAGGAATCGACGCAGCACCTGCAGTGCGGCAGAAATGTCCACACAACGCCCACCAGATCGACGCAGCCCCTGTGACTTCATCCTGCAGGGCCAGGATTTCAATGCATCATCCCCAGGGCATCCGAAAACCCCACAACCCGGAGAGAATCCTAGTCTCTGCACCGGAAATCAACGCAAATCCGGCCCTGCATGAAAACTCAAGGACGCATCGTCTGTGTGTGCCAGAAAAATTGACGCACACCTCCCCGTTTTCCACACAACTTGTCCTCTGTGGTCCCTTGCAGAGAATTTGAACGCAAACCAGGTACTTTGTGCTTGCAAGAGACATTTGTTGCTTTGTAAGAACTTAAGACTCTTTATATCATTTTCTAAGTAATATTTCCACGTGTACTTATTGAATTTTGATTGTTTTGACCTGTATTTAACCAGATAAATATTATCTATTTTTCTAAACACTGTGTGGTGTTTTTTTGTGGTTTTATAATGTGGAATTGCATGAGTTATTGCACAAATACTTTACACATTGCCTTCTAAGTTAAGCCTGATTGCTCAGTGCCAAGCTACCAGATGGTGGGCACAGGATAATTTGGATTGTGTGTGACTTACACTGACTAGAGTGAGGGTCCTTGCTTGGACAGGGGGTAACCTGACTGCCAACCAAAGACCCCATTTCTAACATTGATCCATCAGACATGCCTATGCAAAAGCACTACAACTCATTGTAATAGACTCCTACAACCAGTTTGGCTTTTAAGGGGGCTCCGCAGGTGCAGATCGGTGAGCTCCAGACTGGCTTAATTCTTGGGTAAATTAGGGCGTCTTCTTCAAGAGATTGAATAAGCAAGACAAGCGCTCACAGCCAGCCTGCAAGCAACTTTGTAGTACTCGGTAATTCAGCTGAACATTTTAACTTAAACCTATTTTATTACTGTTTTTTATGATTTTTTGCTGTCCTTTTATTCTTTTTTTTCCATTTTTTTCTCTTCTCTTCATGTAATGTTTTTTATTGACCGAACATGTGATAAATAAATGCAAGTACAAGTATTCTGACTACTCTACACCTCACCCCACACTAACAAAAATTACACTGCATACTTCAAGCCCTTTCACCATGGACATCAATTAAAAAATATGGTCTTTCAGGCCCTGTCGTTCACTAATTAAATCACATAAGCAACACAAACAAGCCTTTCACTTTTTCTTACTTTTCCAGCCGTAGCCTATCCAGCATTATTTAGTCTGCCTCAATTACATTATGTATACTATGTGCAGGAACACCTCACCCCAAAAGTCAAATCAATATACAACAATATTTTGATATTAAGCCATAAAATAAAGCTGCATAATTAACTAATACCACTACAACTCAGGAGCACCTTTTCATTAAAATAGATTTGACCTAACTGGCGTTATCACCTCTAACCTACGTCAATTTGTGCTTTACTTTACATTTTAGCTGGCATTTTTTTCTACTATCTCTACCTTTTGCACACACACACACTTATATGTCACTCTTTCTACTTGTGCAACAGGTACAGTCGCACAAGGAAAATTAGCATCAAGGACACAAGAATACTATTTCTTCTATCTCTATGCCACTGTGCGCCATACCACTGCTCTCTATTCCACTTTACTCTACACCACTGCCTCTATGCCACTGCACTCTAAGCTACTCTACTGTAAGCCACTCCAGTCTACAGCACTGCACTCTACAACAGTCTACTGTGCAACACTGCACTCTCCACCACTGAAGTCTTTGCCTCTCTACTCTTCTGCAGCGCACTCTATGTAACTGCACTCTATGGTACTTGATCAGTCTACTGTATGCCATTCTATGCCACTGCACTCTACTCCTCTCTAATCTACTGTGCACCACTGCACTCTACATCATTGCACTCTCTGCCATGTTACCATACACATCTGTACGCTACTCTGCATCGCTGTACTCTATGCCAATGCACTCTACTCTACTATGTAGCACTGCACTCTACTCCACTCCAGTCTAGGCCACTCCATTCTATGCCAGCACACTCTACGGCACTACTGTATACCCCTCCACTCTACCCTCACCACTCCACTCTACCCTGCAGCACTTCACTCTACTCTGAAACAATGTACTTTACACCACTGCACTCTATGCCACTCAACTCCATGCTGCGCCACTCAACAGCACTCTACTCTATGCCACTGTGCTCTATGCCAGTCTGCTCTAAAACACAGAACTCTACACAATGTACTCTACATCACTTTACTCAAAACCAATGCACACTGCGCCACTGCACACTATGGCAACTACTCAATATTATTGCACTCTACCCCAATGTACCCTACCCAGCAGCACTTAACACCACTGCACTCTATGCCACCGCAGCGGCACCACTCTACACCATTGTGATCTATGTCACTGTACTCTATGCAACTCTATTCTACTCTGCACTACTGTACTGTAGTCCACTGCTCTCTACAGCACTATTCAATGCCACTGCAGTGTACGCCAATGCACTCTACTCCGATGCACTCTACACCTTTGCACTCTAAGACACTCTACCCTGCAAGACTGCACTCTATGAACTCTATGCTACTCTGCACCACTGCATTCTATGCCACTGCACTCTTCTCTGTACCACTCATCTCTACACCAATGCACTCTATCCCCCTACATTGTATGCCACTGTAACCTACTCTGCACCACTGCACTCCATGCCACTGCACTGTATGCCAATCTATGCCACTGCACTCTATGCCACTCTACTCAACACCTTTGCACTTTCCTGCACGCCTCCACTTTGCCCTGCACAACTTAACTCTATTCTGAAACAATCTTTTCTATGTCACTGCACTCTACACCACTGCACTCTATGCCACTGCACTCTACACCACTCTACTCCACCCTGTGCACCTCTACTCAATGCCATTGCACTCTACACCACTGCAAACTATGCCAATCTATTCTGCACCACTGTGCTTTACGTCATCCTAGGCCAGTCTACTCCACTCTACGACACTCCACTCTATGGTGGTCATTATGGACACAGTGGAAACAACCGCTGTGTTCATGCTGGTGGTCCAAACACTGACCGCCAGCGACCCCGGAACCCCGCCGGCCAAATAATGAACATTTCTGTGGGCTGGCAGGCGGAAACATTGTTTACGCCCGCCGGCTCACAGAAAGGCACGGCCGGGACATTGACAGCGGCTCCATCCGCCACTGCCGGCTTGGCGGGTCAAACCGCCAAGTTCGTAATGAGGGCCTGTGACTCTATACTCCATTAAACTCCATTATACTCTACTCCACTCTATGCTGCTACACTCTACTCCACTCTATGCCACTCTACAACACTACTCCACTCTATGACGCTCTACACAACTCCACTCTACAGGGAGTGCAGAATTATTAGGCAAGTTGTATTTTTGAGGATTAATTTTATTATTGAACAACAACCATGTTCTCAATGAACCCAAAAAACTCATTAATATCAAAGCTGAATATTTTTGGAAGTAGTTTCTAGTTTGTTTTTAGTTTTAGCTATGTTAGGGGGGGATATCTGTGTGTGCAGGTGACTATTACTGTGCATAATTATTAGGCAACTTAACAAAAAAAAATATATACCCATTTCAATTATTTATTATTACCAGTGAAACCAATATAACATCTCAACATTCACAAATATACATTTCTGACATTCAAAAACAAAACAAAAACAAATCAGTGACCAATATAGCCACCTTTCTTTGCAAGGACACTCAAAAGCCTGCCATCCATGGATTCTGTCAGTGTTTTGATCTGTTCACCATCAACATTGCGTGCAGCAGCAACCACAGCCTCCCAGACACTGTTCAGAGAGGTGTACTGTTTTCCCTCCTTGTAAATCTCACTTTTGATGATGGACCACAGGTTCTCAATGGGGTTCAGATCAGGTGAACAAGGAGGCCATGTCATTAGATTTCCTTCTTTTATACCCTTTCTTGTCAGCCACGCTGTGCAGTACTTGGACGTGTGTGATGGAGCATTGTCCTGCATGAAAATCATGTTTTTCTTGAAGGATGCAGACTTCTTCCTGTACCACTGCTTGAAGAAGGTGTCTTCCAGGAACTGGCAGTAGGACTGGGAGTTGAGCTTGACTCCATCCTCAACCCGAAAAGGCCCCACAAGCTCATCTTTGATGATACCAGCCCAAACCAGTACTCCACCTCCACCTTGCTGGCGTCTGAGTCGGACTGGAGCTCTCTGCCCTTTACCAATCCAGCCACGGGCCCATCCATCTGGCCCATCAAGACTCACTCTCATTTCATCAGTCCATAAAACCTTAGAAAAATCAGTCTTGAGATATTTCTTAGCCCAGTCTTGACGTTTCAGCTTGTGTGTCTTGTTCAGTGGTGGTCGTCTTTCAGCCTTCCTTACCTTGGCCATGTCTCTGAGTATTGCACACCTTGTGCTTTTGGGCACTCCAGTGATGTTGCAGCTCTGAAATATGGCCAAACTGGTGGCAAGTGGCATCGTGGCAGCTGCACGCTTGACTTTTCTCAGTTCATGGGCAGTTATTTTGCGCCTTGGTTTTTCCACACGCTTCTTGCGACCCTGTTGACTATTTTGAATGAAACGCTTGATTGTTCGATGATCACGCTTCAGAAGCTTTGCAATTTTAAGAGTGCTGCATCCCTCTGCAAGATATCTCACTATTTTTGACTTTTCTGAGCCTGTCAAGTCCTTCTTTTGACCCATTTTGCCAAAGGAAAGGAAGTTGCCTAATAATTATGCACACCTGATATAGGGTGTTGATGTCATTAGACCACACCCCTTCTCATTACAGAGATGCACATCACCTAATATGCTTAATTGGTAGTAGGCTTTCGAGCCTATACAGCTTGGAGTAAGACAACATGCATTAAGAGGATGATGTGGTCAAAATACTCATTTGCCTAATAATTCTGCACTCCCTGTATTCTATGACACACTACTCCACTCTACTCCACTACTTCACTCTACACCATTCCAGTACTCCACTCTATGCCACTCCGCTACATGCTACTCTATGCCACTTCACTCTGACACTCTATACCACTCCACCCTATGAAACCTTACTCCACTCTACGCCACTCAATGCCATTCCACTCTATTGCAATACCTCACTCTATGCACTCCACTCTACATTAATCGACTTCATTCCATACCACTGTACTCTACTACACTCTACTCCACTTTACGCAACACCCTCCACACCACTCCACTCTACTTTGTACCACTCAACAACACAATATACCACTCCATTCCACAACACTCCACTTCACTCCACTGTGACACTCTACTCCACTCTACAGCACTCAAATCTACAGCACTCTATGTCTCTCTACTCCCTTCCACTCTACAACACTACTTCCTCCACAACACTCCACACTATGCAACTTCACTGTATGCCACTTCATGACACTCCACTGCACACTCCTCAACTCTTCACCACTCCACTCCTTTCTACGCCACTCCATAGCACCCCACTCTACTCAATGACACTCTACTTTACAACACTTCACTCCACACCACTCTCTATTACACCACTTTTAGCTATGCTGACAAGGTTTCAAAATTCACATGGATATCAGGGTCTCATCTGGGCAGTTTTTATAAAGGGACATCTGGGAGGGACAATATATATGGATGCAAATTGAGCTGGTCCCGGATATTTCATATACTACCATGAGAGTGTGATCATCATTATATAAATTATATACTCACCCGGGGTAAATGGTGAACCCCAGATTTGGTGGAGGGTTCTGTGACCACCCTCTTGCAACACTCCATCCGCAGGGATGTAGAAGAGACAGGCCACTAGATAAGAGTTTGATATAAAACACCTGTTTGGTCCAAAGTAGAGAGCCCCTTTGCTCGGTGATGACAGTATAGAGATAGTGACCATCACTATCTACAAGCATCCGGTCTGTACATCATGTCCACTGTTTCTCAGGGCTGTTACATCTGCAGACGTTTTCGATCCCACATATCTGCTGATGGACTTGAAATAATACATCATTCAGAAATTGTCTGTTTCTTCTTACTTTGTATGAGAAAGTTGTATCTTTTCTATTGAATGTGGCCCTTTCTTGTTTTCTGGATCACTGATGTAGCACCTACTAGGATGAAGATTAAACTTTAGCAAAACTGTTTTGGACAATCTGTAAATGCTCAAACTTCACTATTTTTGGTGACCTCAATTTTCATCTCTAGAAAAGAGATCACAAAGACCAACAATCAATGCCTGCATTCCCTAAGACAACCACTTCTAGTCACATCCTGCATTCAACAGCCCAGTCACTTACTTGACCTGATTCTCTAATTCACAATCATTCTCAGCCTCATCCCTCTCTCTCTCTCTCCCTTAGTCAGATCACATGCTGTCCTTTTTTTCACTTTCTCTTCCCACCCCAATTGCCTCTCGGGTTACAGGCTCTGACATGCAGCCTACGCAATCACTATCCAAATGTAACTCTCAAAGGGCCCAATGTACGACGGCCTTTCGTGGTCGCAAACAGCAAAATCGACGTTTGCTACCGCAAAATGGGGAGGTACCATCCCTATTTTTCGAGTAGCTCAAAATTACTGACAAAATAGGAATTTGCGACTCACTATTAGGAAGGGGCGTTCTGAGGGTGTCCTTTCCTAATGGAAATCGCAGGGGGATGTATGATCGTTTTGTGACTGCAACTGCAGTCGCAAAACAATCACAGTTGACACCAATTTAAAATTGGTGGTAACCCATTCGCAAATGGGAAGGGGTCCCCACGGGCCCCCCAAAGTGCCCCCCAGCCTTCCCAACCATCTATTATGTCATGTATGCCCCTAAGTGCACCATGTTAGCTCCCTATGTGTACTAGACGGCAAGACAAACTTGCATAACTTAAGAGAGGACCGTGTGAAAAAAAAATAAGGTACGTAATCCAGCAGACATTAGTAAGAGACAATCCTGTTCATGCTCTTGATTATTTAACCAAAGCATCCGTCTGGCCTAGAGTCACAGTGTTGCACCCACCACTGCCCCCGAACGATGATGTATCTATCACTTTGCTGCTCCTCTGATATCGCCAAGGGCTGTTGCGGTGTCCTGTCTTGAGAAGCGCATCTATGTCTTCTCATTGTGCATAATTTTAAGTGGATCTGGCTCCTGCAGTAAGACCTGTGTTCTGGCCACTTTTTGGTGATCTATCAACTGACGTAGCTTCCACAGTTTATCCATTATTGCCTTGCAGAGGTCAGAACTTATGAAGATCAACAGTTCCTCCTCTACGAGTGATGATGAAGCCGGGCCTTTATTGCAATCGCCTGTTGTAACAAAAAATTACTAATATATACTAGAATGGGGTGGGGATGTACCTGCTTTGAGTGTACCAGAGAGTTACTTCCAACCCGACTTAGGGGCAGATTATGTACCTGCTGTATCTGCGAGCCCATGTCCCAGTCCATGAGGTCAAGAAAGATCTTCTCGAACAAATGTACGATGTACTGTTGGGGATCATCTCCCTCTATTTCTTCCGGTATTCCAAATACCCTTAGGTTATTCTGCCTCTGGCAGTTTTCTAAGACCTCAGTTTTTGACTGTATTAGAGCCAATGCTTGTCTTGTAACCCAATGGATTTGACAGCGCCCACCCCCTCTGTGCCAGGTACTCGCTGCTGCAATTCTACAACTTCTGTGGATAAAAAACAGACCTTGCTACTGACATCTGCTATGGACTGCTAGATAGCCGTATTGTCTGCTTTATCCTGGGGATCGTGATGCTGTGCCTCCGACAGCTATGTTAGTAATATCTACAGGATAACACCAAAGGATGGCTCCTGATAATCAATCACGTCTGGGGCAATGTCCATGCCTCCTATTAACTCTATTTCGGGGGTGCCAGCACCTTGCACATCCGCAGAGTGGTGGAGATTTGCATCAGTGCAAAGGCGGAAGGGGTACGACTGATGCATGTAGCTTCCTGCTTCCTTACTAGTTAAGCATGCTTCTGTGTCATCTGCCGCAGGCCCTTTGGGTGCCCTGGTACTTTGTCTGAATTTTGTTGTCAGCTGGTCCAACAGCGGGCTATGTTGAGACTTGCCTTTAGGGGGGTGTTTCTTAATTCGAGATTTAGGGGTCATGCTTGGCTTGGAAGCTTGCCATCCCCCACTGTGGCTCTTTAAACTTGGCAAACCACCCTTCAGGCCCCACAAAGGCTGCTGCTTTCCCTGTTGCTTCTCCCCACCCTCAGTTTCTCAACTGGTTGTGGGGCAATAGCTTGATCTCCCACTTGAACCTTTCGGTTTCCTTGGGGGGGCATCTAAGAGCACAGGCATATGTCGAGCAGGGTCAGCTAGCTCAATGCCCCTGACAGAGTCTGAGAAGGCCTCCCACCTGCATCCCATCCGTTCTTCTAGCACTTGACTCAGTGGTGTTGAGTTCCCCACACTCTTCGACCATTGCTCTTTGAATCAGGAGCAATGAGTAGATTAAAAACGATGTGCTGGAATGTCACCTCAGCCGGATGAGTGCATGACTCCAGCTCCATGAGGGAGCTACATGCCCACTGCTTTATCCTGGGGAGTGCAAAGCCACAGTCTCACAAGTCTCTCCAGTGGGTGGTTTGCCCACTGCTTTATCCTGGGGAGTGCAAAGCCACAGTCTCTCAAGTCTCTCCAGTGGGTGATTTGCCCACTGCTTTGTCCTGGGGAGTGCAAAGCCACAGTCTCACAAGTCTCTCCAGTGGGTCGTTTGCCCACTGCTTTATCCTGGGGAGTGCAAAGCCACAGTCTCACAAGTCTCTCCAGTGGGTGGCTTGTCCACTACTTCATCCTGGGGAGTGCAAAGCCACAGTCTCTCAAGTGGATAACAGTCTCCACTGGTTCTGGAGGGGGCTTTGTGCCGAGAATGCTTCATCCTGCCAAGGACTGAGGTAGTGGATGCCTTTCTCCACTGGTTCTAGAGGGGGCTTTGTGCCCAGAGTGCTTCATCTTGCCAAGGACTGAGGTAGTGAATTCATTCCTCCACTGGTTCTGGAGGGGGCTTTGTGCCCAGAGTGCTTCATCCTGCCAAGGACTGAGGTATTGGATGAGATACTCCACTGGTTCTGGAGGGGGATTTGTGCCCAGAGTGCTTCATCCTGCCAAGGACTGAGGTAGTGGATGTGATACTCCACTGGTTCTGGAGGGGGCTTTGTGCCCAGAGTGCTTCATCCTGCTAAGGACTGAGGTAGTGGATGTATCTCTCCACTGGTTCTGGAGGGGGCTTTGTGCCCAAAGTGCTTCATCCTGCCAAGGACTGAGGTAGTGGATGAGATACTCCACTGGTTCTGGAGGGGGCTTTGTGCCCATAGTGCTTCATCCTGCCAAGGACTGAGGTAGTAGATGCTTTTCTCCACTGGTTCTGGAGGGGGCTTTGTGCCCAGAGTGCTTCATCCTGCCAAGGACTGAGATAGTGGATGTGATACTCCACTGGTTCTGGGGGGGGCTTTGTGCCCAGAGTGCTTCATCCTGCCAAGGACTGAGGTAGTGGATGTGATACACCACTGGTTCTGGAGGGGGCTTTGTGCCCAGAGTGCTTCATCCTGCCAAGGACTGAGGTAGTGGATGTATCTCTCCACTGGTTCTGGAGGGGGCTTAGTGCCCAGAGTGCTTCATCCTACCAAGGACTGAGGTAGTGGATCTGACACTCCACTGATGGTGGGGCAGCATGGAAGCTGTCCAGGCCCCTGGAACTGAGCACCAGACTCGTACAAATGACCACTGGGGATGGTAGGCATGTCTGCGGTGGTGCCACTGGCACAGGATGTGCCGTGGCCGCTGGCGGTGCTAGGGACGGGCTCAGTAGCGGCGATGCTTGCGGCGCTCATTGGGCAGCGGTGCTGGTGCGGGGCTCACTGAGCGTGCTGCTGGCGGCCGTGTCCTGAGCGGCGGTGCTGGTGGGGGGGCTCACTGAGCGTGCTGCTGCTGGTGGTGTCCTGAGCGGCAGTGCTGGTGGGGGGCTCACTGAGCGTGCTGCTGGCGGCGGCGTCCTGAGCGGCGGTGCATGTGGTGGTGCTGGAGGCGGTCTTGTCTGCCGTGCAGGTTGGCGACGACTTCCCTTTCTTTCTCTGGCCCTTCCCCACCTTCGATGGTGGCGCAGCTGTCTTCCCACTCCCAACTGTTGTCCTGGCTGAGCCCTTGGTGGCAGGTGTTTTGGCCTTCTCCCTCCGGGCTGTGGGCAACTTCTTTTGTTTTGGAGGTGGGGGAATGTCCTTGGTCTCGCTCCTTGGGACACTGGCTGCCCTGCTGCTTGGCGCAGACCAGAAGCCAGTTACTGCTGGCACCGCTGTTCCCGATGATGTGGGGGCTGAGGTGCTGGGTTGGGACCTGGAAAGGCGGGCCCTAGGGGATGGAAGGGGTGGGGGAGGTGAAGGGAAGAGGTCAAGGGTTGCCAGGAAAAGTTTTTTAGACACACTGGGATGGGTAGATGAAGGGGGTATGGGAGTGGAGGAAGAGGTAGTGGTTGTAGGAGGTGTCCATTTGGTGTCTTTGGGTGAAGGTGCATGCGCTGGAGGCTGTCGTCAGTTGGATAGCTGTTGGGTGGGTGTGTGACTGCGTTTGTGTAGTTTGGGAGGAGGGTGTGCTGGTGATGGACGTAGTGGCTGAAGATTTAGTGCATGCAGGTGTGATTGGAGATGTGACAGGGAGGGAGGAGAGAGACGTGGAGAAGGGGGACAGAGTGGAGGAAGTGGATGTTGGTATGTGTGCATGGGTATGATGCTTGTGTGAGTGCTTGTGGGATGTGTGGTTCTTATGTTTGCCAGAGTTACCCATGTGTGTTGAGGTGTGTGCATGCTGGACTAATGGTGTGCTTGGGATAGGCTGAGGTACTGGGGATTGGGTCTGGGTGGAGGAAGTTGGAGAGGGGAGGTTGGACACAGGGACAATGGCTGCCATCAGTGCTGAGGTCAGAGTCTGAAATGCTCTCTGTTGGGCTGACTGGCCAGAATGAATGCCCTCTAGGTATGCATTTGTCTGTTGCAACTGCCTCTCTACACCCTGGATGGCATTCAGAATGCTAGACTGCCCAACAGTGAGGGATCCAGGAGGTCAATGGCCACCTCACTGAGGGCAGCAGGGCTGGCTGGGGCAGGGCCTGAGGTGCCTGGGGCGAAGGATATGCCCACACTCCTGTGTGAGCGGCCACGGGGCACACGCTGAGGGGCTGCTGGGAGGGCGGTGCTGGTAGGGGGGGTGGCGGCTGTACCTGCTGATGCGGTGGGCACAGAGGGGCCCACCACCGCAAGGGAGCTCCCATCAGAGGAGGAGTCGGTGTCGCTGGTCTCAGTTCCTGTCCCCGCCGTGGAGCTCCCCTCGCCCTCCGTCCCACTGGTGAATTCAGAGTCCGTAGTCTCGCCCTCCAGGGCCATGTGGGATGCAGCTCCCTCCTGCTCCGGTGGCACAGCTCCTCCGCCTGATGATGCTAATGCACACAAGAACAGGGAGACCACATAAAGGGGGGGGGAGAAAGAAGAAAGACATGTTCAGTGCATGCAATACCGCTACCGTTGGCGGACACTACAGACACAGCAGCCCTCTGCACTACACCATGCACAATGAGTTCCCTAATTGATCACAGGGACATGGGGTACAAGGTCTATGCCCCATTGCTGCACACATGCAAGGCACAGGTGCCTGACTTGGTGGAGATGGCTCTTACCACTGGTGGGCATGGGGTGTCACTGAGCCTACCTCGCAAAGGGTTTTTGCCTACAAGGCCTCGCCCTAGCCTAGGGGAACCCACAGCCCACCTCCCCCACCCAGACACCTCCAATGTGCGCTGAATCAGATGGATGTGAGTGTACTCACTCCATTGTGGCTGCTGTGATGCCCTCAAGCACCCATCCAACTCCGGATAGGCCACCGCGAGGATCCGGAACATCAGGGGGGTCATGGTGTGATGGGCACCCCTCCCACATTGGGAGGCCATCCCCAGCTGGGCCTCCGCCGTCTTCTTGCTCCAGCGGCGAATGTCCTCCCATCTTTTAGGGCAGTGGGTGCTCCGTCTGTGGTGGACCCCCAGGGCCCGGAAGTCCTTGGCGATGGCACACCAAATATCTTTCTTCTGGTGGGCACTGACCTACAGGAATAGTACAGGGGAAAAGGAAATACTATAACCGTCCAGACCGTCACAGTCATTGGCCCACGTTCCCACCCTTGCCCTGACGCACATACACTCACCGTTGTTTCATGCACGCCTCATTTCCCCCCCATCTCCCATCCACACCACTCCAAACAGGCATTGCCCATACAGCATGGTCACAGTGTACACACCTGTTTGTCTGGAGGACCGTAGAGTAGCGTGTACTGGGGGAGGACCCCATCCACTAGCTTCTCCAACTCCTCCGATGTGAAGGCAGGGGCCCTTTCCCCAGACATTTGAGCCATTGTCGCTTCCAGACTGAGGTCACAGCAGCACTTGCAGTGTAGATCCTCTCCTGTCGAAGAGTAGGTATCAAGTGAGTGAACAGAGAGAAAATGTCGGTCACGTCCGCGGCGGTGCATACCGTCACCGCCGGCGTACATCGTCATTGGCTCCTGGAACCCATAGGGTCCAATGTTAACCAATGCAGGATTGCGCCGCGATCTTCGACCGCCTACCGCAACGGTGTACAACGCCAGCGCAGTTACCTCATATCTCCTTGTCCCACATTACAGGTCAGGCAGCTACCATTTCAGGGGGCCACATGGCATACATTTTAAATGTGTCACATATATCTAGGCCTTGCATACACACTAAGACAGGCACATAGCGGATTGACAAATGTGTGCAATAAAGTTGTTTATTACGTACCTCAGTGTTGGCTGACCCTCTGATCGCTTTTCTCATCCATAAAGCACGTCCGCTGGGGCAGGTGATGAGATGGCGGCACCCTTCGGTGTACAGACCGCTGGTGGACCTGTCAACAATGGAAGAGCGACATGTAATAGTCACCTACAGACTTGATCGTGCCGGCGTCCATGAACTGTGTGCCCAGTTGGAGCCAGACCTGATGTCAGCTATCCGCCATCCCACAGGAATCCCCCCTCTAGTGCAGGTCCTGTCAGTACTCCATTTCCTGGCAAGTGGGTCCTTTCAAACAACAGTGGCCATTGCATGAGGCATGTCCCAGCCAATGTTCTCTAATGTGTTGTCCAGAGTGTTGTCTGCCCCGCTGAATCACATGCGCAGCTACATCGTTTTCCCTCAGGTGGAGGATTTGCTCACAGTGAAAGTTGACTTCCATGCCCTGGGACATATCCCCAACATCATTTGTGCCATTGATGGGACACATGTGGCCTCGGTCCCCCCCCCCGCAGGAGTGAACAGGTGTACAGAAACCGGAAGAGTTACCATTCAATGAATGTGCAGATGGTGTGTTACATCTCCCATGTGAACGCCAAGTTTCCTGGCTCAGTGCATGACGCTTACATTCTGAGGAATAGCAGCATCCCTTATGTGATGGGGCAACTCCAGAGACACTGTGTGTGGCTATTAGGTGAGGACATGGACCCTATACAGTGTGAATAGTTGTCTGGGTCTGGGGTTGTCCCTAAGGGTTGGTGTGTCTAACAGTTGTCCCTCGACATTTGCAGGTGACTCTGGCTACCCCAACCTGTCATGGCTACTGACCCCAGTGAGGAATCCCAGGACAAGGGCAGAGGAATGCTACAATGAGGCACATGGGCGAACTAGGAGGGTTATGGAGAGGACCTTCGGCCTCCTGAAAGCCAGGTTCAGGTGCCTCCATATGACAGGTGGTTCCCTATACTACTCACCAAAGAAGGTGTGCCAGATCATTGTGGCCTGCTGTATGCTGCACAACTTGGCTTTGCGATGACAGGTGCCTTTTCTGCAGGAGGATGATCCTGAAGGAGGTGTTGTGGCAGCTGTGGAGCCTGTGGACAGTGAAGAAGAGGAGGCAGAAGAAGAGGGCATAGACAACAGAAACACCGTGATCCATCAATACTTCCAGTGAGACACAGGTAAGAAGACATCACTGCCTCCTACATCTGTTAAAAATATTCAACCTCTCATCTGTCTGTCACTTTCACCCAGTGTATGGACCCTGATTTGTCACTTTCCCTTTTAATTTCACAGATGTGGGTCCCACTGTGTGACCTCTGCTGTGTTACCTCATGGACTAGAGCTGTGTGACATAGGTATGTTGACAATACGATGGAAATTGCTATTTTCCTCAGTTATTGCAAATACACAATTGTGAGAGCACAGACTGACTCCAGATTGTTTTGTTATTTCAGGGTGTTTATTTAAGTGCTAAATAGTGGAGGGGGTTGTAAAATGGTCAGTGGTGATGGTGGAGGAATGTCCATGGCAGATTCCAGTCTATTAGTCTCCCAGGTGCATTGTCTAAAGGGGCATAGGAAGTGGAGCTAGGGCAGTTTAAGGATGGACAGGGTGACAAAGTGGTACAGAAGGATTACATTCAGGGTGGTCTCAGTTTTTGGCGGGGTCTTGGCATTGTTCTCTGTCTTTGTGCTGGATCTCAGGGACCGCTTGCAGGGTGGTTCTCCATCTGCTGGGGGTGGGGTGCTGGTGTCGTGGTCCTGTGCCGGTGCCTCCTGTCCGCTAGCGCTGGCGGAGGTGGTGGGCAGTTCATCATCCAGGCTAGTGTCAGGGGCCCCTTGTTGTGCCACAGTGTCCCTCCTGGTGTTCACAAGGTCCTTCAGCACCCCTACAATGGTGCCCAGGGTGGTATTTATGGATTTGAGTTCCTCCCTGAACCCCAAATATTGTTCATCCTGCAGCCGCGTGGTCTCCTGAAATTTGGCCTGTACAGTTGCCTTTGTCTCCTGGGAATGATGGTAGGCTCCCATGATGTTGGAGAGGGCATCGTGGAGAGTGGGTTCCCTAGGCCTGTTCTCCCCCTGTCGCACAGCAGCCCTCCCAGTATCTGGTTTTCCTGTGCCCCTGTCCCTGAACCGTGTGCCCACTACCACTGCCCCAGGTCCCTGTTGTTCTTGGGGTGGTGGGTTAGCCTGGGTTCCCTGTATTGGTGGACACACTGTTGCTTTACGTGTCCTGGGGACAGAGGTATGGGCCCGCTGGGTGGGTGCTGTGCTGGTGTTTCCAGAGGGGGGAGGCTCTGTGGTGGCCTGTGACTGTGTGAGGGGAACCGACTGTCCCGAGGTCCCAGATGGGCCTGGCTGGTCATCTAGATCCAGTTGGACAGAGCTGCTGTCATCACTGTGGGCCTCTTCTGTGGGTGGAGTGGACATGTCTGGAACCTCCTGTCCGGTGACGTTGGGTAGGGGTCCTGCAGGGGTGTAAAGGCATGATTATTGCATCTGTGTGTGCCATGGTGTGCAATGGGTGGGTGACCCTGTACCCCAGTGCATACATTCTTGTGTAGGACCTTGTGTGATAATTGTTTAGGGGTCTGTGTGGGTCTGTGTAGTGGACATGCATTGGTGATGGGTGTCCATGCTTTGTTGTTGCATGCAGGGCTTGGTGTTGGGATGTGTAGTTTGTGATAGTGGGACATATGTGAGGAGTTGGAGTGATGGGGGTGAGGGCGAGGGTGGGAGTATGTGATAGCATGCAGGTAGGGTAGGGGATGTAATAGTTAAGATTTGACTTACCAGAGTCCATTCCTCCAGCTACTCCTGCGAGGCCCTCAAGATGCAGTATAGCCAAGATCTGCTCTTCCCATGATGTTCTTTGTGGGGGAGGAGGTGGGGGTCCGTCGCCGGTCCTCTGAACCGTTATGTGGTGTCTTGAGACCACCGAACGCACCTTCCCCCTCTTCCTGACGTCACCCAGTGTTGACCCTGTCCACGATTCTGCACCATAGCTCCATCTTCCTAGCTATGGTGGTGTGCTGCACCTGTGATCTGAATAGCTGTGGCTCTACCCGGATGATTTCCTTCACCATGACCCTGAGCTCTTCCTCAGAAAACCTGGGGTGTCTTTGCGGTGCCATGGGGTAGTGTGGGTGATGTGGGAGGTGGTATGTGTTGTGATGTGTGGGGTGATGTTTAGGGGTGTGTGGTGTTTTGTGTGTGGATGTGTATGTGTGATGGTGTAGTGTGCCTCTGTATGCTGGTGTTGTCTTTGCTTTGCGGTCTCTCTGGCCTTCTTCAAAATGTTGGGCTGTAAGGGTTTGTGGGTAATGTGGGTGGGTGTTTTATATTGTATTGGGTGTTTGGAGTGGTGTGTGCATGTGTATCAGGTGTGTGTATTTCGAACCGTCCAATGTGGTAGTGTTTTGTAAATGTGTGTGTATTTTAAGTGCGGCGGTGTATGCCACCAATGGAATACCACGGTTGAAAGACCGCCGCGTGGATTCGTGGGTCGTGATAGTGTGTGTGTATTCCTGTTGGCGTGACGGTGGAGGTTTTGTTTTCGCCAGTTTATCACTGACCTTTGGTGTGGTGGACTTGTGTGGGTGTCTAGATTTTGGCAGATTCTGAGCTGTGGGTCGTAATAGCTATGGCGGAATTCCGCGGCCGCAGCGGTGTGTTGGCGGTCTTCTGCACGGCGGTAAGCGGCATTTACCACCAATGTTGTTATGAGGGCCAAAGTCTTGAAAACGGCTACAAACTGGAGGGGCAGGTGGGCAATCATACAGCTGATCCTATTCGGCCTAAAATGAGTGGTCTGTGTTATCTATGGACCAAAAATGGATGATCCAGTAATGTTAAATATGCATGGATTTCTTGGAATGGCCCATCGAGTTAATGTTAATGGGGGATTTTAACTGTGTTATAGATTATGCTTTAGATAGTATCAATCACCTTGCCTACCCATGTCTGAATAAGACAAGGGCAGCTGTTCTTGAAAAAATCCGATTGCATGGGCTTACTGATGCTTGGAGGGCTTTATATCCTACAGAGCCAGGGTATACATATTATTCATCACCTCATAAACATTATTCTAGGATTGATATGATTATTGTCAAAAGGGATCTTCTTGGAGTTGCTGACATAGAGGTTTGTCCTAAGGTAACTTTGGATCATAACTCAATCATGCTATATATAAACCAGCTGGGGGGTCAAGGGTAAATTGCGTACTTTCACATTTCCAAGACAGCTCCTCATCATTCTAGAATATCCTAAGGGTTTTTCAAAGCAAATACAGGTTCTGCCTCCCCCTTTGTGGTCTGGGACACTATGAAGGCATATGCCCGGGCTATTATTACAAAGTTTTTTTTTAAGCAAAATAGCGATAAAGAAGATCAGGATGAGCTGCTTGACTGGGCAGTATCACAGTTGCAAGTAACACTTGCAGCCGCGATTAGGCCTGGAGGCTCCAGGCAGGCATTACGAGCTTTGCAGGCACAGATCATCAATAGTAGATTTCGGCTATTGGAAATTCTTATGGAGAAGGTGGCGGCTAGCTATGTAAAAATTAAAACACTTCAGTATGAATATGGAGACCAGGTTGGCCAGGTCCAAGCCCACCAGATCTCATATAAAAAGGCTGGTCATATGATTGAGCATATAATTGGAATAGATGGAGTAGCATGCACTACATCTCACACTATCTCTGAGCAGTTTGCTTGATTTGACCAAGAGCTGTATAGCCAATCTCTAATGCTGCATACATCCAAGCTCATGGCTTACCTTCAGGGTAGTGGTGTTCCAAAATTGGGGATGGGCAGGCATCTGGTCTGCAAATTGATTTTACTGGGGCGGAAGTAGAAGCTGCCCTTAAGGCTCTACCCCTAGGTAAGGCTGCAGGGGAGAATTCTATCCCGCTCAAGTTCTACAAAGTATTCTAGGTTATTATAATTCCCCTTTTTTAATTGTGATACAGTTTGTTGATGTCTGTGGGAAAGTTCCGGACTCCTGGTATGACAAAGATCATGGTCTTTGCTAAAAAGGGTTAGGCACCGCAAGAGATGGGGTCATATCGGGCTATCTCTCTTATTAATTCTGACGCCAAGATCTATGCTAAAAGACTTGCTAATCTACTAGCTCCCATGCTGCTATATTTCATTTCCAAGCAACAACATGGCTTCATTCAAGGCAGAGATATCACCAGCCCTATTAACACGCCATGGTGGCTTTTGATGTTGCAGAGAAAGTTGGATCTAAGTTAGCAATGATTTGACTTGACACCAAAAAGGCCTTTGATCGGTAGTCTGGGATTGCCTTTGGGCATCCATGGGTGCTTTTGGGATAGGGGAACGGTTTACTTGGTAGGTACGGTCTCTCTATAGATCCCAGTTGCTAAATTGGTGTATGTGGGAGTAGCCTCGCTGCCTTCTAAGATACAGTTTGGCACTCAGAAGAGGTACCTACTTTCACCGGTGCTTTTATCAATCTTTCTCAAACATTTTTTATTGGTTCTGCAGAAGAAAACGTGGATTGGGTTTATGGTCTCGGTAGGATATGAGCTGAAAGTCAGAGCATGCGCCAACGATATAGCTGTATTCTCCACTAACCCTTCTCATGCAATTGAAAGCATTGTAATAGAGTCTGAGAAATGTGGGTCTTTTTCTGGATATAAACAAATCTCTGGGCTGATAGACACTGCACCCTACCTGGGGATTACCCTATCTCCCTTGGTTAATAAGAATATGAAGCTAAATTACGAAGCTCTACTTCAGATTGTTATTCATAAACTACAGTTTTGGAATATGCTCCTTATCAGCATCATGGGACGGTGCAACATTATAAAGATGAACATCCTGCCCAAGTTTCTATATCTGTTTAGGGCAGTCAATTAAGAGTCCCGTTATATTTTTTAGGAAGCTACATGGCACGATCAGCAGCCTTATCTGGGACTACAAACGGGAAGGCGCTGTATAAATCGAATCAAGTTCGTATATAGACAAGGGGGCCCACAACTCCCAGATTTTGAATTATATTTCTGGACCGCTTTCACAGGTCGATTGTGTAATCTGCTTACTCTGATGGTTCTGGAGGAATTTGTTTTGGGCTACGGCTTGGCATTAGGCCCTGAGTATCAGCTTTATCTTTACTGTAGTCTGGACACTAACTACTGCAAGAGGGTGCGATTCAAATTCATGAGAGATATTGTTTTAATTTGGAAGTAAATAAGCACTAGATTCTCTCTCAGTGCTTTAAATGGAAAAATAGAAGTGCAGGTACTCTCTATCAGAGTACCTGCTTGTTTCTGAGAAGTGCCGGTACTCTCCAATTTAAAGTATTACGTTTTTCTTGAGATATGCCGGTACTCTCCCTCTCAAAATAAAAAAGTGCCGGTACTCAGTACCGGAGAGTACCGGCCCATTTAAAGCACTGTTCTCTCTGAAATAAATTCATCAATATACCCCAGTGTTTCCGATCGTCTTCCACTACCCTGTGTGCAAAGTGTGGGTGAGACAAGGCATTCGGATGAAGGTACATCTCTATGATTTAAGCGGTTTCCAGTCTTTTGCTGACTTGCAGGCAGCATTAGGCATTCCACACTTCCACTTTTTAAAGTACTTGTAGTTGAGGGATATTTTCTTTCAAGGGGTAAGGGCATAGTGGATTGGAAAGGCTCAGCGATAATGACAAATCTAGTTAAAACCCACCAGTAATAATTTATTAGCAGTATGTATTGGCGCTTCTGTGAGAGGAAGAAAGATGACAGCTCAAGGTTAGACAGTAAATTGAGCAAGGTTGTCTCTTGTGATCTGACCCGCTTTGGGATCCTTTGGTCACTTGAGTCCCTGGAGGGGGCGATACGTTTCGAGAATATGAAATTACAGCAATTACTCACAGAAAGCCAGCTCTATCACACGCTGGCTAAAATAGTTAAGTGGGAAGTGAGGTGCAGCTCCGACAAAACAATCTGCCCCAAGTGTGGCAACCCTCAGGGCAGACATTTGACATATGTTCTCTTCATGTCATGCCCTCACTGAGATTTGGGAAGGGGTGAATGCATTAGTTTCAACTGCTATAGGTTCTCAATCACAGTTTACCTCAGCAGAGGTGACTTTAGTGTCTAGGATGGAGGTTGATACTGGGTTACGCCAACTGTTGGCTACTTTGATTGTCTCTGCAAGGCTTTGGAATGCAAGAGCTTGGGTTGACATAGCCCACCCTCAGCTTTTGAAGTGGTGAGCAATCTTGCAGCAAATTCACGATATAGAAAAAGCACTAGTCGCTAAGGAAATTTGAGAGGATATTGGGCAGGTTCAGGTAAGACTGCGAATGAATATATGTTTGGTGTATTTTATGTGGTGGCAGCTTTGTCTTTTTTGGACCTTGGTTTTGTTTTTCTTTGACTCTTTATCAATTTCACTAACCTTCAATGTCTGCATTTGTGTATGTATTGTGATCTTTATGCTGTGAATTTGTCAAAATCGGACTCAATAAAAAATGTATATACAAAAAAAGAAACATTAGATCCTCTGAAAATGCACTCCTCAGTCTCACCTTGGCTACCAACAACATCCGAGCCCTACTCGACTGAGGAGAGACTGCCACGCTGATCTTCCTAGACTTCTTAGCAGCCTTCAATACAGTCTCCCACCTCACACTCTTCACCAGGCTGCACAACATAGGCATCTAAGGAGCAGCTCTCAGATAGATCGACTCTCTCCTCACAAGAAGGGTGCAAAAGGATTGCTTTCCCCTTTTACCTCCGAAGCCAAGGAAACCATCTGTGGGATCCTCGCTCAGCCCCACCTTCTTCAAAACCTATGTGACACCTCTGGCTAGCATCATCAAAACCCATGAACTCAACATCATATCCTATGCCAACGACACACAACACATCCTCTGTCTCTCTGAAAACCCCACCAAGACCATCTTCCACAACTGCATGACAGAGTTCACCAACTGGTTGAAGGACAACTGCCTGAAGCGCAAAATAGATGAGACATAGGTACTGATTTTTTTAAACAAAAGCTCCTTATGGGATGCTTCCTGGTGGCCCTCAGAATTTGGAGCTACTCCTACCTCCACAGAGCACTCTAGGAACCTAGGTATCATTCTGGACAACAAGCCAACCATGAAGACTTAGGTCAACTCTGTCTCCTCCTGCTTCTTTATCTTCCATATGCTACATAAGATATTCAAATGGCTACGCCAAAGCCCACAACGCACCATCACCAGACCCTCATCTCCAGGTGACTGGACTATGGCAATGTTCTCTGTGTAGAGATTGCAGCTCACCTCCTCCGATGACAACAGACCATAGAGAACATGGCAGCTAGACTCATTGTGGATCTCCTTAGACAAAACCATATCACCCCTTATCTCAGGGAACTCCACTGGTTCCCTGTACAGAAAATATGCCAATTTATGTGCTTGACCCACGCATACAACACCCTACACAACTGAGGACCAAGCATTCTTGAACCACTGCTCGAACTTCCATCAGCCCGCCAGACAACTACGCTCTGCTTCCCTTTCTCTTACCCTCAACACATGTGTTAGAAATGGGGTCTTTGGTAGGCAGTCAGGTTACCCCCTGTCCAGGCAAGGACTCTCATTCTAGTCAGGGTAAAAGAGAATCACCCTCAGCTAATCCCTGCTTACCCCCTTGGTAGCTTGGCACGAGCAGAAGGCCTAGCTTCAGCGTGCTAGGTGTAAAGTATTTAAACCAACACACAAAAAACCTTAATGAAAACACTACAAAACAACACAACACGGGTTTAGACAAATAGAGAATATTTATCTAAACAAAACAAAACCAAAATGACAAAAATCCACAATACACAAGTCAAGTTATCAATTAAAAAGCAAAAAGAGTCTTCATATAGTTTTAAACACAGACTAACACTGTTAGCGTGAAAATGTACCTTGGGTGTGTCAAAAATAACCCTGCACGGGCATTTGTGCATCAAAAAGGGCTTGCGATGTGTCGATTTCACTCACAAGCGAGGCCTTTCGTCGTTTCTCCGGTCATCAGGTCTTCTCTCCGCAGGAGAATGATGCGTCGATCAGGTCAGCACTCTCGGGTCCGGGCTGGCCTTGCGTTGTTTTTACACACCCAGTGGTACGTGCGTCGGAAATCGAGCCGCACGATGATCCAAAAACCACGCAGCGTGGGTTGTGATCTCACCAGCCTCCGTCAGCGATGCTACGCGTTGTTTCTCCAACTCCGTGCATCAATTCTTCGGTTGCGTTACAGGCAAGCGTCGATTTTCAGCCGTGAAGCCTGCGTCACGTCGATTTCCCAGCCGCAGATCGGAGATGCATTGATCTTTTCCCCGCACTGCGTTCTGTGAGTGGATTTCTTCCTCTTAGGCTGCCAGCTTCTCTTATCAGGGTCCCAGGAACTGGATGGACTCCACAGGGCACAGTAGGAGTCTCGCCAGAGACTTCAAGTGCTGGCAGAGAGAAGTCTTTGCTGTCCCTGAGACTTCAAACAACAGGAGGCAAGCTCTAAATCAAGCCCTTGGAAATCTTCACAAGATGGAAGGCACACAAAGTCCAGTCTTTGCCCTCTTACTCTGGCAGAAGCAGCAACTGCAGGATAGTTCCACAAAGCACAGTCACAGGCAGGGCAGCTCTTCTTTCTCAGCTCTTCAGCTCTTCTCCAGGCAGAGGTTCCTCTTGGTTTCTAGAAGTGTTGTGAAGTTTGTGGTTTTGGGTGCCCTTCTCGAGTTCACATGGCTTTATTCGGTTACTTTCAACCATAAAAGCAAAAAAAACAACATTCGAATAAAAAGCTTTTTTTTGTAAAAAAGGGTAAAAATAAAATAGAATAACACATGTTCAGCCTTAAAACACATAAAATTACTTTCCTTCAAAATGCACCTGACCCCATAGTACCTATCATTTAAATTAGACATGGGGTTTTATTTCAGTCTTAGGTGCATAGTTAAAATTTGACAGCTAAAACATTTTTTTAAAATGTATTCCTCATCATCATTTTTCCCCAGGGAACGGATACGTATATGCCAAGCAGCTACAATATACTTGCTAACCTCACAAGATAGAGTGAGGGAAGTATCCCTCATCATGATCCTTAAGGCAGCCATGCAATGTCTTATCCCCATATTTCTGCACACGGGTCGCAACCACTTCCGTCGCGCAATCATATATGCAGGGCATATAAACATAAAATGTACAATAGATTCGGAAGTGTAATTGCAACTAGGACAAAGATCAGAACTTGGAGTCAAACTCCGTGAGCTACCATAAGATTTAAGAGGCAGGCAACCATATCTGAACTGAATATACAAACTCTTACTTAGTGGATCAAGAATTATATCCATAAATGGTTCCAGATACGGATACCATTTGAAATCAAAAAATTGTGAAGTCAATCTGTCGTGTGTTAAACACAGCAGGTAGTTTTCCCTGACATGTATCCAGTAAACATTTTTCAAATGGTTCTTCTGATCCTTCCTTATACTCTCTGGATGGCTCCAAAACTCGCTAAGACCCAATCTATAAAACCATTTTGAGATGTGATTAAACCAAGGAATGGTAAGTACATTAGGTCTATCTAGGATGTCTTGAATAGACTCCTTGTATGTGGATAGCTCAGGGGTGGTCCATACACGGACCCAGAAAAGCAATGGTCGTAGGGCAATTACATCTGAGATGCATGAAAGACCAAGGTCCCAGAACATTGGCAGCAGTGGAGTATTACGAGGACAAGCCAAAGTTGACCTTACAAAGTTGTTTTCCTCCACTGCAAGCTTGCCAGTGTTCGAGGACCCCCAGATTTCTGCCCCATAGACCGCAGCACTCTGTGCCTTAGCTTGGTAGATTTTAATGGTTGGGGTAATCACTCTCTCAGAGGTAGACTTGTGGAAGCGTAGAATAGCCCCAGATCTCTGGGCCAAAAGAGCTAAACTTTTATCGATTTGGGCCCCCAAATACAGATTGGTGCTAATTCTCACCCCCAGATAATCTATGGAGTTTACCATGCCTAGGGGGGTACCATTGTAGAAAATTGAATATCTCTTAATGGGGCCACAACCCAGGGTCATAAGTTTAGTTTTGCTATGATTAAGCTCAAGTCCATACTCACCACAAAACTAACTAAACTTATCCACAAGTACCTGGAGACGCATAGGAGTTCTAGAGATCAGGAGGGAATCGTCAGCAAATAGCAAAATTGGAATTTTGTGGTTATTCAAGGATGGAGCGTCATTTTGGCAGTTGGTAACAACCTGCACCACCTCGTTGATAAACAATGTAAATAGAGTTGGGGCAAGAACACAGCCCTGGCGCACTCCTCTCCTAATATCTATTTTGTCGGTGAGTTCCCCCCGATTACCCCATCTAACTTGTGCAAATGTTTTTTCATGTAGCCTTTGAATTAAATGCACTAAGTTTCCTGGGATACCGATTTTGTTTAATACTCCCCATAGTTTCTCTCTTGGGACAAAATCGAACGCAGATCTTAGATCTACAAAAGCAACATAGAGTTTTTGCTTAGATAAGGTGACGTACTTCCAAAATAGTAATGACAGCCTAAAGACTTGGTCCATGGTGTTATTTTTAGGCCGAAAACCGGCCTGTAAGGGGGATAAGATTTGATTATCTTGGATCCAATCAGTAAGCCTATCTAAGACTTGCTTAGCAAAAGTCTTCTGAAGGATATCAATAAGGCTGATTGGTCGATAATTTGCAGGTGAACCTACATCACCCTTTTTATGAATCGGGATTATTTCTGCACCACGCCAATAATCTGGAATAGGGCTACCAGCTGCTATGGCATTAGACAATAAATTTATGTACCATGCCCATATCTTTGGTTTTGATTTAAACAGGTCCCCTGGAATCTTATATGAACCAGGAGCTTTAGCTGCCCTCAGAGAATTAATTGCAGCTGTTGTTTCGGCTAATGTAAAAACAATACTCTCAGTTGCAGTCTTGGTAACAGCCCAACACTCATCATTTCCAGGGACCTCCAGAGCTTGCGGTACAGGCAGGGCATACATTTCAGAAAAATGAGACACCCATCTTTCGGGCTGAATGTACATACCAATGAAATCATTACCCCCTTTCGAACTGGAGGCCAACAGCCGCCAGAAGGAACTGTCATCTTGATGTTTGACTGCTTCAAGCAGCTTCTGCCATGTCTCATTATCCCAATCTTTTTTTGCTTGTTTCAGGGCATTAACATACCTACGTCGGGCCTCTTTAATAGCCTCTTGGGTAGAGTTTTTTACAGCCTCGTTTAAATTAGATCTTGCTCGCACACAGTCCTGATTGTACCAATCCCTACGAGGGATGTCAACAGGTCTCGGTTTAGAAGGAATTTCCCTATAGAAGACACCCTGTAGGGAGTCCACCATTTTGTTGTGGATAGCCATAATGGGAATATCAGAGGCTTCTTGTTCCTTGTAATCTGCGAAAAGTTTTAAAAATGATGAATATATTTCCCTAATCAAGTACGGGTTGGATTCAACCTTCGGCCAGCAGACCCGAGAACGTCTATGATTCAGGCAGGGGAGTGGGACATTAGTGATCGTTGTGTGCTGGACTCTTAAAAATGCATGGTTGGTCAGTACAAGGCACAGAGGATTATGATCACTATCAAGGCGAGGTAATATTTCCATGTCCAGTGAACTTGACCATAGCCTAATGTCCACCAGAATATAATCAATAGTACTAAAGGAAAGCCCTCGCTTGAAAGTAATAGCTCGCTCTGGATCAGATTTAGTGCGGCCGTTACATTCTCTCAGGACATGTTTCAGACAAACGGAAGACAATTGAGATGCAACACGGGAAGCAGGCAAAGAGGCCATTTCCTTGGATTGGGGAATACCCCAATATTCGTCCTCCTCAGTAGTCAGATTGCTGATGGTATTGTCCAACACAAAAGAACAATTGAAGTCACCTGCTATAATCAGAAGATCTTGGGTGCCCTTCTCGTACCTAATGTCTCCATTGAAGTAGGCCTACTTCAATGTAAAGTCTCTTTTGAATGTGAAATTTTGCCTTTCCCAGACCAGGCCCCAGACACTCACCAGGGGATTGGAGACTGCATTGTAAGGACAGGCATAGCCCTTTCAGGTGTAAGTTACCACTCCTCCCCTTCCTCCTAGCACAGATGGCTCATCATTAAATGCAGACTACACCCCATCTCCCTTTGTGTCACTGTCTAGTGTGAGGTGCATGAAAAAAAGGAAAGAGGGAGGACTGGGAGATTAACTGGTCTAATGCACGTTCTCCCAATGTGCAGTATAGAAATAATGGTTAGCACATCTTTATGAATTTTGGGCCAGATGTAGCAAACACTTTGCGTCTCGCAAACAGCGAAAATCGCCGTTTGCGAGTCGCAAATGCGTGTTTGCTATGTAGAAATGCATTCCGACTCGCAAAATGCATTTCCGATTCGCAAATAGGAAGGGGTGTTCCCTTCCTATATGCGAGTCGCAGTGGTATGCAATTCCATTTGCGACCGCGTACAAATGGAGTGGCAGTTACCATCCACGTGAAGTGGATGGTAACCCACTCGCAAACGGGAAGGGGTCCCCATGGGACCCCTTCCCCTTTGTGACTGGACCCAAAATTATTTTTTCAGAGCAGGCAGTGGTCCAAGGGACCACTACCTGCCCTGAAAAAATCCGAAACAAAAGGTTTCGCTTTTTTTTTCTAAATGCAGCTCGTTTTCCTATAAGGAAAATGGGCTACACTTGGAGAAAAAAAAAACGGCTTTATTGAAAAGCAGTCACGGACATGGAGGTCTGCTGTTCCCAGCAGGCCTCCATCCCCGTGAGTGCCCTGAGTCGCTATGGGGTCGTAAATTGCGACCCACCTCATTATTAATGAGGTGGGTCTTTGCGACCCCATAGCGACTCGCAGAAGGTGTCTGAGACACCTTTCTGCATAGCAAATTGCGACTTGCAATTTGCGAGTCGCACGGACTCGCAAAATTGCAAGTCGCATTTTGCTTCTTTCCTACATCTGGCCCTTTGTTACTAGATAACAGAGCAGAGCCTGATGATAATGCATGAGGGCTATTGTTTCCGAATGAGTGTGTGCCTGTGTTGCCCTCCACTTTCTGGAACTGTGCACTCATTATTTCTATAGTGTGAAGTGCAACAAGCCCAACTGTCAAACTGACCCAGACAGGGACTCCACGAACAGGCAGAGTCACAGAAATTGTATAAGTAAGAACATGCTCACTTTCGAAAAGCAGCATTTTCAAACACACAATCTTAAAATCAACTTTACTAAAAGATGTATTTTTAAATTGTGAACTCAGAGACCCCAAACTCCACATGTCCATCCGCTCCGAAAGGGAATCTACACTTTAATCAGATTTAAAGGTAGCCCCCATGTTAACCTATGAGAGGGACAGGCCGTGCAACAGTAAAAAACGAATTTAGCAATATTTCACTGTCAGGACAAATAAAAAGCATTACTATATGTCCTACCTTAACCATACCCTGCACCATGCCCTTGGGGCCACCTAGGGCCTACCTTAGGGGTGTCGTACATGTAAGAAAAGGGAAGGTTTAGGCCTGGCAAGTGAGTACACTTGCCAAGCCGAATTTACAGTTAAAACTGCACACACAGACACTGCAGTGGCAGGTCTGAGATATGATTACAGAGCTACTTATGCGGGTGGCACAACCAGTGCTGCAGGCCCACTAGTAACGTTTGGTTTACAGGCCCTGGGTACCACTAGTGCACTGTATTAGGGACTTACTAATAAATCAAATATGCTAATCATGGATAAGCCAATTGCATATCTGTTTTGTAAAGGAGCACTTGCACTTTAGCACTGGTTAGCAGTGGTAAAGTGCCCAGAGTAACAAAAACATCAAAATCAGAGTTCAGCACACATCAACAACCTGGGGAACAGAGGCCAAAAGTTAAGGGAGACTACGCCAAGGATGAAAAGTCTAACAACCTGCATCTTATGTAGCAGATTGAGAAGAGATTGCTCCGTCTCTTACCTAGCTGCGAAGACATGGAACGAGCTACCCTTTCATTTTCAGACCTCCCTATGTCTTTCAGAGTTCCGAAAGTCCCTGAAGGCCTGGCTAATGAACTGGACCCTGGGCTCACAAAATCTACAGAGTGATTGACTACTCACATCACAGGTCCCCATTTTACCCTAGTATATAAGTGATCCTCATTTTGAAACATGGTATTGCAAACACCTAGAATATTTGGAGAAAACACTATAATATAACATCAAAAAACACTAATAAAACATAACACCACCATTGAATCTGTGAGGCACAGATTGATCTCTATGCCAATTCAATTAAATCCTCTACTAATTTCCCTGTGACATTTTAACCATTGTCAAATTTCTATCACATCTCAGTGAATTAATAATATTTTTATTCACTCTGTGGAAATCTCCTGAAGTTATTTTACATTAAACTCTCAAAATCCTAAAATGATTTTGCTAGTCTGCCTCTCACCGATTCTCCAGTATCAAATTTACAGTATTCTACCTCCACACCTGTTCCAACTTAATGTCTCCCTTCCCTCTGAAAGATATTACATCTACTTTACAGCTCATTATATCTGGGTGCTCTCTTGATCCTTGCTCTTTCAAAGTTGTTTCTCTGGGCCAAGACATGATTAGTATAGCCTAATGGGACGTCTTCAATCTCTCTTTAGGGTCTGCAATAGATTGGATAGCTACAAATACCCTTGAATGGTCCCACAGCTAAACAAACCACAGCAGATCATCAGTTCTCAGCAACCTCTGCCCTATTTCCTTTTACAGTTTCCTTCCAAAATCCTGGAAACATGTAAATAGGCTCTTGTCTAACTATTTGGAGTTCAACATTCCGTTAGTTCAATCCCGGTCTAACATAAGTTCTCAACAGAGCACTGAACTTTCTTGCAGTTATGTTGGATCTTAGGAAGATCGTGGACAAAGGTGATTCTTCCACTTTGGTTGTTTTTAACTTATCTGATGCACTTCACACTGTATCACTGTTCCCAAAATAGAACATAGAAATCTGTCATATGGTCCTCACACGGTTCCATTGTTTTCTGTTCAATCAAATACAAGTGGGTACTCTCCCACCGCTCATCTCCTGCCCTCTTTTTATTCCCTTTGGACTTCTGTAGGGCTCTTTCGTCAGCCCCGCTAGCGTAGGCGTATTAATAAAAAATTATTAATGAGTGTTCATGTATTCTGCATAAGGGGTTTGTGTAGAAAGAAAAATAATGCACACATTTGAAAATGTGATTACGATGAGTGGCCACTAATTTTCCCAAAGTGTACTTACTAGAAGATTTATAGTGTGAATTATTGAATATATGTTTGACTAATGTAGTAAAATGTCATATTAAAGGTTATGCGTTATGCTCTAGCTTTATTAATTGTAGGCCTTAACTTAGTGAAGGTATTGGCCTAGTTGCCAGGCCTCATGTCAAAGCTGTATTTCTTAATATTTAATAAATGGCTGTCCTAGACAGTTAAACTGTAATTTTTCATTTTGCATTGTTTAAATGTGCTCGTAGCTGAGAATCCTTTCCCATGAGAACCGAATGCTGGAAGATGCTGTTCTAGCTAATGTAACATTTTGTGTGTAATGCGTGTGAAACTGACCTTCTCAGGAGAAGATCAATGGATATACTATAATAATATACTATAATATAATATTGTTACCTGACAAGCCGGATGATGAGGACATTGCAGGGCAACCACCCAACGACATGTGAAAGAAGCAATAGTATAATTCATTGATTTGGAATTTTATTTTTATTGGGCAAAGTGTGAACATGTGATTAACCTACCAATAGGGATTTGGGAAATAGTTTGGTGGGTTTTAATTTAACAGATCTGCACTGAGAGGAGGCAGCGCATTGCCCATATTCTTGCTGACCGAAAGGTCAATAGTGTCTCCTGCTTCTTGACAAGAGACATGCTTAACTTTACTGCTTAAAGACTTTGCGTTTCTGAACTTTGATGCTGAATCCTGATTGCCTTGCTGATCGACTGATGTCCTGAGGATGATGACTGACTCTGCTTGCTGATCCACATTGAGGATAGGTACTATGAATTAGAATAGGTACCAACTGCACTGTTTTGATAGAGCCATAGTTACATATTTTTCCAAATTTGTGTTACTAAATTGTTTTGCATGAAGCCCAACATGCTGATGCTAATCTGATGATAGTTAAGGATCCTCTCTAATGAAATGGTGTTAATAGGGAATGATGCTTGATGAATTTCTCTGTTGAATTCAAATGTATGTAATCACCCTGATGTAGATGACTTTGTTATCAATTTCTATTATAACCTTAGAATGTGTTTTAGTTCAAGCTTTGATTAGGTTACGTTTCTTCCACCGATTTGGGCAGTCAGTATTGTTTCTGTATGTGTTTCATTTGATATTGAGATTACTCTACATGACCTTAGCATTGTCAATATAGGGAAATAAATATTCTATCTTTTACTAAAAGGTGTTGTTATTCATGACTGAAAGGTCATGGTGTGTGACAATTTCTGACTCTATTGATTATTACTGTTATTGATTGTTATTGATTTTTGATATTGTGTATTGGTTATTGATTATTGATTTGCATTTACTGGACCTATGGTAAGATCATCTTAATTGTGAGTCATAAGGTTCATTGACCTATTCGCTTCCCCTTGTAAGTTTACTTATTAAGGCCAGACGCTTTAACGGCCCTACTCTTTTCAATATCTATTTTATACGTCTTGCCTCAAAGCTTCACTCCTTTGGGCTTAAAATGATATCACATGTAGATCACACCCACCATCATGTCCATCTCTAAAAATAGTTTCCAACTCATGAGAAATAAATTGCTTTGGGTCCCTTAATTGCTAGATGACAGAAATCTAGCTGCCTTAAGCTGAATAATGATAAAACAGATCTAGTGTAGTTGGGCAGTCATCCATCTGTCCCATAGCTTGTGAGGCTCATGGTTCTGGGACCTGCACCCATTGTGTAGCCACAGCTAAGAATCTTTTCGCTCTGATCACAGCCTGACATTTGCTAGTCAAATTAACCAAGTTGTCCCCACCAGCTTTGTGCTGTTGAGAACCCTCATTTATCATTCTTCTTCCTGTTTCTTCATGCAAGATTGTGGGCCAGACAATTTCCTCTCGCCCGGGTTACGGAAACTTATTTTATCTATCTTTCTTAGTAATCTGTTCTCTCGTCTTAATTTAGTTCAGAATGCTGCCACACACCTCATTTTATATCTTCCAATCAATCAATTGGTTTATTCTTATTTCTTAGCTACCATGTGGCTCCTCTTTGGAAAAAGGATCATTATCAGATCTCTATGTCTGGTACACAAAACGTCTGGGTATTGATGCATCGGGTAAAAACAATTGTGCCTGCCACCATGCATTCTCTTTACACTTTTGGCAATCTAAACCTGGTTCTTATCCCTTGTTTCGTTTGATGTCATATGGGCGGTCATTCATTCTTCTACCTTTCTGTTAAGTTCTGGAACTCGCTCACTCTCAATCTTAAAATTACAGATTCACACCCGTCTTTCTTAAAAAAAATTGAAAACATGGCTTTTCAACTCCAACTGTAAGTTCATTATTTTTCTAGTTTCTCTGCGATCTGCTTTTTTTAGTGTCTGTTCCACTGTTTTAGGCAAGAGTGTGCGCTTTGTAAAACGCAACTCAACCTTACTCAACCCAGACTCACTTTAGAAAAGTCCCTTTGCATTAGGGCCAATGTTTTTTGTTTTTCGAAAATAAACCTCCCTTTTTGGATACTGACTTGGAAAAAAAGTCTGCCATCTGGCACCGGTGGTTGCTCTGATCCTACCAAACAGTTCGAAATCTCACAATAAGGCAGGCAGCCCTTCCCCGGGAAGTGGAAGTCATAGCCTCTGCAAATGTGGTTGGCTCCTTGCAGATCTAGAATCTAATGAGACCCTAAATATGCATCTAAAAGAGCTTAGGGGCAAACTTAAGAAAAGTAGCACTGCAAACAGTGCAGCACCACTTTTCTTGCACCCCTAAGCGCCTCCCCCCAATGCCACCATGTGTGCGCCATATTTAAAATACGGCACACCATGGCGGTAGTTAGGGATCTAGCGTCATAATTTCTGCTGCTACTCCAGAGCTTTGCAGGATTAGCATCAAACGTGTTGACGCTAATTCTGCAAAACCCATTGAGGCCCATGGTAATCAATAGTGTGCCTCCTTTTAAGGCCTGCTCTGAGCAGGTGTTAAAAGTTGCATAAAAAAATTACACAAAGAAATCTCTTCGATTTCTTTGTGCCATTTTTTCGGGCCCCCTCACAGGACAATGCCCCCCTTTGTATATATTATGCCTGGTGCAGGCATAATGTGGCGCATAGGATTACAAAGTGGCGCAATGGATGCATTGAGCCACTTTGTAAATATGGAGCGGGGATTTTGGCCTCGTTGGGCCACATTAGCATAAAAACAAATGATGCTAATGTGGCACAAGGAGGCTCTAGGGGATCTTAAATATGCCCCTTGGTGTTTCCTACCACCTGTACAAATCGACTTTTCTCTTGTTATGTCTTTGAGGAACACCAGTTACTCACCTGAATGCAACCATACAGCTGTTTTACTGTCTCCTTTTCTCTATTCCACACACTTTTCAGCTATGAGACACATTATCATTGGGTGCTTGTGTCAAAGCTGTAAGAACCATTCTCAGAGTTGTCCCTGAGTCATTAACGATCAGGAAACTTCGGTAAGAAAAATGGAAGCACCATTGGCCTAATTAAGAAAGGTAAATTGTAAATCTCCTGCATGGGGCACCGTCTCTTGGATATAGATGTGCACATTAGAGAATCCACAAGTTTCCTTAAGCTCTCCACGAAACCTTTTGTTAATTAACATGTTCTGCAATCAAGAAGCACAATCGCATGTGACATTATGCATAGTGCACAACTATATATTAGGAAATGTCATTTTATTTATACCAAGAGACTCTAAAAATATATATGGTGATTATATTTATCTCCCTAGAGAAAGCCCTTCCACGACACCCTCAAAACTATTGGGGTGTCGTCATCCTATTCCCTTGAAGAGGATTTTTACCTGCACTTAGAAAGAGTACAATTTACAGAGTGAAAATACACTGGAGAAAAGTTGTGAATACCCAAAATCGTTTACATTGGTGTGTGCTCCTAAACTTTCCAAAGTATCCCTCCCCACTTCAACCCCTAAAATGGGATTCACTCAGATGTATTTCACCCCATTTTAAGGTAATGCCATGAATGAGTAAATGAACTTATGGGTGCAAGGTCAGTTTTTGTGAATGCCCTGCATCAATAAATTGAGCCAATTACACCTGTAAGTTGAATGTACGTGCAAGAATGGTTGTGTTGAATTGGAATGTTATATAATGTGCCAATTTTCACATTGGAGAATCATATGATATATAAAACTACAGATATGGTGGACTAAAACGAAGAAAACTATAGAAGAAGAGGAAGTTGATGGGGAAGAAGAAGAAGAATATGAACAACCAGAAGAACACAAAGCGGAAGAAGAGAGGGAAGAGAAAGAATACAAAGAAGAAGAATTTGAAGAAAGGGAAGAGGATTAAGATGTAGAAAAGAAGAAGAGGACTATGCAGTAGATGAAGATAAGAAAGGGGAAAGAAGAGGAAGATGAAAAAAGAAGAGGAAGAAGAAAAGGAAGAAGAAGAGAAAGAAGGGGGAATAGGACAAAGAAGTAGAGGACGAGGAAGAGAGAGAAGAACATGGGGATGAAAGAGGGAGAAGGGGAGCAAGGAGAAGAGGAAGAAGATGAAGAAGAAGAAGAAAATCAAGAAAGTGAAGAAGAAAGGGACGAGGAAGAAGTGAAAAAAGGGAATAAGACAAATAGTGGAGGGACAGGATGAGGAAGAGGAAGAAGAACATGGTGATAAAAGAAGAAGAAGAAGAAGGAGAATAAGAAGCAAAAGAAGAGGAAGCTGACGAAGATGAGGGATCAGAAGTAGAAAATAAGAAGTGAAGGAGGAGAAGGATGAGAAAGAGGAAGAACAGAGGAGAAGAAGAGGAAGAAGAAAAAGAAGAGGAAGAAGTGGGAAGAAGCAAGGAAGTAGAGGAAGAGAAAGAAGAAGGAAAAAGAAAAAGAGGAAGTGGAGGAAGAAAAAGAAGAAAAGGAAGAAAGGGAGGAAAAAGACAGAGATGAAAAGAACAAGAAAAAGGAAGGGAAAAAGGAAGTTTGAGAAAAGTGAGGAAAATAATGTAATACTGATAACTACAAGAAGATAGGTGAGATGCAGGAACCAATGCAGTGCCAAGCATAAGACACTAATGGCAAAATTAAATATGTTTATTACTCAGAAAGTAAGGGAATTTAAATATGAGTAATACAAGTTGTACATTTTCATGAAGATAAATGGGGAGCCAGGTATATCTCAAAAGAAGTCAGGTGATGGCATTACTGATTTTTCAAACTGTGTGGATCATAGAAAAGCAGCAACATTTGTGAAATACTGAATGGTCCCTGTTAGAAATGGGGTTTCTGGTTGGCTAGGGTATGCACCTCAGCCAGGCAGAACTTACCCACTCTAGTCAGGGCAAGGGAGTTACACGTCCAAGATAACCCCTGCTCACCCCCTTGGTAGCTTGGCACGAGCAGTCAGGCTTAACCCGGAGGCAATGCGTAAAGCGTTTGCACAACACACACATGCATGTGACGCAATATTCCCACCACCAAGGAAACACAACACCAGATTATATAAAAATACACTGTATTGTACACAACATAATTATTAGACCAACATCACATAACAGTACTATCCTGCTACCTTAGCAGTTGTCAGAACGTTACACATTAGTTACTCTGCAAACTAGCAGTAGTCACACATAACACACAGGTTACTCAGTATTCTGCAACATAAGCAGTAGTCAGGAAACACGTTATCACATTAGCACACTTGTCATAAGAATATCATAAAACGCCCATACTAGGAACATTAGAAAACCTATGGCAAGTTAAGTAAACATATTAGCAAGTCATGCCCATAAAAGGAACATGTGCACACATATGTAAACACATCAAAGAACAGGTAGGCAATATAACAGAATTGCAAAGTCTGTAGAAAGAACTTTAACTCTTAATCATATTGGTCCATTTTAAAAAGTACCTGTAAATGATGAAAAGGCACCTCCAGTGCCTAAAACGAATAATGGGGCCCCCTGCGCTCCTTTGCGCAAAAACGGGGGCCTCCAAAACATTGCAGATAGAGAGGGGCGGCACGCACCCTCTCTGACTCCTTATCGGGCCCCTTCTGGGACCCGTGATCACCGGGGGCCCCCCGGGCCTCCACCGGCCCTCCTGTGGGGGGCCCAGGTCACCCAAAGCTCAAAGAGGGGAGGGGGGCGCCTCGCACCCCCTCCTTGTAAAAAGGCGGGCCCCTCCGGGGGTCCCGCTACCGTCGGGGGTCTCCCTGGGCCTCCGTGGCCCTTTCCTGAAGGGAGACCCCTAAATCAGGGACTTCTGGCCTGCGAGGGGGCCAACCAGAGAGCCAGGGGCCAGGGCGAGCCTCCGGTGAGGTTGCGCCCGGCCCGGCAGCACAGAGGAGTCCTCCGGGACTCCGACGCGCGAGGGGGAGGCGTCCTCCTCTCCCTCGCCGGTCAGAATGACGTTGCGGCCCAGGATGGGCCGGCTGGTGCCCCGGGGGCGCCCTGAGAAGGGCGCGTCCCCCGGGAGCACGCGAGGAGCAGGCTTGCTCCGATTTCTTTAAAAAATGATCCTCCCTGTGCCCCGGGGGCACAGAGCTGAGCGCGCTCCTCGCGCTCAGCAACGAAGAAAGAACCCGGCTGCGGCGGTGATATTTTCTCGGCACAAACGCGCTCCAGGAAGCGCGAGGACACCAGGTGAAACCCAGGCTGCGGCGGTGATCTTTTTTTTGGGCAGAAAGACAATTAAGCACTTAAGTGCAATGCTCCAGCAAGGGGAAGCGCTTTCAAGCGCTTATGGAAGTCCCCTAAGGAGCGCTTTACAAAGCGCTTTAGTTTTCCCTTCCAGGTAAAGAACCCCACGTGCTTTAGGGTAAGAATGCAGGGGTCAGGGGCCACAGCACCCTGCCCCTGGGGAGCAGAGCTCAAGGAAAAGGCCCACAGGGGGACAGGGTCCAACATCAGGCCAGCGCAAGAAAGATGCCAGCAAAAGGTAGTCCTTTATGGTGACCAGGCAGGTCACAGGTCAGCCCAGCAGCAACAGTCCATGGCGATTCCTGTGGAGTCCTTCCAGCAGTCTGTGTCCAGTTCCAGGTAAGTTCAAAGAGTCTCCAAATTGTGGGGAAAATTCCCCTGTACTTATAGTCAGTTCTTACAGTGTTTTACAGTGGTAGGGAGAGGAGGTTCCAGCCAGTTACAACTGGTTCTGGGAGTGCCCCCTCTCTCCTTTCAGCACAGGCTCCAAACATCAGTGGGGGGTTAACGACCCTATTGTGTGAGGCCAGGGCACAGCCTTTACAAATGTAGGTGTGCCCCGCCTCTCCCTTCTCTCAGCCCAGGAAGACTATTCAGTATGTAGATGCACCTCAGTGACACCTCCACCCTCCCTGTGTACAGGCTGTCTGAAAAGTATGCACAAAGCCCCAACTGTCACTCTGCCCAGACGTGGATTGGAGTCAAGCTGCAAAACACCAGAATCATAAGCACAGATAAATGCGCACTTTCCAGAAGTGGCATTTCTGTGATAGTAATAAAAAATACACCCACACCAGTAAGCAGTATTTATTATCACCATCACAACCATACCAAACACGCCTACGCTAGCCCTCATAAATCAGACAATACCCCTACACATAAGGCAGGGCATTTCTAATGCAATCCTATGAGAAGGCAGCACTCACAGCAGTGAGACACCAAGTTAGGCTGTTTGTCACTACCAGGACAGGCCATGCAATATGGCACATGTCCTGCCTTTCTACATACATGGCACCCTGCCCACAGGGCGTACTTTAGGGGTGACTTACATGTAGTAAAAGGGGAGTCCTGGGCCTGGCAAGTAAATTTAGATGCCAGGTCCCTGTGGCAGAAAACTGCGCACACAGGCCCTGCGCTAGCAGGCCTGAGACAGGTTTGAAAGTCTACTTCAGTGGGTGGCGCAAGCAGCGCTGCAGGCCCACTAGTAGTATTTAATTTACAGGCCCTGGGTATAGAGATACCACTGTACAAGGGACTTATAGGTAAATTAAATATGCCAATCAGGTATAAGCCAATCATACCAACTTTAGATGGGAGAGCACCTGCACTTTAACACTGGTCAGCAGTGATACAGTGCTCAGAGTCCTAGAGCCAACAGCGAAAGGTCAGAAAAACCAGGAGGAAGGAGGCAAAAAGACTAGGGATGACCATGCGTATGGCCAAAAGTCCAACACAACCCCCTACCAGCCAAAATCCAGGGGAGAACAATCAATACCTTGATGTACTTTCCTGATTAGGGCGATAGAACAAGGACCCAGGCCCACAACAGCAGGGGCATGTTCCAGTTCTACGCCTTCCTGACTCCACTGGGATCTCTCTGTCAATGCGTCCCAGGCAGCCTAGACCAACCCACGGGGATTCTCTAGCTGCCAATGGCCAGAACCAGGCCCCAGGCCATCTAGGAGCCTCTGGTCTCTGAAACCATAATGAGTGGGGGGCGGTAGCCCCAGGTGCAAAGCAACCTGTCTCCACTCCATTTTTGATCAGTTCAGGGGCTCTACCCTGCCACTGATCCACCAACCTAGGGTCCGCACCCATAGGTTCTACAGGGGCTAGAGGCGAGGCTCTCCTCCCTCTACCCCTCCTTCTAGGATCCCGCCCTCCTCTCCTAGGAGGGGTATCACCAGAATCCACACTTGCCAGGGTGCTGGGTACAGCAGCCCTGCACAACTTTCTCGCCAGCCCAGGATCACTACCTGGCGACTGACCACCCAACCCAGGGACGACACCCTTGGGTTGCACCGGGGTCCGGGGCGGGCTTCCCCCTCCCTGAACCCCACTTCCAGAGTCCTGCGTCTCCCCACCTCGGGAGAAGCCACCAGAAGTTTCACACAGGGGGGTGAGCACACTAACCGCCCCCCCAACCAGGTCAGAGTTTACCCCCTGAACCTGTCTATCTAGTCTAGGGACGACACCCTTAGACTGGACCATTGCCCAGCGAACCAGGACTTCCTTGGGAGCACACCTACCCCCTACCAGATCAGAGCTTACCCCCTGAATCTGGCAATCCAACCCAGAGTCACTACCCTGCGGTTGAACCACTGCCTGGCGCACCAGGACTTCCTTGGGAGCACACGTACTCCCCATCAGGTCAGAGTTTACCCCCTGAACCTGATCATCCAACCCAGAGTCACCATCCTGCGGTTGAATCATTGCCTGGCGCACCAGGACTTCCTGGGGGGCACACCTACCCCCCACAAGGGAAACACTTTCCCCAAGGGCCACACAAGAGTCTGGCTGGCGCAGGTCTCCTGACCTCTGCCCATCTGACAGAGTCTGGATTCCCCCCAGCCCAGAAATGGTCTCACCAAGGTCATTCCTGGGGGGCTCTGCACTCAGAGCTGACCCCTGACCCTCCAGGTTCTCCACTGGGGCCCGCAGCCCCCTCTCAACCCTATGCCTGGATTTCTGCCTCCTCCGCTGTAGAGCGAGATTACCAGACACCAGGACCGGCGGAACGCTATCACCAGCCACCCGCCCAAGTCCTAATGACAAAATGGGATCCTTCTGAACAGCTGGCCCTACGGCACAGGCTAGGCTCACCTCCTGGCGTTCACTCATGGAACCCTCCAGGACCTGGGACTGGAGCTCGGGTACCCTGGGCCTCAGCCCAACCCCATTCCCTCTCCTCTGAGACTGGACATGGGGTGCCTTACCCGCCCCAATACACTGGGACCTACCTGGGACACAAGCCTTTCCCACCACACCTGGTTGGGAAACACCTAGACCACTCTCATTAGGAACACCCCCTAATGTCACACCAGACCCTCTGGTACGCAACCAGAAGTCTGCCTCCTTTGCAAGCTCCCTGGGGTCAGAGAGCTCACACACTGACAAGTGTTGGCGTAACTCTGAAAAACAACAACGAAACAGGTGCTCTCTGAGAATCAGATTAAACAGCCCTTCAAAATTGTTTACTGGGCTACCCTTCACCCATCCATCTAGTGCAATGCAGCAAGCCTCCACAAACTCCTCCCAAGACTGGTGGGACAGTTTCTTACCACCCCTAAACCTTTTTCTGTATTCCTCAGGGGAAAAACCATACTTCACAATCAGTGCGTTCTTCACAGCGGAGTACCCCTCCCTGTCACTCTCTTCTAGAGTCAGTAGGGCATCCCTCCCCTCCTCAGGAATAAAACTCCCTAGGCCAGTTCCCCAATCCTTCTCAGGGATCCTGCGCTCTACCAGAGCCTTCTCATATTCCTTTAACCACTGACGTATGTCACCCCCCTCTTGGAACCTAGGTACCAGATCTATGGGTATGTGAGTAACCTCTTTGCTACAGCACTGTACATTGCTGCCACCACTGGACTCCACCTGCAACGCTGGTGAGTCCAGAACCTTCAGACTGCGCTCTAGAGCGAGTCTTTCTCTGGCAAAGGCCCTCTCTGCCTCTGCCATTCTCTCCTGTACTAAGGCCTTTTCTACCTCAGCCCTTCTCTCCTCAACAGCTAGGCGCGCTAACTGCAATTTCAGGTCCCTCTCTTCCCGCCTATCTCTTAGCTCATCAGGCGTCAAGGAATGAGAGGTAGCCCTGCTTCTTACACTGGACCCAGCAAGGGACTCCCTATCACTGGGGCCTTCCCTGTCAACTGGCGTCCCCAACCGGTCATTCTCACCCTCCTGATCAGTCTCTCTACCACTCTCTAGGGATGAGGTCTGGGAGCCCTCCCATTGGGAACCCTCGCTACACTCAGGATCCTCTGGGTACCCCCTACGCACACTCCCTCCCTGGGTAAATGTCACAAACCTTTCAAAGCATTCAGAGATCTCCTGAGGTCCCCTTCTACAGGCAGCCCTCTCTCTCTACAGAACCCCTCTAATTCCCGCTGCGTGTAAAACGGCAGGTCCTCTAAATCAAAGGTAAGCCCCATCTTGAAAAGGTACAAATAACTCAACTGTGACAACCACAATACCCAAGCGTGGGAACTGAAAACAGGAAAAATGACCAAAGAGAGAAAGTTAAGAGAAGCCAAACATGTGATGGTCTAAACGCAATCCCTGTAGTGAAATAATGAGTCACAATGGTATTGTGCAAGCGCAAGTCCTATCCTCACCGCTGACTTCCAATGTTAGAAATGGGGTTTCTGGTTGGCTAGGGTATGCACCTCAGCCAGGCAGAACTTACCCACTCTAGTCAGGGCAAGGGAGTTACACGTCCAAGATAACCCCTGCTCACCCCTTGGTAGCTTGGCACGAGCAGTCAGGCTTAACCCGGAGGCAATGCGTAAAGCGTTTGCACAACACACACATGCATGTGACGCAATATTCCCACCACCAAGGAAACACAACACCAGATTATATAAAAATACACTGTATTGTACACAACATAATTATTAGACCAACATCACATAACAGTACTATCCTGCTACCTTAGCAGTTGTCAGAACGTTACACATTAGTTACTCTGCAAACTAGCAGTAGTCACACATAACACACAGGTTACTCAGTATTCTGCAACATAAGCAGTAGTCAGGAAACACGTTATCACATTAGCACACTTGTCATAAGAATATCATAAAACGCCCATACTAGGAACATTAGAAAACCTATGGCAAGTTAAGTAAACATATTAGCAAGTCATGCCCATAAAAGGAACATGTGCACACATATGTAAACACATCAAAGAACAGGTAGGCAATATAACAGAATTGCAAAGTCTGTAGAAAGAACTTTAACTCTTAATCATATTGGTCCATTTTAAAAAGTACCTGTAAATGATGAAAAGGCACCTCCAGTGCCTAAAACGAATAATGGGGCCCCCTGCGCTCCTTTGCGCAAAAACGGGGGCCTCCAAAACATTGCAGATAGAGAGGGGCGGCACGCACCCTCTCTGACTCCTTATCGGGCCCCTTCTGGGACCCGTGATCACCGGGGGCCCCCCGGGCCTCCACCGGCCCTCCTGTGGGGGGCCCAGGTCACCCAAAGCTCAAAGAGGGGAGGGGGGCGCCTCGCACCCCCTCCTTGTAAAAAGGCGGGCCCCTCCGGGGGTCCCGCTACCGTCGGGGGTCTCCCTGGGCCTCCGTGGCCCTTTCCTGAAGGGAGACCCCTAAATCAGGGACTTCTGGCCTGCGAGGGGGCCAACCAGAGAGCCAGGGGCCAGGGCGAGCCTCCGGTGAGGTTGCGCCCGGCCCGGCAGCACAGAGGAGTCCTCCGGGACTCCGACGCGCGAGGGGGAGGCGTCCTCCTCTCCCTCGCCGGTCAGAATGACGTTGCGGCCCAGGATGGGCCGGCTGGTGCCCCGGGGGCGCCCTGAGAAGGGCGCGTCCCCCGGGAGCACGCGAGGAGCAGGCTTGCTCCGATTTCTTTAAAAAATGATCCTCCCTGTGCCCCGGGGGCACAGAGCTGAGCGCGCTCCTCGCGCTCAGCAACGAAGAAAGAACCCGGCTGCGGCGGTGATATTTTCTCGGCACAAACGCGCTCCAGGAAGCGCGAGGACACCAGGTGAAACCCAGGCTGCGGCGGTGATCTTTTTTTTGGGCAGAAAGACAATTAAGCACTTAAGTGCAATGCTCCAGCAAGGGGAAGCGCTTTCAAGCGCTTATGGAAGTCCCCTAAGGAGCGCTTTACAAAGCGCTTTAGTTTTCCCTTCCAGGTAAAGAACCCCACGTGCTTTAGGGTAAGAATGCAGGGGTCAGGGGCCACAGCCCCCTGCCCCTGGGGAGCAGAGCTCAAGGAAAAGGCCCACAGGGGGACAGGGTCCAACATCAGGCCAGCGCAAGAAAGATGCCAGCAAAAGGTAGTCCTTTATGGTGACCAGGCAGGTCACAGGTCAGCCCAGCAGCAACAGTCCATGGCGATTCCTGTGGAGTCCTTCCAGCAGTCTGTGTCCAGTTCCAGGTAAGTTCAAAGAGTCTCCAAATTGTGGGGAAAATTCCCCTGTACTTATAGTCAGTTCTTACAGTGTTTTACAGTGGTAGGGAGAGGAGGTTCCAGCCAGTTACAACTGGTTCTGGGAGTGCCCCCTCTCTCCTTTCAGCACAGGCTCCAAACATCAGTGGGGGGTTAACGACCCTATTGTGTGAGGCCAGGGCACAGCCTTTACAAATGTAGGTGTGCCCCGCCTCTCCCTTCTCTCAGCCCAGGAAGACTATTCAGTATGTAGATGCACCTCAGTGACACCTCCACCCTCCCTGTGTACAGGCTGTCTGAAAAGTATGCACAAAGCCCCAACTGTCACTCTGCCCAGACGTGGATTGGAGTCAAGCTGCAAAACACCAGAATCATAAGCACAGATAAATGCGCACTTTCCAGAAGTGGCATTTCTGTGATAGTAATAAAAAATACACCCACACCAGTAAGCAGTATTTATTATCACCATCACAACCATACCAAACACGCCTACGCTAGCCCTCATAAATCAGACAATACCCCTACACATAAGGCAGGGCATTTCTAATGCAATCCTATGAGAAGGCAGCACTCACAGCAGTGAGACACCAAGTTAGGCTGTTTGTCACTACCAGGACAGGCCATGCAATATGGCACATGTCCTGCCTTTCTACATACATGGCACCCTGCCCACAGGGCGTACTTTAGGGGTGACTTACATGTAGTAAAAGGGGAGTCCTGGGCCTGGCAAGTAAATTTAGATGCCAGGTCCCTGTGGCAGAAAACTGCGCACACAGGCCCTGCGCTAGCAGGCCTGAGACAGGTTTGAAAGTCTACTTCAGTGGGTGGCGCAAGCAGCGCTGCAGGCCCACTAGTAGTATTTAATTTACAGGCCCTGGGTATAGAGATACCACTGTACAAGGGACTTATAGGTAAATTAAATATGCCAATCAGGTATAAGCCAATCATACCAACTTTAGATGGGAGAGCACCTGCACTTTAACACTGGTCAGCAGTGATACAGTGCTCAGAGTCCTAGAGCCAACAGCGAAAGGTCAGAAAAACCAGGAGGAAGGAGGCAAAAAGACTAGGGATGACCATGCGTATGGCCAAAAGTCCAACAGTCCCTTTTACAGATATCTTTACAGGTACACTGTAGAAACACTAAACAATAAGATGCCAACAAAAAGCAACCAACCAAAAATATGGGTGTCCAAAAGGGAATACATTGGCAATACAGATGACAAGAACAGAATGGACAGAATATCTACGACTTAATGACTCCTTGTAGGAAAAACCTACCTGACACTTTGAGAAAGAGAATCATGAAGGTAATGCAGGTCTTTAGGGCAACAGCAGCAGAGCAGATGCAACACCTATGACCTTTGATGAAAGGGGTCATGGGAGATGGGTTTTCTGACTGCTGAAATGCACCCAACGACAATTTCATGTGCCTGGTGCAATACAGAAGGCACCTAGTAGAGCATCCCTAAATTGAGAATTCCATTACACTTAGTGGCTGATGCTTTGTTGCTGGGGAAGAATCAGCATATTATATATGCTGATAAGCGAGTTTAGCAACAATGAGTCATGGAAGTCAAGGAACTGTTGAGGATTGTATAGATCTTCAAAGAGGGAAGGGAAGGAGAGAATGGGTTGTCGATGGGTCTATGGTTGCAAAATGCTAGTAAGATGTTACACTTATTGGTACACTTATTGAAGATGAGTCCTGAGAACTTTTGCAAACTCCAGGAATGATGTTCTGAGTTGGTTAAATGAAGGAATTTTCTTCCATATACTGAGCACACAGTTTGGGATGGCCTCTTTCCTAAATTTCTGTGCTCATGTTGTTACTGCCTCCCTACCGTGGAGCAGCAGCCAGTCCATACCCAAGAAGATGGGAGTGATGTAGTCAAGTTTCTTCAGCTTTTAATGAGTTCAGGTGGAGTTTAGGATGAACTTCAGTGAAACCAGTGTAGAGCTGATGATACTGGCAAGTATGGCATTGCTATGGTGAAGCTGAGTTTTAGCTGCTACCTTTGGTGTCACAATGATTATCTATATGTGACAGAATTTATATTATATTGTGTGAAGTTCTAACAAGTTAAATGTCGAGTGGTGCACTGGAAGCCTATATTAGACCGCATTTACTGCAGACTAATGATTTGATGTATGTTGTATAGTCACAGGATTGGTACACACAGAAACAGCAAGAATGTAATGATTGGCTCAACTTACAATTTGTTGCAAAGTTGTACCGGAGAAGAAAGATGGATACCTTCTCAAGACGGTCCTGGGAACTTGTCTTGAGGTTGCAGATGCCTGTCGTACAATGTGCTATGATTGCACAATTAAACCTTTCAATCCATGAGGTATTAACAATGGACAAATCATTGTTCCCCAAGGACTTTAATATACCACTTCCAGTTGGATTTGGGAACTTTTTCATTTGGACTTTGAGAGGTACATCTCTCTTTGGCCTTGCCACGCACCTTCCCAACTCTTGCTAAGAGATGACTTGAAATAATCACCTGACTCCTCAGAAGACTCTTGACCGAGCTTCTGAACTGCTGACATCTACACTTTTTACTTACTTTTTGCCAACTTTAGTTAGCTTTATTTTGCCCCAGATGTCATTTTCCAAATTCTTTTTTGTTCTTTATTTCCTTTTTACTTTTTGTCCCCATGTTTTGTAGCCCAGCACATGCCAGTTAGTGACTTATCATCTTTAGGGATTTCCTTTGCTTAGTCAGTTAACTTGGATGATTTTTGGATTGCCTTCACATTTAGGAAAGCTGGACAGCATTTGTTTTCTGAGCATCATGTTCTTCTCCTGTTGTTCTGCATCACCTTTATTGAATGTTTAGTTTGTGTAATGTTAAATTCTTCCATTGTTTGGGCTATCCTGTGGTGATTCCGTATTTTTATAGTTTAGTTTTGAGAATTATCTACATTAACATGAACATACGCTTATAATAAAACTCTTCAACTTTATTTCTAACTTAGGTTTTCCTTGTGTGGCCAAATTGGTCCTACTGTAAATGTTAAATGTTGACTGATTGAGTTGTTAACCTTTCTTACACCCAGCTAGGGTGAGAAGATCTGTCAACCTCGTCTAGAGCATGCCCGAAATGCTCCATCATTTTGAATCCATTTAGGTGGAATATAGCAAAGGACAGCAGAGTGCGTCTCAAATGTAATTCTGACAGAGTATTTATTCTCTGTAGATGGAAGATCCTATTACAAATACAAAGAATGTCCTAGTTTCCAGTACGTCACACAAATACAGTTATTGCACATAACTGTGGGCAGTCACCCTAATGCAAATAGTAATGTATTTCAAACCATAATAAACAATTATATATTTCCACAATGGTTTATTCATAAGATAAACAGCATAACATTATTAGCCAATCACATTATATCATACTATTTTATTATTAAGTTATCTTAATCATTCATAGCATCGTAAAACTTCATTCTTTGTGACCGAAATTCACATGCCAGAGTGTCGGTTAACTTCCACCATATTTTTCTGTTCTATCACTAGCCTATTTATTTATCTATTTATTTATCTACCTTAACTTTGTTACTTGTCAATGTGGTGTGAATCCTAGGCATAATACAAAATTATAGTTGTCAGTGTTATATTTTCACTAGATAGGGACTGTAGTTCACCAGTCTTCTTCAGTAAAAATTTCTCTAGATTCATTGTAAAACTTTATAAATAGAATCAAATCAAATCAAAATCAAATCAAATCAAATCATTAACATTTATAAAGCGCGCTACTCACCCGTGCGGGTCTCAAGGCGCTAGGGGGGAAAGGGAGGGTTATCGCTGCTCGAACAGCCAAGTCTTTAGGAGTCTCCGGAAAGCGGAGTGGTCCTGGGTGGTCCTGAGGCTGGTGGGGAGGGAGTTCCAGGTCTTGGCCGCCAGGAAGGAGAAAGATCTCCCACCCGCCGTGGAGCGGCGGGTGCGAGGGACGGCAGCAAGTGCGAGGTCAGCGGAGCGGAGGGGGCGGGTGGGGACGTAGAAGCTGAGGCGTCTGTTGAGGTATTCCGGTCCCTTGTTGTGGAGGGCTTTGTGTGCGTGGGTGAGAAGACGGAAGGTGATCCTTTTGCTGACTGGGAGCCAATGCAGGTGTCTCAGGTGTGCGGAGATGTGGCTGTTGCGGGGTACGTCGAGGATGAGGCGGGCCGAGGCGTTTTGGATGCGTTGCAGGCGGTTTTGGAGTTTGGCGGTGGTCCCGGCGTAGAGGGTGTTGCCGTAGTCCAGGCGACTCGTGACAAGGGCGTGGGTCACGGTTTTTCTGGTGTCGGCGGGGATCCAGCGGAAGATCTTGCGGAGCATGCGGAGAGTGAGGAAGCAGGCGGAGGACACGGTGTTGACTTGCTTGGTCATGGTGAGAAGAGGGTCCAAGATGAAGCCGAGGTTGCGGGCGTGGTCTGCGGGGGTCGGTGCGGTGCCGAGGGCCGTGGGCCACCAGGAGTCGTCCCAGGCGGACGGGGTGTTGCCGAGGATGAGGACTTCAGTTTTTTCAGAGTTCAGCTTTAGGCGGCTGAGCCTCATCCAATCTGCGACGTCCTTCATACCCTCTTGTAGGTTGGTCTTGGCGCTGGCGGGGTCCTTGGTGAGGGAGAGTACAAGTTGGGTGTCGTCGGCGTAGGAGGTGATGATGATGTCGTGCTTGCGTACGATGTCGGCGAGGGGGCTCATGTAGACATTGAAGAGTGTCGGGCTGAGCGATGAGCCTTGAGGTACGCCGCAGATGATCTTGGTGGGTTCTGAGCGAAACGGAGGGAGGTAAACTCTTTGGGAGCGGTTAGCGAGGAAGGAGGCGATCCAGTCTAGGGCCTGGCCTTGGATCCCGGTGGAGCGTAGGCGGGTGATTAGGGTGCGGTGACAGACGGTGTCAAAGGCAGCCGAGAGGTCGAGGAGAATGAGGGCGACTGTTTCACCGTTGTCCATCAGGGTTCTGATGTCGTCTGTGACTGAGATGAGGGCGGTTTCCGTGCTGTGGTTGGTTCGGAATCCGGTTTGTGAAGGGTCGAGCAGGTTGTTGTCTTCCAGGAAGGTGGTCAGCTGTTTGTTGACGGTCTTTTCTATTACCTTGGCTGGGAAAGGTAGAAGAGAGATGGGGCGGAAGTTTTTCAGGTCGCTTGGGTCAGCCGTAGGTTTCTTTAGTAGGGCGTTGACTTCAGCGTGCTTCCAGCATTCGGGGAAGGTAGCAGAAGAAAAAGAAGAGTTGATGACGGTCTGGAGGTGCGGGGCGATGATGTAGTCGGCTTTGTTAAAGATGAAGTGCGGGCAGGGGTCCGAAGGGGCGCCGGAGTGGATAGAGTTCATGATGGATTTGGTTTCTTCCGTGTTGATGTGGGTCCAGTTGTTGAGGGTGATGTCCGGGGAAGCGGGTTCAGTGGTGTATGGTTGGGTCTGGTGTCCGAAGCTGTCGTGGAGGTCGCTGATCTTGCGATGGAAGAAAGTGGCGAGGGATTCGCACAAATCCTGTGAGGGCGTGACGGCGTTGGCGCTGGCGCTGGGGTTGGAGAACTCTTTGACGATGCTGAAGAGTTCTCTGCTGTTGTGGCTGTTTTTGTCTAGTCTGTCGGTGAAAAAGTTCCTTTTGGCAGTGCGGATCAGGTGGTGGTGTTCGCGTGTAGCGTTCTTGAGGGCGGTCATGTTGTCCGCGGTGTGGTCCTTGCGCCAGGCCTTCTCAAGGGCACGACAAGTTTTCTTTGATTCTTTGAGGGTGTCAGAGAACCAGAGAGGTTTTTTGGTGTTGGTCTGTCGATGCGTGCGTTTGAGGGGAGCAAGGTTGTCAGCGCAGTTGGAGATCCAGTTTGTGAGGTTGAGAGCTGCGTCGTTGGGGTCGGTGGTGAGGGTGGGTTGGTTGGCGGCGAGAGCGGAGAAGAGTTGCTCTTCAGGGATCTTGTTCCACTGTCGACGAGGGGTGGGTTGAGTGCGGAGGTGGGAGGTCTCGCGTCGGAATGTGAAGTGGACGCAGCTGTGGTCGGTCCAGTGTAGGGCAGAGGTGTGGCTGAAGAAGACGTGTTTGCTGGCGGAGAAGATAGGGTCGAGCGTGTGTCCGGCGATGTGGGTGGCGGTGTTCACCAGTTGTTTGAGGCCGAGGTTGGCGAGGTTGTCGAGCAGGGTGGTGGTGTTGGGGTCGTTGTTTTGTTCCAGATGGAAGTTGAGGTCGCCTAGGAGGATGTAGTCCGGTGAGGCGAGGGCGTGCGGGGAGATGAAGTCGGCGATGGCGTCGCTGAAAGAGGTGCGAGGTCCGGGAGGACGGTAGACGAGGGATCCTCTGAGGGTGGTCCTTGGGTCGGTGCGAATCTGAAAATGCAGGTGTTCAGCGGCGAGGGGGGGGTCTTCGGTGGAGGTGGTGACGCTGATGGAGTCTTTGAAGATGATGGCGACACCTCCTCCTACTTGGTTGGTGCGGTCTTTTCTGGAGATCTTGTAGCCTTCGGGGATGGCGGGTAGCGATGTCTGGAGCAGAGGAGGCGTTCATCCATGTCTCCGTGATGAAGGCGACGTCCGGGGCTGTGGAGTCCAGGAGGTCCCAAAGTTCAACGGCATGCTTGTGGACGGAACGAGCGTTGATCAGGATGCACTTGAGGTGGTTGATGGCGCGTGGGCTTGTGGTCGTGGTAGTTGCGTGGTGGAAGATGCGTTTGCAGGAGTTGCAGGCGAAGGGTCCATGGGTGCGTTTGGGGTGAGCTAGGAAGCAGGTTTTGGAGCGCCCTGGGTTGAGGGCGTGGAGGGTGGTGGAGTCGTAGCGGATCAGCGGGGCTTGGGGGAGCTGGGGACCAGGGGTCGTGGCGCTGGGCGCGGGCCAGGCGCGGACGGGCGCCATAAGAGGTAGGAGGGGGGGGAGGGGTCAGCTGGGGGCGAATGGGAGCTGGGGGGCGGGGCGTGCAGGAGGTCGCGGCGGGAAAGCGCGAGGGAGGGGGGGGGACAGGTAGAGTGAGAGGAGCTGGGGGAGGGGGTTTAGGGTGGAGGAGGGTGAGTGTTAGGAGGTTTGGAGATTAGGGAGAGAGATAGGAGTAGGGTTGTGAAGATAGGGGAGGGGGGGTTGTAGAGGTGGGTGAGGGAGAGAGGTAGAGTGAGAGGATAGGGAGATAGGTAGTTGAGGGGGTGGCGGGAGGGGGGGAGAGATAGAGAAATAGATAGAGAAAATAGATAGAGAAGTCGATAGATAGGGAAATAGATAGATAGACAGATAGGTAGGTAGGAGGAGGTGGAGAGTGGGGGAGTTAGATAGTGAGATAGGGAGCTAGAGAGATAGGAAGATAGGAGGAGTGAGGGAGGTAGATAGCGATCGGGTTAGCTAGGGGTGAGAGAGGGGGAGGCGAGTGAGGGAGGGGGATGAGGAAGGAGCAGGAGGGCAGGCTCGGGGGAAGAAGACGGAGGAGGTAGAAGAGCCGAAGACAGAAGACAGAAGAACAGAAGATCGGAAGAGCAGAAGAACAGAGAAGAACAGAGAAGAACAGAGAAGAACAGAGAAGAACAGAGAAGAAGAACACAGAAGCACCGAGAAGAACAGAGAAGAAGAACACAGAAGACCGGAAGAACACAGAAGAACAGAAGGGAAGAACAGAAGAACAGAAGAGAAGAACAGAAGAACACAGAAGAAGATTGCAGAGGGGGAGCGAGGAGGAAGAGACAGAGAGGAGGAAAAGAAGCAGGAGCAGGAGAGAAGGTGAGTGGCGCGGGGCAGGGCGAGGGGCTGGGAGGAGGGGGGTACTTACAGTTAGGTGGGTCTCAGGAACACAGGAACTCGGGAACTTGGAGGAGCTGCAGCGGCAGGGGGAGCGACCTACCCTTGGGTCAAGGGTCGCTACCACTGTCGCGCAGCGGCCGCCATAAGAGGTAGGAGGGGGGGGGAGGGGTCAGCTGGGGGCGAATGGGAGCTGGGGGGCGGGGGCGTGCAGGAGGTCGCGGCGGGAAAGCGCGAGGGAGGGGGGGGGACAGGTAGAGTGAGAGGAGCTGGGGGAGGGGGTTTAGGGTGGAGGAGGGTGAGTGTTAGGAGGTTTGGAGATTAGGGAGAGAGATAGGAGTAGGGTTGTGAAGATAGGGGAGGGGGGGTTGTAGAGGTGGGTGAGGGAGAGAGGTAGAGTGAGAGGATAGGGAGATAGGTAGTAGAGGGGGTGGCGGGAGGGGGGAGAGATAGAGAAAATAGATAGAGAAGTCGATAGATAGGGAAATAGATAGATAGACAGATAGGTAGGTAGGAGGAGGTGGAGAGTGGGGGAGTTAGATAGTGAGATAGGGAGCTAGAGAGATAGGAAGATAGGAGGAGTGAGGGAGGTAGATAGCGATCGGGTTAGCTAGGGGTGAGAGAGGGGGAGGCGAGTGAGGGAGGGGGATGAGGAAGGAGCAGGAGGGCAGGCTCGGGGGAAGAAGACGGAGGAGGTAGAAGAGCCGAAGACAGAAGACAGAAGAACAGAAGACAGAAGAACAGAAGATCGGAAGAGCAGAAGAACAGAGAAGAACAGAGAAGAACAGAGAAGAACAGAGAAGAACCGAGAAGAAGAACACAGAAGCACCGAGAAGAACAGAGAAGAAGAACACAGAAGACCGGAAGAACACAGAAGAACAGAAGGGAAGAACAGAAGAACAGAAGAACATTGCAGAGGGGGAGCGAGGAGGAAGAGACAGAGAGGAGGAAAAGAAGCAGGAGCAGGAGAGAAGGTGAGTGGCGCGGGGCAGGGCGAGGGGCTGGGAGGAGGGGGGTACTTACAGTTAGGTGGGTCTCAGGAACACAGGAACTCGGGAACTTGGAGGAGCTGCAGCGGCAGGGGGAGCGACCTACCCTTGGGTCAAGGGTCGCTACCACTGTCGCGCAGCGGCCGCCATAAGAGGTAGGAGGGGGGGGAGGGGTCAGCTGGGGGCGAATGGGAGCTGGGGGGCGGGGGCGTGCAGGAGGTCGCGGCGGGAAAGCGCGAGGGAGGGGGGGGGACAGGTAGAGTGAGAGGAGCTGGGGGAGGGGGTTTAGGGTGGAGGAGGGTGAGTGTTAGGAGGTTTGGAGATTAGGGAGAGAGATAGGAGTAGGGTTGTGAAGATAGGGGAGGGGGGTTGTAGAGGTGGGTGAGGGAGAGAGGTAGAGTGAGAGGATAGGGAGATAGGTAGTAGAGGGGGTGGCGGGAGGGGGGGAGAGATAGAGAAATAGATAGAGAAAATAGATAGAGAAGTCGATAGATAGGGAAATAGATAGATAGACAGATAGGTAGGTAGGAGGAGGTGGAGAGTGGGGGAGTTAGATAGTGAGATAGGGAGCTAGAGAGATAGGAAGATAGGAGGAGTGAGGGAGGTAGATAGCGATCGGGTTAGCTAGGGGTGAGAGAGGGGGAGGCGAGTGAGGGAGGGGGATGAGGAAGGAGCAGGAGGGCAGGCTCGGGGGAAGAAGACGGAGGAGGTAGAAGAGCCGAAGACAGAAGACAGAAGAACAGAAGACAGAAGAACAGAAGATCGGAAGAGCAGAAGAACAGAGAAGAACAGAGAAGAACAGAGAAGAACCGAGAAGAAGAACACAGAAGCACCGAGAAGAACAGAGAAGAAGAACACAGAAGACCGGAAGAACACAGAAGAACAGAAGGGAAGAACAGAAGAACAGAACAGAAGAACAGAAGAACACAGAAGAAGATTGCAGAGGGGGAGCGAGGAGGAAGAGACAGAGAGGAGGAAAAGAAGCAGGAGCAGGAGAGAAGGTGAGTGGCGCGGGGCAGGGCGAGGGGCTGGGAGGAGGGGGGTACTTACAGTTAGGTGGGTCTCAGGAACACAGGAACTCAGGAACTTGGAGGAGCTGCAGCGGCAGGGGGAGCGACCTACCCTTGGGTCAAGGGTCGCTACCACTGTCGCGCAGCGGCCGCCATAAGAGGTAGGAGGGGGGGGAGGGGTCAGCTGGGGGCGAATGGGAGCTGGGGGGCGGGGGCGTGCAGGAGGTCGCGGCGGGAAAGCACGAGGGAGGGGGGGGACAGGTAGAGTGAGAGGAGCTGGGGGAGGGGGTTTAGGGTGGAGGAGGGTGAGTGTTAGGAGGTTTGGAGATTAGGGAGAGAGATAGGAGTAGGGTTGTGAAGATAGGGGAGGGGGGGTTGTAGAGGTGGGTGAGGGAGAGAGGTAGAGTGAGAGGATAGGGAGATAGGTAGTAGAGGGGGTGGCGGGAGGGGGGGAGAGATAGAGAAATAGATAGAGAAAATAGATAGAGAAGTCGATAGATAGGGAAATAGATAGATAGACAGATAGGTAGGTAGGAGGAGGTGGAGAGTGGGGGAGTTAGATAGTGAGATAGGGAGCTAGAGAGATAGGAAGATAGGAGGAGTGAGGGAGGTAGATAGCGATCGGGTTAGCTAGGGGTGAGAGAGGGGGAGGCGAGTGAGGGAGGGGGATGAGGAAGGAGCAGGAGGGCAGGCTCGGGGGAAGAAGACGGAGGAGGTAGAAGAGCCGAAGACAGAAGACAGAAGAACAGAAGAACAGAGAAGAACAGAGAAGAACCGAGAAGAAGAACACAGAAGCACCGAGAAGAACAGAGAAGAAGAACACAGAAGACCGGAAGAACACAGAAGAACAGAAGGGAAGAACAGAAGAGAAGAACAGAAGAAGACAGAAGAAGATTGCAGAGGGGGAGCGAGGAGGAAGAGACAGAGAGGAGGAAAAGAAGCAGGAGCAGGAGAGAAGGTGAGTGGCGCGGGGCAGGGCGAGGGGCTGGGAGGAGGGGGGTACTTACAGTTAGGTGGGTCTCAGGAACACAGGAACTCGGGAACTTGGAGGAGCTGCAGCGGCAGGGGGAGCGACCTACCCTTGGGTCAAGGGTCGCTACCACTGTCGCGCAGCGGCCGCCATAAGAGGTAGGAGGGGGGGGAGGGGTCAGCTGGGGGCGAATGGGAGCTGGGGGGCGGGGGCGTGCAGGAGGTCGCGGCGGGAAAGCGCGAGGGAGGGGGGGGGACAGGTAGAGTGAGAGGAGCTGGGTGAGGGGGTTTAGGGTGGAGGAGGGTGAGTGTTAGGAGGTTTGGAGATTAGGGAGAGAGATAGGAGTAGGGTTGTGAAGATAGGGGAGGGGGGGTTGTAGAGGTGGGTGAGGGAGAGAGGTAGAGTGAGAGGATAGGGAGATAGGTAGTAGAGGGGGTGGCGGGAGGGGGGGAGAGATAGAGAAATAGATAGAGAAAATAGATAGAGAAGTCGATAGATAGGGAAATAGATAGATAGACAGATAGGTAGGTAGGAGGAGGTGGAGAGTGGGGGAGTTAGATAGTGAGATAGGGAGCTAGAGAGATAGGAAGATAGGAGGAGTGAGGGAGGTAGATAGCGATCGGGTTAGCTAGGGGTGAGAGAGGGGGAGGCGAGTGAGGGAGGGGGATGAGGAAGGAGCAGGAGGGCAGGCTCGGGGGAAGAAGACGGAGGAGGTAGAAGAGCCGAAGACAGAAGACAGAAGAACAGAAGACAGAAGAACAGAAGATCGGAAGAGCAGAAGAACAGAGAAGAACAGAGAAGAACAGAGAAGAACCGAGAAGAACCGAGAAGAAGAACACAGAAGCACCGAGAAGAACAGAGAAGAAGAACACAGAAGACCGGAAGAACACAGAAGAACAGAAGGGAAGAACAGAAGAACAGAAGAGAAGAACAGAAGAACACAGAAGAAGATTGCAGAGGGGGAGCGAGGAGGAAGAGACAGAGAGGAGGAAAAGAAGCAGGAGCAGGAGAGAAGGTGAGTGGCGCGGGGCAGGGCGAGGGGCTGGGAGGAGGGGGGGTACTTACAGTTAGGTGGGTCTCAGGAACACAGGAACTCAGGAACTTGGAGGAGCGACCTACCCTTGGGTCAAGGGTCGCTACCACTGTCGCGCAGCGGCCGCCATAAGAGGTAGGAGGGGGGGGAGGGGTCAGCTGGGGGCGAATGGGAGCTGGGGGGCGGGGCGTGCAGGAGGTCGCGGCGGGAAAGCGCGAGGGAGGGGGGGGGACAGGTAGAGTGAGAGGAGCTGGGGGAGGGGGTTTAGGGTGGAGGAGGGTGAGTGTTAGGAGGTTTGGAGATTAGGGAGAGAGATAGGAGTAGGGTTGTGAAGATAGGGGAGGGGGGGTTGTAGAGGTGGGTGAGGGAGAGAGGTAGAGTGAGAGGATAGGGAGATAGGTAGTAGAGGGGGGTGGCGGGAGGGGGGGAGAGATAGAGAAATAGATAGAGAAAATAGATAGAGAAGTCGATAGATAGGGAAATAGATAGATAGACAGATAGGTAGGTAGGAGGAGGTGGAGAGTGGGGGAGTTAGATAGTGAGATAGGGAGCTAGAGAGATAGGAAGATAGGAGGAGTGAGGGAGGTAGATAGCGATCGGGTTAGCTAGGGGTGAGAGAGGGGGAGGCGAGTGAGGGAGGGGGATGAGGAAGGAGCAGGAGGGCAGGCTCGGGGGAAGAAGACGGAGGAGGTAGAAGAGCCGAAGACAGAAGACAGAAGAACAGAAGACAGAAGAACAGAAGATCGGAAGAGCAGAATAACAGAGAAGAACAGAGAAGAACAGAGAAGAACCGAGAAGAAGAACACAGAAGCACCGAGAAGAACAGAGAAGAAGAACACAGAAGACCGGAAGAACACAGAAGAACAGAAGGGAAGAACAGAAGAACAGAAGAGAAGAACAGAAGAACACAGAAGAAGATTGCAGAGGGGGAGCGAGGAGGAAGAGACAGAGAGGAGGAAAAGAAGCAGGAGCAGGAGAGAAGGTGAGTGGCGCGGGGCAGGGCGAGGGGCTGGGAGGAGGGGGGTACTTACAGTTAGGTGGGTCTCAGGAACACAGGAACTCGGGAACTTGGAGGAGCTGCAGCGGCAGGAAAAAAAACGCTTTGCGTTCAAGGAAAACAAAAAGGCATGTATTACAGGAATCACGTAAGTATCAAAAATCATTTGGCACACATATATATGTTTTAAATAATGTAAAAACAGTTGATTAATTAGGAAATTAATCTCAGAGTTTCTTCCACAGTAACAGAGCAACAACTCTATCTCTCTCTTTCTCAACAGCGTCAGAGGGCCAGTGCAGACTTCTCTATCCTGGCACTGTCCCCACTCTGGTTTGCTGTGCCTCTTTACAGCTGAGTTCTGAGTTGTCCTTTCATCGAGGTCTCCTCATCCTCACAGCATTATGATTTATTCATGTGATCTTCCACACTTCTGGGACACCCTACTTGAGTCATCATTGCCAGGGAAAAACCCAGAACAACATATTTCCTACAAGCCAGTTTATTCCTCCAGGTGAGGTCGTGTGCATCAGTCAGTCAAATTTTCTGGCAGGGTCTCTGGCTGGTGTCTACATCAACATTATCTTCATCAGAGACCTCTGCACCTCATGGTTTAACAGTGTGGTCTATGGTGACTGCCATCTGCTGTATGTGTGATGGCTAGTGAGAACAATATTTTGACGCTCTGAGGGGGGGGGTTGTTTTTACTGCATTCTCGTACTGTGTGGTCCCTCTTCGGTTCAGGGGACGATTTTGAAACTCTCATTTTGTTCGCTGTGCTTTTTCTGGCTTCCTGTTTACCTGGGTGCATCATCTCTGAGGGAGAGCTCTAGTGGTTTTTGCACAATTATATGCTCGGCCCATAAAATAACGGCCGTGGCACGGAGGAGGTTATCGGGCTGTACATGTGAGGGCTAGTGGAAACAATTTGTTGACACTCTGAGTTGGGGATGTTTTTACTGCATTCTTGCACTTTGTGGTCACTGTTGTGTTCAGGGGACGGTTTTTAAACATCTCATTACATTCTGTGTTTTTACTCACTTCCTGTTTTTGGCACAATTATGTGCTAGGCCCATAAAATAACGGCTGCAGTGCGGATGCGCAGTGGGCATGCTCAATGGGTGTGCCGCTGGTGTGCCAAAGGCAAGCCCGTCTTTGCCCATCGGTATCCTGTCGGCTGCCAGCGCCAGCCAATATGCCAGTTTGCGTCATACATATGAGTTATACTGCTAGTAAACTTCATGAATTTAACACAATATTTTGGTCATATTTCTTGCAGTAACTGCAAAAAACTCCTACAATTTGAAAACAAGGGTATTAGTAGTTATATCTACTTGACCAAACGCCAGACTGAGATTAAGGCAGCTCTGACCAATTTTCGTTCTCAGCACAAGCATACATTAGACATCTATAACTTATTAATTGATCTTCATCTTGATGTTTTATTTATGACTGAAACCTTGATGAGTGTGGACATGTCACCTAATACTGAGCAGGCTTTTCCTGTACATAAGGGTAGAGTCAGTAAACTTGGTGGTGGGATTGCCATTGCCTATAAAAATAATCTTAAATGCTCTAAATTCTCTTTAAAGGACTCAAGGGGGTAGAATCATTAGGTCTCCGCATATCACCATCGTCAAGCTTGTTGCTTGTTGGAGTCCTTATTTCCTACCCATCAGGGTATGCAGGAGAGTTTATCAAGCCTTTTGATCAGGCAATAGTGCCCAGTATAATACATTTTGGTAACTTCATGGCCCTTGGAGACTTCAATCTTCATTTGGACATTGCCAAGGGTGGTATGGCGATATCATTTTTAAAGACAGCTATAGCTTTTAACTTATCTTTGGCCCCCTCTGGAGCTACTCATAAGGCAGGTCTTACTTTAGACTTGAGTCTGTCGAATAGCCCCATTGTTATGAATTCTCCAGTGGAGGTCACTTGGAAGGATAATTTTTTAATACAGTTTGTCTGACTTTTTTCCTAGTGGCTTAGCTAAGAAACCTTTGAGAGTTTCCTCGCTAGTGCGATCTGGGCATAATGCATCAATCTCTGACTTGCAGGGGATTTTAGAACTTTCTAAACCTATTTTTTCAGGGGAACCCAAAATTAATGCTTTAGCAGTGAATAAAAGCCTCCCTACTGCTGCAGATAGAGTAGCCAGAGGTTTAAGGAGGCTTTCACTATAGGACCTCTGGTTTTTACCAGAGCTCACTACCAAAAGAAAGCTTTGCAAAAGGCTCAAAAGACTCTGGAGGCAACACTACCAGGCCACTCACAAAATAGTCTATAAACAAGCCCTAAGCAAATACCATAACAACATTAAAATATCATGAAGTACCTTTTAGTCTCAGAAGATAAGCGCAGTGAGCAATGGCCCAAAGGAGATCTTGAAATTGTTTCAGATTTTATGGATCCCAATGTTAGTGTACCGACCCTTGACACTATCCCCAACTTATGCTGCAGGCTTAGTGATTTTTTTTAATGAAAACATTATTAACATGCAGCTCAATTTATCATCTCCTACTGTGTGGGCCTGGGAATATTTATGCCTTTGGTTGTGGTCCCCACAGCGAAACACATGGGTTCACAACTTAGGCCACTGGAGAAAGATCAGCTGTTGGCCCACTTCCTGAGCTGCTAATCAGGCTCACCGCTTGACCCATGTCCCCCTATATTCTTAGAAAGATTGTAGAAAGTATTTGTTCAACCTATCTCAGCCTTTTCAACTCCTCTATTTAGATAGGCATTTTGCCCGATTTGTGGAAAAAGGCAAATGTCATCGCCCTTCTAAAAAAGCTTACCGCTGATAGCTTGATCCTCTCCAACTTCAGACCAATCTCTCTCCTCCCTGCCGATTAAAAAATTGTAGAATCCACTGTCAACCAACATTGAGTGGAATTATTTGAAACACACAGTATTCTTCACCCTTCTCAATCTAGGTTACGGGCACATTATAGAACGGAGATGGCTCTGCTTGAAATCACAGATTCCATCAAGCTTACTTTGAATCTGAGACAGGTTGCTGATTTAATTTTGTTTGACCTATCTGCAGCATTCAACACTGCTTACCTCGATATACTGCTTCAACACTTGGGTGATAACGGTATGGATGGTTCGGCCTTGGAGTGGCTTAAAACGTTTTTGAGTGGAAGAGAACAGTTAGTCTGAATGAAATCTTACTTCTCACAAGCTATAACTCTCAGTTGTGGAGTTCATCAGGGTTTGGCATTAAGCCCTACGTTGTTTAATGTTTACATGTACCTGCTTGCCTTCCTATTGGCATGATATGGTATTTAGATTATTTCCTATGCTGATGATACCAGGCTTCTCCTTTCTTACGAGGGAGCTTTGGACTCAGCTAGGGAATCCTTTTCTGCTTGAGTACTGTCTTCAAGTGGTTGAAAACTAATCACTTGCAATGTAATCCAGAGAAAAGGATAATTCTCCTACTTGGGCCTAGTCCATCTCCTGGTTGGCAGGGATGTTGGTCTTCGGGTAGCACTTCCCCCCACCATCGCACCCAAGGGCCCTGCAAGAAGCCTGGGTGTTGTATTTGATGATCTCCTCTCCTTTAAAGGGTAAATCTCCTCTGTTAAAGAATGTGCTTCTGGTTAATCAGTGCCCTGAAAATATTCTTAGGCCTACTTCCCTGGGAAGCCCAGAAGATATTTGTTCAATAGTCCATCCTCTCTAGTTTGGACTGTGCCGATGTATTATAGCTTGGCCTGCCAGCTTCTTTGTCTCAACACCTGCGGGTAGTGCAGAGCACTGCAGGGCGTCTCCTATTCAATATTTCTAAGCACACTACTACATCCTCCTTCTTAAAAAAAATTCATTGGCTTCCAATCAATAAGAGAATCACTTTTAAAGCTTTACTGCTTGCGCACTGTGCTCTGCATGGAGTTGGTCCCCACTATTTGACAAAAAGTATCCAACTGTGCTGTCCTGGCAGGGGTTCTTCATTCTGAGAAGGCCCAATTGACTGCTGTCCCATGGGGGGTAAGAGATCCAAGGTTGGGGGGGGGTTCCAACTTTTTCTGTGCATGCGGCTTGCATCTGGAATCAGTTACCCCTTCCTCAGAAACACTTCAAATGAGAATGTTTTCTGAAAACATCTGAAAACATATCTCTTCAACTTCTAGAATCTACATCTCCTTCTGTATGCACATTAGCTCCAGTAGCGCTGGGACATCCTCTGAATAGCTATGCACAGCATAAGACCCCTCATTCATTCAGTATTCCATACATTCATTCACTCATTAATTCGTTCATTTATTCATTTAATAGGATGGTCATTGTTTTTTGGTTCTGGGAATACACTATTTGGGGGCTTTGTGGTTTCAAAATCTTCTTTCGCGTGAGGAAAAGTAATTCAGCACTTCTAGCTCATCCAGTACTCCAATAGACAATAGTACCCACAGCATACTGTCATACACGCATTGAAAAAGCCAGTAGGTCTAGCTTTGAGTGAGTGAATGATTGTGAAAATAAATTTTATGAATTAATATATGATGCATGCATGAACTGGGACGCACTATTGGACAATCTAAAAACAATAGATGCCTCCACTTTAGAGGATAATATATCTGACTCAGAATCAGACTCCGTACAGTCAACAGTCACTATGACATAACGTACACCAACGAACACCAACTAATCTCCTGGCAGCAGATGAAAGCTGCAACAAGAATAATGGATGACGGACTAAAATGCGAGATGGGGGGAGGGGGGTTAGTACACCCAGTTGGGTCTAATTTAATACTTGTATTTGTAATGCGACATAATCCTTTGTTGAAAGCAATAAAATATATCTTTTTTTTAAAATGATGCATGCATGAATGAGTGCATGAATGAAAGCATGGATAATTGACCAAGTGCATTGATTGATCAATCTCCAATTTACCATTTATTCATCAGTGAGTGCACTCCAGAAGTCCATCATCCAACCATCCAAGCACTCACTTACCACTCCTACATGCATGCACCTTCACTCATCCACCCATTCATACTTCTACACGCTCAAACACTAATTTATCCATCCCTCTGTACTCACACAGCCATCCATCTATCCACTCACTGATTTATCCATTCATCCACCCATACACCCACAATCATGCCACGTAAAACACAACTTCAATTAGTCTGGAGCATTTTGGGAACTATCCAGCATCACTGTAAGGTTCCGGTGACCCAACCATTCACTCATTCTTGTCATTCTCATTTTCACTTACTTAGCCCTCAACACAAGCAGAGAACTATAGGCACACTCCAACACCTTCCCTCACACACAGACTTGTCACTTTCATCATTACCAAACCTGCTGGCAATGTCAATGCTTGTTTTATGTACGTCCCAGAAACTTTTCTATAAACCAAATGCCAAGTGGTCCTTTGTAAAGTAGAGTTAAGCTGCTTTCTTTCAAAATTGAACAAAGAGCGCATTGTTTTACAAGACATTTAACCAAAAATCTGTGAACTGCTAGTTTAGGAAATTGGTGGAGGAAAACTAGCACTAAACAGGCCAGCATCACCATATGTGTGCTCTTTGCCTGCAGACTCAACCCAAATCTCAGTTTGAATTGTCCTAACCATGAACAATACCAACAAAAAATAAATATTATAAACGCAGATCAATGACATACACCTTGAAAGCTTCGAAGCCCAACTTACACTGGAATGCTAAATAACTTAACACCAAACTCACCCTCAAGGACACATTGCCATAAAACGCAGAGAGGCCGGGTACCAGCTCTCTCTTCTAAAGAAACTGAAACCATTTCTTCCAGAAAGTGACTTCAGAATTGCTGTTCAAGCCCTCAATCTCGCATCTGGATGTGGCAAGGCTTCCCAGACTCCACATAGCCAACCATTAAGGGCATCCTACATACTACAGAACATCTCATTCATGGTCTGACAAAATGATAAAATCAGCCCCCCATCTTGATTGAACTGCATTGGTTCCCTTGCCAGCAGGCACCATCCTCACAAACAGCTGCATTATTTACAAGTCCATTAAAACCAGCGCCCCTGTTTATCTTGCAGACATGCTCACCATCTCTTGTGATTTTAAGTACACCTGCAGCCTGGACACTATAAGGCTACAGGCTAAGAAGTAAAAACAAGACAAGAGACATTTCTATTTATGCTCCCAGGATCAGGAACAACATCCCTGTATCAGTTAGAACCACCAGTTGCTTCTTCAATTTAGGAAAGATTTTAAGGCTCACCTTTTTAAGATTACTATATCACAATGCAATACTGGTCCACAACCCAGCTAATTTTCCTAACATTTATTGACTCTATTGGCCTCCTTACAAATACGGAGGTCATGATACCACCATACCCACAGTGGGGTTCCAACTGCCTCAGTCTTGCTGGACTGACTGACAGATTACGATACTGGTGGTCAAAACGCTAGAAGACTGCTGCCACTGCCAGGATCATGGATCCTTACGGGTTGGCTGCAGTGCATGCTGTGGTCAAGCACGGCGGTGCTGATGTCAGCACCCCCTTGCAGATCACGTCTTGCCATTCCGCTGGACTTTTCATGGCAGGGTCACCGCCATGATAAGGCTGGCGGAAAGGCAGTGATAGGGCCACAGGAGTGCCCTTGGAATGCCAATGCCCATATCATGGGCAGTGCAGGGGGCCCCCCTGTCATCACACTTGGAATGTGCACTGTCTGCTTTGGCAGACAGAGCGCATTCCGAGTGTGTTATCTCTCCCTGAGAGCAGAGAGCCGAAGCCAATGCTGCTGCACTGTCTGCACCAGCCAGCCCGGCGGGGAGTTTATAATTTGGTGCTGAGGAGGCCACTGGCTTGGCAGCCGCCTCCCCACCATTGTATTGGCAGACCGAAGTCATAATAAGGCTCTATGGGGCATATTTGAGAGCCCCTAGCGCCACTGGATCATCACTTTTAGTGATGCCCTGGTGGCGCTATGCACTAAGCGGTATTTACAAGGTGTCTTTAAGCCGCTTTTTGTGGCTTAACGCCACCTTGTATATGCGGCCCCTTCACATGCAGCACTTTGCGTGGAAGGGGTGTGAAAACACCCATTACATTTTGACACTGCCTCTGATTTACGAGTTTTCATAAACCTGAGGCAGTGCCAAAATCTAAAGCAGGGTGGCGTCGCAAGGCGCAACGAGGAGGAATACTTTTATTCCTCCTCATTATTTACTTTTTCTATGTGTGCTGCATTCTGCAGCATGCATAGAAAGAAAAATGATTGTTTATGTGCAGGAAAGTGTCCCTTCCTGCACATAAACAATCATATGAAAATGACGCTTTGGCACTTCTGTGTGTGCAGCATTCTGCAGCACACACAGAAGTGCCAGATCGGCATTAGTGACTGTTTATGTGCAGGAAGGGTCACCTTCCTGCACATAAACAATCAAACACTTCAACGCAGACCTCCTTGCACGCTGGTGCAAGGATGCCTGCGTTGGGGCTAGGCAGCTCAATTTAGCACGAGTGCAGGGGGAAATGCATGGGTGTGCGTATTCTAATAAATACGGTGCATCCCCGCATTTTTAAAGTGACGCAGCGCTGCCAATTTTGGCTCAGCACCGCGCTGAGCCGCAACACTTTTTAGTAAATCTGGCCCTATGTTTTTCTTTGACCCTGTTCAGTGCTCTACTGCGTTTTGGCACGGTTCACGTTACAAAAACAATATACACATACATACGTTTGTGGAACCTGTGGCACTTACTTTTTAAAGTAAGTATCCTTGCAACCAAAACAAACGTGATGCACTTTTAAAAAAACACACACGAAACCATAGGTTTATATAGACGACCATTTAATTTATGTCCTCGTCTTCTGGTTTTGTCTTGTATTTGTGTGGTCATAAATAAAAAAAACGTTTATTTGGTAAACTTTTCTTATGAATTAAATATGCTGTAGGTTAAAAGATGTGCTACACAGCGTAATAACTCTCTACGGACAGCGACGCTTTTTAATATGTAAAATAGACTATGTTTATATGAAAAAAGAAGAAAATTAACAAATAAAATAAGCTATGCAGAACAAAATCTTAAATTCCTGCATTTGACCAAGTTTGTATTATAATCTATAATAGGTGCACGTGTAAATATACATGTCCTTGCTAATGGTGAAATCATTCTGAAAACGTCTGGTTTTCGTTTGTGTTTTCTTACATTAATTATATTTTCCAAAGTGTATTTCCGTTACACCTCAAACATATTTAAACATTATGGGGGTTATTCTAACTTTGGAGGAGTGTTAATCCGTCCCAAAAGTGACGGTAAAGTGACGGATATACCACCAGCTGTATTACGAGTTCCATAGGATATAATGGACTCGTAATACGGCTGGTGGTAAATCCGTCACTTTTCCGTCACTTTTGGGACGGATTAACACCTCCTCCAAAGTTAGAATAACCCCCTATATGTATGTTTTCATTAACAGAAAAACATGTAAGTTATGAATAGGATGCGTCAAAGAAAAACTAATGAATCCTAACGTATATCCAGTTTCTCTGGCTTTACCCCCACCTCTTTGTGGTCTTCTCTTTTTCTTTTGTGCTACTATTTTCTCATAACTTTCTATACTTATTGATATCTGTATTTCATATTTCTTTAAAGCACCTCTCAAACAAAAAAGAGCTAAAAGAACATGCAACATACAGGAAATACAGGTTTCTGTTACAAAGTAAAAATCTTTCACTCCTTACTTATTTAACCCTCATCCCAAATATTGCACAATGAAATAAGACACAAAGAAGAAACGCAGAAATCTCTACCTGTATCTAGATCAAACCACAAACAGGTTGAGTAAAGTTGAAAAAAATGGGCCTGATTTAGCGTTTGGTGATTGGGTTACTTTGTCACAAACGTGACAGGTTTCCCGTCCACCATATTACGATCTCCATAGGCTACAATGGAATCATAATAGGGTGGACAATATATCTGTCACATTTACGAATGAGTAACTAATCTGCCAAACTCTAAATCTGGCCCAAAGTCATAATGACTTCAGTTCAAAACTCTCAGTCTACAAGTTAGTCCTTCTGTGCGGATGTCTCCCAGGCAGAGGTTTTGCCTGCACATTACAAAACACTAGAGGCCTCTGTTTCTTCTGGAGGCTTCACAAGAGGGTCAGTTATAGTAAAGAAATAAGGGAGTCATTACGAGTTTGCTGGTTGAAAATATCTGAACTCCAAGAGGAGACCGCCCAGGTGCTGGTGGTCTCCCTACTGGCCCCATTACAAATTTCCCACTGCGCTGACGGGGGGAACCAAGGTTCCCGCCCACCAACCCAGTGGGAATAGTGCAGCAGCATTGTTCCTGGCTCATAATTGAGCCGGTGGCAATGCTGCCGCAAGCAGGGTGCACCACCTCCCTTGAAATGCGCACTGTCTGCACAGCAGACAGCACGCATTTCAAGGGTGATAGGCTGTGCTGGGCAGGGGGACCCCAGCACTTGTTCTCCATCAGCCTTTTCATGGCAGTCAGACTGCCATGAAAAGGCTGGCGGAGAACAAGGTGTAATCAGCAGGGCGGCACTGACTTCAACGTTGCCCTTGCTGATCACAGCCAAGACTGTCATCATCCCATCGGGATCAGAGATCTTGACATAGATGGTGGCAGGACCACCACTGTCGTAATGTGGCGGTACAACCTCCACAGTTGCGGCGGTCCAACTGTCACCGTAAGTCTGGCGGTATTGAGACTGCCATACTCGTAATCAGGCTCTAAGGCCCACGTTTATGGGGTTTTGATGAAGGGTAGCACTGGAAGTCACCTTGCTGTGCTGTCCTATGGCGAAGTGAAAGGGCAGGAACAAACCGTATTTATGCAATACAGTGCATTCCTGTCCTTTCCCCTGTGCTGGTGTCATTTTGGCAGCCTATAGCCAATGCAGGCACCCTTGCACCATGAGGCAAGGGTGACTTTATTGTCAGCAGGATTGTTGTTGTGTAGGAAGGGGCACCTTCCTGCCCAAAAACAATCCTGGGAGGCTTTTTCCTCTATGTTTGCTGCAGAAATATTTCTCCTCGTTACGCCTCACCTCAGGAGACGTAAGGTTTTGACGAATTCCCAGGTTTACGTGGTTTTGTAAATCTGGGAACGCATCAAAAATCATGGGTGCTACCTGGGAACTCACACCGCAACACCCAAGGAACCCCTTGCAAGCGCTGAGTAGGGGAACGCAGCGATTTCCACTGCCTTGCTTTACTTCATATCTATGAGGCCATTCAAAGCCACGCAAAGTGGCTTTACGTGGCATCATCAATATGATTTTGTAGGCTGCGCCATTGGAGCGTCACAAAATGTGCCTGCGGCATAAGGGACTCAGAAATATGGTCCTAAGCCCAGTCAATGTAATTAATTTCTCACTAAAGTTCAAGTTATATAGTATTCTACATGTATATATATTAATCTTCACAAATGTTGAAACATAAATATATTCATGCAGAGTCACAGCATCATTGAAATGCCAACATTGTCCTTGGTCAAGGAATCATTATTAATAAGAGCACCATTTCATTTGCTCATAAAAATCTGAAGTTCCAAAAAAGGCATTTCTTATTAACAAATGCAAGTTTTTTCCTGGTACATACTTAAATACTGCTGCTAAACAGAGTTTCATAGAAAGAGGAAAAAACTAGGTGAAATAAAGATATTTCTCCTTGCTGTGCCTTCCCTGGGAAGGCGTAAGCTTTTGGCGCATCCCCAGGTTTATCTGGCCTTCTAAATCTGTGGATGTATCAACATCCATGGGTGTTCTGTGGCAATACCCACCAGAACACTCATGGAATGCCTACCTAACACAAACTAAGGCAACACAGCAATGTGAGCTGCCTCGCCTTACTCCATATCTATGAGGCCTTGCAAAGTGGCTTTGTGTGGCCTCATAGATATGGTTATAAGGTTTGCGCCACCGTTGCATCACTAAAAGTGACGCAATGGTGGTAAGCCTCTTATAAATATACCCCTTAATATCTATAGTCAGCATTGATTCTACCGATTATACAATGTAGGTGATTAAGTAGTTTAAGAAACCAATAAAATGATAAAATAGAATTGTTTGATTTCTAAAGGGCTTTGTTATCCACCAAATTGTTTACTACAGTTATTGGCATAAACAAGCCTGAGAGTGATACAATGGTGATCAACTGTCTGTAATGTTTCTGTCGGGTTCAAAGTATGTTTGGCTCACCATGTTACCTCACTTTGTGAACTCAATATCAATTAAATATGGATTGGTACAGATAAAAAGCAAATATTTCAATAAAGATGTTGTTTGTTGATTTATTGTATAGTCAAATGACAGGTATCTGAAATATCATTTGCAGGTGTAGGGCTCAAAACCTCATTCTTTATAGGAAGACTTTTGTAAGTATAATAAGACCACCGATCTAATGTAGTCCAGTATCCCGATAAAGAAGGACTCTAATTTATTTGGATAGTGAAATTTCTAGTCTGCATGAAATTCCACAATATAATTAAAACAATTTATTAAAGTGGTGGTCTCTTTGTGCCTATAAAAAAAATCTTAACTATTTCTTGGTGCTAAGGTCATCCATCCTCCAGATACAGGCACAGAACCGACCCAAATCAAAGTTATCTGATTTTCCAAAATTTCAGGGAAAGCATACCAGGTTATTTCCCTTGACAGCCTTATCCATTTCTCATCTTTCTATGTTCTCTACTCTGCTCAATGTTTTCTTCAATAATGTTTTACAATATCTTCTCTGTAAAAAAAAAACCAAACGAATGGTTTAAACCCTCTTATGTAGGACAGCTCTGAACTGTACTGTATATTCTTCTGTCTTGAATTTGCTCCTCAAAGGTTACATTCTCCTTCAAATCATTAGGGTGACAAGTGTTTGCAGGCAAAACCTAGTTAACTACAGTTTCTGTTTGTGAAGTCCTCGTTGTCAGTTAGGTAATTTAAATGCTCATGGGTACGTCTAGAAAGACCTGGCATCTTTGTGTACAGTCCAGCATCAACTAACCACTAAACTCATTACAATAAGGTGATGTCACAAAGTCCACCAGATAACTGTGTAGCAAAATGTTACCAACTAACTGAAGGCAAAGGCATTCTTGGGCCATAAGCATGTTTTGTTGGCTGCTCCAAGCCACTTCCATCTCCCACCACTGAAGCAGCGTAGATTTTGCATGAACCTCTGATGTCACAGTCACGACTTATACGTATATATAAACCTGATATACTGTGTTTTAATGTTTGACTAATGTAAAGGAGTGCCCTGGAATTCAATAATGAAGTGCATTCACTGTAGTGTTAGGGAAAATGTATTCAGTGTGCCTTAACTTTATTAAAGTAAATGTAATTATTGACTGTAGTTTTGTAATCATCCTCATGTTCTTTAAATGTATTCACATTTAAAACTACAACAATTTACATAAGATATGCACTAATGTTTTGTAATCTAATATGGAAATGCACTCCTCCATCACATCTAGACTCATCATAAAAATCTTTATTTGGTCAAGTACACCATAAAAGCACAAATGTATATGCAGCTTCACAATAAGCAATAGAATAAAATCATAGCAATATTTACAGGAGAAAAAGTGTTGCACAACAAGTTACAGTTTCAGTCCACGTCCTCCTAGCAACAAATCTGCCTCAATAAAAAGTACACTTCCTAAAAACCTTAAGAACAAAATCTATTAAGACATCATTAGTAAACAAATTAAAGGGCATAATTTCTCTCTAATTTAATATCAGCTCTAATGTAGTTCAAAACAGTGGAACAACTTTCCAAGGTGGCTACAGATTGCAAATGTCTGAAACCATCTTTGTATGATGTAAAGTGCTTCTGTGCCAGAATGGGGCATAAAACCTGAGCTCTAAACGGGCGATTTAATTTACAGGATGGCATAATGTGCACATTTAATTGCAGGAAGATAGAGTTGCATGGACAATGGGAAAAAATATTACCCAGGAACCAGCTAGAGGGAAGCCAACTAAATGATGAACTGTATTAAGTCTTAGCCTTGCCAAATAAAATATATGCTGGGGGTTATTTAAACAGGATAAGTAAGGGTTCAAACTTGAGACATTTAAAATTTGCATGTACTTCGTCACGGAACCCATGCTAAGAGACATTTCAATCTGGCCTTCCTCCCTGTGAAACGAAAAACACTTTTTGACTCTTTCATTTGCTTGGGGGCATTTCTATTCAGGAAAGTCCAAGAAAGAGTGCAAGTCTAAGGTGTAAAAATTATTCTTAATGTAGGCCAACCACAGAATGGTGTACCTGTTATCCAAGTTTAAGCAGTCCTCTAGGAATTTCCAAGAGAATCAAGCCTCCATATTTTAATCCATAGTAACAAAGGAGCCAGACCCATGAAGTCCTCCAACATCTAGACTCATTTATTTACGCTTGCTGCATTAAATATTTTAATTGTGATATGAAATCATAATTTAATTTAGGTCATTGACCTTTATATAAATATAGAAATTAATATGTGCACAGTATAACGTGAAATTAAATGTGAATTTTTGAATAATGCGTTAACGTTGACCTGTCTTTGCCTGATTTTCTTTAACAGGAGAAACTATTCTTCATTTTCTGCTAACATGGCATTTCATTGCAGGTCCATTTACATGAAATGTTAGTTTGTAAATAGATGTACTATTGTTTTACTGATAGAGAGTCTGAGAGAAAAGCCTTGAAGGAGTACACTGAGAGACCAAGAGTGATATGACTGTCTTGTATTCATACATGTTGCAAACAATGTCTAGAGGACCAAGGACAACAGTGTTTTCAGGACTGGAGTGAGAAGAGGAGCTGACTTTGCAAGTTACACTGTGGGAGAGGAGAATACAATGAAGCACGTGATGGCATGACCAGACAGGGTATTACCTATTTGGATTTTGTGACATTAACTAGGGCTTTCACCTGAACATTGAGAGGTACAGATCTCTGACTTTATCCTTATCCCCCATGCTTGTTGAGTGTTCCATTTTACTGTTTTCCTGCTTTCACCACTGTAATATGCTCTGTAATCAAAGTCTGTTTTTCTTGGATTATTTTTGCTTTTGCTGTTTTCCTGTTTCCTGTTCCCTCCGTTTTTTCCCTCTGCCCTGTTTTTCCTGCTGCCCAAGCCCCCTGCCCTCCCGGACAACCAATCCCACCTCCTAGGGCTACTTAAACCCTGAACCCCTGCACTCCCACAAGTACTCCACTATTGAACTCCGTGCCCTGGATCCCACACGCAACAACAACTGCTGCCTCGCATCACCACACTCCACAGCAGGACCTTCACATGCATCCACTGCTGTCTCACTGCCACCCAAACACTGATCACCACCACATCAAACAACACCACGCCAACCTTGGATGCCGACACCTCAGCAGTTCAACTAAACTGCCTACTGATCAATGCCAGATCACTCTGCAAACACACCACCAAAATCTGGGACACCACCTCCACCATCTCCAACGATGTGACCTTCATCACGGAGACCTGGATCACCCCTACATCAGCCCCAGATGTCATCACGGCAACTCTTAATGGTTAAAAGATGAAACACCGTGAGCGCAACAACAGACACGGAGTAGGCATTGCCATTGTACACAATCAATCACATGCACCATCACCAGTGCAGACACCATGCTGATTATGGAACACATGAATTACCAACTTCACACTGACACCAAAACCTCCATCCAAGGCACCCTTGCATACTGACCACCAGGACCACGAACTGGCCTCAGTGACGCCATCACCTTGCTCACAGTTGAATCTGAACACTACATCTTCCTGGGGGACCTCAACTTCCACCTGGATGACTCCACTGACACCAACACCACGACTTCTTGGAAAGGCAAGAAAACATCGGCCTCAAGCAGATATTCACCGACCCCACACACAAAGCAGGACACACCCTAAACCCCATCTTCATGTCCAGCAACAGAATCAGATACACCAACACCACCGACTTCTTGGAAAGGCAAGAAAACATCGGCCTCAAGCAGATATTCACCGACCCCACACACAAAGCAGGACACACCCTAAACCCCATCTTCATGTCCAGCAACAGAATCAGATACAGCCACACCTCAGAACTCACATGGACGGACCACTCCATTGTACACTTCACCCTCATAGGTCTGCCATGCCCCACCCTACAACCAACACAACTCTCCCTACTGCAGCTGGACCAAGGTAACTCAGCAGCAATGGACCGATGCACTCAGCACCACCCAGCCCAACATAACTACCAACCTGGACCATACAGTAGAGAATTTCAGTGCCTGGGTTACCAGCTCTGCCAACCAAGTTGTCCCCACCAAACCAGCCAAAATGCACAGACCCACCAAACTTTGCAGCTGGTACACCCGATAACTCAGTGCATCAAAACTCAAGTGTAAACAACTGGAAATAAGTTGGCAAACCAGCAGAAATGACACTGACCAAGCCGTCTACAAATAAGCCCTTCCGTGACTATCACTGCCAGTTCAAAACCACAAAAAGGGAGGCCCTGACACACCAGATTGGACAAGCTCCAACAAAACCAAGGAACTCTTCACCATCGTCAGAGAATTCACCTGCCCGTCAGCCACACAGAACTCAATCCCTCCCTCACAGGAACTCTGCGAGGCCCTTGTAGACCACTTCTGCAACAAGATAGCAACCTTTTATAGAAACTTTGATCCCCAGCCCTCTTGAGCACCCATCAGCGACAACCACCAACCACCTGCTCACTGCATGGGAACTACTAAGCACACCGACAACAACCGCTATATAAGTACAACTTGATTGATTGATGCTTTGCTGAGTTTGGCATAGGCTTACAGTTAACTCTCTAAGAAGCCTCTAGATCGAGCTTCTGAAATGCTGATGCCTTTGTTTAACTTTCCCCATTCATTTTTCCCTTAGTTTTGTTTCTCACCTTTTGTCCTTATGTCCTTTTAACTGGAATTATCTTTTTAGAATAGTTTAAACTTCTAGGAGATTTCTCTCAATTGCTCATAGATCAATTTAGTAAGTAATGTGAAAGAGGGAAAAACCAACGATTGTTCTCCGAGCCCCAGATTCTGCTTTTGATATTTTGTATTGCTGTGACTGAGTTTTTGGGTTATCTTAAGCTAATTCATATAAATTTCTTCAGAAGATTTGGTTGCCCAATTGCTATTTTGTATCTTTATAGTACGCTCTTGGGATTTGTTTACGTTTATCCTGAGTATTATTTTGTAAGAAAACCCTTCAACTTTACTTCAGATTAGGGTTTTCACTGTGTGGTCAAATTGGTTATATTGTAAATTAACATTGACACATGTTACCTAACTTCCTAGTTAATCCTCCTGCAGAGAAACAGATTTTCAACCTCATTAAAAGAGCATACAAATGCTCAATCACCATCCTATTTTTTGCTTTGCATTGGACTGTACACATTTTGCAGCATATCACCTTTGTAGCAAGAATAATTGATTTAAAAAACCCAATTCCATAAAGTCCAATAAAATCGTAACTGTGATCAAAGAAACAGATTATGGCAAATAAAGTAGCTTTCAGAATTCAAACCTAGCTCACAACTAGTTTAGCTGCAGAAAGACACCTAATCCAAAATCACAAACCATGTGTTCTAATCCTGATGAATATATATATTTTTGAGAGATAGTTCTATAATTCCAGGTAATCTGTGTCTTTTGTCCCTTCTACTGTAGGTTAGATCATCCCTATCTGAGACCATCTCTCCTGTTCTTTTTTCCAATTTACTAACTGTTCTCCTTTTGTTCCTCTTAAGAGTTTATCCTCTTAAAGAGACTTCAAACCCTTAAATGTGCATTTAAGGTGTCCCACAGGGTCAAAAACATGGTATCGAGTATTAGCATTGGGGAAATGTCCTATTGTATTAGCTTGTGCAAACTCCATGTCTACAAATAGGTCCCTGTCGACAAGCATGAGGTGGGACAAGAGCCTTCACCCCTTTTGAAATTAAATTGAGATAACGCTGAGAGTATTGTTTATATTTAATAGAGTAAAAAGTAAATCCTCTTACCCCTTCATGTGAACTGCCATATGTCATTAAACTGAAAATCGCTAATAGGTTTCCTAACTGTCTATCTCAATTTCGTAAAACAATCTACTGAGGTCAGTTTTAAATTAGTTATCTTTGGATTTAATGCACAATACAAATGCCCTATAACAATAGAAAAATCAATCAGACGATAGATTTCTTCCATTAAAGAATAAAATGTTCCTGTTAATCTGTATTTGGACCATAAACATCTGTCAAATTTATTTTACGCACATTAGGATTTGAGTAAAGACCCAGCAACATTGGGAATTCTATAAAAATCCATTTATTTTGACCTCTAACTCTTTTCAACTCAAAATTCTGTTAATATGATGAGAAGAAAGAATCCCTGACCAAGCTAGGTTTCATAAATTCACACGCTTCAAAGAACCTGAGATGAGTTTCTACAGAAATATTATGTCACAGTTAACTATGTGCACAGTTAATTATGTCATAGTTAACTATGTCCTTGTTAACCTTATGACTTAGACCATTAATGCTCCAAGAACATATCCAAATCATTGTTTAACCTTTGGGTTCATCCTTCTCTTTAAACAGCTCAATTAATTCCTGTATCAACCCCAAAGCAAATTGTTATTTATATCTATTTAAAATTAAAGCTAGAGCTCTAAGTTAATTTTGTCTATCCAAACCTCTCTTCTGTGGACGTAACCCTGGGGCCCCATCCCCTCCCACTTCTGAGAGTTTCACAAGGACTCTTGCTGCAAGCCCTAGCCAGGGCTCATAAATTTCACTCCATTATGTCTCTCGATGCAGTAAGCTAAAAGTTCATTAATTTGATATGGACGTGTCTGTGACATCTGTGAAGTCAGCTATATCGTTGAGGTGTCTCTCTGGAGATGTGACTGATTTATTTTGAGTTTTCACTATGGTTTCCAGATATTCATTTGCCTTAGTAACAGTGAAGATGGTATGCATCTTTCTATTTTACATTATACACTGAAGTTATCTACAACTATTACAGATAAAGTGGCCATCAATTGGAACTTCAACTCAAACCCCATGAGAACAGCTCTAGGATCAATGTCTTATGACTCATCAGTTACGACAGGGCATATCCGGGTGTGGGATATAAGTAAATATCTATATTTAGTAGATCTTTCTAAGTTTTTCTGTCTCGAAAAATGGGTTTTGAGACCCATACAGAATAACAATTTGGAAGGAGTGTGAAAGGGTATTCCTTCCAAACTGTAAATCAGTATGGTTTGTGGAAATGGTTTGCAACCATATTTCTGGTCACAAACCATCAGCTAGTTACAGGAGGTGGTACATGATTCACAATGAAGAAGGGACACACTTGATGCCTCATTTCCGATTGAAATTATGTTGGCAGTCCAACTGGAAGTAGACAGTGGTCCATAGGACCACTGCTTACTCTCCATGATGTTTTCCAAAACAAGAAACTTATATATTTTTTAAAGCAGCACTGGAAAACTTGTAAGGACAATGGGCTGCTTTAAAAAAAGTGTTCTGTTTTGGAATGTCTAACACAGAGATGATGATCTGCTTCCCTTGAAGACCCCATCCCTGTACTTGTAGCCAGTCACTAGGGGTCACAAATTGTCACCTGCATAATTAATACTCATTAGGTAATTCCTTCTGCAATTGTTAACCTTGTGAATTGACACAATGGTACATTGGTTTGCAACAGCAGCGTCTACTCACAAAAGGTCAGAATGCAATTACGACCACTTTTTGCAAGTGGACTCTTAGTACATTGGGTCTTTAGCTCTTCCTTTAGTTTAAGGAAAAGAGAACTATCAGTATTCATATCTATTGACATAAGCTCAAATAATGCAACCCGTCCCCTGAGTTCTAAATCAGGACCCATGCATTTTTGTGGATGAAACGCTCCCCATTTGCAGAGTTCTCTACGATGAGTAATTCAGTATGGAGAAAATTAATTCAGGGAAATCCCGTGATATCCTACAGCACAGCTTTGCATTTAGATTTCTTGCAAAGTTTGTGAATTGCAAAAAGTAGGTAATCTACACTGTAAATGTAAATATCCAAGATTAGATTTTATTCTTGTTTTTTTTAATGAATAGGGCCCAGTATGCATGTGATTGTGTCCATGAATACCTGAGTGCATGTGCAAGTGTGGCAACCAACAGTTAAGAAATTACTTATAAAATTGATATACTGACATCTTCAGAAATCCTTTAAAATTGAACTTTCATGTGTGCTGTGAGACAGATAAAACATTTTGTGTTTGTCATACGTTTTTGGTAGAATTTTACCAGGTAAAACATTACAACCCTGTCTTCCTTTAGTGATTCAATCCAAGTACAGATGTCAGTTCTCCAGTTCCACTCTAGTCACTGCAACATGCGAGTTGCTGTTACTTGCAGAGGTACTTACACTTAGTGCCACATTTACGAGTGGCTTGCGCTGCCAGTGTGTCACTTTTTTTGACACGTCGACGGCACAGGCTGCAGGCCCGCATCTACAAGGCCACGCAAATCCACTTTGCATGGCTTTAAATGGCCTTGCAGATAAGACAACGCAGTGCAAGTCGCTGCGTTAATTACTATGCGCCAAAGAGGTGTTCCATGGGTGTTGCAGTGGGTGTTCCCACGCAACACCTATGGATTTTGATGCATTCCCAGTTTTACAAGGTTTTGTAAACCTGGGAATGTGTCAAAAGCCTACGCCTCTTCACGGGAGAGGTAGAGGCGATGCAAAGAGGAGAACTACTTTTATTTCTCCTTGTTTTTTCCTTTTTTATGTGTGCTGCATTATGCAGCACACATAGAAAGAGTAAAATACCTCTTGTGATTGTTTTGGTGCAGGAAGGTGTCCCTTCCTGCATACAAACAATCATCCCCACAAAGCAGACAACCTTGCACCACGGTGCAAGTGTGTCTGCATTGGCACTAGGCAGCAATATGTTTGCCAGAGCAGGGGGCAAGGACACGAATGCGCCGTAACATGTAGATACAAGGCATTTCTGACTTTTTCTTTTGACGAAGGGATGCACAGCAAGAAGGCTTGAGGCCTTGTTCTGCATCAAAAGTTTGTAACTATGGCGTTTAGTTTCCAAGAACTTAATTTATAAGTAGTAGTAGCAGCAAAAAATAAAGTTTATTAAGACCACAGTCTATTAAATAGTGAGAAAATATTACGATTTAATAACATAAATGTGCAGCCATGACACAGACAAGGCAAATCAATATTTATATCTTAAATGATTAAACAAGTTAGTGTCTTTCTCTAAAATGCTTTTAAGCAACATCCTTAAATATATGTTGTATTTAAATAGTAAGTTAAAATTTAAAACCAAATAAAAAACCAAAAATAAAATATTTATAATACACACTCTACCGAGGTCTTCTTTCATTTTGTTAAGCTTCAAAGAGGCCTTCTATGGCATTGTAGAAAACTGTATTTGCACGACCACATAAACTTATAAGCAGATTTCAAAAAAATGTAATAATTATCTTACCTGAAGTTTTTATCGTTGGTTTGAATCTTTTAGCAATATTTGAGTTATAGTAAGTGGCCTTGCGTTTATGTGGCATCTGATTTTCAAGTTAATTGATGATATTTTTCCCAAAATGGCGAGACTATGGGCCTGTATTTTATTGAGGGAAAAGCAGGACCAGAAGTAATGTCCATCCTGAACCAGTTTCCCACCTGTCTTCCCTCAGCTTTTTTCTTTCCTGCCCTTCTGCAGTCAGAATGTTTGATTGTTTGAGGTCAGCATGTCCGTGAACCCCACTTGAACAAATGTAAGCCAGTAAAACATTGTGACTTGACGTACACTGATTGGCTGGATGCATTTCAATGACTTACATGAATAAATGCTCATTCAGAATGGGAATCCCTTAAAGGACAGAATTCCTCTCGAGAGGGTGCCGACTACAAACCAAATTAAAGAAGCTCTGAAACCAATTTGCTCATAGGAAATACACTTTTTTTTCCTTTTACGAGTTTGTGAATAGCGTGTTTCTGTTCTAGAAGATGTTTGCACTGTAACTAAACATATGTTTAAACGCATTCAGCATAGAATCAGAAATGGCTGTGTACGGAACAGTGATTTGAAGTGGAAACAGAGGGCTACATTTTATGGGTTTTCACACTGAACCCGTTAATGTGCCCTTCAGCAGAATATTAAAGGTTGGGCTGATAAACAAGCTGGCCTTTAAGGAAGGGGAGTTAAAGACTGCAAACAAATACTGGACGGAGCATAAAAGAAATGTGGTTACGGAGTTTGGAAGGATGTGGGACAGAGGCTTCAGGGGAACAATGATATTTACCTCTAATTTCCTATGACAAGTTGACAGTGCTCGCGCGCCTGGTCCTTAGTAAGTAAACTTACAAGGGGACGTGTATAGGTCGATGAACCTTTTGGATCATGAAGTATCCTAGTCATGTAGTGACCAATGCTATTAATAATTAACATGACTCATCAATAACCACTAAGAAAATCATTAATGGTTAGACAATTTTATCCACATTTCATGAATAACCACAACTCAATCTACGTTTTAACAGTTTTTAAGTCCCTATTAGTAACAATTCTAATGCATAAGGTTAACACAAACTTTATTCAATTGATTCAGAATTAGTTTATTAAAAGACCACCAATAACACAATCGAATCAGAACTTGAGAAAACATATGCTCAAATGCTTCAGCATAAGTCAACAAAGATGAATATATTGACATTAATAGCAGAGCTCAGCAACCAGTTTGTCAATCATTTGTCACTGGCAACGACACCCAAAAGAACCCTACCTAACCCAGATTAGCTTCAGCATGTGGGACTTCGTGCAAAAACAATTTAGAAAACAGGAATTTGGATAACATCTATCTAAGAGAAAAGACTATAAAAACAGCACAGTTGGTACCTAGAAAGAAAAGGCACAAAAGTTAATCAGTCACATTGTCATAGCTACCTTTCAACGGAATGTATCAGCAACAAAGTCAGTCTTCGTCTTCAGGTCATCAATCGATCAGCAACGCATCAGGCTCTCAAGAGCAAGAGCCCAATGACAGAATCTCGAACCACGTTTCTTGACGTCATCAATTCTCTTCTCGCATCTGAAGTTTTAGCCCCTTATCATGACTTTTTATTACAGTTTTTCAGTTCATTCCCCTAATTCCTAATTGGTCAGTTAATCACCATATGTGACGCTGTTGGAGTGTAGCTTTTAAAATAAAAATTAACATGACCTGCTTGCAATTTAGGGAACAATGAAGTCGCATAGAAATCGCATTAATATGTTTCTAATGTACGCACTTGAAATGTGCCCATGGGGAGTGGCCACCAATGTATACGTTGATTAAATGGATATGACAAATTAATGATGTACTAATGTGTGAATTTATACCAGCTTTATGAATCATGTAGTAAGGATTTCCTAATTTAGACACTAGGCCTTAGTTAGCAAGAGTCTGGGCCTAGCTGCCTGGCCTCATATTAAATGTGTTTTTTCCTAACGTGTAATGTGCAGTCTTCTTAAGGACGAGTAGCTGTACTTTTCCAGAAGCTGGATATGTGTGTGTAACCGTAGTAAATTCTTTCTCATGGGACCCGACTTGCTCAAGGAGACATTCTTGCTGGATGCAACAGTGTAATTCGCAACAGGTGCAAGGTCCCCTGAACTGGTAAAGACAATGGAGCTACTAACTGAAGCCATGCGTGTAACTTTTCTTACCTGCCATCTCACCCGATGAAGACGTAAATCACAGGAGCCGATGAACTGCATGAGAACTGTCTTAGGTGAAAATTCTAGTAAGGTGACCACTCAACTATTGGACAGAGATAGTGGTGTGCCAGATTTTGCCCAATTGGAAATTAAGGGTTTGTTCGACGGATTTAATATTATGACATGCCACAAGGAGAAATCGTCCACTCTTTTGTTATCCTTTGCCGTTCCTTGAAGCCATTACCTTATCTTTACTCCTAAATCATTACTTTGAGAGACTTTTTCTTACTTTGAACCATCCTCTTTTCCCAACATTTACTTCACCTCCTTAAGAGGGAAGAACTTTCTGCCCTGTTTGCTGAGACTTTGCTGTCCTGTCCCGGCTGATGGCGGATCGACTACTGTCCTGAGGACGAAGACTGACTCTGTATGCTGACCCATTACAGAGGGTAACTATATGATAATGAAATTGTAATTGTCTGTTTGCCTTTCCTTTCTAGGTACCAACTGCTTTTGACAGAGACCATAGTTAGATGTTTTCCAAATTTGTGTTACTAATTTGTTTTGCATGAAGCCCAACATGCTGATGCTAATTCGAGGTTAGTTAAGAAGTTCATTAAACAAATGCAAATAGACAAAATGACTGAATTTTTTCTGTGTTTAATAGATGCGCTAATGATACTCTGCTAAACAGATCCATGTTGATGCCGTGTTTTGTCCTGATGTTTATAATCTTTGCTTTGCTTAAATCTTACTCAAGGTGCCATATTGTGACATTATTGATGTGTTTCCTGGTTTTGAGACTAATGAACTTGCTAGTAGAGTGTAACTAATAGGGAATAAATATCATAACTATTACTAAATTTCGTGTGGTTATTCGTGGCTGAAAGGTCATGGCGAGTTTGGATTCTTATTAATGTCATGAACTAATTTAATTAATTTGCTATTGTGAATATTGATGAGGTTATTGACCTATTGATTGATATGCTGATTAGTTATCTCGTCTTAAGGTTCCTCCAATCAGGGTCAAAAGATTCATTGGCCTAAAACGAGTCCCAGAGTAAGTAAATTACCTAGGGCGGGACGCGTTATCAGTTCTGGTAGCAGAGGACGGTTACGGCCCTTTGGGGCCCTAAGACTAGGGTCCATTGTTTAGGATTGTTTTTGAAATGATGCAAATTGGAGAGATGATGTTCCCCTAAGCCCCAAATGACTTTCCTGGGACCCTGGAGGTTGCCGAAGTGAGTTGGGTATGTTCTCTGCGTTCTAGTGATGGTATGAGTGAAGTAGGATTTGCGCTTGCACAGCTTATGCATACCGCAGTTGAATTGTGAGGTCTGTGAGAATTTATTTTTAGGCCAGGTTATGTTTTAGTAGGAGTGGGCGTACTCCGCAGTATGGGAGTAGGGAAGTCGGCAAACTTCATGTGAGTGTGGCGCTTTGTGCTAAAAAATTGGCCACGTAGTTGTTGGTGATGTATGGACCCTGCATGGTCTAAGACTCCGGAGTATATTGATAGGTGTATGAGACACTTGGTTTATGTTGTAATTTGCGCGGTTTATTAGGTCAATCGGGTGTGATTGACGAGTTGAGTTTGAGTCAGAGTGTGCGAGTGAAAACCTTCGATGGAGATTTGGTAAGTTCTAAAGTGCACTAGGATGAGCCATTGACAAGTTGAGAGTGAAATTTGCGGGTCAAATTTTGCTTGCGAGTGTGGCATTAGAGAAGGAGAGAGTAGCGGCCGAGGCTTCAAGTGAAATCTTTGTAAAGTTCTGAAGCGATTGTGTTACCCTTCCTGTAGTAAACCGGCAAATTTGAGTTTTGTTGTTAAAGAGCTCACAATATATTGCATTAGGTTGTGTGAATAGGGAGTGAGGAAGACAAGCCGCAGGACTTTGTCAGCCTCAGTGTGTGTGAGTGTGACGTCATTGGAGCCGCGCTGGGATTGGTCAGTTAGTGAGAAGTGTCGCGCACGGATTGGCAGCCATCTGTGAGAGGCAATTGGTTGGGAAGGCAGGAAAAGGGTGTTCTGGGAATTAAAGTTACTTCCTGATTCAGTTATAAACAAAATAAGAGACGCAAAAATGAATTTCTTCAAGGCTCTAAAGAGCGCTTTGAGGGGAGATGTGTATATTACCGCGAGTGTGGGGGAGCCTACACTGCCAGAAGATACTCCGGCTTATGCCGTAATGGAGGAGAAGGGAGTCGCACCATGTCTTTGGGTAAAGCAATGGTGCAAATTACCAGAGAAAGATGGGTGTTGCCGTTTCCAGAGAATGGGACGTTCAACATAAGGGTTCTAGAGAATTTGCGGAAAGCGTTAAATGAGCAGAAGCCGCCTCCAAGGCCAGCACAGTTTGAGGCGTTAGCAGTTTTGGAATTAATGGCCATACGACAGATGCAACAAAAGTTTGAGAAGAGAATGAGAAAAGCAGAAAAGACGCTAGCGGAGGCTAGGTGGGATAGTGAGACCAGGATGTGGAGAAGAGAAATAATAGATGGAGTCAGGATGTTTCCCGCAATAACTCAAGAAGCCGACACACAAGGAAGAAAGGCCACTTGTAAAACAGACAAGGGTTCAAGTTGAGGGAAAGAGAAGAACAGGCCTTGGGCAGATGCAGATGACTCAGATGAAGATGAGTTCCTTAATCAGTTGTTACAGGATCGTCCACCGCCATATGCCATGAATGACAACAGACCAGTAATGCCATGAATGACAGTGCAGGACCTGTAAATTCAACACAGAATCAGGGAACAGCGCATACAGCTCAGGTAAAAGCAGTTGTGACACCAGCTCCAGTGCAGAATAGTGTCAGCATCAGCATTTCCACTGCGCCCAAGATGCAGGCACAGTTGCAGCCACCACCGGTTCAGTGGCTCTACCCTGATGTTCCAGTATTAGAGACCACTACAAATTTGATGGTGCCGCCTGATCAAGCAAATGCAAGATCAAAGTTGGTACAGATGGAGCCAACTCCACTTCTGCTGCCCCAGCTGCAGCAACAGATGATTCCGAATTACACTTCTGTCACAGGACCGCAGTTAGTCACAGCACCCATAATGAATCAGACTATGGGAGCTAATGCTTCCAGGGTTTGGGAGATAGGCAGGCACCAGCTGCTATATCTTTGCCGATTACAGTTGGTCCACCCGTACCTTTGTATGCACAGGCAAAGCCTAGTGTATGTGACCAAGGGGTAATGACTCAAGAGATGCTAAGAGGAGGGCTCGCAGGAAGTTGCCAAGCGAGGACACCGGGAGAACAGATAGCAGAGAGATCTAGGTCCTTGTTGGATTTCAGTCCGATTGGGGTTCCTCTAGAGACAATGAGACAGGCTGGGTTGGGACTACTAACTTCACAGATACACAGTACGAACATGTCGCGACCACCAATGATGCAGGCTGGAATTTTGTTGCAGGGTCTGACTGCGCAACAACTGAATGAATGGCTAGACAAGCTGAGTTCACCCCAGACTACTCCGGCGACAGCAGAGCAGTCAGAGAGAGAGGAATACCTGAATTTTGTGAGATTGGGCGTGGAAGCAGCTGAGTTAGTTGAAGGGAGCATGGGAGTGAATAGGCTAGAGTCATACACTGAAGCAGAATTGAGATATCTGTGTCCGAAAATAACAAAAGAAGTGAGCAAGGTGCACCAAATGTTGGTGAATCTAGCAGACAAATATGGCACAGACTTAGACAATACTAAGCATCTAAAGAGGAGTTACAGATTGGACTTCGAACCCAAAGATTTTGATCACATGAGGTCTACTGGGATGAAAGCACACTTTAAAGAAATTTTGCAGAGTGCGCAGGTTTAGGGAGCCTTAGAGAAGTGGGAAGGCAGATGGGCAAAGAAGAGAGATAAAAGGAAAAGTGACTGCTTGGAGCAGCAGCAGGCAAAACCATTGCCAGATACCGGTACCATAAAGATGCTACCCATGAGAGAGACAGCTGGAGTGGTTCTTGTCCACGTACCGTGGTCCAGAGGTGACATTCTGTACTTCACAAACGACTTCCCCCAGGCTGAGGGAAAAGCGGATAGAGTGGTATCAGCAGACAGACAGATTTGTGAAGCTTGCTAAGTGTCTTTGGGAAGACTTGAATACATTGTTTGAGATCATAGTTCCTGCCGATTTGTGGCTCGAGTGCGAGAGAAGTGTTGACTGGCCGACTGCTGAACCGGCAAGGGATAGGATTACCGGAGCACCCTCTCCGGAGGTAACAAAGCATAATTGAGTTTTTGAAGCAGAATGTGTCGCCGCAGAATATTGATTGGCAAAAGATTGATCAAACGGCACGAGAGGTCAAAGAGTCGATACATGCTTACTATGAGAGGTTGTTGAAAGCATTCAAGCATTATAGCGGCAAGGAAGTCATAGAGCCGAAAGACATGAATCACCTTGTGTTCAGGTTTGTTGAATGGCTGAGACCAGAAATTAGCCAGATGATGAAGAATCATTTAATTTGCTGGCAAGCAAAGCCGATTGATGAGGTATTGCAGTATGCAAAATACTGTAGTGATGAAATCGAATCGAAGCAGAGAAAGTTGAAGGAGAAAGTGAGGGTGATGCAAATTAAGGCAGCGCAAGCAGGCATGCAGGGAAACGGAGTACAACAGATGGTGCAACAGCCGCAGGGAAACGGAATGTTTCAGACGCAAACGAGAGGCAGAGGTCGAGGAGGTTTTGTCCACCGTGGTCTAGATTTGAATACCGTTGTGATACAAAATGACATGAAAGGGATGAAGAAGGTGTTACCATGCCATGCGTGCGGGGGCGTGGGACATTGGTGCAGGAGGGTGCGGTTCAACAAAGCAATGATGTCAGTGCATTTCAAAATGTTAAAGGACCAAGAATGAGGGGTCCTAATCCAAATTTTCAGAATAACATGGTTCAGATGCAGGGTCTTCAACCCATTCAACAAGTGCAGATGCCACGTATGCAACCAGTGCAGATACAGCAAATGCAACAGCAGATTCCAGTGGTACCTAGTGGTAATGCAGTTGCCCTTAGCGCCAATGGGACAGCAACAGGTGATGCTTCCTCAACAGGTAACAAGTCAAGGAATGGGTCAAAATAACACAGTACAACAGTTCCCATTGCGTGGTGAGAATGGAATAAACAACGAATGATCGGATGACAGTTCAGATAGTGAGGAATGCAGGCTTGCAGTGTCCCTAGAAGTAGATCAGAGGGGACCCTATGAGCAAGGGAAGGTGATGGGTCACAAGGTCCCATTTTTGATTGACACAGGGGCCACACGCTCTACAGTCAGGAGTGCAGAGGTTCCGAAATTGCCCCTTTCAGGACGCACAATAAAAGTAGTGGGAGTGGCAAACCAGCTCCCGACCAACCCGATCACAGATCCAGTTCAAGTCAAAATTGGTACCTTTCAGGGATTGCACAGGTTTGTAGTCTGTAATTCAAGTCCTGTGTCCCTACTGGGAAGAGACATAGGGCCAGATGTAGGAAACTTTTGCGAGTTGCAAATGGCCTGATTCGCAATTTGCGAAACAGGAAAATCGGAAATAGGATGCACAGATCCCATTTCCGACTCGCAAAATGCGATGCGAGCCATTACCGACTCGCAAAAATAGTGACCCCATTTTGCGACCCGCAAATAGGAAGTCGCAATTTGCGAGTCACAAACCAAATGCAATAGCCACTCGCAAATTGCGACTAGTCGCAAAAAGCCCGTTTTGCACTTCAAATTTACCACTAACTCAGAGCAGGTGGTAACCAGAACCAAAGCATAAAAGGAGACCCAGAAGGCATCTGGGTTACTCAAGATGGCGGAGATGTATGTGATAGGAATGAGGAGGAGAGCCCACGCCACACAGCAGAGGAGGAGGAGGAGCCAGAGACAGGAGAAGATATACAGAACCAGACAGACACTTTTCCAACAAACTGAGGAGGAGAGTTATGATAAATATATACTCAGCAGTGCAGCAATACTAGATTTAATAGATCTACTCAATCCGCAGCTACAACGCCAGACTGTGCGCGGCTGCGCCATCCCAACGCATGTGCAAGTGCTATGCTCACTGCACCTCTTGGCCTTGGGTAGCTATCAGGGGGTCATTGCTGTGGCAGGTGGGGTATCCCAAAGTTCACTCTCACGGTTCTTTAGGGCATTCCTAGATACCTTACTCACACACATGTCCAGATACATATACCTACCCAGGAATTAGGCAGAAATCAACAGCACCAAGTTGGAATTCTACAGGATTGCCAACTTCCCCCATGTCATAGGGTGTATAGACGGGACACATATACAAATATGCCCTCCTGCAAACCTGGAATATCTGTTCCGCAATAGGAAGTGTACCCACTCACTGAACAACCAGGTGGTATGTGACACCCATTATGTTATCACTGACATGGTTGCCAAATTTCCAGGGAGTACACATGACTCCTACATTTTCAGGCACAGTGGGATACAACAATGCCTAGAACGTGGGGAGTTTGGAGACGGATACCTCCTAGGTATAGCTGAATACACCTTGCAGACATACACACAGGTCAATGTGGAACCCATCTATGCCCAGCTAACATTGTACATTTTGTGCCACACAGGTGACAGTCCGACCATGGATACTTACCCCGTACTTAACACCCAGCAATGAGACAGAGAGGCGATACAACAGTGCACATAGGAGGACCAGAAATATCATAGAACGGACCTTTCGACTGCTGAAAGCAAGATTCAGATGCCTCCACAGAAGTGGAGGTGCCCTCCAGTATACCCCAATAACAGCTTTCAAGATCGTTGTCGCATACGCTATACTGCACAACATTGCCACCAGACGTGGGCTACCTCTCACACCTGAAGACCCTGATTCGGAGGATGAAGAGCAAGAGCTACCACATCGCCATCATGGGGATAGAAGCATCGCAAATCAAGGCAGACAGAGACGGGAACACATTGCAAATCAATACTTTGGAAGGTACGTGCTAACTGTCACCACACTCACTAATGTCACACACAAAGAGTCCAGGTGTGAAGTGGAACTAACAAGTGATTTAATTTGTGCAACCAAAAAAACTATTTACATTGACAACAGTTCAGGGGCTGTAACAGTCCACCTGGCATGAGGACACATTGACCTCATGTGCCCCAACCCCAGGACAGTGTGGAGCTCATATCCTACGCCGGCCTCGGCCAGCATGGCTGGTACCAGGGGTGTCAGCAGTGCCTTGCCTTGAGCTTCCACTGCGCAACACCCGGGTGTCACTGGCAGAGACACTGCTGATGGTGGAGCCCTCCTCGCTGTCTTGCGGCGTGTCAGCCGCGCCCCTGGCCACCTGCCGTGTCTCCATTATATCAACAGCGTGGCTGAGACGGCCCATTCCACGTGCCACATCACTGGCAAAGTGGCCCATGTCAACTTGGAGGCTGACCGTGCGCCTAGAAAGGCCAGTAGTGTTCACAGCCAGCCTGACTATGGAGGCAGACATGCGGTCCAGCCGGTTAAGTAGCTGCCTGTCAGGACGCCTTGCACCCTCTCTCTCAGTTATGAGTTCGGCCACAAGTTGTCTCATGGAGAGTGCAAGGTCGCCAACATGTGTGTTCAGTTGTTGCAACTCCGTGTGTACAAGCTGCATACTACTGCTTTGGTTTCGCTCCATGCGCCGCATTGCCCCTGATATTCTCCTAATCTCCTGTGTTTGCAGGCGCTGACCCCGTAGGAGTGCGGCCTCAGTACGCGACATGGAGGCGTCCCATGACTCTGCCTACGGCTCTGGTGGTACATTTACACGTCGCCTGCGACGCAGTGGAGGCTCCGTGTCTTCTACAGTGGCACTGTGCCTGGGACCAGGTGCTGGATCACACACCAGTATGGCAACTGGTGTATCATGAGGGGACTGAGTGTTGGTGGTGTAGGTCTCAGTGGTGGCTGGTCCTGATTCATCTGTTGGCTGCTGGCTGACCAGTGGCCCCTGGATGCTTTGGCTGGTGGGGGTGTCTTGTGGGAGACCTGTGGGACATAGGGAACACACTGTCAGTATCTACTATCTGTTATCATCTTCCTTATAAACTGTTGCCTATCAACTGCCTACTTGACTACATTGCCCATAATGCACCATGCACGTGGTTGCTACTCTGAAATGGAGCTATTTTGGCTGTGCATGCTACTGTGTACAAAGTGGGTTGGGGTATGGCATAGTTGAGGGTACATGCATGTCTCATGGTACTCACCGGTTGATGGTCCTGGCTCTGATGTATCCAGCTCTCCCATCCCGCACACTGCCTCTGGCTCAAGGGTCTCCTCAACTCTTTCCTCCAGGGGTGTGGGTGGTGGTATTGTGGACGGTCCCCCTCCAGTGCCCCTCATCTCCCGGAACCACTCTGCCACCCTCTCCTTGGTCCGGGAGCTCAGGTCATACCACCGTTTTTTTAACTCATCGATGCTCCGGTGGCTAACACCCAGGGAGTTCACTTTGTCTTGGATGTCCGCCCAGATTCTTCTCTTCTCCACCTCTGGCACGGTGAGGGCTGCCCTCCCAAAAAGTTGGTCATGGTGCTGGCAGAACTCCTCTGTCAGCACCTCCAGCTCTTTCTCTGCAAATTTAAGTTTGCGCTTCCTTGGTGTCTCAGCCATGGTAGCTGCGGTTCTCTCTGTTTGCAGTTCTGCTGTTAAAATGGGTGTGGTCCTCCCTCCTCCCAGGTGTATTTGTAAACTTCCTGGCTGTGATGTCATCATCATGAGCCAGGAAGTGTTTTCCAGAGTGTTCTGCAGCACCTGCATTCAATTTGCGACACAATTGCAATTTGCGACACCCACTCGCAAATTGCGTGTTCGTTTTTAGCACGGTCGCAAAAAGCGACCTCGCAAACAGCGGACTCGCAATCTGCGGTGTGACTTCATTTGCGAGTCGCAAATTGAAGTCGTGTTTTCTTCTTGGATACCATTTAGCGAGTCGGAAATTGCGAGTCGCAACGACTCGCAATTTCCGACTCGCAAAATTTTTCCTACCAACATCTGGCCCTTACTGTGTAAGACGAGGTGCTCTATCACCTGTTCGAATGAGGGAATAGAGGTGCAGACAAACATTGATGATGAGGGGGATGATGGTCAGATCTCTGTGCCAGAAACAGAGACTACAGATGAAGAGTACCCCTTGATAAGCTTCTTCCCGATGTTCACAATGACTGATTTGCCCACAGACCTGCAGGGGACAGTCACAGAAAAGGTGTGGGACTTGACAGGAAAGGAAGTGGGATTGATAAAAAGAGTAGAACCAGTCAAAGTCGATGTGGAACCAAATGCTGTGTTTCCCCAGGTACCGCAGTACCACATGGCACAGGATGTCCTCATACAGGTGACGCAGAAAACTGCAGACTTCGTGAAACAGGGGGTCTTGAAGGAAGTAATGAGCAGCTCATGTAATTCACCTATAATGGGTCTAAGAAAGCCCTGTGGGAAAGTCCGAATTGTTCAAGACTTGAGAAAGATCAATGACATAGTGGTAAAGTGCTGCCCAATAGTGCCAAATCCAGCTGTGATCATGTTTCAAGTTCCATGTTACGCAGAATGGTTCTCAGTTGTTGACTTGTCCCAAGCATTCTTTTCCGTGCCTCTTCATGAGGACAGCCAATTTCTCTTCAGTTTCAAATTCCTAGACAAGGTTTACAGTTGGTGTCGAATCCCTCGGGGTTTTCGGAGTCACCATCTATCTTCAACCAAATTCTGAAGAAAGATTTGGAGTCATTGGAACTGCCTTTCCAATCGACTCTAGTACAGTACATTGACGATTTGTTGATTGCCTCTAAAACAAGAGATGATTGCAAGTACGATACTATTTCCTTATTGAATCACTTGGGAAATAATGGGCACAAGGTGTCCCCAAAGAAGCTGCAATACTGTCAGAAAGAGGTGAAATATTTAGGCCATTTGATTGAAAAGGGGTCGAGGAAAATATCTAAGGAAATAGTGACTGCCATATTACAGATGAACCCCCCGACATCTAGGAGAGATGTCAGGATGTTTCTGGGAATGGTGGGCTACTGTCGTCAGTGGATCCCAAATTTCTCCATTATCTCTAAGCCCTTGGTGAGACTGACAGCTAAGGAGATTAAGGATAGCCCAGTTACCCTAACTATGTCCGAGAAAGAGATAAGGGCTTTCATTGAGTTGAGGGAGTGTATGTACAGGGCTCCAGCTTTAGGTATGCCTGATTACACAAAGCCTTTTGTCCTGTTTTGTCATGAACGTGATGCTTGTTCTTTTTTGTTTTTACTTTTTTTGTCCTTATCTCACTAATCTGTGCCAATAAAGAAAGTATCCACTACTCTTTGCCCCAAGTATATAGCCCCCCGATATCAACAGGCCACTCCACCTGGCGCTCTCTTCCGTGGATCCCCCTATAACCTTGGCAAATCCTTCCCATCTAACCGCCTATTATCCTGAATGGGCAATAGGGCTAGATGCGCGGAAGGGGGGATCAGGTATAATCATCGGACTTCGTAACCAAACTAAACACCTCCAATCAAGTAAGAATTTGACAAACATTTTCCCATCCCAACCAAAAAATATCTCTTTTACTAATAGGCCCGGTTCTGTCCAACTTATATAATCGATCTACGAGTTCTGCCACTCCTGCACTGTAGGAGGTTGTGAGCATACCCAATTATGACAGATTTACCACCGGGCAATAAGCATCAAAACAAACAAAAGACATTGCTGTGATTGGTCTCTCAGGTCGCAAACCCCAAACAACACTAGAGCAGAATTCAATTTTATTTCTTCACCAAATATCTTATTTAAGACATTCTGCACGGCTTCCCAAAAATTAGCTATGCTGGAACAATCCCAGAACATATGGATATCATCCGCATTTGGATCATCACATCGTGGACAATTTTTCTGAATTTTGCCAATACGGGATAGCCTTACTGGAGTCCAATACACTCTACGCAAAGTAAACAAATGATTCCTCCTCATTGCTGCTGATTTAACAGCGGACCAAAGAATTGAACATGACTTTTGCCACAACGATATTATATCCATGGTTGGAAAAACCTCTCCCCATTTCTGGAGCGGGAGGGGGGGATCCTCCTCAACTGCCTCCAACAAGGCCTGATACCAAAACGTAATTTCTTTAAGTAAAGGTCTCTGAATTCATTTCTCTTCCCAGCAAGATCTACCAATTTCTCCTTCTTGTAACGATTTAATCCAACTAGCCAACTGATAATACTTAAATTTAGAAACGGACCCCCCGCTCTCTCCAAAAATGTAGCCCATGGAATCAAGTTCACACCCTCTATAATCTGTCCCCACCGTAGTACCCCACTCACTTTCAGTAGAATTGATAGTTTATCAAGGAGACATACCGGGGTACCAGGTGAATCCCAAATTGGGGCTAGTCCAGAATAATAAGATATCCCTAGTAGATTAAGAATCTGTAGCCAGATCTTACAGGCCTTCCGTGGAATCTTAAGTCTAACGTTTTAAAAAAACCTTGGGTGACCAAATTTGTACAAATAAAACTCGCCCCCTTGCTCCATGTGTGCTGTCAAAGCTTACCACATTGGGGTATATTCTGACTTTTTATTTAAAAGAATTCTACTATTCTTAAATTGAAAAGCCAAATAATACTTATAGAAATTAGGTGTTGCTAACCCCCCCCCCCCATTCCTTCTTCTTACACAGCTTTTTCCAGGATATCCTTATTCCCTTATGTGCCCAGACTAACGAAGACAAATCTCCCTGCAGTTTTGTGAACCACTTACCCTTGAATTCCAAGGGGATAGTATTAAATAAGAAAGTACATTTTGGCAAAATTATCATTTTCAAAATATTGTATCTATCTATTAAAGAGAGAGGAAGAGACACCCATGTTCTAAGGTGTTTCTTAGTCTCAAGGTGTATTTTCTCAAAGTTTATCCTTGCTAGGTCCCCCAAATCTTTTGTAATCTGAACTCCTAAATATCTAATCTCTTGTTTAACTAACGGGGATTCATATGACATATTCCAACACATAATCTCTGTCTTCTCAACATTGACATTATAACCTGACATTCTACCAAAACCTTCTATCACCAAATTTATTGAAGGGAGTGAAAAAGAAAGATCCCTAGTATAAATCATCAGATCGTCTGCGTACAATGCAACTTTCTTCTCCCAGCTCTTACTCTGAAAGGAAAGGATTTCCCCCTTGTTTCTAAGCAATATTGCAAGAGGCTCAAAATATAAATCGAATAACAGAGGAGATAAGGGACAACCCTGACGTGTCCCTCTAAGAATGTCTACTTCTTGTGATAGCACATCATTAATTAAATTTCTCCATGTTGGTGACCTATATAGTTCTTTACCTGCTCTAATAAAAGTGGTCCCTAATCCAAACCTCTCCATAACAACCTGCAAAAATAGCCAATTTACCTGATCGAATGCCTTAGCTGCGTCAAAAGTTATTATTGCCAAAGGGAGCCTTTCTGCTAAGGCCAAGTCCATTGCCGCCAGCAAGTCATGCACTAATTCCTGTAGCTGTCTACCTTTAATAAACTCTTTCTGATCTGGATGGATTAATCCCGGAATTACTTTCCCCAGCCTTTTAGATAGCAAACTTGTATAAATTTTATAGTCTGAAGTAAGTAAAAAAATAGCCCGATAAGAACATTGTGTTGGATCTTTACGGGGTTTAAAAATCAAACAAATGACCGCCGCAGCCCAAGAACTCGGTGCATGCCCCCCTTCCAGAAACATATAGTTTAACAATTTCAATAAAACCGGGATTAATTCTTCCCTCAGTACCAAATACAACTCATTTAGGAGGTTATCTGGGCCTGATGCCTTTCCTCTCTTCAAACCCTTAAAAACTTCAATTAATTCCATCCCAGTTAACTCTCCTTCTAAGAAATGTAGTGCTGAGTTCTCCAGACACGGCAATCTAACCGTAGTAAAAAAATCCCTAATCTGCTCCTCAGAATTCCGCAACTCATCTGAGTACAGAGTTTGAAAAAAGGAAACAAAAGCAGCTTCTATTTCTGATCTTTCTACACAGATCTGCCTGGTGACCTCAGACCTGATTGAAGGGATATGTTTCTTTGAATGATCAGACTTTACTTTCCAAGCAAGTTATTTACTACATCCTTCCCCGTATTCATAATGCGCATACTGACTAGTTTCCCATTTCCTTCTTTCTTGGCCTTCTAAAAAACACTCTAAATTCAAGTATGCTTTTTCATATTGCTGCTCAAGTATCCTTAATTGATCCTTGTTCTCCATTTTCTATGCGGTGTGGGAGCATGGGGGGAAAAAAAGCTAAAAGTACAAAAGTCCTCAAAATGGGTTTTTCACTAATAAAGAAGGGGAGGATTCAAGAAGTTTTACTAGAGGATGGGTAAGCAGGAGGGTTTACTCCTAAAAATAAGTTCATGGAATATCAACGGGTTAAGGGTCGAGTGTAGAAGAAGAAAGATTTGGAGTTTCTTAGGCAGGCGGATGAGGATGTGATTATATTACAAGAGACGCATCTCTCAGGAGAAGAATGGGAAAATGTGTTTAAAAGTACACAGTGGATCTCCCGGGGTATAGTGACTAATCAATTGTGCCCGATCAAAGGCGTTGCTATTCTTTTTAAAGAGAAAATAACTAAGGGGTTATGTATAGGTGATGTGCAGGTAAATTCAAAGGGTAGATGGGTGGTGGTTGAGGTTTGTTTTTTTGGTTTATGGCTTACGAATGCAGGCTATAATGGCCCCAATACGGATGATTTCACCCCGTTTATAGAACTATATAATCTTCTTTTGAAAACTAAGTATCCGGTTGTGTTAGGAGGGGACTTCAATATATTGTTGAATTTTGACCTGGACAAATCCACCACCCGGGCGACGGCTAATTCCCCTAGAAGTAGGTCAATGGTTAAACAGGCAATAATTGACTTGGGGCTTGTGGATGTGTGGCAGGTTAAGGGGGGTATAGGGCCCAGATTTACTTTTTACAATAAGAAATATGGGCACAAGTCCAGAATACATTTATTTTTATTGCAAAATAGCCTGATAGGGAAAGTTTCTTATATAGCGCATGCCCCTGCACATCTTTCAGATCATGCGGCTGTTAAGTTGTATCTCTCCTTCACGGCCCAAGTCCCTAGGCTTCGATGTACAATAAGCCGTTCACTGTTATTGGATGACCTGATTATTGAGATACTAAGAAAAGACACAAGAGTGTTTTTTTAGTTGAATCAGGGTTCAGCTAGTTTGCAAATAGTATGGGATGCATACAAATCCTATATAAGGGGGAGATTGATTAGCTTGGCTGCATTTAGGCATAGGGAGGAAAGAGAAATTACGCAATGTTGGGACCAGAATGGCAATTTTGCAGGAGTCCATACAGGCCGCACAGAAAATGGTGATGCTTGTTCTTTGTCTGTCCTGACCCAGGTCCATGGAGGTGCAAACAGACCAGTAGCATATTTTTCAGCTACTTTGGACCCAGTCGCAGCAGCCTTACCGGGTTGTCTGCGTGCAGTTGCAGCAGTTGGTGAAAGCCTCACTCAGTGTGAAAGCATAGTGATGGGACATCCCTTAACAGTAATGGTTCTACATTCAGTTGAAATACTATTGACCCGAACTAAGACCCAGCACATGACAAATGCTAGATTGACCAAGTACGAAACAATCATATTGGGGTCACCAAATGTGTCACTGAAACGTTCTACTGTATTAAACCCGACAACTCTGCTTCCCAATGAAAATACAGATGTTGATGATGCTGAAGAGGTAGCACATGATTGCCTTAAGGTAACAGAACTGTGCACCAAACCGAGACCTGACATTAAGGATACTCAATTGGAAGAAAATGACTACATTATCTTTGTTGATGGCTCATGTCTGAGAGACTCGGTAGGAGTACTGAGAGCCAGATATGCTGTATGTACAATCACTGGTATTCTAGAAGCATCTTGGCTTGAAAGGGTATACTCTGTTCAAGTGGCTGAATTGATTGCTCTTACTAAGGCATGCCATGCCGCTGACAAATTGAAAGTGACTATCTATACCGACAGCAGATACGGATTTGGGATTGTCCATGATTTTGGCCAGCTATGGTCCCAGAGGGGTTTCATGACCTCTTTTGGATCTCCAGTGAAAAATGGCAAAAGAATTAAGGAATTGTTGGACGCGATTCAGTTACCTCTTGAAATTGCCATGGTGAAATGCAGTGCTCATGTGAAATCGCAAGATTTTGTGTCAATGGGAAACGGATATGCAGATCAAGTCGCAAGGTTTTGTGCATTGAATTGTATATCGTTCAAGGATCAGTGGGAATTGTTACCTGAAACAGAAAATGAGACATGCACAGGTTATGCATTGAGGGTGGTTGACACGATGGAAGAATCATAATTGCTACAGGGTTGTGCCTGCCGGGAGGAGAAACGCTCTTTGCTCAAAATGTAGTTTGTACAAAGACCAGATGATTTGTGGGTTTCAGACCAGGGGAAAATGGTTTTGCCAAACAGTCTTTTGTCTCAGTTTGCAAGGTTTTAGCCTGGTCAAACACATATTGGGAGAGACGCCATGATCAGATTGTTCAAAATTGAATGGTTCAATCCAAAATTCAGACAAGCCGCAGAAGTGATCTGCCACCGGTGCATCATCTGTCAGCAGATGAATGCGGGGAAAGGGACAGTGGTGAATTTGAGCCACATTGGGAGAGCTGGAGATCCATTTAGCAGGATGCAATTGGATTTTATTGAGATGCCTGTGTGTGGAGGTCTGAGATACATGTTGGTGATTGTGTGCATATTTAGACACTGGATTGAAGCTTACCCTACACGAAGGAATGACAGTCTCACAGTAGCGAAGTTGCTGCTTAGGGAATTGATACCACGTTTCGGGTTTCTGATCTCTTTAGAATCAGATAGAGGAAGTCACTTCAATAATGAGGTGGTTAAGCTCCTGTGTGCTGTGCTGAACATTGAACAGAATTTGCTTGCAGTTACCGCCCTGAAGCATCAGGACTAGTGGAACAAATAAATGGTACTCTGAAGTCTAGAATGGCAAAAATGTGTGCAGCTACAAATTTGAAATGGCCTAATGCTTTGCCCTTAGTGTTAATGTCAATGAGAAACACACCCAATAAGAAAACAGGACTGTCTCCTCATGAAATTCTCATGGGCCGAGCTATGCGAATGCCCGCAGTACCTGCAAATGCTCTTGTGAATATCACAGATGATATGGTGTTGGACTACTGCAAGGGTCTGGCTGATGTGGTCCACTCTTTCTCTCACCAGGTGGAAGCATCTACACTGCCACCGATAAATGATCCAGGTCACAACCTGGAAGCTGGTGACTGGGTTGTTGTCAAGAAACATGTGAGGAAGTCGTGTTTGGAGCCACGTTGGAAGGGGCCGTATCAAGTGATACTAACAACTACCACTGCTGTTAAGAGTGCGGGAATTCCAAATTGGATCCATGCCAGTCACACAAAGAAGATAACGTGTCCAACTGATGAGGAAATTGAATTATCGAAAATAACAGCTACAGAAAAGGTAGTCTCAGGGCCGGAGAGTAATCAAAGGGGAACTGAGACTGGAGGAGAGCCCGTTGAGGATGGCCTGGTCACTCAAACAGTAAACGAGATCAAGAGGGGTGATGGTGGGCCTATCTCAACTGAGGCACCAGGAGAACTGACCCAAAGAGAGGTTCTCTCAGAAGCAGACGGATACGGGTTTGAAGTCGAACCCCTGACAGACACCAAAGGCGAAGGAGTTGAGACAGGAGGAAGTCCGAGTATCCAGACTTCTGCTGAGCCACTTGCAGGTCCAGCAAGAGAAAACACCATAGCACAAGAGGAGGGCACTGAACAGCAACCAGAATTGCCGAACGATAAAGGGACACTGAAAGGAGATAAGTGACCAGAGTCGCAAGTAGCAAAAGGAAAAGTGGTCATTGATGAAACAATTGAGGAGAAAGTAGACACAACAAGGAAAGAAGACCTGAGCGAAGGAGAATTACAAGGGGACCGCAAGTTTAAAAGAAAGAGAATAGCAAACAGAAGATACACAGGTCCTGAATGGGCATATGCAACTTCAGCAGTGTGGCAACAAAAGTTCCTAGCATTTTGCTTTGATCGAGAAGTTCCAGGTCAGTACTATGGCACCTGAGTTCAACCGCGAGATAAAGAGACTGTGTTAAGCTGAAATTGAATTAAAGAAACTTGAAAACAGAGACTGATAAATTAACCGATGTGTCGCTATTAACCTGAAGTGACTTTTGAAAACTGACTGTGATAAGCTGCTAACCGGATTGACAAAAGACCCTGGGAGCGAATGAAGAAGCTGTAAATACTTGCTAAAGAGAGACTTTGCTCAGCCTTGCTGTAAAAGAAGAAAAAAAGGAGAAAACAGCTTTTAGCCATCCTCTGTTGATTGTTGCTTACATTTGTAGTACTTCACTTGCTGATTCTTTACAGATCATGCCTAGTACGGGAGATGATAGTGAGGGGAGTAGGCGTTGTAAATATTTGGGTGTTGCTTTGGGTGTTGTGTGCGTGACATTCATTATAGCTTTGTTTGTGGAGATGCGATTGGTGGATGAGAATGACGCTAACAATGCTACAGTTTCTGAGACCGATACACGAACACCTTGGGAGAAGTTTGAGCAAGATATAAAGTATCTGCATGACGAAACTAATGCAAAAGGGGAACTGTCTACTAACGTTTTCTATCGCTTGCTGAGTGAGTATTTTGACACTATGAATGCAAAGGCTTGTTATGTGTGTACACAAATTCCTCTTTCAGTACAAGAGGGAGTTAAATATCACAGTTTACCATTAACCTATGGGATTAGTTGCAGTCTGCTACAGGCGCGTTTCAATAACCAAGAAGAAGTGAAATATTTTTACTCTAACTATGACCTTGTATTCTCTTATGTGCCTATCATAGAAGATCTGAATAGTGTAGCTAAATACCATGCCATAAAATTGATTAAAGGGTTCTTTGAACCTATAGTTGCGATCAGTACGTCATATGCACACCGCAATCATTTGACATGCTTGCTCACACCTGTACAAGGAGGGTTTTTAAAGGGAAATTAGAAAAAAAAAGGCTTGAGGCAACGATCATTTCTTAATAATGGTAATTACAATGGGATTAGGGAACAAGGGAAGCTAGCTTTAGATGCAAAACATCGAGGTAGGCTTTGCAAAACACAGCCAAAGTCTTATCATGACAATGTGTTTGTGGGAACGAGTGAGTGTAAGCATGTGTTTTTGTTTCAAAATAAATGGACCTTCATGCTAAATGGAATGGCTCAAGCGATCCCAGGGGTTTACAATATTTGTGGCCTTAATACTTATTACCGTCTTCCAAAGGGATGGTATGGGACATGTTACTTGGGGATAGTTTTCCCAAAGATTTACCAGCTGGAAGATTTAAAGAAATTCCCGAAAGTGACTGAATTACTTTGTGCTAGACAAAAGAGAGAAACTGCTGCTGGTGTAGTAGGAGACATATTTGGAGCGATAATTCCTTCAGTAGGGGTTGTCTTAAACTCCATAAAGATTCCAAAGTTGTCTACTATTGTGGATAACATGTTGACAATCTTCACAGGGGCTATACTCCTGATGGATACTGAACTGGCTGCGGAAAGGGCTATGACTCTTCAGAACAGGCTTGCTTTAGACATTCTTTTAGCAAAGAGCGGCGGGGTCTGTAAGATGCTTCACTGCTGTGCCTACATACCTGACAATAGTAATGAGATTAGAAGTATGCTTACTAACCTAGCAAGAGATAGTGCAGATTTGAAGGAATCGAAGGAACCAGGAGTTTGGGAAAAGGTTGGAAAGGGACTTGCTCATCTGGGGAGTTGGTTTAGTAGTATTTGGCATAGGATATTGGGGAAATTAATACAGGGAATAGTGATTATTCTGGCTTGCTTATTTGGACTATGGTTATCATGCAAAATTAGCAAAAGGATTAAAGCAAAATTGGCAAAACATAAAGCGAGGAGGGAAGAAAAGAAAAGGGAGAAAATGTTCAGAGAAAAATATGAAAAGGCAAAACAAAAGGAGGAAATTGAGATGAAAGAGATCAAGAAGTGACAAAGTCATTAAAGGAAGGATTTGTGTGATGACAAGAGTCATCAGAGGAGGGATTGTTGGAGTGTAGCTTTTATAATTAAAATTAACATGAACTGCTTGCAATTTAAGGATCAATGAAGTCGCATAGAAAACACATGAATATGTTTCTAATGTATGCACTTGAAATGTGCCCACGGGGAGTGCCCACCAATGTATACATTGATTAAATGAATTTGACTAATGACGAATTAATGATGTACTAATGTGTGAATTTATACCAGCTTTATGAATCATGTAGTAAGGATTTGCTAATTTAGACACTAAGCCTTAGTTAGCAAGAGTCTGGGCCTAGCTGCCTGGTCTCATATTAAATGTGTTTTTTCCTAACATGTAATGTGCTGTCTTCTTAAGGACGAGTACCTGTACTTTTCCAGAAGCTGGATCTGTGTGTGTAATCGTAATAAATTATTTCTCATGGGTCCCGACTTGCTCAAGGAGACTTTCTTGCTGAATGCAACAGTATAATACGCAACAGGTGCAAGGTCGCCTGAACTGGTAAATACAATGGAGCTACTAACTGAAGCCGTGTGTGTAACTTTTCTTACCTGCCATCTCACCCGATGAAGACGTAAATCACAGGAGCCAATGAACTGCATGAGAACTGTCTTAGGTGAAAATTTTAGTAAGGTGACCACTCAACTATTGTACAGAGATAGTGGTGTGCCAGATTTTGCCCAATTGGAAATTAAGGGTTTGTTCGACGGATTTTATACAATGAAATGCCACAAGGAGAAATCGTCCACTCTTTTGCCATCCTTTGCTGTTCCTTGAAGCCATTACCTTATCGTTACTCTTAAATCATTACTTTGAGAGACTTTTTCTTACTTTGAACCATCCTCTTTACCCAACATTTAATTCACCTCCTTAAGAGGGAAGAACTTTCGGCCCTGTTTGCTGAGACTTTGCTGTCCTGTCCTGGCTGATGGCGGATCGACTACTGTCCTGAGGACGAAGGCTGACTCTGTATGCTGACCCATTATGGAGGGTAACTATTTGATAATGAAATTGTAATTGTGTAATTGTCTGTTTGCCTTTCCTTTCTAAGTACCAACTGCTTTTGACAGAGACCATAGTTAGATGTTTTCCAAATTTGTGTTACTAAATTGTTTTGCATGAAGCCCAACATGCTGATGCCAATTCGAGGTTAGTTAAGGAGTTCATCAAACAAATGCAAATAGACAAAATGACTGAATCTTTGCTGTGTTGAATAGATGCGCTAATGATACTATGCTAACAGATCCATGTCGACGCCATGTTTTGTCCTGATGTTTATAATCTTTGGTTTGCTTAAATCTTACTCAAGTTGCCATATTGTGACATTATTAATCTGTTTCCTGGTTTTGAGACTAATGAACTTGCTAGTAGAGTGTAACTAATAGGGAATAAATATCATAACTATTACTAAATTGTGTGTGGTTATTCGTGGCTGAAAGGTCATGGCTAGTTTGGATTCTTAATAATGTCATGAACTAATTTAATTAATTTGCTATTGTGACTATTGATGAGGTTATTGACCTATCGATTGATATGCTGATTAGTTATCTCGTCTTAAGGTGCCTCCAATCAGGGTCAAAAGATTCATTGGCCTAAAACGAGTCCCAGAGAAAGTAAATTACCTAGGGCGGGATGCGTCATCAACACTACCTAATACATTCAATTCTACAAATCTATGTATTCCAGTATTTCGCCGTTCTCAGTTCATTGATTGGTTCACTGTATGATGTCCTCGCCGTCCGGCTCACCAGGTATCGAAAATGTTGCATCTTCCTCTTCAGTCAGTGTCTCTATTGTTTGAGTCTTGGAAGGTACATCTCGTCTACTCTACATATAATTGTAGCAATTTGATTCCATCATCTCCTGTGCGTCGGTACATTGCAGAAAGTTCTAGCTAAACAGACTTTAACATTGGGTGGGTCAAGGTTAGTTTATCATGGTCGCTTTTTCTCCAGCATGCTCTAATAACTCAGCTTCTGCATGAGGCCTGGCAAAAACTAGGCCACAACTTCAGCTAAGTTAACTCTACAATATAATGCAAAACATGGGTTATACATCTCATTATGGCACATTACTACATTATTATTACACATTTTCATTATTTCACTCATCTTTAATCATTTTAGTACAACTTTCGTATAAGTGGCTACCATTCTCCGTGGGCACATTTTCAGACTTGCACATTATTTTCTCTACGATTAATTTCTCTATGAACTTGTGTTAATCTAAACACATAAACACTCATTAACAATTTCTAATTAGCATATCTGCTTCAACCGGCCCTCCTCTGATGACTAAATATGTCATCACACCTTTCTTCACCATCAATTTCATAATTCAGTTTCTGCTGTATTTTGTCTCCTCCTCAAGTCTTCCCTATAAATTCTTTCCCTGTTTCGTTCTTCCCACCTCTGATTATTTTTAGATCTTTACAATTTTATCTTTTGACATACTTTACATGAACCCCATATTCATAATATGCAACCAATCACAATTAATATTCCCTGTATGATTTTTAATAATACCCCATTCCAAATTTGACTAAGCCAATTTCCCACTAAAGCAAATCCCTTTCCAAACTTTTCCCAAACACCTGGTTCCTTCAATTTATTCAAATCCTTACTTGAGTTAGTCAGATTAGTGAGTAAGGGCCAGATGTAGCACACAGTTTGCACGTCGCAAACAGCAAATTTCGCTGTTTGCGACGTGCAAACTGTACTTGGCAATGCACAAAACCCCTTTTGAGATTCGGTAACCTGGTTACCGAATCGCAAAACGGGTTTGCGAGTTGCAATTAGGAAGGGGAATACCCTTCCTAATTGCGAGTCGCAGTGCAATGCCAGATTGCTTTGTGACCACGAATGCGGTCGCAAAGCAATCGCAGTTAGCACCCCCTATGGTACCCCTTCCCCTTTGTGAATGGCATTAAAAACATTTTGTTTTTCTGTTTTGTAATGCATCTCGTTTTCCTTTAAGAAAAACGTGCTGCCTTACAAAAAAAAAAAGCTGCTTTATTTACAAGCAGTCACAGACATGGTGTTCTGCTGTCTCCAGCAGGCCACCATCCCTGTGAGTGCCGCGAGTCTCAAGGGGGTCACAAATTGCAACCCACCTCAATAATATTAATGAGGTGGGCCTTTGCGACTCCCTTGCAAGTCGCAGATGGTGTCGGGGACACCATCCTACATTCCAATTTGTGACTCGCAAAACATAGGTTATACATCTCATTATGGCACATTACTACATTATTATTACACATTTTCATTATTTCACACATCTTTAATTATTTTAGTACAACATATAAGTTGCTACCATTCTCCATGGGCACATTTTCAGACGTGCATATTATTTTCTCTACGATTAATTTCTCTATGAACTTTTGTTAATCAAAACACATAAACATTCATTAATAATTTCTAATTAGCATATCTGCTTCAAGAACAGGAAGTATTATTAGACATCTGACATGAAGCAAGAGTAGTAGATATTTTCTGCAAGAAGATGACATATTGTGAACGTTATTGAAGTATGGAAACACCAAGGACTATGTTATTCACCACAGACCTTTCGCCATAGTTGAATACAGTCTACGGATGAATTTTTATGTGTTCTCTGATTACTCACATTCACATGTGTGAATGCAATAAAAGTTGGAATATTTATTTCCCTATATTAACAATGCTAAGGTCATGTAGATTAATCTCAAAATCAAATGAAACACATACAGAAACAATACTGGTTGTCCAAAATGGCGGAAGAAACATAATCTAATCAAAGCTTGAACCACAACACATTCTAAGGTTATTGTGCAAATCAATAATAAAGTTAGCTGCTTTAAAGTAATTAGTTACATTCAAAATTCAGAAGATAAATTCATCTAGCATCATTCCCTATTAGCACAATTTAATTAGTTAGGATCCTTAACTAAAATCAGATTAGCATCAGCATGTTTGGCTTTATGCAAAACAATTTAGTAACACAAATTTGGAAAACATCTAACTATAGCTCTATAAAACAATACAGTTGGTACCTAGAAAGAAAAAGCAAATATGCATAATAATCAACAGTCTAGTTTCAAATACGTATCCTCAATGTGGATCAGCAAGCAGAGTCAGTCTTCATCCTCAGGACATCAGTCGATCGGCAAGGCATCAGGATTCAGCATCAACGTTCAGAAAACGCAAAGTCTTTAAGCAGTAAAGTTAAGTACGTCTCTTGTCAAGACGCATAAGGAAAATATTGACCTTTCGTCCAGCAAGAAAATGGGCAATGACGGTGTCTTCTCTCAGTGTAGCGTTGTTAAATTAAAACTACAAAAACTACTTCCCAACTGCCTATTGGTCAGTTAATCGCACGCTCACACTTCGTCCAATAAAACTAAAACTTCCATTCTATGATTTCTACCATTACTCTGTTCACACGTCATTGATTGGTTGTCCTGCAATGTCCTTATCATCCGGCTTGTCAGCTAACAATATTGTTGCAGTTTCCACTCCAGTCAGAATCTCCATTGTTATTCTCCTGAGAAAGTCAGTCTCACACACATTACAAGCAAATGTTACATTACAAGAACAGCATCGTCTAGCAGTCGGTTATCATGAGAAAGCTTCAGTTATGAGCACATTAATACAATGCAAAAAGGAAAATCACAGTTTAACTCTCTAGGCCAGCCATTTATTAAACGTTAAGAAATACAGCTTTGGCATGAGGCCTGGCAAACTAGGTCAAGACATTTGCTAAGTTAAGGCCTACAACTAAAAAAGCTAGAGCATAATGCATGACCCTTAATATGAAATATTACTACATTAGTCAAACATATATTCAACATTTCAAACTATTAATTCACTAGTAAGTACACTTTTGTGAACATTGGCAGCCACTCTTCATAATTACATTTTCAAACGTGTGCATTAATTTTCTACGTTATATTTTCTACACAAATCACGTATTCAGAATACATGAACGCTCGTTAATAATTATTATTAATACATATGCGCTAGCACAGGAGATGCACTGACTTTCTGCCGCAAGGAGGGGGGCACACAACCATTTTGACTGGCGATTGTGCCATCTGAAATGGAGCAATGAGGGTCCCATGGACCCACCCAGACATCCCCACATGTGGGTGTAATTACTCACTGCACCCACCTCTAGGGGATCTCTGCCCATCTCTGCCCAAGCAGCCTCTAAGTCTTTTTCTAATGGCCTGCCCTCATGGCAGTGCAGGTTTGCAGCTGACCTGGGGCAATGCAATATTCATATTAGGGTGCACTGTCCCTTTTTGCACCTGGAGATCCTAGTTAAAGGTGCACTGAGGCGTAAACATGGATAGTGCTACCTTAATTTAATATAACCCCAGGTGAGCAACTACAAGGAATCTTTTCAAGGCATTTGCCATGATTCAGTAGCTAATTTCTGATGTTGTGATCTTTAATGGTGATTAAAGGGAAGTGATTGACATGAACAATGTATGAAATCAGCAGAGATAAAAAAGATGGCATTCAGCACTTGAGTAAAATTTGGGTATTTTGATAGTTGTGGCATGAAAAGTTAGAGACATCCTGTAAACAGTTGGCAAAATGATGTAGGGTATGACCTGTAAGGTATTTATCACACCTGGTAAAGATCTGACACCACTGGGTGTGCCATTTACCGGGTGTGGCACATATCTTCAGTTACAAGATTTTCTAGTGAAAATGAGAAATGGTGGCCAGAATTTGAGTTTGCTACAAAATTACTGCATGTTTTGGGCAGATCTGAGCTGCCAAAATTCACTAGCAGAAAATTTCAACCTCAAATCTTGGAATGTCGATCCCTGCGTGAACTCCTTTAAACAGGAATGTAATGGCTCACTTGGAATCAGGGCACAAGTAGTAGTTTTAGAGCGAGAAATGGGAAATAAGTGACCTTGTATTCCTCTGACGTTGGCTGTGCACTTAGCTAGTTAGAAAGTTAAAGGTCAAGTTTTTCCTAAAGTATACATCAAGTTGCAAGATGGGTGTGCTGGAATATCAAGTTCTAAATATTGTCCTATAATAATATTGTATTGAGAATATCAACTATCCAATAAAGTAAAGCTAAGTGTATATAATTGTAGCTAAGTACAGATTTACTCGTTTTATCTCCATATTTTCATAATAAGATGATCTTGTTGGGATACATTAAGGTGGATTTAAGAATATTAAATCTATACTCTGGAGTGGTTAATATTCTGGAACTGATATTTTTTAAGATGGTATTTTGTCGATAATCTGAAATGCAGCATTTCAATATATTCTGAAGTGTCAACATCGAGGCCCTCATTAGGAGTAGCCTAGTTAATTGTGATATGTGGAATAACTTCTGTCACCCCACATATTGTAGTTTTATGTTTTGTGATAGTATCGGCAGGTCAAACCTGCCATTATTTTTGGCAGAAAAACATCCAGTATTTACCAGAACATGACGATTTTGGTGTGCTAAACACCAAAATCTGCATGTTTTTAGCCAAATACTAGTAATTGAATGGCACTTATAGCATCCATCATGATTATGGCCCTCATTTTAACATCAGCTGTAAAAAACGCCTATCGCCGCAGCGACTGCCGCCAAAAGACTGTCACCGCTGCTACTAGCTGTCCGTCATATTATGACCACAGCCGGATTTCCACCACAAGAATGGTGGAAATCCGGCTGTGGCCATCCTAGCGGATGGCAGTAAGGTGGCGCTGCTGCCACCAGCAGTGCCACGCCAGTAGACCGCCGCCAGCCATATTATGACCAATAATACGGCCTGGCGGTGTACTGCTGGCAGTAGCAGTGTCCCATCCCGTCCCCTGCCGGACGATCCCCTGGATCCAGGTAAGTCGGGTCTCCAACAGGGTAGGGGAGTGTTGTGTGTGGGGGGGGCGGTGAATGTTTGTGTGTGAGTGGATGCGGGTGTGTGTTGGGTGTTGATTGCGTGTGTGCATGTATGGAGGTGTGAGTGCATGTATGTTGTGTTCTGTGAATGCGTGTCTGCGTGTAGGTTTGAAAATGTGTGCGGATGTGTGTGTGAATGGATGTATGCATGTGTGTAAGCATGTGGGAATGGGTGTGTGTATGCATATGTGTGTGTGTGAAGGGGGCGTGAATGTAGGGGGGGTTCTGGAGAGGTAGGGCTGGGTGGGGGTAACTGGAGAGGAAGGGGGGGAGACACCTGTCAGTGACAGGAATGAAATTCCCTGTCACTGATATGGCCTACGCCATGGTTTTCGTGGCGTTATGAACGCCACAGAAACCATAGCTGTAGTCGGGGTCATAATCCCGTAGGCAGAACAATGGCCGCCCGGTGGCTGTTACTACCGTGGCGGTCAGAGTGGTACATTGGCAGATTGGCTTCAGACAACCCGCCAATGTCAAAATATGGCGGTAAGTACCGCCAGCCTGTTGGTGGTACTTACCGCCACATTAACGTCGACCGTTGGGGTCGTAATGACCCCCTATGTGTTTTAAAATTGAGTATCTTGGGATATTTGTAATTTGAACATCACATTGGGTTGCTAAAAAGAGACTGTGTCCTGCAAAAAGGGACTGGGGAACATAAAGATGCATTTTCTATTACTCGTATCATAGAGTTGCCGGAAAGTTGGTGATCTAGTGGTCAGACACCCACTATTTTTATGGCAGTTGGGATGCGGGCATGCAGGTGAGAGTGCTGCACTGCAGGGGAACTTGCCAGGTGGGGCTCATCCATGAGGGTGGAGGAGCGTTTCCCCCACCGCCAGCAGAGGCAGCTGCAAAATCTTTCGAATAAAAGGATAATAAACTAAGTTTATTATCTTTTTCTTTGAAAGGGATGGGGCCACTGGGGTGACCAGTGTCAACGGGAGTGCTCAGCACTCCCCCTCAGAGCACATGTGTGTTTCGCCTGCCGTCTCGGGCTGGCCAAACACACATGTGCAGCAGGCTGCCTCTGGCCTGGCTACACAGTTGCTGAGCTGGAGAGAGCCTGCACAGGCTCCCAGTCTGCCTGGGAGCACCCTGACTGGGCTCTCCCAGCCAATCCAGACACTGCTCTGAGCAGCGTCAGGATTGGCCACAGGGCAGGCTGGGAGCCTGTGCCTGCCTGCAGCCAGCAGAGGAGCGGGGTGTGGTGCGGAGCGGCGTTTAGGTAAGTGTATTTTTTTTTACATTTTATAAATATTTTCACCCCCGCCACCCCGCAGCCTCCCCTGCATTCCTCACCGCCCCCCCAACACCCGCAAGCTGCGACTGGAACTTGCTTTAATACTTTATGCTTTTATGTCACTTTTTTTAAACTTTTGAAAATTGCTGCTTTTTAAAAATTGCTGCCAGACTGTGTTTTAAAAATGAGTATCTTGAGGCATTTGAAATTTGAATGTCACATTGGGCTGCTAAATAGGGATTTTGTGCTGCAAAAAGGGTCGGGGATCATAGAGAGGCATTTTCTCTTAATCATATCATAGAGTCGCCGAAAGATTGGCACTCTAGTGGTCAGCCATCCACTCCTATTTATGGTGGCTGGGACACGGGTGCCACTGGTGTGCCAAAGGCATGCCAGCGGCAAGCCTGTCAGCACCTGTCCACGACCAAACATGACCAGGGGCTAGGAACCCTTTCCAAATTGTGCCCCACCATCTAATCTATACAGCAGAGCAATTATTGCCCCTGAGGCCGCCCTCAAGAGGGACAAAATTGCCTAACTTTTGACATGGATAACCTGGATAAAAAATGTAAATTACTGTCCTTATTGCAACTATGAGTTAAAATTGCATATAAGGCACAATCAACTGGTAGGCTGTCCACCAACAAACAGGAATATTGGAAGATGGGATTAATTAACAGTAGATGACTCAGAAGTCATAAAGTAGAGATTAGATTATTGCTAGAAGAACAATTAGATGTTTGTTGTATCGCAGTTTTAATTAAATATATATATATATATATTGTTCTATATAAATAAGTTTATCCTAATAGGAGTTTAATATTTACACCGATAGAAGTAGTATGTTCCACCTCCCCTTCCCCTTAGAATGGTAGAGTCTGACAGTTATTGGGCTGGAGTTGACAGTAGAACGTTGAGGAGCTAGAAGAGCAGCTGTGTGGAGAACTGTTGCTGAGGCAGTAGAGATGAAAGAATAAAGACTGAAGTAAAAGGAATTTGATTGAAGTGTCTTTATATCACTGGCGACGAGTTACGTGCGGAAGGGGGCACTCTCATCTCTACCCCTTTTGGATAACCCTTCAGCAACTTTAATTATCTTAAGGTACTGTTATTACTTTAAAGAATACTCTAGCTGAACATAAGCGTGCCATTTCGCCTTAGCGCTTCCTGTGCCTTACTTTAACTTTCGGAACCAGGACACTATTTACTCCAATTCAATCCATTTTTCAAATTTCTCACGTCAGCACACAGACTTAAACTGCTGTTCTATTTATATCTTCGATCGGAACACTTAACCTTTCTGACCTTTCCTGCGCTGACAGAGAACACTGAAATAACAAAGTGAAAACGTTTTTAGGAAAGAAAACGGAAGCATTGAAATTCAATCCAGCTTTTAACCAGTATTTCATCTAAGCGTTGACACAAAACAAGAAAAGTATTCCAGGCTGTAATTTTTCAAGTGGCATTTCACAGAGGAAAGAAAATATAAAAATAATAAGCACATGCAGTGCGGTAAAGTGCAATGATCGTGTGTCTTCATGTCAGCAGCATTCTGTTCCTGGCAGCACAACAATATGATTAAATTAAAGGCTGTTTTCCTGTTGCCTTAAAGATTTTAGAACTGGCATTTAAGACGGAATTAATTACATTACAAGCTGCATTTCGAACCAGAAAGGAAAACAAATACAGACCAATATGGTAATGTGGAAGGCGCGGTAAACTGCGGAACGAGTATCCTCACATTTCTGTTGCTGGCAGTGCACCAAAACATTTTAAATAAATCTCGGTTACCTGAAACCCAGAAATCTGAAGTGCAATCAAAGAAAATCTGACTGGAACTTCGTTTTCAAGCGCTCACAATCACTTTCTGGGTACATTCTGGGAACCTGTAATGAAACGCTGACAGGCACAGTTCTCTTCATTTTTGAGGTGCATGGTGGGAAGTGTATTGCTTGAGCTCTTTCCTCTAATTTTGCTACAAAACCTACTCTTTACATTTTGGTTGTTCTCTACTGTTATTTCAATAATTTCTATGTGTATTTAATTATTGATAAGGGGATTTACCTTGGAATTACCCTATTTATCTGTGAATCTGTACTGATGATAACTGCATAACTGTTACTTCAATAATATTTTATAGTGTATTTAGTTAGTGTTAAGGTGAATTGCATTTGACTTACCCTATTTACCTGGGAATCTGTACTCATGATGGCTGCTGCAGGTATGTCCCAACCTGTTCCGTTTTTAAATGAGGTTGGAGAACCTAGTTCTCCATGGAAAGAATGGTTCAAAATATTTGAATCATATTTAATTGCCATTGGGGGTGACAGATTTAATCCAGTTAGAAAACAGCATATTTTATTACACAATTTAGGAACACATGGTAGGAAAATTTACGAATCCTTGCCTGAACCTAATATTCCAGAAGATCAGGTGCGGGATGAATATGTCACCACATACATGAAATTAGAAAAACAATTTGGAGACAGAATAAATGTTGTTTTAGAACGTCATAAATTTTTTTCTCGCAATCAAAGTAAGCAAGAAAGTATAACCAACTATATTGCTGCTTTGAGAGGATTAAGTACTTTATGCAATTTTGGGGAGCTTAATGATTCACTCATTCGAGATCAATTAGTTTGTTGCACCAGTAATATAAAAATTCAAGAGAAGCTATTACAAAAGCAACCTGACTTACATGAAGCAATTGAAATTGCTAAATCCATTGAGCATACTGCTATATGCTTACAGGAAATTAGATGTCCATCTGCTCCAGATCAGGTCACAGAAATCAAAGGTAACATAGAAGAAGACAACATTCTCAAAATTAGAGGCGTAGATAAAATACCTAAAAAAAACAAGATTGTAAATCCTAATCTAAAATGTTTTCGTTGCGGAAGCAGCAACCATTTAGCGAATTCAACTGGTTGCCAAGCAAGAACAGCCATTTGTAGGAAATGTAACAAAAAAGGGCATTTTGCTAGAGTGTGTAGGGATATGTCAAGACCAGAAAAACCATATGATGGCAAGAATGTAGAAGGAAATCATCAAGAAGTTAAAAAAATTATATTACAGGTGAATGATAAAGAAGTAATTCCTTTTCAGTATCCAGAATGTGAAATTTTCATTGATGGCAACCCGGTTAAGGTCTTTGCTGACTCATGTTCCCCTTTTACGATTATTAATGCTGTGAACCTTGACAAAATTGATGATGGAATTGTGACCAGCTTAACGGAACCAGATATTAACCCCAAAGGTTACAACCAGGACCCTATTCCTCTTAAAGGAATGTTCAGAGCACTTATTTCATTCAAGGGTCGATCCACTGTGGGGAAGGTTTATGTTGTAAAGGAGGGATCGAGTCTTTTGGGCTGGCAGCATCAGAAGGAGTTGGGGATTAAGTTGGATCCAAACAATCCAGAACAAGTTTTGATCATTGACAAACCCAACTCAAAAGAACAAATTTTTCAGGAATTCCCAGAAGTTTTTAGTGAAAAATTGGGTTTATTAGCAGGATTTCAGCACAAAATCAAGTTGAAACCCCAATCAAAGCCTACCGTACACAAAACCAGACCGATACCCCATTTACTGAAACAGGCGCTCAAGGAGGAACTTGACAGAATGCAATCTCAAGGCATAATTCAACCTATTGACAGCTCTGAATGGTTATCCCCCATTGTGATTGCTAGGAAAAGTAATTCAAAAGACATCAGGGTATGTATTGATTTAAGAGACCTGAATAGGAATATTTGGGTAGAAAGACACCCTCTTCCTATAATCCATGAGATTTTAAGTACCATGGGAGATGCAGTATGTTTCTCGGTGCTGGATCTTTCCAGTGCATATCATCAAGTAGAACTTCACCCAGATTCTAAGTGGCTTACGGCATTTACCACCCCTATGGGTTCCTTTATGTTCAATAGGATGCCGTTCGGGCTGGCGTCGGCTGCTGCAGTGTTTCAGAAAATCATGCAGCATATTTTAGGAGACACTCCTAAAACTTTGTGTTTCCAGGACGACATTTTAATTTATGGGGCGACAGTTGAGGAACACAACACAAACCTGAGGAGGGTTCTGAATATACTGAAAACAGCAGGCTTAACGTTAAAGAAGGAACAATGCCAGATTGGTGTGAGTTCTGTAGATTATCTAGGGTATACAATATCGAGAGATGGTTTTAAACCTAAAACTTCCCTGGTAAAAAAGCAAAGGCGCCCAAAAATAAGGATGAACTCAAGTCATTTCTGGGTCTCACTGAATATATGGCCAAATATGTCAAAAACTTCTCAGATACATCATATGATCTCAGAGAGTTACTTAAGAGTCACATACCTTATAAATGGAGGGAATGTCATGATTATGCATTTGAAAAGATTAAACAGGCCATTTTATCAGCACCATATCTTTGTAATTTTAATCATGAAAGGAAAACTATTCTCACCACAGATGCCAGTAAATTGGGTTTGGGGGCTACACTATCACAAGTCATTGATGGCAAAGAGAGGATTGTGGCTTTTGCATCAAGGGCTCTAAGCAAAGCTGAATCCAATTACTCAGTCATTGAAAGAGAGGCTCTGGCATGTTTCTGGGCTGTTAAACATTTTAAATTTTTTCTTTGGGGTACACAATTTACCATACGCACAGACCACAAACCTTTAGTTTATGTATTCTCCACTAAGGGATTTTACAACAGCACTCCAAGGATTGCGAGGTGGACCTTGGGCCTTGAAAGCTTCTGTTTCAAGGTTGAGTACCTCCCTGGCAATAGAAATTTGGCTGCGGATTTTCTATCTAGAGTTCCGTTGGATGTAGTAGAAGACTTTGATACTCCAGAATATCCTATATTGGTAGTTTCTACATCTTCTATCAATGAAGATGAATGGAATTCAGCATGTCAAAAAGATGAATCTCTATCCTTGCTAAAACTGAGAGCCAAGGAAGGATGGCCTGAATCCAGGAAGGATCTGGATGAAGTTATTAAAAGCTACTGGGAGGTGAGATATGAAATAAATGAAATAGGAAATTGTGTATTTAGGAATGATAAAATAATACCTCCTGCAAGTTTAAGACACAAAATCATTAGGCTGGCTCATGAGGGCCATCTGGGCAGAAGCCTAACAAAATCACGTATTAGGGAACGGTACTGGTTCCCTAATATGGACTCCATGACTGAAACAGAAGTCAAAGATTGCACCATATGTGCATGCAGTGATAAAACGAAATTGATTCGCAAAACCCCAATTTCTCCTGTGTCCATACCTGACAAACCTTGGTCCAAACTGGCATTAGATATCATTGGGCCAATCAACATGACAGGAGTAGTCAAACGCTTTGCCTTAGTATTAATTGACTACCACTCGCATTGGATAAATGCAAAATTAGTTAACCAAATCACAACTGAATCGGTGATAAATTTCCTCAAGGATGTGTTTGCTGTTGAGGGCATACCAGCTACCCTTATTACTGATAATGGGGTTCAGTTGACTTCTTTAGCAATGAAAGACTTCCTTGCATCTCTCAGTATAAATCACCTCACTACAGCTTTGTATTGCCCAAGGGCAAATGGTCTGATTGAGAGAACCAATCGTATGATCAAGGAATGCATACAGTTAGCTAGTGTTAATCATTTGAGTGTGGAAAATGCTATCAGAGACATGTTATGGGCATACCATACAACTCCAAATTTAATCACTAAAGTTTCCCCGTTTTCTGCGCTAAAAGGCAGAAAACCAAGCACAAAATTCTTTCCCTCATGGTTAGGTGGAGGAGAGAAGAGTGAACCTGCAACCCCTCATATCAAACTTAAATTATCTCTGCACCAAGATAAATACAGAAGAATGTATGATAAGAAACATGGTACGAAACAACAACAGTGGGTGGTAGGGGACAGAGTGTATGTTAAAAATCCATTGAAGGGAATGAGGTCAAATGTGAGAGACACCAAGTTTATGGGCCCATTCAATATTGCCAAAGTAAAAAGAAATGTAGTTGTATTAGAGAATGGACAGTGTTGGAGCATGGATAGGATCGTCAAACAGCCACCGGGTGTAGAAAAGACTGAAAGCAATCCTGAGGAAGCGGAAGGAAGTCAGGAAGTTCCACAGAATCGCAATGAAGGAGGTTATGAGAAAAGAACATATAGCCGACGAATTAAACCTCCTGTTTGGCATAAAGATTACGAGATTACTACTTGAGTATAATGAACTGTAATTAATGATAGCAGATGACTGTACTTTTTCTAGTTTTGTTAGAAGGGAAGATGTGTTGTATCGCAGTTTTAATTAAATATATATATATATATTGTTCTATATAAATAAGTTTATCCTAATAGGAGTTTAATATTTACACCGATAGAAGTAGTATGTTCCACCTCCCCTTCCCCTTAGAATGGTAGAGTCTGACAGTTATTGGTCTGGAGTTGACAGTAGAACGTTGAGGAGCTAGAAGAGCAGCTGTGTGGAGAACTGTTGCTGAGGCAGTAGAGATGAAAGAATAAAGACTGAAGTAAAAGGAATTTGATTGAAGTGTCTTTATATCAATGTTCTATTCATCACACAAACTTGACTTCATGAGAGTGCTGTCTCAGGCATTCTAATGGCCCTTACCCTGTGCTACCATACATGCAGGCATGCCTGCATAGGCAAAAGAGGAGGTGGTATTGCCATCATATTAAAAGACAAATTTTGAAGCCTAACCACTTCTTTATAAATAACTGCATGTGAAAATGTCCAATTTGACATTACACTTTCCCCCTTTTACACCTTTTCTGGAGTATTAATTTACAGACACAAGGCACTAGTACTAAAATTATTGAAGCCTTGCCTGATATACTAACCACAAGCAGCTGGGAAAAGACACATTACAATCCTAGGTGATTTTATTATACACCTAGATGATATAAACAACCCATCCTCCAAGAGATTAATACTAGACTTAAAAGCTGTCCAGCTTACACAAAAAGTAGGTGCCTCCACACACGAGAAAGGGCATATTCTTGTACATATTTTTAGTAATGAACTAAATATTCGGCAAACCCTACTTTGGTCAGATCACTACTTTATTCCATTTTGGGTAGAATAGCCTTTAATAAGAACCACATGTAATCCTGCCCCAAGATCAGCTCATAGTGGTCCAAACTTTCCCCTAAAGATTGGGAGAGAGCTCTGAAGGACTAAGACCAGTGCTGAATGACAATGTAGACAAAGCTTGCAGACAGTGGGATTACTGGATTGGGCAAACTCTAGACGAGTGTATCCCAATGTCCAAAATAAAACAAAATCATAACACCAAAAGAGCAACTTTGTTTAATAGCCATTTTACCTCGTTGAGGAAACATGGCGGGAAACATGAGAGGAGATGGAGGAAAGTTTATGAGCCAAAATTAGAGAATGAACATAAACAGATTATTAGACTGTGTCACAATGAAATAAAAAATGGTCAAACCATATTTTATGCGGAGAAGATCCACCAGGCCTCCAATTCCCAAAAGGAGCTGTTTAGGATTGCAAAATCTCTCATGATTGTTGAGCATGGTAACACCCTCCTGCCATCCTTTCCAGCAGGATGTAATGCAGTTCTATCTTTAGATAAACTAGAGCGCACCCCATTTATGCTAACTTCTGCAGTTCTAACACACTTTCAAGAGGTGAATGATGAGAGCACACTTGCACTTATAGGCAAAATCAAATGAGGATCACCTCTAGATCCAGTTTCACAGCACAGGTTATCTAAGGACATGCAAGTGCTACTTCCAACTATAGTCACTTTGCTCAATCTCTCATTAATGTCAAGGATAGTCCAAAATAAATGGAGCCATGCAATCCTTAGACTATTGCTGAAGAATCCTACACCAGGTAGTTATTGACCTATTTCCTTGTTATCAGCTAAAGGAAAATTACTAGAGAAACATGCCAATCATACGCTGCCATGCATCCTGGAGGATAATCATCTTTTACACCCCACACAAATGGGTTTTTGTGCACAGCATAGCACGGAATCAGCTCTCTTAGTAGTTAGGTTGGAACTTGAAAGCTTACTTGACCAGGAAGGCAATGCCTAATTTCTCCGTTTAAGATCTAAGCATGGTGTTTGAGACAGTAGATCATACATTCCTGGTTGAAGTGTCCGAAAAGTGGGGATCCAAGAAGAAGCTCTAGACTGGTTGACGTCTTTTGTAAAAGATAGAACCTTTCAAATCATGGACAACACATGCTTCTCAGATATTATGTGTTAGACTTGTCAGCTCTTGGTGTGGTTTTCCCTGTCTTTTGAGGTTCTGATCAGTTTTGATCCTGTGCTAAATTTCAATTTTGCTGGCTTTAGGACTCTGTGCACGTTAACCCTGCTGACCAGTGCTAGACAGCAAGTGTTCTTTGTCTAAATGGTATTGGTGATTGGTTTATCTGTGGCATATTTGATTTACACTAGTACGCGGTCACCGAGTGTGACCAGGGCCTGTAAATCAAATGCTACTCGTGGGCCTGCGGCACTGATTGTGTCACCCACATAAGTAGCCCTGTAAACATGTCTCTGACCTGCTACTGCAGTGTCTGTGAGTGCAGTTTTAAACTACCATTTTGACCTGGCAAGTACACCGACTTGTCAGGCAAAAACAGTACCTTTTACTACATGTGAGTCAACCCTAAGGTAGGTCCAAGGCAGCCTCATGGGCAGGGTGCAGAGTATTTAAAAAGTAGACTACCTAGTGGTGTGTTTTACATGTCCCAATCGTGAAATACTGCTAAAGTTAGTTTTCACTATTGCAAGGCCTATTTCTCCCACAGGTTAACATGGGGATTGCCTTGAAATATATTTCAAGTGTAATACCAAGTGTAAATGTTTATGTGGGTTTTGGTGTCTCTGAACTCATAATTTAATAATAAATCTTTTGGTGAAGTTAGTTTTAAATTGAAAGTTTGAAAATGACACTTTTAGAAAGTGGGAAATGTCTTGCTTAACCTTTCTGTGCCTCTACCTATCTGTGGAATACATATATGGGGCAGGGTGACAGTTGGGCAAACTGAGCTGAGGTATGCTCTACATAGCCTAATGGGTCTTTCTGGGCTAGAATGGTGGGAGGAGCTGACACTTGCACTTGAATAGGGCTCTGCCTGTCCTTACGCAAAGCAGTCTCCAATCCCTTGGAGTGTGTCTGGGGCCAGGACAGGAAAGGCAGGGTCTTGTGCACTACAAAGACTTTCCTTTGAAGTTTGCCAACTTCAAAGGCAGAAATGAGTGTAAGTTCTGGACCCCTGAGATCAAAACTTTAGAAAACTTCGGGACTGAGGACGTTCTGACAGGAAGAAGAGCTAAATGCCATAGAAGGGACTGCCACTCTGCCTTTTGCTTTGTTATGCTGGCCTGCTGCTTGTGTCCTGGGAGTGAAAGGACTGGACTTTACTTTCTATATCTTACTTTCCAAGGATCTGCAAGGGCTTCAACTGATCATGTCTCCTGTTTCAGGGACATCAAAGACTTCTGCCAGTGCCTGGGCTGCTAAGAGTCCTGACTTGCAAAGTGGTGCTGTTAGACTTGGCATCCTTGGTGTGGTCACCCCTAACTTTTTGCCTCTGTTTCCCTGGTTGTTGCTGTTTTTGTTACTCTGTGCACTTTACCACTGCTATCCAGTGCTAAAGTGCAAGTCCTCCAATATAAAATGTGTATGTAATTGGCTTTCCATGATTGGCATATTTGATTTACTGGTAAGTCCCTAGTACAGTGCACTAGATGTGCCCAGGGCCTGTAAATCAAATGCTACTAGTAGGCCTGCAGCACTGGTTGTGCCACCCACATGAGTAGCCCTGTAATCATGTCCCAGACCTGCCACTGCAGTGTCTGTGTGTGCAGTTTTAAACTGCCAATTCTACTTGGCAAGTGTACCCACTTGCCAGGCCTAAACCTTTCATTTTCTTACATGTAAGACACCCCTATGGTAGGCCCTAGGTAGCCCCATGGGCAGGGTGCAGTGTATGTTTAAAGTAGGACATCTACTAATGTGTTTTATATGTCCTGACAGTGAAATACTGCCAAATCCGTTTTTCACTATTGCAAGGCCTATCTCTCTCATAGGTTAACGTGGGGGCTGCTTTTAAAAATGATTAAAGCATTAGATTCCCTTTGGGAGCAGATAGACATGTGGAGTTTGGGGTCTCTGAACTCACAATTTAAAAATACATCTTTTAGTAAAGTTGGTTTTGAGATTGTGTGTTTGAAAATGCCACTTTTAGAAAGTGGGCATTTTCCTGCTTAAACCATTCTGTGACTCTGCCTGTTTGTAGATTCCCTGTCTGGGTTAGTTTGACAGTTGGCCTGTTCACACCTCTCTCTAGACAGTGACACAAAGGGAGCTGGGGTGTAGCCTGCATATCCTGGTGAGCCATCTGTGCTAGGATGGAGGGAAGGAGTGGTCACTTACACCTGAAAGGGCTGTGCCTGCCATCACACAATGCAGTCTACAACCCACTGGCGTGTTTCTGGGGCCTGGCCTGGGCAAGGCAGGATTTCACAAATAAGAGAGACTTTCCTTTGAAGTAGGCCTACTTCAAAGGCAGAACTGGGTATAAGAAGGGAACCCAAACCCCTGAAAATGAGATCACTTCTATAAATCAAGAGTAACCTCTGCTTGGAAAAGAGCTGAAGAGCTGAAAAGCTGAGAAGTGCTGCCCTGCCTGTGACTGTGCTTCGTGGAGCTATCCTGCAGATGCTGCTTCTGCCTGTTCAAGGGGACAAACACTGGACTTTGTTGTGCATTCCTGCTTGTGAAGAAATCTCCAAGGGCTTGTACTGAGCTTGCATCCTGTTTCAGGACCATCAAAGATTTCCCCTGCCAGCACCTGGACTCTCTGCTGAGACTCCTGCCCTGCCAAGTGGTGCCCTATCCAGTTCCCGGGCCCTTGGAAAATGAAGCTGGCAGACCAAGACTGAAAATCCACGCACAGACCGAAGTACGGGGAAAATTTTGACGCACCTTCCGAGACGCGGCTGAGAAACGATGCGCCACCGGCTTCGCGGCTGAAATCAATGCTCCACCTGCATCGTGGCTGGAAGATCGACTCACACAGCAGGAGAAACGATGCACAGCACCCACTGACGGAGGCTGATAACGTTGCAACCCACACAGCACAGTTTTCCTGATACCGTGCGGACGGAATTTCGATGCAACATCACTGGGTGTGGAAAAACGACACATTGCTCTCCTGCAGAGAGAAGAAATGATGCATGCCGAAGTGACAAAAGGAGGAGAAACGGCGCACGGTCTCGCTTGCAGATGAGAAATCGATGTATCACCCGTGCATGTTATTTTGACGCTACCCAGGTACCTTTCAACGCTAACTGTGTTTTTACTGTTTTCTCGAGGATTTAAGACTCTTTCTTGCTTTTTAATTCATAACTTGGCTTGTGTATGGCGGATTTTTGTTTTTGTTTAGATAAATGTTACCTATTTTTCTAAACCTGTGTTGTGCCATTTTGTAGTATTTTCACTGAGTTACTTTGTGTGTTGGTACAAAACTTTATACCTGGACCCTGAAGTTAAGCCTGCCTGCTTGTGCCAAGCTACCAAGGGGATGAGCGGGGGTTAACGGAGGGTGATTTTCCTTTACCCAGACTAGAGTGAGAGTCCTTGCTTGGACAGGCGGTAACCTGACTGCCAAGCAAAGACCCCATTTCTAACAGGTGCCAACTCCAGTACCTGGACCCTTGGAAGTGTAAGCTGGTGACCTGAAGGAGAAAATCTATGCACCGACTTGGTGCAGCAGAAAAATATATGCAGTTCCTGTCCTGTGGCTAAAGAATCAACGCAGCCTCTGTCTCGTGGCTGCAGAATCGACTCAGCCCCTGTTTCACTGCGGCTCCATCAAATTAGCACATCCAGATTTTCCACACATCGTCTCTGGAGCATCAATTTCTCATCGACCCCATAGCACAGTAAGGAACTAAGGCTGCATGTCTGGAAATCAACGCATCGCCTTTCCTGCGAGGAAAGAATTGATGCATCACCTGATCTGCCAGTAAGGAACTGACGCATTACCTCTTCTGCGAGGAAAGAATTGATGCATAACCTACCCTGCACAATAAGGAACCAACATATTGCTTTGCTTTGCTTTCTGGCACCTCACCTCCCTTGAAGCCTGCATCATCTTCGTTTTTGATGCATCCCAGGTACTTTGTGCTAAAAAGATGCAATCATTGATTCCTATGGATTAAGACTCATTTCCACTTTTAAAAATTGATTTCCTGACTTGTGTATTTTGGATTTTTGTTGTTTTGATCTTGTTTGATTCAGATAAATATTGACTACTTTTCTAAACTGGTGGGGATTCCTTTTGAAGTGTTTTCACTGTGTTACTGTGGGTGTGTGTGTTTCTACAAATACTTTCCACATTGCCCCTAAGATAAGCATGACTGCTTCAGCCAAGCTACCAGAGGGTAAGCAGGGGTAATCTGAGTTGTGGTGTAACTCCCTTATCATGACTAGAGTGAGGGTCCGTACTTGGACAGGATGTAAACCACTGCCATCTAGACACCCCATTTCTAACATTATGTCTTCCAAGTACGGGGTTCAACAAGGCTCGTCACTTAGCCCCACTATGTTTAACATCTATATAAGTCCATTAGGGAACATTGTGGAAGAGTTTGGTTTGTCCCTAGTTTCCTCCAAAGACAATGCACATCTAGTGGTTTCCTTTGCCAATGGCTCTAATCTAGAACATCATCTATTAGTGCCTTGTCTTGAAAAAGTGGCTAAATGAATGGCAAGCTGCTGCCTAAAATATACATTTAACAGCAACAAGATGGAGTTAATGATTTTGGGGAACAATCCTCCTTCCAGGCAGGTGATCAACTGGCCTAGCTGCATGAGAAATCCACCTATCCCCAATTCCCCCATAAAGAAACTCAGAATGTGGCTGGACCAAACTTTAGTGATGGAGCCCCAAGCAAAAAACTTACTGTCACCTGCTTTGGGTTACTTATAACAATCCAGAAAATCTTGGAACACATTTGGGAAAATTCAGGAAGAATGGTGATTTAGTCTTTGGTGGTCTCTCAACTTAACTACACTTTGTTTAGGTTCACCAAAATTTGTCACAAAAAACTGCAGATAGTTCAAAACGCGGCAGCGAGACTGATGCTTCAAAATTCCTAGCTATAAACCAGTGAAGGAGGCTCTGAAAAAACTTCCCTGGCTGCCTATTGATGCAAGGATTACATTTAAATCACTATTCATCGCAGATAAAGCGATCAACTGCAAGGGCCCAGTTAGGATCAGAGGCCTCCTCTCCCCTATCTCCCAACTAAGGGCCAGATGTATGAAACTTTTTTGCACTCGCAAACGGTGCGAATCGCAAAATTCGGCCGTTTGCGAATGCAAAAACGTGGTCTGCGATGCCTGAAAGGCATTCGCAGACCAAAAATAAGAAATCGCAAATATTGGTTTTGCGAGTCGCATTTTGCGATTCGGTATTTCCAGCAGGAAATTGCGAGGCACAAATTGCGATTCGCAAAATCCAAGTCGCAAATCGATGCATCAAAAAATCGCAAATTGCAATTTTTCCCCGAATGGCATTTTGCACATGCAAAATACCACTAAGTGAAACCAGGTGGTAACCAGGTGCAACCTATATAAAGAGGCCTAGAATGCCTCAGACTCTTTTCCACGATGGCTGCACTCTACGTCATGGCGAGGAGAATGAGGATCTTGGCAGGTTTGAGGAAAGGGAGGAGGAGACAGGAGCACATTTTCAGAGTGCGCATTACACTTTTTAACCAGACAGAGGAGGAAATATTTGAGAGGTATAGGTTGAACTCAGCCATGATACTTGATCTGATAGCTGAGCTACAACCCATACTGCAGCGCAGAACACTAAGGACTCACAGCATACCCACCCATGTGCAGGTATTATGCTCCCTTCACCTACTTGCCTCAGGGAGCTATCAAGGGGTCATAGCAGCAGCTGGAGGGGTATCACAGAGTACCCTCTCTAGATTTTTCAATGCATTTATCAACACCATGCAAAGCAGGATACACCAGTACATCAGATTCCCCCACACCCCACAGGATATACAGCAGACAAAAATAGATTTTTACCAGATAGCACAGTTCCCCCACGTCCTAGGTGCCATAGATGGGACACATGTTGCAATCTGTCTACCATCAGCCACAGAGTATGTGTACCGCAACCGTAAATACCAACATTCAGTGAATATATAGGATTTTTGCAATGCCTCCTACATCATTACTGATCTCGTGGCCAGGTACCCAGGGAGCACACATGATTCGTACATCATTTGCCACAGCAGGATTCACACAAGCCTGCTAGCTGGGGAATTTGGAGAAGGCTATCTACTAGGTATTGTCCCTCTGTACAATGGCGCATTGATGGCGTGCTGATGTCAGAGGGCTCAGTTACTCATCATACCCTCTGTCCCTTCCAGGAGACACTGCCTACGCAGTGCACACCTACATGATGACGCCCTACCTCAATTCTGCAACATCTGCTGAACGGAAATACAATGCAGCACACAGGGCGACCCGCAACGTGGTGGAGTGCACCTTGGACTGCTGAAGAGTTGCTTCCGGCGCCTCCACAAAAGTGGAGGGGCACTACAGTACAGCCAGAGACCACATGTAGAATAGTGGCTACTTGTGCAATCTTGCACAATATAGCTACAACCAGGGGCATACCTGTAGAAATATGTGAATCTGAATCTGATGAGGATGAGGATCCCATACCACCCCTACAGCCAGCAGACAGGACCAGTGCAGCAGAAGGATGGCAAAGGCGTGCTGACATCACACACAACCATTTCAGATGTAAGTATGAATAACACAAATGCACTGACAAATGTACCTGTAGTGAAGTAAATTTATTACCTTAATGTCAGGTAATGTTAGAATAGCAAAAGAATTGAGTTAAAAAAACTAGAAACAATAGAAGTTCAGAGTAATGCACTATTACTTCATAGTGAACTCATTACCCCTCTGGCCGCTACAGTTACTTCTTGCGGCCACGCACACCACTCGGGTGCCCAGTTGCGTCACTGGCACCTCGATTGTCCACCTCAGTGGCAGTGCTGTGCCTGGCACTGCGCCGTCTGGTGTCCATTGCAGGTACAGCTAGGCTGCTGAGGCTGAAAGTGTCTTCTGTGTCCCCCAGGCCAAGCTCACGAGGTGTGGCTGACCTCTGTCCCATGAAGTTGTCAATCACATTTGTGATTTGGACAAGTCCGTTAGCCACATCCCTGCTGCTGTGTGCTGCCTCCACCTATGCAGCCACTGCACGACGTGCAATCAGTGAGGTTGAAGTAGACAGAAACCCCCGAACATGTTCATGAATCGTTGCTCCTGTCTGCGGTGGCTCACCCTGTCATGGCGAAGCTCCTGGCATAGTTCCCGCACAGCAGAAGTGAGCTCCCTTGTGTCCTGCGATGCCTGCACCTGTCCCTCATGCAGCTGTTCTATATTCGCATTCAGGCACTCAAGCTGGTGATGCAGGCCCCCCATGTTGGTATTATGTTGCTGCATTTGTTTTTGTAAGCCAGTTATCCTTTTGTTCTGTAGGCGCTACTGCTGCAACATAGCGGCTTCCAGCCCACCAAAGAAGGAGGGACCCGCACCTGCCTCATTCACCTGTGCACCGGCATTTGTCACCATCCTGCGGGGTGCTGTGGTCTACTGAAAACTGCCCTCCTGCATCTGGGTGCGCCTGCCAGTTGGGGATGGTGTATGTGGCCCTTCCTGCTGCTCTTCCGAGTCCTGACTGAGCTCTGGCAGTGGCAGTGCCCTGGGCCTGCGTTAGAGTGGCGCAATGGTGAGAGACCCACTTGTGTTTGAGTCTGAGGCTGGATGGGTGTCAGTCTCCCCTACGCTGGCACATGCTGTGGCTGCTAGGCCTAGCCCACCTGCAACGACAATATGCAGCATGTCAGTTATGTTTGTTGCAAGTAACGTCACACAATGGTAATAAAGGTACAGGTACTTCTCTTCACTGTGTTGTGGGTGTTGTGTTCCTCTGGGTGTTGCTCTACTTAATTAGATTGTATCTGCTACTTTCAGCTCTGGGTTGTGGACTGCCACTCCCATAATGCATTGTTGTGCTGCTTCTAAGATGTGGAATGGACTACTTCTCACAATGTTGTACATTACTTGCTAATTCCTAAGGGGCTTTTGTGCATACACATATGGGGTTACAATTCAATATTGCACTGACCTTGGCTGGTACTTGTTGTGCCGGAGGTGTCTATCTCTGTGACCCCAGTCACTGCTTCAGGGAGGAGTGTGGACTCCACTAGGTCCTCTAATGGGGTGGATGGTGCCTCTGTGGGTGGACCGCCTCCTGTGCCCCTGGCCTTCTGCAGTCTTCTTGCCACCCTCTCCTTCGCACGGGACCGCAGGTCGTACCACCTCTTCTTAAGTTCGTCGACCGAGCGCTGTGCCACTCCAATTGTGCAGATCTTGGTTTGTAAATCTGCCCAGAGTCTCCTTTTCTCACTCTCCAGCACCTGGAGTGAGCTTTTACCAAAAAGGCGGTCATGGCTCCTGACCACCTCCTCTGTCAGCACCTCCAGCTCTTGCTCGCTAAATTTGAACTTCCTCTTTCTTTCTCCCTTCTCCTTTCCTTGGGCTGAGGTGTCCATCCTTGTTCAGGTGTGCTGCCTCCTTCAGAGTGTTGCTCACTGTGGCTGGGCTGCTCTCTCTGGATGCTGGTTTGGGTGTGGCACCTGAAACTGCCTGCGATGACTCACTTCCTGCTTGTGATGTCATCAGGCTCCTCCAGGTGTGCTTTCTCGAAATTTCTCGCAATTTGTGATTTTCAATTACCGAATCGCAATTTGCGAAAATGCAAATTGCGATTCGGTAAATCGGCCTCGCAAACCACAAATAGCGATTTTTAAGAAATCGCTAATTCCGAATCGCAATTATAATAGATGGCCTATTGGGACTCGGAAATAGCTATTTCTTAAAAATCGCTATTTGCGATTCGCAAGGCTATTTCTTCATACATCTGGCCCTTAATCCCTAAGATCTGCCCACAATCATTTATTGAAAGTCCCGAGAATCAGAAGGGCAAAATGGAGAGGCAGATCATTTACATATCTGGTCCCAAAACTCTGGAATTCCATGCCCCATCAGCTGAGGCATCTGAAAGGTGAACTCAGTTTTATGAAAAGGCTCAAAGCTTGGCTTGTCCCTCAATAATTGCCCTACTATCCCTTTATTATCCCTTTGGTCAGCTTCTCCTACCTAGTGCTAGGAAGGCCCTAGGCAGCCATGTGCTCTACAAATACTATAACATAACAAAACATTATTATATATCTTTATTTCTGATTCATAAAAAAATCATAAAAGTCAGTAGAGCTGAATTGTATTTGTACAGACATCACAGTCAGGCGTAAATCCCAAATTACCATACGTTAAATGGTTAAAACAAATTGTATAAAACCGCACCCAAATAAAACAATAATTCATCATTGAACCTCTATTCTTTGTCTTATCTTAATAGCTTATTTTCTAAAATATATGACCAAAAAATGTTGATCTTGTAACAATTGGCAGAACAAGAATGCAGGATGAACTTGGGTGAAACCGTATCAAAGGCCCCCACAGCCTGCGTGAGACCAGGGGTCCCCTCAGCACAGTACCCTGGCCTGAGAGCTCCTGTGTTAGTCCAGAGCTTGGGGCTCCTTGTACTTTGCAGAGGCGTCTCCTTAAGTTTTGTTACGTCACTGGTTGAAACCTCAGTTTTTCAGCAACAGTAATATAAAATGTCTATGAGGCCGCCTCAAAAAAACAACAAAAAATGGTGAAATGAAGGGTACCATGTGTAAACCTAGATTCACAGTCACAGTGACCTAGGTTCCTAGCAGGGATCCATTCCTTGGGTATGGACAAAAGCCAGAGCAACAAATTTAACGGAAACGTTGTTAACAAATAGCGCTGACCACTATTGGTAACAAATGTAAGAAAGGGTTTGGTATTGATAGCGCGTCAGAGCCTTGATAAGCAAACTTACAAGGAGACACGCCTAGGTCGATGAACCTTTGGACTGCATTCAGGGACTTCCCAGTATGAGATATCTTTTTGGCATCACAAATCAATAGTTCAATACCCCAATCAATATTCACAATAATTAATCAACAAAGTCAATCAATATCGTTTAATAATATCAATAAGTTGAACACACCATGACCTTTCAGTCATGAATTACCGCACCAAATTAGTTGAGTGTTAGGATATTTTATTTCCCAATTGGTTACAATCTAATATTATTTCTGTTAATCTCAATTGCGATAAACTTCATTAGAAACTCCTCTAATTAGAAATTAGAATGCAGTTGATCATTGCATAGAGAATAGTCAGTCAGTATTTAGACACATCATTAATATGAAGTAACATAGCAAAGTCCCATTAATACATGATTCAACAAAGCAAGAACACAGTCATTTGTCTATTTGCGTCAGATATTTGTGAACACCTCAACTAAATTCAAATTAGCATTAACATTAGCATTAGCACGTTGGGCTTCATGCAAAACATTTTAGCAAACACAAATTTGGAAAACATCTAAACTATGGACTCTATCAAAATAGCAGTTGGTACCTAGAAAGAAAAGGCAAACAGACAATTACAATTTTGCATCACATAGTTACCAATCCAATAGATCAGCAAACAGCGTCAGTCTTCGTCCTCAGGACATCAGTCGATTATCCATCAGCAGAGATAGGACGGGGCAAAGTCCTGATATAGCATAGCTAAGGAATAGGATCCTTACCTCATATGGAGGAGAAGTAAGTATCAGGTAAAATTGGGTGGAGGATGGTTTAGAAGTATCAGGACAAAACAAAAGGAGTAAAAAGTCTCTGTGGGTGAGCGAAGTGAAGTCTGTGAGAGAGAGGGTTTCTTCTTGGATCATTCCGTTAAATCAAAACTACCTAATTAGCCCATAACTCCTCATTGGATAATAATTGGTGCATCGTTATCTCTGTCCAATAATTCTTCACACATCCTGCCAGCATTTTCCACAAACCACAGTTCTCATGTCGTGGATTGGTCCATGTTATTGACGTCTTCATCAGTTGGAATGTCAGGTAAGAAAAGTTACACTTGGCGCTCCAGTCAGTGTCTCCATTGTTTTTTCACACTCCTGTTATCCTTGCACCTGTTATGAATTACACTGTTGCATTCAGCAAGAACGGCTCCTTGAGCACGTCGGCTCTCATGAGAATGAATTTACTACGGCTACACACACACACACATAACTTCTGGAAAAGTACAGCTTTGTGTCCTTCAGGAAAACAGCACATTGCAAGTTAGAAATGCAGTTTAATATGAGTCAAGGCAACTAGGCCCAGACCCTCGCTATGCTAAGGCCATCTTGTTAATAAACAGCCCCTCAATATATAACTCTAATCATGATACGCTAGTACAAATTCAAAACACTATTGCATAAAATTCAGAATTAACAAGCTTCAATTAGTCTTTGTATACATTGGTAGCCACTCCCCATGGGCGCATTTCAAATGTGTGCATTATTTTCTATGTTAACACATTTTCTATGTAGCTTCATTACACAATATATTGCAAGCTTTTCATGTTAATATTACTTTTAAAAGACACACTCCAACAGTATATATTGTGGTCTTTAAAATAACATACCCCCTGACTGTACATTTATGCAGTTCCAGTCCTTCTCTGTGTTGTTCTCTGAGAGAGATGAAGCCTTTTTTAGTCTATGCAATATTTTTCTTAGTTATGGAGTCTGAACAAAAAACACAGATCAGAGAGGCTCAAAGCAATAAACGAGGTGTTAGCATAATTGCCCCAGGGGCGAGACATCTCATTATCTAAATTTAAGCAATCCCACAATACAGCTCGATTTAGGTCAGCTTCCTTTTTCACTCAAACTGATATCCACTTAGCAGGTGGATGGAGGGCAAGGATGTCAGAAAGAAACCAGCAGCCACAAATCTTGATGAGTTATATATGTAGAAACACAATTTGGTAAACTCAGCAAGTGCCTAATAATTTGATTTTGCACCGATTGCCAGATAGAAAGATCAATATACCCCCAAATATGACATCCATAGGCAACAACAGTCATGCACTTGGCCTGATATATCTAGAACATGGCTTTAAGAGGCTTAGGGCCAGATGTAGGTAGGAAACATTTAGCGAGTCGGAAATTGCGAGTCGTTGCGACTCGCAATTTCCGACTCGCTAAATGGTATCCAAGAAGAAAACGCAACTTCAATTTGCGACTCGCAAATGAAGTCGCACCGCAGATTGCGAGGTCGCTTTTTGCGACTGTGCTAAAAACGAACACGCAATTTGCGAGTGGGTGTCGCAAGTTGCGACTGTGCCGCAAATTGAATGCAGGTGCTGCAGAACACTCTGCAAAACACTTCCTGGCTCATGATGATGACATCACAGCCAGGAAGTTTACAAATACACCTGGGAGGAGGGAGGACCACACCCATTTTAACAGCAGAACTGCAAACAGAGAGAACAGCAGCTACCATGGCTGAGACACCAAGGAAGCGCAAACTTAAATTTGCAGAGAAAGAGCTGGAGGTGCTGACAGAGTAGTGCTGCCAGCACCATGACCAACTTTTTGGGAAGGCAGCCCTCACCATGCCAGAGGTGGAGAAGAGAAGAATCTGGGCGGACATCCAAGACAAAGTGATCTCCCTGGGTGTCAGCAACCGGAGCATCGAAGAATTTTAAAAAAGGTGGTATGACATGCGCTCCCGGACCAAGGAGAGGGTAGCAGAGCGGCTCCGGGAGATGAGGGGCACTGGAGGGGGACCGTCCACAATACCACCACCCATACCCCTGGAGGAAAGAGTTGAGGAGACCCTGGAGCCAGAGGCAGTGTGCGGGATGGGAGATCTGGATACATCAAAGCCAGGACCATCAACCGGTGAGTACCATGAGACATGCATGTACCCTCAATAATGCCATACCCCCACCCACCTTGTACACAGTAGCATGCACAACCAAAATAGCTCCATTTCAGAGTAGCAACCACCAGAATGGTGCATTATAGGCAATGTAGTCAAGTAAGCAGTTGATAGGCAACAGTTTATTAGGAAGCATATAACAGATAGTAGATACTGACAGTGTGTTCCCTATGTCCCACAGGTCTCCCACAAGACACCCCCACCAGCCAAAGCATCCAGGGGCCACTGGTGAGCCAGCAGCCAACAGATGAATCAGGACCAGCCACCACTGAGACCTACACCACCAACACTCAGTCCCCTCATGATACACCAGTTGCCATACTGGTGTGTGATCCAGCATCTGGTCCCAGCCACAGTGCCACTGTAGAAGACACGGAGCCTCCACTGCGTCGCAGGCGACGTGTAAATGTACCATCAGAGCGTCAGGCAGAGTCAGGGGACGCCTCCATGTCACATGATGAGGCCGCACTCCTACGGGGTCAGCGCCTGCAAACACAGGAGATTAGGGGAATTACAGGGGCATTGCGGCGCATGGAGCGAAACCAAGGCAGACGCATGCAGCTTGTACACACGGAGTAGCAACAAATGAACACACATGTGGGCGACCTTGCACTCTCCATGAGACAACTTGTGGCCGGACTCCTAACTGAGACAGAGGGTGCAAGGCATCGTGACAGGTAGCTACTTAACCGGCTGGACTGCATGTCTGCCTCCATAGTCAGGCTGGCTGTGAACACTACTGGCCTTTCTAGGTGCATGGTCAGCCTCCAAGTTGACATGGGCCACTTTGCCAGTGATGTGGCACGTGGACTGGGCCATCTCAGCCACGCTGTTGATATTATGGAGACACGGCAGGTGGCCAGGGGCACGGCTGACATGCCCCAAGACAGCGAGGGGGGCTCCACCATCAGCAGTGTCTCTGCCAGTGACACCAGGGTGTTGCGCAGTGGAAGAGCAAGGCAGGGCACTGCTGACACCCCTGGTACCAGCCATGTTGGCCGAGGCCGGCGTAGGATATGAGCTCCGCACTGTCCTGGGGTTGGGGCACATGAGGTCAATGTGTCTTCATGCCAGGAGGACTGTTACAGCCCCTGAACTGTTGTCAATGTATATAGTTTTTTTTTGGTTGCACAAATTTAAAATACTTGTTAGTTCCACTTCACACCTGGACTCTTTGTGTGTGACATTAGTGAGTGTGGTGACAGTTAGCACGTACCTTCCAAAGTATTGGTTTGCAATGTGTTCCCGTCTCAGTCTGCCTTGATTTGCGATGCTTCTATCCCCATGATGGCGATGTGGTAGCTCTTGCTCTTCATCCTTCGAATCTGGGTCTTCTGGGGTGAGAGGTAGCCCACGTCTGGTGGCAATGTTGTGCAGGATAGCGCATGCGACAACAATCTTGAAAGCTGGTATTGGGGTATACTGGAGGGCACCCCCACTTCTGTGAAGGCATCTGAATCTTGCTTTCAGCAGTCCAAAGGTCTGTTCTATGATATTTCTGGTCCTCTTATGTGCACTGTTGTATCGCCTCTCTGTCTCATTGCTGGGTGTTAAGTACGGGGTAAGTATCCATGGTCGAAGTGCATATGCACTGTCAACTGTGTGGCACAAAATGTACAATGTTAGATGGGCATAGATGGGTTCCACATTGACCTGCGTGTATGTCTGCAAGGTGTATTCAGCTATACCTAGGAGATATCCGTCTCCAAACTCCCCACGTTCTAGTCGTTAGTGTATCCCACTGTGCCTGAAAATGTAAGAGTCATGTGTACTCCCTGGAAATTTGGCAACCATGTCAGTGATAACATAATGGGCGTCACATACCACCTGGATGTTGAGTGAGTGGGTACACTTCCTATTGCGGAACAGATATTCCAGATTTGCAGGAGGGCCTATTTGTATATGTGTCCCGTCTACACACCCTATGACATGGGTGGAAGTTGGCAATCCTGTAGAATTCCAACTTGGTGCTGTTGATTTCTGCCTCATTCCTGGGTAGGTATATGTATCTGGACATGTGTGTGAGTAAGGCATCTAGGAATGCCCTGAAGAACCGTGAGAGTGAACTTTGGGATACCCCACCTGCCACGGCAATGACCCCCTGATAGCTACCCGAGGCCAAGAGGTGCAGTGAGCAAAGCACTTGCACATGCGTAGGGATGGCGACGCCGCGCACATCTGGCGTTGTAGCTGTGGTTTCAGTAATTCTTTTAAATCTAGTCTAGCTGCACTGCTGAGTCTATATTTATCATAAATCTCCTCCTCAGTTTGTTGGAAAAGTGTCTGTCTGGTTCTGTATATCTTCTCCTGTCTCTGGCTCCTCCTCCTCCTCCTCTGCTGTGCGGCGTGGGCTCTCCTCCTCATTCCTATCACATATATCTCCGCCATCTTGAGTAACCCAGATGCCTTCTGGGTCTCCTTTTATACTTTGGTAATGGTTACCACCTGCTCTGAGTTAGTGGTAAATTGGAAGTGCAAAATGGGCTTTTTGCGACTAGTCGCAATTTGCGAGTGGCTATTGCATTTGGGTTGCGACTCGCAAATTGCGACTTCCTATTAGCGGGTCGCAAAATGGGGTCGCTATTTTTGCGAGTCGGTAATGGCTCGTGTCGCATTTTGCGAGTCGGAAATTGGATTTTTGCATCCCATTTCCGATTTTGCGGGGTCGCAAATTGCGAATCAGGCCTTTTGCAACTCGCAAAAGTTTCCTACATCTCGCCCTTATTTCCCAGTTTGCATGCAAAGTGAACCAAGCATTTTCAATGCAACGGGTCTAGCATTTGCTAAAGTTAGAGCTATTAGCATTGTACAGAAGAAAATAAACGCAGCGAGAATGCACTATGTAAAATGCAGCGCAATCGCGCTGTGTGGAAAATAAACAGATAAAGTAGTCTGAACCGCAGGCTGTAAGCATCGAGCCTCGTATGTTTTTAGTAGCTTATCGGTGCTGTGTAGGTGGGCTAAACACCGGAAAAGGCATGACGTATGCATGCCTTTCACAAGTGAAAGCAAGCAAATTTTAAAAGGCAGGCCCACAAACCAATTTAAGTGACTGACGTGACATGGGCGTGGTTTGAAGCCCAAAGAGAGATTACAGAATGGATTTAGCTCTTTGTGCTCGCCCATAAAAACGATGCTGTGGCCATCATAAAAAAACTCTGATAATAAGGGAGGGAGACCACATTCCTGACGTTTAAACAGGACACCCAAATAAGGAAATGAATCCCCTCTAGATTTGTCTACTTTAGATAAGAAACAATCTAGTCTTGGTGGATCTGGAGCTGGCCATTGTGATTAACTATTTGGTATAGTTAGTAAAGAGATTCAATTAATTCATACAATTAATAAAGATGTCCAGCTGCAGTTGCAAACCACATCATGCAAATACAATATTGTGGAAATACAATGGCTCCCTAATGGAGGAAAATCTATTGTGTTCGTCAGTAAAACTGATTCCAATTCCAGATCATATATATATATAGGGTAAACAAGAAAGGTGGAAGAATGCAGCTTTGTCTAACACCAAGTTTAATATGAAAGGCTATGGAACAGAAACACTCATTATTATAGCTTATTCTGACCGACATACTGGCCTGCAAATCTCTTAAAAAATAAATAATATCTATGTCGAATCCTATACTCAATAAAATTTTACAAAGTTTGTCTTTGTTCACTCAGTGGAATGCTGAGGTAAGATCCATAAAGGCCAGGGTGAAATTAGATTTACTGTACTTATTAATAATTAGGAGGTACAAATTGAGGCATTGATCATTGGTACCCATCCCCGGCCTAAACCCATATTGCAGATTTGAAAGGATTAAATTTTCATCAGCCCAGGTCCTTAACTCATTCAAAATGACCTGCCCTGCGACCTTAACTACAGAATCTACCAGGGAGGTCGGTTTTAAGCAACCAAGGGCCAGATGTACTAAAGAAGCATTTTGCGAGTTGCAAATAGCGAGTCTTAGCGACTCGCTATTTGCAACTCGCAAAATGTCATGCAGAACGGTGTCTCAGACACCGTCTGCGAGTCGGTATGGGGTCGCAATGACCCACCTCATTAATATTAATGAGGTGGGTCGCAAATTGCGGCCCCATACCGACTATGGGCACTCGCAAACATGGAGGCCTGCTGTAGTCAGCAGACCTCCGTGTTCGTGACTGCTTTAAAGAAAGCAGGTTTTTTTTTTTTTAAGTGTAGCCCGTTTTCCTTAAAAGAAAACGAGCTGCACTTAAAAAAAAAAACGAAACCTTTAGTTTCGGTATTTTTTCAGGGCAGGGAGTGGTCCCTTGGACCACTCCCTGCCCTGAATTTTTTTTTTGGGTCCAGTCACAAACTGGAAGGGGTCCCATGGGGACCCCTTCCAATTTGCGAGTGGGTTACCATCCACTTGAAGTGGATGGTAACTGCAACTCCATTTGCGACCGCATATGCGGTCGCAAATGGTATTGCATACCACTAGGAATCGCAAATAGGAAGGGAACACCCCTTCCTATTTGCGATTCTGAAATGCATTTTGCGAGTCGGTCCGACTCGCAGAATGCATTTCTGCATAGGAAAATGCGATTTGCAACTCGCAAACGGCAGTTTTTGCCGTTTGCGAGTTGCAAATCCTTTCCTACATCTGGCCCCAAGTTTTCTCTTATCCCCATTTTCACCGGAATGATCATGCATTGGGACCAAGACGGTGGGATTGCTACTTTGACAGAAGCATTTATGACTTGAGTGAGTAAAGGGGCCTAGACTTGTGGTTCAGAAACATAAGTCAGGAGGAATCCCATCGTAGCCAGCAACGTTATTTTTAGCCGGCCTTAAGATCACATCATCTAGTGAGAACTAAATGTTAGAAGCTCCTATCAGCAGGATCATAATCCCATGTGTGAAATCGGACAAGGTCTCTTCATAGATCACTAAAAATGCTTAACCTAGCAATCAAGAGGAATATGAGAATAAAAGAACGCTTCATCAGATTGAGCAAACTGACACCAGTTAATAAGCTCCCAAAACAATGAACTGTTTGACAGGTAACTAACTTGGAGTAAACGTTCCCAGGTTCATCTTTCAAAGATTTTTTTAATAATGTTTGGTCTCCATTTAATATCTGAGCAGGCAAAAAGACGCAATTTTTCTGTACTTATGAAGCATCTTGAAAGCTTTCAGCAAGTCACAAGGGGCACTAGAGCACTTACCTTTAAACCGCCCAAGGAACAAGTTTTAGGTAAAAGTAACTGGTACGGTCAGCAGTTCTATCTTTACAGAAATCTATTTGAAAGCACCGAGTATCTCTGTATCAGATGCAACCTCGATGAGTCAAAAATGAAAGTCAGTAGCTCTATATAGAAGAAGAGCACTTACCCTTGAAACTTCTGGTGTGACCTTCAGTGAATTAGCATCCCATCAGTGGTTTTCAAACAACCACACTTTCACCAAGAAGAGCTCAGGTTTGCTCTATGTCAACCACGGTCAAGACAGATAGGATTATGACAGCTGAATACATAATCTGTGTATTCTCTAGAGGGCTAAGAAGAGGGATCAAAACATAAATTAAGTCTATGACTAAGGAACAGACACCACCCATATAATTTAGAGAGATCACTTGCCGGGGACAATAAACAATGTTATCAAAAGAAAAGACAACATTAAAATCATGGCTAAAACTTATGACAAAACCCCCTTGTCCATTTTGCTGTACATGCAACAAGCTCACAAAAGTACAGCTCACTTATGTGGTCAGCCCAATGATAGCTCCCCCACATAAATAAACATTTAAATCACCCATTAAAACATAAAGAATGGATTATAAACTCTGCTCCCTGTGCTGCACCATAAAGAAATGCAGGATATGTAGATGTTCTAGATTCCCGGAAAAAAACATGCCGTTATTAAAATTAATTATCAATTATTTGAGAGACTTGCAATAGAACAAAATTGCCTGTATGTTTGGGGAATGTATTGGGATGTCACGTGATTGCCCCTTAATTGAAAGTGATGGCAGAATCAACAAACCTACTTTCCTTCTAGTCTAGCAGCAGACAAGTGAGTTGCTGGAACATGAAAACAACAATTACCTTCCAGAGAAAAATAGTTGTTTTTGGCCCACGTTTCTTGTAAACAGATAAATCAATGTTAGAGATGTAATCGAGCCACAATTTATCTGACAATCTAGCAATATTCCAGCATAGGAAATTTAAACAGTATAAGGTACAAACTGGGTTGGACCGAGGGATTACTAGGGTTGCTAGGGCAAGGGGAACATCTCCCACATCAATACACTGTCAATCATTGCCATCCAGAGAGCCCAATGTCTCAAACATGTTCTAAAATTTACAGAGGGGACAGTTCTCTCTGTGTTTAATAAACGTGAGAGATGCTTTGGATCATGGTTAAGACCATAGTCCCCATAGATGAACTCGGGACTCTGCCTGGGGCTAGAAGACCCAGTTTCTCCTCAAAAGGTGAAATTTCACCCCTAAGCATACCAACTGCTATGGACAGGAAGGACATCATTGATGACAAAGTGGTGTTACACATGGCCACCATCTTCTGCTTGCCTATTTCGCCTCTAGTTGAGATGCACATGAAATTGGAACGGTCACATCCGGTCTTGTTGAGGTGCGGTTGGGCTCATAAAGGCCCGCTCCGAGCCTGGCTCTCGCCGTGGTAGCACCCGGGTGAGTGCCACACTGACGGAAGCAAGAGCACTTTAGGTAGTGAGTAATGGGGGCTTATAAGGAGCCACAAGACAGACATGGAAAATGAGGTAACCAAACAATACAAGTCTACCTTTTTTACATGTGTAGAGGCAACAAAACAAAGTGGCAAACATTTCAAGCTACTTGCAGAACTCTCAGGTTTTTCATTGTCCGCCATGTGCAGCCCACCTAGGCTTGTTTTACTCTTTGCAGTATGATGTTTGTAGTTTTAAATTGCCCATTGAAAATGTAGGGCTACAAGTGCTAAAATTAACGAATATTAGTACAATTTTGTGCTGCATTTTGGAGCACAAACATTCTGTAGCAAAATAATCAATTATATAGGCAAACATCTATAATCATCCTGAACTGGGAATACCTAGTTATATGTGAAAAACAATGGTGTGAAACTCATGTCCCGGTACTACAAACTAATGGTTCTCTTTCCCTATTAAGAGTGGGAAAACTGCAGGTTGATTTCAGCTGGTCATCAACGTAGGAACACATCCATCTTTCATTCATCAGAGGTATATCCTATTTAGTACACTTTCACAATGGATATTTTCCATCCACAGATTTGTCATCCAAAGCATGGCATTCTTAAACAAACAAAAATAATATTAACCTCCAGACACAGAGAGAAAGTTTTCTGCACATGAGGGTCATTGTTTTTTGTTTTACATAACTTTTGGAATTTGAATCGGAAAAGTGAACAAAAGGCCAAGTTGGAAAAACAAATGTTGCTCGATTGTCAACTATTTCTGCCAAATGTGCAATTGCTACATCAGCTAGTGTATTTTAGTGTAGAGTTTCCTACCAGAAAGAAGATTTCTTAATATAGTGGTTGATCCCTCTTCAGGTGGGCTAAGGACAGGAACTCCAATAGGCTCTAAATGAGCCACTTTTTGGCTTGAGGTTTTGTTGAACGTTCAAGTCTATTGTTACTTATTGCAGTGGCATTTCCTCTTATGTCCTAAAAGCTAGCAAACGTGATGTGTGGTAAGCAGTATTCTCTCTAAATATTGTTCTTTGTGTGCAGCAACTGAATGTTTGTGTATGTACTTTACTCAGTCATGCACACAACTAAGGGCCAGATGTAGGTAGAAAGCAAATTGCGAGTTGCAATTTGCGAGTCCTTCCGACTCGCAAATTGCAACTCGCAATTTGCTATGCAGAAAGGTGTCTCAGACACCTTCTGCAACTCGCAATGGGGTCGCAAAGACCCACCTCATTAATATTAATGAGGTTGGTCGCAGTTTGCGACCCCATAGCGAGTCTGGGCACTCACGGGGATGGTGGCCTGCTGGAGACAGCAGACCACCATGTCCGTGACTGCTTTTAAATAAAGCAGTTTTTTTTTTCTATCTGCAGCCCGTTTTCCTTAAAGGAAAGCGAGCTGCACATAGAAAAATTACCGAAACCTTTTGTTTCGTTTTTTTTTCAGAGTAGGCGGTGGTCCATTGGATCACTGCCTGCTCTGAAATTTTTTTTTTGTGATCATTCACAAAGGGGATGGGGTCCCATGGGGACCCCTTCACGTTTGCGAATGAGTTACCATCCACTTCAAGTGTAACTGCTTTCGCGGTCGCAAATCAACTTACATCGCGGTGTGAGTCGCAAATAGGAAGGGAACACCCCTTCCTATTTGCGAGTCCGAAACACATTTTGCGAGCCGGTTCCGACTCGCAAAATGTGTTTCTGCATCACACGCGGGCATTAGCGCCTCGCAAACGGCATTTTTAGCCGTTTGCGAGGCGCTAATGCCTTGCTACATCTGGCCGTATGTGAGGTATCATGTGAAGTGCATTGTAGAAGTTATCCTCATCTTGATAGCACTTGAACCTCTTCTCAACACTAACATTTCACTACAGCAACCCCTCGTATAGCTAATATCCCTATACCATTATCTACTCTCTAGGGCTACAATCACTCATCTAGCCCTATGCTTTCCAGAGATTCCCTTTCGGAACTCCAAGTCGCATGGCAGAGATCCCACCCTTCCAGCTCCTTGTTTTGCGCCAGAAAACACTGCACTGTGAAGTCTTCTAATACTACTGATTAGTATAGCCTAAAGAAGATTTCCTCCCAGGGAAGGACGATTGTGTCTAGTAAATGGCTTAGAAGGCACTGCAAATTGCAAGAGGGCGACTGAGGTAGAAATGTTCATATAATTAATATACAATGAACTCAAAGGTATACTGGATGTAATTACACACAGAAAACAATTCCCTGTGGAAAGAGAAGACAAAACTTGGGGGCCACAGCACTCAGTCTACGTGTACTACACATACCAAGTGGTCCCACTTAATAAACAACATCCCCACCAGTTATTGCTTTTTAGCCAGCAAACCTTTACATGCTTGGGTGTTGTTTTTACAAAATTGAAATTGACAATACAAATTCTATAATCCCTAAAAGCTAGAACTGGCTGATCAGGTTGATCACATATAGCAGGGGAAAACGTGATTACTTCTCTATAGATGATAACATATTGGGGGTCATTACGACCTTGCCGGACGGAGGTAATTTGGGGAAAGGTACTGTCAACAGGGTGGCAGTACCTTTTTCTAAATTATGACATTGGGGCCAGGGTGGTAACGGCAGCTGGGATGGAGACTTCAGTCTCCAGCCAGGCGGCCGTCACAATCCCACCCTCGGGATAATGACCCCGCCTACCGCCATGGTTTTTGTGGCAATCGTACCGCCATGAAAACCGCACTATAAGTGCAAGGGAATTCCTTCCCTGGCACTGATAGGGGTCTCAGTCACCTCCCTCCCCCTCCCCAGAGTTCTCCCGCACCCTGCACATTTACACACCCACATGCGCACACATACACACTCATACACACACGCATACCCACATCCACCCACGCATGCACACATCCATACCCACACACCGCAACACACACTAACATACATTGTCGCACACACGTATTCACAACACACAACATACACGTACACTCATATTCAGTCATTCATTCATGCATTCCACGCAACTCACACCCGCATGCACGCATACAGAAACAGACACCCAATTGGCATATTTAATTAACTTATAAGTCCTTAGCAATATCCGTTACATGTGCCTTGGGCATATTAATTAAATGCTTCAAGTAGGCTTTCAGCACTGCATGTGCCACTCACATGAATAGCCCCTTAACCATGTCTCAAGACCCCCATTGCAAGGCCTGTGTGTGCAGTTTACTGCCACCTCGAGTTGGCATTTGAAAACCTTTGCCAAGCCTTGGACTCACCTTTTAATAAATGTAGATCACCCCTAAGGTAGGCCCTATGTGACCCACAGGGCAGGGTGTAGTGCAGTGGTTCCCAATCAGTGCGCCATGGCTCTCCAATGCACCATCTAACATAGCCAGGGGCGCCACAAACAGATGCTGTAAATATTATTAATGTACTTTTAATTCAAGGTCTTGGGTAAACTTTAAGCTCAAACTACATTTTCCATCAGCTCAGGTGCAGTGAGATGCCAATGAATGCACAAGAGTGAAAGGCTGTTTGACCTCTGCAGCAGAAGCTGCAGCACATTGGTAAAGTGGATTTTATGACAAAATATGTTGTTTTTTATCTCGCAACTTTAATGCAACTGGCTTCAATGCACACTAATAGAAATTAGTATGGTTGCACCGCGTAATGCACAGATTACGGCTGGTGTTTGTTAATAATAATTTTTACTTCTGCTGCACTCCAAATTGCTGCTTTTTGTTGCTGGCTGAATGAAAGCATCTCCTTGTGCTGTAAATGAAGTGCTGTGCCCTGCTGAGCCTACCGGGTCACTAAAGGCTGCATGCAGGCCTCGTGGGCAAATGGGGAGCGTTTGGATGCCTGGGGTGGTAACTTTTTATTTTCTATTTCTTGGTCCATTATGTCTGCTGACATTAAGCTTCCACCTCCTGCATGCACACTGTCCATAAAGCACCCCACAGAAAATGTTGGTAATGTGCTGGTTGACTCATTGGAGTTCTGAAGAATAGCCAAACACACATTTTGGACGTGTTTCTGCTGAAAATTATGGAGTCTGAACTTATTCTTACAAAATAACATTTCATTATTTACATAGTGCTAGTTTGGGATCCTTAGTGTGTGTGAGGCTTTGCAAAAAGATGTCATGTCCTTTCTTGGCTCTGCCCAGTGGAGTATTAATCCATGGGATATTTGGGTGTATCTGTCCATGTCCACTGGAGTGCTTGCTTTGAACTTTGTGATGAATTAATTGATACCTATACTACTCTATATTCACTCTACTCCTGCTGGCATGCATTGACACCTTAACGTATGATTGCCAAAGGTGCCCATTTTTTGCTTCCACTTGGTTCCCAGGAGTGAGCCCCTCTAGAAGGAATTGTTTGAAAACCAAAAATTGTTTAAAAACATTCCATATGCAGACACCAGTGTTTAAGAGTATTATTTAGACCTATCCAACTAAAGTATTTTATTAAGAATATTTACTCTATTTTTATTGTGTTACATCTACAATTGTTATACCTTCATCAGCTTCATCCCAGTTATTTTCAGGGAGAAAAATTGAAGTTATCCTGAGGCCCAGCATACATCTCCTCACCGACAAAGAAAGTAAAATAACGGGGAGCCATGTCCAATGGCAATAAGGTCAAGGGAGCCGTGGTTCAAAACAGTTCAGGAACCACTAGTGTAGTGTATTTAAAAGGCAGGACATTTTAAGTTTTACATGCCCTGGTAGTGAAAAACTTCCAAAGTATTGGGAAGTCTGTTCCTTTCATAGGCCAGGATTCGGAATTCCTTAATATATCCCCAAGCTGTAACTCCTTATCAGAAAGGAGTAGCTACCTCATGTTTCATATTTCTGGAATGGCAATGATAAATCTTCTTGACTGGTAAAGTCGGATTTAACATTACTATTTTAGAAATGCTACTTTTAGAAAGTAGGCATTTCTCTGCTTTTAGTGCTCTGTGTGCCTTACATCCTGTTGCCCATCCACATCTGGTCTGTGCTGGGTGACAGTTCCTGTATACATTCCATCCAGACACAGGACACTCAACTGCATCTGCATTTATCTTTATACTGATGGGTAATCCTGGGCAGGAATGGTGGAGAATCTTATACTTACACTTCAAAGGATAGTGCCCTGACCCCACACAAAGGACTAATAACTCCCCACAGATGGCCTGGCAGACAGGAGTTGGCTGAAAGGGAAATGATGCACTTCAAAACCACTCTTTCTCTTTAAAGTCTTCCCAACTTCAAAGACGCATTTTGGTAGAAGTACTGGGTCTCTGACCTCATCAAATCAGACACTTATGGAGGTGGAACTGAATCTCTGTCAGAAGAACTGCTGTGCTGCTCAAATGACTAAACTGGCCTGCTGTAAGGACTGCTTTTCTGCTTGTTGCCCTGTTGCCTGCTGCCCTCTGACCCTGCTGGAAGGACTCTGTCTTCCCACCAGTGTGATCTCCAAGGGCATGTTGCTTTGCTCCCTGTTCTCTTTCAGCTTCCGTGACATCAAAGACTACCTACAGCCCACCTGGTGCTACAGGGCTCTGCTTCCTGTGAGCCTCACCCTTGCCTGAAGTGTCCCCTCCAAGCTCTGGACTACAGAAGTAGCTTCTGCAGCTGAGTTCTAAAAAAATCTATGTATTGTTCCGAGTGCGGCAGAAAAATTGGTGCATCGCTTCTCCTATGACGGCACAGCAGCTGCCTGACAACACAGAGTTATAGCCTGTGTGACTCACCAGCGATGCTCTGTGCAGCCCGGCAACAATGCATCGAACTAACCTCAACTATGCCCACTGACAATGCAATGACCTGACTGTGTGAGAAATATTGATGCATCGTGCCCTCAATGTCGCGGCATTGATCCATAAAAGGTATTGTTTCAGCGGGCTCTGCGTGGGGTTTGTAGCCATCCTAAACACCATTGTGGTCGGCCTGGAATTCGGGTTTTCACCAGTCCCTCGCGACCTCAAGAAACCTTTTGACCGCTAGTGACTTCTAAGTGCTGTTTTCACATTTAGGCCCTCATTACGAGCCTTCAGACCCCCAGACTCGCAGTGGCGGTCCCAATGCTGAAGGGCCAGAAGTGTGGGACCGCCATATTAAGAGTGTGGCTCTTTGGCCTGTGCCAATTCTGCCACTTTCCTGTTCCTACTGCCAGCATCACCTAAGACGACCGGCAGTATTACGAGTCTCCGTTCTGCCATAGTTTTCGTGGCTGTAGCACCGCCACAAAAACCCTGGCAGAAAGACTACGGGTGACACGAATTTGCATTCCTGTCACTGGTAAGCGACTCCCCCACCCCTCCTACATCCAAGAGCACCCACCCCCTTTCCCCTACAACATTCTTAACCCCTATCCCCCTGCTCACCGTAGTAACACCCCCGAACCCCGTACTTACCTCTGCCCCCACATACACGCATGCACCCATACGCACACACTTCCACACACTGACACACATGAACCCTCACGCACACCCTGACACTCACACTCACAACACCCTTACATTCGCGCATTCACACACACACCCACACCAACACACCCTTCCCTGAATCCATACACACACTCACACACGCCCACACACACAACAGCCCCCTCCCCTTTTGGACAGTCACCTACCTGGTCATCAAGGTGGTAGTCCGGGAAGGAACTGGTCCTGGTGCTTGCACCACCACCAGCGCCCCACCAACACAACACCGCCACACCATTTTTTAAATTGAAATATGGCGGGCGGTGTTTTATTAGCATGGTGGTATCAGCAGTGCAACCGCCACTAGACCACCGATCACCAGTAGGACTGCTAGCGGTTTTCCACCTGGAAAATGGCAGAAAGCCACCAGCAGTCATAATATTGTGGTCTGAGGACTGCCGTACTGGAGGTCTTTTCGCGCCTGCCATCATGGTGGTCGACAGCCTTCCCCGCCAAAGTCCCAATGAGCACCTTAATGTTTAAAAATTCATATCTCGACTTCCACTGGATGGATTTTTGTTGTTTTGATCTTGTTTTACTCAGAATAATATTCTCTATTCTTCTTACTTGCAGTGGAATCATTTTGTGGTGTTTCATTGTGTTACTGTTTGAATTATCACACAAATACTTTACATGTCGCCTTTTGAGAAAAGTCTGCCTGCTCTATGCTAAGCTACTGGAGAGTGAGCACAGGATACACTTAGGTTGTGTTTTACCCTGACTAGGATTGTGATCCTTACTTGGACAGGGTGCATACCTCTGCCAATTAAAGACCCAATTTCTAACAGATGACCTTTGAGAGATCAAGGCAGGTTTCAAGCCACAAACTTCCTGGTACAGCAAAGCAGTCTTGCAGAGTGCACAGCAGGTCACAGCAGCATGCAGTCCACAGAGAGTCCTCCTGCAGGAGTTGAAGAGTGGGTCTGAAGGTCCTTTTTTTAGACCCCGGTGAACATTCTCTGGAAGGTGAGAAAAGCTTTTAGAAAGTTTTGTTGAAGTGCATGGAATTTCCTCCAAGCTGGCCTCATTGACAATGTGCAGGTCCTTTGTCCAGTTCCAATCGTGTGAGCCAAGACAGACTGCAGACATGAAGGGATACGGGCAGGAAAATGCTAACTTTCTAAAAGTGGCATTTTCAAAATCGTAATTGAAAATCCAACTTTACCATTAAAGAGCATTTTTCATTATCATTTGATAGATACCAAACATGAGCTGGATACCTGGTCCCAATCAAAAGTTAGCACTTATTAAATGTAATAAGGCAAACCAATGTTATCCTATGGGACAGGTAGGCCTTACTTTAGAGAAAATTAAATTTAGGAGTTTTCATTACCAAGACATGTAAAACTTAAAAAGTACATGCCCAAACTTTTTATTAGTGTAATGCTATTTGTATTTAATCACAAGCTTCATCTTGACTGCTGACTCCATTTTGTGCTTAGCTTAGCTTCAAACACCGTCACATTGGTGGCGCAGGTGTTTTTCTGTGCACAGCTTGTTAAACTGTTTTTGCTCTTTTCACCAGAGAAAGTAGCAAAACATGGGAGAGCGCTGAAGATAAGCATCTAGCAGGCTGAGAATGTTCTGGTAGAGCAGGGTACAGCTCGGTCTTGTAAAAACACAGTGTGATTTGGCCAGTCTGATAAGTGTTTTCTCAACTGTGAGAAAACAGGGCTGATTGCAGAGGCCCCCTAACTTTTTGCCCCCATTTTCCACTTTTTGCTGGTGTTTTCCTGACTCTGATGGTGCCCTGGGTACTGCTAACCAGTCCCAGGGCCTGTGCTCTGTGTAAAATGGATATGCAAATTAGGCTAATTATAATTGGCTAAGTTAACCCACCTATAAGTCCCTAGTATATAGTAGGGCATGTAGGTTTAGGGACCACAGCATAGGTAGTGCACCCATAGGTGCACTGCTGAGGTGCCCAGTGTCATTTTAAAGGCAGGCCTGCCTTGCTGGCTGCTTTTAAATTAAAGTTATATGGAAATTCGACTTTGGAATTAAAAGTAGTTCCAAAGTCTTAAACTACCTTATTTTTACATATAAGTCATCCCTAACGTGTGCCCTATGTGCCCCTAGGGATGGGTGCCATGTAACTATAAGCAGGGACTTTATAAAAATAGTTTTATAAGCCCTGGTGAGGTAAAAACAGCCAAATTCGTTTTTCCCTCATTGTAGTAAATGGCCTTCATAGGTTAGAATGGGGAGACTTTATTTTATTTTTTAAAGTCTCCTTAAATGATGCATACCAAGAATTTGGTATAAAATTAATTGTTGTAATAAATCCCACAACTTCCAGTTGTGGGATTTAATATAACTTGTTCAGGTAAAGAGTTTTAAACTTTACCTGAAAAGTTGCCAATTTCAGCCCTGCATTGTTTTTGCTGCTGTGCTCCGATTGGCCAGCCTGTAGCAGCTTGGCCAAGCTGCCTTGATGAGGTGTGAAGTGGCCTGGCTTCACACAAAGGAATGTGCCTGTGGGAAGGAATCTCCCCTCAGCAGATGGTGAGGCAGGAAGGGGGAGGGTTGCCAAACTGGTCTTCAAAGGCAGAGAAGGACATTTGGAGAAACCAGCAACACTCCCACATCCTGCAACCCCAGACAACTAGGTGCCCCCTTGATTAGATTAGGAGAGGGCAGGAGAGGGGTGTGTTTATGATTTTTAGCCACACCAGTGGGTGGGCTCAACCAGATGTAACCTCCAAAAATCAGATTCAGCCATGATGGATTTTTAGAGAATGTTGTCTCCTGGGATCGATTTTTGCCACACTTCAAAGGAAGTGGTCATCACAGGGGGAAGGACCCTACACCTGATTGGAGATCCAGGACCCCCCTGCTTTTGACCCAGGAGCAAGGATAAAACTGGCAGACCTGCACCCACACCACAGTTCCCTATCGCATCCAACAAGGAAGAACTACAGAAGAAGAAGGACTGCCCTGCTGGACCCCTGGCCTGCACCTGGAACCTGCACTCAGAAGGACTGCACCAGCTGCACACTTGGGCTTCACCACAAGAAGGTCTTTGCCTGGCTTCAACTGGTTCAAGGAGGGACTCCCTGTTTGCTAGAGGTGAAAAATTGCTATCCAGAGTCCCCTGCACCAACTCCTGAAGAAAGCAACCAGCTGACCACTGTCCAGTGGCCAAAAAGGAGTTTGCGCCAGGTGCATTCTGGGAGTTTTAGTCCGCACCCCCCAAGGACAATCTCAGTACTTCTGGACCCTTGGGGTGAGCTGTGGACCCCAGAAGAACCTTAAAAGGACATCTGGGAGAAGCCCCAGAAGTTTGGAGAAGTAAATACAACTTTTGTAAAAAAGCTCCATAGAGGGACCGACCCGACGCGCAACTCTAGCCGGCTTGCCTCAACAGCGACCCGGCCTGATTTTCTGGTTCGTCCCGGTAAAGAAAATCTCAGAAAAAGGGACTAAGTCCGAAGGTAAAAAGTTGACCGGGACCTCCCAGCCAGCGTATCCAAGGAGGGCTCCATGGACGTCGGATCAAGATCCAGGTTTACCCAGGTCGAAGGATTTTCACCTCGAAAAAACAACTAAGTCCGAAGGTAAAAATCTCCACTGAGGATTCCAGCATCACGTATCCGGAGAAGGGCTCCAGGAGGTCGGATTGGACTGGCAGATTCGCCCCGCTGAAGAAAATCTTTGAAAAAAAGACTAAGGGGGTGATTCTGACCCCGGCGGTCCTTGACTGCCGGGGCCAGGGTCGGCGGGAGCACCGCCAACAGGCTGGTGGTGCCCCGCATGGCATTCTGACCGCGGCGGTTTGACGCGGTCAGAACAGGAAAACCGGCGGTCTCCTGCCGGTTTTCCGCTGCCCTGCTGAATCCTCCATGGCGGCGCAGCTTGCTGCGCCGCCATGGGGATTCAGACACCCCATACCGCCATCCTGTTCCTGGCTGTTCACCCGCCAGGAACAGGATGGCGGTATGGGGTGTCGTGGGGCCCCTGGGGGCCCCACAAAGAATTTCAGTGTCTGCTTAGCAGACACTGAAATTCGCGACGGGTGCAACTGCACCCGTCGCACCTTCCCACTCTGCCGGCTCCATTCGGAGCCGGCTTCCTCGTGGGAAGGGGGTTTCCCGTTGGGCTGGCGGGCAGCCTTCTGGCGGTCGCCCGCCAGCCCAGCGGGAAACACAGAATAACCGCAGCGGTCTACTGACCGCAGTGCGGTATTCTGGAGGGGGGAACTCTGGCGGGCGGCCTCCGCCGCCTGCCAGAGTTAGAATGACCCCCTAAGTGTGAAGGTAAACTTTTAACCGAGGCCTCGCGCGGCCTGTAGCCAAGCAGGGCTCCATCGCGGTCGGCCTGAAACTTTGACTTTGCCCCGGTCGAGGTGCAACCAGATGACCCGATTGGTGTTTTTTGTTTCTAGGCGATAAAAAAAAAAAAATTCTTTAAAAATTCATATCTCCGGTTCCTGGTGTAATTTTAAAGATAAAAATATAATCTATTTTTATAAATTGGTTTTGGATTTTTAAACTGTTTCCTGTGTTTTATTTAATTACTGTTTTGTGATATTTGAATGCTTTACACTCTGTCTCCTAAGTTAAGCCTTGACACTAGTTGCCAAGCTAACAAGGGTTGAGCTGGGTTTAATTTACTGAGAGCTAACTGGACCTAAGTGGAGGTTAGTGGCCTATTGCTAAGTGTAGGTACCTACCTGCCCTTACCAATAACCCATTTTACAAAATCAACACTGACATGACATAGCCAACGTGTGGAATTCACAACTTAATCTAAGGGAGGGGGTTATTAGAACCATCCTCTTACATTTGTTTAAAGGATATAAGGTGGGGAGACTTGACAACTAGAGAAAGAAGGAACTCATCTGAGAAGGGACGCCTAAAATAAATCCCATTGCGGTTTAGTCTCCCTTCTGTCTCGGTTTGGCAGGCAAAGTGATGAAGTCGGTGTCAAGCCCCATGGTGATGCAGTTTTAATTCTTATTTTTAGCTTTTCGTTGTGCATGCATGAATACGTAGTATATATATATATATATATATATATATATATATATATATACATATATATAGGATATCTTTTGTTAAAGTATTGCATTTTCTTTATTTCCGTGATCATTATTATTCTACTGCTGTGATTATTTTTTGAATTGCACGTGTGTTACTGCATTTGAAATAAAGCTCATGTTATTCTTTCTGTGTAGGAAACTTGGGAAATGTCTTAATAAATTCATTACTCAGAATAAGAGTGCTGCATTATTAGCATTCTTTTCACTGCATTTCCTCTCAGTCTGAAGCAGAGCAGAACAGTTTTGTGTAGTCTGGCAGTACGAGGTGGGGAGGTTGAAAAGTGTAAGATTTAAAAGTAAAAAATGTTTGGCAAGAAGTCAAACGCAGCCTCACAAGCCTCACTAGCTGTTTCCCAAGTTTCAAGTGAGATTCCAGGGTGGATCAAAGAACCTTATAATGTCCTTGTGAACAAGTGGTCTTGTGGTTTGGGGCTTTCAGAAAGATGGGATGAATGTCTTAGTGAAGCTGAGCCAAAGATAATTTATTAATTTATTATGTTTCCAAAAAGTACCTCTTGAAAAGAGTTGTGAATTATCTATTATAGGCAGAAGAGGGTTGATTTTGCTGCCTGCTTATAGAAAAAGGCATGAAAAATGTAAAGAGTTGGAACAAGAAAACCAGCAATTAGAGAGGCAGCTAGTAGATGCCAAAAATAATATAACCATTCTGTCTTGTCAGAATAAGTTATTGCAAGGGAAGACCGATACTTATTAATCTATTGCCAAAAAAGCAGCTGTCAAAGTCGCTCAAAACACGTATATGAGGCATAGGGGTAAAATAAATCAAAAGAAAGTTAATTTAACAATTGCTGAAGCAGGATTAGATTTGGACCCAAAAAAAAGGGATATGAATATTTGGGAGAGTACTGATCTTTCAAATTCCAAATAAGAAGACCTTAAAAAAGGTGGGGGCCAGTTTGAGACAGACAAGCCAAAAGTGGTTCGCGCACAGCTAATATTTAGAGCCCGGGAGGTATTCAAATGCACTCCCTAGGAAAATACACCCAGCCAGAAGTTAATGATATTATAGATAGATTCAAACAGAAATCTGGGGAAGCATTGCTTACGTGGATGGTGAGGTTGTTTGACACAAGTGCCTCTGGAATAGCACTAGATAGGGGAGGTTCACACAAGTTTTGTACCCTTAGCTCTGACCCCATAATACAAGAACAATTTAGACGGTATGGGAATCAAGGAGCAACTAATTTGTTACAATTGGCAGTTAAGGGGTTGTAGCCAACAATATCATATTGAATCAGATTGGCCACCAAATGATAAGCCTTGGTACATGTTGAGAGATGCTATGCAAAGAATTAAAGAAGAAAGTATGAAAACTGCTATTCTTTTGGATGAAGCTCACAATTTGTTATATGCTCCCTTAATAATTTCAGTACGAAATAAAATCATTTGCCTTGCTCATCCAGCTTACAAATAAGTGATAATGACTCTCCTAATTAATCAGACAGGGCAGGTATTGAAAGATGTGCTGGAGGCAGTTCACAAGTTGGGTGAGCTGGGAGACTTGAATAAACCAGAGAGAGCCTCGAGGTCTGAGGGTCGCACAGATAACAACAGAGTATCTAGGAGAGACATGAATATGGCATTACTGAAGGATGGTGTCAACAAGGAGCAGATTGATGGGATAGATACCAAAAGCTTGTGGGAGATGTACCGTAAGAGATGGTTAGACTGGAAAGAAGGCAGCAGAAGAGTTAACAAGCAAGATAATAAACATGTGACACAGAGTCAGCCACAGATGCAGGAGGACGGAAAAGAGAGGGACAAAAATGTTTGTTCACGAGGGAAAGAAGAGGAAGATTCAGACAGTAAGTGGTCAACCGCTGAGAGCAGAGAAGGAAGAGAATCTGCTTGCATCTATAAAAGCATATATCCAGACATGTCTTTAGCAAAAGTTGACAGGTTTAAATCAGATTAGGATACAGGCCAAGCTCCTGTCCAGGGATGGGCTTGAAAAGATAACAGACCCCATGCTGATTTAGAAATACACTGGAAGCACAAAAATATTCAAAGGGTTCGAGCATTAGTTGACACCGGAGTGGAGGCCTCTCTAATTTATCAAAATCCCAAAAAGTTTACCAGTCAGCACTACACAATCACAGGGTTCGGTGGAAAACAGACTCCTGCTGTGCAGACAACTATTCAGATGAAAATAGGAAGAACACCAAAAAGAGAATATGCTGTTTTGATTGTGCCCCTCTTTGAATATGTACTGAGAATTGACATTCTACTTACTTAGATGATGGATGTTATCAATTTGGATCAAAGAGATACATTTCAGCTCAAGCCATAAAGGTGGGACATCTGAAGATACCCCCAGTGAAGGTGCCCCTAGCAACCAAGGTAATTCACTTAAACCAATACCACATTCCTTGATAAAGTATTTGTCATTCCAGGAGAGTAATTGACCCAGTACATTGAAGATGTGGTGATTCAAGGAGAGATGGGGAGCATATACCAGCTGATAATTGTTATTTACAAGAATGATCATATTTGTCTCTTTTACAGATCATACTACGAGGTGTCTGTGTGCAAGCTGTCTGTGTGTTAGATGTGCTACATGGTCTCCTTTTGGACGTGTGTGTGTGTGTGGTCAGGAGAGACCAAAAGCCCCCAACTCCAAAACGATTGACAGACAATTCTGATCAACACTTTTACTGCCATTGACCGGAAATGTCTGGCTGAAAATGTGCTCAACTGTGCCTAGAGGCAACAACAGGGTCTTTTCAAGAGATACCGTAGCAACAACAAACTCTATGTCACTACCGAACCAATAAACATTGCAAAAGGATGGCGAATGACATGTCCGATCTCCACATTGTGACTTCTGCTAGTCATATCAAGCATGTCAAACTACCAGTAGGATGGTTATTCTCTTGTGGCAATACCACCTTTACATACATTCCTGCTAATATAACTGATGGACCATGTACCTTTACACGAGTAGGACTTATGATGTTTATCTAAATCAGAATATATAAGCCTAAGTTTTTCTATTGTAAGAGTTCCAAGATTAGCTGTTTATAATGCTCGAGTTATTAACAAGTTAGCATGTTTAATGGTTGAGAAAAGCAATCATATTTCCAGTACTTTAGCTGAATTATTGCTAGATATACAAGGTACTAAAAAAGCTGCATTGCAAAGAAGGGCCGCTATTGACTATTTACTGTTAAGGCACAATCATGGTTGCCCCGAATTTGAAGATCTGTGCTGCTTCAATTTGTCACACCACTCTAAATCCATCCAGTCCCATATTGACACTTTACATGAATTGGTGAAAGGAGTAAAATAAGATGTAAACAAAGGGAGGTGGGATTGATTGTTTAGTTGGTTGCCTGATTTTGGGCAACTGCGCAATGCTTTAGGCAGGATACAATGTTTAAACCAAAGAGAGTTAATTTCAGACCAGTATTATATGAGACTCACTGGTCAAAGGGTGTCATGTTATGCTTTTAACCACCAGCTCCAACTTGACCACTGACTCCATTTTGTACTTAGCTCAGCTTCAAACACCGTCACATTGGTGGCGCAGGTATTTTTACTTGCACAGCTTGTTAAACAGTTTTTGCTCTTCTCACCAGGGAGAGGAGCAAAACATGGGGGAGCACTGAAGATAAGCAGTCACTAAGCTGCGAATGTTATGATAGAGTAGGGTACTGCTTGGTCTTGGAAAAACACTGTGAGATTTGGCCAATCTGATGCATGTTTACTCAACACTGACCTGACAGAGCCAACATCTGATTTTCACAACTTATTCCAAGGAGGGGTGGTTTCTAGAACCTTCCTTTTTACATATGTTTAAAGGATATAAGGTAGGGAAACTTAGCAACTACAAAAAGAAGGAACTCATATGAGAAGGGACGACTTGCTCAGAAAATAAATCTCATTGCGCTTTAGTCTCCTTTTTGTCTTAGTTGGTCCGGGTTGCACAACCTGAATTTGGCTGGTAAAGGGATGAAGTCGGTGTCAAGCCCCATGGTGATGTTTTTAATTCTTATTTTAAGCTTTTTTTTGTGCATGCATGAATACGTAGTATATATACATTAATATGATATTCATTGTTGAAGTATTGCATTTGTTTATGTGTTCATTATTATTCTACTGCTGTGATTATTTTTACAATTGCACGTGTGTTGCTGCATTTGAAATAAAAGCTCACATTATTCTTTCAGTGTATGAAACCTGGAAAGTGCATTAATAAATTCATTACTCAGACTAAGAGTGCTGCATTCTTAGCAATTCTGTCACTGCGTCCCCTCTCAGGCCTTAAGTGTGACCTGCATGCAATAAAAATTGCCAAGTCAATTTGCAAGTTTAAAACTGCATTCAGGCTGCAATGTGAGACCTGGGACAGGTTTTAAAGTGCTACTTAAGTGGGTGGTGCAATAAGTGCTGCAGACCCACTAGTAGCATTTAATTTTACAGGCCCCAGATATATGGTATACCACTGTAAAAGGGACTGATAAGTAAAATAAATATGCCAATTGGGTGTAAGCCATTCAAATTATGTTTATGGGAGTGAGGACAAGCACATTAGCACTGGTTGGCAGTGATAAATTACAGAGACCTGAGGGCAACAAAAACAAATTTCTGCACACAAATCTAGATAAGTAGGCAAAATATTTGGGGGTACAACTACCCTAAGGCTGTCAGGTCTAACAATGACTTTCTCTTCACCCCTCTTTTTCTGTGCTCCTGCCTTCTTACAATTGCTGTCTCTTGTTCCAACATCAGTCGTCTACCTTCACCCTCCGTCTTCTCTCTCCTGATCTCTTTTTCTGTGCACTGTTTCTTTTTAATCCATGGGTCTTTGTGTTAGTCACAGTTAATTCTGCTCTCTACATCATAGAGCATGGGGCACATTACTGTGATTGACGGCATTCTGCCTTTTCACAAGGGTAGATGACTTCAATGTCATGGTCGTTTGAGCTAATATGTTGTGTTTCTCTTTTGAAAAATTCATCTTTCCCTTTTCTAAATTTTAAAATGTTTTTCAACCCTGTTCCCCCTGCCTCTCGCACCCTATTTCTTGCTGCAGAACTTTTGCAGGTGGCTGTCAGTGGCAATAGTTGGTCCATGTGGTAGTCCTTCTTCTGTTTAAGTAAGGTAGAACAAGCAATTCTCAATAATAATAAACATGTAGTTTGATATTCTTTGAGTGAATTAGTGGTCAGAGAATATGTACTAATCATCACATATGTTTATTTTAATTCACTTGAAAACAAATGAAAGCCTCTATTTGATTGAGAGGCAGCAGGGAATTATACCAGCCATGACATTTTTTGTCCCTCAATGGCGCACAGGCCTGGGACTCTTTTAAGGCTATTTAAATATAATTACAGATTTATGAGAATTCCATTCATGTACATATATGCCACATAATGAAAAAAAAGGTAGAAGCAAATGATAAATGCAGATGGACTTTACATACAAGCGAAAAAAACCAGACAGAAAATAGAGAAACAAGCATAACTATAAATATGTATTAAGGAGTACCATACGCATTTGAAGCAGTGTCTCTTGTGCTACAATTTGTGCTTAGAAACCACTCCATTCCTTTTGTGGGAGTTTTTTTTAGAAAGAGCTCACAAACTGTCCTATTTGGTGTCTTAGTGCTTGTGTTATAAGTGACGGTATTAGGTTTTTAGAGCAGGGACATTGAGGTAGGAGTCCTAGATAGTGAGCCATAAAGGTGTTTGATAGGGATAGGCAGCCCTCTATAGGACATCTGAATAGACCAACTCCCTCATCAGCCAAAATCACTTTCCAAGCCCTAGGCTTTGATAAAGGAGACAGGGAAATGGTTGGAGCCTGCAACACTTAATAAATATTTAGAAGCTGAACATATACCAGGGACTTGAGAAAATCAATATTACCTCCAGTGAAAATTAGAAATACTGACCACACTAAAAATGGGAAAACCACCTAAGGAGGTCTCTAATAACATGATTCAATAGCTCATTGACATTGTGGAAGAGGAATGTGAAATAGACAAAGCTGAAGTAAATGAACATACAAAAACAATCGAAAAGGAGACATCATTACAAAAAACTATGAAATACGCAACAAAGGCATAGATGACTATGAATAGGATTTGATCAAAGGGAAAACTGGAAATTTCATAGAGATTCAATTAGCTAGGGCGAGTATACACATTTTCAAAAATCAGAGCCAATTAGTCAATCAACTGAACTGGGATCCAGCTCTGACATTGAATCTCCAGGGAGCACAACCAAAACTACATCTATAAGAGTAGGTGTAAATTTTTAGGAGGAGGTAAAATGCAGCAGACTAGGTATACAGAACACAAACACCCCAGATATGAGAACTAGGACTGAGGCGCCTCAAAACAAAGGAGGACAACCAACAACTTTGGGGATCACAACAAGAGCCAGGAGGAAAGTACAAGAGAGAGCAAACACCAATTAATGACCAGAACTTCTGCACCACATTTACACAACAACAGACACAGATTGTAAATCGGGACCTTTCTTTCTGCCTGACCACCTTCTGGAATACCATCAACACTAAGGTGGGCCTCTTCAAATTCACTCACAGACTTAAGTTGCTCTCTTTCTATAGGGACAAACCAAAACAACCTACACCAAAAAATTCAAATCACACCTAGTACCCTCGAAGTACAAGATCTAGAGGATGTATATATATATATATATCTATATATATATATATATATAGATATATATATATATATAGATATATAAATATACCTTGTCACAACACTGTCAGTAACTGGGGAAGAAGAAGAAACAACAGTACTGATTGTGGCACAAGAGATGGGAACTGACACTATTGATACCAAGAACCATGCAATCAAATTTAAGTCACCTTTCACTCTTCAGCTACCTCAGGGAAATGCCATACATCTTTTTCATACAGCAGTATTACAGGATTTGAACAAAGAATACAAGAAATATGATAAAAAAGAAAAAGTATTATCTCAAAATAGCATCCATCATGAGAACAAAAAAAACAGCAGGACCCTATAAAATAACAGTGAGTTGGCTATAAAAGAAGATGAAGGGGGCAATGTGGTCCATTTACATACAGATGACTGCATCAAAGAAGTGATGAGAAAACTATCAGATCGAAATTGCTATCTTAAACTACAAGACAACCCCACAAGAGACATCCAAAGAGAAAGAAATTGAAACTGGAAGAATTGTACAACACAGGACTTCTAATGTGGGAAGAAAAGAGTCATCTGTACATTGACCATCCCAGGATTGACCATTTACCCACTTACAAAGGACCATAAAAATTATTTCCCCCGCCAGGGCCTCTTATTAATGCTGGCATTAATTCTATATGTTCGTGGGTAGAAGAACGTATTGACTACCATCTTAAACAACTAATTAAGAACCTTCCTGCCTACATTCAAGACTTGTAAGACATTCTGGGCAACCTTGACAACATCTCATGGGAGGCAGACTATGTACTAACCACCATTGATGTGGTAATCGTATATACCTTTATCCAACATACTGATGACATTGAAACAGTACAAAAGGCCCTTAATATCAACAATGCCCCCCAGCGGAAAGATTGGTTTGTAGAAGGCATTCTCCCTCAGTTACAGACCGGCTCTGGCTTGATTTACTAAACAGCAGAAAAACAAAATGATCCGTTTGTCATTCAACCAACCTGCTTGGTAACCTCTGTTCACAGTGCAAGCACTGCTGTTAAAATAAATGAACTCCTTTAGCAACATTTCTTGTCTATTAGTTCAGTGCCCTGATTAGAACCCTTGAACTGTTGTAGGTGCTATTTAAAGACTGGAAGGGAAAAAAGGGACTATTGGGCTGAAATCTAATATAGACATTATCCCCGACGATTGCTCACTTTTGAAGTTTGGTTTTGTGCTGTTTCCTCTGGTGTTCACACATTGGTCAGGGGTGTGAAATGAATTAGATGAGAGCCCCTTCTGGGAATTGAATTTCAGAACTGAGACATACTGGTTTTGATCACCACAAATGTTGTATTGTTTGCAATGTAATTTATGTTTGTTTAAAGTTGTGGGCTAGCAATATCTATGTATGACAATGTGATGCTACTAGTGTTTTATTCTGTTCATAACAATGCAATCAACAAATACAGCATGAAGTATGTTGCAAAGTGCATTAGATCACCCTGATTGAGTCATGTGGTCTTGAATTTAAAACAATATTATTGTAAAAGCCTGGTCCTTTTCCTTTTACATACTTAAAAACATTTTCAGCTTCAATCAGGAACTCTACAGGCAGATACAGGGTACAGCAAATACACATGCCTGCATCCTCTTGGGAGAAATAGAGACATTTTGTATCTGGCATGATCAATTTTCAAGATATAGCCCCATATAATCTTCTGGGGAGGTGCATTAACAACATACTCGGCATCTCGCAAGGCATAACAAGTACCTTACAGCAGTATCTCCAAAGGATCAATAATAATCAATTTAACATCCAGACTACTGCTCATTTCAGTACACTTCTGGAGCTGTCGATACTCTGCCAGGAAGAAGGACCGCTGTGCTGCTGAAAGGACTGTCACTCTGCTGGACTGCTAATTTAAAGTAATTGGCTTCCAGGACATTACTGTTTAAATAGAAATGGCAAGATACTAATAAAACGTTACAGAAAGTACGCTGTAGCAAACTCTTGCCTGAGAAAAGGTAGCTTTCAGCATAAAACAATTCTAAAAGATATTCCAAAGGGTGAATTATTTAGGATTAAATGTACTTGTAGCGCAACAGAGCCATTTTAACCTGTTGCATGTGAACTGTTGGACAGAGTGGAAGCAAGGAGATACCACAAAGCTGAGTCATTGCCAGATAGCACAGAAATAAATAATAAATCACCCAATCGCTATTGCAAACTTAGAATATATTACAAAAACAATCAAAGAACTCAATACTTTTTCCTGACTGACTTTCACAAAGGCCACAATAGAATCAGAAAAATCATATAAAGACACTGGCACTTACTTATAGGTAACCCCTGTAGAAAGCTGGCTCTGTATATACTATAGCAAAATGAGGTATAGTGTGCACAGAGTCCAGGAGTTCCCCAGAGGCTTAACAGAGGCTAAAGTAGATAAAACGAATGCTCTCTTTTGTGGTAGTGTGATCGAGCAGTTAGGTTTATCAGAGGGTAGTGCAAAGCATTTGTTGTACACACACAGTCAGTAAATGAGGCACACACTCAATGACTAACTCCAGGCCAATTGTTTTTAATAGCAAAAATGTATTTTCTTACTTTATTACTAGAACCATGAGAACTCTGTTGCAGGTAAGTACAGTTGTCAAGAGGTATCAAGCATATGTATCGAATGTACTTTGTTTGGGTTTTGTAGATAAAGCAGTTTACAAATAAGAAACCATTTTCTATTTCAAACGTTGACACACTGCAATATTCCAAAGGAGTCCATAGAGTCCTGGGGGGAGAAGTGTTAGCACAGAAAAAAGGTAAATACATGACTTACGATTCCAGTCTTTGGGAATTAGGATGTCCACAGGTCAAAGTTTAGGCTGACCACAGAAGTGCACAACCAGCAACATGGGGGCGGCTGGGTGCTGAGGTCAAAGTTGGCATCAGGTTTTCAATGGAATCCTATGAGGACTCAGGGTTCTCGGTAGAAAGCAGATTGCAGGCAAGTACCCCTGGTTCCAGGACACAGGCCTTGGGGTGTTTAGGTCAGCACCGGGGAGGGGACACAGGATCACACCAAACACACACCCTCAGCGGCACAGGGGCGGCTGGTTGCAGGGTGCAAACTCAGAGCTGGGCTCCCAATGCTTCTCAAAGGGAAGACCTCAGGTTCTGTGGGCATCACATGCAGAGTGGAAAGGGCTCATGGATCTGGGGTGTCCATTTTGAGATTTCTTCTGGACAAGGGAGGCACATTCCTGACCATATTGGTCCCTATCTTCCAATACAAGTTGGAGGATTCTGAAAGGAGGGGTCACTTCAGCTTTGGACATCTTAGGGGTGATCCCAGCTGGATTGGTCAATCCTTGTTTTTCCTAATTTTCCTGCTAGACTTGTAGCCAAATGTGGCGCTTGGTCCGGAGGGCGGTAATCTCCACTAGCTGGAGTGTGCTGGGGCACTGTACCAGGAGGCCTAAGCTTTTGAGGCTCACTGTCAAGTGTTACAGTTTCTGCAGGGGGAGGTTTGAAGCACCTCTACCCAGAGCAGGCTTTGTTTCTGATCCCAGAGAGCACAAGGGCTCTCACCCCATGGGGTCAGAAACTTGTCTGTTAGTGGCAGGCTGGCACAGACTGGTCAGTCCTGCACTAAAGGGTTGGGTATAATACAGGGGACAAAGTGGTACAGTTTTGAAAAAGAACACTGATGCTGGGGCCTGGTTAACAGGATCCCAGCACACTGTTAGTCAAGTCAGCATCAATATCAGGCAAAAAGTGGGTGGGGGTAACCATGCCAAAAGGGACACTTCCCTATAACCCCTCTGTCAACACTCGCATCCCAGCCTTATCCCAAATGGGCTTTTGACGTGCAAAGAACCTGGATCACTTCTTGTGCAGATTTGATTTCAATGGTAAAAGACAAATAAAACCAAGTTTTCTGAATAAACCTATGGGCTTTTTTACATGCCACATCAGCAAATTTGGAAACACCAAAATCAAGGAATCCGTACCAGAACCAGGAAATATTTTCGAGAAAGGGGTTGGGTGAACTCCAACAACGTCTCCGCGATCTACATCATTCTATGTCCATGCCCTAAAATGTATGTGGGCAGCATCATCACATCCCTCTAACCCAGGTTCAAGATTAGAGAAACATAAACTAAACTGGTGTAGGCCTATATTTCCCTGAATATTACAATCAAGAACACCAACATGACAAAAACTTTATCTTCTTTGGTTTAGAACACATCAAGGTCCACTCGCAGGAGGAAACTGTGAACTCAAAATGAGACAATGGGAAAGTGAATTCATTCTGAGACTGAACAAAATTAAAAGGTATTGAACAAATACTGTACATAGAAATGCATTTTTGGCAGCAAGACACATAACTAGCTGCCAATAACTCTAGTCTGCCAGGGTCCCAGAAACAGCTTGAAACCGTTAAAAAAATACAAACTTGTTTCAAAGTGTGGTTGCAGAAAACTATGGCCCTCATTACGACCCTGGTGGTGGGTGACAAAGTGGTGGTAATACTGCCAACAGGCTGGCGGTAACTACTGCCAAATTATGACCACAGAGGAAGCCGCCAACAGCCAGGTGGAAGACAAAGTTCCACCCACCATATTTGGACATGGGGAAACCGCCACCATTTACAGGGCAGTACCAATGCCAACAAAAGGCTGGCGGAAACAGAGCTCAGTACTGAAAGGACTCATTATTGGAGACACAGGGAAGATCCACGCCGCCATGGAACATGAACTTCAAGTTTTCCCAATGATCTTCTACGTTATGCTCCACCTGGAACACCAACGCCGACGAAGACGACGATGGTGAGTACACCTGCCTAGCACACAAGGCAGGGTGGGAGGAAAAAGAGAGTGACACACACACCATGACAGACACATACCAAACACACAACCAGCTGCATTACAAAAACAATGTGGCCCTGAAAATCAGCAGAATTATGCAAGGACAGCAGGAATTGACGTAAGTGATTGTAATCAGATCAACATCAAAATCAATAGGTTGATTTGACAATGAAACAGCTATGTACACATGTAAAAAAAGGGATACTGCCCAGTTCAAAGGGCCCACCCACATGGCAACAGGGTACAGTCTAAGGCTCAATTCGAATCCTGAGCACATCCAGATAGAACACTGAAGGGGCATCAGTTTGCAACTAGGCAGGCACCTCAGGGGGGGCACCTCAGACGAATTCGGGAACAAGCCCACTGGTTCTGGAGGGGGCAACATGTCCATTGCTTTGTCCTGGGGAGTGCAAGGCCCCAGTTTCTCAAGTGGGTGTCTTGCCCACTGGTTCTGGAGGGGGCAACATGCCCATTGCTTTGTCCTGGGGAGTGCAAGGCCACAGTCTCTCGAGTGGGTGTCTTGCCCACTGGCACACCGCAGCCCCTGAAGGATGGACTACATAGCGTCCGCTGGTGGTGATGGCTACATGGTGGTGATGGTTGGGGGAGGCTCCTGGGCAACCCCTGCACTCACTGATAGCTGCATGGTGGTGGTGGTTGGGGGAGGTTCCTGGGCAGCCCCTGCACTCACTGATGGCTGCATGGTGGTGGTGGTTGAGTGAGGCTACTGGGCAGCCCCTGCACTCACTGATGGCTGCACATCCACGGCTGGCTGTGGGAGCCCCGTGACAGCTTGTGGTGGTGGTGGTGCTAGCCTGACAGGTTCTGCTGGCATAGAGTGACTCTTGTCCTCCTGTTCATGGGTGAGGGATCCCTTACCCTTCCTGGCAGGGGTAGATGGGCTCTTCCCCTCTCTGCCTAGTGGTACAGGCTCCTTCCCCTTCCTCATAGCAGGTGCAGGCTCCTTCCCCTTCCTCACAGCTGGTGCAGGCCCCTTCCCCTTCCCCTTCTTCACAGCTGGGGCAGGCTCCTTCCCCTTCAGTGTTGTAGGTCTTGCATCCTTACCACCGTGAGTAGGTGGTGCTACCACTGTCCCCGTGGACTGTTTGGCTGAGGTGCTGAGCTGTGTCCGTGGTACCCTGCCCATACTTGCATGATGGGGGGTACGGGTAGGGAAGAGGTCAAGTTGGGAAAGTAGAAGCTTTTTAGGGACGTTGGGGTGGGAGGAGGGAGGAGTAATGGGAGTGGAGGAAGAGGGAGTGGTTGTTGGAGGTGTATGTCAGCTGGATTTGGGTGCAGGTGCATGGGCTGAATGCTGTTGTGAGGTGGATGGCTGTTGGGTGTCTGAGTGCTTGCGTTTGTGTCATTTAGGAGGGGGGACAGACACGGTGGGAGCGGACACAGGGGACGCTTGCATGGATGTTGTGGAGGTGTCTGCCAGTGATGTGTGTGTTCTGCTTGGTGGGGTGATGCTGGAAGTGGATATTGATGTATTGCATGCAGAGGTGAGTGTGGACGTAACTGGGAGGGAGGTGGAGGAGGAGGAGGAGGAGGAGGAGGAGGAGGGGAGACAGTGGAGGCAGTGCATGTTGTCATGTCTGCAACGGTATGGTGTTTGTGGGAATGCTTTTGGGATGAAGTGTGTTGCTTGTGTTTGCCTGTGATACTCTTGGGTGTTGTCTTGTGTGCATGCTCGTCTGTTTGTGTGCTTGGGATGGGTTGGGGTTAAGGAGAATGGGACTGGGAACTGGAAGTTGGAGGGGGGACGGTATAAACAGGGACAATGGCTGCCATCAGAGAGGAGGCCAGAGCCTGAATCAATCTTTGTTGGGCCGCCAAACCACCATGAATGTCCTCCAAGAATGCAATGTATTGCTGCATCTGGGATGTCAGCCCCTGGATGGCATTCACAATGGTTAACTTCCCTACAGAGATGAATCTCAGGAGGTCAATAGCCTCCTCACTCAGGGCAGCAGGGCTCACTGGGGCAGGGACTGAGTTGCCAGGGCGAAGGAGATGCCTACCCTCCTGGGTGAGTGGGCATGGGCAACATGCTGAGGGGCTATTGGGAGGGCGGTGCTGATTCTGGGGTGGTGGCAGTACCTGCTGCTGGGGTGGTCACAGAGGTGTCTGCCACCACCAGGGAGCTCCCTTCGGAGGAGGTATCAGAGTCTGTGTTGTCCCCTCCTGTCTCCACCGTGGTGCACCTCTCGCCGTCCGTCCCACTGGTTCCCACGGCACCAGTGGACTCTGCCTCCAGGGTCCTGTGGGATGCAGCTCCGTCTGTCGCCAGTGCCTCAGCTCCTCTGCCAGATGATGCTAATGCACATAAGGAGAGGATGACAAAACAAGAACGGGGGGGAGACAAAGGATACACTAGATCAATGACTGTGCCAACACCACCGTTTGCGTACACAGCACCCTCACACACAGGGAACAGGCCTACGCATTATGCAGTGCACTACCAGTGATATAACTAGTCACCAAGGTATGAGGAGGAGCACTCACAGCCAACTGCAGCACACCTGGGACCCAAGCAGCCCTGCCTAGAAGTGAATACAAAAAAGCTAGGATACCTGTATTTGTCATGTAACCCTTACCCTTCAGAGGACCTACGCTGCTATGTCTGGCCTGGCCTTAGGGGCACCCACAACCACCACCCGGATACCACCCCACCAGCAATAAGTTGTAATGATACCCACTGCACTCACACCCTTGTGGCTGCTGTGATGCCCTCAAGTGCACATCCAGCTTAGGGTAGGCCACTGCCAGTATGCAGGCCATCAGGGGGGTCAGGGTCCGATGGGCACCCCTTCCTCGTTGGGATGCCATCCCCAGCTGGGCCTCCACGGGCTTCCATGCCCAGCGTCTTAGGTCCTCCCACCCTTTGCGACAGTGGGTCCTTCACCCGCCATCGACCCCAGTGGTCCTCACCTCCTTGGCAATGGCATGCCATAATCCCTTCTTTTGATGGGCGCTGACCTGCAGAGGTAATACATACAGAGAACTCCATTAAATGAACAGTCCAGCCTGTCACACACATGGCCCACGATACCCGATCCTATCCACATTGCAAAACACATAGGCCAGCTCACAACATGTACACCACCAAGAGGAGATCCACCCACCCTTACGCGATGCCTTCACACACAACTCCATGCATTCATGCCACATGCATCATACCCATAGCGTACTCACCTATTGGTCTGGAGGCCCATACAGCTGTCCGTACTGGGGTAGGACCCCATCCACCATTCGCTTCAACTCCTCCGAAGTGAAGACTAGGGCCATTTCCCCAGTCACACGGGCCATGGTAGGTTCCAGACACAGGTCACAGCAGCACATGCAGTGTAGGTCCTCTCCGGTGGAAGGTCAGGAAACAAGTGAGGAATGTGAAATAAAATGGCAGTCACATCCACATATAGTGTCACTGCCGGCATACATCCCATTGGCCAGTGTACTCCATAGGGCCCAATATTATCTAATGAGGAATTGCACGGCGGTTCACGACCGCCTACCGCCACGGGGCACAACGTTGGCGGAATTACCTCACTTCCACCTGTCCCTCCACACAGGACAGGCGGTCGCCATTTCAAGGGGGAGTGAACAGGCCTATCAATAATTGCTGCATCACATGATAAAAAGCACATACTTTTAAATTCCACTGCCCCAAAACATGATTGCATGATGTGGACTGCTGTTGTGGTATAGTTGTTCCAAATGTGACAGCCTTCTCACTCTTGTGTCCCTTAGATGAATAGGAGATGGAGACATACCCCAATGTACAGACCCCTGGTGGACTTAGCTACACTGGAGGACAGGCACATAATACTTACCTATAGACCGGACAGGGCCACAATCACAGAGCTGTGTGCCCACTTGGAGCCTGACCTGTTATCAGCTATTCGTCATCCGACTGAGATCCCCACCTCTTGTGCACGTTCTATCAGTGCTCCATTTCCTGGCAACTGCCAAGTGACAGTAGGCTTGGCAGCAGGAATGTCACAGCCAATGTTCTCAATAGTGCTGGCAAGAGCCTTGTCCGCCCTGATAAAACATATGCGCAGCTACATTGCTTTCCCCCAGGTGGAAGGTTTGGCCACTGTGAAGGCATATCCTCAATATAATTGGGGTTATTGACGGAACACATATAGCATTTGTCCCCCCCCCAGCAAAATGAACAGGTGTACAGAAATCTTAAGAGTTTCCACTCCATGAATATGCAGATGGTGTGGCGGACCACTACATCTCTCACATCAATGCTAAGTATCCTGGGTCGGTGCATGATGCCTTTGTCCTGAGGAATAGCAGCATCCAAAATGCGATGGCCCAACTATAGAGACACACGGTGTGGCTTATAGGTGAGCCTTGGTCCCCACCCAGTTTATGTGGCTGTATGCCTATGCTTTTGGCTAAATAGGATAGTGTGTGGCTAAATGTCGTCCCTTAATATTTGCAGGTGACTCTGGTTACTCAAACCTATTGTGGCTGCTGACCCCTGGGAGGAATGCCAGGACAAGGGCAGAAGAACGTTATAATGAGGCACATGAGCGAACCAGAAAGATAATTGAGAGAACCTCTGGCTCCTGAAGGCCAGGTTCAGGTGCCTCCATCTGACAGGTGGATCAATGTGCTACTCACCCAAGAAGGTCTGCCAGAGAGTTGTGGCATGCTGCATGTTGCACAACCTGGTCCTCAGACGCCATGTACCTTTTCTGCAGGAGGAGACTGGAGATGCCCCTGTGGCAGCTATGGACCCTGAGGACAGTGAGGATGAGGTCAACATTAGTGATCCGTCAGTACTTCCAATGACACACAGGTGAGACAGTGCAACTTCACATTTCTAGGACTATTGTTGTATTCTGTGTGACATTAGCGTGCTGGCATTACCCACTTGTTTCCCCTACTTACTGTTACCTATGGATTGTCATTTTACAGATGTTGGTGATATGACAAAAATGTCCTGGTGTGATCACAACAGCCAGCAACAAGTCATTCATACTATACTCTCACTATGTACAGTTCATTTGCAATGGTTGTAGCTGTTTCAATCAATACAAATTTGCAATACATGAAATACTAGTAGTCAAGTTTTATCCAAGGATGTTTATTGTAGTACTAAAAAATAGAGGGGAAAGTGAAATGGAATAGGGTGATGATAGAGTGAAATTCCAGGCTATTGTTCCAGTCTGTTTGTCGCACAGATGCAGTATCCAAGGGGGACATAGGAAGGGGAGCAATGGTAGTTTAAGGTGGACAAGGTGATAGAGTGGGACACAAGGGGGACATTCAGAAGAGCCTCATTTCCCAGCGGTGGTCTTGGCAATTGTCTCTGGCTTCTGTCTGGTTTGCAGGGAACGTTTGCGGGGTGGTTCACTTTCTGCAGGGGGAGGGATGCTGGTGGGCGGTGGGTCCTGTAGCGGGGCCTCCTGCCCACTAGCGGAAGTAGTGGGCTGGTAGATGGACTGGCCAGTGGTAGGGGCCCGCTGTTGTGATGTTGCTTCCCTCATGATGTTGGCCATGTGTGCCAGCACCCCTGCTATGGAGATCAGGGTGGTGTTGATGGTCTGCAAGTCCTCCCTGATCCTCTGATACTGTCCCACCTTCAGCCACCTGTTCTCCTGCACATTGTCAAGGATCTGGCCCATTGTGTTCTGGGAATGTTGGTAGGCTCCCAGGATGTCAGACAGTGCCTCCTGGAGAGTTGGATCCCTGGTCCTGTCCTTACCCTGGCGCACAGCAGTCCTCCCAGTGTCTCCCAGTGTTTGCCTGTGCCTCTGTCCCATGAATGGTGTGCCCACTGCCACTGACCCCAGGTCCCTGGTTGTCTTGGCTGTGAGATGTGACCTGGGGTCCTTGTACAGGTGGGCACACTGCTGATTGACTTGTGCTGGGGGCAGAGGTGTGGGTATGCTGGGTGGGTGCTGTAGTGTTGGTTCCTGATGGCGAAGGCTCTATGGTGGTCTGTGAGTGGCCTTAGGTGACCGACTGTCCAATGGTTCCTGATGGGCCAGGTTGGTCCTCCAGATCCTGAAGTCCAGAGTTACTGTCATCACTGGCGGCCTCTTCTGTTGGGGGACTGGATAGCGGTGGCACCTCCTCTCCACTGACATTGGCTGGGGTGTCTGTAGGGATGTAAATGATGTATTATGCTTCAAGTGTATGACATTTGTACTTCCGTAGCTTCCCCTTCATGGTTGGTGTTACCCTGCCAGCTTTTGCTTGTGTATGGTGATGTATTGTGGGATTGTTAGTTTCCCTATGCTGTGCTTGCTTTAATGATGGGTGTCCATGCAGGGCTGGGAGTGGTGTCCATGCATTGGTATGGCATGCAGGGCTTGGCATTGGGATTAGTGAGATGCGTGGGTGCACTGTGTGGGATTGAGTGGAGTGATGGGAGTGAGGGTGAGGCTGTGAAATTACATGCAGGTATTGGGGGTGATGTGTTAAATGTTGACTTACCATTGTCCAGTCCTCTGGCCACTCCAGCGAGTCCCTCAGGATGCAGTATTGCCAGTACCAGGTCCTCCCCTGCTGTGAGTTGTGGGGAAGAGGTGGGGGGCCATCAAAAGTCCTCTGTATGGTGAGCTGGTGTCTTGCTGCTATGGAAGGTACCTTCCCCCGTAGGTCGTTCCACCTCTTCCTGATGTCGTCCCTTGTTCTTGGATGCTGTCCCACTGCGTTCACCCTGTCCACAATTCTCCGACATGGCTCCATCTTCCTTGCAATGGAAATCTGCATTACCTGTGCGCCAAAGAGCTATGGTTCTACCCTGACAATTTCCTCCACCATGACCCTTTACTCCTCCTCAGTGAAACAGGGGTGCCTTTGTGGTGCCATGAGTGTTGTGTGATTAGTGTTGGTGAGGGTGTGTTGGGTAATGTGGTGGGGTGTGTGATGTGGAGTGTGTGAGGGGTGTATGAGTGTAAGTGGTGTGTGTGTCTAGTTGTCTCTGTGCTCTTCTTCTAAGTCTCCTGGCGGCAACTGGTGTTCATAAGGGGTTGTGGGTAATGTGGATGTGTGTCTTATAGTGGTGTGGGTGTGGTGTGTGTATGGGTGTCAGGTGTGTGTATTTGGTATTGGCCAATGTTGTGTTGTTTTGTATATGGGTGTCCATTCTGAGCGCAGCAGTATGTACATCCAATGGTTTACCGCTGTTGAATGTCCGCTCTGGTGATTCTTGGATCATAATGTGGTGGGTGTTGTTTTGTTGGTGTAACGGTATTGGTTTTGGGTCCATCACTTTATCACTGATATTTGGTCTGGCGGATTTGTGTGTGTGGCTACATTCTGTCAGATTGGTGTGTGTTTGTCAAAATATGGTGAACGGATATTAGCCACTGTGGCGGTAAGTTGGTGTCCATCAGCGTGGCGGTAAGCGGGATTTACCGCCAATGTCATAATGAGCACCTATATCTGCTTTGGATTTGGTCTACTTATTTAAAGGGAATTAGTTATTTCCCTTACAGCGGGAATTTGCAATTACTGCTAGAAACAAATTCTTTACCATACATGCTACTATAATTTCTGTATCAATATATCAAATACCTTCTCAGGAACACCACATGCAGTATCAAATTTACTATGAATTTTTTGTCCATTTTGTGATCAAATTACTACAATGTATCTATACAAACCCACATTTGTTTCTGACCAAACTTGTATGAAGAATAAAATATCTATGGATGACTCATTACCGGCTCCACAGGACCAAGATCATGTTCCATAATAAAAAACTGATAGAAGTGACGTCCCATGAAAATGCAACTCAAAACTACTTAGGAACAAAAATACCTAGCAATCTCAAAAAACAGTTCACTGCATCTAAAATACTGTAAATATATTTACTGAGGAACTTATAGGGGAACTTCAGTGAAAGTTGCAACCATTCCAATATAGTCATTGCTCCCTTTGCTCTAAGATGATCAGATTATAAATATACATGTCACAGCACATAAGTCCATAATATTGTTGTGATGTACAATGATATTAATGAAAGATTTTATTGATCTGAATATAGTGTTAAGAATCTGTCAAAGGGAGGTTCTGTTAAAAGGCCCGCATTAGGTTCCCATCATAGATTTTAGCTTTAGCTTGACACCTTTTATAAATGGTGGCTTTGTATATCACTTTTCACTAACACAAGAATGTGCTGCACACACATTGATTCCTAGAAGGCATTGTCACCTGTAGTTGACACATTCAGTCCATTGATGGACAATCAGAACATGCTGCCCTTGTTTTCTTTTTCCATGTTCATTAGGAGACAACTTGTTTGTGCTAGATGAACCACAGTAGCAGCTCTGCACATCTGTCACAGTGTGATAAGAACAGTGTTTTATTATATAAATAGCAACTAGGTTACACTGTTTGAGAGGAGCACCTAATGCCAGCTGATCATGGAACAGCTGTGATCTGAGACTGAGATGTAGCCCACTGACTCTCACCTCTATGCTGCAAGGGAAGATAACCTGTGTACTGAAACCAGCATCCTGCGCTTCCTGGCACCTAGGACCAAGGTATAGGTGTTAAACTATCTCAACTGATCTGGCAGAAGGGTATTCCCGCTATGATCTCTTTAGTATAGTTTTAGAGACAGATAGGAGTTAGGTAACATTAGTAACAATTACCATGGTTGAATTGTTTATATTGCTACCTTTCCAACAATGCTGATTACAATAACATATCTAATCTTTGTAATAATTGCTGTCATGCTTTTTTTGCAGGAATACAATCATTTCAATAAATGTTTTGTAAATGCATTGTTGTTTCTTTCTTTTGTTTACCTTGGGCATGCAGAAGTTACCAAACAAAAGCGTTAGATCTGTTTCCACGGATTCCTTGCGAATCAAAGTGTCATGTTCGAGATTTCCAACAACATCTATTTCCCTGGTTAGTTTTGGGGGATTGGATATAGCACTCTGAGCTAGCCAAAACAAACAATTACTGATTATATAGGTAGACTAAGGGCCTCATTTACTATTCCATTACATCCTATGGAAATTGTAATATGGCAGACAGAATAACCAGCACATTTGTGACAGAGAAACCTTTCTGCCAAGATCTAAATCACGGCCTAAGTATAGATATTATGAAGTTCTTGTTGTTATACACACAGTCCTACTAACCTCCTAGGAATCGTATAACATTGCACCACCAACCTTTACGTCAGGTACTTAATTAATGGATCTCCTGAGTAGTTTTCTCGCGTGTGCCAAAATCACCTTATTCACCACTATGTTCATGGTGAAAAAGATTTATCCTCCTTACCACACTTACACCTGAATAGGCTGTGTCCTGTCCATAAAGAAAGGGTTTAACTACCCTGTATTGTTAGTCCAGCCAACTTGGAGCCAGGGTACTTGTACTTCAAAGCCACTAGCTAGAAGCTTCTCCCACTTTCCAAAACCAGGGTACCGAATTATAAATACTGGACCTCAAACACCACCACTGCAGTACACTTCTGGAACTGTTGATACTCTGCCAGGAAGAAGGACCACCTGTGAAAGAAGACATGGACCTGCACCTCCAACTTGCTATAATGAATCCACTGTAAAAATGGGCTAGCTTGCTGGCCTCCTGATCTGAGCCTCAGGGACATAATAGGTTCACACAGCTCCTGGACCAGTCCTCAACAAGTTCCGGACCCCCAAGAGGCACCTCTCTGGTCCTGGGCCTCTGGAGGAGATTTTCCAGCTCTTTAAGTCAAGGTTTTGGGCTCCTCATAAACACGATTGGGTCTGTTCTCTCCAGGAACTTGTTGCTCTCCCAGGAATGCAGATCAAGCATCCATAGGTTCATCTCCTCACACAGCAAGTATCTCCACTTACAACTGAATGGCTCCAGTCCGCCCATCCACGATGCCCAGCCAGCTCTTCGTGCTCCCCCGAACATCGCCAGTGACGCTTTCCCTGCTTCCAGTGAACATTTTCCCCATGACTCTTGGCCAATTCTTGAGAAGGTAAAACTTCAGCAAGACTAACCTGGGACTGTATCCAATCCATGTGCTATTGTGGTCCGTTTCAAATTTTGACTTTGACCCGGTCCAGCGCATCCAGATAGTCACAGTTGGTGATTTATGCTCCTAGGTGCCATAATGCAGTTCATTATTTAAAAATTCATAACTCACATTCTACTTATTATATTTTTGTTGTCTTCATAGTGTTTTATTTATTAATTCATGTTCTAATTCTTCTAACCAGGTGTGGTATCTTTTTGTGTGGTGTTTGTGACTGTTTTATTGTTTGAAGTTTTGCACAAATATTTTAGACATTGCCTCTTAAGTTAAGCCTGACTGCTCTGTGCCTAGCTACCAGGGGATGAGCACAGGTTAACCTAGGGTGTGTTTGTGACTTAGCCTCACTAGCATTGTGGTTCCTGTTTGAACAGGGTGCATACCTCTGCCAATTTCTAACAGCGAGTGAGATGTTACCTTTGGGGTTGAGGCACACAAGGCTTATAAATACAAAGTTTTTATTCCTGGGTTACCTTTACTGCAGTTGATCCTAAATCACAGGCATTTCACACATCCACTGAAGCAGCAGTTCCAGTTTTCTGACAAGCGTTACAAATATTTAGAAACACCATTATCATTTCAGGAGCATCAAAATTAGTTCCAAGGTGTACTCCCACACAAACTACAAAATGTAGGACTGGGTCACCTCTGCAATGATGGGGCAAACTGGCCAACTCTAGGTGGCTACACACCATATGCAAACAAAGGAACATTATATAATGTTGAAATGCGTGGTTTATATAGACATTTAGGGGGTGATTCTAACCCTGGTGGTCGGTGTTAAAGCGGCGGCCAACCCGCCAACAGGCTGGCGGTAAAAAAAATGGGATTCTGAGCCTGGCGGGAACCGCCAACACAGACAGCCACCTTAACACTCCGACCGCCACGGCGGTACAAACAAACAGCGCGGCGGTCACCGCCAACAGACAGGCGGCAGACAATGTACCGCCCACACTATTCCAACTCACCAATACGCCACCTTTTCCGGGGCGGGACCACCGCCGATAAAAACACGGCGGAAACAGACTACGGACGGGAAAACGCTCACCACTACGCACTCCAGGAGGAAGGAGGACAGCATGGAACCCGAATTAAACATCCTACCTGCTCTCGTCTACCTTCTCATCTACCACGAGTACGAAGTCCGGCGCAGACGACAACGGTGAGTACTGCACCTACGACACACGGGAGGGGGAGGACGAAAGGTTACGGGCACACACATATGCGACCCCCCCCCCCCCAACTATGTACTCACCAATGCAGAGCACCAAGTCACAGTGACACCACCCAAACACCCCTGAAAAATGCTAGGACATAATCATATTTGGAATAAATATTTATGTACCAAAAAGCTCCAGAAAATTATCGTACAACCATGAAAGATATTCACAACAAAACTAATGACATACACATCAGTGTATAACTGAAGTACCAAGTCCTGCACATCCTACGAATTCAGCATGTCCGTGGGCCAAAGTCTTGAGAAATAAGGGCAAAGCCCACACAGGAGACCTGAGTCCTTTGGAGAGAACACTGCAGGGGCATCAGATGTAAAAGCTACAGGCACCTCAGGGGGAAGGGAAGGGGGGGGCACCACAGCCACATGAGTCCACGACGCCAGATCCACGAGGAGCCACCATGCCCACTGGACCATCCTGGGGAGTGCAAAGCCACAGTCTCTCAATGTCTCTACAGTGGGTGGGCTGCCCACTGGACCATCCTGGGGAGTGCAAAGCCACAGTCTCTCAATGTCTCTACAGTGGGTGGGCTGCCCACTGGACCATCCTGGGGAGTGCAAAGCCACAGTCCAACAGGTGGATGACAGTCTCCACTGGTCAAGGAGGAGGCATGGTGGGCACAGTGAACCATAAACGGTGCTTGAGACGGCGGTGCCCAGCGGAGCGGTGCTTGAGATGGCGGTGCCCAGCGGAGCGGTGCTTGAGAGGAAGGGCCCAGCGGAGCGGTGCTTGAGATGAAGGGCCCAGCGGAGCGGTGCTTGAGACGGCGGTGCCCAGCGGAGCGGTGCTTGAGAGGAAGGGCCCAGCGGAGCGGTGCTTGAGAGGAAGGGCCCAGCGGAGCGGTGCTTGAGACGGCGGTGCCCAGCGGAGCGGTGCTTGAGAGGAAGGGCCCAGCGGAGCGGTGCTTGAGATGAAGGGCCCAGCGGAGCGGTGCTTGAGACGGCGGTGCCCAGCGTAGCGGTGCTTGAGAGGAATGGCCCAGCATAGCAGTGCTTGAGAGGAAGGGCCCAGCGGAGCGGTGCTTGAGACGGCGGTGCCCAGCGGAGCGGTGCTTGAGAGGAAGGGCCCAGCGGAGCGGTGCTTGAGAGGAAGGGCGCAGCGGAGCGGTGCTTGAGATGAAGGGCCCAGCGGAGCGGTGCTTGAGACGGCGGTGCCCAGCGGAGCGGTGCTTGAGAGGAAGGGCCCAGCGGAGCGGTGCTTGAGATGAAGGGCCCAGCGGAGCGGTGCTTGAGATGAAGGGCCCAGCGGAGCGGTGCTTGAGACGGCGGTGCCCAGCGGAGCGGTGCTTGAGAGGAAGGGCCCAGCGGAGCGGTGCTTGAGATGAAGGGCCCAGCGGAGCGGTGCTTGAGAGGAAGGGCCCAGCGGAGCGGTGCTTGAGAGGAAGGGCCCAGCGGAGCGGTGCTTGAGAGGAAGGGCCCAGCGGAGCGGTTCTTGAGACGGCGGTGCCCAGCGGAGCGGTGCTTGAGAGGAAGGGCCCAGCGGAGCGGTGCTTGAGATGAAGGGCCCAGCGGAGCGGTGCTTGAGACGGCGGTGCCCAGCGTAGCGGTGCTTGAGAGGAATGGCCCAGCGGAGCGGTGCTTGAGACGGCGGTGCCCAGCGGAGCGGTGCTTGAGAGGAAGGGCCCAGCGGAGCGGTGCTTGAGACGGCGATGCCCAGCGGAGCGGTGCTTGAGAGGAAGGGCCCAGCGCAGCGGTGCTTGAGAGGAAGGGCCCAGCGGAGCGGTGCTTGAGATGAAGGGCCCAGCGGAGCGGTGCTTGAGACGGCGGTGCCCAGCGTAGCGGTGCTTGAGAGGAATGGCCCAGCGTAGCGGTGCTTGAGAGGAAGGGCCCAGCGGAGCGGTGCTTGAGACGGCGGTGCCCAGCGGAGCGGTGCTTGAGAGGAAGGGCCCAGCGGAGCGGTGCTTGAGAGGAAGGGCCCAGCGGAGCGGTGCTTGAGATGAAGGGCCCAGCGGAGCGGTGCTTGAGACGGCGGTGCCCAGCGGAGCGGTGCTTCAGAGGAAGGGCCCAGCGGAGCGGTGCTTGAGAGGAAGGGCCCAGCGGAGCGGTGCTTGAGATGAAGGGCCCAGCGGAGCGGTGCTTGAGACGGCGGTGCCCAGCGGAGCGGTGCTTGAGAGGAAGGGCCCAGCGGAGCGGTGCTTGAGATGGCGGGGCCCAGCGGAGCGGTGCTTGAGAGGAAGGGCCCAGCGGAGCGGTGCTTGAGATGAAGGGCCCAGCGGAGCGGTGCTTGAGATGGCGGTGCCCAGCGGAGCGGTGCTTGAGATGAAGGGCCCAGCGGAGCGGTGCTTGAGAGGAAGGGCCCAGCGGAGCGGTGCTTGAGATGGCGGGCCCTGTTCAGCGGTGCTCTTCTCCACGGCGGGGCCCTGTTCAGTGGTGCTCTTCTCCACGGCGGGCCCTGTTCAGCGGTGCTCTTCTGCACCGCGGGCCCTGTTCAGCGGTGCCTATCTCCACGGCGGGCCCTGTTCAGCGGTGCTCTTCTGCACCGCGGGCCCTGTTCAGCGGTGCTCTTCTCCACGGCGGGGCCCTGTTCAGCGGTGCTCTTCTCCACAGCGGGGCCCTGTTCAGCGGTGCTCTTCTCCACGGCGGGCCCTGTTCAGCGGTGCTCTTCTCCACGGCGGGGCCCTGTTCAGCGGTGCTCTTCTCCACGGCAGGGCCCTGTTCAGCGGTGCTCTTCTGCACCGCGGGCCCTGTTCAGCGGTGCCTATCTCCACGGCGGGCCCTGTTCAGCGGTGCTCTTCTGCACCGCGGGCCCTGTTCAGCGGTGCCTATCTCCACGGCGGGCCCTGTTCAGCGGTGCTCTTCTGCACCGCGGGCCCTGTTCAGCGGTGCTCTACTCCACGGCGGGCCCTGTTCAGCGGTGCTCTTCTGCACCGCGGGCCCTGTTCAGCGGTGCCTATCTCCACGGCGGGCCCTGTTCAGCGGTGCTCTTCTGCACTGCGGGCCCTGTTCAGCGGTGCTCTACTCCACGGCGGGCCCTGTTCAGCGGTGCTCTTCTGCACCGCGGGCCCTGTTCAGCTGTGCCTATCTCCACGGCGGGCCTTGTTCAGCGGTGCTCTTCTGCACCGCGGGCCCTGTTCAGCGGTACTCATCCAGCAGGTCAAGGGAGCCAGACCTGGCCTGGACTCCCTGCTCAGTCGCCCTCGGACCGTGACGTTTCTGGACCCTTCGGGGACGGACTCCTGGCCTCCTTAGTGTCCTCCTTCCCAGCTGGGATGTGGCATGTGGGGTCCACCTTCTCAGCGCTCCTGCTGCCCTTCCGCCCCTTTGATGGGGCTCTCGGGCCCTTGCCTCCCCTAGATGGTGTGGGTGGTGAAGTGGCCGCACATTGCTCCTTGGGGGCAGCCCTGTCGGTCCTCGCACGGCGGCCCTTGTTTTTGCGGGTCCTCTTGCCGGGGGGGGGGCTGGACGTGTCCTTGCTGCTGATCGATGTGTCACTGCTGGCAAAGGGTGGGCTCCAGAACCCAGGCACAACAGTGACACCCGAAGTTGGGCTGGTGGTGGCTGCGGTGCTCTTGGGACTCTTTGAAGATGGATGGGGGAGCTCATCGGGGGGAAAGAGGTTAAGGTTAGCCAGGAAAAGTTTTTTAGGGCCAAGGTAAAGGGTAGGAGAAGTGGAGATGGAAGTGGAGGTAGAGGAGGTGGTTGTAGGAGAGTCAGGTGTGCTGTCATTGGGTGAAGGTGCTGGTGCTGTAGGCTGTCGTGAGGTGGATGGCTGTTGGGTGGGTGTCTGCCTGCGTTTGTGTGTCTTGGAAGAGGGGGTGACAGACACAGTGGGAGAGGACACAGGGGACGTGTAAATGGCAGTGGGGGTGGTGACTGCACGAGTGTGGACTGTACTGGAGGGTGAGGTGGTGATGGAAGCACTGGCTGATGTTGGGGTGCATGCAGGTGTGAGTGTAGACGTCACAGGGAGGGAGGAGGGAGACGAGGAGGAGGGGGACACAGGGGTGGCAGTGGCTGTTGGCATGTCTGCATCTGGGTGTTGCTTGGGTGAGTGTTTGTGGGATCTGTGGTGCTTGTGTTTGGATGAGCTGCTCTTGGGTGTTGAGGTGTGTGCAGGCTGGTCTGATGGTGTGGATGGGATAGGCTGAGGAACAGGAGACAGAGAAAGGCTGGAGGCAGTAAGAAGAGGGAGGCTGGAAACAGGGACAATGGCTGCCGTCAGTGCTGAGGCCAGAGCAGTGAACGCTCGTTGATGGGCAGCCTGACCCGAATGAATGCCCTCCAGGTACGCATTGCTCTGTTGCACCTCCCTTTGCACACCCTGGATGGCATTCAAAAGGGTCGTCTGCCCAACAATGAGCGTCCTTACCAGGTCAATGAGCTCCGCACTGAGGGCTGCAGGGGCAACAGGGGCAGGGGCTGAGGTGCCTGGGGCGAAGGAGACGCGCGCCTTCCTGGGCGAACCGGCACGGAGCGAAGACTGAGGGGCTGCTGGGAGGGCGGGGCTGGTGCGCTGGGTGGCGGCTGTACCTGTAGAGGCGGGGGGCACGGATGTTGCCGCCACCCCTAGGGAGCTCCCATCCGAGGACGTGTCGCTTTCGCTGCTCTCACCAGCGGTCCCCGTCGTGGTGCTCCCCTCGCCCTCCGGATCACTGGTGCCCTCGGTGTCTGTTCCTGGGCCCACTGGGGCCTTGTGTCCTGCAGCTCCCTCGTGCTCCGATGCCAAATCTCCTCCGCCTGATGATGCTAATGCACACATGCACAAGAAGATGAAGAGAAAGGGTGGGGGGAGAAAAAAGAAGACCAGGTTGAGTGCATGCAATGTCAACACCGTTGGCGGAGAGGACAGACACAGGTGCCTAATGCACTAAGCCGCACATTCGGGGTACACTACTCAGTACTACTGACTAAGACAACAGGCCAAGAGACGTCAAACGCGCACATGGGAGATGCTGGACCTTCAATGGCTGTACTTGTCACCCTACCGAGGTGGGGGCCGGGGGCACAGGGCCATGCCTAAGGGAGAGGACTACACTACAGAAAGCGCCCTGGCCTAATGTCACCCACAGCCCTCCTCCCCCACCCAGACGCCTCCACTGCGCAGAAAGATAGGAGAATGTGCTGATACTCACCCCCTTGTGTCTGCTGTGATGTCTTAAAGCGCCCATCCAATTCAGGGTAGGCCACCGCCAGGATCCGGGACATCAGGGGGGTCATGGTGCGACTGGCACCCCTCCTAGGTTGGGAGGCCATCCCCAGCAGTGTTTCTGCGGTCTTCCTTGTTCCGCGGCGGATGTCCTCCCACCTCTTGCGGCAGTGGGTGCCCCGTCTGTTGTGGACCCCCAAGTTCCGGACTTCCTTGGCGATGGCACGCCAAATCTCGATCTTCTGATGGGCGCTGACCTATTTGACATGTACAGGGTGGAAAGGAGGAAATCATGAATGACCTGCATGTTAGATGTGATTGGCCCCCCCCACCAACTTTGCCATATGGCACATGCTCTCATCTGTCGGGCGTTGCACTCCTCATTCGCCCCCCACCCCACCAACTTACATCCACCCCAATCCACACAGGCATAGCCCATTCCATGTGCACCCGGTGTACTCACTTGTTGGTCTGGAGGACCGTAGAGTAGCGCATACTGGGGGAGGACCCCATCCACGAGCTTCTCCAACTCTTCAGACGTGAAGGCAGGGGCCCTTTCCCCAGTCGCAGCAGCCATTGTATCTTCCAGACCGAGGTCACAGCAGCACTTGCAGTATAGGTCCTCTCCTGTGGATGATCAGGTCTCGAGTGATTAAGCAGATAGAAAATGGCGGTCACGCCCGCGGCGGTGCGTACCGCGGCGGTGCGTACCGCGACCGCCGGCGCACTTCGTCATTGGCTCCTGAAACCCATAGGCTTCAATGTTAACCAATGCGGCTTTGCGCCGCGGTCTTCGACCGCCTACCGCCACGGTGTGCCCCGCCAGCGAATTGACCTCACATCCCATTGTCCCACTTCACAGGTCAGGCAGCCGCCATTTCAAGGGCCTACATGGCTTAATTTTGACTGCGACACACAGGCCTAGGCCTTGCATTGCCACACATACACGCCTTTCAACCCATTGCCATTCTTTAACTGTGCAAGCTGTCTGTACGTACCTGTGGTTTGGCTGACTCTCTGCTCCATGTTGTCCTTCCTAGGCACCGTCCGCTGGGACTTGAGATGAGAAGGAGGAATCCTCGCGTGTACCAACCGCTGGTGGACCTGTCGACAATGGAAGAACGCCATATATCACTTCGATACAGACTTGACCGTGCCACTATCCATGAACTGTGTGCCCAGCTGGAGCCAGCCCTGATGTCCCCCATCCGCCAACCCACAGGGATTCCCCCTCTGGTGCAGGTTTTGTCAGTCCTCCATTTTTTGGCAACTGGGCCATTCCAGACCACAGTGGCCATGTCATCTGGAATGTCTCAGCCTATGTTTTCTAAGATTTTGAGCAGAGTGTTGTCTGCCCTGATGAAACTCATGCGGAGCTACATCATTTTCCCAGAGGAGGGTGACTTGCCTACAGTGAAGGGTGATTTCTATGCCCTTGGACATATCCCCAACATCATTGGTGCCATTGATGGGACCCATGTGGCTTTGGTACCCCCAAAAGACGATGAGCAGGTGTACAGAAACAGAAAAAGTTATCATTCGATGAATGTCCAGGTGGTCTGTTTGGCTGACCAGTACATCTCCCATGTAAATGCCAAGTTCCCAGGGTCAGTGCATGACGCGTATGTGATGCGAAATAGCAGCATCCCCTATGTGATGGAGCAGCTACAGAGACAACGTGTGTGGCTAATAGGTGACTCTGGTTACCCCAACCTGCCGTGGCTACTGACCCCAGTGAGGAATCCCCGGACAAGGGCAGAGGAACGGTACAATGAGGCCCATGGGCGTACTAGGAGGGTGATTGAGCGAACCTTTGGCCTCCTGAAGGCCAGGTTTAGGTGCCTGCATATGACAGGTGGATCCCTAATGTACTCACCAAAGAAGGTGTGCCATATCATTGTGGCGTGCTGTATGCTTCACAACCTGGCTTTGCGACGCCAGGTGCCTTTCCTGCAGGAGGATGGTCCAGATGGTGGTGTTGTAGAAGCCGTGGAGCCTGTGGAGAGTGAAGAGGAGGAAGACTCAGAGGACGACACAAACAATAGGGACAGAGTGATACAACAGTATTTCCAGTAACACCCAGGTAAGAATCACCCACGCCATTTCACAATTGGTTCTAGCCTCCTGCATCTGTACTTTCTGTAGTTCCCACCAGATCTTTTTGGGTAATTTTTGTTTTTCCCTTCCCTTCTCAGTGCTGTATGACTCAGTGCCTGACTTCTGCTTGGTTTGCCCATGAACTACAGCGTATTGACATTGGTATGTTGTCATCACTAATTGACAGAACAGATATTAAACAGTAATATGTAATACATTTGCTAATAATACAGCATGACTCCAAACTGATTTGTGTGCAATATGTGATTTATTTACAGGGCTAGATATTGGTACATGTGATTATAAGGGTGATGGTTGGGGGTGGAGTAATGTCCATGGCAGAGTCCAGTTCTCAGTCTCACAGGTGCATTGTCCTTTTGCCTGTGGAAGGATGGAGCAGAGGCAGTTCATGGTTGGACAGGGTGGCAATGTGGGACAGTGGGAAGAGTTCAGGGGGTATGTCCTGCTGGCGGGGGTCTTGACATCCTACTCTGTCTTTTTTTTGGATCTCAGGCTCCTCTTACGGGGTGGTTGTTCTTCAGCAGGAGGTGGGGTTCTGGTGGCCTGCCATGGTGTTGGGGCCTCCTGTCCACTAGCGCCGGCGGAGGTGGTAGGCTGTTCCTGGTCCGGGCTAGTGACAGGGGCCCTGTGTGGTGCCACATGGTCCCGCAACGCGTCTTCTATCCTGTTGAGGGCCAGGACGATGGTCCCCATTGCGGTCCCGATGATTCTCAGCTCCTCCCTGAACCCCATGTAGCGTTCCTCCTGCTGTGCATGGATCTCCGTGAACCTGGCCAGTACCGTCGCCATCGTCTCTTGGGAGTGGTGGTAGGCCCCCATGATGGTGGTGAGGGCCTCTTGGAGAGTGGGTTCCCTGGGCCTCTCCTCCCCCCCCTGTCGCACAGCAGCCCTCTGAGCTGCCCGGTTTCCCCCGGCTTCTGTCTCCTGGACGGTGTGCCCGCTCCCACTGCCCCCAGGTCCCTGTTGTTGTTGGGGTGTTGGGTTAGCCTGGGTGCCCTGTAGTGGCAGACACACCGCTGATTGACGTGTCCTAGAGACAGAGGCATGGGCCCGCTGGGTGGGAGCTGTGCTGGTGTTGGCAGAGGGGGTCGGGTCTGGTGTGGCCTGTGTCTGGGTGAGGGGAAGCGACTGCCCAGAGGTCCCCGATGGTCCGGGCTGGTCATCAGGTTCAGTGTCGACAGAGCTGCTGTCCTCACTGTGGGCCTGTTCCGGGGGTGGGATGGACATTTCTGGACCCTCCTGGCTGGTGTTTTGGCGTTCGGGTCCTGCATGGGGTAAGAGAGTTTGGTTATTGTTTCTGTGTGTGCAATAGCGTGCGTGTTATGGGTGCCCTCGTCCCCCAGTGCAGGCATTCCCTTGAGGGAGGTGTTGTGAGGGTAGTTAGTGGGGGGGGGGTAAGTGCAGTGGTCATGCTTGGGTGATGGGTGTCCATGGATTGTGTTGGCATGCAGGAGTTGGTGTTGGGATGGGTGGGTTGTGCTGGTGAGACATTGTCAGGGAGGATGTGTGCTGGGGGGTTGGGGGTGAGGGTGGGAGTGTGGGTTGGCATGCTGGTGGGGTGGGGGGGATCTAGTAGTTGAGATTGGACTTACCAGAGTCCATTCCTCCGGCTACTCCTGCGAGGCCCTGAGGATGCAGGATGTTGAAGACCTCTTGCTCCCATGATGTAAATTCGGGAGGGGTGGGTGGGGGTCCGCCGCCAGTCTTCTGGACCGCGATGTTGTGCCTGGAGACCATCGATCGGACCTTCCCCCGTAGGTCGTTCCATCGTTTGCGGATGTCCTCCCTATTCCTGGGATGCTGTCCCACCGCGTTGACCCTGTCCACGATCCACTGCCATAGCTCCGCCTTCCTAGCTATACTGGTGTGCTGCACCTGTGAGCCGAAGAGCTGGGGTTCCACTCTTAGGATTTCCTCCACCATGACCCGGAGTTCTTGGTCCGAAAAGCGTGGGTGCCTTTGGGGTGCCATGGGGTGGTGTGGGTGAGGTGTGGGGTGGTGTATGTGATGATGAGTATGTTGGTGTGTGGTGCTTTGTGCTACTATGTGGTGTGTGTGATGGTGTAGTGTGCCTCAGTGTGTATTGCTATGGATTGTCTGCTGTGTCTCTCTCTCCTTCTCTCAGTAATTGTGGTCGTAGGGGTTGTGGGGGTGTGTTTTATAGTTGATTGATTGTGTGGGAGTGGGTTGTGTATGTGTATCAGGTGTGTGTATTTGTAATTGTCCAATGTGCCTGTGTTTTGGTGCTGTGTGTGTATTTTGACCGCGGCGGTGTGTACCGCCAATGGAATACCGTGTTGGAAAGCCCGCTGCGTTGATTCGTGGGTCGTAATGGCATGGGCGTTTTTCTGTTGGCGTGACGGTGGAGGTTTGGTCATCTCCAGTTTATCGCTGCCCGCTGATGTGGCGGCCTGCAGTGGAGGTCGGATTTTTGGAGGTTTGGCCGTTGTGGGTCAGAATGACCGTGGCGGCTTTCCGCGGCCGCGGCGGTGTTATGGCGGTCTTCTGACCGGCGGTAAGCACCTTTTACCGCCGAGGTCAGAATGACCCCCTTAGTTAGACAGTATCAATGTCTAATGCATTTTGTTATGCATACCAAAACTACTGCCCCAGCAAGGGCTATTCAAGCTGGGCAGCCGTAGTTAGCTGTACCTACTATTGGCCCAGTAACTATTAATGATATTGTGGGTAAAATTCTCATCAAATGGGAGGAAATTCAGGTTTAGATTGCACAAAAAACAAACCAGCTTGAAGAGGTGTTTCCTAATGTCCCGTAGGTTCTTATTATTGTGATGAGACTACTGGATTTTGAGCAGCAAGATCGTCCACGGTGTGGGAGACTGGGGGTGTCATTCTGACTTTGACGGGCGGCGGAGGCCGCCCGCCAAAGTCCCGCCGGCAGAATACCGCTGCGCGGTCAAAAGACCGCCGCGGTAATTCTGAGTTTCCCGCTGGGCTGGCGGGCAACCGCCAGAAGGCCGCCCGCCAGCCCAGCGGGAAACCCCCTTCCATGAGGATGCCGGCTCCGAATGGAGCCGGCGGAGTGGAAGGGGTGCGACGGGTACAGTTGCACCCGTCGCGATTTTCAGTGTCAGTGCTGTTGGCATGGGCACTGCAGGGGCCCCCAGGGGCCCCACGACAACCGTTACCGCGAGCCAGGTTCTGCCGGTCAAAACCGCCAGAACCAGGCTGGCGGGCCATGGAGGATTCCCTTGGGCAGCGGGAAACCGGCGGGACACCGCCGGTTTCCGGTATCTGACCGCGGCTGTACCGCCGCGGTCAGAATGCCCATGGGAGCACCGCCAGCCTGTTGGCGGTGCTCCAGCGGTCGTTGGCCCTGGCGGTCCATGACCACCAGGGTCAGAATGACCCCCTGAGTCTGACCCACGGTGGGTGACACCTGTTGCTCCAAATCTGGGCTTTGCTCCAGCTAACTAGCAGTGCCTCATCTCTCCCGAAAGGTAGAGATGATTGGGCAGACGAGCGCATGACATATAGGGGGTCATTCTGACCTTGGCGGTCCATGACCGCCATGGCGGAGTGCGGCGGAAGCACCGCCAACAGGCTGGCGGTGGTTCCTGGGCAATTCTGACCGCGGCGGTAAAGCCGCGGTCAGAAAAGGGGAGACGGTGGTTTCCCGCCGGTTTCCCGCTGGCCCAGGGAACCCGCCATGGCGGCGCTGCAAGCAGCACCACCATGGGGATTCCGACCGCCTTCCCGCCAGCCTGTTTCTGGTGGTGTCCACCGCCAGAACCAGGATGGCGGGAACGGGTGCCGTGGGGCCCCTGGGGGCCCCTGCACTGCCCATGCCACTGGCATGGGCAGTGCAGGGGCCCCCTAACAGGGCCCCACAAAGATTTTCACTGTCTGCTTAGCAGACAGTGAAAATCGCGACGGGTGTCACTGCACCCGTCGCACCCCTTCAACTCCGCCGGCTCCATTCCGAGCCAGCTTCATTGTTGAAGGGGCTGTCCCGCTGGGCCGGCCGGCGGTCTTCTGGCGGTCACCCGCCGGCCCGGCGGAAAAGCCGGAATGGCCGCCGCGGTCTTATGACCGCGGTGCGGTCTTTCGGCGGGAACCGCTTGGCGGGCAGCGACCGCCGTCCGCCGCGGTCAGAATGACCGCCATAGTACTTCTCAGGGAAGTTGTGGTCCCTCAGGTCGCATCCAGTTCTCTCATTCACAATTCGGTCTCATATATAAATGACAATAAGAGCAGTCAGTAGAAATTGGTTCAAGCCAAAACTAAAATGTCTCAACATAAGATATACCTAAAACCCTACTCAATTTTGACAAGTTAAAAGGACACACAAGCACACTACTTGACAATTTAAAACATGAGCATGTGGCTTAGAACCAAATTCAATGAAAATTTAAATTTAGAAAAGTTCCAAATCAAGCACGAGTCATGGAAAGCAGGAGATCTTCCACTTCGGCAGATGACAGAACTGGAAAGTCCATTCCAAAAATGATCGCGGAGCAAGTGTGTTCCATAGCCCCAGTATCAACCAAGGTGGCATCCTGTGGAGTGCCCATTGATGAGTCGATGGCAACTTCCTCCAGGAAGGGTAACTCATAAGTAGCTTCACGTAGCAAACGCAGCCTCAGTGCGCATGTCTGGTAATGAACCCTCAGCGAGAAGATTAACAGATCAGCATCTATCGCTGGGGGGCGCTGCCGTGAAAGACAAACTTCCAGTGCATGTTCAAAAGAGCACCAAAGGCACTGGAACACGGGCTGCACACAATACAAAACCGGTCTGAATGACAAAGACCAGTCACTCTCCAAATGCTCCAGGAGTGTTGCTCCGAAATGCTGCATCATGTATTCACGACACAGCTGGGCTGATGGGAGCGCCGTCATTTGTCCTTGTTGCGGCCGGACAGCCATTGCGCATAAACAACAGCAACAGCAGGATGCCGGCTAATAAAGCCAAAGTTATCGGAAAACCCCAAAAAATACTACCAAAAATTGAGTGGATAGCTGAAGGTATCAAACCGAATATGGAGGAGAAGGTGTGAACAAAACCAGAACCGACAGCTTTTAAAAAATGTGCTAATCCAGCCATGCTGGACGCATTAAATATTCGTCCCACGAGTTCACCAAAGTGTCTCGGAAAGTTCGTAGTTAACAGGGTCTGTATTTCTGCTGATGACCTTGTCAAGTGCATAGGTCTCGCGTGCAGATGTAAGGGCCACATGCTTTTGAAACAATAAAGCCTTGACTCTACTTAACTTTAAAAATTCACGTTTGAAGTAGCAATGTGAGGCCAGAAATCGGCTACCTCCTCCATTTTAGTGGGGGAAACAGTACGTTCCCGCAGCATGTAACGACCTTAGAGACCGAAACAACAAAAACTATTCAGGCTTGCATGCCACAAAAGTCTTCACTATTGAGAAGGACGAAGCTGCCGTTTGAGAGCACCTGGAACGTAGGTCTAATCAAGGGGACTGGAACTCCCTTAAGATAACAAGCCAAGTTTGCAGCTGAGGCATTACACGCCCCATGCAAGGACAGCTGTTTACAAATCATCGAATGGCTGACAGAAGTCTCGCATTCACTACCGCTAAGAAAGACCTCTTTCACACCATTGAAGCATTTGTACGAGAAGGGAAGCTCCCACACCTCATGGATGTAACTATCTCCCAGCTGTTCATATCTGCCTACTGGAATGTGTTTTAAACAGTAGGTGAATTGTAGTGTTGAAATGGGCAGATAAATAACCCCGTTTATTAACCACTCTGCTGATGGTAATTCGGCCATGGTAAAAGGCAACCTTTCTAGTTTCTCGATGTTAAGCATGACATGAGTCGCTTCTTTCTTAGCCATTAGTTGTTAGATTAAAGTAAGAAAATATTTCCCTTGCACTGACGTCCTGCCACGGAACGCGACCCGCCTTCAATGTTTGAAGCATCCAACCCAACTGCATATTGAACCTGGTCTGACTCTGTCCATGGTATAAAGAAGACATATCAGATCGTATAATGTCTATAGCAGAAGAGACAATGTTGTTAATTTTATATATCCAGTTGAACAAGGTGTTGATCCCATTATCCACAACAGCTAATGCCTTTTTCAGATTTTCCTGATCTATTTGCCTTAACCATGCAGCAGCATCTTGTTGGGAATGTTTCCATATTTAATTGTATACTGCATATAAGAAACACTTCCTACGTGGTATTCTGCGTATTCTTGTAAGTCAGTGGTGTTAGACAAGAGATTGAGGTGTGCTTTAACAGCGTTTAGTGAGGATGATTGTAGCCACTGTTGGCATAATTTTCCTACACTATATGTTGTAATGATATCTGCATTTTCTGGCGATATATAGCGAGGGTCTGGCCTACTCATCCTAAAACCCCCGAGGAGTTAATAAAACGTTGATGACACCCATTGGTATCTATTGGCCACAATAACCACCCGCCTGGATATGTCAGTGAAGCATTAAACGTACCATTCTGGACCCACTCATTGAGCTCATCTTTAGTTGCATTTGTATATTTTTGCCATTTGTCAAATTTTGCAGGGGCAGGTATACTGGGCATGTTTAATTCTCTGATTGTTGCTAAGCCTAAACAACTTGTTTGTTGCACTGTTTCATTTAAAAAGATCATTTGAACAGGAATGAGACATGCTCTGAACAATGTTTCTTTTCCCTTGATCTGCCAATTTTTCGTTCCCCAGACACTTTTCAAATCAATTGGTTTGGACCAATATTCATAACCTTCTATTGATAACCAGGAAACAAAAGATTCCGAATATATAAATTTCGTATTGGTCAATAACGTGTATATCCTTAGTAGAAGGTACTTTAAAATAATAGGACTCAGCATTCTCTTGATTGTGCCCAGAAAAATATGTAAACTTTTCAGTATAAGTTTTAGAACTCCCTTGCTGTGGAGTTGGACAATGTTCCTGTAACCGGGTTGGCACAGAGGGATCACTCAGAACTCGCTTTTCCTATATACAAGAGTTTTATTGATTCAATTTGGCAATTGGTGAGTTAAAGTACAGGTATGTTTTTAAGCTTTTCTTGGGGTACGGTGGGCGGGATGGCTGTTTCTCTCGTGGTTCGTTCTTCACTCTTTTCCCCCTCTGTCTTCTTGTCTCACAGGTTTCCCCGGGAAGCGCATGAGGAGAGAACAAAATAAATACGGTAAGTGGTCAGGGTCTCCGTTGTTTTAGTCTTAATTTATCTCTCTTCCTGTCTTTGCTCCTTTTCTCTTTCTCAGAGTTTTGTTATCTGTCCCTTCTCTGTTTTTATTTCTTTCTAGGCGCTGTCCTCTTGTACTCCGTTTTGCCTTGTTCTATTGCTTCATGACACTTTTCTTTATTTTACCCGTATCGATCTTGTGCGCAGTGCCTTTGGTGTGAAATACGCTAAATACTGTGCTTTATTGTGATTGATGGTGTTTTTTTCTTCCCCCCTCCTCTCAGTGCCCGTGCCTTTCTTTCAACCCCCTCCCCCCTTTCTCTCTTCCTGTTCTCTCCCACTCGTTCTTCACAGGGACGTGGTCCCACGCACCTGGAACTGCCACGCTTCTCCAGAAGCGTGGCGGGCTGGAACGTTCCATCCTCCCAGTTGCCTGTCTTCACTGTTCTCGTCAGGTGCCTCCGGATGTCTTCTCGCGTGGAAGACTGGATTCGCTGTCTCCGTTTCCTGGGCTGACACCGCTCTCCTTCTCCCTCGTCCTGTCTGGTTTTCACTGTGTCCCTCCTCCTGTGTCCGTTCGTCGTCCTCCTCCTGTGTTCGTTCATCTTCCTCCTACTGTGTTCGTTCGTCTTCCTCCTCCTGTGGTCGTTCGTCTTCCTCTTACAAACCTCCGACAACTGCATGTTCTGCTAGTGGCAGTTTTGACCTCCCGACGGCCCACCACCAACGACCATCCCACCAATCACGGGACGAGAGGCTTGCATGGTCGAGGGCGCCAGAGGCAGAGTCAGCACAAGACAGGGCCATGTGCGGGCGATCAGGATCCAGCCCGTCACAGTTCCCATTGCGTGTAATTAAATATCGTTTTGGGACTACTCGCTCTAATTATGAAGTGGTGCCCATAATAATTATAGAAAACATATCACCATAATTTTCTTTGAATTGGTAAACATCCTTGTTTTCAAAGACAGTGTAATATTGTAATTCTGTCATCATAGAATCAATTGTTTTCACATCCCAATCATCAGATACAATGCCTGGTATTACTATTTCATTCATCGATAATTTGAACACATACGTTATTTGAATAATTTCCGTGGGACCATATATATCAAACATCACTTTGTCCCAAACAATCCCATCAGGAATTGGCACTGCGGAAATATTCACAAAAGATAAGTCTCTTCGGTCCTTATGTGATGAAAAATGTGGTTTCAAAACCTCCTCCACCTGTTCAACCGCTGATCTTTCGAGAAGAAAATGACCATGTATTAATAAGAAAAAGGTAATAACAAAACCAATCCAAAGTAGAAAAGCTAGGACAGTCAGAGAAAGCCATGGATAGTTCCATGGAAAAATGAAATATGTTTCTTTAAGCCAGTTTGTTAGCTTACGTGCACTTGACAAATCAGCTGTCAAAGAGACGAATGAGTCTGAGAAATCATCGTTGAAGTCGGCAAAATAACCAGAGGCAGTTCATGCAAATGGCGTAGCCGTTGTCAGTGGTGGAGTTGGTGTTTCCGGTGGTTGCACACTATAGACAGCACCATCCGTTTTGCTTGTAGTCGAGTTCACTTGGTCAAATGTTTCTAAGTTAGTTGATGTTAGTGGAACTAATTCAAGATCATCTTCCACCTTCCCCAAGCTCGGAGAGGTATCGGTGTTGGTGTAAACAACTTGTTGTGGAACTTCTTTGCCAGTAGTGAGAGGGATTCAGGAACTACTGGATGTTCCTCTTGGTCGGCTGTGCAGGATCGGCCACATGGTGTAATTTGACATTGTCAATTGAAACAAAACGATTTTCTTTGGCACCTGCCAACGGTGGTAGAATAACAGTTCTGGTACTGTGTGTCCCTAGTACAGGGACTGGTGCTCAATAGGATGGGCCAAATTCCTTTTTCACTGCGACTTTTTCACGTACAAGATCCACAGTTCTGGGAATCCAGCCAGTAGATGTTACTGGCACATCCTTAATTCCTGTTGAGGGGGCACTTTTGGAAGAATTATCATCACAGAACTGTTGTAATTCCTGTAAGACAGTGACATGTTCATTTATGTCAAAAGGTGTTTCTGCTGCCTCCACGCCAGGACCATCAAGATCTGGAACATACATTTGAGTTCCAAACAGGCAGGTTATTTAGTGCTCTCTGGACTCCATACAGGTGATTAAGCCAACTACGATCCGTACCTAAGACCCTGGCTGTTAAGGATTGCTTTAAATCGCAGTTTAATCGCTCCATGACACTACTTCCATCAGGATGAAATGGAGACGAGTACTGCAGTTGGACCCCCCACAAAGCCATGGTGTCCCTGAGTGCCCTTGAGGCGAAAGCAGGGCCCTGGTCCGAATGGAATGCCGCAACTGCATATGTACTGATAAAGACTCGCAAGTCTTTAATAACAGTCCGAGCGTCAGCCGAGCGTTGTGGCTACACCCATACAAATCTGGACCATAAATCAACAGCGACTAATATGTATTTGTATGCACTATCAGGTGATAGAGGACCGCAGTGGTCCAAGTACACACACTGTAACGGTTTGTTTGAAATTAAGAGGGGTGTCTGCGGCGGGCGCTTGGCCGTGGAAACTTTAATTTGTTGACAGATGTCACACAAAGGACATGCTGCTTAGTCTCTTTATAGAGACCTAGCCACCAATAACGGGCCTGTAAGATTGAAATTGTAGCCGCCACACCATTGTGTGCAGATGCCACCCCCTCATGCGCTGCTTTGATCAATTGTGGTCATATATCTTTGTTAGGGACGTCTCGTACGCCTCCGCCTGGTATCTTAACTTCAGCTTTCAACATACTTCCCATATGATATTGATATTTGTTAGGAAATCCTTCAGGATGGGGCGTACCATCAGCCGTAGCTTTTACGGCAGCCCAAGTGTCTGCGTCTGGTTTGGAACTCGAGCGAGTCACTGCAGCTACAGTGGCTACTGCCACTGCTGACTTTGCGGCTTCATCAGCCAATGTATTTCGAGCCACGTGTATTCGAACGCGCTGGTGTCCAAGTGTATGCACAAAATGGACATTCGGTAGTGTCTCTTTCAGATCCGCTACTTTCCCCCACAGTAGTCTGTGTTTAATGGTGTTGCCTTTGGAGTCTCTGAACCCATTCTGGCGCCAATAATGCAAGTATTCATTAAAAGACACAATAATATGAATCACAAACAATCAGCGTAGGCTGTGCCGGATCTGTGTGTTCCAGTGCCATCAGCAGAGCTTTTAGCCCAGCCAATTGTGCTGTACAATCCCCTAGGGTCTGTGTAAAGGTATGTAGAGGACAAAATGTATCCCCCTCCATATAGCCACTCATGACTGCGCAAGCAGCGGAATATTGATGTTTATTTCCAACTGCAGGTTGTGCAGAGCCATCGGTGTACATGACTCTATGATACTGATCAATAGGCAAGGTATTTGCTAGAACTGGATATTCTACTTCATATTGTAGGAATTCCTGAGTTTGTAACTTTGGGTCAAAACTGTAGTCTACATCAGTGGCTGTTAGAGACGTAGCCTATTGTATCCAATGTGGATGTAGTGCTTTCGTGTTCGGAACGCTGGCTTTTGTAACCGCCTCTAGGGCTGGGATTGGAGAAACAACAATAATGCATTTCCCTTGGGCGAGAGGTCTTTCTTTAATACCAGCCATCTGCACAGCAGTGAGAATTTTCTCTGTGGGAGCAAAGCGTTGTTCAGCTGCCGAATACAAATGTGATTTGCATACAATTGGGCCTGTCTCACCTTCATTAAAGGTCACATAGGTGAACCTGATGGCCCCAGCTATTACCCTTATGACCAAATATGTTTTGTTGTCCCTTGTGTGTAAATGTTGTGCTGCAAGCATGACTGTCTGCAATTCTCTAAGAATGTGTGTATGTTCAGTTGTCCAGAATTTACTTGAAAAATCAGGACGTATTAAGTCATATAAAGGTTTTATGCACGTAGCATAATCTGGAATGTAGGTTCTGCCAAAATTTAAGAAACCCAATAATGATTGGAGTTTTTTAATCGTATTCAGTGGTTGTAATTGTTCGCATTTTTCTAAAAATTGTGGCGCTAGACTCTTCCCTTCACTTGACAGCTCATAAACTAGAAACAGGATGCTGAGGAAGGCAATTTTTGTTTTTTTTTAAGTTAAATTTGCAGCCGAATTTGGCAAAGCCTACAACAATGCGGGCTACCCGTCTTAAATGTTGTAGTAACTCATCATCCGTGAGATGTATATCATCTACATAAGACAATGCTTCAGGGTCAATCTCATGTAAAATGGCAGTGACACGAGCCGCGAACAGTCCTGGGGTTTTCTTATACCCCTGAGGTAAACAACAGAATTTTTTCTAAAAGCCTAGTGCGCTAAAGCTTGTTAAGTCCCTGCTTTCAGGCGCTATATTCTGGCAGAAAAACCCATTGGAAATGTCTAATGTTGTTTTGTATTTTTTACACACTATGGGGGTGATTCTAACCCTGGCGGTCGGTGATAAAGCGGCGGCCAACCCGCCAACAGGCTGGCGGTCCAAAAAATGGAATTCTGACCCTGGCGGGAACCGCCAACACAGCCAGCCACATTAACACTCCGCCCGCCACGGTGGTACAGACAAACAGCGCAGCGGTCACCGCCAACAGACAGGCGGCAGACAATGTACCGCCCACAGTATCATAACTCACCAATCCGCCACCTTTTCCGGGGTGGGAGCACCGCCGATAAAAACACGGCGGAAACAGACTACGAACGGGAAAACGCGCACCTCTACGCACTCCAGGAAGGAGGACAGCATGGAACCCGAATTAAACATCCTACCTGCTCTCGTCTACCTGCTCATCTACCACGAGTAGGAACGCCGGCGCAGACGACAACGTGAGTACTGCACCTACGACACACGGGAGGGGGGAGGAGGAAAGCTTACGGCACACACGTATGCGACCCCAACCCCACCAAACTATGTACACACCAATGCAGAGCAACAAGTCACAGTGACACCACCCAAACCCCCCTGAAAAATGCAAAGACATAATTAAATTGTGAATAAAAATTTATGTACAAAATAGGCTCTAAAAAATATTGGTCAACTAGCCAAAAAATCAATATCAAAATAATTCTATATACAGTGCAATGGATAACCGAGGCAATTAGTCCTGCACATCAAAAGAAAATCGAAGTGTCCGTGGGCCAAAGTGTAACAACACAAGGGCAAAGCCCACACAGGAGACCTGAGTCCTTTGGAGAGCACACTGCAGGGGCATCTGATGAAAAAACTACAGGCACCTCAGGGGGAAGGGAAGGGGGGGGCACCACAGCCACATGAGTCCACGACGCCAGATCCACGAAGGGGCCACCATGCCTACTGTGCCATCCTGGGGAGTGCAAAACCACAGTCTCTCAAGTCTATACAGTAGGTGGGTTGCCCACTGTTACATCCTGGGGAGTGCAAAGCCACAGGCTCTCAAGTCTATAGAGTGGGTGGGTTGCCCACTGTACCATCCTTGGGAGTGCAAAGCCACAGTCTCTCAAGTCTCTACAGTGGGTGGGTTGCCCACTGTTACATCCTGGGGAGTGCAAAGCCACAGTCTCTCAATTCTATACAGTGGGTGGGTTGCCCACTGTACCATCCTGGGGAGTGCAAAGCCACAGTCCATCAGGTGGATTACAGTCTCCACTGGTCAAGGAGGAGGCATAGTGGGCACAGTGAACCGTTAACAGTGCATGCAGGAAGGGCCCAGCGGAGCGGTGCTTGAGACGGCGGGGCCCAGCGGAGCGGTGCTTGAGATGGCGAGGCCCAGCGGAGCGGTGCTTGACAGGAAAGGCCCAGCGGTGCGGTGCTTGAGACGGCGGGGCCCAGCGGAGCGGTGCTTGAGACGGCGGGGCCCAGCGGAGCGGTGCTTGACAGGAAGGGCCCAGCGGAGTGGTGCTTGAGACGGCGGTGCCCAGCGGAGCGGTGCTTGAGACGGCGGTGCCCAGCGGAGCGGTGCTTGAGACGGCGGGGCCCAGCGGAGCGGTGCTTGACAGGAAGGGCCCAGCGGAGCGGTGCTTGAGATGGCGGTGCCCAGCGGAGCGGTGCTTGAGACGGCAGGTGCCCAGCGGAGCGGTGCTTGAGATGGCGGGGCCCAGCAGAGCAGTGCTTGACAGGGAGGGCCCAGCGGAGCGGTGCTTGAGACGGCGGTGCCCAGCGGAGCGGTGCTTGAGACGGCAGGGCCCAGCGGAGCGGTGCTTGAGACGGCGGGGCCCAGCGGAGCGGTGCTTGACAGGAAGGGCCCAGCGGAGCGGTGCTTGAGACGGCGGGGCCCAGCGGAGCGGTGCTTGACAGGAAGCGCCCAGCGGAGCGGTGCTTGAGACGGCGGTGCCCAGCGGAGCGGTGCTTGAGACGGCGGTGCCCAGCGGAGCGGTGCTTGAGACGGCGGGGCCCAGCGGAGCGGTGCTTGACAGGAAGGGCCCAGCGGAGCGGTGCTTGAGACGGCGGTGCCCAGCGGAGCAGTGCTTAAGACGGCGGTGCCCAGCGGAGCGGTGCTTGAGACGGCGGGGCCCAGCGGAGCGGTGCTTGACAGGAAGGGCCCAGCGGAGCGGTGCTTGAGACGGCGGTGCCCAGCGGAGCGGTGCTTGAGACGGCGGGGCCTAGCGGAGCGGTGCTTGAGATGGCGGGGCCGAGCTGAGCGGTGCTTGACAGGAAGGGCCCAGCGGAACGGTGCTTGAGACGGCGGGGCCCAGCGGAGTGGTGCTTGACAGGAAGGGCCCAGCGGAGCAGTGCTTGAGACGGCGGGGCCCAGCGGAGCGGTGCTTGACAGGAAGGGCCAGCGGAGCGGTGCTTGAGACGGCGGGGCCCAGCGGAGCGGTGCTTGACAGGAAGGGCCCAGCGGAGCGGTGCTTGAGACGGCGGGGCCCAGCGGAGCGGTGCTTGACAGGAAGGGCACAGCGGAGCGGTGCTTGAGACGGCGGGGCCCAGCGGAGCGGTGCTTGAAAGGAAGGGCCCAGGGGAGCGGTGCTTGAGACGGCGGTGCCCAGCGGAGCGGTGCTTGAGACGGCGGGGCCCACCGGAGCGGTGCTTGAGACGGCGGGGCCCAGCGGAGCGGTGCTTGACAGGAAGGGCCCAGTGGAGCGGTGCTTGAGACGGCGGTGCCCAGCGGAGCGGTGCTTGAGACGGCGGGGCCCAGCAGAGCGGTGCTTGACAGGAAGGGCCCAGCGGAGCGGTGCTTGAGATGGCGGTGCCCAGCGGAGCGGTGCTTGAGACGGCAGGTGCCCAGCGGAGCGGTGCTTGAGATGGCGGGGCCCAGCAGAGCAGTGCTTGACAGGGAGGGCCCAGCGGAGCGGTGCTTGAGACGGCGGTGCCCAGCGGTGCGGTGCTTGAGACGGCAGGGCCCAGCGGAGCGGTGCTTGAGACGGCGGGGCCCAGCGGAGCGGTGCTTGACAGGAAGGGCCCAGCGGAGCGGTGCTTGAGACGGCGGGGCCCAGCGGAGCGGTGCTTGACAGGAAGCGCCCAGCGGAGCGGTGCTTGAGACGGCGGTGCCCAGCGGAGCGGTGCTTGAGACGGCGGGGCCCAGCGGAGCGGTGCTTGACAGGAAGGGCCCAGCGGAGCGGTGCTTGAGACGGCGGTGCCCAGCGGAGCAGTGCTTAAGACGGCGGTGCCCAGCGGAGCGGTGCTTGAGACGGCGGGGCCCAGCGGAGCGGTGCTTGACAGGAAGGGCCCAGCGGAGCGGTGCTTGAGACGGCGGTGCCCAGCGGAGCGGTGCTTGAGACAGCGGGGCCTAGCGGAGCGGTGCTTGAGATGGCGGGGCCGAGCTGAGCGGTGCTTGACAGGAAGGGCCCAGCGGAGCGGTGCTTGAGACGGCGGGGCCCAGCGGAGTGGTGCTTGACAGGAAGGGCCCAGCGGAGCAGTGCTTGAGACTGCGGGGCCCAGCGGAGCGGTGCTTGACAGGAAGGGCCAGCGGAGCGGTGCTTGAGACGGCGGGGCCCAGCGGAGCGGTGCTTGACAGGAAGGGCCCAGCGGAGCGGTGCTTGAGACGGCGGGGCCCAGCGGAGCGGTGCTTGACAGGAAGGGCCCAGCGGAGTGGTGCTTGAGACGGCGGGGCCCAGCGGAGCGGTGCTTGACAGGAAGGGCCCAGCGGAGCGGTGCTTGAGACGGCGGTGCCCAGCGGAGCGGTGCTTGAGACGGCGGGGCCCACCGGAGCGGTGCTTGAGACGGCGGGGCCCAGCGGAGCGGTGCTTGACAGGAAGGGCCCAGTGGAGCGGTGCTTGAGACGGCGGTGCCCAGCGGAGCGGTGCTTGAGACGGCGGGGCCCAGCAGAGCGGTGCTTGACAGGAAGGGCCCAGCGGAGCGGTACTTGAGACGGCGGGGCCCAGCGGAGCGGTGCTTGACAGGAAGGGCCCAGCGGAGCGGTGCTTGAGACGGCGGTGCCCAGCGGAGCGGTGCTTGACAGGAAGGGCCCAGCGGAGCGGTGCTTGACAGGAAGGGCCCTGTTCAGCGGTGCTCTTCTGCACGGCGGGGCCCTGTTCAGCGGTGCTCTTCTGCACGGCAGGGCCCTGTTCAGCGGTGCTCTTCTGCACGGCGGGGCCCTGTTCAGCGGTGCTCTTCTGCACGGCGGGGTCCTCTTCAGCGGTGCTCTTCTGCACGGCGGGGCCCTCTTCAGTGGTGCTCTTCTGCACGGCGGGGCCCTCTTCAGCGGTGCTCTTCTGCACGGCGGGGCCCTCTTCAGCGGTGCTCTTCTGCACGGCGGGGCCCTGTTCAGCGGTGCTCTTCTGCTCGGCGGGGCCCTCTTCAGCGGTGCTCTTCTGCACGGCGGGGCCCTGTTCAGCGGTGCTCTTCTGCACGGCGGGGCCCTCTTCAGCGGTGCTCGTCCAGTAAGTCAAGGGAGCCAGACCTGGCCTGGACTCCCTGCTCAGTCGCCCTCCGACCGTGCTGTTGCTGGACCCTTCGGTGACGGAGTCCTGGGCCCTTTGGTGTCCTCCCTAACACCCGGGATGGGGCTTGTGGGGCCCTCCTGCTCCGCGCTCCTGCTGGCTGACTTCTCCGCCCTGCTGCCCTTTCACTCCTTAGATGGGGCTCTCGGGCCCTTGCCTCCCCTAGATGTTGTGGCTGGTGAAGTGGGCGAACTTTGCTCCTTGGGGGCAGCCGTGTCAGTCCTCTCACGGCGGCCCTTTAGTTTCCTGGTCCTCTTGCCTGGGGGGGGGCTGGCTGTCCCCTGGCTGCTGATTGAAGTGTCACTGCTGGCAAAGGGTGGACTCCAGAACCCATGCACCACAGTGACACTCGAAGTTGGGCTGGTGGTGGCTGAGGTGCTCTTGGGACTCTTTGCAGATGGAGGGGGTGGGTCATTGGAGGGAAAGAGGTTAAGATTAGTGAGGAAAAGTTTTTTAGGACCAAGGTAAAGGGTAGGAGAAGTGGTGATGGGAGTGGAGGAAGAGGATGTGGTTGTAGGAGAGTCAGGTGTGCTGTCTTTGGGTGCAGGTGCTTGTGCTGGAGGCTGTCGTGAGGTGGATGGCTGTTGGGTGGGTGTCTGCCTGCGTTTGTGTGTCTTGGATGAGGGGGTGACAGACATAGTGGGAGAGGACACAGGGGACGTGTAAATGGTAGTGGGGGTGGTGACTGCACGTGTGCGGACTGTAATGGAGGGTGTGCTGGTGATGGAAGCACTGGCTGATGGTGGTGTGCATGCAGGTGTGAGTGTAGACGTCACAGGGAGGGAGGAGGGAGACGAGGAGGAGGGGGACACAGAGGTGGTAGTGACTGTTGGAATGTCTGCATCTGGGTGTTGCTTGCGTGAATGCTTGTGGGTTCTGTGGTGCTTGTGTCTGGATGAGCTGCCCTTGGGTGTTGAGGTGTGTGCAGGCTGGTCTGATGGTGTGGATGGGATAGGCTGAGGAACAGGAGACAGAGACAGGGTGGAGGCAGTTAGAAGAGGGAGGCTGTAAACAGGGACAATGGCTGCCGTCAGTGCTGAGGCCAGAGCATTGAACGATCGTTGATGGGCAGCCTGACCCGAATGAATGCCCTCCAGGTAGGCATTGCTCCGATGCACCTCCCTTTCTACCCCCTTGATGGCATTCAAAAGGGTAGTCTGCCCAACAATGATGGTCTGAAGGAGGTCAATGACCTCCTCACTGAGGGCAGCAGGGGTGACAGGGGCAGGGGCTGAGGTGCCTGGGGCGAAGAAGACGCCCACCTTCCTGGGCGAGCGGGCACGGAGCGTAGGCTGAGGGGCTGCTGGGAGGGCGGGGCTGGTGCGCTGGGTGACGGCTGTACCTGTAGAGGCGGGGGCCCGGATGTTGCCGCCACCGCTAAGGAGCTCCCATCCGAGGACGTGTTGGTGTCGCTGGTGTCACCACCGGTCCCCGTTGTGGTGCTCCCCTCGCCCTCCGGATCACTGGTGCCCTCGGTGTCTGTTCCTGGGCCCACCAGGGCCTTGTGACTTGCAGCTCCCTCGTGCTCCGATGCCAATTCTCCTCTGCCTGATGATGCTAATGCACACATGCACAAGAAGATAAAGAAAAAGGGTGGGGGGAGAAAAACGAAGACCAGGTTGAGTGCATGCAATGTCAACATCATTGGCGGAGAGGACAGACACAGGAGCCTCATGCACTAAGCCGCGCATTCGGGGTACACTACTCAGTACTTCTGACTAGGACAACAGGTCTAGAGACGACAAACGCGCACATGTGTGATGCTGGACCATCGATAGCTGTACTTGTCACCCTACAGAGGTGGGGTCCGGGAGCACAGGGCCATGCCTAAAGGAGAGGACTACACTACAGAAAGCGCCCTGGCCTAATGTCACCCACAACCCTCCTCCCCCACCCAGACGCCTCCACTGCGCAGAAAGATAGCAGAATGTGCTGATACTCACCCCCTTGTGTCTGCTGTGATGTCCTCAAGCGCCCATCCAAATCAGGGTAGGCCACCGCCAGGATCCGGGACATCAGGGGGGTCAGGGTACGACTGGCACCCCTCCTAGGTTGGGAGGCCATCCCGAGCAGTGACTCGGCGGTCTTCCTGGTCCCGCGGCGGATGTCCTCCCACCTCTTGCGGCAGTGGGTGCCCCGTCTGACGTGCACCCCCAGGGCCCGGACTTCCTTGGCGATGGCACGCCCAATGCCCAATTCTGATGGGCGCTGACCTATTTGACATGTACAGGGTGGGAAGGAAAAAATCATCAATTTTCTGCATGTTAGATGTGATTGGCCCCCCCTCCCCAACCTTGCCATATGGCACATGCTCTCATCTGTCGTGCGTTGCACTCCTCATTCGCCCCCCACCCCACCAACTTACATCCACCCCACTCCACACAGGCATAGCCCATTCAATGTGCACCCAGTGTACTTACCTGTTGGTCTGGAGGACCGTAGAGTAACGCATACTGGGGGAGGACCCCATCCACAAGTTTCTCCAACTCCTCAGACGTGAAGGCAGGGGCCCTTTCCCCAGTCGCAGCAGCCATTGTCACTTCCAGACCGAGGTCACAGCAGCACTTGCAGTATAGGTCCTCTCCTGTGGATGATCAGGTCTCGAGTGATTAAGCAGATAGAAAATGGCGGTCATGCAAGCGGCGGTGCGTACCGCGGCGGTGCGTACCGTGAACGCCGGCGCACCTCGTCATTGGCTCCTGAAACCCATAGGCTTCAATGTTAACCAATGCGGCTTCGTATAGCGGTCTTCGACCGCCTACCGCCACGGTGTGCCACGCCAGCGCATTGACCTCACATCCCATTGTCCCACTTCACAGGTCAGGCAGCCGCCATTTCAAGGGCCCACATGGCATAATTTGTACTGCGTCACACAGGCCTAGGCCTTGCATTGCCACACATACACGTCTTTCAATACATGGATAATCGTGTGCTAGGCATGCTGTGGTGAACGTACCTGTGATTTGCTTGACTCTGTGCTCCATGTTGTCCTTCCTAGGCACCGTCCGCTGGGACTTGCGAGGAGAAGGATGAATCCTCGCGTGTAGCGACCGCTGGTGCACCTGTCGACAATGGAAGAACGCCATATCACACTACGATACCGACTTGACCGAGCCACTATACATGAACTGTGTGCCCAGCTGGAGCCAGCCCTGATGTCCCCCATCCGCCAACCCACAGGAATTCCCCCTCTAGTGCAGGTTCTGTCAGTCCTCCATTTTTTGGCAAGTGGCTCATTCCAGACAACAGTGGCCATGTCATCTGGAATGTCTCAGCCTATGTTTTCAAAAATTTTGTCTAGAGTGTTGTCTGCCCTGACGAAACACATGCGGAACTACATTGTATTCCCTGAGGAGGTTGATTTGGCCACTGTGAAGGGTGATTTTTATGCCCTTGGACATATCCCCAACATAATTGGTGCCATTGATGGGACCCATGTGGCTTTAGTACCCCCAAAAGACGATGAGCAGGTGTACAGAAACAGGAAAAGTTACCATTCTATGAACGTCCAGGTGGTCTGTTTGGCTGACCAGTACATCTCTCATGTGAATGCCAAGTTCCCTGGGTCAGTGCATGACGCGTATGTGATGCGTAATAGCAGCATCCCTTATGTGATGGAACAGCTACAGAGACAACGTGTGTGGCTAATTGGTGACTCTGGTTACCCCAACCTGCCTTGGCTATTGACCCCAGTGAGGAATCCCCGGACCAGGGCAGAGGAACGGTACAATGAGGCCCATGGGCGAACTAGGAAGATCATAGAAAGAACCTTTGGCCTCCTGAAGGCCAGGTTTAGGTGCCTGCATATGACAGTGGGATCCCTGATGTACTCACCAAAGAAGGTGTGCCAGATCATCGTGGCCTGCTGTATGCTTCACAATCTGGCATTGCAACGTCAGGTGCCTTTCCTGCAGGACGATGGTCCAGATGGTGGTGTTGAAGCAGCTGTGGAGCCTGCGGAGAGTGAAGAGGAGGAAGACGAAGAGGACGACACAGACAACAGGGACAGAGTTATCCAACAGTATTTTCAGTAGCACACAGGTAAGAATCACCCACGCCACTTAACATTTCCTGAAAGCCCCCTGCATCTTTACTTTGTGTATTTCCCCCCAGTTCTTTTAAACTGATGTTTGATTTTCCCTTCCCTTTTCAGTGCTGTATGACCCACTGAGTGACTTCTGCTTGGTTAGCCCATGGACTAATGCTTATTGACATCGGTATGTTGTCATCACAAAAATAACACATTATTGATCAGTAATGTGTTATACATTTGTAAATAATACAGGCTGACTCCTGAATGATTTCAGTGCAATGAGTGATTTATTTTTAGTGCTAGATATTGGTACATGATATTAAAACGGTGATGGGTGAGGGTGGAGTTATGTCCATGGCAGAGCCCAGTTCTCAGTTTCACAGGTGCATTTTCCATATGCCTATGGAAGGATGGAGCAGGGGCAGTTCAAGGTTGGACAGGGTGACACTGTGGGACAGTGGGATGACATCAGGGGGTATCTTATGCTGGCGGGGGTGTTGGCATCCTACTCTGTCTTCCTGTGAGATCTCAGGTTCCTCTTGCGGGGTGGTTGTTCTTCAGCAGGAGGTGGGGTTCTGGTGGCCCGTCGTTCTGTGGGGGCCTCCTGACCACTAGCGCCGGCGGAGGTGGTAGGCTGTTCCTGGCTAGTGACAGGGGCCCTTTGTGGTGCCACATGGTCCAGCAATGTGGTTTCTATCCGGTTGAGGGCCTGGACTATGGTCCCCATAGCGGTAGCGATGTTCCTGAGTTCATTGCTGAACCCCATGTACCGTTCCTCCTGCTGTGCCTGGATCTCGGTGAACCTGGCCAGTACCGTCGCCATCGTCTCCTGGGAGTGATGGTATGCTCCCATGATGGTGGTGAGGGCCTCTTGGAGAGTGGGTTCCCTGGGCCTGTCCTCCCCCCCTGTCGCACAGCAGCCCTCCCAGTTGCCCTGTTTCCCCGGGCCTCTGTCCCCTGGACGGTGTGCCCACTACCACTGCCCCCAGGTCCCTGTTGTTGTTGGGGTGTTGGGTCAGCCTGGGTGCCCTGTAGTGGCAGACACACCGCTGATTGACGCGTCCTGGAGACAGAGGCATGGGCCCGCTGGGTGGGAGCCGTGCTGGTGTTCCCAGAGGGGGTTGGGTCTGCTGTGGCCTGTGTCTGTGTGTGGGGAACCGACTGTCCAGAGGTCCCCGATGGTCCGGGCTGGTCATCAGGTTCTAGGTCGACAGAGCTGCTGTCTTCTCTGGGGGCCTGTTCTGGGGGTGGGATGGACAAATCTGGACCCTCCGTGGCGGTGTGTTGGCGTTTGGGCCCAGCAGGGGTAAGGGAGTATGGTTATTGTTTCCGTGTGTGCCATGGCGTGCATTTTGAGTGCCCTTGTCCCCCAGTGCTGGCATTCCCTTGTGGGAGGTGTTGTGAGGGTTGTGGGGGGGGGGGTGTATGGGTATGTGCAATGGTCATGCTTTGGTGGTGGCTGTCTATGGTTTGTGTTGGCATTCAGGGGTTGGTGTGGTTTAGGGTGGGTTGTGCTGGTGAGACATTGGCAGGGAGGTTGTGTGCTGGGGGGTTGAGATTGGGGGTGAGGGGGGGGTTGGCATGCTGGTGGTTGGGGGGGGTGAAGTAGTTGAGATTCGACTTACCAGAGTCCATTCCTCTGTGTACTCCAGCGAGGCCATCAGGATGCAGGATGTTTACTACCTCTTGCTCCCATGCTGTGAATTGGGGTGGAGTGGGTGGGGGTCCGCCGCCAGTCTTCTGCACAGCGATGTTGTGTCGCGACACCATCGAACGCACCTTCCCCCGTAGGTCGTTCCATCGCTTTCTGATATCTTCCCGATTTCTGGGATGCTGTCCCACAGCGTTGACCCTGTCTACGATCCTTTGCCATAGCTCAGCCTTCCTTGCTATAGTGGTGTGCTGCACCTGTGTGCCGAAGAGCTCGGGCTCAACCCTTATAATTTCCTCCACCATGACCCTGAGTTCTTGGTCCGAGAACCTGGGGTGTCTTTGGGGTGCCATGGGGTGGTGTGGATGAGGTGTGGGGTGGTGTTTGTGGTGATGTGCGTGGTGATATGTGGTGATGTGTGCGTAAATGTGGTGTGGGTGATGAAGTTGGGTTCCTGTGTGTGTTGGGGTTTTCAATTGCTGTGCTCGCTCTCTCTATCTCTATCTCTATCGCCTTCTCTCCGATTTCCAACTAGTGGGGGTTTGTGGGTGATGTGGGTGTGTGTTTTATAGTTGATTGGATGTGTGGGAGTGTTGTTTGTATGTGTGTCAGGTGTGTGTATTTCAAATTGTCCAATGTGGCAGTGTTTTGGAGCTGTGTGTGTATTTTGAGCGCGGCGGTGTGTACTGTATGACTGTTTAAATGTCTGTAGTCTAAGACTATTCTGTATGAATGGTCTGGTTTAGCTACAGGGAATAAAAGGTTATTCATCGGCGAGACACAGGGTTCAATCACACCCTGGTACTCTAATTGCGTGAGTATTTCTCTCACTGGTGCTTTTGCTTCATGTTTTCGGGGATACTGCGGTTGTGGCTGAGGTTCACTTTTAATGGGAATTACAGGGTAGGGGGAGTCTTTATTCCACCCTACGTGATTTCTCTATAATGCAGGTGCTTGTGCTAGAGGCCATTCAATTGAATAGGATTCAGCGAGTTCCTCTGGAGCAAGGGGCGAGAAGGAAGGCTTAATGACATCTTCTCCATATGGGCAGGTACGGACAAAGTCAGGTGGCCAATCTTGTTCGGCCAGCAAGACATCATACACTTTTACTATGCAATCCCAAAAGATTGCGTTTATTGTGTGTTCAATGTCTCCTTCTAATTGCAGTGTTACTTTGTACACACTATCAGGCTTGGAGACACGCATGTCTGCTGTTTCTACTTGTTTAAAGTCATCAGTTGCTTTCACCTCCAGAAGCTCTAGAAGATTCAGGCAAACTATTGTGACCTTTGCCGCGCTTTCTAGCAGTGCTAGAGCCCAATTCTTGTTCTTCAAGAGGACCATCTTCCTGTGTGGCATGTCGAACTGCGACTGCTGCCACTTTTGTCTTTTTAAAGTGTTGTTTTTGTTGGGCAGGTTTCTCTTCCTTTTTAACAGAAACCTCCGAAGAGCGTTGTGATTCCTCCCTCGGTTTCACCTACTCTGTTCTTTGCTCTGATCGGCCACCTCTCTCCCTTCTCTTTTCTGATGAGTCCTGAAAGGAACGAGATTGTATGTATCAGTATATTGATATCTATCAGGCGTTTTGATATTATCTCTATTTCTGAGAATATACCTATTCTGTGGGGTCTCCGTACGTGTATCCTTTGTCTCTCCCCCTTTTTTATTTTGTCATTCTGTCCTTATGTGCATTAGCATCATCTGGTGGAGGAGCAGAGGCACCGGCGACAGAGGGAGCTGCATCCCACAGGACACAGGAGGAAGAGTCCACCGACTGTGAGTTCACCAGTGGCATGGAGGGCGAGGGGAGCAGCATGGCGGAGACTGGAGGGGGCAGTTCTGACACAGATATCTCCTGTAATGGAAGCTCCCTGATGGTGAAGGACACTTATGTGACCACCCAAGCTACAGGTACAGCCGCCACCCTGTACCAGCAACACCCTCCCAGCAGTCCCTCATCGAGTTGCTCGTGCCGTCATCTAGGAGGGTGGGCATCTCCTTCACCCCAGGCACCTCAGGCCCTACCCCAGTGAGCCCTGCTGCCCTCATTGAGAAGGCTATTGACCTCCTGAGATCCCTCACTGTTGGGCAATCTACCATTTTGAATGCCATCCAGGGTGTTGAGAGGCATTTGCAACAAACAAATGCATACCTGGAGGGCATTCATTCTGGGCAGGCGGCCCAACAGAGAGCATTTCAGGCTCTGGCCTCAGCATTGATGGCAGCCATTGTCCCTGTGTCCAGCCTCTCCCCTCCAACTTTCTCCACCCAGACCCAATCCCCTGTACCTCAGCCCATCCCAAGCACACCAGCATGTACACTCATTAACACACAAGAGTGGACATGGCAAACATAAGCACCACACATCCCACAAGCACTCACAGAAGCACCATCCCCATGCAGACACAGCAACATCCACTGCCTCCACTGTGTCCCCCTCCTCCACGTCCTCCTCCTCCCTACCTGTCTCGTCTCCACTCACACCTGCATGCACTACATCCTCAGCCACTACCTCCATCACCAGCACGCCCATCACCACACACAGCTCACGTGCAATCACCACCCCTACTGCCATTCACACATCCCCAGTGTCCTCTCCCAGTGTGTCTGTGAGCCCTCCTCCCCACGTACACAAATGCAGGCACACACCCACCCAACACCAATCCACCTCACAACAGCCTCTGGCCCAGGCACCTTCACCCAAATTCAGCAACGTACACCTCCTACAACCACTACCTCTTCCTCCACTCCCAAACCCCCTCAATTGTCCCGTCCCAGTGTGTCTAATAAACGTTTCCTGGCTAACACTGACCTCTTCCCTACACCCCCGTCCTTCCCCTAGGGCCAGGCTTTCCAGGTCCCAGCCCAGCACCTCTGCCACCAAATCCCCAGGCACAGTGGTGCCAGCAACTGCGGTTTCATTGAGTGTGCCACCCATCAGGGCTGCCAGTGTGCCACCTAGCGAGGCCAAGGACATTCCGTCACCTCCCAAGGTGAAGAAGGTGCCCACATCCCAGAGGGAGAAGAGGCACCTACCAGCCACCAAGGGTTCCTCCAAACCAAAATGGGACAGTGGCAAGACACCTGCCGCAACATCAAAGGTGGGCAAGGGACACAAGCCGAAGAGCAGGTCAGGCCAGGGCACGGTGGCTCTGACTGAGGGACTAGAGTCACCCCTTCTGTCAACCACTACACCAACCTGCACCGCCACCAGCACCGCCACCTGCACTGCCACCTACACACCACCTGCACGTCTGCAGCCTCAGCAACAGTCCCCAGCATCTTCCCCAGTGGGCAGCCGTCCCAGGCTGCAGGAGACGTCCTGCTGTGTCCCTCAACAGGTGCTGACACATGCACCACCGCCAGCACCTCCGCCACAGACTCCGCTACAAGCACCACCACCATCCCCGTGACATGCTCAGACAGTGCCACCATAGCTGACATGGCTACCATCCCCAGTGGGCAGCCGTCCGAGGCTGGAGGAGACTTCCTGGACCCTGCCCAGCTTCCATAAGATATGACTCTCATCACTGTTTACACCTGCAGGTGGCAGGCGAAGCCGCAGCAGGGTGTGGTATGTCTCTGCCTCCATGGCGTATCAATCTTCCTGTTCCTAGGCAATCTTGTGGCACACACACCCATGTGAGGTAATGGGACCAGCCACACTGCATGTGAAGCACTCTGGGCACTAAGCCCCCTCCAGAACAAGTGGAGAGATATATCCACTACCTCAGTCCTTGGCAGGATTAAGCATTCTGGGCACAAAGCTCCCTCCAGAACCAATGGAGAGATACATCCACTACCTCAGTCCTTGGCAGGATGAAGCACTCTGGGCACAAAGTCCCCTCCAGAACCAGTGGACACTTGAGAGACTGTGGCTTTGCACTCCCCAGGATAAAGCAGTGGGCAAACCACCCACTGGAAATACTTGAGAGACTGTGGCTTTGCACTCCACAGGATAAAGCAGTGGGCAAACCACCCACTGGAAAGACTTGAGAGACTGTGGCTTTGCACTCCCCAGGATAAAGCAGTGGGCAAACCACCCATTGGAAAGACTTGAGAGACTGTGGCTTTGCACTCCCCAGGATACAGCAATGGGCATGGAGCCCCCTTGTGCAGCAGTGTCATTGTGCATTCATCCGGCTGAGGTGCCCCCTCTCCCCTTCCCCCTGAGGTGCCTGTTTAATTTCGATCTGATGCCCCTGCAGTGTTCTCTCCGTTTTGAATCAGGTATCTTGTGTGGGCTTCTCCCATGCATTTTGGGACCACTGGTCCATGGACAATGATTGGAACACTGTCCGGACTTGTGTAGTTGGTGTACATATTTGTATGTACTGATTTTTGAACTTGCACTATCTAATTTTTCTTGATTACAATCATTACATTCATTTCCTTTTGTCCTTGCGTTCTTCCAGGGGGCAAGGGGGTGTATATGTAATGTTGCTGCATGTATTTGTATGTATGGTGTTGTGGGGGAGGGAGGGGGTGCGGGTATTGCATGTTGCGTGTGCGTGTCACTCTCTTTTCCCTCCCCCTCCCCTGTGTTGTAGGTGCAGTACTCACCCTGGTCATCGACGGCGTCTGTCCTGCTCCTGATAGGGAAGGCGGAAGACCAGCAGGGGCAGGACCTATAACTCGGACTCCATGGCGTCCTGGTTCCTCGTTGGGTGTCGAGAGGTGAGTGGTTTCCCTTCTGTGTACTGTTTCCGCTGTGCTTTTGATAGCGTTGGTTCCGCCCCGGAAAATGTGGCGGATAGCCGTGTTGTAATACAGTGGGCGGTACTTTGTCCTCCGCCTGTCTGTTGGCGGTGACCGCCAGAGTGTTTGTTTCTACCGCTGTGGTGGTCGGCGTGTTAAAGTGGCTATCTATGTTGGCGGTTTCCGCCATGGTCGTGCTTCCATTTTCTTTTCCGCCGACCTGTTGGCGGTATTACTGCTGCTTTAACACCGACTGCCAGGGTTGTAATGAGGGCCTAAGTCTTTTTGGTCCTGAGGCTTCAGGGAACAGGAGGCAAGCTCTATCCAAGACGTTGGAGAGCACTTCTTCACCTCAGCCAGAGAGCAGCAAGGCAGCAGGGCAACAGCAAGGCAGCAGTCCCTCACAGAAAGCAGTCAGGTGAGTCCCTTGGACAGCCAGGAAGTTCTTGGCAGGATGCAGGTTCTGGTTGCAAGTTTCAGCAGCTACCAGTCAAACAATGTATGAGGGCAGCCACCATGTTAGCCTATGAAGGGAGCGGACCTCACAGCAGTGTAAAAACAAATTTAGGAGTTTTACATTACCAGGACATGTAAACTACATAGGTACATGTCCTGCCCTTTGCCTAAACAGCAACCTGCCCTATGGGTTACCTAGGGCATACATTAGGGGTGTCCTATATTTAGAAAAAGTGGAGTTTTAGGCATGGCAAGTACCTTTAAATGCAGAGTCGATTTGGCAGTGAAACTGCGCACACAGGCCTTCCCATGGCAGGCCTGAGACAAGGTTAAGGGGCTTCTTGAGTGGGTGGCACAACCATACTGCAGTCCCACTAGAAGGCATTTAATCTACAGGCCCTAGGCACACATAGTGCACTCTACTAGGGACTTATAAGTAAATTAAATAGTCCAATTGGGTAAGATCCAATGTTATCATGTTTAAAGGGAGACAGCATATGCACTTTATCACTGGTTAGCAGTGGTAAAGTGCGCAGAGTCCAAAAACCAGCAAAAACAGTATCTAAAAAGTGGAGGGAGGCAGGCAAAAAGTTAGCAGTGACTACCCTAAGGCTGTCAGGTCTAACATGTGTCCCCCACAGCTGAAAGTGGAGAGAGCTACCCAGCCTCCTGGGAGCTCTCATCATTAAGGCAGAAGTATCTGGAGAGACCATCAGCATTGGCGTGGTCAATCCCCGGGCGATGCTCCACCGTAAAGTCCAACCCCTGTAGGGAAATGGACCACCTCAAGAGTTTAGGATTCTGACCCCTCACCTGCATGAGCCATCTAAGGGGCCTGTGGTCTGTCTGATCCCTGAAGTGAGTCCCAAAGAGGTATGGTCTCAGCTTTTTCAGTGCCCAGGCCAAAGCAAATGCTTCTCTCTCAATAGCACTCTGTTCCTGTGGTAATAGTCTTCTGCTAATAAAGTCTACTGGTTGGTCTGAGCCCTCCTCATTTTGCTGTGCTAGAACAGACCCTATGCCATGCTCTAAAGCTGCTGCCAGGAAGGGCAGGGAACCTTCCCCAGCTGCTGCAAAGAAGAGCAAGGAGCCATCCTCAGCTGCTGCCAGGAAGGGCAAGGGGCCTGCACCAACAGGCAGGAAGGACAAGGGGTCTGGTTCAGGGACTCAGTCTTAGCCCCCACCACCAACCATGGTTGTGCAGCCGTCTGAGGCTGCAGGAAATGGGCAGGAGCTTTCCCCCACAACCACCACCAGCAGCACCACCACCACCAGCAGTGGGCAGCCGTCCGAGGTTGCAGGGGATGGGCAGGAGCTTCCCCCCACAACCACCACCAGCAGTAGCAGCAACACCACCACCAGTGGGCAGATGTCTGAGGCTGCAGTGGATGGGCAGGAGCTTACCCCACAACCACAGCAGCAGCAGTACCACCACCACCACCAGCAGTGGGCAGCTGTCCAAGGCTGCAGGGGATGGGCAGGAACTTCCCCAACCACCACCAGCAGCACCACCACTACCACCACTGAGCAGCCGCCGCCGGACGGTCTGTAGACCTGCCTCCTTGGGCTGTTGTGCAGCCTGCCCCCTGCAAATCCTGTGGGTATGACACCCAGCTGAGAGATTGTGACCTTGCACTCCCCAGGATATGAAGCACAGGGCACAATGCCCCCTCCAGAACCAATGGGTCTGACACCCACTCACCCCATCCCCCCCAGGATCTGAAGCACAGGACATGTTGCCCTCAAGAGCATGTGGGCAAGTCACCCACCTGAAAGACTGTGGCCCTGTACTCCCCAGGACCAATCACAGGGCATGTTGCCCCCTCCAGAGCCTGTGGGCAAGACACCCACCTGAGAAACTGTGGCCTTGTACTTCCCAGGACCAAGCACAGGACATGTTGCCCCCTCCAGAGCATGTGGGCAAGTCACCCACGTGAAAAACTGTGGCCTTGTACTCCTCAGGACCAAGCACAGGGCATGTTGCCCCCTCCAGAGCATGTGGGTAAGTCACCCACCTGAGAGACTGTGGCCTTCTACTCACCAGGACCAAGCACAGGGCACGTTACCCCCTCCAGAGCCTGTGGGTAAGTGTAGGAAAGTCCTTTTTTTTTGCCTGATCACCCCCACTCTTTCTGGATAGGTACTGGTGGTTACTGACTCTTGGCTGTGCCCTGGGTACTGCTTACCAGTCCCAGGGCCAGTGCTCTGTGTAAAATGGATATGCAAATTAGGCTAATTATAATTGACTAAGTTAACCTACCTATAAGTCCCTAGTATATGGTAGGGCATGTAGGTTTAGGGACCACAGCATAGGTGGTGCACACCTAGGTGCATTGCTGAGGTGCCCAGTGTCATTTTAAAAGCAAGCCTGCCTTGCTGGCTGCTTTTAAATTAAAGTTATATGCAAATTCGACTTTGGAATTAAAGTTACTTCCAAAGTTATAAACTACCTTATTTTTACATATAAGTCACCCCTAAGGTGTGCCCTATGTGCCCCTAGGGCTGGGTGCCATGTAACTATAAGCAGGGACTTTATAAAAATAGATTTATAAGCCCTGGTGAGGTAAAAACAGCCAAATTCGTTTTTCCCTCATTGAAGTAAATGGCCTTCATAGGCTAGAATGGGCAGACTTTATTTTAAATTTTAAAGTCTCCTTAAATGTTACATACCAAGAATTTGGTATCAAATTGATTGTTATAATAAATCCCACAACTTCCAGTTGTTGGATTTAATATAACTAGTGCAGGTAAAAAGTTTAGACTTTACCTAAAAAGTTGCCAATTTCAGCTCTGCATTGTTTTTGCTGCTGTGCTCTGATTGGCCAGCCTGCAGCAGCTTCTGCCAGGCCACTTTTATGAGGTGTGAAGTGGCCTGGCTTTACACAAAGGAATGTGCTTGGGGGAGAGAATCTCCCCTCAGCAGATGGGGAAGCAGGAAGGGGGAGGGCTGCCAAACTGGTCTTCAAAGGCAGAGAAGGACATCTGGAGCACCCAGCAACACCCCCACATCCTGCAACCCCAGACAGCTAGGTGCCCCCTTGATTAGATTAGGAGAGGGCAGGAGAGGGGTGTGTTTATGATTTTTAGCCACACCAGTGGGTGGGTTCAGCCAGATCTCTCCTCCAAAAATCAGATTCATCCATTTTGGATTTTTAGAGACTATTGCCTTCTGGGATGGATTTTTGCCACACTTCCCAGGAAGTGGTCATCACAGGGGGACGACCCTGTCCCTGATTGGAGGACCAGGGCCCCCCTGCTTTTCACCCAGGAGCAAGGATAAAACTGGCAGACCTGCACCCACGCCTCAGATCCCCACCAAATTTCAAGAAGAAAGAACTACAAGGAGAAGAAGGACTGCCCTGCTGGACCCCTGGCCTGCACCTGGACCCTGCACTCAGAAAGACTGCACCAGCTGCACACTTGGGCTTCACCACAAGAAGGACTTTGCCTGGCTTCCACTGGTTCAAGGAGGGACTCCCTGTTTGCTACAGGTGAAAAATTGCTAACCAGAGTCCCCTGCACCAACTCCTGAAAAAGTGACCAGCTGACCACTGCCCAGTGGCCAAAAAGGAGTTTGCGCCAGGTGCACTCTGGGAGTTGAAGTCCGCACTTCCCAAGGACCATCACAGAACTTCTGGACCCTTGGGGTGAGCTGTGGACCCCAAAAGAACCTTAAAAGAACATCTGGGTGAAGCCCCAGAAGTTTGGAAAAGATTGGAGAAATTTTAGAAAAAAGCTCCATAAAGTGACCGACTCGACGCGGAAATTCTAGCCGGCTTGCCTCAACCGCGACCCGGCCTGACTTCGTGGTTCGTCCCGGTCAAGAAAAACATCCGAAAAAGAGACTAAGTCCGAACGTAAAAAGTTGACCGGGACCTTCCAGCCATCGTATCCGAGAAGGGCTCCACGGACGTCGGATCAAGATCCAGGTTTACCCCGGTCGAAGGATTTTCATCTCGAAAAAACGACTAAGTCCGAAGGTAGAAATCACCACCGAGGAAACCGACTTCGCGTATCCGGACAAGGGCTCCAGGAGGTCGGATCCAACTGGCAGGTTCGTCCCGGTGAAGAAAAACTTCAAAATAAAGACTAAGTCAGAAGGTAACTTTTTAACCGAGGCCTCCCGCGACCTGTAGCCGAGCAGGGCTCCATCGCGGTCGGCCTGAAAGTTTGACTTTGTCCCGGTCCTGGTGCAACCAGATGACCCGATTGGCGCTTTTTGTTTCTATGCGCTAGAAAATAATAATACTTTAAAAATTCATATCTCCGGTTCCCCTGAACCGATTTTAATCGTTTTTGTGTCATTTTAAAGATAAAAATATAAGCTATTTTTATAAATTGGTTTTGGATTTTTAAACTGTTTCCTGTGTTTTATTTAATTACTGTTTTGTGATATTTGAATGCTTTACACTTTGTCTCCTAAGTTAAGCCTTGACGCTCGATGCCAAGCTACCAAGGGTAGAGCTGGGATTAATTTACTGAGACCTAACTGTACTTTTGTGGAGGTTTGTGGCTTGTTGCTAGGTGTAGGTACCTACCTGCCCTATCAATAACCCATTTTCCAACATAATTGGTGGCAGCGACGGGATCCTGTACTTGTGTTCAATATCACGTTACAGTTTTAGATAAAACAAATTAAAAATCCTTTAAATTGTCCTAGTGCAAAAATTGTTTTTAATTTTTAATTTTAAATTTTTTTTTTTTTTTAATTAATTTGGATTAATTTCAATTATTGAATTTTTGTAATTTTTCTAAATTCCTGTTACCAATTTTTGCAAAAAGTTTTTGTTGACACAAAACTAGGGAACCATGGAGCTTGATCTGGCTAGCCTACCCACACTGACAGTAGTCCAGCTTAGGGGGTTGTGTACTGAGAGGGGGTTGCCTGCAACCCCTAATCTCAGGAAGGAAATCCTGATTAAATCCCTGACAGCATGGGCTGAGGCCCAAGAGGTAGAGACAGAGGAAGCTCCAGGGGAGGAACCAAAAGAAGATGATGTTAACTCTAACCATTCAGGGGAGGAAAGGCATCAGACCCCAAGTGAGGAAGAGGAGGAACGGTTCTCACTGGACACAGTCACTAGGGGCAGACCCAAAGCTAGTGATAGGAAGAGGGTCCTTTCAGGAGGAGAGAACCCATCCATCAGGGAGAGAGAGCTGGAAGCCCAGCTAGCCTACATAGCTTTGGAGGCAGATAAGCTTGCCCTAGAAAAAAAGAAGTGGGCAAGCAAAGAAAAAAAAGATGGAAGCAGCGAGAAAGAAACTGAGGTGTCCCTGGGTGGGGGTTTTGCCCCCAGATTACCCAAAGGGGTGGTTCCTGCCTATGTAGAGGGGGATGACATTGATAAGTGGCTGGGGGCCTTTGAGAGGGCCCTCCAGATGAGGAAAGTCAAGCCTCAGTACTGGGGTTCACTCCTTTGGGAGTTAGTTCCCAACTCTGGGAGGGATAGGCTCCTAACCATGAGTGGGGAGGATGCAGACTCATACCCCAGTATGAAGAGATGCTTGACTAAAAAGTTTGGTCTAACCCCAGAGCAGTATAGGCTTAAGTTTAGGGACACCCAAAAGACAAGCACCCAGTCCTGGGTGGACTTTGTGGACATTTCAGTGAAAGCACTGGAGGGCTGGATACAGGGCAACAGGGTAAGTACCTTTGAGGGGCTGTACAATTTGATTATGAGGGAGCACCTTCTAACTAATTGTGTCCAAGAGAGGCTCCGCCAGTATCTAGTAGACTCTAGGTTGACCAACCCCAGAGAGCTGGGGGAGGCAGCAGATGACTGGTTAAGAACTAGAGTTAACCAGAGACCCCCAGGGGGTGATCAGAAAAAGGGAGGACATGGTTCTTCTCAGGGGAAGAACCAGGGGAAAGATGACAAAAAACCCAAAGAGTCCTCACAAGAGTCCCCAAAAACTTCTCAGGGAGGGGGAGCCCCGAGCCAATTCACTTTTAAAGGGAAAGGGTATCAGGGAAAGAATTTTGATCCTGCTAAAGCAGGAAAGTTTCAGGAGCTTGCTAAGGCCGGCAAGTGTTTTGACTGTTATCAGCCAGGACATAAAAGAGGAGATGCTATCTGCACCAAGAAGCCCCCCACTGGTGGGCAATCCCAGGGGATTGCTAGTGTAGGGTTGGGGGTGGAAGTTGGCCCAGGGGTGGAATCAGGGTACACTGAAGTCACCTTAGTATCCGTGGGTAGGGTGGACATTGCAACTATGGCCACCTTACCTCCCATCATGCAGAGGTATAGGCAGAGGCCTAAAGTCAATGGGACTGAAGTGGAAGCTCTGAGAGATACAGGAGCCAGTGTGACAATGGTCACAGAAAAGCTGGTTTCTCCAGAGCAGGTCTTACCTGGTGTCTTCCACCAGGTGACTTATGCAGATAGCAGAACCAAACTCCATCCCATGGCTATGGTGAGTCTGGAATGGGGAGGTGTGACTGGCCCTAAAAAAGTAGCTGTAGCTCCTGCCCTCCCAGTAGAGTGTCTACTGGGAAATGATCTTGAAGCATCTGAATGGTCAGAAGTGGAGAGAAGGGTCCATGCAAAGATGCTGGATCTCCCTGAATGGGTGTGTGCTGTGACCAGGTCACAGGCAGCACAACAGGGAAATGCTGGACACTTGGACCCTGGAACAATGGGCCAAGCCTCCAAGAAGAAGAGAAAGGGCACTGGGTCTGGCTTACCAGCCCCAACAAGTACAGAGGGTCAGGAAGAATCCAACCCTGAGGGGGAGGATCTGAACTCTGAGGGAGGGACACCTTCCCTGCAAACTCTGCCTGACTTGGCAGAACTGCAAGGGGCAGGTGGGCCCACCAGAGAAGATTTGTGCCAGGGACAAAGAGAGTGTCCCACTCTTGAGGGCCTGAGGCAGACTGCTGCCAGGCAAGAACAAGGGGATACCAGTGGTACCCACAAGGTTTACTGGGAGGATGGAGTTCTCTACACTGAGGCTAGGACCCTCAAAGAAGGGGCTACTAGGAGAGTAGTGGTCCCCCAAAAGTATAGAGAATTCCTCCTTACCTTAAGCCATGATATCCCCTTAGCTGGCCATTTGGGACAGACCAAGACCTGGAACAGGCTGGTCAACCATTTTTTTTGGCCAGAAATGTCAGAAAAAGTCAGGGAGTTTTGCAGCTCCTGTGTCACCTGTCAAGCCAGTGGCAAGACAGGGGGCAAGCCAAAGGCTCCCTTAATTCCACTGCCAGTGGTTGGGACTCCCTTTGAGAGGGTGGGGATTGACATTGTTGGTCCCCTAGACCCACCAACTGCTTCAGGTAACAGGTACATTGTGGTGGTAGTGGACCATGCCACCAGGTACCCTGAGGCAATACCCCTCCGGACAATCACTGCACCCACAGTGGCTAGGGCCCTACTTGGTGTGTTCACCAGAGTGGGATTCCCAAAGGAGGTGGTCTCAGATAGGGGCACAAACTTTATGTCAGCCTATCTGAAAGCCATGTGGGAGGAGTGTGGTGTTACTTATAAGTTCAGCACACCCTACCATCCACAGACCAATGGTCTAGTGGAAAGATTCAATAAGACCCTGAAGGGCATGATCATGGGTTTGTCTGACAAACTCAGGAGGAGATGGGATGTCCTCCTCCCATGCCTACTGTTTGCCTACAGGGAAGTGCCACAGAAGGGGGTTGGATTCAGCCCCTTTGAGTTACTGTTTGGGCACCCTGTAAGAGGCCCATTGTGCTTGGTGAGAGAGTCTTGGGAAAAGCCTCTCAAGGAAGCCAAGGAGAATGTGCTGGATTATGTACTAGGCCTGCGGTCTCGCATGGCTGAGTATATGAAGAAGGCAAGCAGGAACCTGGAGGCCAGTCAGGAGCTCATGAAGCTCTGGCATGATCAAAAGGCTACCATGCCTGAGTATCACCCAGGACAGCTGGTGTGGGTTTTGGAGCCCATGGCTCCTAGGGCACTACAGGCCAAATGGACTGGGCCCTATCCAATCCTAGAGAAAAAAGGTGAGGTCACCTACTTGGTGGACCTTGGCACCCCCAGGAATCCTCACAGGATCCTGCATGTTAATAGGATGAAACCCCACCAGGACAGGGCAGACATGACCATGCTGATGGTCACTGATGAAGGGAAGGAGGAGGAGGGTGAACCTCTGCCAGACCTCCTGTCCTCAAAGGAAAAAGATGGGTCAGTGGAGGGAGTGGTACTCTCTCCCAAACTGACAGATCAGCAACAACAAGACTGTAAGCAAGTCTTGGGACAGTTTGCTAGTCTGTTCTCCCTGACCCCTGGACTCACCAATTGGTGTGTCCATGATGTTGACACTGGTGACAGCTTGCCTGTCAAGAACAAGCTGTACAGGCTGTCTGACCAGGTCAAGGCCAACATCAAAGCTGAAGTGGCTAAGATGTTGGATCTGAAGGTAATTGAGCACTCTGATAGTCCTTGGTCCAGTCCAGTGGTACTGGTGCCCAAAGCTAGTCCCCAAGGTGGGAAGAAAGAATTAAGATTCTGTGTGGACTACAGAGGTCTAAATGCAGTCACTAGGACTGATGCTCACCCCATACCTAGAGCTGATGAGCTCATTGACAGGTTGGGGGCTGCCAAATTCCTGAGCACATTTGATCTGACCTCAGGATATTGGCAGATTGCCTTAAGTCCAAGAGCCAAGGAGAGGTCAGCATTTTCCACACCAGAGGGCCACTTTCAGTTCAAGGTGATGCCCTTTGGGATGAAAAATGCTCCTGCCACCTTCCAACGGTTGGTGAATAGAGTCCTATCTGGGTTGGAATCTTTTAGTGCAGCTTATCTAGATGATATAGCTGTATTTAGTTCCACCTGGAGGGACCACCTGGTCCACCTGAAGGAAGTGCTTCAGGCCCTGCTTCAAGCAGGCCTGACTATCAAGGCAAGCAAGTGCCAGATAGGGCAAAGTTCTGTTGTGTACCTGGGCCACCTTGTTGGTGGAGGCCATGTACAACCTCTCCAGCCCAAGATCCAGACTATCCTGGATTGGGAGGCTCCAAAAACCCAGACTCAGGTCAGGGCCTTTCTTGGCCTGACTGGGTATTACAGGAGGTTTGTTCAGAATTTTGGGACCATAGTGGCCCCTCTGACTGAGCTTACCTCCAAGAAACAACCCAAGAAGGTCATTTGGACCCCAGAGTGTCAAAAAGCTTTTGACACCCTAAAACAGGCTATGTGTTCAGCACCAGTGTTACTGGCCCCTGACTATAGCAAGGAGTTTGTAGTGCAAACAGATGCTTCAGAGGAAGGGATTGGGGCAGTGTTAGCACAAGTTAATGAAGAGGGCCATGATCACCCAGTTGCCTTCATCAGCAGGCGACTACTCCCCAGAGAGAAGAAATGGAGTGCCATTGAGAGGGAGGCCTTTGCTGTGGTTTGGTCCCTGAAGAAGTTGAGGCCTTACTTGTTTGGCACTCACTTCCGTGTACAAACTGACCACAGACCTCTCAGATGGTTGATGCAGATGAGGGGGGAGAACCCAAAACTGTTAAGGTGGTCCATTTCCCTACAGGGGATGGACTTCACAGTGGAGCACAGACCTGGGACTGCTCATGCCAATGCAGATGGCCTTTCCAGGTTTTTCCACTTAGCTGATGAGGACTACCAGGGTGTAGGTTAGTACCCATCACCTTTCATCTGGGGGGGGGCAGTGTAGGAAAGTCCTTTTTTTTTGCCTGATCACCCCCACTCTTTCTGGATAGGTACTGGTGGTTACTGACTCTTGGCTGTGCCCTGGGTACTGCTTACCAGTCCCAGGGCCAGTGCTCTGTGTAAAATGGATATGCAAATTAGGCTAATTATAATTGACTAAGTTAACCTACCTATAAGTCCCTAGTATATGGTAGGGCATGTAGGTTTAGGGACCACAGCATAGGTGGTGCACACCTAGGTGCATTGCTGAGGTGCCCAGTGTCATTTTAAAAGCAAGCCTGCCTTGCTGGCTGCTTTTAAATTAAAGTTATATGCAAATTCGACTTTGGAATTAAAGTTACTTCCAAAGTTATAAACTACCTTATTTTTACATATAAGTCACCCCTAAGGTGTGCCCTATGTGCCCCTAGGGCTGGGTGCCATGTAACTATAAGCAGGGACTTTATAAAAATAGATTTATAAGCCCTGGTGAGGTAAAAACAGCCAAATTCGTTTTTCCCTCATTGAAGTAAATGGCCTTCATAGGCTAGAATGGGCAGACTTTATTTTAAATTTTAAAGTCTCCTTAAATGTTACATACCAAGAATTTGGTATCAAATTGATTGTTATAATAAATCCCACAACTTCCAGTTGTTGGATTTAATATAACTAGTGCAGGTAAAAAGTTTAGACTTTACCTAAAAAGTTGCCAATTTCAGCTCTGCATTGTTTTTGCTGCTGTGCTCTGATTGGCCAGCCTGCAGCAGCTTCTGCCAGGCCACTTTTATGAGGTGTGAAGTGGCCTGGCTTTACACAAAGGAATGTGCTTGGGGGAGAGAATCTCCCCTCAGCAGATGGGGAAGCAGGAAGGGGGAGGGCTGCCAAACTGGTCTTCAAAGGCAGAGAAGGACATCTGGAGCACCCAGCAACACCCCCACATCCTGCAACCCCAGACAGCTAGGTGCCCCCTTGATTAGATTAGGAGAGGGCAGGAGAGGGGTGTGTTTATGATTTTTAGCCACACCAGTGGGTGGGTTCAGCCAGATCTCTCCTCCAAAAATCAGATTCATCCATTTTGGATTTTTAGAGACTATTGCCTTCTGGGATGGATTTTTGCCACACTTCCCAGGAAGTGGTCATCACAGGGGGACGACCCTGTCCCTGATTGGAGGACCAGGGCCCCCCTGCTTTTCACCCAGGAGCAAGGATAAAACTGGCAGACCTGCACCCACGCCTCAGATCCCCACCAAATTTCAAGAAGAAAGAACTACAAGGAGAAGAAGGACTGCCCTGCTGGACCCCTGGCCTGCACCTGGACCCTGCACTCAGAAAGACTGCACCAGCTGCACACTTGGGCTTCACCACAAGAAGGACTTTGCCTGGCTTCCACTGGTTCAAGGAGGGACTCCCTGTTTGCTACAGGTGAAAAATTGCTAACCAGAGTCCCCTGCACCAACTCCTGAAAAAGTGACCAGCTGACCACTGCCCAGTGGCCAAAAAGGAGTTTGCGCCAGGTGCACTCTGGGAGTTGAAGTCCGCACTTCCCAAGGACCATCACAGAACTTCTGGACCCTTGGGGTGAGCTGTGGACCCCAAAAGAACCTTAAAAGAACATCTGGGTGAAGCCCCAGAAGTTTGGAAAAGATTGGAGAAATTTTAGAAAAAAGCTCCATAAAGTGACCGACTCGACGCGGAAATTCTAGCCGGCTTGCCTCAACCGCGACCCGGCCTGACTTCGTGGTTCGTCCCGGTCAAGAAAAACATCCGAAAAAGAGACTAAGTCCGAACGTAAAAAGTTGACCGGGACCTTCCAGCCATCGTATCCGAGAAGGGCTCCACGGACGTCGGATCAAGATCCAGGTTTACCCCGGTCGAAGGATTTTCATCTCGAAAAAACGACTAAGTCCGAAGGTAGAAATCACCACCGAGGAAACCGACTTCGCGTATCCGGACAAGGGCTCCAGGAGGTCGGATCCAACTGGCAGGTTCGTCCCGGTGAAGAAAAACTTCAAAATAAAGACTAAGTCAGAAGGTAACTTTTTAACCGAGGCCTCCCGCGACCTGTAGCCGAGCAGGGCTCCATCGCGGTCGGCCTGAAAGTTTGACTTTGTCCCGGTCCTGGTGCAACCAGATGACCCGATTGGCGCTTTTTGTTTCTATGCGCTAGAAAATAATAATACTTTAAAAATTCATATCTCCGGTTCCCCTGAACCGATTTTAATCGTTTTTGTGTCATTTTAAAGATAAAAATATAAGCTATTTTTATAAATTGGTTTTGGATTTTTAAACTGTTTCCTGTGTTTTATTTAATTACTGTTTTGTGATATTTGAATGCTTTACACTTTGTCTCCTAAGTTAAGCCTTGACGCTCGATGCCAAGCTACCAAGGGTAGAGCTGGGATTAATTTACTGAGACCTAACTGTACTTTTGTGGAGGTTTGTGGCTTGTTGCTAGGTGTAGGTACCTACCTGCCCTATCAATAACCCATTTTCCAACAGTAAGTCACCCACTTGAGAGACTGTGGCCTTGTACTCCCCAGGACCGAGCAATGGGCATGTTGCCCCCTCAAGAACCAGTGGTCTTCTGTCCTCTGAAGGCTGAGGTGCCCCCCCGTTCCCCATCCCCCTGAGGTGCCTACCCATTTTCCAACTGATGCCCGTGCAGTGTTCTCTCAGTGTTGGTGCAGGAGACAAGTGGGGCCTTGGACTTTGTCATGTGGCCCTCTGGCCACACACATTGTGGACGGGGCAGTGTTCCTTGTACTGTACATATGTATATACTTATAGATGGAATGTTCAGATTTTTACTGTATTTACATTATTACACTCACTTTCATCTATTCGTGTTGTCCTTGCATTATTCCTGAGGGGTACGGTGTCAATATGTTTTCTTACTGCATCTGATTGTGTTTTGGGTGTGGGGGGGTGTGTTGCCTGTGTGTGTCACTCTCTTTTTCCTCCCCACTTCCCCTGTGTGCTAGGTGGCTGTACTCACTGTGGTCGTCTTCGCTCGCTGTCGTTGGTGTTCGTGGTGGTGCAGGATGTCAAATATAATTGGAAAGATTTGCAGCTCGGGATCCATGGTGTTGTGATTGTTCCCTGTGTCTCCAAAGGTGAGTCCTTTTCCTTCTGAGCTCAGTTTCCGCCAGGATTTTGCTGTCGTTGGTACCGTCCCGGAAAAGGTGGCGGATTGCAGGTTCTTCATATGATGGGCAGAACATTGACTTCTGCCTAGCTGTAGGCAGCTACCGCCGTGGTGCCTGTTGTTTCCCCCCTGGCTGTCAGTGTGGTAAAGTCGCTGTCTATCGGAGATCTTTCCGCCATGGTGATAATTTGGCGGTAGTTACCGCCAGCCTGTTAGCGGTTTTACCGCCACTTTATCACCGACCGCCAGGGTTGTAATGAGGGCCTATATCTTGGAGACCTGATTCTGAAGCCCACTATTACCCACCTTATCTTGGGTCAGGGCTTTGAGTGTGTTGTTCACTGCTTGTTTTAAGGCAACTGTTAACTCCTTGGTATGACTTCTGCGAGTCATGACCTTACACTGTGCAATGTCCTCAATGATTTGCGTTGATATTTTTGTTGATTGTCCTTCTGAAAGTCTCATCTAAAAACTGATCCACTTAGGCCCCCTCAGCTTACTGGTCATCCATATTCCATTTTATTCTTTTGATGGGTTCAAGATCTTCTTGCCTTCCAATGAGGCTTAATTTTGGTCTCCGGGATCTTGGAGTCGGAACTCACATTTTAAAATTGCATGGTCAATCGCTAAAGTTGGGGAAACTTCATAGTTGCTTAAACTCTGGAAGTGGGATAAAGACACCAACATGTAGTCCAGAGTGGGCCATCCTAAAGCGTGAAAAGTGAGTTCAAACAGCTAGCGCAACTGGATCAAATTTGCCATTTAATATGCAGATACCCTGTTGATTTAAAGTATCCACTAGTGCTTTGCCCTGTTTATTACGCCTTTGATATTGCTTCTGTATTGGCAGAATGGCCCAGATATAATTTATAAGATCCATAAGGGTGTCACTTGGCCTGCACACATTACGTTGGTGTTAAAATCTCCCATGATGACACACATTGAATCAGGATGGGATAGTTTTAGCTTTCTCAATATTGGGAGAAGTTTTGTCAGTGTTGACCACTTCTGTCCTTGGCTGGATGGAGATAGATGCTTCCTATGATGAAAGAGGGAATGGAACTCAAGGTTACACTATTAAATAAATAAAGATAACAAAAGGATAATATAGTCACCCTTGTCCATGCTGAGCACTGTTGTTCTTACCATTAGCTCATTTTTCACATCGATCGAAATGTCTCCTGAAGCATGACTGCTTAACCAGCTGACTTGCCATCACTAAAATTTTAGTACTTACCAAGTTTCTCTATCTATTTATAAATTTGCCACTTCCATTAACAGTGGCTTTCTGTAAATGACTGGGCTCCAGTCTTGTGACACTCGGGTGTTCGGGTGGTCAACCTCATATTACTTGGGAAGTTTTGATTTGACACTCCCCTTTGAGCAAGGAGTACTTGGGGCGTCGGACATGGACCTGTACTATTTTTGTGCGCAGTTTCTCCATCGTTGACTCTACCCCACAAAATATATGGTTTACACTGCACCACAGTAGGATCATGCCACTCCCTTTCCCTCTTTCGACAGTGCTTTATTTACTACCAAGGAATCTGCGTACCTCTATTGATACTGTTGCTTGCTCTGTGAGGGCAAGGAATGATCTGAGGTGGCGGGGACACCTTGATGTACTTTTTGCTCCATTGATGCCCATCATTGGTTATCCCTCCTTACGCTTTACACAGAATGCAGGCACCCGATTTAGGCTGTGAAACCTGCAACTGAATACTATGGGAGCCCTCTATCCGCAGGGTACTTTTATTACCCCGCAACAAGTCCTTCAAGGGCCTAGCATCACCTTGCTGGACTCACTCACATATTATCAGTTAAGTGCTGCACTTAGGACATTGCATGACACATTCCCTGCTGCTCCCCTCACATATCAGGTCTTGGAGGTTGTACTCACATCCCCCATCCCATGCAGATTAGTAATGCAGATGACCTCACCAGTGTTTACCCCTCGCGCTAGGCAAGAATGGGAGGTAGACCTCAGCACCACCTTTACTAATGATCAATGGCATTACTGCTCACCCAGTCCAGAGCCTTTTCCCCTAACAACAGATTACGTCTTATCCATTTCAAATGTATACACCGAATATACCACACTTCTGCAGACATTCATAAAATGGGCCTTATTACAGACATGTGCTGCCTGGGATGGTCTGTGCCCACGACAGATTTCTTGCACTTGGCGTGGCGTTTTCCCGCCATACACCACTTTGGGACATAGATCGTTGACACTGTGAATGAAATTGGAGAATATGGGGTGAAGCACACACCATGCGTTGCATTATTAGGCTATGCTAACATTATTTTCATCTGGAATGCGAAGACTAATTGCAATGCTGCTTTTACTAACCAAGCACCAAATAGCGAGGTATTGTGGCCAATGCCACACCAACACAAAAAACGGCTGGCGGCGCAATGCTACGTATTGCCAGGAACGGCTCTCTAACTACTGGGATTTGATGCTGGAGCGTACCCTACCCAAAAACATTTGGGCCCCTCTGTAAGAGTATTTGTGAACACAGACCCAGGCACATGATACGGAGTTAAATGTCACTGTGAGCCCTGTGTTGGATCATTTGGCATGTTGAACCCAGATGCGTTTGATTTAGTCAGATGTTAACACGATTGATTACATTAGTGCACTTTCACCTATCAGGTACACCCTCCCGTAACGCTTACATCTAGCTGAGTGTCCTTCTCTCTCCTCTCATCCACCCCGTACCCTCTCTTTTTCTTTTTTGCCTTTTCCGGTTCCGACAGGTGAGATGCATCTTTTGCAAACTCAAATGTGACATCTTTTTCATGTACATGATAATTTGTGTGCTGCCTTCTTGATTTTTTCTTTTTTTCACCTGTTGTTCTTTTGTAAAACTCAGTAAACAAATATATGAAAAGGTTCCACAACCTATTATGATACCATTCACCCTGATCATTTCACCCCAACAGAGCCTGAAGCTATGTTAATTGATTCTGGGCCCACAGGGAATTTCCTAGATTTAACCTTACCCAGTTCCTTGCTTGTTCCCTGGATTATTAAGAATGAGCCTGAGCAGGATCGAACAATAGATGGCTCTGAAGTCTCTTCTAGGTTAATTGTATACCAAACTACTCTACTATCGTTAGTATGTCAGAAAGGACACACAGAGATTTTGACATTTGATCTCACTGACATACCTATCTTTGGCACTATAGCTGGAATTCATTGGCTTCAGCTGCACAATCCTACCATTGACTGATCTCTCCATTTTTACACTTTTTAATCTTATTACTGTCAAACTCATTGTTATGATAACATGCTGAGAGGCATGTCTCTCTTGGCACATGCAGCTCTTACATTTGATTCCTTGACTCTCTTCTCAGTGAGCAACCCTTACATCCAAGACGCCAGTGACAAACAACCAAGTACTCAACTACCTTCCATAAGGGAAATGGTTGCTGCATAGATTTTGCATCAGGTGCAACACCTTCCCGAAGTCAAGTTTATGCTCCTTCAGAGCTCGAGACAAAACATTTCCTTTTTGCCAAATTGAGCAAAAGCACATTTAATGAGTTCTCAAAATCTATCTTGTCATATGAGGGTGAGACCATTGATAAAAAAGAGGCTCCGGATTTTAGACATTTAGGTCCCATGCAGCATTACCTTTTAGAGGTGAGTGCCTCACAGATAACTGTAGAAAAAATTCCTCCCCCACACAATAGAACACGAAAATACCTGCCTCCAGTTTCTTCAGAGGCTCTAGTGCAAGCCTTGTCTCTGCACCCATCTCCTGAGTCACCCAGAAACTCCCAGAGCTCGAGTCTTCCAAGACTTCATGATTATTCTGAGATCCTGACTTCTGTGACTCTCCCACTGTCTCCCTTCATGAGCTATGATTACGCCTCCTCTTGAGCTTCTTGCACTGACCCACCTGCCATCTTCGAACTCTTGTAAATGTACTAGACAAGGCTAACCTTTTCCTTCAGGTTAGTGCACACTAATCCTTTATAGTAGTTGCCGTCCTGTCTGTCAAAAAGTTCAAGACTCTAGCCTCTGCTTCAGCTCCTTCTCTGTAAGTTTAATTCAGTGCTACTTACTTGTCCCTCTCTCCAAACTTTGGCCCTTGAACTGTGTTGCTCATGAACCAAAGACTAAATTCTGAATTAATCTTGGAACTCCAACCTATGTACCTAGTACAACCTTGAAAGTGTCAGTAACTCCATCCTTGTGCCAAGTATAAGCTTGTTCCGAGTGTAGGAGGCTGGCCTGGCTTATAGTGGGTACCTGATGGTACTTGCACCCTGTGCCGGGTCCAGTTATCCCTTATTAGTAGATTAGTAGTGTTCTAGCAGCTTAGGCTGATAGAGGTAGCTATAGCAGAGCAGCTTATGGTGAACTAGGAGACATGCAAAGCTCCTACTATACCACTTATATCATATAGCACTATCTCACAAGAAACACAATACTCAGATTTAATAAAAATAAAGGTACTTTATTTTAGTGACAGTATGCCAAAAGCATCTCAGAGGATATACTCCCTTAGGAGGTAAGTAAAATACACAAAATATACACACAAACCAAAATCAGGTAAGTAAACAGTTACAAAACTAGTACAAACACTGTAGATTACAATAGGATGCAATAGGACACAAGAGGCCTGGGATCAACACAAACCCTATACTCCAAAAGTGGAATACGAACCACAAATGGACCCCAAGCCTAGTATAGTGTGTAGAGGGTCGCTGGGAGTGTAAGAAAACACTAAGGGTGTCCAAGATACCCCACCCCAAGACCCTGAAAAGTAGGAGTAAAGTTACCCTCTACCCCAGAAAGACAGGAAAGTCAAGATAGGGGATTCTGCAAAGGCAACAACTGACTGCAAAGCACTGAAAACGGATTCCTGGGCCTGAGGACCTGCAAAGGAAGGGGACCAAGTCCAAGAGTCACACAAGTGTCCAGGAGGGGGCAGGAGCCCACTAAACCCCAGATGAAGGTGCAAAAGGGCTGCCTCCGGGGGGGCGGAGCTTGCCAAGCTGAAAGATGGCAATGCAGTAGCAGAGCTCCGCCAGCTACCTAAAGATCCTTCATAATCCTTCGGGCTATGCCCGATTCTTCGGACCCCCTGGGGAAGCAGCTGAAGCCCAGACCGCAGGGGTAAAGATCCGACCATCGGTTGACCCCTGCGGGACCCGGTGTGGACGCCGAGCCACGAGGATGCTCGGGGTGGGCGGGCCGGGCGACCGAGGCCTAGAAATGGAGTGGCGGCGCTTGCACTCGCCTGGAGATACGATGCGGGCAAGTTCCTGAGGCGTGTTGTGAGTAACTGACTGCACCCGGGGCGAGAGAGAGGTCGCGCCTGGGGGGCGGCCCTGGTTGGCACGTCGGACCTACAGAGATCCTCGTGCTGCGCTGGTGGTGCGCGACCGCACTCCGCTCTCGGGTCGGCCACACAGTGGAGCAGATGGGAGCGCGGAGGCCTGGAGGTGAGACTACATGGTGGTGTGGAAAGGAGCGTGGAACCTACCACTTTATCGGGCGGCCAAAGTGAACTGCCTGGAGCGAACATGGCAATGTTGCTACTGATGGCGTTATTTTAAAACTTGCTGGCGTGGCATGGGAAGCAAGCACAATTTAATGGAGGAGGGACCTTGGACGTACTAAATCTGGCGCACTGGCGATCTTGGCGAACAGCGGAGGGGCGCCAACTGCGGAGAGTCATGTCTTGTAAAGAGCTGGACGGGGGCTGGAGCCCGGGGCGGCGGTGCTGACCCAGTGGAGGGGCCCTCGGTGTTGCGGGACCGCGTGATCTAAGATATCGGAAAGCGAATTGGCTGGGAATGAGGAGCGGACCGTGTGGGAAAGACAACTAAATTTTGCCACTATGGGAAAACATGACAAAGTTCAGCCTAAGCTGCACTTCGAGCGACGAAAAACTATGAGCCAGGAAGGGGAGGGCACAGAGGCTGGATAAGAGAGGGCCCCAGAGAGCCCAGCTCCTGAAGAACAAGACCTACGACACATTCTAACAGCAATGCAACAAAGTCTAACCCAAATAGATGGCAAAATCGACTCTCTATCTTATCGTGTGGACAGAATGTCAGAAAGACTAGATAAGCAGACGGAGCGCTTGGACCAGGTGGAGATACGTGTGTCGGCCGCAGAGGATGGACAAACAGCACTAGTTTCCAGACAACTAAAAGTGAACACGGAGCTGGATACCCTTAAACACAAAATGGACGATCTGGAGTCGCGCTCTCGTAGAAACAACCTTTGTATCGTGGGACTAGTGGAGTCTACATCGATCGCAAACATGGAAAACTTTATTGAGAGCCTGCTGACACAATTGCTGGAGCGGGACATCTTCTCAGCGTTCTTCGTGGTGGAAAGGGCGCATAGGTCGCTAGCGGTCCGGCCCCCGCCCTCGCCCGGTGATAGCAAGACTGTTGAACTTTAGGGACCGTGATGCTGCATTGAAGCGTGCACGTGAGTTGAAAACATTGAGATATGAGGGTATGACTCTCTCATTGTACCCCAACTTCACACTGCAGGTGCAGGAAGCGAGGAAGCAATTCCTGCCTGGGAAGAAACAGCTTAGAGCTCTACAACTAGATTACAGAATGCTATACCCAGCCAAATTAAGAGTAGATGTAGATGGAAATACAATACTCTTCACTGATCATAAGAAATTGGAACAATTTGTGAACCGTAAGCTAGCAGATAAAAGAAACGCAGCGGGAGCAGAGCCGGCGAACAATTAATCAAAGAGCTGCTCCTAGTTGTCAAGGTTCCATTGCAGAAATTGGTTCAGAACAATAACATTGTAAAAGATGTGTATACTGTAGATATACATTTATGCCATGTGGTTGTCACCCATAAGGCTTGGAATTTTCAGGGAATGGAGGTAAATCATGCGTATCTTACATGCTGGGAGCGATGTGCCCTGAGATGCAGGGATGGTCCGAAGGACACATATATTGGTAGCCAACATAACAAAACTTTTGTTAAGGCGAAGCAACATCCGCCTTCATGTGTGATCCACTTATAGCAAAGTTGGGGTTAGGATCCAGAGGGACAGTTCGTGGGAGGATTTTGAAAGTTACAAACAGATTGGCAGGTTGGGGTTTGGCCTATTGTGGGAGGGGGGTGGACGGGAGGGGAAAAGTTGCAGTAACAGTATGGTTGAAATGTTGTAGTAGATAAAGCAGACATAATGCAGATGAGTACTATGCACAATCGGACTTAGAAAACCAATTTAGAGAATAGATGGCTCCAGAGCATACAACTACTGACACACAAAAGGGGCACCATAGACTAAGGTTGATTACCTGGAATGTGAAGGGACTTAATGATACACGAAAAACTCGTGGGGTGGTGGCATACTTACACCGACACAAGGTCGATATTGCAGTATTGCAAGAGACACATTTGGCACCGGACAGCCCTATGCTCACCTCGCGCAGAATGAGGGGGTAGTTCTTGGCTGCAGGTTACACAACTCATGTTAGGGGCGTCCTGCTGTGGGCCTCCGGCGCATCTGCCATTGAGTTCGAGTGTGCTGAGATTGACCCCGGGGGGAGATATGTAGTGGGCAAAAAAAGGGAGAGACCTTCCACAGCTTTGGTGCGGAGACTTTAATTGTAAGCTGTCTCCTACATTAGATAGATCGGGAGGTAGGACCAGGGGCCCGGCAGCAGCAGCGCGCGCAATACTAGACATAGGGGGTCATTCTAATCTTGGCGGGCGGTGGGAACCGCCCGCCAAGCGGGAGCCGCCAGAAGACTGTACCGCGGTCAAAAGACCGCGGCGGTCATTCTGAGTTTCCCGCTGGGCTGGCGGGCGACTGCCAGAAGGCCGCCCGCCCGCCCAGCGGGAAACCCCCTTCCACGAGGATGCCGGCTCCGAATGGAGCCGGCGGAGTGGAAAGGGTGCGACGTGTGGAGTTGCACCCGTCGCGATTTTCAGTGTCTGCTATGCAGACACTGAAAATCTTTGTGGGGCCCTGTTAGGGGGCCCCTGCAGTGCCCATGCCACGGGCATGGGCACTGCAGGGGCCCCCTAACAGGGCCCCACAACACCCGTTCCCGCCAGCCAGGTTCTGGCGGAGGCTGGCGGGAAGGGGGTCGGAATCCCCATGGCGGCGCTGCCTGTAGCGCCGCCATGGAAGATTCTTCAGGCCAGGGGAAAACCGGCGGGAAACCGCCGGTTTCCCTTTTCTGACCGCGGCTTTACCGCAGCGGTCAGAATTGGCCTGGATGCACCGCCAGCCTGTTGGCGGTGCATCCGCGGTCCCCGGCCCTGGCGGTCATACGACCCCCATAATGGTGGTCTTGGGCCTGACAGATATCTGGAGAGAGAGGCACCCCGAAAAGGGAGGTTACATGCACTACTCATCAGCACATGACTTGTATACATGCATAGATCTCTGGCTGGTCTCCCACAATTTATCACATAGAGTAACACCCGAAGCACCCTGGCCTCAAACGTATTCGGATCATTCACCGGTCCCGATATTACTGACAGTGGGTCAAATTCCACAGCCACCGTTCTCCTGGAGATTCCCACCATACTCGCTAACAGACTCCGTGTTTAGGGAGGAACTGACCAATGCAATTAAATAATTTTTCCAACTAAACAAAGGATCAATTACCCGAGTGGGCACAATCTGGGAGACATTCAAGATGTACATAAGAGGGATTACCATGTCCAAACATGCGGGAGTACTCCGATCGATACGTGGGCGACTACAATTACTTGAAGGGGAACTATCCCAGTTAGAACAAGAGCATAGTGATACTGCAGATACACATACATTGGGTCATATTCGCGCAAAGATGCAAGAATTTCAAGAGACAGCACTATCAGAAGTGCGTCATATGGGGAGGTATGCTGTGGCCTGAGTGTATGGGGAGGGGGACAGACCTGGCAAGGTCCTAGCAAATTTAATCCACCCCAGTCGCAGCACCAATCTAATTAACAAAACGGCAGCAACAGATGGTAGTATTCTCACTGACCCCGAGGATGTAGCGGCTAGATTCCGAGAAAATTACCAAACACTTTATACAACAAGAGGAAGCCCTGAACCTAAGGCTCTAAAAGAATATCTCATTACCAAAAAATTTCGGAGAGCGAGAGAGAGGCTTTGGGGGCACCATTTACACTGGGCAAGATAGTAAAAGCGCTGGGAAGCATGGCTGAAGGTAAAGCCCCGGGCCCTGATGGCCTGACAGTGTACTTCTACAAAACATACCAAACACTAATACTCCCACACCTAAAAGAGGTGTTTGAGGAGATGGTTGCAGATGGTTGCATGCCTCCATCGATGCGGGAAGCCATGATAATCACACTGCTTAAACCGGGGAAACCATAAGAACAATGCTCCTCCTACAGGCCACTATCACTGTTAAATGTAGATGTCAAAATATACGTGAAAATCTTAGCAGAACCTCTGGCCAAAGTGCTGCCCCTACTAGTAAAACCTGAACAAGCAGGGTTTGTCCCTAGCCGTAATCTAACCATGAACCTACGCACATTATTCGGCACTATTCAAAACATTAATCCTGATATATAGGCAGTGGCGGTGTTTCTGGACGTGGAAAAAGCATTCGAATCAATAGAATGGGACTTCCTATGGACGGCACTGAGACGTTTCGGAATAGGAGACACCTTTTGATATTTGATAACCACATTGTACAGGGAACCCCGGGCCAGGGTCCGAATGAACGGGGTGGTGACAGAAGCAATGGACATCACCAGGGGCACTAGGCAGGGATGCCCACTTTCCCCCGTACTGTATGCTCTGGCAGCGGAGCCTATGGCTTGTGCCCTGAGGGAATATCATAGCCATCGTGGTCTTAATTTCAAACATTACAACGTAGTAATATCGGCATATGCAGACGACACACTGCTGCATATCAAAGATCCAAAACATAATGCTGCGCCGATGCTCCAAGAAATAGTGCGATGTGGGGCATTGTCCGGCCTCAAAGTCAATTGGGGTAAATCGTTGATGTTTCCACTGACTCCCTCCACAGTACAGACAGAGGTGGGTTTTCCGCTAAAATGGGAGATCGGGTAAGTTAGGTATCTGGGTATTAAGGTACACACCGATCCCAACATTATTGTGAGGGATAATTATGACACAGCGATAACTAAATTGACTATAGATGTTGAGAAGTGGATACGACTCCCTCTGCCCTTGCTTGGTCGGGTAGCGTTGATGAAAATCGTGGTTTTACCGCGCTTTCTCTTCCTGTTCCAGAATATTCTGATGGTGCTGACTAAGAAATATTTCGCTACATTGAGATCACTACTAATAAAACTGGCCTGGGCAGGCAAACAGCCCCGAGTACAGTGGCGTGTGCTAACCTTGCCATATGAGCTCGGCGGATTGGGAGCCCTGGATTTGGAAACCTATAGCGTAGCAGCCCGAGCTGCTGTAGCGCAGATATGGCTCCATGGACCATAGAATTCGCCATTTCTTAGAATAGAAAGAGAGTTGGTGGTGCCTGCCCCGTTACAGGGAAGACTATGGGGGTCATTACGACCCTGGCGGAACAAGTCCGCCAGGGCCGTGGGACGCGGTGGCACCGCCGACAGGCCGGCGGTGCCCCGCGGGGCATTCTGACCGCGGCGGCTCAGCCGCGGTCAGAGAAGGGAAACCGGCGGTCTCCCGCCGGTTTCCCGCTGCCCCAAAGGAATCCTCCAAGCCGGCGCAGCATGCTGCGCCGGCATGGGGATTCCGACTCCCCCTCCCGCCATCCAGTTCCTGGCGGTTCTCCCGCCGGGAACCGGATGGCGGGAGGGGGAGTCGCGGGGCCCCTGGGGGCCCCTGCCGTGCCCATGCCTATGGCATGGGCACGGCAGGGGCCCCCGTAAGAGGGCCCCTAAAAGTATTTCAGTGTCTGCAAAGCAGACACTGAAATACGCGACGGGTGCAACTGCACCCGTCGCACCTTCCCACTCCGCCGGCTCTATTACGAGCCGGCGTCATCGTGGGAAGGGAGTTTTCCCCTGGGCTGGCGGGCGGTCTTGTGAAGACCGCCCGCCAGCCCAGGGGAAAACTCGGAATACCCTCCGCGGTCTTACGACCGCGGAGCGGTATTTCGGAGGGGGGAAGCCTGGTGGGCGGCCTCCGCCGCCCGCCAGGCTCGGAATGAGGGCCTATATCAGACCGCGAGCAGACAATATAAAAAGTTAGCCTCTCTAGGGTCAGTGGCAAAGGCATGGCAAGAGATTACGGATAAACAGAAATTGGCTTTGCTATACTACCCATATGTACCGTTATATTGCTGTGCTTGGTTCCCACTCTGGCGAGACAGCAAACTGATATCTGCCCTAAGCAAACTAGGTATTAACACATTAGGGGACCTATTTGAAAACAACAGAATGAAAAGCTGGGAAACGGTGTCTAATGAGACTGTTGAGTCTACTCTCCTGCACCGGTTCCAGTATCACAGGGCACGTCATGCACTGGCTCAACTATTGGGTGAAGACATGCAAGAACCCCCCCTGAGATCGCATCGCTCTCCATGATCCTGCAGGGGAGTTGTACGAGGCATTTGGTGTCCCGCCTATACGCTTCTATACAGGAATCAAGAACTTATGAGCTCTCAAAAGCCTGGGTGGAATGGCAAAGGGACCTAGAGGTACAAATTACAGACACACAATGGCGTTACTGCTGCGCCAAGACATGTTCTATCTCCCTAAACGGCAGACATAGACTTATCCACTTTAAATTTCTCAACAGAATATATTACACCCCACTCCGATTGCACAGATATGGTTTGCGTGAAAATTCGAATTGCCCTAGATGTGGAATGGAGAGAGCAGATTTTCTACACATGGCATGGGCGTGTGTAAAAACACTAATTTTTTGGAAAGCCGTATTTAAAGAACTAGAAACTATAATTGAGGAACCAATAGACGCTGGTCCACTCTTAGCACTAATGGGGTGGGATAACCACTTACCAAAATCGACTCGCAAACTGGTGGCTATGGATCTGCTGCTAGCTAAGCGTAGGATCGCCATGTGATGGGACCGTGGACCCATCCCTACAATAGATGAATGGCATAGAGATATGACTTATTGTAATACGCAAACAGACAATTACAGTGAACTACTCCCTCCCACAAATAAGCCAGCGAAATTTTGGGACATCTACAAAGAATACCTTATAGGGAAAGAAACAGGAGAACCAGAGGGTGACATAAATGATTGATAAAACAAAGCATGGTTGCAGCTATGTGTCCATTTGTTTATATACTATATGAATAAAATCTGGAAAGTGAAAATACTCATTAGAAATGTCACAATAACATAGTTGTATCATATGAGTCTGCAAGTGCAATATCTTATTGTACTGCTTCACTTGTTGGGCTGCCTCCGTGTGGAAGAAGCTGAAGATTCAGCAACAACAGAAGGTGCCAGGAACTTCTCCTTTGGTCAGAAGATGTGCCTAGGCGTGCTGGAGGATGCAGAGTTGTTTCCACGCAGAAAGACCACAAGCAAGCCTTGCTAGCTGCAAGAGTGTCGGTTGAAGATAATGGGTGATGCCCGGGCCCAGGAAGGACCAGGAGGTCGCCCCTTGGAGAAGGAGACAGAGGGGGCACTCAGCAACAGAGAGCCCATGCAGAATCAGGCAAACCCACAGAAGCACTTGAACAGGTGTTCAAGAAATCTGAGCACGTCGGTCGTCTCAACACAACAAAAGAGGGTCCCACGAAGCCGGTGGTCAACTCAGCGAGTTGAGCAATGCAAGACGGCGTAATGGGGACGTGGGCTGTGCTGTGCACGAAGGAATCCTTGCAAAAGTGCACAGAAGCCCTAGAAGCTACAGATCGCGCAGTACACAGGATTACTGTCTGGCGTGGGGAGGCAAGGACTTACCTCCACCAAATTTGGACAGAAAGACCACTGGACTGTCGGGGACACTTGGATCCAGCTCCTGTGTTCCAGGGACCACGCTTGTCAAGATGAGTGGGGACCCAGAGGACCGGTGGTGCTGAAGTTTGGTGCCTGCGTTAGCAGGGGGAAGATTCCATCGACCCACGGGAGATTTCTTCTTGGCTTCCAGTGCAGGGTGAAGGCAGACAGCCCTCAGAGCATGCACCACCAGGAAACAGTTGAGAAAGCCGTCAGGATTAGACGCTAAAATGTTGCTGGTAGTCGTCTTGCTACTTTGTTGCAGTTTTGCAGGCATCCTGGAGCAGTCAGCGGTCGATCCTTGGCAGAAGTCGAAGAGGGAGATGAAGAGGAACTCTGGTGAGCTCTTGCGTTCGTTATCTGAAGAGAAACCCACAGGAGAGACCCTATATAGCCCTCAGAGGAGGATTGGCCACCTAACCAGGTACGCACCTATCAGGAGGGGTCTCTGATGTCACCTGCTGGCACTGGCCACTCAGAGGCCTCCATTGTGCCCTCACACCTCTGCATTCAAGATGGCAGGAGTCTGGGACACACTGGAGGAGCTCTGGGCACCACCCCTGGGGTTGTGATGGACAGGGGAGTGGTCACTCCCCTTTCTTTTGTCCAGTTTTGCGCCAGAGCAGGGGCTGGGGGATCCCTGAACCGCTGTAGACTGGCTTATGCAAGGAGGGCACCATCTGTGCCCTTCAAAGCATTTCCAGAGGCTGGAGGAGGCTACCCCTCCCCAGCCTGTAACACCTATTTCCAAAGGGAGGGGGTTTAACACCCTGCTCTCAGAGGAAATGCTTTGTTCTGCCTTCCTGGGACTGGGCTGCCCAGACCCCAGGAGGGTAGAACCCTGTCTGTGAGGTGGCAGCAGCTGTAGCTGCAGTGCAAGCCTCAAAGAGCTGGTTTGGCAGTACTGGGGGTCTATGGTGGAGCCCCAAGGATGCATGGAATTGGCTCCCCAATTCCAAATTTGGAATGGGGTGACAATTCCATGAACTTAGACATGTTACATGGCCATATTCGGAATTACCATTGTGAAGCTACATATATGTATTGACTTATATGTAGTGCATGCATGTAATGGCAACCCCACACTCACAAAGTCCGTGGAAATGGCCCTGAACTATGTGGGGGCATCTTTGCTAGTGCAAGGGTGCCCTTACACTTGGTACTTTGCGCCTAACCTTCAGCAAGTGAAGGTTAGACATATAGGTGACTTATAAGTTACTTAAGTGCAGTGAAAATGGCTGTGAAATAGTGTGTGCACTATTTCACGCAGGCTGCAGTGGAAGTCCTGTGTAAGGGATTGTCTGAGCTCCCTATGGGTGGCAATAGAAATGCTGCAGCCCATATGGATCTCCTGGAACCCCAATGCCCTGGGAACCTAGGTACCATATACTAAGGACTTATAAGAGGGGGTCCAGTGTGCCAATTGAAATTGGTAAATGTAGTCACTGGCCTACAGTGACAAATTTAAAAGCAGAGAGAGCATAAGCACTGAGGTTCTGATTAGCAGAGCCTCAGTGACACAGTTAGGCACTACACAGGCATACACATTAGGCCACAAAATATGAGCACTGGGGTCTTGGCTAGAAGGATCCCAGTGAGACAGACAAAACACACTGACATATAGGTTTTTATCTATGAGCACTGGGGTCCTGGCTAGCAGGATCCCAGTGACACCTTAAAAACACACTGACACACACTCACAGACAGGCCAAAAGTGGGGTAACCATGCTAGAATGAAGCTACTTTACTACACAACCACCCACCCTCCAAATGATGGACAATAAGGCTAACTTTGGCCAGTTGAGACTTTATTGTCTAAGTGGTGACAAGTGGAGAGTAGATCTGCAATAGAGTGGTTACTCCTTTATCTTCCACTATATCGTTACTTCCCTGTGGGGATGTAAACCACCCTGTTTGGAGATGTTTACCTAATCAACAGTGTGAGTGTAAATTCTCAGAGTTCCTATTAGTATGTTTTAAAGTTGGGCAGTGGGATTGGTCCACTGGCCTATGTCAAATGCAGTAATTGCTAGACAGGGATGCTATCTCAATAGAGCCATAGCTGAGCAAAACGTTTGTCCACATGGCTGTAAGAGAGAACAGGGTTGCTGTGACTCTTGAGTTGGAGCAGGGCAGGGCTGCTGTCCTAAAAGCTCCACACCAGGACAGGGCTGCTGTCCTAAGTGTTCAGGGGCAGTGCAGGGCAACTGGGAGTCCAGCTGTGGTAGCTAAGGGCTCCTTTGGTACAGGTTCCACCCCAGGAGAGGTTTCTCCCACCACAGGAATGGTTTGCTTAGTGGCAGGGGGGGGAAGGGATACTTTGATACCCTTCTTACCTGTTGGTGGAGAGGGATCCTGAGATTTCAGGCCTTTTTCTCTCCTTTGCTTTTTAATTTCCCCAGAAATGAGAGGAATCAATTCCTCAGGGATACCCAGCATGGATGCATGGGTACTAAACTCTGCCTCAGCCCAACATGAGGCCTCTAGGTCATTCCCTAAGAGACAATCTACAGGTAAGCTAGGTGATACCACTACCTGCTTAGGGCTAGTAACTCCACCCCAACTAACTTGAACTACAGCTAAGGAGAGAGACTGAGTGGAGTTATTGACATCAGTAACTTGGTACTTCTGTCCAAGGAGGTGTTGTGCAGGTAACACCAGGTTTTCAGTCAGCAAAGTGATACTGGCACCTGTGTTGCTATAGGCCTGGGCCTCAATACCATTTATTAAGATGAACTCTCTGTACTTATCCGTGTTAAGGGGAGAAGCAGCCAAGGTGGCAAGGCCAATGCCACCAGGTGTGACAGAAACTGTCTTGGGACTGTCTACCCCAGTTTCTATTATGGTCCCAAAAGTGAACCAAACTTCACCTTTAGTGTGACTATTGCCAGTAGTCCCACCACTGTTACCACTACTGCTAGGGGCACTAGAGTCTGATTTCTTAGTGGTGGTAGGCTCAGAGGCTTTAGCTGTGCAAGGACTTATCCCCTGGCCGATTGTATTTATTTCTACACACATAGCACCAAGGCTTTTTCTGATTGTGTGAAGAGTTTGAAGAAGATGAAGAAGTTTTATCCCCACCCCAGATGAGTGTTTTGAACCTGAAGAAGGATTTTTTTGTTTACTTTTATCCAGATGCTCGTCCTGAGATTTTTCACCATCTTTCTTTTTTATGTCTTTGCCACCCCCTGTAAGAGCTTTTCTGCTAACTCTTATTCTGACCAATTTGTCTGCCTTCTTTCCCAATTCTTGGGAAGAGGTCAGATCTGAGTCTGCAAGATATTGATGCAACAAGTCAAACACAATTATTCAAGATATGCTCTCTCAGAATTACGTTATATAGGCTTTCATAATCAGTCACCTTAAACCATGTAACCAACCCTCTAGGGCTTTCACAAAACAGTTTTCAAAGTCAGTCCAGTCCTGTGATTACTTCTTTCTGGTTTCTCTGAACTTAAGTCTATACTGTTCAGTGGTTAAGCCCAGAGCATCCAAGAGTGCATTCCTAAGAATTTGGTAATTATCTTCATCATCCTCTCTGACAATAAGATGTCTGTCTCAACCTTTGCCAGAGAACGATAACCAAAGGATAGCAGCCCACTGTACACGAGGGACCCTCTGAACTTTACAGGCCCTCTCAGGTGCAGCAAACCATTTGTTGATGTCATCACCATCCTTGTAAGGAGGGACAACTTTATGCAAAGTTCTAGAATCAAATGAAGGTTCCCTAACATTTGTATTCCTAAAACTGCTGCTACCACCAACTAACCCCAAACCCTGCCTCTCTTTCTCCACAGCCAGGGATTCCCTGTCTAAGGCCAACTGCTGCTGCATTAGCTTCAGTCTGGTCCTCAGAGTTAGAATTGTGTGAAGCCTCTGAAACAGAGGTAAGATGAGAGTGTGCAGAGGGAGACCTATCTCTAACAGGAGCCACTCTAGTGACCTGGCCTCTAGGGGTAAAGGGAGCCCTACTTGTGTATGAACCCTTCCCACTGCTGGTTATACTAGGGGGCTTGTTGACAGATAAGTCTGTGGAAGGACCCTCCCCAGGATAGTCATTCTGCTCCTCTGATCCCTCCTGGTTGGAGCCATCCTCTACCTCTTCCTCAGTGCTGAATCCCTGATCGTCCTGGAGGAGGAGATTTAAGAGGTACTCCTTATTGGGGTTCTTCCCAATCCCTGAATTTCTTTCAATGCAGATCCCCTTCAAGCTTTTGTAGTTTAAATTGTCATATGTGGTCTTGACAGCTCTAGGGGTGTCTTCTACAGAAGACATATTTAAAGAAAAAAGTTTAATGAAAGTGAGTAAAAAGTTAGTTGAATGACAGAGCTAACTTTTTCAAGAAAAGATGAAAACTTTTCAGAACTTTGTAAAAACGTTTGTAAAGTTTAAAGAACTTTTAAGAAAGTTTGAATATTGTTTCTAGGTATATATTATATATGTTCTAAGTACTGGAGCACGCTTTTCTTGTGAAAAGCACAGGGAACAAAGTGGTAAAGCAATTGCAAGTACTTATCCCACCGCTGCACCACCAATGTAGGAGGCTGGCCTGGTTTGTTGTGGGTACCTTGGGTACGTACACCTTCACATAGTTGAGGCCCCCAGGTCCCTCCTGGGTCCATCCAGCACCATTTTGATGAAAAATGCACTTTTGCCGTAGCCAAGGCTTGTTGGCGCCTTCCAACACGAAATCTCATCCGCAACGATCTTCACGCCGTAGGACATCTTTTGCATTATGCAGGAACCCTATGACACCCTCCTAGGGTGCATTTCTGCAGTCTTCTACTAACTGGGGAAAATTATTTTGCACCCTCTTCTGGGTTGGCAGGGGCTCCTGTCCTTCGTGGAACTTCTTTCAACTTCTGGACTAGGTCTTCTGGACTTGTCCCCTTCCATTGCAGGTCTTCAGGTCCAATAATCCAGCAGTTGTTCTTTGCAGACTTGGTTGGCTGCTGCAAAATCCCCAAAACGAGGTGTAGTGTGTCCTAGGGAAGGTAGCTGTACTTTACTCCTGCTTTTCTGCACTCTGGGGTGGGGTAATTTACTTACCTTTACTGTATTCTTACTCTTCCAACGATTCTGCACACATTACACTTGTCTAGGGGGGAATTTGTGATTCACATTCCAATTATTCAGTACAGGGAGTGCAGAATTATTAGGCAAATGAGTATTTTGACCACATCATCCTCTTCATGCATGTTGTCTTACTCCAAGCTGTATAGGCTCGAAAGCCTACTACCAATTAAGCATATTAGGTGATGTGCATCTCTGTAATGAGAAGGGGTGTGGTCTAATGACATCAACACCCTATATCAGGTGTGCATAATTATTAGGCAACTTCCTTTCCTTTGGCAAAATGGGTCAAAAGAAGGACTTGACAGGCTCAGAAAAGTCAAAAATAGAGAGATATCTTGCAGAGGGATGCAGCACTCTTAAAATTGCAAAGCTTCTGAAGCGTGATCATCGAACAATCAAGCGTTTCATTCAAAATAGTCAACAGGGTCGCAAGAAGCGTGTGGAAAAACCAAGGCGCAAAATAACTGCCCATGAACTGAGAAAAGTCAAGCGTGCAGCTGCCACGATGCCACTTGCCACCAGTTTGGCCATATTTCAGAGCTGCAACATCACTGGAGTGCCCAAAAGCACAAGGTGTGCAATACTCAGAGACATGGCCAAGGTAAGAAAGGCTGAAAGACGACCACCACTGAACAAGACACACAAGCTGAAACGTCAAGACTGGGCCAAGAAATATCTCAAGACTGATTTTTCTAAGGTTTTATGGACTGATGAAATGAGAGTGAGTCTTGATGGGCCAGATGGCTGGGCCCGTGCCGGATTGGTAAAGGGCAGAGAGCTCCAGTCCGACTCAGACGCCAGCAAGGTGGAGGTGGAGTACTGGTTTGGGCTGGTATCATCAAAGATGAGCTTGTGGGGCCTTTTCGGGTTGAGGATGGAGTCAAGCTCAACTCCCAGTCCTACTGCCAGTTCCTGGAAGACAGCTTCTTCAAGCAGTCTGCATCCTTCAAGAAAAACAGGATTTTCATGCAGGACAATGCTCCATCACACGCGTCCAAGTACTCCACAGCGTGGCTGGCAAGAAAGGGTATAAAAGAAGGAAATCTAATGACATGGCCTCCTTGTTCACCTGATCTGAACCCCATTGAGAACCTGTGGTCCATCATCAAAAGTGAGATTTACAAGGAGGGAAAACAGTACACCTCTCTGAACAGTGTCTGGGAGGCTGTGGTTGCTGCTGCACGCAATGTTGATGGTGAACAGATCAAAACACTGACAGAATCCATGGATGGCAGGCTTTTGAGTGTCCTTGCAAAGAAAGGTGGCTATATTGGTCACTGATTTGTTTTTGTTTTGTTTTTGAATGTCAGAAATGTATATTTGTGAATGTTGAGATGTTATATTGGTTTCACTGGTAATAATAAATAATTGAAATGGGTATATATTTGTTTTTTGTTAAGTTGCCTAATAATTATGCACAGTAATAGTCACCTGCACACACAGATATCCCCCTAACATAGCTAAAACTAAAAACAAACTAAAAACTACTTCCAAAAATATTCAGCTTTGATATTTATGAGTTTTTTGGGTTCATTGAGAACATGGTTGTTGTTCAATAATAAAATGAATCCTCAAAAATACAACTTGCCTAATAATTCTGCACTCCCTGTATATGGTATGAGTTGCCCCTAGGCCTATTTTCTCCCATTGCATTCTATAGGATTTCCTACTGTTTGCATTGTTCTATGACTATTTCCTTGTCTAATGTTGGTGTCTAGTGTATATATTGTGTATAATGCTTACCTCCAGAAGGAGTATTGTCTCTACAATATTTTTGGTACTGTGTCACCCAAATAAATACCTTTATTTTTGGTAACACTGAGGGAGTCATTACAACCCTGGCGGATGGCGAAGAACCGGCGGTAAGACCGCCAACAGGCTGGCGGTCTTACCTTGGTGAATTATGACCATGGCGGTTACCTCCATGGTCATCCGCCGGTTCTCCGTCCCGCCCGCCAGGGCGGAGACGACCGCCGGGCTGGAGACCTGAGTCTCCAGCCCGGCGGCCGTCTGTATACCGCCGGTGGTATTTGGACCTGGCTTACCACCGTGGATTTCCAGCGGTTTGAACTGCCATGAAATCCATGGCGGTAAGCACTATCAGTGCCAGGGAATTCCTTCCCTGGCACTGATAGGGGTCTCCCCAACCCCCACCCCGACTCTCTCCCCTACACCCTCCACCACCCCTGCCACCCCCCAAAGGCGGCAGGGCCCCCCTCCCCACCCCAACCCTCAACATAACATTACTCACACACACCCGACACGCATGCAGGCACCACCAACACACACACACACACAACCCGACATACATGCCTACATCCACACACACAGTCAGACACGCACACCCACATTCAAACATACACGCACACATACATACAGCCATACCCACAGCTACACACGCACTCATTCCCATACACACAACACCCCCGCAAGCATACACGCACCCACACCCCCCTCTATATACACACACACACACAACACACAACACCCCCCCATGCCCTCCCCTAACGGACGATCGACTTACCTGGTCCGTCGATCCTCCGGGAGGGGACGGGAGCCATGGGGGCAGCTATGCCGACACCACACCGCCAACAGAAAATCGCCACTGCGAATCACAGGACGTGATTCACTGGGCGGTGTTCTGTTGGCGTGGCAGTGGAGGTGGAGCAACCTCCACTTCCCCGCCGCCCGCAAGTATGGCTGTTGGTGGCTCTTCTTCGGAATTACGACGGAGAGCAGCCAACAGTCATAATACGCCGAGCGGCAAACCGCCTGCACAGGCGGTCTTCCGCACGGCGGTCCCTCGGCGGTCTTGCAAAAAGACCGCCGAGGTCATAATGACCCCCTGAGTATTGTCTTTACTTGTGTATAAGCACTTTGTAACTATAAGTGGTATTGCGTGAGCTTTGCATGTCTCCTAGTTCAGCCTAAGCTGCTCTGCTATAGCTACCACTATCAGCCTAAGCTTCTAGAACACTACTACTTCATTAATAAGGGATAACTGGACCTGGTTTAAGGTGTAAGTACCCAAGGTACCCTCTACAAACCAGGCCAGCCTCCTACACTTCCTGACTGCACATTTCCTTTTTCTACAAGCACAGATGCCTCCCCATATACGACTACTTTCCATGCCCAATGCTGGCCCGTGCGCACAAAAGTAGAAAGCGAGAAGAGGACTTACCTGGGTCCCCATTCCAGCGGCCTAGCTCTCTGCCTCCCTCTGCCCTCTGCTCCTGCGCTGCAAAGGACAGTGAAAGAAATGAAGGCCTGAAACTGGAGCTGTCATCTGGGCAGCTATCCCCTCACAGCAGTTCTGCTGCGGCCATGCCTGGCAGCCGCCATCATCTTTGTGCCTAGTGTGCACTACAGCCCATTTATGGGTCACACGACGCAAGCGAAGATTGTCTGCGCTTGCGCTGTGTGCCCCATAACTGGGCTGCAGACTAGTTCTGGGCTGCAGAGTGCAAGCGCAGATAATGTGCGCATGCGCAGTTTGGCCCATAACACCTAGTGCGGTGAGCTCTGCTCTAGGACTAGCAGAGTTTTTGGCCAAACTCCATCTCCGTTAGCTCTGCCAGCGGAGCAGAGCTCACCACCTATCCTTACTCTTATGCTATGATTTTAAAGAAACCTGTAGGTGTTGGATACTGAAGCAGTGCATTGCAAAGTGTGTGAAGGGTTGTTAATGTATTGATGGAATTGCCTGTTCTTCTTGTTGCCAGTGTATTGCGCCTTCATGAAACTAGAGATGTTGATCCCCTAAATGTTCACCTTTGCATACCTGGAAGGTCCCAGGACTGAAACATCCTGCTAACCAGAGTATTACAGTTGCAGAGCAGAACCTGTACCACATGTTTATTTTTCCTTTTTTGTCTCGTCCCCCTCTGGAGGCTAGCAGATCTAGGAGTATTGTCCCCTGGGTCCTGCGTCTTCCTGAGAGGGAGTGGAGGTCTAGCATCAGCCCTAGTGTTGTCTCTGTGACTGGAACCAGGTGAGTACATTCCGGTTGGCTCTGCTCCAACCAAACAGGAGATATGATCTTCTTTTATTACTTTTGTTCAACCTTCCTATCGTCTTTTGTTTTTCCTCAGCAATGGTGCTCCAGCTGCCTCCAGTACACTTGTGTTGCCCTTCAATGGCTCTTTTTTTTTTTTTTAGGGGGGGCAGGGTATGTGAAGTCCTTAGATCTGCGACCTGTTTACATGGATTGTCTTTATCAGCCTGATTGGGTGGCACAAAATCTGTTAGTGTGGTGGCTGTCCCCCTTTCCTCTGGTGGAACTCCCGCCAAATTGAGCTCTACTAGAGAGGTTGGCGCACCCACACCTCCAGGAGCTCGACGGCCTTGCCGATGGGTAGAGCTGATTGTGGTGCTGGTTTTTTTTACTCTCCTTTTCAAACCTTCAATCAAGATGGTCATTATCTCTAGAAGACTATACAGTTTTTCTACAAAGGGGACAAAGAGGCATGGATTTTACGCTACCTCTAGCTGGACTGAATTCTGTGCTGGTACAATTAAATTGTTCAGAAGACCCAGTTTTCATGAAATCCATGGCGGTAAGCACTATCAGTGCCAGGGAATTCCTTCCCTGGCACTGATAGAGGTCTCCCCCACCCCCACCCCTACACCCGAGTCCTCCCCCCACACCCCCACCCCCTGCAACCCCCCAAAGGTGGCAGGACCCCCCTCCCCACCCTACCCTCAACATTGCTACACAGACATACACCGTACACGCATGCATACACCACCAACACACATACCCGCACACATACCAACAAACATGCCTACAGACACACACACAGTCATACACACACACCGACATACAGACATACACGCACACATTTCCAAATACACAACACCCCTGCATGCATTCACGCACTCACACACCCCCTCTACATACTCAAATGCACACCTCCATGCGCGCACACAACACACAACACCCCCCTACCCCCTCCCCTAACGGACGATCAACTTACCTGGTATGTTGATCCTCTGGGAGGGGACGGGATCCATGGGGGCTACTCCGCCGCCAGCACCCCGTCACCAGAACACCGCCGTGATTCGGTGGGCGGTGTTCTGATGACGGGGCAGTGGAGGTGGAGCAACCTCCACTTCCCTGCCGACTGTCAGTATGGCTGCTGGCGGCTCTCCATCCGGAAAAGGACAGAGGGCTGCCAGCAGTCATTATTCACCGAGTGGAAAACCGCCTGCACTGGCGGTCTTCAGCACGGTGGTCCTTCGGCGGTCTTTCAAAAAGACCGCTGAGGTTGTAATGACCACCTTTATATCACATTTCAGTGGTATCCTTACATTTTCTTATTGCATCTTTGATCGTTTTGACATGCAAATATCCAGATAAATATTATATATTTTTCTAAACACTGTGTGGTATAATTTTGTGGTGCTATATTGTGTTATTGTATGATTTATTGCACCAATACTTTACACATTGCTTTCTAAGTTAAGCCTGACTGCTCAGTGCCAAGCTTCCAGAGGGTTGGCACAGGATAATTTGGATTGTGTGTGACCTACCCTAACTAGAGTGAGGTCCTTGCTTGGACGGGGGGTAAACTGACTGCCAATCAAAGACCCCATTTCTAACATTGGTGATCAGCGGTGAGGATAGGACTTGTATTTGTGCAGTGACATACAGTAGCTAAGTATTTCACTACCTACCCACAATCGAAGGTCAACTTGATTTTTATATTCTTTCTGCAATTTCGTTTTTCCTGTCAATTGTTTTAACCAAAATCCTCGCTCAACAAGTCTCAGGCTGGGTCTCAAGCAGGAGATTTTTACCTAGCCCTGCTGGAGACATATACTGTCAAACAGCTGAAAGGATTCTGCAGGGATATGGGAGTACCCACCCAAGGTGCCTCCAGGAAGGAGGAATTTCAAAAGGCACAGAGGGCCTGGGCAGAAGCCCATACAGAGGAGGGTGCTGAGGAGGAGGAGCCAGAAGATGGCTCCCCAGAGGACTTTTTGCCACCAGTGGATGTTACCACTGCAACTGTGCCCCCTGAAAAACCAGGGAGCAGTGTCTCTGATCAAAGCCTGACCGCAGAGGAAAGGAGAGAGGAGAGAGAGTTTAAGTTGCAAATGGCAAGGCTAAAAATTGAGGCTCAACAGGAGGAAAGGAGGACAGAGAGAGAAGTAAAGCAAGCTGAGTCTGAAAGAGCAGCCAAACAGATTGAAGCTGAAAGAGCTGAAGCTGCAGCTGAGAGAGCCTTGGCTGAGAAGAAACTATTGTTGGCTCATGAACTGAGTCTCAAGGAGCTTGAGATCAAGGCGAGACAGTCTGAGTCCAGCAGTAATGGTGGCAGCATATAAGCAGTACCTGCTGGGGAAAAGAAGGTTTGTATACCCAAAAATGTGGTGCCCAGTTTTGTGGTGGGAGATGACATAGATAAATGGCTAGCTGCTTATGGAGTTGCACTAAGGGCTTATGAGGTTCCTGAACGGCAATGGGGTACAGCTATGTGGAGTTAAGTGCCAGCACTGGGGAGGTACACACTTCTCACACTGGATTCAAAGGATCAAAACACATACCCACTTCAGAAAGCCATTTTACTTGCCAAGTTTGGGCTGACCCCTGAGAGATACTGTCAGAGGTTTCAGGGACAGCACCAAACAGTCCACACAAACATGGGTAGATTTCTTTGACTTTTCCAGTAAGGCACTGAATGGAGGGGTGCGGGGCAGCAAAGTAGATGACTGTAAAGGGTTATATGGCTTGATTCTGAGAGAGCACATACTCAATATTTATTTTACAGAGTTGCGCCAGCACTTGGTAGATAGTAAGCTGACTGACCCCAGGAAGCTTGCTGAGAAGGCGGTCCTCTGGGTTAGTACCAGAGTGCCCAAAAAGGTACCTGGGAGTGACCCCAGGAAGGGTGGTTCCGGTTCCCCCCAACAGAGTGAGAGGGGGAGGTTAAAGATGACCCAGACAAGTCACAGAATGAGGGGGAGGAAAGGTTTCCCATGCCCCATCTGAGAAACAGGGTGGTGGTTCTGGTGGGCGGTGGCACAAAGCATCCCATTCCCAACCCCGCTGCTTTTAGTGTTCCCAGCTAGGACACTGAAAAGGGGACTCTGTCTGTCCAAAGAAATCACCCTGTATTGGGACCTCTAAAGGGGTGGGCATTTGACCTTAGGGGAAAGTAGTCCCCAGGGGCAGGTCGTAGACCATGCCTTCATCTCCTTTAGTTGGGAGGTGGACTCAGAGGGTAAACTGGTGATCCCTGAGGGTGGGAGTCATCACTTCCACCAGTTGGGAGTGAATGGGGTCACAGTCACCGCTCTGAGAGTCACAGGGGCTAGTCTTACCATGATGGTGGAGAGACTAGTGTCACCAGAGCAGTTCACCGGACAGGTGTGTAGAGTGACTCCAGCCATTGGGGAGGATTTCTTCCGCCCCATGGCCCTGGTGTCCCTAGAGTGGGGTGGGGAGGTGACCCAGAGGCGGGTCATAGTTAGTCCTCAGCTGCCCATTGACTGCATTCTGGGGAATGAGTTTCCCCTAGTGTAAGGAAAACTGAGAGGGTTGATCCCTAGGGGTGCACTGACAGTTCAGATGTCTGGCAGTACCACTCCCCAGAGGAGGGTATGTGAGCCCAGATGTGGAGGCACGGTGAGGAAGGACTCCCCCTTGTCCTCTGTTCAGCCTCAGGGTACAGACCCTGGGCTGAGTGACAAGTATCAAGGGCCCACCCCTGAACTGGTGAGAATGGAGAAGGGGTGCAAGACCCCTGGGGCTACTGCCCCCCATTCTGGGATGCTTCAGGAGCCCCTTGGGAGCTCCCTACCAGACCCCCAGCGGGAGGAGAAGCTCATCCAACGGAACCCCCCCTCAGGGTCTCCACTTAGCAGTGGATGGTCTGGGGCCTGGCTCATGACACTGACAGCTGTCAGTGGCGTCTGTTGGTTTCTGTCCTTGTGGGCAGAGTTTTCCCTGGGTTGGGGACAGAAGTCAGACCCAAGGAATGGAATGGGCCACATCACTTTGTTGGCCATGGTGGTACTGTCTGCATACTGGGATGCATCTGTGAGCAAGTTAAAGTTAGGAGCTACACAGATGGGGTCCTCAGGTGATGAGAAGGGTTCCCCATAGGCCAGTTCAGTGGCCCCAGAGAGTATAGACAAGGAAGCCTCAATGAGTTCAGAAAGGCATAGAACTGGCAAGTGCCCCTGCAGTAGTGGGCCATTGTCCATGTTCTAATGCCTTAAGCAGGGAAGTCCATCAGAGTGTTGATTAGTCTACCCTGGCTTTATGCTGGAAGGGGGATTCGTTGGAAATGGCCCTTCTGCAGGGTTATCCCCAGACATTTTGCCTTCCTCCTTTTCTTTTTCTGACCTCATTTGTGCTGGTTTTTAGACTTTGCACATCTTACCACTTCGAACCAGTGCTAAAGTGCATATGCTCTCTCCCTTTAAACATGGTAACATTCGATCATTCCCAATTGGACTATTTAATTTACTTATAAGTCCCTAGTAGAAGGCACTATGGCCCTCATTCTGACCTTGGCGGTCTTTTCGCAAGACCGCTGAGTTACCGCCGCGGTGAAGACCGCCGACCGCGGCGGTGTGCCGCTGTGCGCATTCTGACCGCTGGGAGCGTTCCGCCGGAAAACCGCCAGCAGCCACACTGGCGGTCGGCGGGAAAGTGGAGACTGGTCAACCTCCACCGCCACGCCAGCAGAACACCGCCCACAGAATTACGACCCACATTTCTGTGTGGCGGTCTTCTGTTGGCGGTCTTCTGTTGGCGGTCACGTCCCTATGGCTCCCGTCGCCTCCCGGAGGACCAACGCACAAGGTAAGTTGATCGTCCGTGAGGGGAGGGGGTGGGGGGGTGTTGTGTGATGTGGGCGTGCATGGGGGTGTGCGTGTGAGTGTGTAGAGGGGGTGTGTGAGTGCGTGTATGCGGGCGGGGGGTGCTGCTGTGTCTATGGGTAATGTGTGCTGTTCGGCAGGTGCGCATGTCGGCATGTATGTGTGCGGGTATGTGTCCCCGTTGTGTATGTGTGTGTAGGGGGGGTGTATATGTGCATGTTGGGGGTGTGTGCATGTCGGGGTACATGTATGTGCATGTCGGGGTGGGGGTGGGGAGGGGGTTCGTACCACCTCTGGGGGGTGGCAGGGGGGTGAAGGGTGTGGGGGGAGGACTCGGGTGGGTAGTGGGGGGTGGGGGAGACACCTATCAGTGCCAGGGAAGGAATTCCCTGGCCCCGATAGTGCTTACCGCCATGGTTCGCACGGCGGTTCCCGCTCGCAAGAAACCGCGGTGGTAGGCAGGGTCATAATACCCTTGGCGGTCTTGGGACGACCGCCGGGCCGGAGTGCGCAAACTCCAGCCCCGCGGTCATGACCGCCGTGGCGGTCGGAGTGGAGAAGTAGCGGTCGGTCGCGGCGGGGACCGCCGCGGTCAGAATGCCATTTTTAATACCGCCGGTCTGTTCGCGGTCCGACCGCCGTCTCTCCGCCGACCGCCAGGGTCAGAATGAGGGCCTATATGTGCCCAGGGCTTGTAGATTAAATGCTACTAGTGGGCCTGCAGCACTGATTGTGCCACCCACTTAAATAGCCCCTTAACCTTGTCTCAGGCCTGCCATTGCAAGGCCTGTGTGTGCAGTTTCACTGCCAATTCGACTTGGCATTTAACCGTACTTGCCAAGCCTAAACCTCCCCTTTTTTTACATATAAGTCACCCCTAAGGTGTGCCCTGGGTAACCCCTAGGGCAGGGTGCTCTGTGGGTAAAAGGCAGGGCATGAACCTGTGTAGTTTACATGTCCTGGTAGTGTAAAACTCCTAAATTCGTTTTTACACTACTGTGACGCCTGCTCCCTTCATAGGCTAACATTGGGGCTGCCCTCATACATTGTTGGAGTGGTAGCTGCTGATCTGAAAGGAGTAGGAAGGACATATTTAGTATGGCCAGAATGGTAATACAAAATCCTGCTGACTGGTGAAGTTGGATTTAATATTATTATTTTAGAAATGCCACTTTTAGAAAGTGAGCATTTCTCTGCACCTAAATCTCTCTGTGCCTTACAATCCACGTCTGGCTGGGTTTAGTTGACAGCTCCTTGTGCATTCACTCAGACACACCCCTAACACAGGGTACTCAGCCTCACTTACATACATCTGCATTTTGAATGGGTCTTCCTGGGCTGGGAGGGTGGTGGGCCTGCTCTCACACGAAGGACTGCCACCCCCCCTACTGGGACCCTGGCAGACAGGATTGAACTGAAAGGGGACCTGGTGCACTTCTAAGCCACTCTTTGAAGTCTCCCCCACTTCAAAGGCACATTTGGGTATAAAAACAGGGCCTCTGCCCTACCACCTTGGACACTTCCTGGAGAAGAAACTTGTAACTAGAACCTGCATCCTGCCAAGAAGAACTGTCTGGCTGCCCATAGGACTCACCTGACTGCTTTCTGTGAAGGACTGCTGCCTTGCTGTTGCCCTGCTGTCTTGCTGCTCCCTGGCAGTGGTGAAGAAGTGCTCTCCAAGGGCTTGGATAGAGCTTGCCTCCTGTTCCCTGAAGTCTCAGGACCAAAAAGACTTCTCTCTTGCAACTGGACTACTTGTGCAGCAAAAACTACACACAGCCTGTCCTGTGGTGAAAAATTCACCTCAAACCGAACCGGGACGACGACGCTCGACTTCGCAAGGAAAAGATCAACGCGGCGCCTGCGGTGCGACCGGAACTTCGATGCATGTCCCACAAGATCAACGCACAGCCGACCTGGGACAATGCCGCCCGACTTCCAGAGGGGAAATCAACTGAGCACCTGCTGTGAGAGAGAAATGTCCTTGCACCGCCCACTGGAACGACGCAGAGCTTGTCACAAGCCCAGGATTCCACGCATAGAGCCCGGGGCATCTGAAACCCCGCAACCCAAAGAGGATCCACGACCGAGCGGCGGAAATAAACGCACAGCCGTGCCTGCGTGGAAGCTAAACGACGCATCGACCGTGTGTGGCCCGAGATATCGACGCACACCCCTTTGTTTCCCTGCTTCTCCTCCTCTGCGGCCCTTTGCGGAGATTTTTCACGTGAACCTGGTACTTTGTGCTTGAAAGAGACATTGTTTGCTTTTAAAAGACTTAAGACACTTTGGTGGTCATTACAACCCTGGCGGACGTTGTTAAAGCGGCGGTAAGACCGCCAACAGGCCGGCGGTAAAAATTTTGGAATTACGACGTGGCGGAAACCGCCAACAAAGACAGCCACTTTAACACTCTGACCGCCAAGGCGGTACAAACAAACAGCGCAGCGGTCACCGCCAACAGACAGGCGGGGACAATGTGCCGTCCACACTATTATGACAGGCCAATCCGCCACCTTTTCTGGGGCAGATTCACCGCGGATAAAAACACGGCGGAAACAGGCATTTCGAAGGGGAAACGCTCACCTCTACACACTCCACGAGGAACGACGACACCATGGAGCCGGAACTCCATATTCTTCCTGCGCTAGTCTTCCTGCTCCTGTACCAGGAGCACCAACGCTGGCGGCGAAGGCCACGGTGAGTACTGCACCTACGACATAGGGGAGGGGGGAGGCAAAAAAGAGGGACACACACAAGCAACACCCCAACCCCCACCCCCACCCTCACCCACTACAACACACACACCAATGCATATCCAAACATTACAGTAACACCCCCCAACCCCCCCGGAAGAATGCAAAGCCAAAAGGAAATGAGTGTAACCATTGTAATATATCACAATAAAGTAAGCAAAAATATACATATATACACTATTAACAAAATATACACCACGAATAGTAGTCCAGGTAATGCACCATTCATAGTCCGTGGACCACTGGGCCCAAAATGCATGGGCGAGGCCCACACAGGATACCCAAACATGACGGGGAGAACACTGCAGGGGCATCAGACAGAAATACAACAGGCACCTCAGGGGGAAGGGAAGGGGAGGCACCTCAGCCGGATGAGTGCACGACGCCAGATCCACGAGGGGGCTCCATGCCCATTGATGTATCCAGGGGAGTGCAAAGCCACAGTCTCACAAGTCTCTACAGTGGGTGGGTTGCCCACTGTACCATCCTGAGGAGTGCAAAGCCACAGTCTCACAAGTCTCTACAGTGGGTGGTTTGCCCACTGCTTTATCCTCGGAAGTGCAAAGCCACAGTCTCTCAAGTCTCTACAGTGGGTGGTTTGCCCACTGTACCATCCTGGGGAGTGCAAAGCCACAGTCTCTCAAGTCTCTACAGTGGGTGGTTTGCCCACTGCTTTATCCTGGGGAGTGCAAAGCCACAGTCTCTCAAGTCTCTACAGTGGGTGGTTTGCCCACTGTACCATCCTGGGGAGTGCAAAGCCACAGTCTCTCAAATCTCTACAGTGGTTGGTTTGCCCGCTGTACCATCCTGGGGAGTGCAAAGCCACAGTCTCTCAAGTGGATAACAGTCTCCACTGGTTCTGGAGGGGGCTTTGTGCCCAGAGTGCTTCATCCAGCCAAGGACTAAGGTAGTGGATGGGATACTCCACTGGTTCTGGCGGGGGCTTTGTGCCCAGAGTGCTTCATCCTGTGCAGGACAGACAGAGTGGATGCAAGTCTCCACTGGTTCTAGAGGGGGACTGGTGCCCAGAGTGCTTCATCCTGTACAGGACAGACGGAGTGGATGCAAGTCTCCACTGGTTCTGGAGGGGGACTGGTGCCCAGAGTGCTTCATCCTGTGCAGGACAGACGGAGTGGATGCAAGTCTCCACTGGTTCTGGAGGGGGACTGGTGCCCAGAGTGCTTCATCCTGTGCAGGACAGACGGAGTGAATGCATGTCTCCACTGGTTCTGGAGGGGTTCTTTGTGCCCAGAGTGCTTAATCCTGTGCAGGACAGATGGAGTGGATGCAAGTCTCCACTGGTTATGTAGGGGGACTGGTGCCCAGAGTGCTTCATCCTGTGCAGGAGTGATGGAGTGGATGCAAGTCTCCACTGGTTCTGGAGGGGGCTTGGTGCCCAGAGTGTTTCATCCTGTGCAGGACAGATGGAGTGGATGCAAGTCTCCACTGGTTCTGCAGGGGGACTGGTGCCCAGAGTGCATCACTGACCCCGTGACGGTCCCTGTTGCGTCACTGCCCCTGCCGTTCATGGGCTAGCGGTGCTTGACTTGGCGGTCCTTGCCCTGTTCAGCGGTGCTTGCCCTGTTCACCGGTGCTTGACTTGGCGGTCCTTGCCCTGTTCAGCGGTCCTTGCCCTGTTCAGCGTTGCTTGCAATGTTCAGCGGTGCTTGACTTGGCGGTGCTTGCCCTGTTCAGCGGTGCTTGACTTGGCGGTCCTTGTCCTGTTCAGCGGTCCTTTCCCTCTTCAGTGGTGAGTGACTTGGCGGTCCTTGCCCTGTTCAGTGGTCCTTGCCCTGTTCAGCGGTGCTTGACTTGGCGGTCCTTCATCGCCCAGCTGGGCTGGGGCTGGCGGTCCTTCATTGCCCAGCTGGGCTGTGGCTGGCGGGGCCCTCCTGGGCAGCTGGGCTGTGGCTGGCGGGGCCCTCCTGGGCAGCTGGGCTGTGGCTGGCAGGGCCCTCCTGGGCAGCTGGGCTGTGGCTGGCGGGGTCCTCCTGGACAGCGACAATGGGGCTGCGGTGGCCTCCTGGCCAGCTGGGATGATGGCGGTCTTCTCCGCCGTGCTGGTCCGCCCAGACTTTGCGGGTTTCTTCTGCTCCTTCCCCACCTTGGGAGGAGTCACAGCTGAGTCCACACTCCCCCCGGGACCCCTGTGAGCGGCTTGGGTGGCTGGAGTCTTCCCCCTCTCCCGCCGGGCACTGGCCAACTTCTGGTGCTTCACAGGGGGGACTGGCTGTGCTCTGGCTTTGTGATACACTGCTGGCCTGGTGGCCGGTGCACTCCACATACCTGTGACAACAGGCACCACTTAGGTGCTAGTACGGGACCTATGAGTTGGATGGGGGGTTGTGGGAAATAGGTTAAGGGTGGACATGAAACATTTTTTGGAGACACTGGGACGGGTAGCTGGAGGGGGTTTGGGAGTGGAGTAAGAGGTAGTGGTTGTAGGAGGTGTAACTTTTGTGGATTTGGGTGCAGGCGCATGCGCTGGAGGCTGTCGTGAGGTGGATGGCTGTTGGGTGGGTGTGTGCCTGCATTTGTGTATCTTGGGAGGGGGAGTCACAGACACAGTGGGAGAGTACACAGGGGACCTGTGAATGGTAGTGGGGGTGGTGAGTGCACGTGAGCGGGGTGTGGTGGTGGGTGTGCTGGAGAGGGACGTAGTGGCTGTAGTGGTAGTGCATGCAGGTCTGAGTGTAGACAAGACTGGGAGGGAGGAGGGAGACGAGGAGGAGAGGGACACAGTGGAGGCAGTGGATGTTGGTGTGTCTGTATGTGTGTGATGCTTGCGTGAGTGCCTGTGGGATGTGTGGTGCTTATGTTTGCCTGAGCTTCCCTTGTGTGGTGAGGTGTGTGCAGGCTGGTCTGATGGTGTGCTTGGAATAGGCAGAGGTACAGGGGAATGGGTCTGGGTGGAGGAAGTTGGAGGGGGGAGGCTAGACACAGGGACACTGGCTGCCATCAGTGCTGAGGCCAGAATTTGAACGGTCCAATGAAGGGCAGCCTGACCAGAATGAATGCCCTCCAGGAATGCATTTCTGTGTTGCAACTCCCTTTCTACACCCTGGATGACATTCAAAATGGTAGACTGCCCAACAGTGAGGGACCTGAGGAGGTCAATGGCCTCCTCACTGAGGGCAGCAGGGGTGACAGGGGCAGGGGCTGAGGTGCCTGGGGCGAAGGTGATGCCCACCCTCCTGGGTGAGCTGGCATGGGGCGAAGGCTGAGGGGCTGCTTGGAGGGCAGTGCTGGTAGGGGGGGTGGACGCTGTACCTGTTGAAGTGGGGGGCACAGATGTTGCCACCACCACAAGGGAGCTCCCATCGGAGGACAAGTCTGTGTCGCTGGTTTCAGATCCTGTGACCGCCGTGGTGCTCCCCTCGCCTTCCGTCCCACTGGTGTATTCAGAGTCCGTAGTGTGGGCCTCCATGCCCATGTGGGATGCAGCTCCCTCGTGCTCCGGTGCCACTGCACCTCCGCCTGATGATGCTAATGCACACAAGAACAGGGAGACCGCAAAAAAAGGGGGGGGACAGAAGAAAGACAGGTTGAGTGCATGGCTTACTGCTACCGTTGGCGGACAAGACAGACACAGTAGCCCCCTGCACTACATCGCGCTGTTGGGCTCTACAGTGCAATTACTGGGAAATGGCCTACAAGGCTATGGACGATATCTGCACACCTAGATGACACAGGTGCATGAATAGCTGTACTTGGCACTCTACAAAGGTGGGGTGGGGGGCCACAGGGCCATGCCTTACGAAGGGGCCTAGCCTACGGAACTCGCCCTGGCCTAGGGAAACCCACAGCCCTCCTCACCCACATAGACTCCTCCACTGCGCACAAAGTCAGAAGAATGAGAGTGTACTCACTCCCTTGTGTCTGCTGTGATGCCCTCAAGCGCCCATCCAACTCAGGGTAGGCCACTGCCAGTATCCGGAACATCAGGGGGGTCATGGTTCGACAGGCACCCCTCCCACATTGGGAGGCCATCCCCAGCTGAGCCTCCGCCGTCTTCTTGCTCCAGCGGCGAATGTCCTCCCATCTCTTCCGGCAGTGGGTGCTCCGTCTGTGGTGCACCCCCAGGGACCGGGCGTCCTTGGCGATGGCACGCCAAATATCCTACTTCTGGTGGGCGCTGACCTACATGAAATGTACAGGGGAAGAAGAGAAGTCGTTAACAACTGCACCGTCAAAGTGAGTGGCCCCCATCCCTACCCTTGCCATGTGGCACATGCCCCAACCGTCTTTCATACACGCAGAACTCTGCCCCCTTCCTTCTTACAACCAGCCCTCTCCACACAGGCATAGCCCATACAACATGCTCCCTGTGTACTTACCTGTTGGTCTGGAGGACCGTAGAGTAGCGTGTACTGGGGAGGACCCCGTCGATGAGCTTCTCCAACTCCTCCGATGTGAAGGCAGGGCCCTTTCCCCAGACGCACAAGCCATTGTCTCTTCCAGACCGAGGTCACAGCAGCACTTGCAGTGTAGGTCCTCTCCTGTCGAAGATCAGGTATCGAGTGATTCAACAGCTAGAAAATGGCAGTCACGTCTGCGGCGGTGCGTACCATCACCGCCGGCGTATATCGTCATTGGCTCCTGGGACCCATAGGGTCCAATGTTAACCAATGCAGCATTGCGCTGCGGTCTTCGACCACCTTCCGCGACGGTGTACAACGCCAGCACAGGTACCTCACATCCCATTGTCCTGCTTTTGAGGTCAGGCAGCCGCGATTTCAGGGGCCCACATGGCCTAATTACCAACTGCGTCACATATACCTAGGCCTACTCTCAACACACATACAGGCCAGATTTTGTGTATGAATCGTGTTCTGTGTAGACTGTGGGTACATACCTCTGAGTTGTTTGACTCTGTGCTCGCTGTTGTCCTTCATAGGCACCGTCCGCTGGGACATGTGAGGAGATGGCGGAATCCTCCAGTGTACCGACCGCTGGTGGACCTGTCGACAATGGAGGAAAGAAATTTGATCATCACCTACAGGTTTGACCGTGCCACAATCCAGGAACTGTGTACCCAGTTGGAGCCAGACCTGATGTCAGCAATCCGCCATCCCACAGGAATCCCCCCTCAAGGGCAGGTGCTATCAGTGCTCCATTTCCTTGCAAGTGGGTCTTTTCAAACAACTGTGGCCATGGCATCAGGGATGTCCCAGCATATGTTTTCCAACGAGTTGTCCAGAGTGTTGTCTGCCCTGCCGAAACACATGCGGAGCTACATTGTTTTCCCTCAGGTGGAGGACTTGCCTACAGTGAAAGGTGACTTCTATACCCTTGGACATATCCCCAACATCATAGGTGCCATTGATGGGACCCATGTGGCTCTGGTCCCCCCCCACAGGAGTGAACAGGTGTACAGAAACCAGAAGAGTTATCATTCCATGAATGTACAGATGGTATGTTTGGCAGACCAGTACATCTCCCATGTGAATGCCATGTTCCCTGGCTCAGTGCATGACGCCTACATCATGCGGAATAGCAGCATCCCTTATGTGATGGGTCAACTACAGAGGCACTGGGTGTGGCTATTAGGTGACTCTGATTACCCCAACCTGTCATGGCTACTGACCCCAGTGAGGAATCCCAGGACCAGGGCAGAGGAACGCTACAATGAGGCCCGTGGGTGGACTAGGAGGGTGATCGAATGCACCTTCGGCCTCCTGAAGGCCAGGTTTAGGTGCCTCCATATGACAGGTGGATCCCTATTCTACTCACCAAAGAAGGTGTGCCAGATCATCATGGCCTGCTGTATGCTTCATAACTTGGCTTTGCGACGACAGGTGCCTTTTCTGCAGGAGGATGGTCCAGATGGCGGTGTTGTGGCAGCTGTGGAGACTGTGGACAGTGATGAGGAGGAAGCAGAGGAAGAAGACATTGACAACAGGGACTCAGTCATCCAGCAATATTTCCAGTGAAACACAGGTGAGAATACATTCCTGCCTACTACAAGTACTTTTACACTTCTACCTCTATCCTGTCTGTCGATTTCACCCAGTGTATGGTCACTGAGTTGTCACTTTCCCTTACTGTTTCACAGGTGTGGGTCCCAACGTGTGTCATCTGCTTAGATTCCTCATGGACTAGAGCTGTGTGACATAGGTATGTTGACATTACTATTTCCTGGAAATTTTGTCACTGTAATTGAAAATACACTATTTCAAAATCACAGACAGACTCCAGATCTTTTGGTGCTTTAGGTGTGTTTATTTACATACAAAATATTGGAGGGGGAAGTTAAATGGTGAGGGGTGATGGCCGAGGAGTGTCCATGGCAGAGTCCAGTCTATTTGTCTCATAGGTGCATTGCCCATATGGGCATAGGAAGTGGAGCTGGGGCAGTTCCAATATGGACAGGGTGACAAAGTGGGACAGTGGATTGACAATCAGGGTGGTCTCATTTCTTGGCGGGGTCTTGGCATCGTGCTCTGTCTTGTTCCTGGATCTCAGGGACCGCTTGCATGGTGGTTCTCCATCTTCAGGGGGTGGGGTGCTGGTGTGGTGGTCCTGTGGCGGTGCCTCCTCTCCACTAGCGCCGGCGGAGGTGGTGGGCAGTTCATCGTCCATGCTAGTGTCAGGGGCCCCTTGGAGTGCCACAGTGTCCCTCCTGGTGTTGAATATTTCCTTCAGCACCCCTACGATGGTGCCCAGAGTGGAGCTGATGGTTCTGAGTTCCTCCCTGAACCCCAAATACTGTTCCTCCTGCATGCGCTGGGTCTCCTGAAACTTGGCCAGGACCGTTGCCATCATCTCCTGGGAGTGGTGGTATGCTCCCATGATGGAGGAGAGGGCCTCATGGAGAGTGTGTTCCCTTGGCCTGTCTGCCCCCTGTCGCACAGCAGCCCTCCCAGTTACCCTGTGTTCCTGTGCCTCCGTCCCCTGGACTGTGTGCCCACTACCACTGCCCCCAGGTCCCTGTTGTTGTTGAGGTGGTGGGTTAGCCTGGGTTCCCTGTAGTGGTGGACACACAGCTGATTGACGTGTCCTGGGGATGGAGGTATGGGCCTGCTGGGTGGGTGCTGTGCTGGTGTTACCAGAGGGTGGAAGGTCTGTGGTGGCCTGTGCCTGTGTGAGGGGAACCGACTGTCCCGCGGCCCACGATGGTCCGGGCTGGTCATCTAGATCCAGTTGGACAGAGCTGCTTTCATCACTGTGGGCCTCTTCTGTGGGTGGGGTGGAGATGTCTGGACCCTCCTGTCTGGTGACGTTGGGTCTCTACCCAACGTCAACAGACAGGAGGGTCACCAGACAGGAGAGGTCCTGCAGGGGTGGAAAAACATGATTATTGTATCTGTGTGTGTCATGGTGTGCAATGGGTGGGTGACCGTGTACCCCAATGCTTGCATTCCTGTGTGGGGGCTTGAGTGATGATGGTTTATGGGGGTGTATGGGTATGTGCAGTGGGCATGCTTTAGTGATGGGTGTCCATGTGTTGGTGTTGCATGCAGGGCTTGGTGTTGGGATGTGTGGTTTGTGATATTGGTATATTTGTGAGGAGTTGGAGTGATAGGGGAGGGGGCGAGGGTGGTGGTATGTGATAGCATGCAGGTAGGGTGGGGGATATGGTAGTTAAAGGTTTGACTTACCAGGGTCCATTCCTCCACTGTCTCCTGCGAGGCCCTCAGGAGGCAGAATCGCCAAGACCTGCTCCTCCTATGTTGTTAGTTGTGGGTGAGGAGGTGGGGGTCCGCCGCCAGTCCGCTAAACCGCCAGGTGGTGTCTGGAGAACACGGAACGCACCTTCCCCCGTAGGTCGTTCCACCTCTTCCTGATGTCGTCCCGATTTCTTGGGTGTGGTCCCACTGCGTTGACCCTGTCGACTATTCTTCGCCATAGCTCCATCTTCCTTGCAATTGAGGTGTGCTGCACCTGTGCTCCAAATAGCTGTGGCTGTACCCGGACGAATTCCTCCACCATGACCCTGAGCTCCTCCTCCGAGAACCTGGGGTGTCTTTGCCGTGCCTTGGGATGGTGTAGGTGATGTGTGGGGTGGTGTGTATGGTGCTAAATGTGGTGATATGTAGTGGTGTGTGGTGTTTTGTGCGAGGAAGTTGTGTGGGTGATGGTGTTGAGTGCCTGTGGATGCTAGTTTGTGGATGGTGGTGTCTCTCTCTGGCTTTCTCTCTGTAATTGTGGTTGTAGGGGTTTTTGGGTGATGTGGGTGTGTGTTTTATATTGTAATGGGTGTGTGGGAGTGGTGTGTGTATGTGTATCAGGTGTGTGTATTTCGAATTATCCAATGTGGTGGTGTTTTGTAGAAGTGTGTATATTTTGAGCGCGGCGGTGTGTACCGCCAATGGAATACCACAGTTGAAAGACCGCCGCGTGGAATCATGGGTCGTGATAGCGTGGGCGTATTTCTGTTGGCGTGACGGTGGAGGTTTTTTTTTTCGCCAGTTTATCACTGACCTTTGGTGTGGCGGACTTGTGTGGGTGTCTGAATTTTGTCTGATTTCGAGATGTGGGTCATAATAGCTGTGGCTGAATTCCGCGGCTGCGGCAGTGTGTTTGTGGTCTTCTGCACGGCGGTAAGCGGCTTTTACCGCCAATGTTGTAATGACCCCCTTTATATCACTTTTCAGTGGTATCCTTACATTTTCTTATTGCATCTTTGATAGTTTTGACCTGCAAATATCCAGATAAATATTGTCTATTTTCTAAACACTGTGTGGTGTATTTTTGTGGTGCTAAATTGTGTTTTTGTATGATTTATTGCACACACATTGCCTTCTAAGTTAAGCCTGAATGCTCAGTGCCAAGCTACAAGAGGGTGGGCACAGGATAATTTGGATTGTGTGGGACTTACCCTTATTAGAGTGAGGGTCCTTGCTTGGACAGGGGGTAACCTGACTGCCAATCAAAGACTCCATTTCTAACAGTCACTTTATCAAAGACATTTGCTTTCAGACCTAATGAAGCCCCTGCATGTTGTCAAAGCTCATGCAGCACACCTGAGATCAGGTTCTGCTGTTATTGTTGTTTAATGGATTGTGAGCTTGATTAGCTCAAGCATATGCTCGACAATGAACACCTTTTACCTTGCTGGTGTACATGGTCAGGTGACCCAGCCAGTGCCCCAGCCGATGCCGGATCTTTCATTTCTTCTTTAGCTTGGGGAAACCCTGCTGCTGGTTTTTGATTTTCAGTGCCTGAGGGGTCTTTGGATCCTCTTTCTCCTCTCCTCAGCCTACTGTATACATTGATTGATAAGGGAACATGAACGGTAGGAGCATTGGGGAGTGGTGAGGTGTTACCTCGTTGTCTTCTTTGATTGTTGAGTTTCACCATTAATCCTGAGGTACTCACAGTGTTATAGCTTTTCTGGCATCCACTATTACTATCCTCAGCTAAGATGAATCACATTACAATTAGGGTGGCTAATGCCTTCTTCAGTGGCTTCTTGGATCTCCCACCATACTGAGTAGTTTGCCTCAAAAGATGGTCCTTTACTGGACAGGCTTCCTTTAGTTCCTGAAGGGCTTAAAAATATGGGGGTTGATACCACAGTCGAGTTTATTGTTTCAGTCCAATTGTACCAGCTACACCTACCAATGTGCTAATTTTGGGCTTTCTACTCTGCACAGAGTGACATACGAGGTGACATGCTTGTGTTGGCCTTGACACCCACCAAAAAGTACCCCCAGATTTTGTTCCTCCACTTGCCTAAGATTGAACATTTCCATCACAATAGTTTTCCTTATCCAGAGTGAGGCCTTCTTAAATGGGTCTGAGCTGGAATTATTGTTATTACCCTACTTGCTAAAATGCATCTGCCTAATTCTTTGCCTCTTTGCTGCTTTATGTGACCGCTAGTGCACATGTGCCTGTCTTAACAATTCGCTTCACATCCTCATCTCCACTGCGGTCGACGGGGACCTTAAAGGTAATAATAAAAACAGCAATAGCAACAATGAAAATTGTGCTTTGAACTAAACAGCTTTAAGTTTTTACCCCGCTTAGTGATGGTTTGTGATAGGTAGAATACTTGTGGGTGAATCGCGGTGACTACAATTTATGTAGTGCTTGTAGTCCTTGAGATGCTAATAACTGGCGAGATGGTGGGTTACTTTAACCTTTACTCTTCCTGCCCCATGAGGGGAGAGCAGCTGGGATGGTGACTTAGGATTTGTAGGTCAAACCAGACTTGCTAAAGCTTTCTCAGCCACTGATTTGCCAAGGGCGGACTACTAGCAGACTGCTGGGAGTGGGCAGAAGTATGCAAGTGAGTGAGTGGATACACAGTCCCCTCTAAGCTAGCACAAGCCGCACCAGCCTAGCTGGACACCTCAGCGCTTTAGTGGGGGGCCACCGCCTAATGCCCTCACCAAACTCCCTGCTGCTAAATCACTGGCAAGCCACTGACCTGCTGTCCTGGCTCTTGCCACCTTTGTGGGGGTCTCTATCCTCTCTTCTTCTCTCCTCTCCTCTACTTTCCTCGGTGTTGAACTGAAATTGTCCTGGGGTTGCTGAGGGTGGACGGGCAGGCAGCAGCAGCTGAGGACAGTAGGTGAACCGTGCAGGTCGGCCCGAGTCAGTCCCCCCTCAGCCTCCTCACTGGCCTTCTCACCTGGTCCACCCCCACAGGTGGGGAAAACAACACCCACTCAGAGTGCCCACCTTCTGCGGCTCCAACACGGCTCTAATGCTTGTTTCTGGTCCAGGGAAGATCTAGCCTGGCAGTTTGGGCTGGACTGTTCCCATGGAGAACAGGGTCAAGACTGATTTGCATATGACTGGGTCCCAACTGGAATGGCATGATAAGCAAAAAAACTGATGGATTAAACCCAGATCTGTGACTGAGGGTGAATGTTTGATTTGTTCTGCATTCTGTCCATCATCTGTTGTTTTTGAATTTGTCACCCCAAGTGGAAAAGGTATGCCCAGAATTGGGTCCCGTGCTTGCTATGCCACCAGATTCAAGCTAGCCTGGCTGATGAAGGGTGATACCCTGAAACAGGTCCCAGGATGCTTGTTTCTGGTCCAGGGCAGATCTAGCCTGGCAGTTCGGGCTGGACTGTTCCCATGGGGAACAGGGTCAAGACTGATTTGCATATGGCTGGGTCCCAACTAGAATGGCATGGCAAGCAAAAAAACTGATGGATTAAACCCAGATCTTTGACTGGGGGTGAATGTGTGATTTGTTCTGCATTCCATCCATCATCTGTTGTTTTTGCATTTACACGTCCGAGGTGGCCCGCCAGTTCTCGGCTGCGGGAGGAGAAGCCAGGGGTAGGTCCAGAAAAAGCTCATGAGGAGCCGGCCACAGGGGAACACTAAAGAAACCATCCTGTTTTTTGACTGAAAGGAACTTGTTAGCTCCACTCCAGGCAACGGCGGAGATTACTAGGCCACGTTTCCCAGAGACCAGTTCTCTTTCTGAGCACCAATCCGCAGACTTGGAATCCAAGGGTTTGATGGAAGACTGTGGGGATCCCCCTGATGTGAACTCATAGACTGCAGATGATTTGATCTGATCTACTACAGCTTGGGGGTATTTAGTTACTGTACTTTGCTCCAATCCTGACACCCCCTGCTGGTGAGGAGATGATGGTGGTCATTGCCTTTGTTGTATGCCTCTTGGAGATGATTGGTTATCCACCCCAACACTGTCTGTGGGGACCATGGTAGATGCCTGTGGTGATTGCTGGGTTCCTGAGTGAGGAAATCTGAAGTGTCTCACTTGGTGCTGTGGTTTGTTCCCAGATGACTGACTCTGCCGGGCCAGAGCAGATATGATGGAACAAGGCAACATTTGCCTACCCTTCAATATTTGGCTCCTGCCAGGAGTCTGGAGAAGTCATGCTCATGAACGTTTCTCTATTTTATTTTCAGCCGTTGTTGGTCTCCCCTTGTGTTGGGGTGTTCGAAGTTGGGGTATTTCTTGTATGTCTCAGGGAATGCTGCACATGTTGTGGTGGGAAGTGTGGATATGGGGCTTGTTTGGAGTCAACCACGAAAAGTCTCTGGTCTCATTTTGGTGAATGTCTGTGCAACATCCAGGTCTCACGATTATGACATGGAACTTTTGGGGGATGGGGTTGGCATCCAAGCAACACAACATCGACAGGTACCTTAGACTCAGGGAGTGCACATTGCTATGCTGCAGGAGACGCAATTACAGGTGTGGAGGTGACACGCCTATGACACAGGTTGTGCGGCCAATTATATGCCATCGCCTACTCCTCCTATGCCTGGTGAGCCTTGATATTGATTAGATCCGGGACCCCTTTTGAGCTAGAACACTCCTCTATAGACAATGAAGGGACATTTGTCCTGGTCAAGGGCAGATTATTAGGTGAGGAAATCATGCGGGGAAGTATTTATTCACTGAAATAAGACCAGGTAGTTTTTTCCCCCTCCCTCTCAGAATCCCTTGGACACCTGGCACTTACTGATCTGCTACTGGGGGGAGACTTCAATTGTGTCACAGATGTATTGTTAAATCATTCCACACACCCTCGACCTGGAGTCCTGTGCCAAGAATAGCAGGGGGCCTCTGTGATTGGTTGTAGCACTAGGTGCTGGTTGACGTCTGGTGAACCCAGCATGGGGTGTAACGGGATTACTTCTACTATTCCCACATTTATTCGCTACATACACAAATAGACAGATTTGTGTGTTCTGGTAGGTTGAGCCAATACATGACCAGCTGTGAATACCTTGGCTGCATCCTTTCTGATCATAGCTCGTTGCCTAACTGACTGACTGAGTGATGACCACCCAATGATTACAATGTGGCAATTTAACCGTTGGCCCTTGAAGATGCTTGTTATAGGGTCTCCCTTTGAAATACCATCACGGGGTACTTTGATACTAATCAGGGCTTGGCGTCCACTAGTTTGATGTGGAGTGGGAGGCATTTAAGGTGGTGGCACATGGATATTGTTTTGGTCAATCTGTGGGTGTCAGTAGGGAATTAGTTGGGGAGCTGCAAGCACTCAATGTCACACTTCACACCTTGGACAACACCTTAGGGTCAGATCCCACGGCTCTCCATAGGCTCCTTGAAATGAAAGAGTGACACCATTCTAGAATGTTTGTGTCCTTGTAACTATAGAATTAATGTGGCCTGGGCTCATGAGGAGGTGGGGTAGGCGGGGGTGCTTCTGGATTGATTCATTAGGCTGGAGGCTTGCTGTGCTCCCATTACCCAAACCCAACCCACAAATGGCACACAACTCTATTCCCTGGGGGCCAATAAGGATGCATTTTAGGACTGCTACGAGGTGCTTTATAGCCGATTGGAGGGGATTACTTGTCCAGAAACTGGTGACGCTGTATGCAGAGTCGCTGAGACTGGGAGCTGTGCCCGACTTCATGAGAAGTGCGATTGTATTGCCTCTTTCTAAGGCCAAAGTTGTTGGAGAGCGTTCTGGCCAATATCCATGCTCTACATTGATTTCAAAATCCTAACTAAGGTTTTGTCCTGTCCTGACTCTGCTCCACAGTGACCAGAATGGTTTTATACCGACCCGCAGCACCTCCCTTACCCTCAAGAGGCTCTATCATGTCCTCTGCAACCCTGTGGTGCAAACCATTCCAGGAACCATACTCATGTCAGGGGACCTTGAAAAGGCCTTCAACATGGTTCAATGGGATTTTCCACTTGAAGTAATGCATTGAATGGGACAGGCTGAGGGCTGGATCAACTGGGTTACATTACTGTACTCTATTGTGATGGTGAGGGTTCGGGCAGGCAATACGGTCTCTCGCCAATATGACATATTTAGGGGCACCAGACAGAGTTGCCCCTTATCACACCTCCAATTTGCCTTGGCTGAACTGTTTTGGCAAGAGGACAGGGGCAGTGGCACAGTCTTTGAAGGCTGCAAATACATAATCTCACTTAATACAGATGACCTCCTGCTAAATCTGACTGATAGTCCTGCCGATGCCCCAGGCGCACTTGGATGTCTGTAGGGGTTTGGGATGCTTTCGGTCCTGGATGTCAATAGGGCCAAATCATGCATGTTTCCAGTTACATGGTAGACCCAGCAGTCTCTGGACTTCCCTATGGGTCTGACCTGGTCCCCCTCATCTTTGGAAAACTTGGGTATTCAGGTATACTGCAGCCTGGAAGATTTGGAAGAGGGCAACATGGGTAGGGTGCTCCATTTCCTTACGTTTTATGTTCCTTTCTGGATATTCCTCTGGGTACCCGTCATGGCCCATGTATCCATTTCCAAACAGGTGATGCTACCTTGTCTACTCTACTACTTTATGAATTTAGCAGTTGGGGTGCCGTTCACTTGATTCCGGCATCTTGATGTCCTGCTCCAAGACCTGATATGTGATGGGGACCGTCAGAGAGTGTCGCTGGACGTCCTGCCGCAGCCACCAGACTGGGGTTGGGGACTGGCAGCTTTAGATTTTGAGCTGTACCTCCTAGCAGCACTGCTTCAGTGGGTTGCCCATTGGCTTGACTGTGCCTCTGAGATGAATCAGACCTTATGAGACTGGCGCCTCAACAGGGAGTGTTACGGGCATGGCTGCTCTGACCAGCAGTGGCTATCCCGCAGCCTAGTACTCTGCCACTTTATGCCCCAGCCTTGCCGTTGGAGGGACTGGCTCTTGGGGAACCTATGTCTAGCTTCATAGCTCCACAACTCGGTTGGTGTCTACTATCAACTGGGCACCCTCATCCCCTTGGAGGAGTTGTCGACCCAACATACTTTGCCCCTGGGACAATTCCTAACCTATGAGGTCCTGGTGGGGACCCTTGAGGATCTTTGGGATCAGAGTCATGAGAAACTGATGTCACATGCAGTACTTCAGTTGTTGTTGCCTACGTGGTTGGCACAGCATTTAGTAACATAGCTACATTTGTCCCTGAACAAAATGGTAAAGAGACTCCTGGTGGCACTTAGGACCCGGTGGGGCTGGGTGTTGGGTTGGGATGTCATGGACTATGAATGAAGTAGGATACAGGTCTAGCCCAAGAAAGTCTCCAGATACCTGAGGCTGAAATACAACCAAATGAGCTACATCCACATGACCTACCTAACATCTCATAAGCTTCAAGTCATTTATGGAGGAGAGTGGCTTAAATGCCCTAGGTCCAGACACCCAGAAGCATATTTTTGTCACATGACCTGGAGCTGCCCCTTCTCCAAAGGTTCTGAAATTAGGTGATCAAATTGCACACTGCACTGGGTCAAACCCCGTGCATGATTGAGACTTGCCTTCTGGTAGGGGGAAGGGAGTCCCAAGACCCAAAACCCAACGAGTGGGCACTAGCTTCTTAGACCTGGTCTTTATTTTGGTCACAAGGCATATTGCAATGACTTGGAAGTCAGTAGAGGATCTGCTCTGGAATTCTGGGTGAGGGATGTTACCACGTGGGCTAGAGCTCAGGAGAGGGTATTGATTAGGAAGCAAGAGGGCGCTGAACTGCCCAATAGCTGGTTTATGGACAGAGGTATGGAGAGCCGGAGGATGAAGCAGGATCAGAACTTGAAGAACAGGATGAGTTGGTTGATGGGGCTCGGGGTAGAGACCCTGATGTTGGTGTGGGAATGAGTGCACCTTGAAGAGAGCTGGCCCCTTTAATTTGGGGGTACTATACCCCCACCTGTTGTGACTTCCAACTACCACTGCAGCCCCCTGCCCCTCTCGCCCCCTCTCTCTTCCCCCTCGAAGTGATTAGATTTCCCTTGTGAAGCCCAGGGAGTTTGACCCACTGACACTCGCAAAGCAGTTTGGTTCAATTTTTATTTACATTGTTTTCCAAGTTTCCCCTTCCCATAGCTCCACCCTCCCTCCCTTCTGACCCAGGGGCTAGTGAGCTGTTTTGGACAGAACACTTGTATGTAGGTACGGGGGCTCTGCCACCACTGCTTTAGAGTACTTTTCATTGTGCTGGCCCAAACAACCACACTGAGCCACTCCAACCAAATTGTGTGGTTTTGGAACTTCCTGGGCCTGCTCATGAGTGATTTTGATTGATGCCTACTCACTTGCATTGCTATGACTTTATCGCACATGCTTATTGATTACTGTTTGAATGTTGTTGCAGAGATATTGTACTGTACTCTGTTTATTTGTTATTAACAAAATACCAATAAAAATGTTTAAAAAAATATACTGATGGTTCAGCCAGCCCGCGGTTGGTACTAGGAATTAGTACTCGGCACCATGTGCTGAAGTGAAGGATGTCATGAATTTCAGGCACAGAGAAAGTATACAGAAACTTTGGTTGACTATACCACTCAGCTGGTTCAACTGAAAACTTTGGTTCTGGCGCTGCAGAATATGTATCTTAAATTCCCAACACTTATAGTGTGTGATTTCTATTATTGCATTCAGTCCTAAAATGATAATTTACATTATTGACACTTGAATGGATTCAGAGACTCTAAAGAACCACTATCAAGCATAAATTGCTTTGGGGAAAAGTGGCAGCTTTTAAACATGCTTTTCCACGAGCTCAAGTAATACATACGTTGAGTCATCAACCTGTTGGCTTACACATTGTGGGGAATTCATTGGCTGGTGAAGCTGCTAACATGGCTGTTCAGACTGTACAAGGAGCTGTGCATATGCACATGTGAGAATTGATGATAACATCATGGCAGTACTCACTGCTTTGGCTAGTCACACGCCTGTGCCAAAAAACTTTCTATCGGAATACTCCTATCTATGAAGTGTTCAAAATATTCCCTTTGCCCACATTACCAGGGTGGGTTGTTGAGTGATACACTACCAGGACCGCAGGTTAGAATGACTAATTGCTGTTCATGAAGGATTAGCGTCTACCCATGTTGAGGTGGCTGCCACAGTTTTTTTTGTTACAGCAATTCTTCTGGTGGCAGGGTCTTTACAAACAGACTAAAAATATGTCCTTTGTTGTGACATTGGTCAACAAATTAAAGGTTTCTCCGTTGCTCGTCCACCACAGACACCACATCTATTTTCAAAATAACCACTACTACGTGTCTGTTTAGATCATTGTGACAACTTCGTACATATGGTAAATTTACATTTATTTTATTGGCTGTTGATTCATGTTCTTGATTTCTATGGGTGAGGCCACAGTATTTGGCTGATATGTTCTACATCAGCAGTCCAGTTTTACCAGGGACTGGATTTTGCCTTTAAGGCTTACTGGGATACAATGGGAACCCTGGGTGTTGCGGTGCATTATTCCACTCCCTAACATCCTGAGGGAAATTTGATAGTGGAACGTAACAAATATGACTTAAAGCAATCCTTAACAGCTAGAGTATTAGGTTCAGGTCGTAGTTGGACCCATCACCTGTACAGAATCCAGAGAGCTTTAAACAATCTGCCTAGAAGATCATTGGGTGGTCGGACTCCCTTTGAGGTACTTTTTAGGGTCCAAATGTATGTTCGACATCTTGATAACACTGGCACAATGGAGGCAGATGTGCTCCTTGATATCAATGAATGTTTCACTGTCTTACAGGAATTACAAGACGTCTGTGATGAATGCTCAAATCTGAACTCTAAGGGACAGATTTACACTGTACCGGGCAAGCGGAGCATCATTTTTTGCGACTCTCCTGTAGTGTTAACCAGTTCTCCATATTTACAAGGAGGTGTAATGCCACTTTTTGTGGCTTTACACCTCCTTGTAAATATGCCCCCCGACACGGTTTTCTAAGTCACCCAGGGACGTGCAGTGAGCGTATCACTGCAACACCCATTGCTTTTGAGGCTACCCCAGATTGACAATAATTGATAAATCTGAGGCAGCGCCAAAATCTTATGCCACCCCAGGGGTGGGTTAGCATGGCACAACGAGAAGGAATACTTTTATTCCTCCTCGTTTTTTGCTTTTTCTATGTATGCTGCATTATGCAGCACACATAGAAGAAGCAAAATGTCATGGATGATTGTTTAAGTGCAGGAAGAAGTACCTTCCTGCACATAAACATTCAGTCACCCTTTGACTATGTGCAAAGATTCCTGCATTGGTGCAGGCTGGATACTTTAGGGCTGTCGCAGGGGGGAACACAGAGGTGCGCCCTATTCTTGTAAATATGTAGCATCCCTGCATTTTAAAACATGTGCAGCGTGGCGCTGCTGGCCTGGTTTGTAGTGGGTACTTACACCTTACCCCAGGTCCAGGTATCCCTTGTTAGTGAATGTAGTAGTGTTCTAGCAGCTTAGGCTGATAGAGGTAGCTATAGCAGAGCATCTTAGGCTGAACTAGGAGACATGCAAAGCTCATGCAATAACACTTATAGTTACACAGTACTTATACACTAGTAAAGACAATACTCAGTGTTACCAAAAATAAAGGTATTTATTTGGGAGACACAGTACCAAAAATATCTTAGAGACAATACTCCTTCTGGAGGTAGTATTATACACAATATATACACCAGGCACCAAAATTAGACAAGTAAATAGTCATAGAACAATGCAAACAGTAAGAAATTCTATAGAATGTAATGGGAGAAAATAGGTCTAGGGGCAACACATACCATATACTAAAAAAAAGAAGAATGTGAATCACAAATTCCCCCCTAGACAAGTGTAGTGTGTGCAGAATCACTGGGAGAGTAAGAATACAGGAGAGTTAAGTAAATTACCCCACCCCAGAGCCCAGAAAAGCAGGAGTGAAGACCTTGAAGTTTCCTTAGGACACACTACACCTCGTTTTGGGGATTTTGCAGCAGCCAACCAAGTCTGCAAAGAACAACTGCTGGATTATTGGACCTGAAGCCCTGCAAAGGAAGGGGACCAAGTCCAGAAGTCAAAAGAAGTTCCAGGAAGGACAGGAGCCCCTACCAAACCAGAAAAGGGTGCAAAAGAAGAGTCCCTGGTTAGTTGAAGACTGCAGAAATGCACCCAAGGAACATGTCAGCACATTCCTGCATGATGCAAAAAATGTCCCACGGCGTGAAGATTATTGCAGATGAGATTTTGTGTTGGAAGGCGCCAACAAGCCTTGGCTACGGCCAAAATGTGTTTATCATCAAAATGGCACTGGATGGACCCAGGAGGGACCTGGGGTCCTCAACTCTGTGTGAGGAGGAAGAGGGGGATCTCAGCACTTTAGGGAGCCCTCAGGATGCCATTCAGAAGCCCCAGAAGCCGCAGGATCTGGGTTCAAAGGAGGTACAAAATGCAGTTGATGCAGCACAACAAAAGAAGGTCTCACGCTTCTGGAGAACGCCTCAGCGAGTTGAGCATCACAGGGTGGAGTGCTGGGGAACTGGGCAAGGCTGTGATTGAAGGAATTTTGCAAAGAGTGCACAGAGGCCCCAGGAGGTGAAGAAGACACAAAACACAGGGGTACTATCGATCTGGGGGAAGGCAAGGCCCTACCTCCTCCAAATTGCGTCAGCAGGACCTCAGGACAGTCTATGTCGACAATATCCACCCTCTGTGTCCTTAGGAGCACACTTGTCACTGTGGGAGGAGTCCCAGGGTACCGGTCATTGCCTTGGAAGGTACCTGCTTGGAGCAAGGGAGTGACTCCGTCACTCCATGGGAGATTTCTTCAGTACTTCTGGTGCAGGATGAAGACAGGGAGTCCCCAGAGCATGCACATCGTGGAAACTGTTGCAGTTGCTGACTTGGAGCTGAGGTTGCTGAAGAAAAGTGTCTCTTGTAGACACTTTGTTGCAGTTACAGTGTTTCTTGGAGCAGGCTGTGGTTGATCCGAGGTCAGAGAATGCTGAAGTTGTTGCAGAGGATTTCTGAAGGAAACTTGCAAGCAGAATCTGAAGAGAGCACACAGGAGAGACCCTAAATAGCCCTGAGAGAGGGACTGGCTACCTTATCAGGTATGGACCTATCAGGAGGGGTCTCTGACGTCACCTGCTGGCATTGGCCACTCAGAGCCCTCCAGAGTTCCCCCACACCTTGCAAAGCAAGATGGCTGAAGTCTGGGACACACTGGAGGAGCTCTGGACACCACCCCTGGGGTGGTGATGGACAGGGGACTGGTCACTCCCCTTTCCTTGGTCCAGTTTCCCACCAGAGCAGGGGAGAAGCGGTCCCTGAACCGGTGTAGACTGGCTTATGCAAGGAGGGCCCCATCTGTGCCCCTCAAAGCATTTCCAGAGGCTGGGGGAGGCTACCCATGGAAATGCTTTGTTCTGCCTTCCTGGGACTGGGCTGCCCAGACCCCAGGAGGGCAGAACCCTGTCTGTGAGGTGGCAGCAGCTGTAGCTGCAGTGCAAGCCTCATAGAGCTGGTTTGGCAGTACTGGGGGTCCATGTTGGAGCCCCAGGATGCATGGAATTGGCTCCCCAATACCAGATTTTGAATGGGGAACAATTCCATGATCTTAGACATGTTACATTGCCATATTCGGAGTTACCATTGTGAAGCTACATACAGGTATTGACCTAGATGTAGTACACGCGTGTAATGGTGTCCCCGCACTCACAAAGTCCTGGGAAATGGCCCTGAACTATGTGGAGGCACCTTTGCTAGTGCAAGGGTGCCCTCACACTTAGTAATTTTGCACCTAACCTTCAGCAAGTGAAGGTTAGACATATAGGTGATTTATAGGTTACTTAAGTGCAGTGAAAATGGCTGTGAAATAGTGTGTTCACTATTTCACGCAGGATGCAATGGCACTCCTGTGTAAGGGTTTGTCTGAGCTCCTTATTGGTGGCAAAAGAAATGCAGCCCATAAGGATCTCCTGGAACCCCAATGCTCTGGGTACGTAGGTACCATATACTAGGGACTTATAAGGGGGGTCCCGTGTGCCAATTGAAAATGGTAAATGAAGTCACTGGTCTACAGTGACAAATTTAAAAGCAGAGAGAACATAAGCACTGAGGTTCTGATTAGCAGAGCTTCAGTGACACAGTTAGGCACTACACAGGCATACACATTAGGCCATAACATATGAGCATTGGGGTCCTGGCTAGCAGGATCCCAGTGACACAGTAAAAACACACTGATACACACTCACAAACAGTCCGTAAGCGGGAGTAACCATGCTGGAAAGAGGATACTTTCCTACAGCTGATAATTATGGCGCTGCACATGCAGCACCAGTTTCTTGTAAATCTGGCCCTAAGTGATCTGTCACTAATGAAGTGAAGGAGCAACCAGTGACTTCTGGCTGGATTCCTAAAGTAAATGATCTAGTTTGGGAGAAGAATAGAGAGAAAAAAAGTTTGGCCCATCCTACAGTACTTTGCTGCCTGTCCTTGCTCATGAAGGTACTAGAACTGTGATTTTGCCACTGCTTGCTGGTTGTGAACAGAAATGCCAAGTTTCATTGGTTTGATCAAATTACATCATGTGTCAGTTCTCCACAGTAGGCAACAAGGGTATCTGGGTAGCTTCTTATCCCCTTTCCCTACCCACCAACAGATCCCGCTGCATGCATTAGGCAGCCCTAATTGTACTTTTTCCTGGTGGTGGACTTCTGATTCTGAAAATTCACTGGTTCCTGCCTACACAGGATACATATCTGATGTGAATTTACAGTTCCTAACCACTACTCCAGGCAATTAAATTATATATTATCAACTATAGTTGGAAGTACCTACTTCTTCACCTTCGCCAAATGAGGTTCATGTTTTTGTACAGACTGCCTTTGATTATTTTGTCGACATTGATGATTTCTCTTCAACTTTACAAGCTTTCACGTATGGTGCCCGTGCATTATGGGTTTGGTTGAAAAAGACTTACCTGAATCTGCCATGGTCCTACTTTTGGATTTTTCTTGCACTGTTTTTTCTGTACATCTGGATTGGCTTTGTTACAGTATTTTCCTGCTGTTGAATGAACACTACCATGCAGATCGTTCTTGTTCAGAACTGGTAGCTGAAGTACTTAAGCCCCATCCTTCTTCACATAAGGTCCAAAGAGACTTATCTCTTATGAACATTGCTGGTTTTCCTGCCCATGATGGTATTGTTTAGGATAAGGTTCCCTATGACATTTTTAGTCCCACAGAAATTTTGCAAATTCCTTGTGTATATGTTTTTGACATTGCTTTAGATGGTTCTGGCACCCCAGGTTCTATATCAGATGTATGTGATGTCATCTGAACGAGAGTCCTATACAGTATTCTTTGTACTTGAATTCTGCAAACTATGGAGAAATGTTTTGTTACTATCATTATGCATACCAATATCTACACAGAGCTAGTACTCTGTGTGATGTTTTTAATTAAATACAGTAGGAACACTGCCCAATACCACCTGTAGGGAGTCCCCAACATTATTTGAAAAAGTTCCCTTATTTTTCTAGTCATGTCCCCATAGACATGGCTTTGTTTTAATATAGACTTACATAATGTCCAGCGAAGAAAAATATGCGGACACAACCAAATTGATTTATTCTGATTCCCTGATTTCCAATTGACACTCAAGTGTTATGAATATTGGAAAGAACATATTGATTTGAAATCAATTTGTGGTACACAACACTGACAGATCCAGGACACTGGTGCTTTATTTAGGGCTGGTCTAAACCCTAGATAAATCAGGTTTTCAACAAAACAGTAAAACAGACTACAGGCCTGATTTAGGTAAATGGGATTTACATTTCAGTGGACGGGATATCTGTTACCATTGAAACGGTGTAACCCCTCTGCCAATGTCGAAATCAAACCCTATGTGTCTTGGATTAGCTAATGTTAATATTTAAATGCACCAACAATTCCCTCTGTTGCATTGTTTGAAAATTGGCAATATTGCATTGATCTCACAGAAGACCACCTTAATGAAATAGTGCAGAATGGTACATACAACTCTTCACTTTCCAGATCAGATGGGTGGATAGTGTGGCCTGTTGACAATAATGGCTGCAATTCAAGCTTTTCTACCTCCTCCTACTGCCTCCTCCTAGCGTTTCATAGCAAGATCAGACACCTGTTATGTTCAGTGACAACACTCAGGTGAATGAATTACCTATAGTGTAGGTAAGTCATGGCAGCAATGGTCACAACATTCCACCGTGTTCGCTGTTTAACAACACTTGACCCTTTTCACACAAGATGGATTTACAAGATTTTTTATCAGGGCCCAGATCTCCCTGTTCTAATCGTTACTCATTTGCTATTTTTAATGAGATTTGGAAAGTTTCACAACAAGATGCTACCGAAACGTTGTATCAAACAGGTAAGGACAATTTATAAGCATTGGCTGTTGTTGGTAATGGCATGACTACTTTGCCTAGTCATATATATAATAACTGAGTAATGTTGTGTCATCTTTATTGCAAATTATACAAAAGTCAAAGTCAATTAAGATCAATTTTTCAATTGAGCTGGACATTGCTGGTTTTAAAATTCAACAAAGTGCCATGGAAATATTTAAATTCAACACAATTGTTTTTGACTTATATCTTGTCTCACATCCAACAAGTCATTGCAAAGAACGACACAACCTACACTCATGGATGTAATTTAGGGGTCACAGCTGTGACCACTAACGTGCCCCTTTGTGATCCCTGGCACTGCATTTGCAACCCCTGGCCAAAGAGACGGCAAAATCACTGTCAGGAACACAGGGGAAGCGTGTCCATATGGAATCAGCAGGGGCTCCAAACCCATTGTATACTGTCATGTTTCTTATTACACTAATAGTTAATACATTAATTCACTATTAGTGTAATAAAAATAGAGAACAATTAGCTGACGTATTGACCCTCCCTGGTGGTCAACTTAAGTAACACATGCCTTTAAATACATATTGTGAGCATGCATGCAGGTAAGAGTGTGTTTATGTGTGATTGTATATATATGTGTAAGCATGTGTGTGTGACTGAACGTAAAGGTCAAAAGCATGTGATGTCACTTTTGCTACCCCTGGCCTTTTGGTGAATTGACGTTCATGCCTAAACTATGCTTAATATAAAGCATTTAGAGAAGTTGCCCCTCACAGTAGCTGTAATACCTTCAGATATATGGTTAATTAATGAGTTCATTTTTTTAACCAATTTATATGTTTCTTTTACAGAATGTCTGAAACACTTTCAAGAAGGCAGAGGTGAACCGATGGGTGGAAAATGTTTACATGAGATCTGTTTTCTCCCCTTTGATTACAATTGTGCCCTAGTTTGGGCTGTCTTTGAACATTGGCACAAGGCTGTTCTTTGCCAGCACCTGATTATAACAAGTACCCAAAGGCATAACAACAAGGCTGTCACTCGGAGGTAGAATAAATGTTGAGGTCTAGAGCAGAAGGCAACACTGAAAGTCTCTCCACCTCAACAAATTGGCTAGAAATGATTCAGCTCACCATCACCAATAATTGACTGAATGCAGTTTGAGCGTGAGTGATGCTCGCTTTCCTTCCAATATTCGGCATTGCGCTTACGGGGGGAGGGTTGGTCTTACAGGTCTCATTACCTGGATTTTGTTCCTTGACCCCCACTCACTGCGCCACCTGGATGCTTCTATTGTGGCCTATCAAAACACAGGCCGCAAGGCACAACTCTCCTGACTGGGGGCGATCTCATCTTGGGCTGCGTATGCCCTATATGCCTGACCGGCGGATTGCAGTGTGGCAGTGACCCCTAGGCGGAAATAACAGGCAGCACTTCAATATTTTTGTGACTGTATTCCCAACCACAAACTGCCATCTCCTTGGCAATGTGCGTGCAAGCAAATAAAACTGCCTTTTGAAAAGAACAAACAGACTGCTGTGCAGGGGACACTCCTGAAGATGGGGGGTGCCAACAGCAGACCTGAGACCGGAGAAAAGGTGGACCCCTACAGGTTCACCACACCCTATCACTCTCAATCCAATGGTCTAGTTGAGAGATTCAACAAGACCTTAAAGGGCATGATTACAGGCCTACCTGAGGCCATGAGGTGTAAGTGGGATGTCCTCTTGCCATACCTTCGCTTTGCTTACAGAGATGCCCCAGAAAGGGGGAGGGTTCAATCCCTTTGAGCTTCTCTATGGCTAGCTTGTCTGTCAAGGGTCTTTAAGCAATGTCAAGGAGGGATGCAAGAAAGCTCCCAGAAAACCACCAAAGATGTGGTCAGTTACATGGCAGCCCTCTGCAACCAGATGCACTGCTTCTGGAAAAAGGTCAAAAGCAACCTTGAGGCCAGTCAGGATGTAATGAAATGATGGTATGACCAGAAGGCCACTATGGTGGAGTTTCAACCTGGTGACAAAAGTATGGGTAATTGAACCAGTAGAGCCCAGAGCTCTCCAGGACCACTGGACTGGCCCATACGAGGTAAAGAAGCGCAATGGGGAGGTCACTTTTTTGTGGACCTCCAGACCCCTAGCAGCCCCCAAGGGCGCTCCATGTAAACAGACTAAAGCCTCACTTTGAGAGGTCTGAAGTCAACATGCTTGTTATGACAGATGAGGGTGTGGAGGGGGAGAGTTAACCTCTCCCTGACTCCTCTCAGCACAGGAAATTGATAGGTCAGTGGAGGGTGTCAACCTCTCTGACTCCCTGACCTAGACCAGTGAGTTGACTGTTACCAGTTACTGTAACAGTTCTCCTCTCTGTTTTCTCTCACCCCTGGACTCACATATCTGTGTGTCTGTGAAGTTGACACAGAAGGCAGTCCCCCTGTAAAGAACATAATTTACAGGTTGTCATACATGGTGAAGGCCAGCATCAAGGAAGAAGTTGCCAAGATGCTATTTTTAGGGGTGATTGAAACCTCCACCAGTCCTTGGCCAGCTCCTTGGTGGTGGTACCTAAGGCTGCCCCACCGGGTGCCAAACCAGAACTTTGGTTCTGTGTGGACTACTGAGGTCTAATTTCCGTCACTAAGACTGACGTACAGCCCATCGCCAGAGCTGATGAGCTAATTGACAGGCTGGGTGCTGCCAAATTCCTCAGTACTTTTGATTTAACATCAGGGTACTGGCAGATCGCCTTGACTGAGGGGGCAAAAGAGAGGTCAGCATTCTCAACCCCTGAGGGACATTACCAATTCTGGCTGATGCCCTTTGGCTTGAAGAATGCCCCTGCTACCTTCCAACGGTTTGGTAACAGGATCCTGGCTGATAAGGAGGCATTCTGTGCCGCTTACCTAGACGACATTGCCATCTACAGTGGCAGCTGGGAGGAACGCCTGCTTCACCTCCAAGAGGTGCTCCAGGCCCTGCAACAGGCAGGACTGACAATCAAGGCCAGTAAGTGCCAGATTGGGCAAGGTTCCGTGGTGTACTTGGGATACCTAGTGGGTGGTGGCAAGGTGCAGTCCCTCTAGGCCACAATTGAAGCAATTATGGCCTGGCAACCACCTAAAACTCAAACTGAAGTGAGGGCCTTCCTAGGCATCACTGGTTACTACCACAGATTTGTTAAGGGATATGGCACCACTGTGGCCCACTTAACTGAGCTGACTTACAAAAAGAAGCCCAGTTGGTGATCTGGACAGAAGCTTCTCAGAAGGCCTTTGAGTCTCTCAAGGAAGCCATGTGCAGAGCACCTGTGCTCAGGGCCCTTGATTACCCCAAGGAATTCATAGTGCAGGCAGATGCTTAAGAGAATGGCATAAGGGCAGACTTAGCAAAGCTGAATGGGGAGGACCTAGACCAACCGGTAGCCTTCATTAATAGGAGGTCACTTCACAGGAACAAAGGTGGAGTTCCATTGAAAGAGAAGAATTTGCTGTGGTCTGGGAACTGAAGAAGATGAGACCATACCTGTTTGGGACTCACTTCTGGGTTCAGTTAGACCACAGGACCCTCAAATGGCTCATGCAGATGAGGAGTAAATATCCTAAACTCTTGAGGTGGACTATCTCACTACAAGCAATGGACTTTATGGTGAAGCATCGCCCGGGGACTGACCACGGGGACTTACCACACCAATGCTGATAGTCTCTCCAGATTCTTCTGCCTTAGTGATGAGAGCTCCCAAGGGGTTGGGTAGCTCTTCCCACTTTTAGCTGAGGGAGACACATGTTAGACCAAACAGCCTTAGGGTGGTCATCCCCCAACATTTTACCTGTCTCCATCCATTTTCCTGACCCTGTTTGTGCTGGTTTTAGGGCTCTGCACACTTTAGGATCAAATCTGTTTATTGTATTTAAAGAGAAAAAAACATACAAACACAGCTCATCAAGGGACGTGATGCTAATATCAGCACATGAGCAGTCTCAATTCTTCAAGCAACGGTCTCTTTCGAGGTCGGAAGATACACCCGGCGGTGCCCCCCAAGCAGTCCTCTCATTGTGAAATCATGTGCCCACCGGTAAAACCCAATGATCCTCCGAAGTCCCAGTCCGAAAACTAAAACACAAAAACATAAAAACATGAACACTTCAACTATGCCTCCCTCCACGAACCATGCCATCTTCCTATTTCTCCTCACCGCATCCCTTTGCATCAACCAGGCTCATCTCCCTCTTCAACCTCCCTCCCTGCCCTCCGAGCAAAAATTCAAATCAGCCTCAAGACTCTCAGGTATAAATGGCATGTCATCTCTACAAATTCTGCTGAGAGAACGAAGGAACGGCCTCCACAACTCGCCCAAGCCCTCGACTCGCTGCTGGGAGGCCAGCGTAATTTTTTCCATGGCCAAGATAAACCACAGTTTCTGGAACCATGAAATACGCGTCGGCACTCTGTCCGTACCCCAAAGAGCCAGGATCAGTTGCAACGCTGCGTTAAGAGCTAAAGCCATCTGCCTCCCTTTTAGGGACTGCAAATGAAAAGTAAGAGAGTTGGGCAACCCCAATAAAATATACAATGTGAGTCTCGGGATCTTGACATGGAACGCTGCGTCAATATCATCTAATATGCTTTCCCAATTACGATGCAGCTTGGGGCAGTGCCAAAGCAAATGCGTAAGTGTACCGGTCGCTCCACACCCCCTCCAGCAAAGATCCGACTTATCACGGTTCCATGCATGCACCCACGCTGGAGTATAATACCAATATGAAGCAACTTTATATGATGTCTCTGTCCCAGCTGCATTATATGCTGTGTGGTGTATTCTATAGAATATGCCATCCCATTCTTCATCTGAAAGTTCTGTCTCCAACTCCCTCTCCCAACGCAACTGCCCTTTTGACTTAGGTGGGCGGCCTTCCCCTTGCAAAAGCCGATACAGCTCCGAGATGATTCTCTTATCATCCTTCTTTAGGAACAGCCATTTCTCAAATGGCGTAAGAGGCCTATCTATCACATCTCTGTTCGCCGGTAAGAGAGCCCAGTGTCGAACCTGATAATACATCCATCTGTCCGCCTTCACTAGTCCATAAGTCTCTCACATCTGATCGAAGGACAGCACCCCTCGCTCGTCAAAAAGACTCCCTACTCTCCTGCAACCCCCTTCATACCAGCGTCTCAAGCCCTCCACCCGAAGTCCCGGCTCGAAGTCAGGGTTCGCACCTATGGGTGTCATAGGGGACGGAAAGGAAGTCAGTCCTAAACGGCAAGCAACCGCGTCCCATACTCGTAACGTTGTACCAGTGATCGGGGAAGAATAAAGGCCACCTGCCGAATGTCGGCGCCAGAGCCAAGGCTCCATCCATATATGGGAGCCCGCCACTGCTTGGTCCATAAAACATCACTGTTTCTCCGTTAGAGCGCAACTCCACTCCACCAGAAAGCGCAGCTGTGTAGCCTGAAAATATCTCAGAAGACATGGTGACGCCAAACCCCCGCTGTCCTTAGGACGATATAAAACCTGCTGTGGAAGGCGCGCAGGGCGACCCTCCCTAATGAATCTCAAGACCGCAGAGTGGCAATCGTCCGAGGAGGTGGGGCTAGTGGAAGAGCCTGAAACATATACAGTATTCGCGGCAAGATTGTCATCTTGACCGCAGCCACCCTGCCCAACCACAACAGTTTATGGCTCCCCCACAACTCCAAATCCCGTCGTGCATCGCGAACCAACTTCGCATAGTTCACACTCGCCGTTTTAACGGCAGACATCACCAGCTCAATCCCGAGATAGGAAAGGCATAAGGACGACCAGGAAAAGGGATATCGAGCCTTCAGACCCTTCTCATGATCAGTGCTCAGAAACAAACCAAGAACGTGAGATTTCTGCGTGTTCACTTTAAATCCCGAAACCTGGCTGAAGTCATCTAGTATCTCCATAAGCGCAGGCAAAGAGGTCGCAGGCTCCGTGAGTGTAAGAATAACATTGTCGGCGTATAAAGTAATAAGATGGTGATCTCCGCCAAATTTCACCCCAGAAACCGAGGGACTGTCCCGCAAGTGCTGTGCCAGGGGCTCCATATATAATGCAAACAAAAGGGGGGAAGGCGGGCACCCCTGCCTAGTCCCCCGCCCTACCTAGAACGGCTTAGAAAGCACACCATTAACTCTAACTGCAGCTCTAGGGGACCAATAGGCACACTGGATCCAGGATCTAAAGCCCCGGCTCAAACCAAAACGCTCCAGAACCCGGAATAAGTATGGCCAATGGACCCTACCGAACGCCTTTTCGGCATCAATAGAGAGAAAGAGCGCCTCTCTACGGGATCTATCAATTTTATCTAACAAATGCAGAAGGTTCTTCATATTATCGCCGCACTGTCGGTTCGGAAGAAAAACAGACTTATCTGGATCAATAAGACCCGGCATATAAGGATTAAGGCGGAAAGCAAGGATCCCCGTAAATAACTTGGCATCAATATTCAGGAGCGAGATCGGCCTATAAGAAGCGCACTCCTCCGGATCTTTGCCCGGTTTATGTATAACAGTTATGGTAGCGTCTAGCATACTCGGCGTCAGGGATCCCGTCGTCCGAAAGGAATTAAAAAGCCTCACAAGAAGCGGGGCGAGCTCAGCACAAAAGGTTTTATAAAACAGTGCCATGAACCCATCAGGTCCAGGGGACTTCCCACTCTTTAAGGGGGAGATAGCAGAAATGACCTCCTCCGGCCTTATCTGTTGATCCAGCAGAGTAGCCTCCTGCTCACCAAGAGGAGTAATTGCTATGCCCTCTAAGTAAGAATCCAGGGCCGCATCATCCCGCTCATCCGCCGTATACAGCTCCGGTAGAAACCTGCAAATGCCTCAGCAATCTGATCGCTCGCTCAAACCTCTTCGCCCGGAGAAGAACGAATCAGCTTGATCGCCGACGCCACTCGCTGCGCTCGTAGCCGATACGCCAATAGCTTCCCACATCTATTGCTCCCGATATAGTATTTGTGCTTAAGTCGTGCTACCGCGTACTCCGCCCTATCCCAGTCCAGTAATTTCAACTGCTGTCATACCTTCTCTAGTTCGTGCCAGATTCTAGGCGCACCAGTAGATTTATGGGAACGTTCCAGGACAGCAACCCTCTGCTCAAGCCTCTCCCTCACCTCCCTCCTCGCTCTATTATCCCTCACTAACAATGCTATCACCTCGCCCGCACTACTGCCTTCAGCGCCTCCCACATAGTCTCCACAGAGGTACTGCCCTCATCGTTGAAGCTGATATAATCCTTAATCACACGACTAAGCGAATCTACCGCTATCTCGCTCTGAAGCAGGGAGTCTCTAAAGCGCCAGCTCGGCATGCCAACACGACTGATCTCCATGGCCAGCTCGACCGTGATCGGAGCATGATCTGTCAGAGCCCTAGGCTCAATTGTGGCCTCCCGAACCCGGGACATAAACTCATGTGAGGCCAGAAAGAAATCGAGCCGAGCATATGTTTTGGTCGCGGCGGAATAAAAGGAGTAATCCCGGAGCGTGGAATGCGATATCCTCCATACGTCCTCCAGCCCACACGCCGCAAGCCACTGACGCACCATCTCTGACAAGGCCCCAGTCTGCCCAAAGCGCTGGCCCGAGCGGTCGAGCTCGTTGTCCATCACCAGATTAAAATCTCCCGCTATCAATATGGCACTATCAGGCGAACTAAGTATAGGGGAAACTGACTGTCTCAAGAAGGTCTCCTGCTGGGAATTCGGAGCGTAGAGAGAAGCAATGGTGAAAGAAAAGGCCCCAAGCCTAATTCTAATAGCCAGGAACCTGCCTGGGACTTCATGTACCTTCCCCACTATCTCCCCAGCAAATGACCTAGAAAGCAATATTGCCACCCGGCATGTTTCGTAGTTGTTGAGGACCAAAGCTGCCTGAGAAACCATCTGGATCGCCTGCGGAACGTATCTCTACATTACAAATGGGTCTCTTGTAATAGACCAATATGGCTCCCCGATTTCTCCAGAGCGGGCAGTATCGCTAACCGCTTAGTTGGGTTGTTAAGCCCCCGGACATTCAAACTTAAGCACTTAATTGTCATACTATCAAGGGAAGAGAATCGCTCAGAAGGGGAGAAAAAACACGAAGGGGCCGGAACTCAAAACAGCCTCTCCACCCCTCCAAATAACATAACCGACCCCATAAAGCCCAAGATGGCCTATCCCGCAGGGAGGCATATAAACCTATATCTAGAGCGCACAACAGGTGCTCATAACAAAAAAGTCCTCTCGCACCCATCCCCGAGAGGAAAGTCTCCATAGGGCCGTAGAACCACTCCAGATCGCCCGTTGAGTCCACCGCCTCCGCCACCCAGGCCCACCCACAAGAGCACAAGCCCGCTATAAGCGACCCCTTATTGAGCAATGGCATCCGGCCATCCCCCCAGGTACTTGCCCCAGCCGCTACACTGCTCAATGCCAGCTGACATTCCAGAATCTGTTCCGACTCCGTAGGGCGCTGCTGCCTCCTCCTTCTCTCCTTCCTCCTCCAGCGCGGCCGGTCCCCTCCTGTCGGACCTAGACTCATGTCAGAGCCCTGAGCGCCACCTTCCAGACCCAGGATCCGGCAAGCCTCCGGTACCGTCTTCACCTGACGAAGCTGGTCCTCCCAGTGGAAAACAAGGCGAAACGGATGTCCCCATGAGTAGGATACAGCATGAGCCCATAAGTGCTCTGTGATGGACTTAAATTCCCGCCTCCGCTGCAAGGTCCAAACCGACAGGTCCTGGAATAACTGCAATTGATGACCTCTAAAGCAGACCAGCGGGGTATTGCGTGACCGCTGCAAAATGTTTTCTTTCAGTCCATAATTATGGACACAAGCCCGGGTATCCGGCGGGCGATCCCCGACACCTCCAGCTCGGCCCACACAATGTACTCTGTCCAGGACAATCTCCTGCGATGCCTCCAGGTCCAGCACTGAACGGAACAACACTACCACAAAGTCTCTAATGTCATCCTTCTCTGCCCCAATCGGCACTCCTCTAATGCGAATGTTGTGTCTTCGCGAACGGTTCTCCAGATCCTCAACTGTCATCTGAAGGCGGTCCTGCTGCTCCTGCAGACGCAGAACCTCCTGCTGCATAACCGCGACCTCCTCGCCACGGGCCACCTTCCCCATCCTCAACCTGGGTTACTCGCTCACCCAAGGACGAGATCTCCACCCGCAGCTCCTTCACCTCCTGAGATTTATCTTTATGGAGCTCCTGCAAGTCCCCACGGAGCGAATCAAACAGGGAGGTGAGGAAACCCTTCGTAACCAGGGCCGCGTCCTCCTCCGATGTCTCCTTCCTTGCTTCCAGGGATCTTGCGGTCGGCGGATGTTCAGGGCCCCTCCACCCCCAGCACCGGGCACCACCCGGTCAGCATGTCGCACACCGTCAGATCTCATTTAGGTTTAGAGGTCGCCATATCTATGAACTCTAACAGCCGCTGCTCAGGAGTTCAGCCAGCCCTCTGCGCACCCACACCAGACGCTATGCCCCCAAGATGGGCTCCGCACCAGTAGCCGCCAGTCACTGCTCCCTGGTGCGCTCCACGGGGTCACTCCACACTGCAGCTCGCCTCTGCACCAGGCTATGTCACCGCAGGACGTCTGCACCTCCAGTCGGCGTCCGGGATCTCAGTGTCTCCACCGCCGCAAGGCACAGTCACCCAGGGGGGTCCTCGCCCCACGCTGTCTTCTCTTGAGGGCCAGCACTCCAGGCCCAGCCGGCGGGCCCGCCCCTCCTCACCAGCGTCGAGCCCACCAGCGGGGCCCCGCCACCGGCCTGCCCTTCAGGAGGTCAGAGTCCCCCCCGGGGCCCCGCCGTACCTCTGCTGCCTTCTGGCACCCTTTTCGGCTCCGAGCCCGTCGTCGGAGCGAGGCCGCGGGCTGCCGCCACCACCATCCACCAGTGCCGGCCGGGGAGATGCGGCCCGCCACGACAGCAAGCGAACTCGGAGCGCCGTCAAAGTGCCGGCTCCCGGCGCCCGACAGCACCGCACATTCTGCCGGGACCCTACAGGCCTCTCAAGACGGGGTCGGATGCTTGTTCATGGCCTAGACGGCGGAGCATGGACCAACGCGTCCGCTCATGCTGCCATCTTGGCCACGCCCCCTCTGCACACTTTACTGTTATCCAGTGCTAAAGTGCATGTGCTCTCTCCCATAAACATGGTAACTTTGGTTCCTACCCAATTGTCGTCTTTCCTTTACCTCTCTGTCCCAAATAAAGTGCACTACATGTGCTTAGGGCCTGTAAAGTAAATGCTACTGGTATGCCTGCAGCACTGATTGTGCCACCCACTTAAGTAGCCCTGTAACCATGTCTCAGGCCTGCCACTGCAAGGCCTGTGTATGCAGTTTCACTGCCACTTTGAGTTGGCATTTAAAACTACTTGCCAAGCCTTAAACTCCCCTTTTTCTACATATATGTCACCCTAAGGTATGCCCTAGGTAACCCATAGGGCAGGGCGCTATGTAGATAAAAGGAAGGACATGTACTTATGTGTTTCACATGTCCTAGTAGTGAAAAACTGAAGAAAAAAAAATGTTCCACTAATGTGAGGCCTGCTCCTTTCATAGACTAGCATTAGAACTGTCCTCATATACTTTTTAGTGGTAGATTCTGATCTAGAAGGAGTAGCCCTGTCATATTTAGTATTGGCAGAACGGTAATAGAAAATCCTGCTTACTGATGAGGTTGGATTTAATATTACTATTTTAGAAATGCCATTTACACAGGACTCTCAATTACTTCTGCATTCATCTGCATACTGAATGGTTCTCCCTGGACAGGAAGGGTGGAGGGGCTCTCTCTTAAATTTCAAAGACCAGTGGCCAGCCCTCACCCAAAGGACTGATAACCCCCACAGGGATCCTGGCAGACAGGACTGGGATGAAAGGGGAACTTGTGCACTTCAAAACCACTCTTTGAAGTCTCCCCCACTTCAAATAATTTTTTGGGTATATAAACTGGGTCTCTGACCCCCACCAAATTAGACACTTCTGGATCTACACCTGAACTCTGTCAGAGGAACTGCCTGGATGACCAAAGGGCACACCTGGAATGCTTTGCTGAGAAAGACTGCTGACCTGCTGTTGCCCTGCAGTCTGCTGGCCTCTGACTTTGTTGTAAGGATTCTGCCTTCCCCAAAAGTGCTCTCCAAGGGCTTGGATTGAGCTTGCCTCCTGTTTTGAAGTCTCTGGGACAGCAAGGGCTTAACCTACTAGTTTTTAGCTAGTTTTTTTACTTTAGCGACACCAGGAACGACTTCAGCGATGCCAGCACTGAAACTGCAGCCTGGTACCGCTCTGTGGACATTGCTGCACGCAACGACCGTGGTCTGCAATGCAAGTCCAACATTTCCCCAACACCGCTGATGTCATGCAGGGTCATCGCGACTCCGCAAAGACAACACATCACGTCTTGACCTACTGGATCTATCGACCCCGCTGGGTCAGAAGGAACCAGTGCATCACTACTGACGCTGGACCAGCTCGCCCTGCAAGCGGACAGAACTGGTGTCTCACCTTCCCTGCCTCACAGTGCAGAACCAATGGTTCATCTCCCCGGACCCCGTAAGGGACTGACGCCGCACCAGCCCCAGTTACTCGATATGACATCTTTGTTTCTTCTTTTTCAAAAGGTACTGTACCCGGGGGGTCCTTGCGATTCCGTGACCTGTGCCTGTGGCGTCGGATTATTGGCAACTCCCTCAACTACTCGGTGATAGCCCAGTTGGAGCTATTGTGTTTCTAAGCGCCTTAGTAGGATTTCATCTTTAAAAAATTCATAATCTTGCTTGTGTATATTGGATTTCATCATTTTTACCTTATTTTATTCAGATAAATATTATCTATTTTTCTAAACATGTGTGGTGTATTTTGAGATGTTTTCACTGTGTTACTGTATGAGTTATTGCACAAATACTTTACACATTGTTAAGCCTGCCTGGTCTGTGCCAAGCTTCCCGGGGGTGAGCACAGGATAATTTGGGTTGTGTTGTGACTTACCCTGACTAGGGTTGTATCCCTTCTTGGACAAGGGTGTATACCTCTGCTGTCTAGAAATCCAATTTCTAACAACATTGTTATCCCCTAGCCCACCAGCTTTATAATTATTGATTTGTCTTCCTTTAGAAATTTGGTGGCTTGATGAATACCTTAATAATAGCATTTCTTGGCTCCTGGTTATCCATTTCTTTATGTGTTCAAATGAATTTTCTTTTAAGTCAGACACCACGGCATTGTTAGATCTGCCAATACAACGAAATGGCACTTGAGGTAAAAAAATAGAAGCAAGCTTGAACTGTGTATTCACACTGCCTGAAGTGAGTGAACCTAGTCTTTGAATCATCAGATTCCCCTGTTTGACCCTATCAGACAAAGATATATATTCAGTAATCAATTCAAATTCTAACACTGTTGAATCATATAAGAGTTCAAAGCTGATTGTCTTCCTTTTTCTGTTACATTTAGATATGGCAGAATTGCAGCTTTTGTATGATTTGAAAACATATATCATGTTTTGAAAAATAGACAAACAACGGGGCAGATTTAAGAAAAGTGGCACTGCATCCAGTACATAGAGGCCTATTGTGGCCAGTTGTGTGACCCCTCTTAATGCCTACTCTGAGCAGGCGTTATAAATGCAGGAAAACTTTGCACCATTTTTTCAGCCCCCTAATGGGGGAACGCCCCCCTTGCATACATTATGCCTGGTGCAGTCATAATGTGACGCAAGAGGTTACAAGGTGGTTCAATGCATCCATTGCACCAATTTGTAAACCTGGTGCAGCGATTTTGGCCTCGTTGGGCCACATTTGTGTAAAAAAAATGAGGCACAAGGAGGCGCTAGGCCCTCTTAAATCTGGGCCAATGTCTCTAGGTAAAAAGATAACGCCACGTTTGACTACTGCACCTCGGCACTCTTATATTCATTGTTAGTTACATTCATTACCATATCAGAATCCGTCATGTTTATTGATTGTTCTTTCCTCTCCTATTGTACTGTCTTGTTTTGATTCCACTTTGATCCATGCCTCCCTCGTTGTTTCCTTCTTTTTTTAATTTTCTCCTTTATTTTTTTTAAGTTGCACATTTATTTTGACTTTCTGAAGTTGATAAACCTTTACCTGGATCGGTTTCTGGTCCAGAACTGGAATCTGTGCTTAAGTCTGTATTCACAGGTTCTTGGCAAAATCTATTCACTTCCATGTGTTTCTCCTTACAAAGTGGGGGTAAAGTGTTTGGGAAAGGTAAACCTGACCTAACTCATTGTCCCATTTGTCTCTCATGTATTTTGTCACTTTTTTCTTTTAAATAAGCTCTGCTTCCTTCATTAGCTATGCCTTCATCTCATTTTAAATATTTCTATGAAGTCCTGATCTTTATAATGTTTAGTTCTTCGTGCAAAATCGCAATTAGTTTCCTATAGGTTTTTGTATATTTGATTACAATTCTTAACTTCTCAGTAGACGCTACTGAGTTATTTTCAGCCCATTCATTTATCATTTCTAGGTTCAGATTTTCATAGTGAGGAATTAAAATAATTCTTAAGCCTCTGAGACTGCAACCCACATCTACATACTTCTACAAAGAAGTGTTTCCCCACCATTTTACCATTTCACTTTTCATTTGCTTTTCAAAAATCCTCAGTGCACTTTTTAGATTGTTAGTGGATTTGTTAAGGGTCATGCTTGTGTTTGTTTCTGTGATTGAGAAAGAATCGTTAAAAAAATAATGTTAATGCTGCCATTCTCGCAAATACTTTTTACGACATGAGTAAAGCGGGCTCTGGCCTAGAGCCCCAGATTTTCGGGGGCACTGATAGAACCAGCCATGTTCTGCAAAGAGTCTTCTCCTAATTACCTTGAATAATTCTATAACACATTGTTTTAAATACCGTTTTTCTTTATTTTATTTTCAATGTGGGTGATCTATGGGAGTCTATTAGAGACATTTTGCAGAGAAATACTGTGTTGATGTTTGATGCAACAACCGTAAACAAGTTTCTTTTAGAGCAAAATAGGACCTCACATAAAAAGGATCGTAGTCATGCATTATTTGTAAAAATATCAGTGAGCTGCTGTGTTATAATATTGAAAGCACACATCATTATCCCTGAATATTAGATTGAACCACGGATATAATATGGACCAATATGCCTTTGTACTGTCAGTGACCTTGCCAAAGAGGGAATAAAATCGCTGAAATTGAATCATAAAGTCAAAGCTGTTCTGAACAGGGGCTCCCAAATTATTTTTGCCCCAAGGCCTCCAAAGCCCTTAAGATGTCCCTGACTTTTCGCTCCCTTTTAACATCTATTGATAAAGATTGGTTATTGTCTTTTAATAATGTTTCACTCCGAAAGGCTGCTCCTTCTCAAATAGCATACAAAAGTAAAAAAAAAAGTGGAAAATACAGTGTAGCAATCTTGTACCTTCATTCTAAGGGAGTTTGTCTATACGGTGTGTTCTCAAACACACCAGTGTTTCAGAACTCTACCATCAGAAATTGGTACTTAACCCATGCATTCATATGTCCTTAACTTTTATATAAGTGGCGGGACCCTCCCTTAATTAATTCCATCCGAGAAAGAGTTGGTTTTTGTCCTGAAAGATGCCAAGCCATAGTGAGTGCACAAAACGTGGACCAAACAGCAACAAAACCGTTTTACAACCACATCCAATAATCATCGGTTTTGTAATACACAACTGAATTTGGCACACGAAATGAGGATACTGCTCCAAAAGTTAATACTTTATTTTAGCTTTACATTACACATTAAATGGATGACGCATTTCGGCTAGAACACAAGCTTTGCTCATTTAGGGCCTGACCTTGAAGTCGGTGGAGGGAATGCTCAGTCACAGATAAACCATCTGCAGTATTACGATCCCGTATCCTATGCGGCAGCTCTGCCAAGTACAATGCATCAGGCGTTAGACTAATGTACTTTTGTGCTGGTGTCCACATCAGCTACTAAAATGCTTAGTGATGCATACAGAGCTCTCTGACACCTTTATTGATCACAATTGGTGTGAGAAAGTAGCCTATTTCTAGCATGGTTACCCCTATTTTTGTCCTGTTTGTGAGTGTCATTGTGTTTTTACTGTCTCACTGGGATCCTGTTAGCCAGGACCCCAGTGCTCATAGTTTAAAACTTATTTGTTAGTGTGTTTTTACTGTCTCACTGGGATCCTGCTAGCCAGCACCCCAGTACTCCTAGTTTGTGGCCTATGTGTGTTGTCAGTATGCTTGACTGTGTCACTGGAGTTCTGCTAACCAGAACTCCAGTGCTTATGCTCTCTCTGTTACCAAATTTGTCACTATAGTTTATTGACTCCATATTCCAATTCTGATTGGCACACTGGACCCCCTTATAAGTACCTAGTATATGGTACCAAGGTACCCTGGGCATTGGGGTTCCTGGAGATCCTTATGGGCTGCAGCATTTCTTTTGCCACCCATAAGGCGCTCATACAAACCTTTCTTCAGGACTGCCACTGCAGTGCAGACACTATTTCACAGCCATTTTTCACTGCACCAGGTAACTTATAAGTTACCTATATGTCTAACCTTCATTTACTGAAGGCTAGGTGCAAAGTTACTGTGTGTAACAAGCAAAAGTGCCCCCACGTTGTCCAGGGCCAATTACCCGGACTTCGTGAGTGCGAGGACACCATTATAAGCGTGCACTTCATTTATGTCACTACATATATGTAGCTTCCCAATGATAACTCCGAATATGGCCATATGAGGTGTCTAAGATCATGGGATTGACTCCCCAGTCCAAATCTGTTATTGAGGGGCCAATCACATGCACCCTGGGTGCTCTACCATGGACCCCCAGTACTGCCAAACCAGTTTTCTAAGGTTTCCACTGCACCCACAGCTTCTGCCACCTCACAGACAGGTTTCTGCCCTCCTGGGGATTGTGCAGCTGAATCCCAGGAAGGCAGAACAAGGCATTTCCTTTAGGAGAGGGGTGTTACATCCTCTCCCATTGGAAATAGGTCTTACAGGCATGGGAGGGTTATCCTCCCAGAGCCTCTGGAAATGCTGTGAATGGCACAAACAGTGTCTTCCTTGCATAATCCAGTATATAACAGTTCAGGGACCCCTAGTCCCTGCTCTGGCACGAAACTGGACAAAGGAAAGGGGAGTGGCCACTCCGCTGTCCATCACCACCCCAGGGGTGGTGCCCAGAGCGCCTCCACAGTGTCCCTGGCATTAGCCATCTTGGATTCCAAGTTGTGGGGACCCTCTGGAGAACTCTGAGTGGCCAGTGCCAGCAGGTGATGTCAGAGACCCCTGCTGATAGGTGCATACATGGGTAGGTAGCCAATCCCCTTCTCAGGGCTATTTAGGGTCTCTCCTCTGGGTGTTTCCTCAGATTCGGTTTGCAAGATTCCTCCAGGACTCCTTTGCATCCTCTGCTTTAGTTTCTGACCGTCGGATCAACCGCAGACTGCTCCAGGAACCGCTGTAACTGCAAAAAAGTATTCAGGATGACTCCTGTGGCCTGCAACTTCAGCTCCAGCCAGCAATTGCAACGGTTTCCAAGGTGTGCACGCTCTGAGGACTGCCTGTCTTCACCCTGCACCAGAAGAACCGAAGGAATCTCCAGCAGAGTGACAGAGTCACTTCCCTGCTTCAGCAGGCAGCTCTCTGCGACGACAACGGTACTCTGGGACTCATCTCCTGTCGACGAGCGTGAGCCCTGGAACACAGGTGGTGGATCGAAGTGATCCCGACTGTCCAAATTTGGTGGTGGTAAGACCTTGCCTCCCCCTGCTGCAACAGTACCCCTGTGCACCGCGTCTTCTGCAGCTCCTTGGGCTTCTGTGCACTTCTTCCAAAATGTCTACATGCACAGTGTATCCCAGGACCCCAGCACTCCATCCTGCGATGCACAGCTCCCTGAGTAGTTCTCTGGCGGAGTGGGATCCTCCAGTGTAGTGCTGCAATGATCGCACTTTGCATCTCCTTTGTCCCCATGTTCTGGGACTCCTGTGGGGGCTGCCTGGTCATCTGAGGGCTCTCTAAAGTGCTGAGAGCCCCCTCTGTCTCCTCAGTCTGAGTTGAAACCCCCAGGTCCCTCCTGGGTCCAGGCAGCTCCTCTTTGATGCAAACTGCACTCGACGTGGGACATCTCCTGCACCAGGCAGGAATCCGCAGCTATCTTTTCTGGTGCATTTATGTACTTTTCTTCCAACAGGAGAAACCACTTTTGCACCTTCTTCCCGGTTGGCAGGGGATCCTGTTCTTTGTGGACTCTTCTTCGACTTCTGGACTTGGTCTCCTCTCTCCACAGGTCTTCAGGTCTAGGAATCCATTGGTTGTTGCTTGCAGGCTTGCTTGGTTCTTGCATAATTCTTCTTCACGACTTGTAGTGTGTTCTGAGGAAACTTGCTGTACTTTACTCCTACTTTCCTGGGCCCTGGGGTGGGGTACTTTACTAATCTTTGGTGTTTTCCTACACTCCCAGTGCCCCTCTACACACTACACTTGCCTTGGGTGGAATTCGACATTGGCATTCCACTATTTTAGTATATGGTTTATGTTGCCCATAGGCCCATTGCAATCTATTGTAATTTCTCCTGTTTGCGCTATTCTATGACTGTTTACATACCTGATTTTGGTTACTAGTGTATATATTGTGTATAATATTTACTTCCAAAAGGAGTATTGCCTCTAAGATATTTTTGGCCTTGTGTCACTAAATTTTTTTATTTTATTTTTGGTAACACTGAGTATTGTTTTTTCTTGTGTATAAGTACTGTGTAACTATAGTGGTATTGCACGAGCTTTGCATGTCTCCTAGTTCAGCCTTGTCTGCTCTGCTACAGCTACCCCTAGACAGTCTAAGCTGCTAGAAACACTGCCTACATTTCACTAATAAGGGATAACTGGACCTGGTATAAGTACCTTAGGTACCCACTACAAACCAGGCCAGCCTCCTATAATGGGCTCTAAAAAGCAGCCCCATGCACATCTCTTAATCTATACATTGCCTCAATGCCCATAAAGCAATCTAGCCTGTCTGCAGACCTGGGAACTCATTTTTATGGTTAGCCAGCAAAGTCAACATTGTTTCAGCCAAAGTCAAATTGTACTCCCACCCGTGGCCTCTCTGTCAATGCTGTCGGGCAGGGCACCTAAGTTCTGAGTGTATGAGGGGCTAGTCTTACTTTGCTGGGTGTGCACACAATAGTGAAAGCAGATTTCTGCCTCTTTCTTACTTGCAGGAGGGCAGGCCTATTTTAATTAAAAGGCGCAACTGCCACCAGCCAAAGAATCTACAGTGAGGAGAAGAGGGCTGCCTGTGAGTCCATTCCCACTGACACCTTGAACAGTCGCCTGCAGCTGCACCCATTGCCCTTTCCCCAGACTGGCTGAAGGTCCAAGACACGTCCCTTCTCCAAACACTTACATGTGTGTTTGTTTAGGTCTGAAAGTGATCTTCCTGCACTACCGTGCTACCCACAGTTAAAGGCACATGGGCCCACTTGGGCCATTCACTTTCTTGCAATAGGGCCACTGGTCACAGCAGGCTGTGGTAGGCATTGGGCCTGATCCTGCACCAGTTCTGAAGATCTTTGCACCTCTGTTTGGAAGGGGGCAGGGTGTGTTATTAGTCGGACAATGCTAAAAGATCAGGGCTGCGTCTGCAAACGGGAGCGTGTTTAATGTGACACCCTTGCAGCCAATCAGTAAGCCACCACTGAGCAGATTACTGGCACAGACGCCCTCAATGGTGCTCATATTAGGAGGAAGGTTGTGCTAGCTGCAGGACATTGCTTTAGCACTCTGGCAGCCAGGCCTCTGTCTGCTGTTGAATCCTGCAGGTGGGCCAGGTCCCCCCATCTCTTCTGCCCCTGAGAGGCCTTGCCAAGACTTTGCTGTTGGGGGCCCATCTGCCAGTCTTTCTGTGGAGAAGTGGTCACCTTCTCATCTAATACTCATGATGTCCCAGAAGATTTGACAAACGGTAATCCAATTCCTGAGGACTGATTTTAGGTTTCACAACAGTAAGGTAAAGTCAGTCACTTTGGGGCAGATTTAGGAAACCCTTGCACCCTAATATTGCCACATTAGCATAATTTTCGTAATGCTAATGTGGCAATATTATGGCAAAAATGCTGTGCCAGATTTACAGTGTGGTGCAATGCATGCATTGCCCCACTTTGTAAGCCCTTGTTCCACATTATGCCAGTGTCAGGCATATTGTATGCAAAGGGGGTGTTCCCCTGTTAGGGGAGCCAAAAACATGGCGTAAAGAAAGTTTTGTGTCATTTTGTTTGGCATTTTTAAAACCTGCTCAGAGCAGGAATTAAAAGCGGGCACACAATTGGTTACAATGGGCCTCCTTGTGCTGTTCAGGGTTAGTGCCAAAATGTTTCCTCTAACCCTGAACAGTACATCAATAGCATACAAAATTCTGATGCTATTGCCCCCTACCCTGCTTCATGGTGCACCATATGTTAAATACGGCGCACACATGTTGACGGTAGTGGGGCACTAAGGGGCACTAAGGGGCACTGAGTGAAGCACCACTTTTCTTAAATCTGCCACCTTGTTTTACAATGAATATAACCAAGTGTAATGGGTTGGTTTCTACTTCTCTCTCTAGTAAAGTGCCAAGAGGTGTGGATTTCTAACCTGTGTTGGAACGGAATGCGATCTGTGTGCACCTAAAGACATTTTCAATCAGTGAGTACCAAATGCCAGGAACACATTGCAGAAATTTGCTGTGAGCTTTTCTTACCACTGTTTAAAAAATATTTATGCCCATATTTATGGGAAAATGACGGAGCACGACGCTGTGCCAAAATTGTCAGCGCCATTCTTCATTATTTTCACAATGCAGGGATGCGCCATATTAAACTGAATACAGCGCACCCCCCATGTTGTCCCCTGCACTGGCGCAAAATTTAGCTTCCAGCGCCAACACAGGCATCCTTGCACCATTGTGCAAGGATGACTGCGTTGAGGGGTGTGATTCTTTATGTGCGGGAAGGTGTCCCTTCCTGCACATAAACAATCACTAATGGTGCTATGGCAGAAGACAGCACACAGAGAAGTGCCAAAGCTTCATTTTCAAATGATTGTTTATGTGGAGGAAGCAACACTTTTCTTCACATAAACAATAATTTCTGGCATTTTGCTATTTCTATGCATGCAATGAATAAAGTATTCCGCCTTGTTGCACTTTGCTAACGGCACCCCTCGGGTGGCGTTAGATTTTTGCGCTTCCTCAGGTTTATAAAATCTCATAAATCTGAAGCAGTGACAAAATGCAATGGGTGTTGCTGTGGCATGCCCGCAGCAACACCCATTGCACGCCCCTCTGATGCAGAAAACTGCATCGGAGCGGCCCATATTTACAAGGAGGCGTAATGCCACAAACAATGGCTTTACACCTCCTTGTAAATATGGAGTAGAGGTTAGTGCCACTGGAGCGTCATGTAAAGAGCTAGTCTGGTCATTGCTTGTACTGAAAAAACAAATGAATGTGGTGCAATTTTATGTGACCTTAGTTAAATATTTATCTAGCACCTTATATTGCAGAGAATCGGAAATGATGTTAGTTGATTTGGTGTATGGGAACTGTGAGACTGATTTCAGTGGGTCGGGTGCATGTGGGTATGTGATAAGAAAGCTGCCTAAAAACATTTACAGTAATGTTTTGTCATACAGTACTACAACATTTATATAGCACCTTTTACACCTATATGTGCCCCTCCATTAAAAGAATACCTCACCATTTAGGGTGTGTGGTTGAAAAGCTGATGTCTTTCTTTTCATCCTGTGTGGGGAAGTCTTTCTCTGTTATGCATGAGAACCCTCAATGTACAGTTATAGTGTGATGGGTGAAGAAACGTGAGAGAGAGTTGTGTTAATAGTTTGCAGCAAGCTTGAGCAGTAGCTGTCAGCTGCAGCTACTATTAGAACACTGTTCGAAGCCAGGCCCAGTCTATCCACCTCAGCCGATAATCATCACCACCTTATATGTTTCCCTCATCGTCATTGCTTGATTTTGCACATAGAAAGTGTCACTCATAGTTGTTGAAATGCTACTCATAATTACACTGAAATTATGGAAATGTCACACATAGCAATCTGGAACCTTGGCAGCTATGGTGAGGATCATAATACGGCAGATGGGATGTCTGTCATGTTTGCGAAGGAGTAATCCCTCCGCCGACTACAAAATCAGGCTCTTAGTCACCACTGTATTACAAGAACATTTGAAAATACTTTTACTTCTCACGTTCACTACCCTGCCAGCTTATAATGCTTCTATTTCCTTACAATTATTATTGTCACATTTCAAAACAAAAGTAAAATTACATCCAATTGTTCAGTTTCAATAATCCCAGAAGAAAAAAAACTGTATCTCTGCTGGTCACATGAGCCAAGATCACAGTACATTAAGGCCCTGATTTATACTTTTTGACGCAAACATGTGCCAATGCATGTTTGCATCAAAAAGTATAGCGCTGGCTTGTGCCATTCCAGGATGCCAGCCAGGCGCCATATTAATGGGTGGGCTAGCGTAAAACAAATTGTCATTATCCCGTTGGGGGTGGCGGTATGGGAGATAGCGTCTAGCACCAAAAAATGGCACTAGGCTAGTTAGAGTAAAAAAAGACGACTCTAACCAGATTTGCGTCATTTTATGGCACTAAACCTACCATGCCCCATAACTCCTGCCTGAGAAAAGGCAGGAGTCATGCCCACCACCCCAATGGCTATGCCCAGGGGACAAATAACCCCTGGGCATGGCCATTGGGGCCAGCACTGTGCAGGGGACTCCAAGTCAGGGCCTCCGAGCGGTGTTGGAGGAAAAAAATAATAATACTTACCCAGACTTACCTGGGATGGTTCCCCCATCCTCAGGTGTCCTCCTGATGTGGGTGGGGGTGTCCCTGGGTCCAGGGAAGGGCACCTGTGGGGAATTTCCATGGTCTCCGACCATCAATATCAAGCCTTTCTCCATGACCAAGTTGTTCTCACCTAAATGTACTAACAAAACATCTGGGCAATTTCTTCCTACCAAAGTTTGCTAAATAGGACAGAGGTTCCCTCCAACGCATGCCCACTTTCCAGGCCAATGCACTTGTAAGATGTTGCCATTGAGACCCAGATTTGCAGCATGGCTGTTCTGCCTCGACTACCTTTCAGCCCACTTAATAAAGCATAAAGACAATCGTGTGCCCTCCAGGTACTGAACCTGAAAAACAGCAACATCATTTGAAAAAATGGTAATGGTTCAACAGACTCTATAACCCCTGGCATCCATTCCTACATGTGCCAGCATTTTGTGCAATATGGAGAAGAGCTGAAAGGCCTACTATCCACATGTTTGAAAACTCTCCCCACCACCAAGTCAGTCCGTGCCCACAGGGATGTACCCCATTTTACTGGGCAAGACCTGACTACTGGGTAGTCGCGCAGCAAAACTGACCTACCCTGCCCTCTCTGGTCCATCTTTGATCTGCATAATCACACTTTGAGCTCTGCCTCACACTGACTTACCTCTTTCACAGTTTCAACACCTGTGCATCTCTGGCTGACTGCCGGTTTACCATCTGCACCACTGCCAAGTTATCAATTCAAAACATGACTTTCGTGTGCGCTCCGCCAATGACATCACCACCACCAACAGGGGAAAAAATCTAGAAAGGCAATACTCCACCCCCTGAGCTTCTAAGCAGGTGACCATTCCTCCACGAGCCATTTGGCCTGCCAATACTGACCAAGAACAATCCCTCTAGCAGCATCAGAGTAGTTCTGTGCATCCCATTCTACCTCGGCCAGTGCCACCAGTGGCACTCTGTTGAATGATTCTAGGAAGAAACGTCACATTCTTAAATCCTCTTTCACTCCTTCCAACAATCTAATGTGGTGATATGGCAGTGGCAGGCCAGAAAAGGACAACCCCCACTGCCTGCAGAATATTCTCCTGGCCTTCACAACCCTACAGGTGAAGTCCATAAACCCCAGCAGCACCTGCATCTCCTAAACTGTGACCTTGGCTTTGCCAACATGGCATCCAAAGCAACTGAATGTGATTTCCTTATCTTCCGGTAGGCAGTATTCCATTATCCATGAATCAATTTCAATTCCCAAGAAGGACAGTACTGTAACAGGTCCCACTGTCTTCTCTGCTGCCAATGCCACCCTTCGGTCCTCCTGGATCTCTTAAACTTACCAGTAACCAGTCCATGGAACCCAGGTTACCCACAAAAAAACTGAAATCATCAGGATAGTCGTGGCATGCTCGTGTCCTGTGCATCATGAGAATAATCATTGCAGTAATGTACTAAAACTTTCAAATAGAGCATGTTATTGAACATCCCATCAGAAGCGTCTTGGCCACATACCAGTGCCCTTCAAAATGAATGGCCAACAGCTCAAAATCATCGTGGGGTACTGGCAGCAAGTAAAAAGCCGACTTGATGTCATTCATAGCCACATGTGCCCCCAGTCCTACTTCCTCCATCATGGACAGAACCAGTCTACTGAGGACTATGACACTAAGACCTGATCCTCTAGAATTAAATCAGTAACAGAGGCACCTTCCGGCCGCCATAGGTGTTGTATCCACCTGAATTGCCTTTTGTTTCAGAACTACCCCAGTAGTGGACACATCAAGTTCGGCATGGGCCAATTGTCAAATGGGCCGACCACCCTGCCCTTCTGTATCTCCTTTCCCAACTTATCCTTCTCCACTTGTTTGTGTACACTTACTGATTTGAGATTGTTTGCCCACATCCCAATCTGAAGCCCCATATAAACCCTTCCTTCAATAGCCTGATATCTTCCTCCTGATCATAATACATGAGTCAATCTAAAGCCTCTCCAAATCAAATGGTGTATGAGCCCTTACCTCTAGCGTTGTATACATCTCATCCCACCCTGAAACCTGATGTCTGCCTCGATTGCTGCACGCTTGGGGGCCACTGCTGTTGTTGCCACTGCTCTGAATACAAACTTGAGTCTCCGGCTGCCCCATGCAACAGATGAGGGTATGCCTTCTGGTGCATTTGGAACCTTCATGCCAAAAATTTTAATATTCCCTGGTGCATTGGCCTTGATTAAAGTCCCAGCATACTCATGTCTGATTACTCTGTTCTTTGCTTGTCACCCAGGCACTCCCTGGGTGGCGTACACCCTGAAATGGCTGATACACTATGGGTAACTGTTGGAAATGGCCCTTTCTACATGGTTATCCCCAAACTTTTTGCCTTCCTCCTCCTATTTTCCTGACCCTCTTTTTGTTGGCTTTAGGACTCGGAGAACTTTACCACTGTTAATCAGGTATGATCGGTTTACAGTTGTTTGGCATATTTAATTTACCTGTAAGACACTGGTAAAGTTGTATACCATATACGCAGGGCCTGTTAATTATATGCTACTAGTGGGCCTGAAGTGCTGATTACACCACCCACAGACATAGCCTTTCAAACCTGTCTCAGGCCTGCCACTACAGTGCCTGTGTGCGCTGTTTACTTCTACCTTGAGTTGGCATTTCAAACTCCTTGCTAAGGTCTAAACTCTCCTTTTATTATACCTAAGTCACCCCTAAGGTAGGCCCTGGGTAGCCCTATGGGCTGAGTGCTGTGTATGTAAGAAGTAGGACATGTATTCTTATGTTTTCATGCCCTGGTAATGACAAACAGCCTATTTCATTTTTCACTTCTGTGAGGGTTGCTCCCCTCTTAGTTTAGCATTTCAAATTCCCGTATGTACTTTTAAGTGCTAATTCTTGATCTGAAAGGAGTAGTGTTGCTGTGTTTGACATGTTTTGAATGGTAGTGAGAAATCCTGCTTACTGGTGTAGTTGTATTTTACATTACTATTTTAGAATGCCACTTTTAGAAAGTGGGTATTTCTCTGTGCTTATAACTCTATGTGCTTTGCAGCCGACCCCCACCCATGTCTAGGGCAGAGTGACAGCTAAACTTTGTGCATACTTTCCAGACAGCCACAACACAGGAGAAGCTGTATGTGGCAGGAGCTACATGTGCATTCATATACATGCTGATAGTCTTCCTTGGTTGGGAGAGGTCATTCACACCTTACATGTCTGGAAACATGACTGGGTAGAAAGGGATTTGTCTTATACTTGTAAGGGTTCCTTTGAAGTCACATCTTATATCAAACGCATTTTTGTTTGAGTAAAAGTACGGGTGCTCTGACCCTATGTTGCCAGACCACTTTGGAACTAGGACTAAGGCCCATATTTATACTTTTTGACGCTAAACTGCGCTAACGCAGTTTAGCGTCAAAAAAGTTAGCGCCGTCTAACGCCATTCTGAAGCGCCATGCGGGCGCCGTATTTATGGAATGGCGTTAGCCGGCGCTAGCAGACCGGCGCTGCCTGGTGTGCGTGGAAAAAAACCACGTAGACCAGGCAGCGCCGGCGTAGGGGGAAAATGGCGTTAGGGCGTCTTAAAATGGGGCACGTCAGGTTGAGGCAAAAAAATCGCCTCAACCCGATTTGCGCCATTATTTTCGCCGCCCAGACGCCATTTAAATGACTCCTGTCTTAGTAAAGACAGGAGTCATGCCCCCTTGCCCAATGGCCATGCCCAGGGGACTTATGTCCCCTGGGCATGGTCATTGGGCATAGTGGCATGTAGGGGGGCACAAATAAGGCCCCCCTATGCCACCCAAAAAAAATTAAAAAATATAAAAAATTATACTTACCTGAACTTACCTGAATGTCCCTGGGGTGGGTCCCTCCATCCTTGGGTGTCCTCCTGGGGTGGGCAGGGGTGGCAGGGGGGGTCCCTGGGGGCAGGGGAGGGCACCTGTGGGCTCATTTTGAGCCCACAGGCCCCTTAACGCCTACCCTGACCCAGGCGTTGAATAGTGGCGCAAATGCGGGGTTTTTTGACCCGCCACCTCCCGGGCGTGACTTTTGCCCGGGAGTATAAATACGACGCATTTGCGTCGCCGTCATTTTTTTAGACGGGAACGCCTTCCTTGCATCTCATTAACGCAAGGAAGGCGTTCACGCAAAAAAATGACGCTATTTGCCCATACTTTGGCGCTAGACGCGTCTAACGCCAAAGTATAAATATGGCGTTAGTTTTGCGCCGAATTTGCGTCGAAAAAAACGACGCTAATTCGGCGCAAACGGAGTATAAATACGGGCCTAAACCTCTGTCAGAAGAACTGCTGGACTGCTCCTGAGACTCATCTGGGCTGTTCTCCTGTTACCCTGCTGCCTGCCACTTGCTGGGTGGCCTAAAGGACTCACTGAATTGCTTTTCTGCTGGTTTTCCTTGTTGCCAGCTGCTCCTTGACTCTGGACTACTAGGTTCAACAGGCTGTACATTGCACGAACACTGCTGTGATGCCAGGAGAAAACACCACTTGAACTCTGGACTTTGTTGTGTGCTGGCCTGCCTGTTTGCAGCTGCCTGCCTTGTGCCTAAAGTTCTCACAAGGGGCTTTCTGGGTTGTCTCACCTGTTCCTTCAGGAATCTCAGGGTCCTCACAAGATTCTCCCCGAGTGCTGTCTGGCCTCTGTACCCCTTTAGCCCTTGGTGAGTGCTTTATGCTTTCACTTTCTTTTACTATCCAGTGACCAGGGCCTAGTGAGGGAGCCTCTCCTGTCCAGCCAGCATGTGGAGAGCACTTTATCTGGTCCCCTTGAATAGCGTGTGGTGAGCTCTTTATTGTGCCAGATCAGCGCGGGTCGCAGCACCTCATGTTGCAACGCTCTCCAAGGACAGAGAGTCACTATCATGCCCTTGTCTTGTGGAGCTGGAGGGAGCCTCCACAATTAAAGGATGGTGCTGACACCGCCTCACCCATGGGGAGTATTGTGGCCATTGTGCTGGGTGCTCGTGGGCAGCAGCTGTATCAGGAAAACCTGGGTCTGACCCCCCACCATTCTGAGAGAGGAGAGCTGTGTGACTATGTTGGGGCCCCCTGCTGCTAATGGTACCTGCAGGAGCGGCGCACAACAATACTGGTATTTCCATACTCGTGGCCACTCCCTGCATGCAGCTGAGAGGCTTTTTACCATATTCTCCCTAATGGGAGCGGCCACAATATTTCATTTCTAAGAAATTATGACGTGGCTTTCCAGTGTGACACAAGCTGCTCAGGCTTTTTGGTGATAACCTTGGGGACATTGTCCTTTTCAAGGAATCTGGGGTAAGACCCAGGAAGAGGACCCCGAGAACGGTGCAGGCTGTATTTGGAAATACAATCAGTTTTGGGCTTGAGTGGAAGAATTGTAATGAAATAACTAGGCATGCAAGCATTCCTGTGCCCTACATTGGATCTTTGATTACTGAACAAATGCTAATATGAGCGGAGGTGCGCTGCACCTTAGGTTCTGGTGAGGACATCTCATGATCCACACATTTCATGGTGCCATGTGATGATTCATGTGTTTTACTGATGCATTTCTTGACCCATGCATGTATAGATCGCAAGATACAGATTGTGTTGGTTCTTGCATTATCATAATACTGAGTTCCATGGCAGTGAGTGTTTCAGGTGCACAATATGCATGATTTATTTCATTTTGGCTCTCGGATATATATTACAATATAGAAACATATGTTTGTCCGTCCTGTGTGGAGTCTCTTTTGTGGTGTATTTATTGCATCACTGGCATGAGTGTGTTGTTCAAACGCTTTGCACATTGCCTCTGAGTATAAGCCCAACTGCTCTATGCCAAGATACCAGGGTGAGCAGAGGTTATCTTTGGTGTATAACCTATATGCCCTGATTAGAGTGGTGGGTTCTGCCTACCTTAAGTGCATACCTTTGGCAACCAAAAAATCAGTTTCTAACAGTGACTGGCAGTGAAGATGATCTTCCGAATTCGGAGTGTCCCATTGTATGTTGGCACATGTCAGAGTTGATCTCCCTCATTGATCTTCAGAATCCAGTGTCATACGAGCACGAAACTCATTATCATCATAATGGGCCTAAATGTGGACATGTAATTCATCTGCACTTATTTCATGAGGTCTATATACTTACAACTGCCATGCACCTCTCTGGATACTTTTCACAATACATGCTGGCATAAATTACGAAGGTGCTGTCCAATTTTCTATGGTCAATGGTGCTTTAGGCTGTTTGGCCAACTCATAATCCTCCTTCTTTGATCCTTCTTTGGCCCTCAACTCTCTATGCAGAAGTTTTAGCATTTCAACATTCTCTCCTTTCCAGATTTTTTCTTTAATAGCAATCATGAGGTGTGCATCTAAAGGCTTTGACGTCCTCAAGTAGGACAGCTTTTTAATCTTCAATTCTTTGCTCTCTGGACAATTGGACTCAGCCTCAGCTTTCACCCCCATGCTCTTATCTGCCTTCTTGCTCGGTGCCCACTGCTGCTCACCATCCTTTCCTTTCACTCCTCTATCAGGTGTCTCTGGCCTGTCGCTGTGTCAACCTTCTACCCTGTACCTTGATCATCTATGTCTACCCCCACATCCTTCACATAAAAACCTTTCCGCAGTCTGGCCTCCCCACTCTCTTGTGAATCCCTAGCATCCACACCAATCGACACCATTCTGGCAATGTTAGCCCTGCTCTGCTTGTACTTACCTGGTGCCAGGGTCGGTGCCCAGAACTGAGCCCACCACCTCACCAGCTCACCGCTTCTTTCCATCACACCGTGGCATTCTTATCACTGTGGACCAGTGCCTGAACTCTGCAAGATACTATGCACAGACTGGTTAATGTTCCCCCACCAGCCCTGCCACACCCCATAGTGCCATTGCCCCAACTCCACCCTGTGGTGCTTCATCATCTAAGAATTCACCTTCTTCAAAGTCTCCTCATCAGCAGTCCAGCATTGTTTCCCCCAATACTTCTGCTCTCTCTGTCCTGTGGTCATCCTTTGCTGCCCACCACTGTGAAAGTACCTCTCATTTTGAAAATGTACTCCGGTCCAAGCTATGCTGAGAGACCATACCTTGCCCTTTTAACCTCTCTGCAGATATGGGGTGCCGCACCCTGTGCATTTTGCTGTGGGGGTTGCACCGAACCCCGCCGCCAGATGCTCTAGTGAGGCCACCCTGGATGATCTTAGGGCAGTGATTGTGGCATCAAACACCAACGTCCAGCTAGCCGCACTGGGCCCTGCCTTCTCTTACTGTTGGTGCACCGGAGCTACCCTACCTCCCAAGACTGCCAAGTCACTGTAGTGCTACCCCTGTACAGAAGGGAATAGGCCCGCTGTGCTGCTAACTAATTCTTTCCGCACCCTGGTTAACACCACAACCAGCACCAACTGCCATTTCCTGTGCCCTGCCTGGGATATGCCCCCCCACTGCATGCCCTGCACTTCTGGTACACTAAAAGGCTACGCCCCCAGAGGTACTCCGCCTGTGCCTCCTAATCCAATGAATGCCTGTATCCCCGCACTTCATCCCATCCTGGCATATATTCTCATAGGTTTCCTCCCAACTGCGCCCACTGATATACTTCTGCCCCAGTCCAATTGCTCCTCTCTAGACTCACCCTCCTGCCCCTCTTCTTCCCTGTTGCGCCATTCCAGAAGCATTGCTACTAGTGCTGAAGATGGGCCCCTGGGTGGCCCTTGTGTATTGGCTTAATCCCCATACTTTAGCGCCATCCCCCAGATGCCCCCCAACAGCCTTGCATCCTTCCTTTGTGCCTTTGCACTTTCACTGCGCCCTCACCTCTGCTGGCACCTTCTCCAGCCATTCTCTCCCATACCCTCAGGGACACTCTCCTCCCTATAGAGCAGCATTTTATGCTTACCTGATCCACAGACATAGAGGGGGTCCAGTGTGGCGGTGAGCATGCAAAAACCGTGGCCACGACACCCAACGTACCGTTCAGCCTCTCACAGCCAGATCACCTGACACCAGGCGGTCTAGCCACCCTGTCTCCTCCAAGAGCCGTATTGCCTGCGCAACCTTCTCCACAGATTACATATTAACCACCAAATAATGTTATAACTGACTCTGAATTACGCACAAATGGTGGGTGGCTCTAGAAAATGGTTGGATTTTTACCCTGGGCTATATCGTAGCCCAATTCAAGCCCATAACAACAAGCAGTCACCGGACTGCTCTAATTCCTCAATCTTCCCAGGGGGAAGACCTCCCTGTGGTCACTTGCCCCCAAGACCTGAATGGAACTAACATCTGATATGCTGTTCATATGCTAGTCCATGTTCTGTGTGTGACACTTTGGGAAGGTTTGTAATTCAAAACAAGGTCAACATAATTTAAAAAGAGACCTAAATCAAGTTTATAGGCTGTTGGCTTTTTTGAAAGTTGGTTGAACTTTTTTTCTGATTTATGACTTGCCAATACAGGTAAACACCGAAAGATTATCACAGGAACCGCTGTAGGGAAAAGTTATCCACAGAGAAGCTATAGTAAAAGACACAGTGAGGAGGACATGCTATCTGAAATGAACAAACATCATACATCAAACTAATTTTTCTTTTTAGTGATTTTTGAGTATTACTCTTAGAAAAATCACAACACCAAAATCATTAAAAAGAAGGCTTTGCTTACACAGTACAGGAGTACAATGGCAAATTGATGTTACCTATTCAGCCTCTATTGTAACTTCTGCGCTCCATACTTCTCTTTACAGGTTGACTTAAGGAGATGTCCAACGGCATGAAAGTAGAGTATGTTTGGGCACATGGTGTATGTTTGGGAACATGGTGAGACCAGCACAAACAATCTCTTCCTGCAGGCCCCTTTGCTTTGGATGCTCCCTGGTTCAGATTTTCAGACAAATTCACTTCTCTTCAATGTCTAAATCTTTCTGGTTTTCATTGCAACTGATGAAGCAGGGATATTTAAATATCAATACCTTGGTAAAGCCATCAAACAAAATCCCCCGTTGACCATATGAAACTTCTATTGTCAACTTGAAGCAATCAGAGGGATCTAAACTCAATAACACATTTCAATCACAGTTAACCAATTTGGCACCACAATAACAACAAAGGATGTTCAACTGTAAAGGTTTATGTTAAAAATATTAGTCAAATCACAAATCAGCAAAATTGGCAATGGAGAAGGAAATATAGTAATATGGTCAAAATACTGAAATACTCAAGTATTCTAAATTTCAGTATTAGGAAGTACAGAATGGTAACAACCAAATGTAAAGAATGCAATGTATCCATTTTAAGTGTTCCATAGAGAAACGTGCCCTATCTAAATTAAGTAATACAAAGGAGTTGGAGATTTCTGAAGGGGAAGAGAAATCAGAATCAGCATATTGTGAACCTCAGTAGAAGTTCAGACGAAACGTAAGGGAGTCTAGCATAAAGTCTTCCACTTGGGGAAACACAGCAGAGAGTTCTGCTCTCTTTAGCGTCAGGGTGAGGTCTAACTCTAACCAACAATGGAACACTAATTAAAAGCACAATCACAGTCATCTTGACCCCTTAGCTCTGGGTTCCTAGAAGGACACCTCCCTCCCCCCGGGCAACAAAAGCATTTTTTTTTAGTTTTTGCCATGAATTCATGACAGGGTCACAAATCAGCAGCAAAAACTTTTTTTTTTTTAAAGTGCTGTCTCCTGCGCTTGTTTTAATTAAGCCTCCGGGTGGGTCAGGTTGGGGGCATGTAAAAATAAAGGAGGGGTGCACGGGGTCCACTTCCTGGGCTTACTTATGCCCCGGGGACCCCCACCTCCCTGGGGCAAAATGGTTTAATTAGAAAAAGGGGGTTCTGTGGATCCTCCATACCCCGGGGCCCACCACCTCCCCTAGGCTGTTTTGATTATATGCAGGGGGCGCACGCCCCCCCAAAGCCTCAGGGACTGCCACCTCCCTGAGGGAAACAAAAATGAATGCAGGGTTGCACAGCTCCCCCACAGCCCCAGGGACTCCCACATCCCCGGGGCAAACACTAAACACTAAATTACATGTGGGGAGCTGTGGGGCCCCCTGCAGCCCCAGAAGCCATCACCTCCCTGGTGCAAACACTTAATTATATGTGGGGGTCACACAGCCCCTGCAGCCCTGGGGACTGCCACCTCCCCAGAGATAACTTTCAATTTTCTGCAGGGGTGCGCCCCTCCCCTGCAGGCCGAGGGACCACAACCTACCCAGAGCAAAAAAAAAGAATGAATGCAGGGGACTTCTCAGCCCCCTGCAGTCCCGGAGACCACCATCTCCGGGGTCAATGATTGAATTACATGTGGGGGCCCCATGGCCGACCCCACAGCACCAGGGAGTGCCGCCTCTATGGAGATAAAATAAAGGAATGAGGGGGGTCTGTTGCACATTTCTGGTCCCAGGGACCACTACCTCCCGAGGCAAAAACGATGTTGTAGGGCGGGCTACACGGCCCCCCTCGAAGAGCTATGGATGGCCCTGGGGACCGCCACCCCTGAGGGCCGGCTTCTGCCATGGCCCAGGGTGCTTATCCCAGGGACATAGCTGTTTGTTCCTACTTGGAGGGAGCTTTGACAGCCCCCAACAAGTTAGAGCAAACACTCCACTCCCAGCAAGTAAGAGTCTGCTTGCTAGGAGCAGAGATGTCATCTTTTTCCCTGCCCGCAAAGATACAGGCAGGGAAACAGAGGAAACAGTTGCTCTCACAGACGAAGAGTTGCATGTTAAGCAGCTCCCAGTCTGTGACAACAATGCCGGCTCCTGCAGTAGACAAGGAGTCAGCTGGGACCGCGGGGTCCCTGTTCCATTGCACACTGGGTGCCCTGTAGGTCATCCAGGACTGATGGCCAGGCACCAGGCCCCAGGGGATGGGGTCCTTGGGGTCAAAACCCTGGGAAGTGGGGTGATGCAGCACCCTCTACCCAAAAAAAAATATGTTAAAGCCAGGACCTGGTGGATGGTGTCCCCTGGCCCCCCCCCCCCCCTTCAAATTTTTTTTTAAGGCTGGGCCCCAGGGTATGGCGTCCCTAGAGCCGAGATCGGCCTGGGGAGGGGTGCCATGTGATCCCCTCTCCCCCACCCTTACCAGTCATCCAACAAGGTAATCAGTAGAAAGTACTCCCTCTTACACCCACTATCACACCCACATAGACCCTCTCACACCACTTCCACACCCAGACAGTCACTCTTACAGCAACTCTCATACACCGAGACACCCCCTATACCTATTCTCACACCCAGAAAGACAGGCCATGCGACCAACTCCTGTCGCACATGGCCGAAGGCCGTGTGCAGCGTGGGGTTGGGTGGTTATAAGGGTTTTGGCCTTGCGTAGCACACGGATGGGTGTTTATAGGGCCGTGGTGCATGGTCTGGGGTTGAGTGGTGATAGGCCCTGTCACAGTGTGCGGCGGTGGTTGGATTAATGCATTAATGATAATTAAAATTACTTTAAGTTAGAAAAAAACAGAAATATTAACAGAATAAAAACAAAGGTAACCGGGCCAGTATAGTTTGGAAATAGAATTTAAAAAACATAAAAATTGACTGAAAAAAACAAAGGTTACAAGGACGTTATAGTTAGGTTCTAGATTTACTTGTACAAAACCATAGAAATTCAGCGGTTATATTTGAAGTTATTTCAAGTAACTGTAACCTGTGCCCTAAGGTAACTGTAACTCGCGCCCTTGCCTTGCATTGCCAATTACCCAAGATATTTCAGCAGTCATGACAACTTCTATAACGTTATTAAAAATATCAGTGCACCATTAGCAACATCAGCAGTCAAATTAATGAAAAAAAACTGTGCATGGAGAAGGTGAGAGTTATAGTTACCTTAGGGCATCAGGTAAAGTGACTTGAAATAACTCTAACTATAACTGCTTACATTTCAATTGTTTTGGGCAAGTAAATTCATTAACCTAACTATAATGACCCTGTAACCTTTGGTTCTTTCAGATGTGTGTGTCTCACATTAAAAGTACAAAGATTATTAATAAAGCGTTGAGCCTAAATTTACGCTGCTCCACAACAAATAGTTGTTTTGACAGCCGTATCTTTGCCAGTGCTGCATTTTACACTATAACCTGTAGCAGTCTGGAAAGAACAAAGGTGAAGCACTCTCCCATCTTTATGAGTAACTGTTACACACCACATACATCACTCGTGTCTCATGTATCTCGCAGACCAGCAGCTTTGCAATGACAACAGTAGCAGTCTCATACTTACAGCTTCAATCTCACTCCCCTGCCGTATTTGCAGGCACACACTATCCAAAGCACTCTTACATCCATCATAATGGTACTCTCATATTAATGGCTGCATCTACAATACTCACAGATTGACAGTCTCACTCTACAGACAGCACTCTCACACTCTTACTTTCCCCACAGAACAGCTGTGTCACAAAACAATGACTGCTCTCTAACACTAGCTGTCTCACACAATAGGCAGCACTCTCACACTTGCAGACTACCAGTCTCACACCAGTAAAAGTGCTTCCACACCTCTCACGGAATATCATTCTCACATTACTGACCGCACTGTCACTCTCCTCACATGCTAGCAGTCGCACAGTACTGAAAACACTCTCACATCCCTCACGGAAATGAAGAGCCTGATTTAGAGTTTGTGGATGGGATTACTCCATCACAAACGTGACGGATATATCGTCTGCTGTATTTTGATCCTATTGTAGCCTATGGGAATCATAATATGGCGGACGCAATATCAGTCACATTTGTGACGGAGTAACCTGTCTCCCAAACTCTAAATCGAGGCCTAAGTCTTGACCTACAACAACAATCTCACACCCCTCAGAGCGGCAGTCATGCGCTACCACCAGTATTCTTCCAACCCTCATATACTAGCAGTCACAATATATAGTGCACGCTGAATTTCTTGCAGATCAGCAGTCTTACACTACCTCAGGCATTCTCATGCCCTGACAGTCTCATACTAGAGACAGCGCTCCCACTTCACAAACAGACTAGCTGTCTCACACTACTGAGAGTGTTCTAACACATTACACACTAGTATTACATCCTTCACAATCTAACAGTGACAACACAGACAGCGCTTTCACACATCCTCAAAATAGTGGACTCAGAATACTAACACTCCTTCTACTGATGGGCACTCTCAAACCTTTCATAATGTAGGAGTCTCACACTAAAGGGAGCACTTTCACACTCCTCACAGTCTAGCCTTATCACACTACCAGAAGCTTCTCTTACTCCCAAGAGCAGTAATCTCACTCTACTCACCAAATTACACCCCTACCAATCTAACACTAAGACACCACAGAAGTCTCATACTTCTCACAGAGTAGTAGTTGCAGCACTCTAAAATTCAACTGCATCTTTACATTCTTGACTAATTAGCAGGAATACACTACTGAAAGCGCTCTTACACCCCACATGAACTAAAAGTCTAACACTACTGAAGGCAGTCTCACACCCCTCACAAAAGCAATTTCACACTACTGACAGCACTTGGACAGTTCTTGAAGCCTAGTGGCCTCCCACTGTTAACAACACTTACAGACTAGCAATATAACAAAACTCCTCTCACAAATCTCACAGACAATCAGAACAAGAATTTGCAATGCAATGGGTCTCATGTTTACTTGAGTTAAAGCTCTTAGGGGGTCATTCCGACCCCGGCGGTCGGCGGGCGCAGCCCGCCGGGCGGAGACCGCCAAAAGACCGTACCGCGGTTAAATGACCGCAGAGGTCAATTTGACTTTCTCGCTGGGCAGGCGGGCAACCGCCAAAAGGCCGCCCGCCCGCACAGCGGGAAAGCCCCAGCAACGATGAAGCCGGCTCCGAATGGAGCCGGCGGAGTTGCTGGTGTGCGACGGGTGCAGTGGCCAGTAGTGCACTGTTAGGGGGCCCCTGCAGTGCCCATGCCAGTGGCATGGGCACTGCAGGGGCCCCCAGGGGCCCCACGACACCCGTTCCCGCCAGCCTCTTCCTGGCGGTGTAAACCGCCAGGAACAGGCTGGCGGAAAGGGGGTCGGAATCCCCATGGCGGCGCTGCTTGCAGCGCCGCCGTGGAGGATTCCCTGGGGCAGGGGAAACCCGGCGGGAAACTGCCGGTTTCCCTTTTCTGACCGCGGCTTTACCGCCGGGGTCAGAATTGCCCCTGAAGCACAACCAGCCTGTTGGCGGTGCTTCCTCCGTCCCCGGCCCTGGCAGTCCATGACCGCCAGGGTCGGAATGACCCCATTAGCGTTTTAAACTCCTAACCGGACTTTTCTTGCCACATAAACTAAAAAGTAAAACAGTTTCACTTAAGTGAGCCAATGGCCACCATGAGCGCGAAGCAAACACACAAAAGGAAACAGAAGTCCGCTCGACAGTGGCGAGGGAGCGTCAGCCCCCTCGCCAACACCAGGAGCTGCTAAATGAAAAATTAAAATGATAGTAAACAGTGTTTAAGTGTTTATTATTGTTTTTATTTTTTCAGGGGGCAGGGCCTTGGGCGATGACAGGGATGGAGGGGGAGTGCACAGCACTCCCCTCAGTGCGCATGTATGTTTGTTTGACCGTCTCGGGCCAGCCAAACACACATACACACTGGGCTCTGTCTAACCTGGCACTCTGTTGCCAGGTTGGATAGAGCAGGCAGAGGCTCCCACTCTGCCTCGGAGAGCCAAGCCAGGGCACTCCGGCCAACCCGAACGCTGCTCTCCCCAAATACCCCCCTGAAGCTACGCCCCTGAGTGGAAGTGAGGATGAGTAAGTGATAGAATGTTAGTCAGAGTGAGTGAGGCACCCGGCAATTTAAAACTGCAGAGAGACAGGAAGTGAAGAAGTAAATTCAGATCCCTTTTCCCAAACACCCTTCATGAATCAAAAGCAGGTCTAGAACATGCAGGACACATTTTTAGTGTTCTACTAGTAAAAAAGGCAAAGAGTGAAACAAAGCAGCATTTTCTAAAATATCAAAGGGGCTGTTCCACCTAAAACTGATAGCATGCCTGTGAACATGGACAAAGAACAGGGAAATACTCAATAAAAATCCTGAAATGCTGGACTTGTTACCGGGTACAAAATATTATTTTATGAAAATGAAAGTGTGTCTTTGCCTGGGCACAGAATGGTTTAACAGAGGAATGGATGCAGGAAAATGAAGCACTTGGTGTCCCTGCAACTTGAGAATGCTACAGTCATGTCTATACCTGAGCCTGGGTGGGACTAATAGACACGGCAGGCTCATGCACTGTAAAGACAAGAAGAACCACCATGCGACAGAGTGGAAGAGTCCTGGTCCTCCAAAATATGTACTGGTGTGCAGTAGTAATCTCAGAGGTAGTAATCACAGCAGTGGTAATCACAGTTGTGGTAATCTCAGCAGTGGTAATCTCTACAGTGGTAATAGAGGTAGTAATCACAGTAGTGGTAATATCTGTAGTGGTAATCTTAGTGGTAGTAATTACATCAGTGGTAATCCCAGCAGTGGTAATCCCTGAAGTGGTAATCTCAGAGGTAGTAATCCCTGAAGTGGTAATCTCAGCACTGGTAATCCCTGCAATGATAATTTCAATGGTGGTGATCTCAGCAGAGGTAATCCCTGCACTGGTAATCTCAGAGGTAGTAATCACAGTAGTGGTAACCTCAGCAATGGTAACCCCTGCAGGGGTAATCTCAGAGGTAGTAATCACAATAGTGGTAATATCAGCAGTGATAATCTCAGAGTTAGTAATTGCAGTAGTGGTAATCTCAGCAGTGGTAATCCCTGCAGTGGTACTCCCAGAGGTAGAAATCACAGTAGTGGTAATTCAGCAGTGGTAATCCACGAAGTGGTAATCCCTGCAGTGGTAATCTCAGAGGTAGTAATCACAGTAAAGGTAATCTCAGCAGTGGCAATCCCTGCAGGGGTAATCTCAGAGGTAGTAATCACAGCAGTGGTGATCTCAGAAGTGGTAATCCCTGCAGGGGTAATCTCAGAGGTAGTAGTCACAATAGTGGTAATTCAGTAGTGGTAATCCCTGCAGTGGTAGTCTCAGAGATAGTAATCAGAGGTAGTAATCACAGTAGTGGTATCCTCAGGAGTGGTAATACCTGCAGTGGTAAACTGAGAGGGGCTCATTTCAACGTAGTAGATTATGTGTAGCGGTATATGAACTCCGTTGTATTTTAGGTGGTGACAAACAACCCTTCCTGCTTGATCCTTGGTCTGATATGTTCATTGCATTTGCGTGTGAAACAAAGCAGCATCTACTGAAATATTAAAGGGACTGGCCCACATCAAACTGATATCATGCCTGTGTACATGAACAAGTAACAGGGAAATATTCAATAAGAATCCAAAAATGCTGGATTTATTACAGGGTACAAAATATTATTTTATGAAAATGAAAACTTGTCTTTGCATAGGCACAGAATGGTTTAACATAAGAATGGATGAACGAAAAATAAGCTCTTTGTGTCCCTGCCACTTGAGAATGCTACAGTCATGTATATGCCTGGGCGGGACTAATGGACAGGGCAGGCAATGCATTGTAAAGACCAATAGGGCCAAATGGGACAGGGTGTAAGAGTCCTGGTCCTCCAAGATCCACTGACACCCCCCCCCCCCCCCCAGTGCAATGTAACCACTGGATTAAGGAAAGGACACTGTTTGGCCATAAAGATAAGGTGGTGGATAGTTATAAAGTAAGGTTTAATTTTAAGGTGTAGGTTAGCATAGGTTCAGTACACTTACTCTTTAATCTATTTTACTCAATGTAGTGGTAATCTCAGAAGTGGTAATCTCAACAGTGATAATCCCTGCAGTTGTGATCTCAGCAGTAGTAATCACAGTAATGGTAATCACAATAGTGGTAATCTCAGCAGTGGTAATCCCTGCAGTGGTAATCACAGAGGTAGTAATCACAGTAGTAGTAATATCAGTAGTGATAATCTCAGTGGTAGTAATTACATCAGTGGTAATCCCTGCAGTTGTAATCTCAGCAGTAGTAATCACAGTATTGGTAATCACAATAGTGGTAATCTCAGCAGTGGTAATCCCTGCAGTGGTAGTACTCACAGTAGTGGTAATCACAGTAGTGGTAATCTCAGCAGTGGTAATCTCAGAAGTAATAATCACAGTAGTGGTAATTTCAGTAGTGGCAATCTCATCAGTGGTAATCTCAGCAGTTGTGATCCCTGCATTGATAATTCCAATGGTGGTAATCTCAGCAGAGGTAATCCCTGCACTGGTAATCTAGGAAGTAGTAATCACAGTGGTGGTAACATCAGCAGTGGTAACCCCTGCAGGGGTAATCTCAGAGGTAGTAATCACAGTAGTGGTAATATCAGCAGTGGTAATCTCAGAGTTAGTCATTACAGTAGTAGTAATCTCAGCAGTGGTAATCCCTGCAGTGGTACTCTCAGAGGTAGTAATCACAGTAGTGGTAATTGAGCAGTGGTAATCCCTGCAGTTGTAATCTCAGAGGTAGTAATTATAGTAGAGGTAATCCCAGCAGTGGTAGTCCCTGCAGTGGTACTCTCAGAGGTAGTAATCACAGTAGTGGTAATTCAGCAGTGGTAATCCCTGCAGTGGTAATCTCAGAGGTAGTAATTACAGTAGAGGTAATCTCAACAGTGGTAATCCCTGCAGGGGTACTCTCAGAGGTAGTAATCACAGTAGTGGTAATTCAGCAGTGGTATTCCCTGCAGTGGTAATCTCAGAGATAGTAATACAAATAGTGGTAATTCAGCAGTGGTAATACCTGCAGTAGTAATCTCAAAGATAGTAATCGCAGTAGTTGTAATTTCAGCAGAGATCATCTTTGCACTGGTAATCTCAGAGGTAGTAATCACAGTAGTGGTATCCTCAGGAGTGGTAATCCCTGCAGTGGTAGTCTTAGAGGGGATCATTTCAATGTAGTAGATTCTATGTAGCGGTATATGGGCTCCGTTGTATTTTAGGTGGTGACATACAACCCTTGGTGGTGGGTCCTCAGTCTGATATGTTTATTGCATTTATGTGTGAATAACGCTCAAACATTTTCTGTTTATACGGCGCTTCTTTGAAGAAAATGTTTTAAACTACAATACCCAAACCACTCCTATTCTGCTGCAACCTAATAGCCAAGGCAAGCTGTAAGAGTCACAGGCCATCAGAAGTGCCCCCAGATATCCATGTCAGTATGTCAATATGAAGTAGGCAGTCAGTCAGCAATGCAGCACAGGAGTAGCTAGGGCTTTGTCACCATGGTGACACATAAGGGTCATCCCGGGGCACTTACTACCTCCAATACTAAACCGTAGTTTGGAAGGCCACATCCCCACAAGTATTGCTCCTAGGAATGAATATTCTGTGCAATCAGACTTCATCATTTCAACATGTTTCAGAATCCCACATTGCCTACCTACACATTCCCTACAGTCAGCAGATCACCAATATATACCCACTATGCCATCAGGCCAGTAAACCTGTCCCATGAAGGCCAGTTTTGTGGTTGAACTGTTATGCCATGCCCAAAATGTGTCAATGTTTAGAACCAGTGTTGGACTTTTGGCCATACGCATGGTCATCCCTAGTCTTTTTGCCTCCTTCCTCCTGGTTTTTCTGACCTCTCGCTGTTGGCTCCAGGACTCTGAGCACTTTATCACTGCTGACCAGTGCTAAAGTGCAGGTGCTCTCCCATCTAAAGTTGGTATGATTGGCTTATACCTAATTGGCATATTTAATTTACCTATAAGTCCCTTGTACAGTGGTATCTCTATACCCAGGGCCTGTAAATTAAATACTACTAGTGGGCCTGCAGCGCTTCTTGCGCCACCCACTGAAGTAGACTTTCAAACCTGTCTCAGGCCTCCTAGCGCAGGGCCTGTGTGCGCAGTTTTCTGCCACAGGGACCTGGCATCTAAATTTACTTGACAGGCCCAGAACTCCCCTTTTACTACATGTAAGTCACCCCTAAAGTACGCCCTAGCTAGCACTATGGGCAGGGTGCCATGTATGTAGAAAGGCAGGACATGTGCCATATTGCATGGCCTGTCCTAGTAGTGACAAACAGCCTAACTTGGTGTCTCACTGCTGTGAGTGCTGCCTTCTCATAGGATTGCATTAGAAATGCCCTGCCTTATGTGTAAGGGGTATTGTCTGATTTATGAGGGGTAGCGTAGGCGTGATTGGTATGGTTGTGATGGTGATAATAAATACTGCTTACTGGTGTGGGTGTATTTTTTATTACTATCACAGAAATGCCACTTCTAGAAAGTGCGCATTTATCTGTGCTTATAATTCTGGTGTTTTGCAGCTTGACTCCAATCCACGTCTGGGCAGAGTGACAGTTGGGGCTTTGTGCATACTTTTCAGACAGCCTGTACACAGGGAGGGTGGAGGTGTCACCGAGGTGCATCTGCATACTGAATAGTCTTCCTGGGCTGAGAGAAGGGGGAGGCGGGGCACACCTGCATTTGTAAAGACTGTGCCCTGGTCTCACACAATAGGGTCGTTAACCCCACACTGATGTTTGGAGCCTGTGCTGAAAGGAGAGAGGGGGCACTCCCAGAAACAGTTGTAACTGGCTGGAACCTCCTCTCCCTACCATTGTAAAACACTGTAAGAACTGACTATAAGTACAGGGGAATTTTCCCCACAATTTGAACATTCTTGGAACTTGAAACTGGACACAGGACGCTGATGAATGGACTCACCAGGAAACCGCCATGGACTGCTGCTGCTGTGCTGACCTGTGACCTGCCTGGTCACTAGGAGGAACTGCCACCATCTGCACCCCTTGTGCTGGCCTGTAGCTGGGCCCACCAGCCCTGTGCTCCTTCTTGTTTAGTTGTTCCCAGGGGCAGGGTGCTGTGGCCCCTGACCCCTGCAACAATCTTTTACATCTTTGCCAGGAGGGAGCGCGAGGTGCCCCCCTCCCTCTTTAAAGGATTTCCCTGACTTGGGCCCCCCCTTGGAGAGGGGCGGTGGAGGCCCGGGGGGCCCCCAAGTGATCACCGGTCCCAGAAGGGGCCCGTCAAAAATTCAGAGAGGGTGCGTGCCGCCCCTCTCGGTCTGCCATGTTGAGGGAGGCCCCCGTTTTTGCGCAGAGGAGCGCCGGGGGCCCCATTAGTTGTTTTAGGCACTGGAAGTGCCTCCCCATCAAGACAGGTACTTTTAAATGGACCAATATGTTCCTAATCTAAAGTTCTTTCTACAGACTTTGCTATTATGATATATTGCCTACCTGTTCTATGATGCTTTTACATATGTGTGCACATGTTCCTTTTATGGGCGTGACTTGCTAATATGTTTCCCTAACTTGCCATAGGCTTTCTAATGTTCCTACTATGGGTGTTTTATGATATTCTTATGACAAGTGTTCTAATGTGATTACGTGTTTCCTGACTACTGCTTATGTTGCAGAATACTGAGTAACCTGTGTGTTATGTATGACTACTGCTAGTTTGCAGAGTAACTAATGTGTAACGTTCTGACAACTGCTAAGGTAGCAGGATAGTACTATTATGTGATGTTGGTCTGATAATTACGTTGTGTACAATACAGTATATTTTCATATAATCTGGTGTTGTGTTTCCTTTGTGGTGGGGATATCGCGTCACACGTGTGTGTGTGTTGTGCAAACGCTTTACACATTGCCTCCGGGTTAAGCCTGACTGCTCGTGCCAAGCTACCAAGGGGGTGAGCAGGGGTTATCTTGGACGTGTAACTCCCTTGCCCTGACTAGAGTGGGTAAGTTCTGCCTGGCTGAGGTGCATACCCTAGCCAACCAGAAACCCCAATTCTAACATTGGAAGTCAGCGGTGAGGATAGGACTTGCGCTTGCACAATACCATTGTGACTCATTATTTCACTACAAGGATTGCGTTTAGACCATCACATGTTTGGCTTCTCTTAACTTTCTCTCTTTGGTCATTTTTCCTGTTGTCAGTTCTCACGCTTGGGTATTGTGGTTGTCACAGTTGAGTTATTTGTACCTTTTCAAGATGGGGCTTACCTTTGATTTAGAGGACCTGCCGTTTTACACGCAGGGGGAATTAGAGGGGTTCTGTAGAGAGAGAGGGCTGCCTGTAGAAGGGGACCTCAGGAGATCTCTGAATTTCTTTGAAAGGTTTGTGACATTTACCCAGGGAGGGAGTGTGCTTAGGGGGTACCCAGAGGATCCTGAGTGTAGCGAGGGTTTCCAATGGGAGGGTTCCCAGACCTCATCCCTAGAGAGTGGTAGAGAGACTGATCAGGAGGGTGAGAATGACCGGTTGGGGACGCCAGTTGATAGGGAAGGCCCCAGTGATAGGGAGTCCCTTGCTGGGTCCAGTGTAAGAAGCAGGGCTACCTCTCATTCCTTGACGCCTGATGAGCTAAGAGATAGGCGGGAAGAGAGGGACCTGAAGTTGCAGTTAGCGCGCCTAGCTGTTGAGGAGAGAAGGGCTGAGGTAGAGAAGGCCTTAGTACAGGAGAGAATGGCAGAGGCAGAGAGGGCCTTTGCCAGAGAAAGACTCGCTCTAAAGCGCAGTCTGAAGGTTCTGGACTCACCAGCGCTGCAGGTGGAGTCCAGTGGTGGCAGCAATGTACAGTGCTGTAGCAAAGATGTTCCTCACATACCCATAGATCTGGTACCTAGGTTCCAAGAGGGGGGTGACATACGTCAGTGGTTAAAGGAATATGAGAAGGCTCTGGTAGAGCGCAGGATCCCTGAAAAGGATTGGGGAACTGGCCTAGGGAGTTTTATTCCTGAGGAGGGGAGGGATGCCCTACTGACTCTAGAAGAGAGTGACAGGGAGGGGTACTCCGCTGTGAAGAACGCACTGATTGTGAAGTATGGTTTTTCCCCTGAAGAATACAGAAAAAGGTTTAGGGGTGGTAAGAAACTGTCCCACCAGTCTTGGGAGGAGTTTGTGGAGGATTGCTGCATTGCACTAGATGGATGGGTGAAGGGTAGCACAGTAAACAATTTTGAAGGGCTGTTTAATCTGATTCTCAGAGAGCACCTGTTTCGTTGTTGTTTTTCAGATTTACGCCAACACTTGTCAGTGTGTGAGCTCTCTGACCCCAGGGAGCTCGCAAAGGAGGCAGACTTCTGGTTGCGTACCAGAGGGTCTGGTGTGGCATTAGGGGGTGTTCCTAATGAGAGTGGTCTAGGTGTTTCCCAACAAGGTGTGGTGGGAAAGGAATGGAGTGTCCCAGGTAGGTCCCAGTGGACTGGGATGGGTGAGGGACCCCATGTCCCGTCTCCGAGGAGAGGGAATGGGGCTGGGCTGAGGCCCAAGGTGCCCGAGATCCCGTCCCAGGCCCCTGAAGGTTCCATGAGTGAACACCAGGAGGTGAGCCTAACCTGTGCCGTAGGGCCAGCTGTTCAGAAGGATCCCATTTTGTCATTAGGACTTAAGCGGGTGGCTGGTGATAGCGTTCCGCCGGGCCTGGTGTCTGGTAGTCTCGCTCTACAGCGGAGGAGGCGGAAATCCAGGCATAGGGTTGAGAGGGGGCTGCGGGCCCCAGTGGAGAACCTGGAGGGTCAGGGGTCAGCTCTGAGAGCAGAGACCCCCAGGAATGACCTTGGTGAGACCATTTCTGGGCTGGGAGGAATCCAGACTCTGTCAGATGGGCAGAGGTCAGGAGACCTGCGCCAGCCAGACTCTTGTGTGGCCCTTGGGGAAGGTGTTTCCCTGGTGGGGGGTAGGTGTGCCCCCCAGGAAGTCCTGGTGCGCCAGGCAAGGATTCAACCGTAGGGTGGTGACTCTGGGTTGGATGATCAGGTTCAGGGGGTAAACTCTGACCTGATGGGGAGTACGTGTGCTCCCAAGGAAGTCCTGGTGCGCCAGGCAGTGGTTCAACCGCAGAGTAGTGACTCTGGGTTGGATTGCCAGATTCAGGGGGTAAGCTCTGATCTGGTAGGGGGTAGGTGTGCTCCTAAGGAAGTCCTGGTTCGCTGGGCAATGGTCCAGTCTAAGGGTGTCGTCCCTGGACTAGATAGACAGGTTCAGGGGGTAAACTCTGATCTGGTTGGGGGGGCGGTTAGTGTGCTCACCCCCCGTGTGAAACTTCTGGTGGCTTCTCCCGAGGTGGGGAGACGCAGGACTCTGGAAGTGGGGTTCAGGGAGGGGGAAGCCCGCCCCGGACCCCGGTGCAACCCAAGGGTGTCTTCCCTAGGTTGGGTGGTCAGTCGCCAGGTAGTGATCCTGGGCTGGCGAGAAAGTTGTGCAGGGCTGCTGTACCCAGCACCCTGGCAAGTGTGGATTCTGGTGATACCCCTCCTAGGAGAGGAGGGCGGGATCCTAGAAGGAGGGGTAGAGGGAGGAGAGCCTCGCCTCTAGCCCCTGTAGAACCTATGGGTGCGGACCCTAGGTTGGTGGATCAGTGGCAGGGTAGAGCCCCTGAACTGATCGGAAATGGAGTGGAGACAGGTTGCTTTGCACCTGGGGCTACCGCCCCCCACTCATTATGGTTTCAGAGACCAGAGGCTCCTAGATGGCCTGGGGCCTGGTTCTGGCCATTGGCAGCTAGAGAATCCCCGTGGGTTGGTCTAGGCTGCCTGGGACGCATTGACAGAGAGATCCCAGTGGAGTCAGGAAGGCGTAGAACTGGAACATGCCCCTGCTGTTGTGGGCCTGGGTCCTTGTTCTATCGCCCCAATCAGGGAAGTACATCAAGGTATTGATTGTTCTCCCCTGGCTTTTGGCTGGTAGGGGGTTGTGTTGGACTTTTGGCCATACGCATGGTCATCCCTAGTCTTTTTGCCTCCTTCCTCCTGGTTTTTCTGACCTCTCGCTGTTGGCTCCAGGACTCTGAGCACTTTATCACTGCTGACCAGTGCTAAAGTGCAGGTGCTCTCCCATCTAAAGTTGGTATGATTGGCTTATACCTAATTGGCATATTTAATTTACCTATAAGTCCCTTGTACAGTGGTATCTCTATACCCAGGGCCTGTAAATTAAATACTACTAGTGGGCCTGCAGCGCTTCTTGCGCCACCCACTGAAGTAGACTTTCAAACCTGTCTCAGGCCTCCTAGCGCAGGGCCTGTGTGCGCAGTTTTCTGCCACAGGGACCTGGCATCTAAATTTACTTGACAGGCCCAGAACTCCCCTTTTACTACATGTAAGTCACCCCTAAAGTACGCCCTAGCTAGCCCTATGGGCAGGGTGCCATGTATGTAGAAAGGCAGGACATGTGCCATATTGCATGGCCTGTCCTAGTAGTGACAAACAGCCTAACTTGGTGTCTCACTGCTGTGAGTGCTGCCTTTTCATAGGATTGCATTAGAAATGCCCTGCCTTGTGTGTAAGGGGTATTGTCTGATTTATGAGGGGTAGCGTAGGCGTGTTTGGTATGGTTGTGATGGTGATAATAAATACTGCTTACTGGTGTGGGTGTATTTTTTATTACTATCACAGAAATGCCACTTCTAGAAAGTGCGCATTTATCTGTGCTTATAATTCTGGTGTTTTGCAGCTTGACTCCAATCCACGTCTGGGCAGAGTGACAGTTGGGGCTTTGTGCATACTTTTCAGACAGCCTGTACACAGGGAGGGTGGAGGTGTCACCGAGGTGCATCTGCATACTGAATAGTCTTCCTGGGCTGAGAGAAGGGGGAGGCGGGGCACACCTGCATTTGTAAAGACTGTGCCCTGGTCTCACACAATAGGGTCGTTAACCCCACACTGATGTTTGGAGCCTGTGCTGAAAGGAGAGAGGGGGCACTCCCAGAACCAGTTGTAACTGGCTGGAACCTCCTCTCCCTACCATTGTAAAACACTGTAAGAACTGACTATAAGTACAGGGGAATTTTCCCCACAATTTGAACATTCTTGGAACTTGAAACTGGACACAGGACGCTGATGAATGGACTCACCAGGAAACCGCCATGGACTGCTGCTGCTGTGCTGACCTGTGACCTGCCTGGTCACTAGGAGGAACTGCCACCATCTGCACCCCTTGTGCTGGCCTGTAGCTGGGCCCACCAGCCCTGTGCTCCTTCTTGTTTAGTTGTTCCCAGGACCAGGGTGCTGTGGCCCCTGACCCCTGCAACGATCTTTTACATCTTTGCCAGGAGGGAGCGCGAGGTGCCCCCCTCCCTCTTTAAAGGATTTCCCTGACTTGGGCCCCCCCATGGAGAGGGCCGGTGGAGGCCCGGGGGGCCCCCCAGTGATCACGGGTCCCAGAAGGGGCCCGTCAAAAATTCAGAGAGGGTGCGTGCCGCCCCTCTCGGTCTGCCATGTTGAGGGAGGCCCCCGTTTTTGCGCAGAGGAGCGCCGGGGGCCCCATTAGTTGTTTTAGGCACTGGAAGTGCCTCCCCATCAAGACAGGTACTTTTAAATGGACCAATATGTTCCTAATCTAAAGTTCTTTCTACAGACTTTGCTATTATGATATATTGCCTACCTGTTCTATGATGCTTTTACATATGTGTGCACATGTTCCTTTTATGGGCGTGACTTGCTAATATGTTTCCCTAACTTGCCATAGGCTTTCTAATGTTCCTACTATGGGCGTTTTATGATATTCTTATGACAAGTGTTCTAATGTGATTACGTGTTTCCTGACTACTGCTTATGTTGCAGAATACTGAGTAACCTGTGTGTTATGTATGACTACTGCTAGTTTGCAGAGTAACTAATGTGTAACGTTCTGACAACTGCTAAGGTAGCAGGATAGTACTATTATGTGATGTTGGTCTGATAATTACGTTGTGTACAATACAGTATATTTTCATATAATCTGGTGTTGTGTTTCCTTTGTGGTGGGGATATCGCGTCACAGGTGTGTGTGTGTTGTGCAAACGCTTTACACATTGCCTCCGGGTTAAGCCTGACTGCTCGTGCCAAGCTACCAAGGGGGTGAGCAGGGGTTATCTTGGACGTGTAACTCCCTTGCCCTGACTAGAGTGGGTAAGTTCTGCCTGGCTGAGGTGCATACCCTAGCCAACCAGAAACCCCATTTCTAACAACCAGTATATGACTTATCAAGTCCCAGAGATAAAAGAGAGTCACACAGTCACACAGTCACATATGCAGGTAGGCTACACAGATGGCAGTGGACTGACACCTCAGAGCCACTGATGCAGATGGCAGGAGCTGGTCATACACAATGCTCAGGGTGATACTGACACTCGCATCCATTGTATGGCCAGGAAGGAGTCACACATTTGCCTATGTCATTAGTGGATCACTACATTACTGACATGGAGAGGCATGGAACAGGGAGCTTTACATCCAATGACCGTTATGCATGGAGACACATCTACAAAATATACTCTGCCAGGGTGCCAATTTACCATATCCTAATGTTGATACACATGTAGTATGTACTACAATGCCACTCCAATTTTTAAGGCAAGGCAAGTCCCAGAATACAGTCATTACTCACCCCACTGTGGCTGCTGTGCTGCCCTCAAATGCCCATGCAGCTCAGGGTAGGCCACTGCCAAAATGCAGTCCATTAGAGGGGTCAGGGTCCAACGAGCACCCCTCCCTCTTTGGGAGGACATCCCCAGCTGGGTGTCCGGGCTCTTCTGGGCCCAGCATTTCAGGTCCTTCCACCACTTGCAACAATGGGTGCTCCCCTGGGCATGGACCCCCAGGGTCTGCACTTGCGTGGCGATGGCACCCCATGTACCCTTCTTCTGATGGACGTTGACCTGCATGGGTGACACAGACAGAAGGAGAAAGTCAAGTAGACAGGCACCATGCCAACAGCAGTGGACTATAGACATCAAACCCTCTAAATGCCCACACAAACCCATCCTAACGCATCACATGCATTATTTCCATGCCCCCTGACCAGAACACGTACGGTATTCACCCTCACACACACCGATGTCACACATGAATATGACATTGGGCTCACCTGCTCCTCAGGTGCCCCATACAGCTGCCCATACAGGGATAGGACCCTTTCTGCCAGCTTCTCCAACTCTTCTTGGCTGAAGGCTGGGGCCCTACCACCTGCAGGATGTAGCATGATAGCTCCCAGAGACAGTATACAGCAACTCACGTAGAGGAGGTCTTGCTCGCAGGTGTGTCAGGAGTCAAGTGAGCAATGTTGCGGAAAATGGTGGTCTCGGCCGCCGCGTACAGGACGGTCACCACTGGCAGTGATCACCATGGGCCCCAGTCCTCCATAGGCAGCAATGTCAACCAATGAAAAGTTGCACGTCGGTTGCGACCGCCTACTGCCATGACGACATACATCGCTGGACTTAGGTCACTTCCATCTGTCCAGTGCTGCAGGCCTCATGGTAGATGGTATCCTTATAGTAGGTGGCACAGCTGTTAGTAGCACAGGTCCAGTGTCAGTGCGCAATCAACAGGGAGTCTCAGTGGCTCACAAGGGAGTGTAATCAGGAGAGGGTCACTTCCTGGTAGTGGGTTTGGTCTTGGCATCTGCTCTAGCCGGATGTCTGGATGAATGTCCACGTTTGAGGGGTTCTTCAGCTATGGAGGGAGGGGTGCCTGAGGCCTGGGGTTCCACTGGCAGGGCCTCCACTCCACTAGCAGCCGCAGATGTAGATGGCTCTGATGTGATGTGCCTAGTGGAAGGGGCCTTCTAGTGGGTGGCAGAAGCACGCAGGGTGGTGTTGATGTCCTTGAGCACAACTGCAATGGTGGTATGGTGAGCCTGTCACTGCTGCATGACCTCCTGGTGGTATTCCCTCTGCAGCCTCTGGTTTTCCCCCAACATGGTTATTATCTGGCCCATCCAGTCCCATCATGTCCTGGGATTGATGATATGCTCCCAAGACTTGGGAGATGGCCTCCTGGTCAGGTGACTCTCTTTGCTGCTCTAACATAACGAGTGTGTAGGATGTAGATATCAGGTCTCTTCCGGCCTGTTTGGACAGAGTGTAGGTCGCTGGTTAGGTGGTCTACTTCATGGACATGGAGAACGGTCGTGCCATTTGAGTGTATTGAGGGGTGAGTGGGAGAGTTCCCTTTACGGACTAGGCGGTCTCACACACATTGTAGTGTCATGCTTCATCATATGACCACCTAGCCCCACCCAGATAAGATGATACTACCTGGGCGGACTCAACCTCGTTGTTAAATGTGCTCTGAGGGAGAGCTGAAATTGTATCCTTCTGGATAAATAAGGGGATCCAGTTGAAAGAGAAATAGATATTAAAATTACCTCACAAATCACCTATTAGATATAATACTTGTGAAGGTGTTTGTTGGTAAGATTAAAAAACAGTATGGGACAAACTTGAATATAATGATTCAAGGTGTTTTACAAAAAATTGAGACCAACATGTTTCTGCCCTCTCCTAAAGCCGAAAACGGTCTTGGGCATTCTTCAGGGTCAAGGATCCCTAATGTATGAGGGGCTGGAGGATTACCCTTTGATCCTCCTCTAAATGCTTTTAAAAAAGCAACAAGTATACGTGACATGATTGGCCATACACTCCCTTGTGTTGGGACTCCTATAAACAAACAAACTACCCGGTGGCATTTGCCACCCCCAATTGGACATTACCCCTGTGGTAACTGTAGCATTTGTCAATTCTCAAAAAAGACTACTGAATTAGAACTAGGACTACAAACTGTTTGGGAACTGAGAACACTCTCTAACTGCAACATCAAGAATGTGATTTATATGAACAAATGCCCTTGCCAGTTTAAGTATATTGGCATGACCACAAGGAGAGTAGGCACAAGCATATGTGAACACAAAAGCACTATCAGGTGCCAACAGGACGCCACCAGACTTACAGACCACTACATTAAGAACAACCACTCCCCTGATGACATGGAATGGGTTGTCATAGACAAACTAAATGACACAATAACTATTATGAAACAAAAACTTTTACACGATGAACATAGATGGTCTGGAGATTATGCGCACACACCACAGGACTCAATGAGGACATTCAATGGTCAACCTTATACGATTAACCATCCAATCTAAACACCCGCCCCACCTTTCCTTCCCTACCTCCTTCATTTCCCTTTTCTTTCTTGTCTTAATTTATTTTTCTTTCTTCCATGTTCTATTTTTCCATGTTTCTTCCCTTCTTTTCTCATCCATTATAATCTAATATTCTGCCTGTTTGTTTTGTTTATTTATATTACATTATCTATCTCAGGAGCCATCCCTGGCTGTTGATATTTTCATGTGAGTCAAACAATTAGGACTTATTATTTGTTAGTTCCAAACACTAAGCTCTTTTTAAGCCATAATAACCTCCTGTCTTCACTAACCCTTGTTCTTCAATAGAGTGTGACAAATAGGGGCAACTCCCCTCCCCGCTTTCCCAGACTTGAGGCTAATAGCTTCTATTCCACAGGATAAGAGACTCTTATTTAATTCAATTACTGAGAGCTTGACAAACAGTCTAGCATAAGGATTTAGAATAACTTTCATGATGTCCATAAAGTAGACCGCTTAACCAGCGACCTACCCTCTGTCCAAACAGGCCAGAAGAGACCTGTTCTCTACGTTCCCCACACTCATTGTGTTAGAGGTTCTTGGGTACGGGAGATTGTGTGGGGCCAATACACTCCCAATACTCTCTTCTTGTGTTGTAGTAAAGTATCTTGGCTGCCCCAACCTCTAGCCCACAGGTCCTCTCCCGTGCCCCCTGCCCCCATGTGCCTGTGCCCCTGCCACGGTGTGCCCATTCCCTCTCTTGGGTGTCAGGGGGTGACTCAGGTCCCTGTACTGTAGGGCACACAATTGATTTTACAGTCCTTGGGGCACTAGTTTGGGGATGAAGGGTTGGCTGTGATGTTGGTGCCACAGATGGGGGGGTTTGATGTGGGCAGGGTGAGGCAGGGAGTGGTAGATTGACCAGGGTCCCCAGATGGGCCAGGTAGGTTATCAATGTCCAGACATCCTGCAGCATTGCCTCACTGAGGCCTTCATCCTGAGGAGGTCTGGCTGTCTCTGGTATTCCCTCCGTTGTGGCAGTGGAAGGGGTACCTGTGGATGGAGTGATAAAGGGTTAAATGGTGGGGGGGTGATTGGTTGTCTGTTGGTCTGATGCATAAAGTGGCTTGACTTGATTCCCAGCAATGGCAATGACAGGTGCAGCTATGCTGACAGAGTTTGTGGATGGTGGATTGTGAGATGCGTACCATGCTCCATTTGGGTTATTTTACATTGTGTAGTGCCATTGCATTGCAGTCATTGTGATGTTGTGGTCTTCAGTCGAAGCATCCAATTGTTGTAGCTAGTGCAATAGTCATACATGCAAGTGTTGTGATGTGGAGTGCACATTGCAGGTATTGCTATGGATGGGCTAGTGCATTGTAGGAGTGGTAGTAGTAGTTATTGGCTGTGCTGTCCATTCACTTGGCAGGGAGTGTGTGGGCATTGGGCCAGGGTGGTCGTGTGGCATGAAGGAGAGGGGCATTAGGTGATAAGGTGGGAGGTGTAGTGGGAGATGGGATGAATTGAGGAGTGTTTGGGTGGTGAGGAAGCATGCTGGACGGGTCGCTTAGTGCCAGGGGAGTGTTAGTTACTCACCAGGGTGCAGTCCTCCGGGTATTCCAGTCAGGCTCTCAGGTTAGTATATCCATGACCTTCTCCTCCCATGATGTGAGCTCTGGGGGGGGAGGTGGGGGGCCCACCACCAGTCTTGTGCGTGGCTATCTGGTGTCGTGAAGCCATGAAATGCACCTTCCCCCATAGGTCATTCCACCTTTTCCTGATGTCCTCCCTTGTGCTTGGATGGCTGCCCATTGAGTTGACCGTGTGGACTATTCTCTGCCAATACCCAGTTTTTCTGGCTATGGATGTTTGCTTTACCTGTGCTCCAAATAGTTGTGGCTCAACCCTGATGATTTCATCGATCATGACCCTTAACTCATCATCACTAAAGCATGGGTGCTTTTGACGTGACATGGTGGTTGTGTTATGGGTTGGGGTGGGTGTTGTGAGTGCTGATTGTTTATGGTGTTTGCGTATGGTTGTGATGTGTGTATAATGTTGTTTGTGCAGTTGTGTGGTGTGTGATGAATATGAAGTGTAAATGTGCCTATGGTGTATGAGTACTCAGTAATAGGTTTGTGGCTTCTTGGTGTATGTGCTGGTCATTTTAGTCGCAAAGGATTGTGGGTTGTGTGGGGATGTGTTATTTAGTGCAGTGAGTAGGTGTGTCTGGCATATGTATGTGTGTCAGTTGTGGGGTATTCAAACTGTCCAATGTTGTGTTGTGTTCTGGCAGGAGTGTATTCTGAGTGCGGCCGTTCAGACCACCAATGGTTTTCCGCCATGGTAGACCTGCTGTGGGGATTTGCAGGTCGTAATCTGGTGGGTGGAAGGTTGTCGGCCTGTCGCTGCTGGTGGTGGAGCCACCTCATTGCCGCCCTCCTGAGTCCTGGCGATGTTATTTTTGTGGCTATATTTTGGTGGTCTTCATAGAGTGACTCCTCCTACGGCAGTCGGATTACCACCAACATGGCGTTTTTTTGATGCCCGCCACTGTGGCGGTTTGGCAATTAGATCACCAAAGTCATAATGAAGGCCGGAGTGTCCACCCTTGGGAAATTACTTACTTCTCAACCTGTACTGCTCTACACACATCTCTAGGACAACACATCCCTCCTGGCCTCCTGTTTTCATTGGTGTTTCCAATTCTATTACCCCTTGTTCTCTGTGCATGAACACCATCAGGAGAAGTCTAGACAAACCCCATCTGTAGCCATATCTGTGAGAAGAATGTGTTGCATTCACCATCCCACCATACAGAGCAGGATAGCCAGGAGTCTCTCCCTAAAACTAAGACGATGGGACCTATCAAACAATATTTGATAGTATTTAGTAATTTTCTTCAACATTTCACCTTTGTGTGTATTGAGAATTACTTTTTAATAATTTGGAAAATTAATTCTAATTAACAAAGCATTACAAATAATAGAAATTAATTTGAACCATGTTCTTAACAGCGTTTTTTATCTAACATTTAATAATCCATTGCTTCACATCACTTTTCATCAAATATCCTTTCATTTAACACATTTCTGGCATTATCTCTTTCCCTTCATCCAGCCGCATACCTGTGAAATTACATAAAAGTAACACTATTATTTTAAGCTGCATTTATATATGTCCTTTTAATTTCTTTTTTTGACTTTAGGAATTTTTATTTGATAATCAAGAAAAAGTACTACAAAACAAAGCATTGCAATAGTGGCTATCTAACAAAAAAGAAAATCTGATTTTATAAACCTTTAAATGCACTGTAAAATACATCAAGGCATAATACTAGACTGTGAAGATAAATTGCAAACAATAAATATACGAATTCGGAGCTAACTTTAAGGAAAATACAAAAAGCAAAAGGGAGAAAAAGATGTAAAAGGTGTCAAAAAGATCCATACACAAAAATCATACAAAATATAGCAAAATACAATAAGAAATTATTGGAAATGTAACGACACAAGTATGTAATATCTAAATTATTGATTAAATTGATTGAATTCTAGAAATTGATAATGTCATTAAGATGATTTAGCAACTTCATTGTGTCTAACTATACACTTGCTATATTAGCTTTAGTTATATAGTAAAAAGCAACTACAATGTGTCATTTTGCATGGACATTTGAGGCAAATAGCAATTAAAAGAATTGATTTATGAACAAAACATATTTCAAACCTATAAAATGATTTACCTTTCAAGGGAAGACATTCAAAATATTCAGCTAAATTCCTTAAAAATATATTTGGAAAGAGGAGCATTGGTTTGAAATATAGTATTAATCTTTTCTCAAACAACTTTTCAAAAGGACTTAACTGTATTACATTTGAAGATCAAATGTGTATATTTTTCAAGTGAACCAGAGCAAGACCTGCAAAAAGCTAACATTGTGGCATTAACATTATTTAAAGAAACAAAGGTAAATACTCCCCTGTTGTCAAGAAAATATGCAATTTGAGTAACACTGGCAGCAATAATCTTTGACAATATTTTACACCAAATTAGTGGTGTAAATATTTTGACTAATGATTTTTTTTTTCCACACAATAACATAGATTATATTTTAAACTACGTGTAAAAGGTTTAGGGAATGGAATCCCTACATATGTATTGTTTCAATGCACCAAATTAATTCATAGCTTATAATCTTTTCTTTAAAGCCAAAAGTGTTTAGGGAAGATTCCTTGACTTGCTCAAAAAAAAGTTTACACCCAGAAGCATTGTAGAATTTTCAGACTTCTCGAAAGAAGACAAGAAGGAAACGGTCAGGAATATTCGCATTTCTATATAGCATACCATTGTCAGCTTAAGCAGAATACTTCATTTCTATATTTCCTGAGTGGAATCCTTCAATATTAGTGCATTGTCACTAAAACTAGGAAGCTTTCAAGAGATTAAAATAGAAATATGATAAGAATAATGGCATCCCTGTCTGCCATCCCTTTTAATAGCACAAATGGGGAACTAATGTTGATCGCAAAATAGAAGTGATTGGAGACATATTACACGAAAACAGTGTTTAGAAAATGCTACCTCTCCCATTCCATCTTAAAGCCTTTAACATAAAATACAAATTAAGCTGCTCAAAGGCTTATTTAGCATTCAAAGATGATGTTGCGAAGGGAGATTTCATCAAAGTTGCTCTGCTGCTTCTATTTAAAAATGGTCCAACTTCATCATATGCCAGTGAACCCTTAGCAAACCTATCTTGCTATGCTTCAATACAATTAGGAACAAAGTTTTGTGACCACATGGATAGAGCTATAGCAGATGTTTTGGAATCATTATTACTAAAGTATATTGGCCCATAATGCTTAAAACTGGACCCATCTTTCCCAGATTTAAGATGAAGACATATCATGCATTATGCAAAGGTACCTTGAGGATTAGTAGTAGCACAAAGATTTTCATATGGGGTAAACCTTTGGGGGCTAATAAGTAAGTCGAACATGAATAAAGGTCTAAGGAAAGACGATCCGCCCCAGGGGAATTTTCTTCTTTATAAAGCATAATTGCATTCAGTATCTCTCCCAGAGTTGAATTATCATCTAAAGAAGAAAGACAGGAGAAAATATTTATTAATTCCATTTATGGGTGGAAAAGAATCAGGGTAATGCAATATAGAATATAATGTAAGGAATGGATCAGCAATATCCTTACAGATTGTTTTAAGACTTCCATTCTCTTCATCAGTAATTGAGTCAATAATGTTGCCATAGTATTTTTCTCTAGGGATAGACAAATTAAAAACTATTTACACTGTAGGTGTTAATATTTCTTAAAATATAATTAGCATTTGAAGCTGAGCCTTTTTTCTTTAAAAAACAAATCAAATATTATAGTCTCTTGATGAAACCATCATGTATTGTGCACAGAGATATAAATATTTATTGATTTAAAAAAAGCCATCACTAAAGTTACAATGTCCTCTATTAAACCTTTTCATCTTTAAATATTGCTGAATTAAATATCCATATATTATCACCTTTTTTGAAAAATGCAGATAAAAATCCAAATTAGGGGGAGCATGATCTGGAATCATAATACAACTGATTTAAAAAATCAATGAAAAAGCAGAGAGGTTTTTATGTTGAAATAATAGAACAAATTATAGTCTAATATATATTGAGAATGAATAACCAGAGAATAAAATTTAAATTGCTTTACCTTAGGACTGCAAATTCTGGAGGCATTCCAATGTACGCTTTGTGTTATAAAGCTATTAAGACATGTATGCATTTTATTAGGAATAAATTCCTATCTAAAAGGTAAAGAGGTACATTACAATCACCTGCCACGATTAAGTTGTTGATACCACGTTGTAATAACTTGTCATTATTAGAAGGCCAAATTAAAAAAATTACAACATAAGGAACTTAAATATTAGGAATAGACTACAAATACAATTTCTGGGACTCCAAATCTCTTTTTACAGTGATTTGTGCAATGTAACCACCTGGGATAAATCTTTTTGATGTTTAAACAGATTATGTTGACCTTTGATATTTTATCAGGTTATACAAACTGTCTCCTACTCCTAACATATATATACACCAAACACTTGTCCGAGATGGAAGACACAGCACACAAATTCCTTGTACCACAGTTTAATGGCACCAAACAGCAGAACACATTTTGGCTATGCAGTTTGTCAAGTTACAGGATACTTCCATGTACCATCAATATAACTTGGACTGCTAAACAACAAATAAAACATACTGTTGAGCGATCCAAAGGACATAAAGAAAATACTGAAGTGTTACCGACATACATAAATACATGGTAAAATGCCATATTAATTCTCATTACATAGTAAGCAATGATTGGGAAACTATTTATTCAATTACAATTCTGATAAACATAAAAATGCCTCATATTATAAGAAAAATTTGGTTACTCATGTTTATTAAAGTAGCGGATTGATTACTCCATTACTGTTTTGTATTGTTTCTTTCAAAGTAATGGTAGCCCTTACAGGCACATGTGAGAACTCGAGTACTAAGTGCTTAAAACATACCCATGTGTTGCTTAATTCAAGCAATAGTACATAACTATAGGGGCATATTTCTCTGATCAAGGTTGATGGGTCATGCATGGTCCCAATCGAGCAAGTGAGGAGTGTCTAGTTCGCATGAAAAATTATTGTCAAAAAAATCTAGAAAAAATTGCAGGCAAGTTCCAAAAACATATTTAAACAAGTAGGATAATGACATCATAGATAGTTATTTCATTCTTCATATCATATCATATCTGCTATAATAGCTCCATATTGTTCTCCAAGGATCAGATCATTGGAAAGGCCCCACCAGTGTTAACATTAGTGCACAAAAGTGTGCAAAATGTGCAGAAACACAATCAGATATAAAAACCTGAAATACATGAATGAATTAGTCACCAATGTGTACAGCCAATCCTTCTTCCCCACCATTCAATCCATATCGGAATATTTAATTCAATTTCATTATATAGCGAGATTCCATCACTCTCAGCGGTCTCTGTTACTATCATGGTAATGGTAGAAATGCCTTGCTACTAGACAATTAGGATTGTGGTATTTATATAGAACGTTTGTGCTCTAATCTCCTCTTTTTAACATGTATTTTGGTACTGCCAACATACTATAGGCTGCACGGTCATTCAAGTACATATACCACAAAATCAGATTTACAAGTAATATGTTTCATGAGTTTTTTCATTTGCCTGTTGATAAGGGGTAGGAATTACAGTTTTCATTGTACCCACACCATTTCCAAGGGCTACATTTGTAAAATACAGGTTTGGGGTCAAGCCAAGTAGAATTTGTGTGGTATATAACTGTGTGACACCATAACTCTTATTGATCTAGGTTTTCTATATGGGATAGCAAGGCAATCTCTTAGGCTCCTTCTTATAATCTGCTCAGTTTTTGACCTGATTCCAGTGTTTCTTGATTAGATCTCTAATCTTATATCAATGCTTGTTAAGTGTGGTGAATAATCTGGGTGTACTAGAGTCTTCCTGGATAGCCCTATCCTTAAACAGTGCCTGTTCCTATGTGGTGTCCTTAATCTTGTTTTGAGCTTGTTCTAGAATTATGGATGGATACTCTCTTTGAGAACATCTCTCCAGGATGTGGCCACTTTCCCCTGCAAACTCCATGTTGCCACTACAATTACATCAAGCCCTTAGGAGTTCTCCATATGTGACACTCCACTTTAAGGAGCTAGGGTGATTACTTCTAGCAGATAAAACGCTGTTGCCAGCTGTTTCTTTATGGTGTAGTGATGTAATCAACTTGTTATTTTGTAGTGACAACATGGAGTTTGCAACGGAAAGCGCCCACATTCTGGAGGGATTTTCTCAAAGAGTCTGTCCATCCATAATAGAAATAAAGCCTCGGGGAGGGGGTGGTCTCTGGTGCTCAAAAGAGCCGATGAAGGGGGCCACACTGCCCCCCTCCAATATGTTAAAAAAGCCCCGGGGAGGAAGGGGTGTCTGAGGCTCAAAAAAGCCGTAGGGGTGAGGGCCCCATGCACACCCTTCTATTTTTCTTTAATACCTCATGCCCCTGGGACCTGGCCTACTCAGGAGCTACACTGTAAACAAGCAAACGTGTACAGTACTTGTTTTTTTCTCCTTTTGAGTTTTCACCTCATTCATGGACTCTCCTTTTCTGTGAAAAATTATAAAAGCTTTTTTGTCCCCTCGTGAGGGCCCCAGGACCTGTGCTAGGGGACCCGGTTATTTCTACCCTGTCCCCTTTTTCTTTTATTAACTTCTTTTTGGGACTCAGCTGAGTCCCATACCCAAAGTGGCTGCCAACATTTCCTAGTTGAAGCGTTGACAGCCGATCAGATCTCTGCGTGAGATCTCTAGAATCTGTGGAGCCTACGCATCCCTAGATTACAAATTAATTTTTTTCTTTAATAACTCCATAACTACTGAACGGATTGACACCAAATAACAAAAAGCACAATCTGCTCACCAAGATCTATCTTCCTGCCAAATTTTGTGTAATTCCGTTCAGCAGTTCGGGCTGTAGTCATGTCTAAAAAGCCAATGGGAAATTGCATAGGGAAAACGCATTCTGGGACCCCCCACTTGATGAATCACCCTAAAACTATCAAGACAGCAGATGAAGTGAGTGGCATACTAATTTTGAAAATTTCGTGAAAATTCATAAAATGGTGCTATAGGATTTGGCAAAACGAAAAATGCTTTTCCTATGGTATGTAGGTCCTATCTGTCTATCTATCTATCTATCTATCTATCTATCTATCTATCTATCTATCTATCTATCTATCTATCTATCTATCTATCTATCTATCTATCTAATATTTATATATATATATGTATTGGTGGAAATAACTATATTGTACGTTTTTTGCGGCACATAAGTTCTTTAATTCGTCCGTACATTGAGAGATACTCTTGCTCTTACACACTCTAAGATGACCATCGCGACTACTATCTATCCCTTGGTTTAGTGTATAAAGTCACGAACACTCAGAGGGCACATTTATGTATTTACTGTTAGGAACATGTGGACCTGTGGGAATCTTCATATGGTATGATTTTGGTGATTTATGATTTTTAACTTGTCCGTATACTGAGTGTTCCTTATGTTTCTATACACTCCACGATGGCCGCTGCGATTATTAGCAATCCAGATGCGGTACGTCTTTTGACCTATGGAACTTAGGACCAGATGTAGCAAAATTTTGCGAGTCACAAATGGCTGAATCGCAATTTGCGACCCCGCAAAATCGGAAATGGGATGCAAAACCCCATTTCCGAATCGCAAATAGCGACGCGAGCCATTACCGACTCGCAAAAGTTGCGACCCCATAGTGCGACCCGCAAATAGGAAGTCGCAATTTGCGAGTCGCAAACCATATGAAAAAGCCACTCGCAAATTGCGACTAGTCGCAAAAAGCACATTTTGCACACCCAATTTACCACTAAGTCAGAGCAGGTGGTAACCAGAACCAAAGTATAAAAGGAGACCCAGAAGGCACTTGGGTTACTCAAGATGGCGGAGATATATGTGATAGCAAGGAGAAGGAGAGTCCATGCCGCACAGCAGAGGGGGAGGAGGAGGAGCCAGAGACAAGAGAGGATATACAGAACCAGGCAGACACTTTTCCAACAAACAGAGGAGGAGATATATGATAAATACAGACTCAGCAGTGCAGCAATATTAGAATTAATAGATCTACTCAATCCGCAGCTGCAACGCCAGACTGTGCGCGGCAGCGCCATCCCCACACATGTGCAAGTGCTATGCTCACTGCACCTCTTGGCCTCGGGTAGCTATCATGGGGTCATTGCTGTGGCAGGTGGGGTATCCCAAAGTGCACTCTCATGGTTCTTCAGATGTTTCTTAGATGCCATACTCACACACATGTCCAGATACATATACCTACCCAGGAATGAGGCAGAAATCAACAGCACCAAGTTGGAATTCTACAGGATTGCCAACTTCCCTCATGTAATAGGGTGTGTAGACGGGACACATATACAAATCTGCCCTCCTGCAAATCTGGAATATCTGTTCCGCAAACGGAAGTGTACCCACTCACTGAACATCCAGGTGGTATGTGACGCCCATTATGTCATCACTGACATTGTAGCCAAATTTCCAGGGAGTACACATGCCTCCTACATTTTCAGGCACAGTGGGATACACCAACGCCTAGAACGTGGGGAGTTTGGAGACGGATATCTCTTAGGTATTGCTGAATACACCCTGCAACCATACACACAGGTCATTGTAGAAACCATCCATGCCCTGCTAACATTGTCCATTTATGCCAAACAGGTGACAGTGCATATGCGCTACGACCATGGATACTTACCCCGTACTTAACACCCAGCAATGAGAATGAGAGGCGATACAACAGTGCACATAGGAGGACCCAAAATGTCATAGAGAGGACCTTTGGACTGTTTAAGGCAAGATTCCGATGCCTCCACAGAAGTGGAGATGTGCTCCAGTATGCCCCAATAACAGCATTCAAGATCGTTGGCGCATGCGCTATCCTGCACAACATTGCCACCAGACGTGGGCTACATCTCACCCCTGAAGACCCAGATTCGGAGGATGACGAGCAAGAGCTACCACATCGCCATCATGGGGATAGAAGCATTGCAAATCAAGGCAGACAGAGACGGGACCACATTGAAAACCAATACTTTGGAAGGTATGTGCTAACTGTCACCACACACACTAATGTCACACACAAAGAGCCCAGTTGTGAAGTGGAACAAACAAGAACTTTTATTAAGTGAACCTAAGTAATTATGAACTGAACTTTTGGGAAGGGGCTATAAATGTCCACCTGCAATGAGGACACATTCACCTCATGTGCCTCAAGTGTCTGCAAGTGCATAGGCTCAACTCCTCCACCTGGGACGCCCAGCATGGCTAGTGCTTGGAGTGTCAGCAGATCCCTGACGTGCACTGCCACTCCTCAATACCCTTGTGTCCGTGGCAGATGCACTACTGATGGTGGAGCCCTCCTCACTATCTTGAGGTGTGTCTGCCGTGCCCCTAGCCACCTGTCTTGCCTCCATCATGTCCACAACGTGGCTAATCTGACCCTGTCCCCAAGCCACATCCCCTGCAAAGTGGCCCAAGTCAACCTGCAAACTGACTGTACGGCGTGACAGCCCTGTGGTGTTGACTGCCAGGCGGACGATTGATGCAGCCATGTGGTCCAACCGGTGTATGAGTTGCCGCTCATGGCGCCTTGCACTTTCTCTCTCTCTCTGACACTAGTTCAGTTACAAGTTGAAGGATGGAGAGTGCAAGGTCACCAACATGATTGTTCAGGCTTTGGAAGTCTGTGTGCATCTGTGCCAGCCCTGTGGTGAAATTCCACTCCATACGCTGCATGGCCCCTGATATAACTCTCATCTGCCTTGTTTGCAGGCGCTGACCACTGATGAGGGCTGCTTATGCGGCGGACATGGAAGAGTCACCTACATCCTCCTGGGACACTGCAGGGACATGGACTCGGCGTTTGCGACTCAGTGGAGCATCAGGGTCCTGCTGTATGGCACTGTGGCTGGGACCGGGTGCTGTGTCGATCTCCCCAATGTCCATTGGTGCAGCTGGAGGGGACTGTGGTTGGGTGGTGCTAGGCCCTGTAGTGGCTGCTCCTGACTCCTGTGCTGCCTGTTGGCTGCTCTCTGCACCCTGGATGGACTGGCTGGTGGGAGACCTGTGGGACATAGGGAACACACTGTCAGTATCTAACATCTGTTGTATGCTTCCTAATAAACTGTTGCCTATCAGCTGACTACTGAACTACATTGCCCATAATGCACCATTCTGGTGGTTGCAAGTCTGGAATGGAGCTAATTTGGTTGTGCATGCTGCTGTGTACTGGGTGGGTGGGGGTATGGCAGATATGGGTGTACATGCATGTTTCATGGTACTCACTTGTTGATGTTCCTGGCGCTGACGTGTCCAGCTCTCCCATTCCAGCCACTGCCTCAGGCTCAAGGGTCTGTTCCACACGTTCCTCCATGGGTGTGTGTGGTGGGACGGTGGATGGGCCTCCTCCTGTGCCCCTCATCTCCCGGAGGCGCTCTGCCACCCTCTCCTTGGTCCTGGAGCGCAGGTCATACCATCTCTTTTTGAGCTCCTCAATACTCCTGTGGCTTACCCCTATGGCGTTGACCTTCTCCTGGTGTCATTCCAAATCCTCCTTTTTTCAGACTCTGGCACACTCAGGGCAGCCCTTCCAAATAGCTGGTCATGGTGCTGGCAGCATTCATCTGTCAGCACCTCCAGTTCCTTTTCTGAAAACTTCAGTTTTCTCTTCCTGCCAGAGTCCTCCATTCTTGCTGCTGTTCCTCCAGGTGGTTGCACAGCGGTTGGAAAAGCGTGTGGTCCTCCCTCCTCCCAGGTGTATTTGTAAACTTCCTGGCTGTGATGTCATCAGCAAGAGCCAGGAAGTGTTTTCCAGACTGTTCTGCTGCACCTGCATGCAATTTGCGGCACAGTCGCAATTTGCGACACCCACTCGCAATTTGCATGTTCGTTTTTAGCGAGGTCGCAAAAAGCGACCTCGCAAACAGCGGACTCGCAATCTGCGGTGCGACTTCATTTGCGAGTCGCAAAATGAAGTCGCTTTTTCTTGTTGGATACCAGTTTGCGAGTCGGAAATTGAGAGTCGCAACGACTCGCAATTTCCGACTCACTATTCTTTAGCTACCTACATCCGGCCCTTAGTTTCCAGGTCGAGATGTCTCGCGCATTGATTGTTTAGACCTGAATATGACAAAACGGGCGGCATATTTAAAGTTTGCCTGCCCGTGTGGGATTTGGTTTGTCTGATTTCTGTGCCGGTCCACAAATGGGGGCAACGACGGGCCTTCGTCAATGACGGGAGCTTTTGTATCGATTGAACTACTTTTGGAAATTACAGAAGGTACTCTTGCTACCGCTATGTGTGAGTGCCATGTAGAGGAAAACTGTTTTGTATTTGGGTTTTAAGTTGGTAGAGGTTGATTCTGAAGGTTATATCAAATTTGAATTATCAAGACTTCGTATCAATATGGAGAATGAGAGTCTAATTTTGACAAAGAATCTTTAAATTAGATGAACCCAAATACTTCAAACTTTAGATATATATTTTCTCTTATGGATGAATTGAAGACTCCATTCAATTAGGTGATTTCATTGTGGAATATTGCTTACTGTTCTGATATAATATGGAGAATGTGGCATTTACCAATGAGCTTACTAGATGAAATTCTGTGATTTCAGCATCCATTTAAGTAAATATTTTGTAAGTTGTTCAGTGGTGCGTTTTTCTTTTTACACTAGATGTGCTACGGGTGACACCGAGAGCTTGAGGGAAAAGTATGAGATGACAAACCAGTCAGAAATGGATTAGGTATGTCTAAAATTGTTGTTATGTTTTTATTTGTCCGTTTCTATAAATATATATAACTATTTATATCTATGATTGTCCACAGGTGTGGATAAGTTATACTTTTTGAGTATGTAACATGTGGGAGTTTGTTTATTTTTGTTTGCGCTTTCAATGTGTATTGTGTGTTTATGTTACAGCCCTGAAGAAGTCCTATGTTGGAGGACGAAATGCGTTGGCTGTTGTTACCATAATTTTATACATTATTGAGAACAAGTGGAAGAAAATAAAGAGAAGACTTATCATAATCTCTCTTCAAAAGGATTGAACTTTTCAATACAGAATTTGTCTACTTGGACAAGTGGTGCACTGCCATTATTCTTTATGAATGTGTTCGTTTTCTCACCTTTTTTTAAAAGGTTTACACCTTAGCAGGAGGAGTTTGGTTTGAGTGCACACAGAGAATAATATACAATTTGCTCATGACTTTGTTGTAGATATATTGGGACAGGTGTGCGTTCTAAGAGCTTGCTGCATTTTTGGTTTGGGTGATTATATGTATATATATATAGATATATATGTCTATATATATCTATATCTATACATATATATAGATAGATATAGATATATATAAATCCTTCTGGCAATAGCCAGTAGGTATTTAAAGTTAGGACCAACTTTTCCCATAGACAAAGCATTTTTTGTTTTGCTAATAACTTTATCTTTGTTTGATGAATCTTCACAAAATGTTTAAAAAATATATTCTACATAGTCTAGTTCTGCATGGAAAGTTTTCATCAAACAGGGGCTGAAAAAAAGTGTGTCCCACAACACTTTTTCCCTACTCTGTGTATGTGGATTTTACATTCTTTAGACACGGCTACAGCCTGAACCGCTCAACAGAATTACACCAAATTTGGCAGGAAGACGTATCTTGGTTCACAGATCATGCTCTTTGGGATTTATCCCAGATTTTGGGATAAATCTGTTCAGTATATTCAGAGTTATTTCAGGTTACAAATATAGATATCTAGGGACACAGATTCTCCGCTGATCCACCTGCGGAGGGTCCACAGAACCAGGGGAAAAGCAAGGCCCTGAACAGAGGACCGCAACCTGACAGAAAAGTTGCAGCCACTATTTTGGTTGTCACATCTGTTGGAGATTAGGAAAGTGCAAAAACACACAAGGGCTCAGAATACAGGTACCCTGACCCTATAGGACACATAAAGTGTTCTTGGGCAAAAAACTGTCACATTTTTTTATACTTCCGATCCGCAGATCTGTAGATCCACAACGGGGCTCAGCGCCATCCCCTGTGTAAAATATCTTGAATGCAGTAGATGGGGACTTCATACTTCCTGTGGGGATGTGGGGTGAAGATATGCCAGCGGATAGAGGAAAAATGGCAAGCATCAATCTGAATCCTATATAGCACAATAAGGCCTGCTTTTTCAAAAGGAATCATTTGTTTACTGTGCACAGGAGTATCAAACTCTTTACATCATGACAAAGATCGGGTTAAGGACCAATGCAAAATGCAGGCATTGTAGAGCAGAGAGAGCAGATGACATTCACATGTTTCTGCATTGTCAGTTGATACAAGCTTGCTGGTAAGACATGGGTAAGACACCAACAGATATTCTTCAAATCAAATTGAAGGTAAGCCTTATGCTCATAATATTCAGTTGCTCGGACCAACTAGTACCCAGTACTACTTCCTAGCAATCGTCTGTTCTACTTGGTCTTCCTATCAAGGAGGGGAAGCTGCAGTAAAGGTTCCTAAAGTCTGTCCCGGTCACAGCGGAAAGGCTGGCCTCTGTGTTGTATGCATTTGAGATGGATACAAATGACCGTTCAGAAAAGAGACTGAACATGTGACAAGCGGTGTCGACTTGGATGTATAATGACAAAGGCTCATATTAGTTAATCAACACTTACTCTTCTTTATGGACAAAGTACCTGATTGCTTTCCTTAAGAATGTATAGGCCACCTATGTGTCCTATGATTACACCTGACTTCTGAGCCCGATACCCAGCCACGGTTGACTTAATTCGGAAATTGCCTGTAGCCTCAGTTTGTGAATTCATAACACCATGAAGTTGTGAGAGAGAGGTGTCATGGCAAAAGGTGAATAAGGATTTTTTTTTTTTAAGTAGTTTACTTTTCTTAGTTAGCAGCTATGGCCCTCATAAAATCATAAGAAATGAGGGCCCAGATTTACCAAAAAAAGTCATGCAACGAAGCACAGCACTAAATTGCAATGCATTGTGTGAAATGGAGAGAGAAGAACAGTGCCATATCTGCTGAGATAAGGCATTGTGTTTTTTTCTCTGCCTGCACTGGCACACTTTAGGCTGACATGAGCAACTCATACACCTTAGCACCCTAGTTCAAGGGTATACGTATTCTGCAAGGAATCGTTTTTACATTGGAAGGGGACTATTCCGGTACAAAAAAACTTTTAATAATTTTCCTGCTTTCAATGTGTGCTATAAATGTAAACACACATGCAAAGTTTGAACAACAAGGATTAATTAAAATATTTTATCTTGATACACCTGTCTCAAGGAGGCCTATATTTTGGCACAAATCCCTGTTTATGAATGTTTGTAGATACAAATTTGTGTCAAAACCCAAGGCTGGATGCATAGGAATGCCCATCTACCACCAATGAAATGTCACCTTGACGAAAAGTAAAGTAAAGCAGCAGATAGCATATCCTTGTTTTACTTCTGGAAACTATCCAACTCAAACACTGATTTGCATTGCACTTTGCGTTGGTTTGTGTTACAAAACGAACGTAAACCTAGTGCAAAGTATTTGTTAATCTGGGCAAAAAACTTTATTTCTGTACCACTTCAAAGTCTTCTTATCTTTTTCCGACAACAACTTTTAGAACAGATGTCTCCTTCAGGAAATAAATCGTAATACATCTGGCTTTTAATTTATTTCTGCTCATATTGTCACTCTTATCCACTTTCACTCTTACCCACTCTGTGAGCTCTTGGAATGCTATCCATTGATAACAGAGTTTGTTCTAATAGTTGAGAAGCACTTTAACCATGTATTAGGCCTGCCATTGCAAGGCCTCTGTGTGCAGTTTCAATGCCACTTCGACTTGGCATTTAAAACTACTTGACATGCCTTAAATTCCCCTTTTATTACATAAAAGTCACCCCTAAGGTAGGCCCTAGGATGCTATGTAAATAAAAGGCAGGACATGTACTTACAGGTTTTAAGTATCCTGGTAGTGAAAAACTCCCAAAGTTGTTTTTCCCTATTGTGAAGTCTGCTCCTCTCATGGGCCGGCATTGGAAATTCCCTCTTATACTTTTAAGTGGTCATTTCTGATCTAAGAGGAGTGGAATTGTCATGTTTAGTATGGCTGGAATGGTAGTGAGAAATCCTGCTTACTGGTGAATTTGGATTTAACATTACTATTTCAGAAATGCCACTTTTAGAAAGTATTATAATGCACAAGCTGTTCTTGGTGGAATCATTTTCATTACCAATACAATCTAAATCAATAGCAAAAATTAATGGTATAGTCAACCATTGACCAAATTATGGCCCTCATTCCAACTGTGGCGGTAAATCCCGCTTTCTGCCGTGCAGAAGACCACCAACATACCGCTGCAGCCTCGTAATTCCACTACAGGTATTGCGACCCACATCTCGTAATCCGCCACAATAAAGACACCCACACAAGTCCGCCACACCAAAGGTCACTGATAAATTGGCGATACCAAAACCTACATCGTCACGCCAACAAGAATATGCCCACACTATCACGACCCACGAATCAACGTGCCGGTCATTCAACCGCGGTAAACCATTGGCGGTAAACACCGCCGTGCTCAAAATATACACACATTCACAAAACACAACCACATTAGACAATTCGAAATACACACACCTGATACACATACACACACCATACCCACACACCCAATCCAATATAAAGCACACACCCACATCATCCACAAACCCTTACAACCAAAAATATGAAAGAGGCCAGAGAGAGAGTCTACCTAAAACAACTCCTCCCCCCACTGAAAACACCACCACAGCACCCACCCAGCGGGCCAATCCCTCTGTCCCCAGGACACGTCAATCAGCAGTGTGTCCACCACTACAGGGAACCCAGACAACCCCACTAACACAGGACGATCAGGGACCTGGGGGCAGTGGGCACACAGTTCAGGGGACAGAGACATAGGATAACAGGGAAGCTGGGAGGACTGCTGTGTGACAGGGGGAGGACAGGCCCAGGGAACCGACACTCCACAAGGCACTCTCGAACATCATGGGAGCTTACCACCATTCCCAGGAGACCATGGGCACGGTACTGGCCAAGTTTCAGGAAACCCAGCGGCTGCAGGAGGAACACTATCTAGGGATCAGGGAAGGCTTGAAGTCCATCAACACCACTCTGGTCACCATTGCAGGAGTGCTGGCAGACCTTGTCAACACCGTGAGGGACACAGTGGCACACCAACAGGCCCCTGACACTAGCCTGGATGATGAGCAGCCCTCCATCTCCGCTGGTGCTCGTAAACAGGAGGCACTGCCACAGGATCAACAGGCCACCATCACACCACCCCTGCAGATGGAGAACCACCCCGCAAACGGTCCCTGAGATCCAGGAACAAGACAGAGAACATTGCCAAGACCCCCACCAGGAAATAAGAACCTCCTGAATGTCACCTTTCTGTCCCCGTTTGTCACCCTGTCCACTTTGAACTGCCATTGTTCCACTTCCTATGCCCCTTTGGACAATGCACCTGTGAAACAAATAGACTGGACTCTGCCATGGACATTCCTCCACCATCACCCTAGCCCATTTTACAACCCCCTCCACTTATTTGCACAGAAATAAACACACTTCAATCACAAAACAATCTGGAGTCCGTCTGTGCTTTCACAAATGTGTAATTGCAATATCTATGAAATATAGCAATGTCAATGTACTTGTTCACATACCAATGTAACACAGCTGTAGGCCAGCAGTAAGCATAGCAGAGGACACAAAGTGGGAAGCAGATCTGTGAAATGGAAATCAAAGTGACAAGTCAGTGTCAATACACTGAGTGAAAATGACAGACTTATGCTAGCTCCAACAATAGTATGAGATGTGGGAAGCAGTTATATCTTCTTACCTGTGTCTCACTGGAAGTATTGCATGATGATGTTGTTTCGGTTGTCGATATCCTCTTCTTCTGCCTCCTCTTCTTTACTGTCCACAGGCTCCACAGCTGCCACAAGACCACCATCTGGCCAATCCTCCTGCAGAAAAGGCACCTGCCGTCGCAAAGCCAGGTTGTGCAGCATACAGCAGGCCATGATTATCTGGCACACCTTATTCAGTGAGTAATATAGGGATCTACCTGTCAGATGGATGCACCGGAATCTGGCCTTCAGGAGGCCAAAGGTGTGTTCTATAATCCTCCTAGTTCACCCATGTGCCTCATTGTAGCGTTTCTCTGCCCTTGTACTGGGATTCTTCACTGGGGTCAGTAGCCATGACAGGTTGGTGTAACCTGAGTCACCTGCAAATGTTGAGGGACAACTGTTAGACACACACTAACCCTTAGGGACAACCCCAGACACCTATGTCAACTGTATTGGGACCTTGGCCTCACCTATTAGCCACACACGGTGCCTCTGGAGTTACCCCATCACATAAGGGATGTTGCTATTCCTCAAAATGTAAGCGTCATGCACAGAGCCAGGATACTTGGCATTGCCATGGGAGATGTACTGGACTGCCAAACACACCATCTGCACATTCATCGAATGGTAGCTTGTATTGGTTTCTGTACACCTGTTCATTCCTGCTGGGGGGTACACATGCCACATGTGTACCATCAATGGCACCAATGATGATGGGGATATGTCCCAGGGCATAGAAGTGACCTTTCACTGTGGGCAAATCCTCTACCTGAGGGAAAACGATGTAGCTGCCCATGTGTTTCAGCAGGGCAGATAACACTCCGGACAACACGTTAGAGAACATTGGCTGGGACATCCCTGATGCCATGGCCACTGTTGTTTGAAAAGACCCACTGGCCAGGAAATGGAGTACAGACAGGACCTTCAGTAGAGGGGGGGTTCCTGTGGGATGGCGGATAGCTGAAATCAGGTCTGGCTCCAACTGGGCACACAGTTCCAGGATTGTTGCAAGATCAAGTCTGTATGTGATTATGATGTGTCTCTCTTCCATTGTCAACAGGTCCACCAGGGGTCTGTAAACCGGAGGATGCCGCCATCTCATCACCTGCCCCAGCAGACTTGCCCTATGGAGGAGAACAGCGAGCAGAGAGTCAACCAACACTGAGGTATCACAATGTGTTATTTGCAGAAACGTTTGTAATTCGCAATGTGCCGGTATCTGTCTGTATTCCCGGCCTAGATAGGTGTGACGCAGTTTTTATCCATCCCATGTGGCCCCCTGAAATGGTGGCTGCCTGACCTGTAAGGTGGGACAAGGGGAAATGAGGTAACTGTGCTAGCGTTGTACATTGTCGCGGTGGGCGGTCGAAGACCGCGGTGTAATTCTGCATTGGTTAACATTGGGCCCTATGTGTCCCAGGAGCCAATGATGATGTATGCCAGCAGACGTGACTGCCATTTTCTGTCTGTTCCCTCACTTGATACCTGACCTTCAACAGGAGAGGACCTACACTGCAAGTGCTGCTGTGTCTGGAAGCGACGATGGCTACAGTGTCTGGGGAAAGGGCCCCTGCCTTCACTTCGGAGGAGTTGGAGAGACTAGTGGATGGGGTCCTCCCCCAGTACACGCAACTGTACGGTCCTCCAGACAAACAGGTGAGTAGACTGTGAGCATGCTGAGTGGGCAATGCCTGTTTTGAGTGGTGTGGATGGAAGATACATGGGGGGGGGCTGAGGCCTGCATGTGCGGAAGGTGAGTTTATGTGCGTCAGGGCATGGGTGGGAACTGGTGGGCAATGAGTATGACAGTCCGGACGGGTGAGTAATTTCCTTTTCCCCCTGTACCATTCCTGTAGGTCAGTGCCCACCAGAAGAAGGGTATTTGGCATGCATTCACCAAGGACGTCCGAACCCTGGGGGTCTATCACAGATGGAGCACCCACTGCCGTAAAAGATGGGAGGACCTGCGCCACCGGAGCAAGAAGACAGCGGAGGCCCAGCTGGGGATGGCCTTCCAACGTGGAAGGTGTGCCTGTCGCACCATGACCCCCCTGATGTGGCCTATCCTGAGTTGGATGGGCACTTCAGGACATCACAGCAGCCACAAGGGGGCGAGTACACTCTCATTCAGCTGACTCTGCACGCATTACGAGGTGTCTAGGTGGGGAAGGTGGGCAGTGGGTTCCCCTAGGATAGGGCAAGCTTGGTAGGCAAGGTCACTTGTGAGGCAGGCTCTGTGGCACTCCAACCCCAATAGGTGTAAGTGCCATCTACACCTAGTAAGGCTCCTGTGACTTCCAGGTGTGCAGCAATTGGGCTTAGGCCTCGTACCCCATGGTGTGATGCTATTAATGGTGTTTGACCAATGACTTTGTGTTTCACCACTGCGCATATTAGTTGCTCAATGTTCACCAGTAGCACATAATATGTTTTGTTCAGTTTAGCCGCCTATTGGCTTTGACAGGGCATTAGCCATTACCTTCTGTATCCAGTTGAGCCGCCTATTGGCTTTGATATTGCATTAGCCATTACATTCTGTATTCTGCCTATTGGCTTTGACATGCTGTATTCAGTTTAGCTGCCTATTGGCTTTGACATGATATTAGACATTACATTTTGTATTCAGTTCAGCTGCCTATTGGCTTTGACATGATATTAGACATTACATTTGATATTCAGCTCAGCTGCCTATTGGCTTTGACATGACATTAGACATTACATTTGATATTTAGGTTAGCTGCCTATTGCCTTTAACGTGGAGTTAGACATTGCAGTTGAGAATCCAAGCTGTATTTTTCCAAGCTATGTTTTTGCACGAGATGAACCAAGATGTTTTTCTTCGCACAGTAGACTAGACCTGATAAGAGAGAGTACATTTGGTGTTTTCCTTTCTGCTCAGGCTTGGGAAGAGGAGAAGTCTAGGAGATCTGGCCAGTCTCCAAAGGCTTGCGTAGTTTTCCCGAGTCTGAGAGGAGGGGGCACGCTTTTGTAGGGATGACTCGGGCTACAGAGAATTAGATTAGAATCTGCTTGACTTTGGGCTGGAACTTGGTGCCAGTTGCCAGTCTCCCGTGTGGGTAGATAATCTCTTTCTCGCAGTTGACCGGAGTCATCAACTTGCAGACCCCAGAAAGATGAAGCTGTAAATAGTTTCTCACACAGTGAAGTATTTGTTTTGCTTTGCATTCAATATCTTATCAATATCTTATATATATAACCTGCTGTGTACATTGCAACTGAGAAGTGCTGTGATATATTTTGTTTTCATTGCTGCAATACTTTTACTCATTTGAATGTGTGCTTGAAATCTATTAATTCGTCTCTCACGAACTTGTGGGTGGGGAAGAATTAACAACAATAAAAGTCTTCTTTGAACTCAGAAGTGCATTCTTGATATGTTCTGTAAGCTCTGATACGAGATAAGAAGGAAAGCAGAACATTTTGGTACCAGGAGTGGGGTCAGGGTCGAATTATAGATTTCTACGTGCACAATTTAAAAGTGTAATTGTTTTTTGTTGTTTGGAGAATTACAGAAGCACGGCAGACCATGTTTGAAAATGCATGTGTAGTTAAACTGCCTGATGGTGCTGTGAGAAATACGTTTTCTTTCTGTGATGAAGCATATTTAGAAAATGTGCCTTTTGGAAGCAATGAAGTTCCTTTTGTTTTTGACAGAAGGGTTTGGGAACTTTTATCTGCTTACAGAGAAATGCAGTAGAAATGTAGGCAGTTGGAACATGAAAATGAGAATTTACGTGAGCAAATTAACCAGAATACATTAATGCAAGATAATGCTGAAAGTTATAAAACTGCTGGTTTAGAAGAATCTGTCTTTTCCCATTCCAGTAATGAGGGGGTTGAGACAGCTTCGAGCTACTCTGAGCCTCCGTGTGAGCCAGGTTTTTTGGCAGTCAAAGTGCATTCCTTAACTGATAACACAGAGAGCGATGCTCAGAATGTGATTTACGAGTTACCGTTGCAAAATGAAGTAAAACGAAAGATTTTAAAGTTTCTTACTGTTTTCATTAAACAAGAGACACCGAGTTTCATTAGTTTGTTTGATTTTTGGAAACAGAATAGCCCTCATCTGAGTGAAATCCTAACACTTTGGTATATGGTCACAAGGAAAAATTATATGCAGCTGCGCGCTTGTGATTTGGCAAATGAAATAATGCAGACTTTAGGTTTCTGCGCAGTGCAAGAGGGAAACACTGATTTACATGTAAATCAGGAACAGGGGAAGAAAAGAGTGCCCCTAGCTAGGATCATACACTGGATCTGGTACCTGCAAGACAGGGCTAGAGTACCACAGGTAAAAGAGTCACTAGTGAAATTGAGTGCGCCATTTGAATTCGTGTCCACTGAGGATAAAAAGCATGTTTGTTTGACTAATGATTTATTGACTGAAATGTTGTTTTCTGGCACAGGAGAAGGATCAGTGTTGCACAATGTGTGTCAGATTTTAAAGCAAGAGCTGCGTGAGATGTGTCATTTTTACACTGATTCTTGGTTTACTGCCAATGGTTTAGCCGTTTGGTTTTCCACATGGCTTGCACCGAACTGGTTCAATTCCCTTGCAGATGTTAATGAGAGAAATTCAGAGTCTGAAGTGTTCACCCAGAATTCTGACTTAGTGGGGATGGCTAAGTGGGTGCCCCAGAAATGTGAACAGCTGGGAGAAAAAGCCACTTACAGGTGGGCAGAGATGAGAGAGATGCACATTCCCCTAGATTTGATACAAACTGTGCAGCACACACAAGAGAAATCTGTCCCACAAGCAGTCACAGAGAGAGGAAAGTTACCAGGACAGATATGGCAAATTTATCAGGTTTTAGGGGAAGTGATTGCTGCAGATTACCAAGGAGAAATCAAAATTATGCTGATAACTAGAAAATAATCTGATTAATTCATACAAATTGGAGACAGAATGGCCCAACTTGTCAAAAGTGCAGTGAATGGAGGTTTGGTAAAGAAGGAGTCTGCCCCAGCCCTTCTGACAGTGAAAGAAAAAGGAAGCTGTGGCTCAGCAGATAAAAACCTCAGTGCTGAGGTGTGGGTTGAAGCCCCAGATGACCCTCCAGAACCTGCAGAAATCATAACAAAGGGCCCTAAAAACATCCTGCTGATTATAAAACAGGGAAAGAAAGAGGAAGGGTACATTTCAAATGACAAATGTTATTTGCAAGAAAAGTCATACTTTTTTCTTTTGCAGATCCTACCACGTTTCGCCACTGTCCCTGAGTGTGCTGTGTGGTCCCCCTTCGGGTGTGTGCGTGTGGGGTCGGGGAAGGGACTGAACCCCCAACCTGAACATGACTGAGTAAAGTACAAGCACCATGGATCCATTTTGCGCAAACTGCGCCTTCAGTTCAAGTTCAACTTGTTTGATTGCATTCTTCCACTGGAACTAAGCAACCTCAACAGTTAACTGTCTGTGTTTTTTCGTGTGGAACTCTGACTTTCACTTACCTTCCAGCAAACCTTTCAGGTGGACCGTGCACCTTTACATGAGTAGTACTCATGCTACATCAAATTGCTATTTTAGAGACACTATAATCTCATTCAGAGTATACAAGTTTCAGTCTTTTCTGTGTAGATGTATCTGATGTGAAATGTTATGAGATCTATATGTTAATCCACTTCCATTGCTTTACAGTGATTGCTTTGATCATTCAAATCTGACTTGCTGATAATGTATTTTTTTTGTTTGTTTGTGCTGATGTTTTTTTTTTTTTTGTTGGTTTGAAACAAGAGATATGTGAAACAAAAATTCATTGGTCATAGGGTGGAATGTGATGCTATTAATGGTGTTTGACCAATGACTTTGTGTTTCACCACTGCGCATATTAGTTGCTCAATGTTCACCAGTAGCACATAATATGTTTTGTTCAGTTTAGCCGCCTATTGGCTTTGACAGGGCATTAGCAATTACCTTCTGTATCCAGTTTAGCCGCCTATTGGCTTTGATATTGCATTAGCCATTACATTCTGTATTCTGCCTATTGGCTTTGACATGCTGTATTCAGTTTAGCTGCCTCTTGGCTTTGACATGATATTAGACATTACATTTTGTATTCAGCTCAGCTGCCTATTGGCTTTGACATGATATTAGACATTACATTTGATATTCAGCTCAGCTGCCTATTGGCTTTGACATGACATTAGACATTACATTTGATATTTAGGTTAGCTGCCTATTGCCTTTAATGTGGAGTTAGACATTGCAGTTGAGAATCCAAGCTGTATTTTTCCAAGCTATGTTTTTGCACAAGATGAACCAAGATGTTTTTCTTCGCACAGTAGACTAGACCTGATAAGAGAGAGTACATTTGGTGTTTTCCTTTCTGCTCAGGCTTGGGAAGAGGAGAAGTCTATGAGATCTGGCCAGTCTCCAAAGGTTTGCGTAGTTTTCCCGAGTCTGAGAGGAGGGGGCACACTTTTGTAGGGATGACTCGGGCTACAGAGAATTAGATTTGAATCTGCTTGACTTCGGGCTGGAACTTGGTGCCAGTTGCCAGTCTCCCGTGTGGGTAGATAATCTCTTTCTCGCAGTTGACCGGAGTCATCAACTTGCAGACCCCAGAAAGATGAAGCTGTAAATAGTTTCTCACACAGTGAAGTATTTGTTTTGCTTTGCATTCAATATCTTATCAATATGTTATATATATAACCTGCTGTGTACATTGCAACTGAGAAGTGCTGGGATATATTTTGTTTTCATTGCTGCAATACTTTTACTCATTTGAATGTGTGCTTGAAATCTATTAATTCGTCTCTCACGAACTTGTGGGTGGGGAAGAATTAACAATAAAAGTCTTCTTTGAACTCAGAAGTGCATTCTTGATATGTTCTGTAAGCTCTGATACGAGATAAGAAGGAAAGCAGAACACATGGGCATGTGAATTTGCTAGGAACTGTTAGTGCATGGCATAGTGCTGAAGGCTGCTCCCTGTGTTGTGTCCACCAACTGTAGTGGTGTTGCATGCACTGAACATGTTTTTCTTCTGTCTTTCCCCCCCTTTTTGTTGTCTCCCTGTCCTTGTGTGCAATAGCATTATCAGGCGGTGGAGCAGTGGCACCAGAGCAGGAGGGAGCTGCAACCCACTTGGCCCTGGAGGCTGAAGCAGCGGAGTCTGAAGCCACCAGTGGGATGGAGGGCGAAGGGACCTCCACGATGGGGACAGGAGCATACACCAGTGACAGCGACTCCTCCTCTGATGGGAACTCCCTTGCGGTGGCGGGCACCTCTGTGCTCACCGCATCAACAGTTACAGCTGCCACCCCCACTACCAGCACCGCCCTTCCAGCAGCCCCTCAGCGTGTGCCCCATGCCTCCTCACCCAGGAGGGTGGGCATCTCCTCCGCCCCAGGCACCTCAGGCCCTGCCCCAGTGAGCCCTGCTGCCCTCAGTGAGGAGTCTATTGACCTCTTGAGATCCCTCACTTTTGGGCAATCTACCATTTTGATTGCCATCCAGGGTTTTGAGAGGCATTTGCAACAAACAAATGCATACCTGGAGGACATTCATTCTGGGCAGGCGACCCAACAGAGAGCATTTCAGGCTCTGGCCTTAGCACTGATGGCAGCCATTGTCCCTGTGTCCAGCCTACCCCCTCCAACTTCCACTACCAAGACCCAATCCCCTGTACCTCAGCCTATCTCAAGCACACCATCAGACCAGCATACACACTCATCAACACACAAGAGTGGACATGGCAAACATAAGCACCACTCATCCTACAAGCACTCACACAAGCACCATACCCATGCAGACACAGCAACATCCACTGCCTCCACTGTGTCCCCCTCCTCCACGTCCTCCTCCTCCCTCCCTGTCTCGTCTCCACTCACACCTGCATGCACTACATCTTTATCCACTGCCTCCATCACCAGGACACCCATCACCACACACCGCTCACGTGCAATCACCACCCCCACTACCATGCACATATCCCCTGTGTCCTCTCCCAGTGTGTCTGTGAGCCCTCCTCCCAAAGTACAAAAACGCAGGCACACACCCACTCAACAGCCATCCACCTCACAACAGCCTCCGGCCCATGCACCTTCACCCAAAATCAGCAAATGAATACCTCCTACAACCACTACCTCTTCCCCCACTCCCAAACCCACTCCATCTTCCCATCCCAGTGTGTCTAAAAAACTTTTCCTGGCAAACCTTGACCTCGTCCCTTCACCTCCCCCTGTCCTTCCTCAGGGCCAGGCTTTCCAGGTCCCAGCCCAGCACCTCAGCCACCAAATCCCCAGGCACAGTGTTGCCAGCAACTGCGTGGTCATCGAGTGCGCCACCCATCAGGGCTGCCAGTGTGCCACGTAGCGAGGGCAAGGACATTCCGCCACCTGCCAAGGTGGAGAAGGTGTCCACATCCCGGAGGGAGAAGCCGCACCTACCAGCCACCAAGGGCTCCGCAAAAACAAAAGGGGATAGTGGCAAGACACCTGCGGCACCATCAAAGGTGGGGAAGGGACAAAAGCAGAAGAGTAGGTCAGGACAGGGCACGGTGGCACCGACTGAGGGACCAGTGTCACCCCTTCTGTCCACGACAACAACAACCTGTACGGCGGCAAACACCGCAAGCTGCCCGCCACCAGCCCCGCCACCTGTACCGCCACCTGCACCGCCACCTGCACAGCCACCGGCACATCTGCAGCCTCAGCGACAGTCCCCAGCATCTTCCCTAGAGGGCAGCCATCCGAGGCTGCAGGAGTCGTCCTGCTGTGTCCCTCAGCAGGTGCTGACCCATGCACCACTGCCAGCACCGCCACCACAGACACCGCCGCAAGCACCGCCACCAGCCCCGCGACGTGCTCGGACAGTGGCACCACCGCTGATCTGGCTACCATCCCCAGTGGTCAGTCATCCGAGGCTGGAGGAGACTTCCTGGACCCTGGCCAGCTTCCATGAGGCATGACTTCCATCACTGTTTGCACCTGCAGGTGGAAGGCGAATCTGCAGCAGTGTGGTGTATGACCCTGCCTCCATGGCGTATCATGCTACCTGTTCCTCGGCAATCTCGTGGCACACACACCCAGGTGAGGGAATGGTAGTGGCCACACTGCACATGGAGCACTCTGGGCACCAGGCCCCCTCCAGAACCAGTGGAGACATACATCCACTACCTCAGTCCTTGGCAGGATGAAACCCTCTGGGCACCAGGCCCCCTCAAGAACCAGTGGAGACGTACATCCACCACCTCAGTCCCTGGCAGGAGGAAGCACTCTGGGCACCAGGCCCCCTCCAGAACCAGTGGAGAATGACATCCACTACCTCAGTCCTTGGCAGGATGAAGCACTCTGCGCTCCAGGCCCCCTCCAGAACCAGTGGAGAATGACATCCACTTGAGAGACTATGGTTTTGCACTCCCCAGGATAAAGTAGTGAGCAAACCACCCAATGGAAGGACTTGAGAGACTGTGGCTTTACACTCCCCAGGATAAAGCAGTGGGCAAACCACCCACTGGAGAGACTAGAGAGACTGTGGCTTTACACTCCCCAGGATAAAGCAGTGGGCAAACCACCCACTGGAGAGACTAGAGAGACTGTGGCTTTGCACTCCCCAGGATACAGCAATGGGCATGGAGCCCCCTCGTGCAGCAGTGGCATTGTGCTTTCATCTGGCTAAGGTGCCCCCCTCCCCCTGAGGTGCCTGTTTATTTTCGATCTGATGCCCCAGTAGTGTTCTCTCCGTTTACAGTCAGGTATCGTGTGTGGGCTTTGCCCATGCATTTTGGGACCAGTGGTCCACAGACAATGATTGGTACACTATCCGGACTTGTATAGTTGTATCTGATTTTTCATGATTACAATCGTTACAATCATTTAATTTTATCCCTGCGTTCTTCCGGGTGGTGGGGGGTGTATATATAATGTTGCTGCATGTATTTGTGGGTATGTTGTTGTGGGTGAGTGTGGGGGTGGGGGTATTGCGTGTTGCGTGTGTGTGTCACTCTCTTTCCCTCCCCCCTCCCCTGTGTAGTAGGTGCAGTACTCACCGTGGTCGTCAACGGCGTCTGTCCTGCTCCTGATAGAGCAGGAAGAAGAGCAGCATAGGCAGGACGTGTAGTTCGGGTTCCATGGCGTCCTGGTTCCTCGTTGGGTGTCGAGAGGTGAGTGGTTTCCCTCTGTGTACTGTTTCCACCGTGCTTTTGATAGCGTTGGTTCCGCCCCGGAAAAGGTGGCGGATAGGCCTGTTGTGATAGGGTGGGTGGTACTTTGTCCTCCGCCTGTCTGTTGGCAGTTACCGCCACAGTGTTTGTTTCTACCGCCGAGGCGGTCGGAGTGTTAAAGTGGCTGTCTATGTTGGTGGTTTCCTCCATGGTCGTGATTCCATTTTTTTTACCGCCGGCCTGTTGGCGGTTTTACCGCTGCTTTAACACCGACCGCCAGGGTTGGAATGAGGGCCAATATGTAGGAAAAAAACAACATACAGCATGTTGTGTTATAAAAAACAATCATATGTTTTATATATTCATTAGTCTTTTTTATATAATCATCACTTTTTTGAAAAAGCAAAGCAACAACAAAACACTGTTTTATACATCCAAGCACTGGTAGTCAGAGGACATCTTTTAGAAAGTAGGCATTTCAATGCACTTACTGCTTTCTGTGCCTCACAGCCTGTATCCAATCCACGTCTGGTCTATGCTGGTTGACAGCTCCACTTGTGCATTCCACCCAGACAGCGTTAAATCAGGACACTCAGCGGCATCTTCATTAATCTGCATACTGATGGATTTTCCTTGTCAGGAAGGGTGGAGGGGCTCCCATTTACACTTCAAAAGCTAGTGGTCTGACATCATACAAAGGACTGATAACCCCCACAAATCTCCCGGCAGAGCACTGGGTTGAAATGGGAACTTGTGCTCTTTAAAGCCACTCTTTGAAGTTTCCTCCACTTAAAAGGCACATTTGGGTATACATACTGGGTCTGTGGCCCCCCTCAAATCAGACACTTCTGGACCTACAACGGGAATCTGTCAGAGGAACTGTCATGCTGCCTAAAGGACTCATCTAGTCTGCTTTTCTTGAAGGACTGCTCTCCCTCTTTTTTGCCATGCTTCCTGCTGGTCCCTGACTCTGCTGGAAGGACTCTGCGTTCCCTCACAAATGCTCTCTAAGGGCTTGGGCTGAGCTTGCCTCCTGTTCTAAAGTCGCAGGGCCATCAAAGACTTCATCAAAGAGAGAAAATCCAGCACATCGAAAAATCGGTGCAACGCCTGCAAGGATCAACATAGCGCCTGCCTCGCAGCTCAAACAATTATTGCACCGCCTACTGGATCGACACAGCGGCTGCTCCATGCTACCAGTGCATTCTGGATTTTCCATGCATCATCCCTGGACATCAAATTATCCCCGCACTGCAGTCAGGAACCAAGGTTATGCTCCAGGAAATCGTAGAATTACCTTGCCACGTGGAAATAAACAACGCATTGCCTTTGCCTCTTCGGAAAAACCAACGCATCGCTTTACTTTCCAACGCATCTCCACCTCTGCGGGCCTCTATATTGTTTCTTTTAATGCAACCATGTACTGTGTGGTAAAAGTGTGCAACCACTGATTCTTGTGCATTAAGGCTCATTAAAATCAATAAAAAAGTGATATCTTGACTTGTGCATATTGGATTTTTGTTGTTTTGGTCTTATTTTATTCAGATAAATATTATCTATTTTCTTAAAGTGGTGTAGGACAGTTTTTTGGTGTTTTCACTGTTTTAATCCTTGAGATATTGCACAAATACTTTACACATCGCCTTCTAAGTTAAGCCTGCCTGCTCTGTGCCAATATACCAGGGTGAGCACAAGATAACTTATGTTGTGTTGTGACTTACCCTGAATAGGACTGTGGTCCCTTCTTGAACAGGGTAGATACCTCTGCCACCTAGAGACACAATTTCTAATAATTAAAGGGATGATTTATTTTTTGGAGATAAAAGAAAACTGTCTCTGTTTCAGAAAAGACAATAATGTAGAAAAGGAATAGGGATCACGCCACAGAAAGACCACCAAAGAAGTACTCAGGTAAAGGACATTCAGAGCACACAGTCATAAGTAATATATAGCCAAAATATTAAAATTGCTTATTTGAAAATGATAACTTAAGTGAGCAGGAATGCACCAAAATTGGAGTTTTGTAGAAAGAAATAACCCAAGGTGCAAGGCAAACTGGAGTATTCAACATGTATAGTTTTTGAAAAAATATATATTTATTAACATTTGAAATGACCAACGGCAATGGACATTTCATGATAGTAGCATTGTTCAGTATAGAAGCTATCTTCCACAGCAGGCCTATTCATACTCCCCCAAAATACATTCCACTGATCATGACTTTATAATCCCCTGTGCGAGACACAATTTTGCCCTGTCAGGCAGGTTATAGCTACCATCAATACACCTGGTGTGTATTGGAGTTCTTTTCAATTCATCCCTAATAATATCAGAGAAAAAACAGCACTGGACAACCCACTGTTAACAACACCACGTATAGTAAATGGCATGCATATTGTGATTCACCCCCATTCTCACCTGCCCCCAAACTACCAGGCATCTAGAAGGTCAAAATGCAAAATACAGTATTGGGAACTGTCTGATGTTCTCTTCTGTCCCTTGTAGTATGGGAAGTTCCTGGGTATCATTTGTCTCACTTCCTCTCTACCCCAACACCCCCCAGCTTGTTGCACAATTATTCAGCCATCTTAGTTAGATCTCCATCAGAGGATTCCAATATTGCGTCATAGTACTCCAAGATAGTAAGTCATCGGCCACCCTCTCATCCCTGTGGGTTCTCCACATATGTTCCTCCTCAGTGCCAGCCCACTCCAGCATGTCCTTTTAGCAGTATCTCTGTGCGGGGGTCTAGCACGCAGCCAGCCTATCGCAATCTGCAGAGTAGCCACTATAAGCACTAATATTGCAAAGCGTCTACTCAGTTCTCTCTTTGGGCTGTCTGGTAGGACACGCACTGTTTGATCATGTATTGTGCCTCCCAGCCCATCGTGTGCTTAATGAGTCACAATATAGCCATCCAATAGACCCCAATGTGTGAGCAGTGCCATACTATGTACAGAAAGTCACAAGTGTACCACACTTGGCGCAACTGAGGGATCTGTTTGAATATAAAATGTGGAGCCTTTTAGGTCAGAGATACGCCATATGTGCCATATAGTATTGGGTCAACTTAAATCTCACACTAAGCAACACCATGCACATTCCTGCGTGTAGTTTGAGCAAGGCCCTGGGCGTAAGGGGTGCTTCACACATGCGCTACCAAGTGTCCTCTCTTTGTAGTGGAGCCAGCCATCTATCTGCACGTAATGCATGGTATATATGCTTTTTAAACCAGCTTCTATCTCCCACTGAGAGCATAGTCACTAGTGCTTTTTTATGCTCAAGAGCCTCTGGAGAGGACAGCCATAGTTGTCTCACTGTGGTGAAATTGTCCCTTCCCCAGATCAAACATCTCAATTGGCTCTTGTAGTGCGATAAAGCAGCCTGCCGGATATAGCTCTGACAGCATGATCTAGCCCCCCCACTTTCCACCTGTCAATCTCTATTGTCCGAGCTGTTTGTTAGCAGGGTCTTACTAGCCATAAGTCTAGATTTGGGGCATACAGAGTGCCCACAATCACCTCTGCACCACTCTCTCCCAAAGACGGCCCAGAAGGTGTATCAAGTGTGGAAATGTACTGGGTATGTCCTTCCCTGTCATCAGCAGGACTCCAAGTTGGTACCCATCATATGTTCTGTCCAGCAGGTGCCCTCTCCCAGTTAGGCTCCCCGTCCAGCCACTGTATGTCATGCTGCAGGTGTGCCACCAAATAATAAAGTCCCAGGTATGGGACCTCCATCCTGCGCGTGTCACATTCCTACTTAAGGGTGTTTAGGCTTATTGTACAGCGTTTACCCACCCAAAGGAGTTCTAACAAGAAGCGGCCGCGTTCACAAAACACCCTGTGTGACATCTCATACATGGCTACCTGCATTACGTATAAACATTGAGGCAGGACCACCATTTTCATGAATGTTACCTTTCACATTAGTGATAACTTCAGCATGTTCCAGAAAGTAATGGAGGAATGTATATAAGAAATCATGCATCCCATATTCAATTCTTACGCATGTTGCTCTCCATGGGTGATGTGTATGCAAGGTATTTTATGGTATCTATCTTCCACAACAGGCCTGCATCTGGCAGGCAGTCCATCAACAGCCTCTTCAATAGCCTCCAATAGCCTCAGTGGGAAGAGAGACAATTTAACAGTGCTAACCCATAGTCCTAAGAATTCCCAGAATTCGCATAAGGCATTAGTCAGGATCTGGCTGATATGTCAGGCTAGTGCAGGTAGACCATGGCAGTGTCTGCATACATCGGCACCGCATGCACTATGCGGCCAACCAAGACACACACCAACCATGTATTGCTTGCTGGAGATGACAAGCCAATGGCTCCATTGCAAGACTTAAGATCAAAGGGGACAATGGGCACCCCTGGCATGTACCCCCTCTGTAATAGGATCTCTGCTGACATGTAACACACAGTTTGCACCCTCGCTGTTGGACTTCTATAAAGCAACATAACTCACCAGATTAAATTTGGACCAAGTACCATCCTGCCCAGGACCTGCCATTGTCATAGGTTCTCATAATCATAATGAGACTACTGGATTCAGGTGGAAAAATCAACTGTACTCTGGGGCACTGAGTCTGATCCCACCCCATGTGACACCTGTCGGCCTAATCCGGGATTTGTTCCGGCTAACTAGCAGTGCCTCATCTCCACCCAAGGGCAGAGATGATTGGGAAACTGGGTTCATGACATAAATGACTCCTCCGGGAAATCGTGGCCACTCAGATCTCATCCTTTTCTCTCAGTTACATTAGTCTCACATATGCAGGACAATTAGAGGCAGAGTATAGTTCAATAAGGTAAGTAACTGCATGTTAGAAAGGAAAGCATGTATTGCAATAACTTGGACGATGAAGCACAATACGATTAAGATTGTGAGAAGGAGAGTAAAACACAAAAATAACGCTACCATAGTATCACTAAGATTATTAAGGATAGTTCCTACCTAGGCTATGTTAGAGCACAGCATGTTGAGCTCTAATTCTGCCCTTTAGGTTTCCCTCTGGAAGACATCATCCCTCATTCTTGAGCAAGAGGCCTGTAGTCTACATAATCAGCTGCAGCGAAGCACTCAGCAATCAGCATGCAGTTGTGATAAAACAGATAATGTTCCAAGAAAGGATACCCATTTAAGAGTGTGTTAGTTTCTGTGAACATTATAGACAAAGTGTACCACTTTTGCCAGCAACCTATCTTACTGCAGCCTTGAGAAAGCACAGAGTGAAAAAAAATTCTTGTTTAAGAACGCAGTGCTGACATAGGCGAAGAACAGCTAGATAGAGAAAATAAAACAAGAGCGCAAATGTGGCTACTGTTAAAATTATATAATGAAGCTACAATAAAACATATCTAGGTTAAAGTGCACAGCAGCAGGCCTAGTTTGCTAAAATAACGTGTATAAAACCATAGATAAATGGCTACACAAAATGCTTGTTCTATGACTAAAAAGGCAAGTAACGAGGTTTCATTATCCAGTTTAGGTGCATGTAAGACATGCATCAATTGCCACAGGTTTCATAGCGTATTCGGATGCAATATAAATCCTGATTGATCCATATGGACCAAGCGGGAGAGATAGGACAACAGTCTGGTAGTCAAGATAGGGCTAAGGAGTTTCTGATCCATGTTTAACAGGGAAAGCAGTCAACAGGACCTCTCCAGGAGAGTCCCTGAAAAGGCATTCAAGGCATCCACCACCCAAGCAATATCTGACGAGTCAACTGAGCCCACAGCTGGTCATGGTCCTCTATAGAGAGGCATGGCTATGAGAGCTCTGTCAGATACTATGGAAACATATGCGCCTCCTCCCCACACCCCAGCATGGTATATATTGTGCCCAAATGGACCACAAAGACTTTATTTATTGGTTGCTAGGTGTTTACCACACACACACATTTATCTCTGACCACAAAATTTGGTTGCATTGCAGTTTCAGATCTAATTCAATGTGTCAAGAGGCCGCCCGCCTTTTCACCCTCCACGCATCACCTCCTTCGTCCAGTATGTTAAATATGTTTCTCCGGACATCCCCACAGTTCACAGACCCTATAACGTTGTCTATCCCAGTCCTGCAAGGCTGCTGGATTACTGGATAGCACTATCGCAAGCTCCCCTAGTGCAGTCTCCTGTCGCATCAAATTGTCTTCCAGCATGTGGTGTATACCGACTGTAGTTGCCTTGCACACATCATGAAGCACCACTTTCATGGTGTCCCACTCCATCACCTGCTACTCGTACTTTCCCAATTATGATAAATATATTTGGTCAGGGCTTTCAATAGTGTACCTCAAAATACTTGATCAGTCAAGGCATCAGCATGGAGTCTCCACAATGGTACCCTCGGCGTTTGATGTTCCAATGAGTAGGTAAGCTGCAGGGATGAATGGTCTGATATATAGTGGGCCAAATAGTGCACATCTACCACCAAATGTAAAGCTTCTAAGTGGATAAAGAAATAGTCAAGTCGGCTATGTGTGTTCGCTGCTGGGGTATAACATGAATATGCTGTTGTGTGCGGGAGTCGCTGCCACCATATATCAATAATCTGTGAACCGGTCAGCAACAATTCCGATGTCATGGGGGATTTGTGTCCTGCTGAGGCGTGATCTGTCCAACTGTCCATCTAGAACACAATTAAAGTCACCTGCCATGACTACCTCCCCCATCAGGGACACCTGTGCTGCCACCAACAGTGCACCAACAAAAGCAACATAGTCTATGTTTGGAGCACAGACATTTCTAAAACATAGCTTGTGTGCATCCAGTGTGCCCACCAAAATAGAGTATCTTCCGTCTCTGTCAGTCTGAACCAGCATGGGTTTAAATGGGATTCTGGAGGTAACCCATATTAAGGCTCCTCAAGCATATCCAGAACAGGACATGGCAAATACCTGTGCCCTCCACCTTCTCTATTCAACACATAAAGTTGTTATTCCTTCAAAATTAGCAATAAAAAGCCATACTTTGTTTAAATATATTTTTCCTTAGAAACACAGACAAGAAGTGATCCAGATTAGGGGTATATTAAAGTGTTTCATCTATTTGCCTCTGAACCAAAACTCATCTCAGCGTGTCAATACATGACGTAGACTGAGGAGTAGATCATGTTACCTGCTGGGTGCTGGTGAGTATGTGAGAGTAGGGGCCATGCAGGTCCTTGTGTACTTCCTAATAGGCCAAGTGTATTATTTGATCATTTTGGATTAACAGGGATGTCAATCAGTGCCTGAATGATTTGCTTCACAGATAATGCCACAAGGCAGTCGCCTCTCTCACAACAGATGTTCGCAGTGAAAGTGCTAGACATCCTGGATGATTTAGCTCTGGTTCTCCATGAGCTGGTTGTGTCTCCACATTACTAGTGTGTGGTCCTGCTTTTAGTTGGCCATGTTGTGTTGGTGGTTGTTAATACAACCTTGCACAGAGTTCTGTTGGTAAATAAGTGCTCCTCCGAGGAAGCCAAAGACAACCACTCACATATCCAAGGTTAGCTATTTTAGTCAACTTTACGGCTGTGATTCCCACCTGGGAAGGTACAATGTGGAAACTGTCATATGGGGAAGACACACTTCACATCTGTGATCTCTGACCCTGTGAAAGTGGATGGAAGCAGGTGAGTTCTGTGTATCAGGAACAAGCCTCTGTGACATTTTTCCTTGAGGCTGGGGACTTGCCATCCAGAAGGTTGTCCAACTAAAGAGGCTGGTGACTGACATTTGACATGGTGATTGTTAGATCATTCTTCACAGGGCCAGGCAACTTTTCCTCAAACTTTACGACTATATGGACTGCCAGGATGGATGCCTGCCTGCATCCCTGAAGAGGAATTGTTTCCAAGAATTGAATATCGACCTCCACCTATTGTTCCGAGGAACTGTGAATATGAGGATGACTTTTGTTTTTGGGAGGTTAAGAGGGCTAACTCACACTGACACAGGTGACACGGCCTGACTTTGGTACATTGGACATATTGGCACAGAGATATTGAACATTCAGCCAGAGTTATTATGTGTTGAGCTTAAAATTGACATAGTGACATATTTTACATGCAAAAGTCATGGCTGCTCTGTGTCTCGGTAGAACGTAAGAAGCCAGTTGCTCTCCAGTGGTACCGTCAGATGAGGGTGGCATGTGGACTTGGATGGATTAGCTGTCACATAGAAAAGTGTGAAAAGTATGATTCATCTATTTCTGTGAGAACGTTTGTTCTGAACAAATAGATGTGATTGACTCTCAAATCCTGATTACTGTTTTGCATCTTGATACATGTATTGCTAAACTTTAAGAGTTATTTGTTGTGTAGACTGACACATGTTGATCTGCAGGATGACAGACAGCAGCAGTCCAGTTTTCAGAGCGCCCTCTGAACCAAAATGATGTTTGATTCGTAATGTTGTGACCAGGAGATGTTGAGTGAATACCGTTTTTAACAAACACACACAATTATAAATATTATTTATATGGGACCCTGACAGATACTACCACCGTGTGGCCATTTGCCAGCTTTAACAGAATTATCATGGCACAGTTTCACCCTGGTATGTGACTGCCAATTTCTGCAACACATACAGTGATGTGATAGTGGTGATATGTAGACAGATGCTGACCACACATAATTACCAGCCATGAATGGTCTGTAATGTCATATTGGAACATTTGTAACTTTTGTGAACTAGAATTCTGGGTACTGTGAAGGCTGTACCCCTCAATATCAAACTATTGTGCATTGCAACATTGTGGAACTGATGAAGACACACATTTGTCGAATACAAACTTCATGTGATGACACCAGTGGTATGTACAGTAGTGTGTTTTATTTTCTGCCCTAAGTCGCAAAGATATATGGCCAGACGTGGATCCTGTGCTCACTGTGCCCGTAGCACCCAACTGATGCATCCAAATCAAGGTGAAAACCATCTTGGGTTGCTTGTGTTCTGGTTCAGGGAGGACCCAGCCTGACAGTTCAGGCTGGGCTATTCCTATTGGAGCAGGTTAAAACATGATTTGCATATGGCTGTGTCCAAACTGTGCTTTCTAACCTTTAGTGTGCTTGATACACCAAGATAACAGATTTTAGTTTCACTGGTTAGTCAGTGGTGTCACTTACAGGATGATCATACTGAAGTAACAATTAGGTAAAAAAAAAGAGGTCAGGTAAACATGGGACTGACACAAAGAACAGTCGATCCTGGCAACTTAAGGGATGGACATGAAACACCAAGGCCCATATTTATACTTTTTGACGCAAACCAGTGCCGGCGCTGGTTTGCGTCAAAACATTTACCGATGGCTAATGCCATTCCTACACGCCATGCGGGTGCCTTATTTAAGGAATGACATTAGCCAGCGCTGCGGACTGGTCAGAGTAAAAAGAATGACTCAAACCAGGTAGCGCCGGCGTAGTGGAAAATGGGGGTTGTGCGTCAAAAAATGGTGCAAGTCAGGCTTGAGGCAAAAATCCTGCCTCAAACCGGACTTGCGCCGTTTTTTGATGCCCAACCCCCATTGGAATGACTCCTGTCTTAGCAAAGACAGGAGTCATGCCCCCTTGCCCAATGGCCATGCCCAGGGGACTTCTGTCTACATATCTGTCCCCTGGGCATGGTCTTTGGGCACAGTGGCATGTAGGGGGGCCCAAATTAGACCCCCCATGCCACTTTAAAAAAAAAAACTTACCTAAACTTACCTGTACTTACCTGGGATGGGTCCCCCCATCCATGGGTGTCTTCCAGGGGTGGGCAAGGGTGGCAGGGGGTGTCCCCGGGGGCAGGGAAGGGCACCTCTGGACTCCTTCCATGGTCAGAAACCGTGGAAGTGAGCCCATAGGTCCCTTAACGCCTGCCCTCACCCAGGAGTTAAAAAACAGCGCACATCAGGCTGTGTGCCATTTTTTAAGGCCCGCCCCCTCCTGTGCGTCAAAATGACGCAGGAGTATAAATAAGGCGCACAGGCTTTAAAGTAATTTTTGGGGCGGGAACGCCTACTTTGCATGTCATTAACGCAAGGCAGTTTCCCGCATCCAAAAAATTACGCACACAGAGGAATTTCGACGTCCGCGGGCTCGGGCGTCAAAGTTTAAATATGGTGCATGGTGTACGCCGAATGTGCATCAAAATTTTTGACGCACATTTTGGCACAAACAGAGTATAAATATGCCCCCAAAATCGGTTAGAACTACTATAATAGATATTGCAGAATGTTAAGAAAAATTACCAAAGTTAACCCATGAAAAAAGAGTTTGGGTGTTTTCGAAGGGTTTCCTAAATCATTAGAGTTTGTTTTGGTTCTATGTGCCAGGTGTTCCAAACAAAGTAAAATGGGGTAACACATTGGGATTGCGCTTTCTGGGCCTCTGATTTCGTGTCATGTTACCTATTTAAGCAACACTCAAGGTTGATCAAATACAAGACATCCACAATACAAACTTTAACAAAAGTTACATCGAAGGTCTGTCAGTGGCAAATGACACCTCTGAAAATTCACTCTTGCAGTGTCCAGGAGACACTGTTAGAAATGACCTCAACCCAGTTTAAGTATATGACGAAAGGAACATTGACTAAGTACATAACGAAAGGAACATTGACTAGAGTCAGTCAGCACCCAGTATGGAATGCCACGTAGGTAAATGAACACTTTCTATTTATTTGACTGCTGCTCAGCTAGTTAGTGAATACATTTACACCTTTAAAATTTGCCATTTCTCTCCTAACACGTCTCATGTATATTAAAAAACTGAACTGTAATCAGGGAAAAGGCAGTTCATCGCCATGGTGCTCATGTTATTATTACCTTCCTATCTGTAATTAGCTCTCCAGCACTCCTCATCTCCTTTTATACAAGCAAATCTCTTTTCATTTGAAAATCAATCTTCCTTTAAGCCTCTCCAATCATGTTCTCAAAAAAAGCTCATACCCTTCGCCAGTGGCAGTTGTGTATTACACAGCCAGAGCTAGTCATTGCTAGTAACAATAGTTTTGCAACCAAAATTCTGAGTGTTCATCATTCTAAAATACTTTTATTTAAGAGCCTCAAGCGCCATTCCAACGCCACATTAGTGCCATTTTTTATGCTAATGTGGTATTAGAAGGGCAAAAACGCCACGCCAAATTTACAAAGTGGCACAATGCATGCGTTGCGCCACTTTGTAACCCCTTGCGCTACATTATGCCTGGGCCAGGCATAATGTATGCACAGGGGGCATTTCCCCTTTGGGGGGGGGGCAAAAAATTGCCACAAGGAAATCGAAGAGATTCCCTTGCGCCATTTTTTTCAGCACTTTTAACGCCTGCTCAGAGCGCTAACAAAATAACACTAATGTGTTGTTAGGATGGCGCTGGGGGCTCTTAAATTAGCCCCTTAATCATCCTTCTTGACCCATCATTCTTATTTACCACTCCAATGATACTTTGTGGAAATGTAATACTTTTTTGTCTAAGTGGTGTTATATACATTCCTTGGTAAAGCCTATAATTTACACTGATCATCCTCTTCTAGCTTCCTTGATCATGAAAATTCTAGAAGCTATATGTCAAGATGCATGGCTGGACACCTATTTTACCATCTAAGACTCTGTTAGCCCAAAGGAACAATACTCAAATCCACTTGCACTGAATCTATCTCAAGAAGGAAAAGGCTGGTGGTGTAGAGCACCTTCAAGAGAGGCTTTATGTGCATGGAGAATGCCCTGGTTTACAGTCCCCCAATGACAAACTATGCAGCAGATTTATGAAACATTGCCCTGCACCCAGTGCAGCACCACTTTTCTTGCGCCCCTTAGTGCCCCCTAATGCTACCATGTGTGCACCATATTTAATATACTGCACACCATGGTGGTATTTAGGGAACTAGCATCAGAGTACATGCACTTTGTATCCCTTTGCGCTACATTATTCCTGCCCAGGCATAATGTAAGCAAAGGGGGCGTGCCCCTGATTGGAGGGGGGGGGGAATGGCGTAAAGAAACCTAAGAGATTTCTTTTGACCCTACTTGCCTAACGACCACCACAGTGTGCTGTATTTTAAATACAGCACACACATGGTGGCGTTAGCCCGGCGCTAAGGGGCATAAGAAAAGTGGCGCTGCACTAGGTGGAGTGTCACTTTTCATAAATATGCCGCTATGTCCCGTCTTTGATTACCCCCTGACCTGCTCCAGTGGCACTCTATTTTAGGGGATTTTCACTCCGATATTGAAATCTTCCGAGGACTATAGGCACTGAAGATAAATTCATCTGGAAACAGAAGTATTCTTTAAAATCCTACCGAATACCAGTCTTCGATTGCCAGGCAAGCTCCATGAAAATAAATTCCACTTTAATTTCATCTTTCCACTCATCCCATAGTCTGTAGATCTGTCATAATCCAAACTTGGCCCTGGGATTGACTCTGCAATCAGCTATTGGCAAACTGTCATCATCAGCCTGTAATAGTTTCTATAAGTTGGGCATGAAGAGAATTTGTAACTGATTATGCTCTTTAATTTTCAGCATCATATTTAGCAAGGGAATGTATTTTTATTGGTTGTCCAAATGCCGGCTTTCACATGCCTCTTCTACTAGATTCTGTAATGCCTCTCAACAATACTAACACACACATTGATGTGTATATGAAGCATCTGGGTTCCTCTAGCTGTCTAAACAGTTTTAACTAACACTGCGTGATATTCACTCTAGAGTGTGAAGGTGAACATTGACTTCTACACAGAGTACAAATGTTCATAAGCATCCCCAACACATTCTGATGATAAATTCTGATCAATTTCTGTTACATTAAAAAGTAATGAGCAATGGTTAGTAAGGTGGAAAATGTATCAGGAACGAAGTTAAATATTTATTACTTGTACATAATCTATGTGTTAATTAGAAGCACAGTGATAATTAAGCACGTTTGTGATAGTTGTGCAGTAAACAGTGGACAATAAAAATATATAATGCAGCATGTTGTTTTCAAACAATATTCATTTGCTTAAAGTTCTAGACATTCAAGAAGAGCATTCTTTAGTTGGTAGTGAGCACCAAGCTAGAGTTATTTCTTCTGGGTCTCCACCTGATAACTTAAAATGACAACATATTGTTTTTGTCTGGGGGTCTCTTGAGTCAGGACATTCAATTCTTTGCACCCGGCAGTGTTGAAGGCCCCCTCCCAGTAGCCATCAGCACTCAGAGTTAGAGAACCCATCTTTTTATCATTAATCAACACCGAATTCACTCCGGGAACCTTCAGTTTGAATTGCACATTTTGATTAGCAGGCAAGACTCCAGCTGTTGGCTCCACCAGTTCATAGCTATCCAGCCAGGCGGTGTAAACCTCAGGGAACACAGGCCACGTCACTGCGACATTAGTACAGGAGAGGAGGTAGCAAAGTGTATACACATATCTGGTGTCCTTAGCACCCTTGATCCGAGAAAAGATCTTCAGGACAAACGTTCCAGCCTGCGGAATCTGAATCTTTAATACAACCTGTTTTTCAAATTGTGATTTGAATATGTGCCTTCTTTTCATATCTTCAGTCATTTCCATCTCATCAGAATGTAGAGTAGCTAGTACATCCATGTCTTCCTTAAGTCTGAAGCTGACAGAACAACGTCCATCGTGGGTATGAATGATCGCATTAGTGTGAGAAGGCTGAAGGAATCCTTTCTGCTCTGTCATCCAGTTTGGACCCACTGGATTACTCAGTGCTTTGGGGATCTTCATAGTGCTGTGCACGGAGCTGCAGTCCACTCTGTATCTTAGTACCCTAGCATAGATGCTCATTGAGGAGTTGAAGGGTTTTGCAAAGATCTGTAGCTTATGACTTCCCTCTGCTGGTGGATAGACCTCCAGCGTCATTCTGTATCCCTGCAGTGTCATCAGTCCACAAATCTCAGCTCCATTAAAATCAAACATGAAGAGAGTCGGGTCATGCGCTTCTACGTTAATTACTGACTTCCCCTTCTCTGCAACAGAAGAAACAGCAAATTCACACCAATGTATCTCTACAGGTCCGTCAATTAAACCTCTGAACGTTTCCATTCTAAAACCATGTCAAAGCGGACACATTTATTTATTTTGGCCATTGCTAAGTAATCTGTATTGCTTCATGCTGTAATATTCATCAGTAGCAGAAAAAATAGTAGTTTTAGATTTTTGTTTACTGTATTACCATAACATAATAAAATTAACTGCACATCGTGAAAAATATACTGTTAAAAACTCTAAAACAGAAACAGTTTGAAAAACAATATGATAATTTATTTAAATAGCTTTTATGTTTCCTGAACACAAAAGTATTGGTCAGACCAATTAAAAGGAATGGTTTGATAGTATCAAATAACTACCTTGACTTGCTGCCATGGTGATCATGGTCTTCATGTTTAGATGTATTTACTCAGTTACTGATTATATTGTTTTCTTAATGCTGGAAGTAATACCTGAATGAATTAGAACCTGAAGAATAACGAATGCATTTAATACAAAGAATTAAGGGACAGGAGAACTTTGGCATGACTCCTATATAGTCATACAGTAATTTACATTGCGCTGTTTTCCACTGGTTCGTCCACCGGAAGGACATCTCTAAATCTATGTGGTGTGTGTTGCTTGAGAAGAGTTTGAATCAGTGAGACCCATGGGCGAAACTACAGAAAATGATGGAGAACATTTCTGCTGTCAAATGAATACAGGAACAGAACTTAGATTAGCCATGTGGGGAATAGGAAACACCGTGATGTTCGTTGCTGGCCACGAAATGGGTAGTAACAGAGGACTACCATCAGCAAGAATGAGGACATACAGGAAGCCCAAGCAGGTGAGAAGAAAGTAAACACAATGTTGGTGTTGAAGCATGGTAGTCGACATGAAAGTGTTGTGCAACAGGACTGCGACCTTAAACAAAGAGTGGCTTGTTGACGAGATTACATAAATCATTATCAATTGTTTTTTTTAAAGTGGTTGATGGAAAATTGTGAGAGAAATGGGAGTGAGGAAGAAGCCAGAAATAGAATGTTTTTTTTTGTTTAGAAAAATTAAGGGTCACATGTATGAACATTTGGAAATGCGATTTCCTAATTGCGATTCCATGCGAATCACAAATTAGGAAATCACAATTCCAAATGTAAGAAACGCTATTGAGTTTCTTTTGCGATTCACATTGGGTCACAACTAGCCCTTCCTCATTAATATTAATGTGCTAGGTCGCAATTTGAGACCTACTGGGAAAAATCACAGTGATGGTGGCCTGCCGGGGTCAGCAGACCACCATGCCTGTGATTATTTTTAAATAAAGTAATTTTTTGTAAACACAGCCCATTTTCCTTGAAGGAAAATGGGATGCGTTTAAAAAGAAAAAAATGAAATGTTTCAGTTTCATTTTTTAACAGTAGGCAGTGGTCCGTGGGACTACAGCCTGCTCTTAATAACCGTTTCCACATGCATTCACAAAGGGGAAGGAGTTCCTTGCGGTCCCCTTCCCCTTTGCAAATGGGTTAACAACAATTTGAAATTGTGCTACCTGCAATTGTTTTGTAACCACATTCATGGGCAGAAAATAATCATACATACTATTCAGATTCAGTATTAGGAAGGGACGCCCTGAACTCGACCCTTCCTAATACTGCACTACAAAACCCAAATTTCAATTCTGTAGCAAGTTACTGAATCACAATTTGGACTTTGTACATCCCAAAAAGCATTTTTCTACTTGCAAACAGGCCGATTCTGTGAAAATGTTTTGTACATGTGGCCATTAGTCCTTTCTAATACTCTATGAGTGTTAGGAGCAGAAAGAAAGCCGCAGATAGATATTGCCAAATTGCACTGACACAGTACAATTTTGTTTCAAAATCTGTTGTACTCAGCGAATACCAAAAACAGATCTGCCTGCCTAACCCACTGCACCAAGTTCTCAGGAAAGATAAGTTGTTTTAGAAAGGTCACTCAGTGTAAATGTCAGAGCTAAATTGCCCATAATCTGGAGGACAGTTTCCATGTATGGCCACATTTGTGCTGTTGGTAAATGGAGACAGAAGAAATATATTGTTTACACTGGAAGTGATGAAAAAGGAGAAATAATGTTGTGAAGAGTTAATGAGGATCACTGGTAAGTAATCGGGGCATTACTTCTGCGTCTCTCATCCTTGACCCAGTCCTTACTCAACATTTGTGAATGTCAAACATAATACCAGAAAAAAATACACAACACAGCTAAGTGTAAGATGCAGTGATTTAATGAAACCGACAACAAGCAGGTCAGACAGTGGCAGCCCCATCCACTGCCTGCAATACACCTTGTCTAAAATTCACTTGAGTAGGCTGTGCACAGTTCAGCCGATAGTGTTTGATAAATGTGATTTGAGAAGACCAAAGACCAAAATTCACAAAACATTTTTCAGAGGTCCTAAAAGGGGCAATTCTGGTAACACAGACAGGTAAGGCACGCTGAACATCCAATGTGTGCAGCCAGTGCTCCTCAGGAGAAGAAGGAGTGCTCCTCAGGAAAAGAAGGAGAAGGACAGAGACCAGACAAAATAAGTTCTTGTGAAGAATGGAAATGGGAAGCAATTTTAGGAAGAAAACCAGGATCAAGCCTCAGGACTATGGCATCCTCCAAACAATTCAGAAATGGAGGGGAACAACGCAGAGCAGTCAATTTACTCAATCGTCTAGAAGAAGTTACAGCCACCAGAAAGACAACTTTAAAAGAAAGACATTTCAGATCCACAGAGGACAGAGGCTCAAAAGCTACAAACTGAAGAGCATGAAGAACCAAGAATAGATTCCATGAAGGAACAGAAGACTTCACCAAAGGTGTGGAGACAAAGAAACTACAAAACTGCATGGGCACCAAAGTATCAGCAGTCTCAGACAAAGATACAGGGTCACAAAATTCCTGGATAGCAGTCCATTGGCCCTTCAGGGGGAAAAATGCATAACCCTTCTCAAACCCATCTACAAAATATTGTCGTAAAGCAGAAACCAGACAGGTAACAGAAGAAAGATTGTGAAGAGAACACCATGAATTGAAATTAGCCCAACGTTTAAAATAAGAGGAGAGTGTGGACTTTCTACCTGAACCTTGCACCACAGAAATAATATGATCTGGCAAACCTTGCCTCAGCAAAGCCCTCCGTTCAACAGCCAGACCGCAATTGTTAAGGGAACAGACAGGCAGGGGCCTTGGAACCACAAGGACGAGAGGACCTTCAGCAAAATCCAAGGAGGATGAACAGCCAGGCTCCTCAGTAATGGGAATCAGGACCTCCAAGGCCAGAATGGGAGCATCACCATGACCCATCCTGCCTCCTGCTGGACCTTCATCAAAAAGGGTTGAATGGGAGAAAAGAGAGGGAATGCATAGAGAAGTCCCTGACAATGCTGAATCGACAATGTGTCCTCTCCATGTCATCAAGGCCTGGAGTCTCACTGGATCCCACAGAACAGGGGTGACAACCGTTCCTGATGCAGAAGGAGAGGTCAGGAACTATATTCGGTGACCCATGTCCAGAATTTTTAGTACCCATTTTTCGGATGTCATGAGGCCCTAGTCGCCCCAAAACAGTTGGGGTCTCCCACCAACCACAAGTGGATCTCCAGGGTGGGTGTTGCTGGTATAGTTAGGACTGCTGGAACTTGTTGCCTGGCTCAGTGTGTGGCTTCTTCTAAAACTTCCCCTGAAATATTTTAGCTGGAAACTTCTCTCTGAAGAGGCCAGCTGTCTGCAAGAAGGCTGACGAAAAGACCTTGAGGAAGACCCCACAAAAAGAGGTCTAGCGAGCTGATGTTTCTGCAATGATAAAGAATGCTTCCTTTCCTTGAAAGATGATGTAACTTCTCCTCTTGATCATGACCAAACAGGCGGGACCCAGTAAAGGGTAAACGCAATGCCAGAGAGTGCTATGCGGCATCCATATTCCAACCTTCAAACAAAATCCTCCTGGTAGCAATGAAAGCACCACAGGACAGAGCGGACGCCCTCACAGAGCCAAAAGCAATGTCCAACAAGAATTGAGACTGTCTCTCCATAGACTCCAAGAGGTCAGGACACTGGCCACCTTCCTAGGTAGTGTTGAAAAGGGTCTTAAACTCAGACAATGAAGACTGCGCCACATAGGCCCCATAAACTCCAGCATGCAAAGCCAGATGTGCTCCCACATAAGCCTGCTTCACAGAAGAATCTATCTTCTTATCCGCCACATCTTTTAGAATATTTTACTCAGCCATAGAGGCACTACTCACCAGGCTTGCAACAATGGAATCTACGTGGATATTCTCAGGCTACTTATCCTCCATGTCCTCCAAAGGATAAAGCCTGGCCATAAAGTGGGGCAAAGCATTATGTTCTGGATCTTTCCACTCATTTAACAACACATCCATGACAAACAGATGATTGGGTAGGGCTGCACTAGGTAGTTCCTTGAACTGAGGCAACACAGTCTCCCTGGAAGTACTAGGGGTGGCGTCCCCAGGAAATCCCATATTGACCTTAATATGGGCTATTAATTCAGGAAACATATCCTTAGAAATGTACTTTCCCCTATGGTCAATACTCTGAGAATCTTCATCAGAGGAAGAGGAGCTAAAAATATCAGAGGATAGAGCTTATTCCCTTGAAACATGCAAGGCCTTCTTCTGTTTCTTCAGTGAAGCCAAGGAATCCATAATAAGTTGTTTCAATGTATTATCCTTCCACAACCATGTTTTCTTGGGAGGAGGGGGAGAAGGAGACATCACCAGTGAAGATGAGGAAGAGGCAGTGGAACTAGATGAGCAATGCCTCTGTTTTGCAGCATGTTCAACCACCATCACTGAAAAGGACAAGCTCTCACCAGCTCACACCAAGTCAGGAATACCAACTGAGTAACATAGTGAGATCTTTTAAAAAATGCACACACATGTGAAAAGGCAGGCAAAGCTGCAATGCATTCCACAAACAACTCCACAATGTACTACAAGAATGTGGAAACATCAAAACTCCCCCAGGCACTTTTCTCCAGAAGAGGCCATAGCACCAGAGGCTGCTCACAAATGGAGCACCACGGCCAGCACAACTGGCCGCGGGAAATACAAACATAGCACCCCGGCCACCACAGTGCATTCTGAGACCACAACTGAAGCGGACCAACAAAATCAAGCAAAAACGGACTGCCAAGACCAGAGCAATCACAGAGCCCAGGTGGCAAAGCCACATTCCCCTAATTCCTGTGAACTGGAGGGTGGGTGGGGCTAGAAAGTGTTTCCTGTTTTGTTTCATGTCTTGGATTGGACACTAACTCATTGTGTAAGGACTAGGTCAAGGACGATGAACATAAATTCCTTTATGATGTAGCAAGAGTGGCAAATGACATTTGATTCCTATTGTTGCTGCGTCAAAGCAACCCATAACTGGAGCTAGAATCAAACATTCATCAAAAGGCTCTCTCTGAGAACCATACACAACACATGCAATCATATATGAGAATAAAATCAGCCAAGAGTCATGCCTCTCAGAGTAGCCTTTGTGAGGAGAGAGTAATGAGAACTACAGGAAATTGGAAAAAGTGGAAATATTGGCCCTCATTACAACATTGGTGGTAAAAAAAACCCTACCGCCGTGGCGCCGGCCACCAAAAGACCATCACCGCAGCTACCAGCCGTCTGCCATATTATGACCACAGCCGGATTTCCGCCAGAAGGATGGCGGAAATCCGCAGTGGCCATGCCGGCGGATGGCGGAAAGGTGGCGCTTCTGTCAGCAGCAGCGCCACGCCATTGGACCGCCACCAGCCGTATTATGACCAATAATATGGCCAGGTGGTGTTCTGCTACTGCCCCATCCTGTCTCCTGCCAGAGGACCCCCTGAACACAGGTAAGTGGGTACTATGGCAGGGGAGGGGTGCAAGGGGTGTTGTATGTATGTGGGGGTGAACTGTTGTGCGTGTGGGTGTGTGTTTCGTTTTCAATGTGTGTGCATGTATGGAGGCGAGAGTGCGTGTATGTTGTGTTGTGTGAATGTGTGTCTGCGTGTATGTATGTAAGTGAGTGCGGATGTGTGTGTGAATGAATGTATGCATACGTGGATGCATGTGGGTATGGGTGTGTATGCATGTGTGTGTGTGTGAAGGGGCATGAATCTAGGGGGGGTTGGAGAGGAATGGGGGTGGAGGGGACTCTGGAGAGGGAGGAGGAGAGACCCCTATCAGTGAAAGGGAAGGAATTCCCTATCACTGATAGTGTCTACTGCCTTGGTTTTCATGGCGGTAAGGAAGCTACGAAAACCATGACGGTAGACGGGGTCATAATCCTGTGGGCAGAACAGTGACGGGCGCCAGGCTGGAGATAGATAGCTCCAGCCCGGAGGCTGTCACCGCCATGGTGGTCAGAGTGGTACGTTGGCGCCAATGTCATAATATGGCGGTAGGTACCGCCAGCCTGTTGGCGGTACTTACTGCCATGTTACCACCAACCGCCAGGGTCATAATGACACCCATTCTGCCTAACTGGCCACACATCAGGTATTTCTGGTCCTTTCAAATACATTGCGCCTTATTCTACTGGTAGTCTTTAGACCGCTCTGCAGAAGCAGATTTAGAAATTGCAAATGGACACAAGGTTTTTTTAGTTGCAGGGAAAAGAGATTGAAAATTCCAGGCCTGAAAGCCACTGCCAAGCAGAGCCTGTACTTCTGGCCATGTTTATGCTATCTGAATGAAAACCAAAATACTTATACTGCTGGGAGAAAACAAAGAACTTGGAAAGGAAAGCGTTTCCGATGCCCCGTCACCTAGAACTTTACATATTCCTTTAACTATCAAAATGATGGGAGCCCCCTGAAAAAACCTAATAATCAATGTGCACGGCAGAAAAATGACAATAACTCCCCATAAAATATCAGATTATCTTTCTTGACAAATTAGGTAAATTCATTGGGGGACAACATGTGTTCTAGATTTCAATGCAGCGTTTGTCATGTTAACAAGCTTTAATATAACTAACTTTACTATAATTCTCAAGTCAGATATTTACAAGCCAACAACTGTTACGAATCTCAAAGTGATAGACTAAAATGGTATCTATGTAGCTGATGCAAATGTAATTTACTCTTGGGTGTTTTGTCACCCAATATTGCTGATCAGTCTAAATCAGTGGTTCCCAACCTTTTGATTTCTGTGGACCCCCACTTTAACATTAATGGAACCTAGGGACCCCCACTGAATCATCACTGGAATCCGGGGACCCCCACCTGAGTCATTACTGGAAGCTGGGGACCTAATTTGTCAAAATTTGTTAATATTTTTTAATTTTCTAGGCTCTCGCAGACCCCCTGAGAAGGCTTCGCGGACCCCCAGGGTTCCCTGGACCACAGGTTGGGAACAACTGTTCTACATGACCCCGTTCGTAGGCAATCTTGTTCTTTATATGCTTAGATCTGTTCCCGGCAGAGGAAAAAAATGTGCGCTTTATTTACTAGGTAAGTGGGTAGTTTTTATGTTGTACAGATTCTACACTAAATTCAAATAATCATTAATAAGTCAAAAGATAAGGAAGCTGGGTTAAGTTTAACAATATGAAACGTATGAAAGACCCATCAATGTTTTTAGAAGTCGATATGTTGGAAAAGTGATTTGGATTCATCGGTGGGGGAGTGAATTGGATTCATCGGTGCAATTAAGTGCATTGTATTGAACGCAGAATTTAAAGGAGAAACGAAAAATTACATATATTACATAAATCAAAGGACTACAGTAAAATGAAAATTGACAAGCATTAGGAGGTGAAGGCACTCAGTGGAAATTAAGGCTGGAGTAATGTTAGTGAGAGTTAAGAAATTGTGAACGAATCAGTGATTGAAAAGTTTTCATTTGGGAATATTGAAAGAAAAATAGCATTTTGATTAATAATCCCCAGGGTGTGCTAGTGAGGACTACTTAATCAATGAAGAGAGAGAGTCAAGCCTCCTGTCTCTTACCATGTAAACACCGCAATCTAAACTCAGTGGTACAGCCAAATCATTGTCAATTGGAGGGAGAACTTGTGTGGGACCACTGACATTTTCCTTTTTTCCCCATAGGACAGTGCATGCAGCCGTCTATCTACCCAAGGATTCCCATCTACACACTAGTCGTGCACTCATTAACTATTGATACAGTACCTTGATATCACTAGACTGATAGCTCACCACATTGGTTCCAATACCACAGAGATACTAAGAAAGTGCTAGCTGAACTAGGAAGTTTCCTCCACACCTCCCTAAAGTGGTTATATGAGGCTATCCATCGTTCAAGGAAAATACTACCTCTGGTTGTATGCTTAAAAGGGGAACATTGGAGGTAAGCTCAGCAGGAATCCCTGGCACCACACTCTCAAAGAAAGGCAAGTGAAAGGTTGCTGAACTATGATAATCTTGTAGAGAGTTACAAACAGATTTCACCGTTGTAAAAATACCACCCCCTCTTCACACAACAAAGCAAGCCCAGAGAGAGAATCCATTGGCTCCATGCCTGCCTTGAGAGGTAATGGGATTATCTTGATACCTCAGCTAGAGGACTGACTGGGGACTTCAATTAAGATAGTGTCGTGATTGTCCAAACGCTATGCATATATGGAAGAGGAGTTCACCATCCAGTGGGCTCTTCAATGGCCCAAGGTGCCTTTAAATAAGGATCTCTTAAAGGGAGGGATCAAGATCAGGAAATGCTCACTTTCTAAGCCAAGGGGGAAGCAAAAGTCATGGCAAGCCTCATTTAATCAAAGTGATTTTGGTTGGCCAGGGGCATGCAGGCCTCAATTAAATGATGGAAGTAGTTTTTGGGAGCCCTGATTGGCCAGAAAAGTAAGGTGATGTTGTGGCATTACCCGAAAAAGGGAGAGCAGGCACTCAGGAAAGTACAGGTTCTGTAGCCTAGGTTTCCCTTTCCTCTTCATTGATTAGCTGTCATTTCAAGGGAGACATAAGGGAGCCTCTTAATAGAAGCTTATGCCCAACCTTAGGAGTGCGGGGGTTGAGAAATGCCGCTATTCACTTATACAGTATTCAATCAAAATTGGTGACTTAATTCCAGGGTCCACTTTGGAGTGTCAGCGTGTCTGACCTTAATAAGTAAACTTACAAGGGGACGCGAATAGGTTGATTATCCTTTTGACTCGCAATTAAGATGTTCATACCATAGCTCCAGTACATAATCAATAATCAATACACAATAATCAACAATCATTAGCAATCAATGAAATCAATAATCAATGGAGTCAGTAATTGTCAAGCACCATTTCTGTCATGAATAACCACACCTTTTAGTGAAAATTAGAATATTTATTTCCCTATATTAACAATGCTAAGGTCATGTAGATTAATCTCAAAACCAGATGAAACACATACAGAAAACAACACCGGTTGTCGAAAGTGGCGGAAGAAACATAATCTAATCAAAGCTTGAACTACAACACATTCTAAGGTTATGGTGCAAATCAATAACAAAGTCAACTGTGTCAATGTAATTATGTACATAAGGTTTAGCAGAGAAATTCACCAAGCATTAGTCCTTGTTATCATAATTTAATTAGTGAGGATCCTTAACTAACATCAAATTAGCATCTGCATGTTGGGCTTCATGCAAAATAATTTAGTAACACAAATTTGGAAAAACATCTAACTAAGGCCCTGTCGAAACAGTACAGCTTGTACCTAGAAAGAAAAAGCAAATATGCATAATAATCACAGTTTAGGTTATAACTATCCTAAGTATGGCTCAGCAAAGCAAAATCAGTCTTCAACCTCAGGACTTCAGTCGATCAGCAAAGCCTCGGGATTCAGCATCAAAGTTCAGGAAAGGCAAAGTCTTTAAGCATTAAAGTTAAGCATGTCTCTTGTCAAGATGCCTAAGAAAGTAGTAACCTCTCGGTCAGGAAGAAAATGGGCAATAGGCTGAATGGCTATCTTCTCTCCGTGTACTCTTGTTAAGTCAAAACTGTTAAAACTACCCCCCCCAAATCCTTATTGGTCAGTTAATGGAATGTTCATACTCTGTCCAATAAAACTAGAATTCCAAATCTATGAATTCTATTATTACTCCGTTCACATATCGTTGATTGGTTTCTCTTGCAATGTCCTCATCATCCGGCTTTTCAGGTAACAAAATTGCTACAGCTTCTACTCTAGTCAGTATCCTCATTGTTCTTGTCCGGGGAAAGTCAGTCTCACACACATTACACATAAAATGTGTCATTAGCAGGAACATCATCTTCTAGCTTAAACAATACAATAGAAATTCACAGTTTAACTTTCTTGGACAGTCATCTTATTAACCCCGTCGCTGCCAGGCCTTTTCCCCTCCTGTGCTGAGCCCTTTTTTGGCTATTTGGGGCAGTTCGTGCTTCGGCCCTCAAAACTTTTTGTCCACACAAGCTATCCACACCAAATTTGCATCAATTTTTCCAATGTCCTAGGGATTCTGAGGGTACCAAGAGTGTGTGGGTTCCCCTGGAGGACACCAAGAAATTAGCCAAAATACAGCAAAAACATCATTTTATTAAAAAACATGGGAAAAAAGGCTGCAGAAGAAGGCTTGTGCTTTTTCCCCTGAAAATGGCATCAACAAAGGGTTTGTGGTGCTAAAATCACCATCTTCCCAGTTTTCAGGCAGGAATCAGAAAGCCACATTTTCAACACAATTTTGGCGTTTTACTAGGATATTCATCATTTTTAATAAATGTTGTGCTTTCAGCCTCCTTCCAATGGGTGTGAAACCAATGCTGGATCCCGGAAAGCTAAACATTTTTTAAAAAATAAACAAAATTCTGAATTCAGCAAGGGGTCATTTGTGTAGATCCTTCAAGGTTTTCCTACAGAAAATAACAGCTGAAATAAAAAATGTTGAAATTGAGGTAAAAAAACAGCCATTTTTCTCCACGTTATATGCCAATGGCATGGGCACTGCAGGGGCCCCCGTAACAGGGCCCCACAAAGATTTTCAGTGTCTGCCATGCAGACACTGAAAATCGCGACGGGTGCAACTGCACCCGTCGCGCCCCTTCCACTCCGCCGGCTCCATTCGGAGCCGGCATCCTCATGGAAGGGTGTTTTCCGCTGGGCTGGCGGCCGGCCTTATGGCGGTCGCCCGCCAGCCCAGCGGGAAACCCAGAATACCCACGGCGGTCTTTTGACCGCGCAGCGGTATTTTGGCGGGCTCCGCCAGGCCGGCGGCTACCGCCGCCGGCCAGGGTCGGAATGAGGCCCATAATCAACATTTCATGTTATTAAATAATTGATTAGTACATTTCGTTAACATTGGTGGCAAGTCTTCATGATCACATTTTCAAATGCGTGCATTAGTTTTCTACGTTATTATATTTTCTACATAAACCTATTATTCAAAATACATAAACACTCATTAATAATTTTTATTAAAACACCTGCGCCAGCAGAAGCAGGCAGAAAAGAGGCAAAAGACTCTGCCTCAAGCACTGTGCTATCAGGTGTATATCCCTTGTGAGTCAAGCAGAAGATTTGAGACATGGCCAGTAATCCACTGCTGGCTCTGTGATCCCTCATCATCCTGAATTCTGCCATTGGTCAAATAGTGCACAACAATTTTGCTTTTTTTCTTGCTCCAGTCTAGGAGCCCCACATAGAAAAGTAGGAGCACAGGGTGAGCTTCAATCTGGTTGACAAAAATATGCCCTTTTCCCAAGAGCATAAGCGTGCATATTTACTAATGTTTCATGCAACGCTGGGCAGCAAGCAAAGTTGCTTTGCTGTGTTGCGTGAATGGGAGAGAGCAGACATGTGCCATATTTACTGTGGTGTGGCACACTTCTGCTCCCTCCATTCTCTGGAGCACTTGAGGCTGCCTAGCACCAATGAAGGCACTCTTGCTCCAAGGCTGCCTGCATGGCGATCAGGATTGTCTTTCTGTAAAAGAAATCCTTAAAGGCATTTTCCCTCTTTCTATGGGTGATACGGGATGCATCATATATATAGAAAAAGGAAGAACCAAGAAGTAATAAAGATATTTAATTTCTTTACGTATGGGTCTGGGACACACACTATTTTAGTGCACTACCAGGTTTATTGACCTTTGCAAATCTGGGATTGCATGAAAATCCTTGTGTGGGGTCCACCCATTGAACGCCTCCCTGATGAAAGTAGTTTGAATGTACTACACAATGCAAAGTGGTGTTGTGTGGCTTAGTTAATACCACTTAAGGTCTTGCATTGCCTTGCAACAACCTGTGTCATGCAAGGTCAATACAAGTTGTTAGTAAATCTGGGCTTGAGTTTTCAGTGGAAGAACTCTAGATCTATAATTACCCAATGGGATTGTTTTATTTTTGTACCTCTATCTGTTGTCCATTTTTGATGAGGTGTCAGTATGAGCAGGTGCAGATTAGAAGTACTATTAGCTGATGCTTCATTTTGTGTAATGCGAAGAACCTTGTGTTAATGTTACAACTGAGGCAGTTTCTCCTCTGCTGCCACAGATCACCTGAGACCCCACCAAATTCTACTCACAACTCAGTTGTTGGATGTGTCACACAATACAATATTCTTTACCAATATGTATGTCATCTGTTGAGTGATCCCAAGTTCTCTAATTTTGCCTGCTGTATATTGAGATAGATGTGAAATACTTCAGTCAGTTTATATCTGGAACTCTGATAATCGGGGCTAAATATTGCCACTTTGCAGCATTGACTGGTCGAACTGTGAGTAACTAACTACAGGAGTACACTCTGGTAGCAGTGGTGGCTTGCAGGAGGGAAAAGAGGAAAGGCGGCACAGCGCGGCAAGGATGCTGGGGGAACAACAAAAGAAATATATATATTTTTAAAAAGCTTACCTTAAGCGCTGCACCAGTCCGATTTACTCCGCTCCTCTCCTCTACTGCAGGCACAGGCTCCCGGTCTGCCCTGCGTCCATTCCTAACCCTGCTTTCATGCTACTGGCAGAATGAAAACAGCATTAGGATTAGACGGAGTGCCCATCCAGGGCGCACCGAGGCAGAGCGTAAGTCTCTGCCTGCTGTCTCCAACCCAGCAATGCAGTGCCAGTTTGAAAAGAGCCTAGTGCACATGTGTGTTTGGCCGGCCCAAGATGGCTGGCCAAACATACATGCGCACTCAGGGGGAGTGCTCGGCACTCCCTCTTTGTGCTCGTCACTGCTCCATGGCACCACCCCTTTTACTATAAAATGGTAATAAACATAGTTTATTATTGTTTTACAGTAAAGGTTTTTCAGGTGCTGCTGTTGGCAGGGGTAGATGCTCCTCTGCCATAGTGAAGTAGCTGCTCCTGTCTAGTAGGCTTTGCTGTAATGGGCAGGTCTCCTCACAACAAAGGTGCCTCACTTGTTGCGTCTGGCTACAAGTAGATGTTATTTGTTTAATATTTTTTTACATTTCTATTGATTTTATCACATTTCCTGTGCAACCCTTCATCTATTCTCATTCACCAATTGCAACATAATCTTGTCCTCCAAGGCAATAAGGCATTGTTGTACATACATTTATTGAAATACACAAATCCAATTTCTGTGAAACCAAGTAAACTGAAACCAATTCAGTCTAAAAACAACTTATTAATAACACTGTTTGGTCAAAAGTAACAGGCAGAAGAAGCTAAAGAACACTAACAAAATTAATGTCATTTACAAAAAAAAAGCTTTTAATCTATCAGCGAATCCCACATACGGAACACAGTTTTACTTTTAAAGATACACAGGGCAGGAAACGGGTGAAGAATGTGTGGTACAAGGAAATATTGAGGGTACTTGCAGGGCGAATGGTGAGGTAGGAGTATCCTTCATGGCTGAAACAATCATCTTTGGCTTTGGCCATTGACCAGTCCAGGAAGTAGCCACACAAAGGAGGCTGCTGGCTGGCATGGCATTTGCCATGGTGGTAGCTAGATCATCCTGCATAGTGCCAGACAGCTACCTGCTTGTTATCTGCAATTTTGTGAGCTGTTTAGATGGCGGACTACCTGACTAGGGCAGATTTAATTTTCCACAACTCCTGATCCCCGAACAACCAGTGTGGAGGAAGAGGAACTATGCCAGTCGAGCGCTACTTATTCAGGCTTTCTTGCCTACAGTGAGGGACGAGCATGGAACGCACCCAAGTACATGCCTGGGAGAAGACCAGGTGAAGACCAGGTCTGTCTTTGCCCGTCATCAGCAGGAAGGGGCCGGCTGGGCCTCCTCTCATTGCCTGAGGATGTGATTCTTATCTATGGGAGCTGCATTTTTTCTGTTTCCCCTCTATCAAGAATAGTCTTAACTTGGCAAACTGTGGTGGGGTTAACCCCCTTTTAATAGTTGTGTAGACCTTGGAGGTTACCGCTTACCTTGAAAAGGCAGAATCTTTAACACCTTGCTTCAAAATGGGTAAAAGAAGAACCTCTGGGGCTAAGGACCTTGCCAGCTCTCATCGGGAGAGCCTTAGTGCCATCTTGTACTCCTTTTTGGCCAGAGCTGTAGGGGTAGTCACTAAGTAGATAAACTTCATTGAAGACAGGCATTCCCTTAAGCTTGACGAGTTGCACACTGCCGCTGCTTTACCCTCTCAAGCTAGCTTGGTTTTGTGGGGACCCCTTTGGACTCTGAGGATGGTCAGAGGTCTGACTTGGAAGGCTCGGACTGTTTGTGGGTGGGGTCTGGATTAATTGGTTTTGCTCCCTCACCAGCAAGTTATGACAGATCCCGAACAAAGAGGGAACAACAGTCTAAGAGGGCTTGTAATATGAACATGAATGATCTAAAAGGCTCTAAGATTGACCCTCTTGTCGAAGGGCCCCATGACGGCTCTAGCTATACTATTAATAACAAACTTACATCTATTCCTGCCCACCTTTTGGAACAGTTTAGGTTGATCATTGAAACCAGTATGATGCCTTTGATGAGTAAGCTGAAATCCCTGGAGTCAGCTGTCTCTGACTTCATTGGAATACATAAAGGGAAGAACATCCACCTACTCCTGTGTTGCCCGCACATCAGTAATACAGTCAATGATATTGCTCCCCAAGCTGAAATTCAGGCAAGGGTAAGGAAGATCTCACCTCCAGGTTCTGACAATGTTACGCTTTTGGGATCCCAGGAGGGTGCCACCAAGGATATAATGCCATCTCAAGATGGGAGAGCAAATCCAAGTAAAAATATAGATGGTTCGATGGGTCAGGAACAAGCACTGGACTATGGGGAATCAACTGTGGTTAAATCTTCCCCTAGACTGCTGCCTATATGTTGCTGTATTAACGACTGTACGCCTCTTGGTGCCCTCAGTTGAGGAGTCTACTATCCAATTTAAGAATAAAGTTTGATTTTGGCTAAGGTAGAACTCTGACTTTCATCTCCCTGAATATAAGGACATTCTATTTGTCAGAAGGACAGGATGGTTTAGCCAATCTGTCAAGCAGTTGAAGGTAGATTGCATTGTCATTAACTGTCACTACCCAGGGTTAGCCTGTCGTCTGATTTTTTTCTAACACCCGTAATAACCGGATAATCTATGGTATCAATTGGGTACCATTGGGATTTTTCTACAAACACTTACTACTCACGCTGGGGTTTGACTGACAGCAGATTCACTATAGTGCCTATGTGGTGGATGGACCTTCCCCTATCAGGATCAGTGCTTTTAATGCTTTGCCCTTGGATAAACCTAACGCGGAATACTTTATGGAAGGCCTTTTGCTTTATTTTGTGTACTGGAATGTGGCAGGCTACCAGTGTAAGCTTGAGGATGGAGACTGATTTGAGTTTACCTCAACTTTTGATCTAGAAATTATGCAGGAAATGTTTAACGGGAAGTATAACATGGGATGGTATGAGTGTTTCTCTGTCTCTGCTGTTTCAATACCTGGACTTAGACCAAGAGGGGGGTCTTGTGACCATGGTCCATATTTCAAAAGTTTTATAAAGGTGTTCAAGTTGCATGTAAGCATGAAGGGATTTTAATTGTGAGAGTTATACATCCTAATAGGTTGAACTTTTTTGTCATTCATTTGTATAACCCAGTTTATGAGTTAGGCTGCCAAATTGATGTTTTATTCTCTGTTTGACCAACTTACAACACAGAGCAGTTGTTGTAAGTGGAGATTTTAATGTCAAACTTGGAACTAATGCCACCCTACAAGACCCATTTACTGTAGGGGAAAGGTCCTTTATACCCAGGAGGTTGTTTGCAGAGAACTGAAACTTTGAGAGGCCCTTTAAAAGTTTGGTCTACTCGATGTAATTGAGAAAATTGGGGATTTATTTAAATAGACACCCACTTTTGTAGATCGGGGTCAGGGTCCCATGAGGTACCTGTCTGTAGGATCCCGCATAAGCTTTTACGGCCAATAGATTTGGGTGCAAAAGATAACGGTTTTAGAGTTTGTTGGAGAAGAGCCCATTTCCAACTGTATTAGCTGCTCTTGTGTGATCCAACTGTGATCTGATTGTGGATTGTTTCTCTGCAGATAACCCATCTACACATGATGTTTTATTAGCTATTGGAAAATTGAATAACTCTGTCAGGGATCAGATTAATGAGAGCTGTAGACCTGGCAGGAGTCTTTACCTAGGTTGGTTTAACAGCTCAAGTGGACCTGCCAATAAAAGATTTCACATGGCTCTTAGTTATAAACAGAGGAATAAGG